>NC_088377.1:106669166-108102500 GCF_037993035.2 Macaca fascicularis
AGTGCTGTTCAAAGCTCTATTATGCCACTTGCCAAACAGCACACTATGTAAACAGCCAAATATTTAAGCCACTTTTCAGTAGTTTCTCCCTGGCCAGAGACATAAAGATATATACTTGTCTTTAGTCCAACTTTATTTCCAGAGAAAAGTAAAACAGGCTGGGCATGGTGGTTCACACTTGTAATTCCAGCACTTTACAAGGTTGAGGTAGGAGGACTTCTTGAAGTCAGAAGTACAAGAAGACCATCCTGGGCAACACTGCAAGATGCAGTCACTATAAAAAAAAAAAATTAAAAATTAGCCGGGCATGGTGGTGCGCACCTGTAGTCCCGGCTACTCTGGAGAGTGAGGCAGGAGGACCACTCAAGCCCAGGAGTACCAGGTTTCAATGAGCTATGGGTGACAGAGTGAGACTCTATCTCAAAATTTAATTAATTAATTAAATCAAACAAAGAATCAGCAAATATTTAAACTAGAACACCTTCATTATAAAGATAAGAAAAATGAAGCACAAAGAGAATTAATGACTACTCAAAGTCAACCATACAGAGAAACATTAGGCATCCAAACTCTCAGCCCGGGACTCCACCGTTTTTCAAAAGCAGGGAACAAAATCAACAGTTTGCAACAAGCACTTTTTCAAAACACAAGATAAAATAGAAACCATCAGAGTAGACTGTACACACCAATTTTGTTTTGTGAAATTTCCAGTTTATTTTTACGTATACAGACACATGCATGCATACACAGTTGTTGCCGTTTGAGACAGGGTTTGGCTCTGTTGCCCAGGCTCTAGAATGCAGTGGCCATAGCTCACTGAGCCTTGATCTCCCAGACTCAAGAGGTCCTCCACCCTTGCCTCAGCCTCCTAAGCAGCTGGGACTACAGGTGTGTGCCACCACGTTTGACAAACTTTATTTTTAGCAGGGACAAGGTCTCACTATGTTGCCCAGGCTGGTCTCAAACTCCTGAGCTCAGGCAATCTTCCTGCCTCACCTTCCCAAAGTGCTGGGATTACAGGCATGAGCCACTGAGTCCAGCCTATGCAGACACAGTGTCTGCACGTTATACACGCATGGAGTCTTTTTTTTTTTAATTATTGAGACGAGATCTACCTATGTCGCCCAGGCCAGTCTCAAACTCCTGGGCCCACGTGATTTTCCCACCTCAACCTCCCTAGTAGCTAGGACTGACTACAGGCGCATACCACCATACCCAGCCATCTATGGAGTCTTGATATAAAAAGATCTCTTACTATGGATTGTAACAAAAAAGTTAAAAAAAATACTGCATTTCACACTCCCTGTCATCTGTCATGAAGTACTTCCTTTTATTTTAAGCAAACATAGCAACAGCAACATTAAAAAGACAAATAGATGGCTAATCCTACCTTATAATCTCTCATTCAAATCTCATTTTTGCATCTATTCAGTGCTCTACATTTTGTGCCATTATAACTATAGCTAAAGTAACTATCAACAGCAATAGCAACTAGCAGATAGAGAAGCTTTCACTCAGCCAAAGGTACTAGAAGAACTACTGCCTATTAGTCTCCAAAGGAATTTCAGCTAAAGAGGCATAGATTTACTACAAAAAGACACAGTATGTTCACCACAGCTCAGAGGTTCAAACAGTTCTCTCCAAAAACAAACCAAAAAAAAGTCCTCCACAGACTTGACCCCGGAATGTAATTTCAGGGGAAAAGGAGCATTCCTAAAATATTTTCTCTATGTAATACTTACTCCCTGAGGTTAATATTGTTTGGGGGGTGGGGGGATTAACACAGAACACAGCCCCATTCACTCCATAATAAGGTCTAAGATTTAAAATGCACTGCCTTGAGAGAAGCTACACTAAAATTCCAGCTAAGATACGGAAATGAGTGTCAAGACATCAGATCATTTTTAGATGGCACATTTGGGAGACGGAAGAGAAGACAACAGCACTGAATATTACAAAAACAGATAAAAGAAAAATGGTACAGTGAGGCAGGGATAAAAACAGAAAATGTTAAGGCAAAAAGAAAACTAAGCATTACGCTACAGTAAAAGTTTAATCTAAAATATGGCCTGGTATAGTGGCTCATGCCTGTAATCTCAACACCTTGGGAGGCTGAGGAGGGCGGATCACTTGAGGTCAGGCGTTCAAGACCAGCCTGGTCAACATGGTGAAATCCTATCACTACTAAAAATACAAAAAATTAGACAGGCATGGTGTTGCATGCCTGTAAACTCAGTTACTTGGGTGGCTGAGGCACAAGAATCACTTGAACCCGGGAGGTGGAAGTTGCAGTGTGCCAAGATCGCACCACTGCACTCCAAGCTGGGTGACAGAGCAAGGCTGTCTCAAACTAAACTAACTAAACTAAAATGTACAATAAAATAAACTATGCAGGCTGGGCTCCATGGCTCACACCTGTAATCCCACCATTTGGGAAGCCGACACAGGCAGATCACTTGAGGTCAGAAGTTCAAGACCAGCCTGGCCAACATGGTAAGACCCTGTCTCTACTAAAACTACAAAGATTAGCTGGGCATGAGGTACAAGAATTGCTTGAACCCAATACAGGCAGAGGTTGCAGTGAGCCAGCACCACTGCACTCCAGCCTGGGTGACAGAGCAAGACTCTGTCTCAAAAAAAAAAAACAAAAACCCTATACATATACATATACATAGACACACACTGTGCAGCACCAGATACTTTAATCACAGAGCTTGACCTGTCACAGCCTTGGCCAATCATATTTTGTGCCACTTGACCCCACCTCCTGTTCCACAGCCAACTAGGCTAGAATCTCTGGCCTCAAACAAAGAGGCCCCAGGGAAAACCAGGCAGTTGGCAGAAGGAGCTGAAGGAGAAGTCATGAAAATAATAAAGTTGGGTGAGGGGATTGACAGGTAAAGTCATGAAGAATCAGGCACAACAGGTATAGAGGCTATGAGCAAAAGATACAGAGTAGGGAGAAAGAGAACAAAGCATGTCAAAAATGCAGAGAAACTGTGCAGCTCAAGACAGAGTGATAACTGGCCAGTAGAGATTCTGATTTCTGGCAGCTTTCTTGTTGTCTCATATGTATTCCCTCCTTCAAGGTAGTTTGAAAGAATTATATGACCTGAAGCAGGAAGAAACACTAAGAACACAAATGACTAAAAGGGTTTACACTAATTTTGTTTACGCATTTTAAAAAACCTCCAAAAACCTTTATCATTGAAAGTCTGAGCTAGAAAAGTCCTTGGAATCAGACCAATTCACTATTTTAGAGATGAGGAAATAGAGGACCACAAAGTAATCTAAGGTTTCACAGATAGTGACAGAGCAAGGACAACACTAAGGACTCCTATTTCCATAGCCATTACTGTCTGTCCTACACTGCACTAAATAACACCAACATAGAAACATTTTCCTCAAAACAAGTATTTTCGCAACACGTTTTAGAGTGAGTCAGAAATTTTATGTGCATGTGCCTTTTTCCACAGTTTAAGTAAGTTTTCCACAGTTTAAATAAGTTTTCCACTTATTTATTCTCTGGCTCTCTGTTATGCTTATAAAATACATCCTTAGATTTCTCCTTTTCTTCCTCACATATATTTTAAAAATTAATCTGTCACTAAAGAAATAACACCAGCAATTCATCAGGCCCACTGGCTTTTTCCCCCTACAACTGCGTGTTTTAAAACAGCACTTACTCAGGATTGTTATTGCACATATTGTGTAATAGTGTTTGAACTCAAAGTAGTACAGAGCAGACATTTTAAGTGAAAAATAAACTTCAATTAAGGATCATAGAGATTTCCTTGAAGAAAAATTCATAACCAACGTCAGTAAAATTCAGGAGAAAATAGTGCAAGAACTGAAACTGAAAAGGGACCAATGTGAAATTATCAAGTCATTCCTGACGGAATTTATTGCAGTCACTCAGGGTGTCTTGTGAACAAAAACTACAACTTGTAAAAAAACACAAATCCCAAACTGGGGAAATTATTAATCAGTGAGAAGATGCAGACAGAAGTAGAAAAAAGTTGACCCAAGGTAAACATGGTGAAGCCCAGAGGCAGGACTGTAGAATACCTGGATGCCTACTCTGACGAAACAAACACTTAAGCGCCTCTAAGGATCCCCAAAGGACACAACTGACGGGGAGGGGAGAGGTGAATAAATACTTGCATCTCTAAAGCTGATCCACAGAAAAGCAGAGTCATCAATTTCCTAAGAACAGTCTCAGCCATCTCAAAACAGCAGAAATGAGGAAGACGGCATATGTTAACGAATCTTTTCGTTAGGTTTAAGATAAAGTGAAGAACACAAAACCCAGGTATTAATGACTAAAAAAAGAGAAGCGCCGGAAGCGGTGGCTCACGCCTGTAATCCCAGCACTTTGGGAGGCCGCCCTGAGGCGGTCAGATCACAAGGTCAGGAGACCGAGACCATCTTAGCGAACACGGTGAAACCCCGTCTCTACTAAACATTAGCCGGGAGTGGTGGTGGGCGCCTGTAGTCCCAGCTTCTCGGGAGGCTGAGGCAGGAGAATGGCGTGAACCCGGGAGGCGGAGCTTGCAGTGAGCTCTTGCAGAGAGAGACTCCGTCTCAAAAAAAAAAAAAAAGAAAGAAAGAAAGAAAAGAAAAGCACAAAACTCAAGTCCAGAGGCCACTTCGGTCACTTCAGTCATAGCTAATAAAGTATCACAAAGGATCTTTTCATCAAATGAAGTACTAATGACGTTATAGGTCTATATTCTTAATTCTAACAACGTAAACGTGTGTGTTTTGATGGATGAGAAAACTCAGGCTTAGAGCCTTTAAGTAACCAAGATCACCAAGGCAGGCAGTGAGAGAAACCCAGGCAGGATTCGAACCCTCGCTGGCTGAGCCATTCTCATTACCGCCACAGTCAACAATCAACACGGCAGTTTAAGTTCATCCTTACCAGTCACCCAGGAGATGAGTTTTGAAGAGGGAGTTTAAAAGGGGCATCTGACTTTCTCTCTCTCCCAAAGTAGAAGAGAACTGAGCTGTCAAAAACAGAAAAAGAAGTGAGTGCGGTGCCGCCTGGACTCTCCATCCCGCAGCTCCGGACCGAGCCCGCCCCGCTCGACTCGCGCAGCCCCAGCCACGCTCGGTTCCCCGTCCGGGCCAAGGGACCGCGGCTGTCAGACGCGGAGGGGCAGAGGCACGGCCCAAAGAAAGGGACAAAGAGCCTTGCCGGCCGCGGCCGGAGGCTGCCGGCCCGTTCCTAAGCCGGGTTTCCGCGGCAGCGGCCCTAGCTGGGCGGGGACCGGGGACGGGGGCGCGGCGGGGGAGGAGCGGCCGCCGAGGCGGAGGGGCTGCGCTAGAGGTGCGGGCCCGGCTGGCAGACTCGCCCCCTACTCACTACCTTGCCGCGGACTTCCCGTCACGGTCGCCGCCGTCACGGAGCTTCTGAGCCGGGGCGACGCAGCGAGAGCTGATAAGCGGGCGTCAGCTGCGTCCCGCACTGGCGAAGCAGCCTCCAGATCGGGCTGGAGAAAGGCCGGGGGGTGGGAGTCGGGACGAGGTTTGTTCCTAGCTTGTGGAGATTTTACTCCGCTCGTCCCTCGCACTCGGCTTCCGCTCCGCCTCCCGGCCGGCCCTTCCCGCACTCGGGGGCCAGCCGCCCACAGCGCGCAGCATTGTGGGGGATGTAGTCTTAGAATGAGGAAGCGGCGACACGTGCTTCCAGCCGCCCTGCACCTACCCTGGATCAGAACGACGCCGTTGCGCGGCAACCAGAGAGGGGCGGCGGGCTCTTCTGTGTTGGAAGATGAGCCCGCCAGAGGCATACCTTCGGCCTTAACTCGCTGCAGGCTCTGGAAGAAGGGTTCTGGCATCTTGTTCCCGACCCTCCAGTGAGAAACCAACCTCCCAATACTGTTGACCTGAGGCTGGAAAAGCTTAATGATGATTAAGTGTGCTACAGATGAGAATACCCATCATTGCAGCCGAAAGTCCTTAGCCAGTGGAGAGAGGCAAGAAAAATGAAAGGATTGAAGATTAAATAGGAAGAAACAAAATTATTTTTTCATAGATGATATAATTATGTACGTGGAGGCCGGGCGCCGTTGGCTCATGCCTGTAATCCCAGCACTTTGAGAGGCCAAGATGGGAGGATCACCTGAGGACGGGAATTCGAGACCAGCCTGGCCAACATGGTGAAACCCTGTCTCTACTACAGATACGAACTTGGCCGGGCGAGGTGGCGGATGCCTGTAATTCCAGCCTCCCGGGGGGCTGAGGTGGGAGAATTGCTTGAACCCAGGAGGCGGAGGTTGCAGTGAGCTAATATCGCACCACTGCACTCCAGCCTGGACGACAAGAGCAGAACTCCGTCTCAAAAAAAACAAAAAAAATTATGTTTATGGCACTTCAAAACAATCTGCAGATAAACTTAACAATAAAAGAGTTTAACAAGGTTAATAGATACAAAAATCATATTTTTAAAAATCAATATTTATTTATATATGCCAGTAAAAAAGATAATTTTTTTAAAGATACCATTTACAGCAGCTCCAAACAAATATCAAGTACCTAGGGATAAATAGATCAAAGAAATGCAAAACCTGCCTGAAAAAAACATTGAAAGACCCTGAAGAAGACCTAAATAAAGATATAACATGTTCATAGATTGGAAGAGTCAATACTGAAGAACGCCAGTCTCTCCAAACCTACCTACAGAGCCAGTGCAATTCCCAACAAAATCTCAATAAATGTCTGTGTATGTGTGAGAAACTTGACAAGCTAATTTAAAATGCTATGGAAGAGCAAAGACAAGCATTCATGAAGAAGAGGAGGAAGAAAAAAAAAAAAAGAGGAGAAGGAGTGGGAGGAGGATAACTTGTGCTACCAGATAACAAGCTTTATTATAGAGTAGGCATGGTGGCCCATGCCTATAATCCCAGCACTTTGGGAGGCTGAGGCAAGTGGATTGCTTGAGGCTGGAGTTCAAGACCAGCCTGGGCAACATGGCAAAACCCCATCTCTACCCCCACAAAAAAAAAAAAAAAAAAAAAGTCAGTTGTGGTGGCATGCACCTATGGTCCCAGCTACTCAGGAGGATCACTTTGAGGCCAGGAGGTAGAGGCTGCAGTGAGCCATAATTGTGCCACTGCACTCGGGCAACAGCAAGACTCTTCCTCAAAAACAAAACAAAACAAAAACAAGCTTTATTTTAAAGCTGTCAATCTAAATAGTAGGACCTCTAAAAGAAAAAGACATTCATTTGAGAATAGGGCGTTACAATGGGAATACACATGCCACAGTAAACTCTGTGTGTATTCAGGGAGGTAAAGGAAGACAAAGAAAAAATAAGAAAGATTAAATCAATTGCTTTAAAATTATTATGCTTGGCTACAAAGATCAATAATAAGGGTGACTCCAGTTCTAGGCTGAACAGGCAGTTGCTGGGCAGATGTCCACACAGAAGTACTTGTTGTGTAAGGTTGCAGTGGTCTTTGTGTACGGCTGTGGTTTTTGCAGAGTCTTTTGCAATAGTTTAGTTATCAGGCATACACGTGTGAAAGCCTTCCCTTCTTAGCCTTCCCCAGCTCTGTCATGGTGTTTTGTTTTTTAACACAAGTGACTCCATTTTGATTCTGACAATTTTCACATTTCCCTTTTTCGATCAAGATCTTTCTCAGAATGCATCACTGATCAGTCATTTTGTAGTTACATTCTGATGTCCCTGGAGGCCTGGTTGCTGGTTTCTTCCCACATTGTGGGGAGTGATTGGTGATGAGGAGTCAGTGTCAAAAACCATTTAGCCACATTTAGGCAATAAGGGAGGTTTGAAGAAAATGACTCTCAGGCTAAGTCTACCTGGGGTTTATTATTAAGGTCTATAGTCTTTTGCTGTCATCTCAAAGTGCTGGCCCAGCATTATTTTGTTAAGACCTATACTTCTGCAAAAATTTAACAAGTAACATACAAATTTTTTATTTTTTTATTTTTTATTTTTTTTTTTTGAGACAGAGTCTCGCTCTGTCGCCCAGGCTAGAGTGCAGTGGCCGGATCTCAGCTCAGTGCAAGCTCCGCCTCCCGGGTTTATGCCATTCTCCTGCCTCAGCCTCCCGAGTAGCTGGGACTACAGGCGCCCGCCACCTTGCCCGGCTAGTTTTTTGTATTTTTTAGTAGAAACGGGGTTTCACCAGGTTAGCCAGGATGGTCTCGATCTCCTGACCTCGTGATCCGCCCGTCTCAGCCTCCCAAAGTGCTGGGATTACAGGCCAAATTTTAAAAAAGGAAAAATATAAAGTAAAATGATAATCTCAGTTTGCTTAGTAGTTTTGAGCCATGAATTAGGCTTAACCAGCTGAATAAATGAAATTACCATAGAGGATTAAGTGAGACCTATTGTAACAGTTTCATAAACCCATCAGTTTTTTAAGTGTGCATGAGAATGAGCCATCAAATGTAGCTGGTTGGAGAGTCCCAGAAAACTTGGCATGCCTTAATGTTTGAAAATCCTAGGCAGAGTACAGTGGCTCACACTTGTAATCTTGACACTTTGGGAGGCTAAGGCAGGAGGATCTCTTGAGGCCAGGAGTTTGAGAAGCCTGAGCAACAGAGTAAAACACCGTCTCTAAAACAAAACAAAACAAAACAAAAGTAGCTGGGCATGGTGGCATGCACCCATAGTCCTAGCTACTTGAGCCTAGGGGTTCAAGGCTGCAATGATCTATGACTGCATCACTGACCTCCAGTCAGGGAGACAGAGTAAGGCTCTGTTTTTAAAAAAAAAAAAAAGAAGAAGAAGAACGAAAAGGAAAAGAAGAAAAAGAAAAGAGAAATTAGGAAAACCCCATTACATTACTTATCAATCTCTCAAGAGCAAAGAAAATTATCAATCTTGTTAGAATGTCAGAAGTTTGGACCAATGTATTTGATGGTAGCAACCACTCTAGTGGCTTTTATCTAGCCATCCTGTGTCCATCATTTAGAATGTGTCCATTCTAAAAGAATGTTTATTTTTGTTCTCAGAAGATTTTCAGAAACAAGCAAGGGAAAAGAGCTAAATCAGTTGTACATAACCAAAATAAAACCAAGAGTGTTCATAAAAAAATTTTAACCCAGGCATGTGGATCAGACAAAATATTAAAGTAGTCACACAGACCAAAAGTAAATTCATCAGAAAAGACATGCCTCACAGACAGAATGGAAATTGTGTAGAAATCAGAAAAGACTTACCAGAAAATACAAAAAGTCTTTGTTTAATCCCAGGAGGGATGGAAAGTCCCTTATTTAGGGCTGCCTTATTCGAATCAGACCCCAAATAAAGTCAAGAGCTTCTAGCATAAAGAAGGAGGCATGGTATTAGAGAAGACTCATCAGGGTAGAAAAAGTGAGCCATGGAAGCAGAGAACTGAAATGGCTTAAATGAGTACGGCACCAGATTCAAGAACTGCCAATTCCTTGTGATAGTGATCTTTTTTCAGGTCCTGTTTCTGGCACCATTTATGTCAACCTAAATAACAGAGAGAGGCTCTCTAAAAGAAAAATATGTTTATTTGGGAATAGGGCATTGCAATGGGAATACACATGCCACAGTAAACTATGTGTGTATTCAAGGAGGTAAAGGAAGACAAAGGTTTTTACAGGAAAAATTAGGGGCGTTACATAATTGTTTTGAAATTATTATCCTTGCCTACAATAATCTACAATAACAAGGGTGGCTCCAGTCTGAGGTTAGACAGACAGTTGCTGAGCAGATATCCTCATAGAAGTACATTTTGTGTAAATTTACAATGACCATAGTTAATGTTGTGATTTTCTGGAGTCTTCTCTGGTAATTTTGTTATCAGGCATGCAAGTGTGAAAACGCTCTCTTCTTAGCTTTCCTGGCTGTATTTCTCAGGGTGTTTCGGGGTTTTTTACACAAGTGATTCCATTTTGATACTGTCAACTTTCATAGTAATTAAGGCAGTGTGGAAGGAGATCAAGAATAGACAAATCTACCAGTAGTACAGAATAGAGAGCCCAGGGATCTGGGTGTGGTGGTGCACACCTGTAAATCCAGCTATTTGGGAGGCTGAGGCAGGAGGATCACTTGGGCCCAGGAGTTTGAGACTAGCCTGGCAATGCAAAGCAACACCTAAAGAACAGTTTTCAATGATTAAATGGTGCTGGAACAAATAGTGCTCTATTTGCAAAAGAAATGAAATTGGACTCTTCACATTATACACCAAAGTCAATTTCAGATGGCTAACACACACTTTTTTTTTTTTTTTTTCCTAAGAGACAGGGTCTCCCTTTGTTGCCCAGACTGAAGTGATCATAGCTTACTGCAGCCTCAAACTCCTGGGCTCAAGCAACCCTCCCAAGCAGCTAGGACTACAAGCATGTGCCACCAAGCCCGAGCAGTCTTTTTTAACAGACGGGATCTTGCTGTGTTGTCCAGGCTGGTCTCAAACTCCTGCCTCGGCCTCCCAAAGTGCTGGGTTACAGGTGTGAGTCATGATGCCCAGCTGAGACATAAATATTACAGGCAGAAGAATGAAGCTATGTAGAAGCAGACTTTAACATAAGAAGAAAAAAAAAGGAATAATGCTTTTATTGTTTTTAAAGATAATATAACAGTATATTGATCTCAAGGGTAAGGGGATAGACTTTTTAAACTAATCCAAAAAGCACTACCTATAATAGGAAAATAGATAAATTTGACCACATTAACATTAAGACAGCCAAGTGCAGTGGCTCACACCTGTAATCCCAGCACTTAGGGAGGCCAAGGCAGGCGGATCACCTGAGGTCAGGAGTTCAAGACTAGCCTGGCCAACATGGTGAAACCCAGCTCTACAAAAATACAAAAATTAGCCAAGCATGATGGCGGGTGCCTGTAATCCCAGCTACTCAGGAGGCTGAGGCAGGAGAATCGCTTGAACCCAGGAGGCAAGGTTGCAGTGAACCGAGATCACACCATTGCACTCCAACCTGGGTGACTGAGCGAGACTCTGTCCCTCCAAAAAAAAAAAAAAAAAAACACCTTAAGACTTGGTTTTATCAAATTATACACCATTAAAGGAGTTAAAAGGCAAGCCTCACAGATGATTAAGAAATTTACAACATGGGCCAGACGCAGTTGCTCACTCCTATAACCCCAGCATTTTGGGAGGCCGAAGCGGGTGGATCACCTGAGGCCAGGAGTTTGAGACCAGCCTGGCCAACATGGTAAAACCCCATCTCTACTAAAAATACAGAAATTAACCGGGTGTGGTGGCGGGCGCCTGTAATCCCAGTTACTCAGGAGGCTGAGGCAGAAGGATTGCTTGAACCTGGGAGGCAAAGGTTGCAGTGAGCTGAGGTTGTGCCATTGTACTCCAGCCTGGGTGATAAGAGTGAAACTCCATCAAAAGAAAGAAAGAAGGAAAGAAGGAAAGAAAGAAAAGAAAGAAAGGAAGGAAGGAAGGAAGGAAGGAAGGAAGGAAGGAAGGAAGGAAGGAAGGGAGGGAGGGAGGGAGGGAGGGAGGGAGGGAGGGAGGGAGGAAGGAAGGAAGGAGAGAGAGAAAGAAAGAGGAAGGGAGAAAGAGAGAAAGAGGAGAGGAGAGAATAGAAGAGAAGAGAAGAGAAGAGAAAGAAGGAAGGTATGAAGTTAATTTACAACATGTATAACCAAGAAAGGTCTTGTATCTAGAATATATAAAGAACTATAATCATAAGAAAAAGAGTTGAGGCTGAGCACGGTGGCTCACACCTGTAATCCCAGCATTTTGGGAGGCCGAGGTCGGCAAATCACTTGAGGCCAGGAGTTCGAGACCAGCCTGGGCAACATGGCAAAACCCTGTCTCTACTAAAAATACAAAAACTAGCCCAATGTGCTGATGCATGCCTGAAGCAGAGATTGCAATGAGCCAAGATCACGCCACTGCACTCCAGCCTGTACGACAGAGTGAGACTCTGTCTCAAAAAAGAAAAAAAGGAAGAAAATAAAAGAAAAAGAAAAAGAGCTGAACAGGCTCTTAACTAAGGAAGAAATCCAAATAACCAATAAACATATGAAAAAGCATCAACCTCATATGAGGACAAGAAAATTTAAATCACAATGAGAGAATAACACGCCACCCACCAGAATGGCTAAAACAGAAAAAGATTGACGATTACAAATGTTGACCACAGTGGAGCAATGGTAATTCTCATACTTTGCCATAGGGAAAGTAAACTCATACAGCAGTTCGGAAATAGGAACAAGCTACATTCGACAATATAGATGAATCCTAAAAACTTAATTATTAAGAAAATGAAACTATTCACAAAATAATATATACTGTGTTATTCCATTTTTGTAAGGTTCAAAAACAGGAAAAAAAGAATGTATACTTAGGTGTTAAAACTATAAAGAAAAGCAAGGAATTGATCATCATAAAAGGGAGATTAGTGGCTACCTCTGAGACCAAAGGAGTCCTGTGAGGAGGGATTTGAGAGTGTGAAGAGCTAATAGGGTTGGAATTCTACAAATCTTCTATTCCTTGGTATGGGTGGTAGTTACACTGCTGTGGGCTTTGTAATAACTCATTAGATTATGTATTTATTATTTATGCATTTTTCCACGTGTGTGTTATGTTTCCCAGTTTAAAAAATAAAGAGTAGAGGTCTGGAGTCAGATTGCCTTCATTCAGTTCCAAGCGCTACAACTGTGTAACCTTGGGCAAGTTCCATAGCCTCTCTAAGCCTCCGTTTCCCATCTGCAAAGTGTCAGTAATAAGAGTACATCAAAAGGATATTGTGAGGATTACAATGAGAATGTGAGCTGATGTGTATAGTTTCCACAGTACCGCCATCCCTTGGTATCCATGGGGGACTGATTCCAGGACTCCATAGTATAACAGAATCTGCAGATGCTCAAGTCTTGTAGTTGGCTCTCTGTATCCACAGGTTCTGCATCCACTATTATCATTGTAAGCACACTAAAGCATTAAAGAAAGACACTGAAGCAAATAACTCATGAAATGGTCCTTTATGCTAAAGTATGTATGTTAAGCCAATGGCCTATATTTGATTCTAAACACCTCACTATTCACTGTTTCCAAACACTTGTAGTAGCACTCAATAAATACATCGTGGCCAGGCACGGTGGCTCACATCTGTAATCCCAGCACTTTAGGAGGCTGAGGCGGGCGGATCACAAGGTCAGGAGATTGAGACCATCCTGGCTAACACGGTGAAACCCCATCTCTACTAAAAATACAAAAAATTAGCCGGGCATGGCAGCGTGTGCCTGTAGTCCCAGCTGCTGGGGAGGCTGAGGCAGGAGAATGGTGTGAACCCAGGAGGCGGAGCTTGCAGTGAGCCAAGATCGCGCCACTGCACTCCAGCCTGGGCGACAGAGCGAGACTCCTCTCAAAAAAAATAAATAAAAATAAATAAATAAATACATTGTGAATCGCCAGGCATGATGGCTCACACCTGTAATCCCAGAATGTTGGGAGGCCAAGGCAGGTGGATCACCTGAGGTCAGGAGTTCAAGACCAGCCTCGTCAACATGGTGAAACCCAGTCTCTACTAAGATACAAAAATTAGCTGGGCATGGTGGCGGTGCCTGTAATCCCAACTATTCAGGAGGCTGAGGCAGGAGAATTGCTTGAACCCGGGAGGCAGAGGTTGCAGTGAGCCGAGATCGCGCCACTGCGCTCCAGCCTGAGCAATAGAAACAAACAAACAAAAAAAAAACACGCACACACGCAAACAAAAACAAAAAAACATTGTGAATGAATTATCACTTCTCAGCCTTTTGGCTAAGATTAAGTGTGAATGAATGAATTTTTCTGCTAACCCCAGTACACAAATCTCTGGACACTGTATATATTTAATACATGTTGTTTGGCTCTCTGACAGAGATTTTCCTGGTCTCTGTCTAACGATTCATGTAACTTTCAAGATTTTCTGTTACTTCCATAGTATTCCACACCTTGGTAGACAAGAGTATATTAATTTAGAAGGTTCAAGAGATGAAAATAATAATAATAATAAAAATAATTGTTATGATCTTTTATAGCACTTTTCACTGTAGAAACCATTTTCCTAGAAGTAATGGGAGGTATTGCCAAACTCCACCCACTCATCTGTCAAAGAAAGACCTAGAATCAGAAGAACATAATTAGTTGCTCAAATTAATTCAATCAGAGTTGAAGCCATTCCTTTCTGGAATCAAGGAGAATAACCACAGCCAACTCGTATCAGGCCCAAGATAGAAAAGTGTCACCTTCCTCAATGCCATAATAGGGGAGAAAGTAGTCTATTCCTAAAAGGCAAGCTCAGAATATCATGGTAACAAGAAAAAATAACCTTTCCAGAGGTTAATGGTTGTCTCTGAGGAAAAGAGTTAGAAACTGAACTGGGAGAAAAAATTGGAATTGGAGTACCTACTTCCATATATATATATACACACACACACACACACACACACACACACATATATATATATACACTTTTTTTTTCCTACTTCCGTATTTTTTTATCTTTTTCTTTTTTTTTTTTTTTTTTTTTTTTGAGACAGGGTCTCATTCTGTCACCTAGGCTGGAGTGCAGTGGTGTCATTTCAGCTCACTTGCAGCCTCAACTTGCCAGACCCAAGCCATCCTCCCACCTCAGCCTCCTGATCACGTGGGACTACAAGTGAACACCATCATGCTCAGTCAATTTTTTGTATTTTTTTAGTAAAGACGGGGTTTCACCATGTTGCCCAGGCTGGTCTTGATCTCCTGGTTTAAAGTGATCCACCCACCTCAGCCTCCCAAAGTTCTGGGATTACACACGTGAGCCATGGTGTTCAGCTTTGGCGACAGAGCAAGACCCCATCTGGGGGGGTGTGGTGGGGGAAGAGGTAAAACGGACAGCAGCAAACCACAGGTGTGATAGGAGAGAATACTGAGCTGAGATCAGTCTCCTAAAATATGAATCCGATTTCAGGATTATTCATTTATCTGACTGTCAAGAACGCCTTTGAACAGGAGGAAGACTTTGGGGAGAGGGTGGGGTTTGTTGAAAGGGCACCGAGAAGGGAGGGGGGTGGTACCCAAACAATTTGTTTACATAATGTTTTTTGGACCTGAAATATGTAGAAAAGTACTTTGAAAATAAAGTACTGTACTAAGTTTATTTTTCTTATTGTTTGCATATTCTCCCTCCCAGATAATTTACAGAGGGCTCTAAAGCTGATCCCCTGGGAGCTTCAGAGTTTAGTGACTCCGTCTGATGATTTCCCCTATTCTTTTCTACAATGTGCTAAGTCAAATTATGGCCAAATTACCTATTCCATGGTAATTCAGCTTCTAAATATATTTTGCAGAGTGCTTCCAAAAGTTTAAAGAAAAAAACAACTTTACATAAATTGTTTTTACTTCCTTCACCTTAAATCAGTTATTCGGTTCCTTTGAAGAATATGCTGCTTTAGCAATCCCCAAAGTGAACCCAGATACCCAGGACTACTGATTGTTACATCAGAGTTTTTGAAAACGCCAATACTAGAAACAGGCCGACAGTTAAGCAGAGGCGGGCAGGACTGAAGCGGAGCCCGAGAATGGGGCAGGAGGTCCCAGGGTCTCGGGTTGCGGGGTGGAGCAGCACTTCGTCGCCGCTCGGGTGCCGGGACTCCGGCCGCGGTGCCGCCGCCATCATGGACTTCCTGCGGGCCACGCGCGCGGGCCTCGCCGCCAGAACGATGCCTCATCCTCGAGGGTACCATCCCTCAGAGCGAGGCAGCCGGGGGAGTCACCGTGAACACTATCGGAGCCGAAAACATAAGTGACGAAGAAGTCGCTCCTGGTCAAGTGGTAATAACCGGACACGACGGCGGCGGCGAGAGGACAGTGACCATGTCCGGAGGAGGCGCAGCCGGACATTTAGCCGCTCATCTTCGCAGCACAGCCGCGGGAAAGCCAAGCGTGTAGAGGACCACGCTGAGGGCCGCCTCATCTACCACGTCGGGGACTGGCTACAAGAGCGATATGAAATCGTTAGCACTTTAGGAAGGGGGACCTTCGGCCGAGTTGTACAATGTGTTGACCATTGCAGGGGTGGGACTCGAGTTGCCCTGAAGATCGTTAAAAATGTGGAGAAGTGTAAGGAAGCAGCTTGACTTGAGATCAACGTGCTGGAGAAGATCAACGAGAAAGACCCTGACAACGAGAACCTCTGTGTCCAGATGTTTGACTGGTTTGACTACCATGGCCACGTGTGCATCTCCTTTGAGCTTCTGGGCCTTAGCACCTTCGATTTCCTCAAAGACAACAACTACCTGCCCTACCCCATCTACCAAGTGTGCCACATGGCCTTCCAGCTGTGCCAGGCTGTCAAGTTCCTCCATGATAACAAGCCGATGCATACAGACCTCAAACCTGAAAATATTCTGTTTGTGAATTCAGACTATGAGCTCACCTACAACCTAGAGAAGAAGTGAGATGAGCGCAGTGTGAAGAGCACAGCTGTGCAGGTGGGAGACTGGCAGTGCCACCTTTGACCATAAGCACCATAGCACCATTGTCTCCACTCGCCATTGCCGAGCACCAGAGGTCATCCTTGAGTTGGGCTGGTCACAGCCTTGTGATGTGTGGAGTATAGGCTGCATCTTCTTTGAGTACTGTGTGCGCTTCACCCTCTTCCAGATCCATGACAACAGAGAGCATCTAGCCATGATGGAAAGAATCTTGGGTCCTACCCCTTCCTGGCTGATCCCAAAGACAAGAAAGCAGAAACATTTTTACCGGGGTCGCCTGGATTGAGATGAGAACACATCAGCTGGGCACTATGTTTGTGAGAACTGCAAACCACTGCGGCAGTATCTGACCTCAGAGGCAGAGGAAAACCACCAGCTCTTCAATCTGATGGAAAGCATGCTAGAGTATGAACCAGCTAAGCGGCTGACCTTGGGTGAAGCCCTTCAGCATCCTTTCTTTGCTTGCCTTTGGGCTGAGCCACCTAACAAGTTATGAGACTCCAGTCGGTATATCAGTCTGTGACGATCAGGCCCTGCGCCCCCCTGCATCTTTTATAGCAGTGGGTGTCCAGTCCAGGACACTGGTCCTTTTTTTATAAAAGAGAACAGAACCAGAGTTCACTCCTTCCTCCTGGTTTTCTGTATACCTGTGAATATGTGAAATATAGCAAATATGAAAGAACTTGTACCTATCACTTCAACCCCTGCCTTGTACATAATGCTATTTCATTCACACACTTTCCACCCTCATCTGCCCCCTCATACGGAGTTGGATGGGCGTCGAGTGAGATAACCAGGTGGCATCTACCCCATGTTTTATAAGGAATTTTGTAAAGTTTTATAAGGAATTTTGTGAAATGAAATAACGTACTTCATTTGACCCCCCAAAAAAATTAGTTGGGCATAGTGGTGCACACCTGTGGTTCCAGCTACTCAGGAAGGTTACACAGAAGGATTGCTTGAGCCTGGGAGGCAGAGGTTACAGCAAGCCAAGATTATGCCACTGCACTCCAGCCTGGGTAATAGAGCAAGACCCTGTCTCAAAAATTTAAAAAAAAAAAAAAAAAAAAAAAAAGTGAAATAAGCCTCCCTAAAGGGCACCATTGTTGGGAAGGCCTAAATCTGGAAGTGCCTTCCAATGGGCTGTGAGGAGTGCCTGACCCTTCATGGAAGTTCTCTTTTTCCACATAATAATAGTCCAAAAGGTTTGGTCTGGAGGAGTCCTGACAGGTCAGGGGAGGGAGAGGCCCAACCTGCCTCTTAGGGTTTCAGAATGTGAGAGAGGTCTGTCAACCATGAGAAAAACTCCTAGTCCAAAGCAAAATAAAGAGAAGAGTTTGGGCCAAGACAAGTATTTTAATTCTCTATTCCTTATGCTGGGAACTCATCTTGCCCCAATTCAAATGTAAGCCTTGCCTATAGAAAGTAATTTTTTTTTTTTTTTGAGACGGAGTTTTGCTCTTGTTGCCCAGGCTGGAGCTCAATGGTGCGATCTCGGCTCACCGCAACCTCCACCTCCTGGGTTCAAGTGATTCTCCTGCCTCAGCCTCCCAAGTAGGTGGGATTACAGGCATGTGCCACCATGCCCAGCTAATTTTGGAATTTTGGTAGAGGCAGGGTTTCTCCATGTTGGTCAGGCTTGCCTCAGACCCCCTACCTCAGGTAATCTGCCCCCCTGAGAGTCCCAAAGTGCTAGAATTACAGGCATGAGCCACCACACCTGGCCTAGAAAGTAAATCTTAATCTCTAAAACTCCCAGATATAAAGGGCAAAAAGGCAAAGATGAACATTCAAATAATCAAGATCATAATGACCATTATTTTTCCTAGCAGATTCAAGGTCATGCTCACACACATTCGGTGAGATGGATTTTAACCAAACAGAAGGCACAAATATGTATCTTTTCTCACTAATCTGCCTGACTGCAAAAATTACCTACATTGTGTTCATTATTATAAAATTCAAAATAATTACCCCATGTAAAGTAAATGAAATGATGAATGCAATTTTATTTAAAATTCATTACTATAACTTTTTTCCATATAAGGAGCTAGGTTTAGAAATTAAAGCCTCTGAATAGGCCAGGCATGGTGGCTCATGCCTGTAATTCCAACATTTTGGGAGACTGGGGCAGAAGGATGGCTTTTGGCCCGGAGTTCAAGGCTGCAGTGAGTTATAATAGTGCCATGCCACACCAGCCACACCAGCCTGGGCGACAGACTGAGACCCTGTCTCTTTAAAAAAAAAAAAAATCTTTCTCTCTCTATATATATGTATATATGGCTGGGCACCATGGCTCATACCTGTAATACCAACACTTTGGGAGGGTGAGGCAGTTGGATCTCCCAAGGTCAGGAGTTCCAGACCAGCCTGGCTGACATGGTGAAACCCCATCTCTACTAAAAATACAAAAAATTAGCTGGGCATGGTGTCGGACACCTGTAATCTTCAGCTACTCAGGAGGCTGAGGCAGGAGATTCGCTTCAACCCGGGAGGCAGAGGTTGCAGTGAGCTGAGCTTGTGCCATTGCACTCCAGCCTGGTCAACAAGAGCAAAACACTGTATCAAAAAAAAAAAAAAAAAAAAAGTATATATATATGTGTGTTTGATAAATCCCAAGGATAAAGTCATTTTACTTGGCTAATTGCAATTTTATAAACTAAAAGGACAAAAAGGAATAGCTTTGACAGACGTTTCTAATGAATCATCTTTATTGCTGTAAACTCATAGAAAACTTAAAATTGTTACTATAGTGAATAATAAAAGGAAAGTATTTTCAGAACTTCCAGGCCAAATTGATGTGCAGAGTTTTCTTAGATTCCAAAAACTGTAAGGGTAAAGGGACCCGTACAAGACTTGAATTCATTCATTCTACACTCCCTGACATTTGAAGGTCATCCAGCTTAAAACAAAACAAAACAAAAAAACTCAAGTGATAGTAAACTCACTACTTTCAAAGGAACTTTATTTAATCTTCAGGAAACTTCATTTTTAAAGTTCTTCTGTATATTGAAAATAAATCTGTCTTCCATCTACCTCTTGGCCTGAGTCCTATCCTTTAGGACCATACCTTCAGGAACAATCACTCTTCATGCTCCCTCTGCATCTGCTCTTTTCCAAGGTCTATCAAGTTCTTTTTTTTTTTTTTTTTTTTTAAGAGACAGGGTCTCCCTATGTTGCCCAGGCTGGTCTTGAACTCCTGGGCTCAAGGGATCCTCCTTCCTCAGCCTCCCAAAGTGCTAGGATTACAGGCATGAGCCACCACATCTGGCTCCAAGGCCTTTCAGTTCTAAGGATCAGTGATTTGGGTTGAGTTCGGCTGTGTGGTTCTCCTACCAGTCTTACTTGGAATCACTTATGCAGCTGCAATCATCAGGCAGTGTGACTGGGGCTAGATGGTCTAAGATGACCTCATTCCTTGTATCAGATCCTGTGCTGAGCATTTTATTTGCATTACTTTCTCAACAACCTAGGAGATAAACTCTATTATTATGTCGTATTAGAAATGAATATAGGTGAAAAAGAAATTTAAAAAAATAAAAAAGAAATGAATATAGGTGATACACTGAACAGGTGGGACTCACAGTTATATTTGGAAAAACAACTGGCTTTCTTTTCTCCACTTTTCATTCAAACCTGTTCTAGAGGGATGACTTGCTTTAGAAGCAAGCCCTGTGACTTATCTGGTCACTGTTAGATAATAAAAAGTCTGATTTTTGCTGGGCACAGTGGCACACACTTACAGTCCCAACTACTCAGGAGGCTGAGACAGGATCATTTGAGTCCAAGAGTTCAGATCCAGCATCCAACCTGGGCGACATTTGAGAACTCCTATCTCTTCTGTGTTGTTGTTGTTGTTGTTGTTGTTGTTGTTGTTGTTGTTGTTGTTTAAGAGACAGAGTCCCACTCTGTCACCCAGGCTGGAGTGCAGTGATGTGATCACAGCTCATTGCAGCCTCTATCTCCCAGGTTTAAGGGATTCTCCCACTTCAGCCTCCCCAGTAGCAGGGAATACATGCACATGCCACCATGCCCGGCTAATTTTTTTTAATTTTTTGTAGAGATGGGGGTCTCACTATCTTGCCCTGGCTGGTCTTGAATTCCTGGGCTCAAGCAATCCTCCCATCCTGGCCTACCAAAGTGTTGGGATTACAGGAATGAGCCCCTGCACCTGGGTTTTTTCTCTCTCTCTCTCGAGACAGGGTCTAGCTAGGCACGGTGGCTCGTGCCTGCAATCCTAGCACTTTGGGAGGCCAAGGTGGGAGGATAGCTTGAGCTCAGGAGTTCAAGACCAGGCTGGGCAACATGGTGAAACGTCATCTCAAAAAAAAAAAGAAAAAACAGAGGGAGAGAGACAGGGTCTCACACTGTCACCCAGGCCACAGGCCCTCACCACAATGCTCAACTAACTTTTTAATTTTTTGTAGACAGGTTCTCTCCATATTGCCCAGGCTGGTCTTGAACTCCTGGGTTCAGACAATCCGCCTGCCTTGACTTCCAAAAGTGTTGGGATTATAGGCATCAGTCACCACACCCAGCCATATTTATTTTATTTTTTTTCTTAAATATTTTCACATACCCAGGAAAGATCTAAGAAAAAAGTCCTATTGTTTTTTGTTTTTCTTTTTTTCCTTTTTTTTTTTTTTGAGGCGGAGTCTCGCTCTGTCGCCCAGGCTGGAGTGCAGTGGTGCAATCTCGGCTCACTGCAAGCTCCGCCTCCCGGGTTCAGGCCATTCTCCCGCCTCAGCCTCCCGAGTAGCTGGGACTACAGGCACCCGCCACCAAGCCCGGCTAATTTTTTTTTTTTTTTTTTTTTTTTGTATTTTTAGTAGAGATGGGGTTTCACCATGTTAGCCAGGATGGTCTCCATCTCCTGACCTCGTGATCTGCCCACCTCCGCCTACCGAAGTGCTGAGATTGCAGGCGTGAGCCACCACCCCCGGTCAGGAGTCCTATTTTAACATTCCATTACATGAGGAAAGTAAGGCTTTAAATTTTTAAATAACCTGTTCTAGGTCACAGATAAGAAGAAAAACTGGATTCAAAAATTAATGTCATGGGTACTATGTTCAGTACCTGGGTGATGGAATCGGTCATACCCCAAACCTCAGCATCATGCAATATAACCAGATAACAAACCTGCACATGTATCTTCAAATCTAAAATAAAAGTTAAAAAGAACGAAAGAAAGATATTCTTATTTTTTCTTTGCCAAAAAATTAACATCTTAAATATGCTTACAAATTTCATCTTAGGAGATTTAGCCTATTGTTCTGGGATTTATTTTGTTTTGTTTTGTTTTGTTTTGTTTTATTTTATTTTATTTTATTTTTTGAGTCAGTCTTGCTCTGTTGCCCAGGCTGCAATGCAGTGGTGCCATCTTAGCTCACTGCCGCCTTGAACTCCCAGGCTCAAGTGATCCGCCCACCCCCACCTGCCCCTGCCTGAGCCTCTTGAATAGCTAGAACTACGCCCCTCCACACCCAGCTAGTTTTTAAAAATTTTTGTAGAGACAAGTTCTTGCTATGTTGCCCAGGCTGGTCTCAAATTACTGGCCTCAAGTAATCCTCCTGCCTCAGCCTCTCAAAGTGCTGGGAGGCATGAGCCAGTGCCCAGCCGCATGCAGTGTTTTTTATCACAAAGGTAATACCTATTCATCTTTTTTCAAAAATTCAAACGTATAGAAATATAGAAACTGAACATCTCCCATAATCCTATTCTTCAAGACAACTGGTTTAGCAAGTGAACAAGTTTTAAAAAGTCACTCAGGCCGGGAGCGGTGGCTCACGCCTGTAATCCCAGCACTTTGGGAGGCCGAGGCGGGCGGATCACAAGGTCAGGAGATCGAGACCATGGTGAAACCCCGTCTCTACTAAAAATAGAAAAAATTAGCCGGGCACGGTGGCGGGTACCTGTAGTCCCAGCTACTCGGGAGGCTGAGGCAGGAGAATGGCGTGAACCCAGGAGGCGGAGCTTGCAGTGAGCCGAGATTGCGCCACTGCACTCCAGCCTGGGCGACAGAGCGAGACTCCGTCTCAAAAAAAAAAAAGTCACTCAGGGGCATAGAAATGAGATGCTCATACCTGTCAGTTCATGCCTTCCTACTACCATTGATCAGTGCAAGTTCCCTCTTTGTTATTTGTATTATTTATTCCTTCATCCCTATTCTCTTCTCCTTACAGAAACCCACTCCAGTGTACTTAATTAAAGGTTCTTCCAAAACACTTTCCTACATTTATTTAAGTAAATAGTATAGAGTACTGGTTGGGACTCTAAAGACAGTCTTCCTGAGTTCTGTTCTGGCTCTGCTACTTACCAGCTATGTGACCATAGGCAACTTACTTAGTCTCTATATGCCTCAGTTTTCTCATTTAAAAAATATTAAAAAAAAATACTAGTATTTACCTCATAGGATTGTTATAAAGAGTTAATATTTAGTTTAACGAGCTAATACTTATTAAGTGCTTAGAACAGAGTCTGGTACATAGTAGACGCTATATAGGTATTAAATAAATGTCAGCCAGGCAAGGTAAGTCACACCTGTAATCCCAGCACTTTGAGAGACCTAGGCAGGTAGATCGCTTGAGCCCAGGAGTTGGAGACCAGCCTGGCTAACATAGTGAGACATCGTCTCTACTAAAACATACAAAAAATAGCTAGGTGCTGTGGCGTGCTCCTGTAATCCCCTGCCTCTCGGAAGGCCGAAGTGGGAGGATTGCTTGAGCGTGGGAGGCCGAGGCTGCAGTGAGCCATGATTGCACCATTGCAAATCCAACCTGGGCCACAGAGACACTGTAAAAGAAAGAAGGAAGGAAAGAAAGGAAGAAAGGAAGAGAGAAAGAGAGAGAGAGAGAGAAAGAAAGAAAGAGAGAGAGAGAGAAAGAAAGAGAGAGAGAGAAAGAAAGAAAGAGAGAGAGAGAAAGAAAGAAGGAAAGAAAAAGGAAGGAAGGAAGGAAGGAAGGAAGGAAGGAAGGAAGGAAGGAAGGAAGGAAGGAAGGGAAAAAGAAAGAAAGAAAGAAAGAAAGAAAGAAAGAAAGAAAGAAAGAAAGAAAGAAAGAAAGAAAGAAAGAGAAAAAGAAAGGAGGGAGGGAGGGAAGGAAGGAAGGAAGGAAGGAAGGAAAAGAGAGTCAAATAAATGTCTGTTATTGAAAAACAAGTAATATTCAGTTTCTTCTTTATCTCTTTTAATATTATTTTTTGAGATCTACCCATATTATGATACATAAATCTAACTCCATGCCCCAGTTTACCTGTACATTACCTTAATCAGGCCCACCCTTAACATTTGTGGGGTCTGAGGCAAGAGACCAAATGCATTTGGTTCAAAAGACCAATGCCTGTATATCATAAGTTTAAAATATTTAAAAGTCATAAGTGATGTGGGGCGCAGTGGCTCACACCTGTAATCCCAGCACTTTGGGAGGCCAAGGTGGGCAGATCACGAGGTCAGGAGTTCGAGACCAACCTGGCCAACATGGAGAAACACCATCTCTACTAAAAACACAAAAATTAGCCGGGCGTGGTAGCACACGCCTGTAGTCCCAGCTACTCAGAAGCCTGAGGCAGAAGAATCGCTTGAACCCGGGAGGTGAAGGTTGCAATGAGCCGAGATCACACCACTGCACTCCAGCCTGGGCAACAGAGTGAGGCTCCATCTCAAAAAAAAAAAAAAAGTCATAAGTGATACTGTAAAATTAGATATTTCTTCTTCTTCCTTGCCAAATATTCCTTTGTAAAGAAAGACAAATTTAACCTTTTCATTCAGACTTAGATAATTTTTTAAAAATAAAAATTGAAACTTATCTGTAAAACTCTGATTTTTATATGACTTAGAATTGGCATAACATCCAAGAGAGCTAAAATTAATTATTTTTACACACATCTTCTGTCGATGGACGATGACATCTGGATGAGTTTTAAAGACATATGTAATTCAAAAATTAGATATTTATTCTAAAACTTTATTTTTCTTGCCTTTATTTTTCAGCAAAATCACTATAACAATCAAAACTTTCCCCTATTTTGTTTTCTACTGGCAAGACCTATGCAGACAAACATTTTTGAGTGGTTATAGATACATAATTTTTTTTCTGAGACAGAGTCTTGCTAAAACGCCCAGGCTGGAGTGCAGTGGTGCTATCACAGCTCACTGCAACCTCCACCTCCCAGGTTCAAGCGATTCTCCTGCCTCAGCCACCCGAGTAGTTCAGATTACAGGTGTGCATCACCATGCCCAGCTAATTTTTGTGTTTTTAATAGAGACGGGGGTTTTACTATGTTGGCCAGGCTGGTCTCAAACTCCTGACCTCAGGTGATCCACCTGCCTCTGCCTCCCAAAGTGCTGGGATTACAGGCATGAGCTACTGCACCCGGCCAATTTTTTTATTAATTTGAAGAAATTTCACTCCTCTGATGCCATACTTATATTCAAAAATGAACCATGGTCCGGGCACAGTGGCTTACGCCTATAATCCACTTTGGGAGCCCGAGGCAGGTGGATCACTTGGCATCAGGAGTTCGAGACCAGCCTGGCCAACATGGTGAACCCCGTTTCTACTAAAAATACAAAAATTAGCCAGGTGTGGTGGCACATGCATGCAATCCCAGCTACTCGGGAGGCTGAGGCAGAAGAATCGCTTGAAGCCGGGAGACGGAGGTTGCAGTGAGCTGAGATTGTGCCATTGCACTCCAGCATGGACAACAAAGCAAGACTCCATCTCAAAAAAAAAAAAAAAGAACCATGAACTTTTAAACATTCACACTGAGGTACAACTGTATATAGTAAAGTGCACAAAACTCAAGTGTATAAACTCAACACCTTGGTGCATGTTTATGCCCATGTAACCCACCACCCAGAGCAAGAAATAGATCCGTTCCCCAGTAAGATCTCTCAGGCCCCTTTCTATTCTGTACCCCACAAAGTAAGCACTATTTTATTTATTTTTTTTTTCTGGAGACAGGGTCTCTGTAGCCCAGGTTGGAGGGCAATGGTGCTATCTGAGGTCACTGCAACCTCTGCCTCCCAGACTCAAGTCGTCCTCCCACTTCAGCTTTGTATTTTTTGTAGAAACAGCGTTTCACCATATTGCCCAGACTGAACTCAAACTCCTGGACTCAAATAATCCACCCACCTCTGTCTCCCAAAGTGCTGGGATTACAGGTGTGAGCCACTGTACCTGGCCCTAAAGTAAGCACTAGTCTTACCTCTAGCATCATATACCATGATAATAAAATGATGCCATTGTTTATTGTAATGCATATAATAAATTATTATAACAAAAATATTGCAAATATTTTAATTTTACTATACAAATTGCTTTCAGTTATATTGCAATTTTCTTTTTCTTATTTATTTATTTATTTTTTTAATTAGAGATGGAGGTCTGGCTATTTTGCCGAGGCTGATCTCGAACTCCTGGCGCCAAGCAATCTTCCCACCTTGGGCCTTCAAAGTGCTGGGATTACAGGCATGAGGCACCATGCCTGGCCTATTATCTCTTTAAAACAATATATCCATAGAATATTTATTAAGTTCTGCCGGGGCGTGGTGGCTCACGCCTATAATCCCAACACTTTTGGAGGCCGAGGCAGGTGGATCACCTGAGGTCAGGAGTTCAAGACCAGCATGGCCAACGTGGATGAAACCCCATCTCTACCAAAACTACAAAAATTAGCCAGGTATTGTGGCCCATGCCTGTAGTCCCAGCTACTCGGGAGGCTGAGGCAAGAGAATCATTTGAACCCAGAAGGTGGAGATTGCTGTGAGCTAAGACTGACACTGCACTCCAACCTGGGCAACAGAGCAAGACTCTATCTCAGAAAAAAAAAAAAAGAAGGAGAATATTTATTAAGTTGCTTCAAAGTTTTTAATGCTGGGGCATTACAAAGAAAACTAAAATTAGGAGTATGCTAATCAATTTGTTCAAATGTCTCTTCAATCTATCATAGCTAGAAAACATGCTTTATGGAAATATTTGATGGTTATTTGTACATGAATCATCTCATTTATGAAATTTATGTAAACTTTTTTGTTTCTTTGCTCTAATTTCTGCATATTTTATTTGAATGTCATCTTGTTCAATATGTTTTGTTTTAGAACTATTTTCTCTTCCCTAGAAACAGACTCAGAAAAAAAGAACTATTTTCTCTAAAATTTAAAAAAAGTTTTCTCGAAAGTGAAACTTGGATATGTAAGGTTTTTCTCCTAAAGCTTTGCTAATATTAGTAATAGGAATGAATAGGAATTAATGACATTAGAAATAGTAATACCAAATAACTGTGACTAGTGCAACTTCAAAATAAATTTCGTTCTCCCAGAAAGCTCACAAATTGCTCTACGCTTAAAAATCTTCTTTTTTGTTTCACTTTTCTAGTGCATTGTATATCTTGTCTAAATTAAATCCAATTATGTTAACAAAATTTAATAAACATTTTCCTCATGTGTTCAAAAGTGATTTTGTCTGTGCTTCATCATGGTGTTTAGTGTTTGGGCAGATCAAGAATACTGTATTTCGGCCAGGCATGGTGGCCTGTAATCCCAGCACTTTGGGAGGCCAAGGCAGGCGGATCACTTGAAGCCAGGAGTTCTAGACCAGCCTGGCCAACATGACGAAACCCTGTCTCTACTAAAAATACAAAAATTAGCTGGGCATTCTGGCATGCACCTGTAATCCCTGCTACTGGGGAGGCTGAGGCATGAGAATCGCCTGAACCTGGCAGTGGAGACTGTAGTGAGCTAAGATCGTGCCACTGCATTCCAGTCTGGGTGACAGAGCGAGACTCTGTGTCAAGAAAAAAAAAAAAAAAAAAGAATATTGTATTTAGTCTTTGATTTGTTCCAGAGAATATCATTGCTATTGGCTGATTAACATCCAACAAATTCGAAGTGGCATCAGTGATTTCAAGAATGTTTCTGGATTTTTGGCTAAAATTATAGCATGTATACTTTATTTTAGCAAGGCCTTTATTGTAGGCTTTATTGTGTTTGGGGTGGAGGATATCACAAAGTTACAGACACACACTACAAGTGCCATATGTGCATCTATAAAAGAATTTACTGGTAGAGCACACATAGTCCCCTGAACTCTTGCTATTTCATAACACAGGCCTGGCCTAGATGTCCTTTTTTTTTTTTTTTGACATGGAATCTCGCTTTGTCACCCAGGCTGAAATGCAGTGACACAATCTTGGCTCACTGCAACCTCTACCTCCTGGGTTCAAGCAATTCTCCTGACTCAGCCTCCCAGGTAGCTGGGATTACAGGCGTGCACCACCATGCCCAGCTAATTCTTGTATGTTTAGTAGAGATGAGGTGTCACCATGTTGGCCAGGCTGGTCTCAAGCCCCTGACCTCAAGTGATCCACCCACCTGGGCCTCCCAAACTGCTGGGATTACAGGCATGAATCACCGTGCCTGGCCCTGGCCTAGATGTTCTGAATGCACCTTGGCCACAGTCTCTGGGGCCAGCCTAAGGCAAAAGACTAGACATGCCATGAACAGCAGTCAAGAAGACAGGACCTTGCCTCCTCACTGTTACATACTTATCAATTTTTGAACTAAAAGTGAGTGGGGACAACCTAGTTTCTCCAAGAAAGAAAAAAATGTATATACCAAGGGATCTCAGGTCCAGGAAGAACACCAAGGCTAGAGTGACACATCAAGGGTCTTGGGAACAGCCCTGAAGAATCTCGACCTCCTGGGAATATTAGCATCAGCCAGTGGCCTAGCTGTCCCTCTGCAGACAAGCTCAGTCCTGATGAGCCAGCTCCCTGCTAAGCTACCAAAGGAGGGAAAGAAATGCACTTTCAGGGCCATCCAGACTTCTTAGCTGACTGGCTTTGGGCAATCTTTTGAATCAATACTTAAAACCAAAAAATGTTTTCTCACTTTGTGACTTAAGCCAAAAGCCTGAACTTTTTTTTTACAGCCGGTATAAAATCAATGACGCATTCCTTAATTTTCTACTTCTTTGTGGATTTTTTTGGTAGTTCAAATATTTGTTTATATATAATTATTCAACATGACTTTCTATAATCTAGTTGAAGTGAATAATGTAAATATTTCTATTTTTATTTTGTATATGATTTCTTTTCTCAGTTTATTAACCATTATTATTATTTTGAATTATTTTGAATTTTCATCCTGGACAGTGAATGTTATTTATCTGTCTTAAATGTTTAGCCATTCAAAATAATTATTATTTTGGATTATTTTGAATTTTTATCCTGGACAGTGATTGTTATTTTTCTGTCTTAAATGTTTAGCTTCTATTTTCAAAATAATTTATTCTAAACCTAGAAAGGTCACACTGTTTTCTGTAAACATTGTGCTGTTAAAATAATATTGGGCAGGCATGGTGGCTGCCACTTACTATCTGGCATTTTGGAAGGTCAAGGCAGGTGGATTGCTTGAGCCCAGAAGTTTGACATTAGCCTGGGAAACAGGAAAATCCCATCTCTACAAAAAATAAACAACTTGCCAGGTGTAGCAGAATGCACCTGTGGTCCCAGCTACTTCGGGGGCTGAGGCAGAAGAATCATTTGAGCCTGAGAGGTTGCAGCTGCAGTGAAGTATGATCAAGCCTCTGCACTCCAGCCTGGGCAACAGAGCCAAAAGCTATCTCAAAATAAATAAAGGCAATCATCCATCTCACTAAAAAAAAAAAAAAAAAAGAATATGTGGTCAAAATAGTTTAAATGAAGTGGAATTTTAAATCTAGTTTTCTGGCCGGGCGCAGTTGCTCACACCTGTAATCCCAGCATTTTGGGAGCCAAGGTGGGCAAATCACTTGAGGTCAGGAGTTAGAGACCAACCTGGCCAACATGGTGAAACTCCATCTCTATTAAAAATACAAAATTTAGCCGGGTGTGGTGGCATGCACCTGTAATCCCAGCTACTTGGGAGGCTGAGGCACAAGAATTGCTTGAACCCGGTAGGTGGAGGTTGCAGTGAGGTTTGTGTGTTGCAAATACAGTGTTAATTTGTGAGTAACCTGAATTGGAACACCGAGAGAAGCAAAGAGATGGATCCCCAGCACTACTGAGAAAAGATGCTTCATTGTGTGAGACTCTAATGTATTTGTAGCATCTGAGAGGAAGGATTTGTCAAGTTCTGTAATTAATTTATTTTATCCCTTACCTGAGTTTTTTTTTTTTTTTTTTTTTTTTTTTTGCCATTCAAGTGTTTTCTATGCTCCAAAGCAGTGCCCATCTCCAAGGCTGGCAACAGTACAACCTAAAGACCTTTGCAACATTCTAATTCAGCCCCCCTTTTTAAGGACATAGAGCAAGATATATGGATGCATTGCCCTGGAGCCTGAATAACATCAGTCCAACAAAGAATATGCAGGGTCACAGGTCAGGCTGTGCCACCCCTAAATATCAAGTCAGTGGCCAGGGTGCCCATGTACTTTTTATGTCATTGTGATACACCAAGAATTCTGAAGAGCAGAGGCCCCTCTTGTCCAGGTCTAAGGTACTGCCTTTATGTTGCTTCTTGTTTGCTACAAACAAAAATATGATGAACATCCTTATTTCTGTCTCCCTGATTGTCAAGAAGGGTTCCTCTGGGATATATTCTCAGGAGTCAAATTGTTGTAGAGGGTCATAGAGTACACACATTCTTAACATCACTGAGTATTGCTCTGTTGGACAGCTCTGCTACCTTACACTGCTGATAATACATTAAATATTTTCTTTTTCTCTTTTGTTTTTATGGTTGCTTTTTTTTTTTTTTCCCGAGACAGGGTCTCACTCTGTCACTCAGGCTGGAGTGCAATAGTGTGATCATAGTTCACTGTAATCTCAAACTCCTGAGCTCAAGTGATCCTCCCACCTCAGCCTCCCTAGCAGGTACACACCACCATCTCCAGCTATTATTTTTATTTTTTATAGAGACAGGGTCTCACTACGCTGCCTAGGCTTATATTTTGAATTCAAATATATCATTTTCTTTTCTCTTTTTGTTTTATTTTGAGACGTAGTCTCACTCTGTCGCCTAGGCTGAAATGTGGTGGCACGATCTCGGCTCACTGCAACCTCTGCCTCCTGGGTTCAAGTGATTCTCTTGCCTCGGCCTCCCGAGTAGCTGGGACTACAGGTGCCTGCCACCATGCCCAGCTAATTTTTGTATTTTTAGTAGAGACGGGGTTTTACCATGTTGGCCAGGATAGTCTCGATCTCCTGACCTCGTGATCCGCCCGCCTCGACCTCCTAAAGTGTTGGGATTACAGGCGTGAGCCACCGCGCCTGGCCCGAAATATATCATTTTCAAAACCAAAATGGTATTGTTCTCAACTTACTGTTTCACAATTTGAATTCTGCATTTGTCTAGTTTGATATTGATGCATTGGCTAAGCACTTTATAAGCAAAGTTATCTAACCAGTAACCACTCATTTGTACTAGCGTCTGATCTATATTTCTGCCTCCTTTACCCAAGTGGTACATTTGCTCATTTGCTTGCCAGAGCACAGACTTCAGCAAATTAATAGGAATTGTTTCAAGGCAGGTGGAGCAAGATGACTGAAAAGAACCCTCCAGCAATCGTCCTTGCACAGGAACCTCCAACTGGACAAATCTCCACGCAAGAAACCACCTTCGCAAGAATTAAAAAATCAGAGGAGCAATCATAGTACCTGGTTTTAGCATAATAACAAGAAAATACACATTGAAAAGGGTACAAGGGACAGTCTCACATTGCCGATACCACTCCTCCCTTAACTCCAAGCAGCTAAAGCAGCTTGTAGGAAGAATTTGTGTGCTGAAGGGGTGGGTGGGGAAGGAAAGGGTGGTAAGGCCTGAATAAATGTTAGTGGCAGCCAGGCTATAGGGACCTCGGTCTTTGTGTGACCCCTGGTGATGCACTGGTCAGGAGGCTATGTTCTTGGGGTGTAACCTAGCATAACACCAGCTGTGATGGCCACAGAGGTGCCCGTATCATCCCTCCCCCAACTTCAGGCAGCTCAGTGCTGAGAGAGACTCCTTCTATTTGGGCATTTGGGTGAAAAAGAGGAAAATGAATGAGGGACTTTCCCTTGGAACTCAGGGATTTCTCCCTGATCATTCCCACATCCATCTGGGCTGGGTTATCTAGGAGGCTGCAAGAGAGTGACAGCATAACTGGGCTTAGGGTGCCCTCTGGTGCTGAAATGGCTGCGGTGACCATAGACAAGAACTCAATAGTTCCTTTTGAATCTTTTGAAGGCCCTCTGAAGGACAGAAACAAACTAAGTCAGACTGTGAGAACTGGAATAAATACCTACCTCTCCAATGCCTGGACATCGATGAATGTCCACAAGTGTTAAGAACATTAAGAACAAAACCGGGCGCAGTGGCTCATGCCTGTAATCCCAGCACTTTGGAAGACCAAGGCAGGCAGATCATGAGGTCAGGAGTTCGAGACCATCCTGGCCAACGTGGTGAAACTCCGTCTCTACTAAAAATACAAAAATTAGCTGGATGTGGTGGTGCACGCCTGTAATCCCAGCTACTCAGGAGGCTAAGGCAGGAGAATTGCTCAAACCTAGGAGGGAGAGGTTGCAGTGAGCCAAGATAATGCTATTGAACTCCAGCCTGGACAACAGAGTGAGACTCCATCTCAAAAAAAAAAAAAAAAAAAGGAACATTAAGAATAAATATGACCTCACCAAACTGACTAAATAAAACACCAATGACTGACCGTGGAGAGATAGAGACATATGACTTCTCAGACAGGGAATTCAAAATAGCTATTTTGAGGAAGCTCAAAAAACTTCAATAAAACACAGAGAAGCAATTCTAAAATTTATCAAAGTTAACAGAGATTGAAATAACTTTTTAAGCACAGAAATCTTGGAGCTGAAAGGTGCAATTGACAAGTTTAAAAATGCATCAAGTGTGTCAGCAGAAGAACTGATCAAGCAAAAGAAAGAATTTGTGGCACATATACACCATGGAATACTATGCAGCCATAAAAAAGGATGAGTTTGTGTCCTTTGTAGGAACATGGATGCAGCTAGAAACCATCATTCTCAGCAAACTATCACAAGAACAGAAAACCAAATACTGTATGTTCTCACTCATAGTGGGAATTGAACAATGAGATCATTGGACACAGGAAGGGGAACATCACACAGCGGGTCCTGTTGTGGGGAGAGGTGGGGAGGGATTGTATTAGGAGATATACCTAATGTAAATGATGAGTTAATGGGTGTAGCACACCAACATGGCACATGTATACATATGTTACAAACCTGCACGTTGTGCACATGTACCCTAGAACTTAAAGTATAATTAAAGAAAAAAAAAGAAAAGAAAAAGAAAGATTTTGTGAGCTCAAAGGCTATTTGAAAATACACAGAGGAGAAAAAGGAAAAAATGAAAAAACACTTAAAGATACAGAAAATAGCCTCCAAATAGCAAATCTAAGAGTCATTGACCTAAAAGAGAAAGTAGAGAAAGAGATAGGGATAGAAGATTTATTCAAATAAATAATAATAGAGAAGTATGCAAATCTTGAGAGAGATATTAATATCCAGGTATAAAAAGGTCAAAAATCACCATGGAGATTCAATTAAAATTAGACTCTCCAAAACATATAATACTGTCTCAAAGGACAAGGACAAGGAAAGGATCCTAAAAAGCAGCAAGGAAAAAAAAAAAAAAGTAACACATAAAGGAGATCCAATATGTCTGGTAGCAGACTTTTCAGTGGAACGCTTGCAGGACAGGAAGGAATGATATGACATATTCAAAGTGAAGGAAAAAAACTTTTGACTGAAAATACTGTTTCCAGCAAAGCTATCCTTTCCATATGAAGGAGAAATACTTTTCCAGACAAACAAAAGCTGAGAGAATTTATCACCATCAGGTCTGTCTTACAAGAAATCCTAAAGGAAGTTCTTCAATCTGAAAGAAAAGGAATGCTAATAAGCAACAAGAAATTACCTGAAGGTATAAAACTCACTGGTAAAAACAAGTACATGGACAAATTCAGAATACTCTAAAACTGTGATTGTAGTGTAGAAACCACTCATGCTTTAAGTATAAAGGTTAAAAAACAAATATATCAAAAATAATAACTACAGCAATTTATTAAGTAGAAGACACTATAAAAAGATATAAATTTATACATCACACAGACCAATGGGAAAGAGAAATTATTTTAAAATTTAAAAATTAAGATAAAGGCTGGGCGTGGTAGCTCATGCCTGTAATCCCAGCACTTTGGGAGACTGAGGCAGGTGATCACCTGAGGTTAGGAGTTCCAGACCAGCCTGACCAACACGGTAAAACCCTGTCTCCACTAAAAATACAAAATTTAGGCCAGGCACGGTGGCTCACGCCTGTAATCCCAGCACTTTGGGAGGCCAAAGCGGGCAGATCACGAGGTCAAGAGATCAAGACCATCCTGGCCAACATGGTGGAACCCCGTCTCTACTAAAAATACAAAAAATTATCTGGGCGTGGTGGTACACGCCTGTAGTCCCAGCTATTCTGGAGGCTGAGGCAGGACAATCTCTTGAACCTGGGAGGCAGAGGTTGCAGTGAGCCGAGATTGCACCACTACACTCCAGCCCGGGTGACAGAGTGAGACTCTGTCTCAAAAATATATATATAACAAAAATCAGCTGGGCATGGTGGCAGATGCCTGTAATCCCAACTACTTAGGAGGCTGGGGCAGGAGAATCACTTGAACCCAAAGGCAGAGGGTGCAGTGAGCTGAGATTGTCCCATTGCACTCTAGCCTGGGCGACAGAGCAAGACTCTATCTCAGAAAAAATAATAATAATAAGATAAAAAAATATAAATTGAGACCACAAAAAATGAAAATGTGAGAGGACTGCAGTAAAAGTATAGACTTTTTTAGTTTTGTTTTAGCTATTTTTTTCTTTACAAAGTTGTCATCAGTTTTAAATGACTTCTTATAACTATAGGATTCTTTTGTAACCCCCATGGTAACCACAAAACAAAAACCTATAATGGGCACACAAAAAATAAAAGCAAGACGGTGAACCACACTACCAGAGAAAATAACCACAAAGGAAGACAGTAAGAAAGAAGAATTAGAAAACAACTAGAAAACAGGTAACAAAATGACCGTAGGAAGTCTTTTTTTTTTTTTTTTTTTTTTTTTTTTTTGGAGGAAGTCATTTTATTCAAAAGTTTTACATATTCATTCAGGCCAATAAATGTTTCAATAACTTTTTACATGCCAGGCACTATGCTAAGTAATTAGGTTAACATAAGTGAGACAAACTGACGTGGTGCTTTGCCGTCATGGGGTTTACAATCTTGTAAAAAGACAGGATTAAATCAAATAATCATACAAATAAGCACAAGCCTTGGTAACTGTTACAAAATGTAGGGTACATGAGGGCATGTAACAATTGACAAAGCAATGTTTTTACCGTAAATGGAAGGAATAGAAGTGGGTGATGAGAAAGAGATTTCTGTATCAAGGAAACAGCAAGGGCAATCTCTCTGAGGAAGGACACATGATGGCACATTGCATATTCAGATGCCAACCCTGCAAGACCAGATTGCTATTTACACCTGCAATTACAAACCAAATTACACAGTGCATGGCATACTACAAGAGTATTCAAATGTCTACTCAACATCTCATTTGGGATATCTCACAGGAACTACAAATTTGGTGTTTCTTGACCTAAAATCATCTTCCACTTTTATACCAATACTTTTACAGTATTTTCTATTGTAAAGAAAGCCCCCAACTTTTTCCAGGTGCGCAGACCTCTTAAATGCCCTCACCACCTCCTTTCCCATACACCCACATCAGTTTACCTCTAATTTTATCATGAACAACCTTTCAAATCCATTCAAGGTCTCTGGCTTTTTCTATTGCCACTTTCTGCAGTATCTCTCAGAATGGTTACCATGTGAGATTTCTACCCTCTAAATGTGCCATCATGTGTCCTTCCGTAGGAAGTCTTTACCTATCAATAATAGCATTGGATATAGATGGACTAAACTCTCCAATTAAAAAACATAGACTGGTTGAATGGATAAAAATAAAAAGAATAAACTACATACTGCCTACAAGAAACTCACCTCACCAGCCGGACACAGTGGCTCACACCTGTAATCCTAGCACTTTGGGAGGCCGCGGCAGGTGGATCACGAAGTCAGGAGATCAAGACCATCCGAGGTAACACGCTGAAACCCCCGCTCTACTGAAAATACAAAAAATTAGCTGGGCACGGTGGCAGGCACCTGTAGTCCCAGCTACTCGTAAGGCTGAGGCAGGATAATGGAGTGAACCCAGGAGGCAGAGCTTGCAGTAAGCCGAGATTGTGCCACTGTACTCCAGCCTGGGCGACAGAGTGAGACTCCATCTCAAAAAAATAAATAAATAATAAATAAAATAAAAAAGAAACTCACCTCACCTATAAAGACACACATAGATTGAAAGTGAAGGATGGAAAAAAATATTTCATGCAAATGAAAACCAAAACAGAGCAGGAGTAGCTATCATTACATCAGATAAAATAGACAAAGTCAAAAACTGTAAAAAGAGATAAAGAAGGTCATTATATAATGATATAGGGGTCAACTCAGCAAGAGGATATACGGTTGCAAATATATATGCATCCAACACTGAGGCATCCAGATATGTAAAGCAAAAATCCTTCGAGCTAGAGAGAGAGACAGACCTAAACACAAGAATAGTAGAACATTTCAACACCCCACTTTCAAAACTAGATAGATCTTTCAGACAGAAAAATCAACAAAGAAACCAAAATTAGGCTGGGTACGGTGGCTCACATCTGTAATCCAGCACTTTTGGAGGCCAAAGTGGGTGGATCACTTGAGGTCAGGAGTTCGAGACCAGCCTGGCCAACATGGCGAAACCCTGTCTCTACTAAAAACACAAAAATTAGCTGGACGTGGTAGCAGGTGCCCGGAATCCCAGCTACTCAGGAGGCTGAGGCAGGAGAATTGCTTGAACCCAGGAGGCGGAGGTTGTAGTGAGCTGAGATCATGCCACTGCATTCCAGCCTGGGCAACAAGAGCAAGACTCCATCTCAAAAAATAAAAAAAATAAAAATAACAAAACCACAACAACAACAACAACAACAAAACAAAAAGCTTTGATGAAATAAATGGAAGAGGACATTAAAATAGAAAAATATTTTATGCTCATAGATTAGAATATTGTTAAAATGACAATACTTCCTAAAACAATTTACAGATCAATGTAATCCCTATCAAACTACCAATGACATTCTTCACAAAAATAGAAAGAGCAATCCTAAAATTTATATGGAACCACAAAGACCCCAAATAACCAAAGCAATCCTGAACAAAAATAGAGGAATCACACTACATGACTTCAAAATTTATTACAAAGTATAGTCACCAAAACAGCACGAGGTACTGGCATAGAAACAAACATATAGACCAGTAAAACAGAATAGAGAACCCAGAAATAAATCCACACATTTGCAACAACTCATTATTGAGAAAGGCACCAAAAACATACAATTGGGAAAGGACAGTCTTTTCAATAAATGGTACTGAGAATACTAGATAACTCTATGTAAAAGAATGCAACAAGACCTATGTCTCTCACTATTCATTAAAATAAATTGAAAATGGATTAAATAGTTGATTCTAAGACCTGAAACTATGAAACTACTGGAAAAAAACTTTGGGGAATTGCTCCAGTACATTCATCTGGGCGAAGATTTTTTTTCTGTAAAACCTGAAAAGCACAAGTGACCAAAGCAAAACAGAAAACTGGATTATGTCAAGCTAAAAAGCTTCCGTAAAACAAAGGAAACCATGAACAATGTGAAGAGACAACTCACAGAGGCCAGGAGCAGTGCCTCACACCTGTAATCCCTGCACTCTGGGAAGCTGAGGCAGGCAGATTGCTTGAGCCTAGGAGTTTGAAATTAGCCTGGGTAACATAGCAAAACTTTGTCTCTACAAAAAATTACCCAGGCATGCGGGCACACATCTGTAGTCCCAGCTACCTGAGAGGCTGAGGTGGGAGGATCACCTGAGCCCAGAAGGCTGAGACTACAATAAGCTGAGATCACACCACTGCCCTCCAGCCTGGGCAACAGAGTGAGACCCTGTCTCAAAAAAAAAAAAAAAAAAAGCAGAGAGACAGAGAGATAATCCATGGAATGGAGGAAAATATCTGCAAACTATCCATCTGCCAAGGGACTAATAATCAGAATATGTAAGAAACTGAAACAGCTCAATAGCAAAAAGTAATAATCATCTGATTTTAAAATGGTCAAGGGATTTGAACAGACATTTCTCAAAAGAAGACATACACATAGCAAACAGGTATATGAAAAAAATGCTTAACGTCACTAGTCATCAGAGATATGCACATCAAAACCACAATGCAATATCATTTCACCATAATGAGACCCCGTCTCTATGTAAAAAAAAAAAAAGTTGGCCGGGCGCAGTGGCTCACACCTGTAATCCCAGTACTTTGGGAGACTGAGGCGGGCGGATCATGAAGTCAAGAGATTGAGACCATCCTGGCCAACATGGTGAAACCCCATCTCTACTAAAAATGCAAAAAGTAGCTGGGCGTGGCAGCACACACCTGGAGTCCCAGCCATTCAGGAAGCTGAGGCAAGGGAATCACTTGAACCTGGGAGGCGGAGGTTGCAGTGAGCTGAGATCATGCAGCTGCACTCCAGCCTGGCGACAGAGCAAGACTCCGTCTCAAACATTAATTAATTAATTAAATATGTAAAATAAATAAAACAAAAAATTAGCGGGGCATGGTTGTGGGTGCCTGTAGTCCCAGGTACTCAGAAGGCTGAAGCAGGAGGATTGCTTGAGCCTAGAAGTTTGAGGCTGCAGTGAGCTGTGATTGCGCCACTGCACTCTAACCTGGGTAAGTGCAGAATGAGACCCTGCCTCTATTTTAATTTTTTTTAATTAATAAAAAAGAATAGGCCAGGCACAGTGATGCCTGTAATCTTAGCACTTTGGGATGCCGAGGGGGGCGGATCACCTGAAGTCAATAGTTCGAGACCAACATGGCAAAACCCCGTCTCCACTAAAAATACAAAAATTAGCTGGGCACGGTGGCAGTGGCCTGTGATCCCAGCTACTCGGGAGACTGAGGCAGGAGAATCGCTTGAACCCGGGAGGTGGAGGTTGCAGTTAGCCAAGATCGCACCATTGTGCTCCAGCTTGGGCAACAAGAGTGAGACTCCATCTCAAAGAAAAAAAAAAGCCATTTTGGCCGGTGGCCATAAGAACATGCTGTGTGGCTGATAAGTGAAGGCAAGAGCTGATTTGGCCTCTGCACTCCCCTCCTCAAGGTGATCATTTTCTCCAGAAGAGCTGGATATTCTTTCGCACAGTTATAGCACACAAATTAATGAGAATTGCTATTGTCAACCATGACAAATGTAAACCTAAGAAATGTCAACGGGAATGCAAAAAGAGTTGTCCTGTAGTTCAGATGGGAAAAATGTGCAGAGAAGTTACACCCCAGAGCAAAGTTCTGAAACTCTTTGTATTGGTTGTGGTATCTGTATTAAGAAATGCCCCTTTGGTGCCTTATCAATTGACAATTTACCAAGCAACTTGGAAAAAGAAACCACACATCGATATTGTGCCAATGTCTTCAAACTTCACAGGTTGCCTATCCCTCGTCCAGGTGAAGTTTTGGGATTAGTTGGAACTAATGGTATTGGAAAGTTAACTGCTTTAAAAATTTTTTGCAGGAAAACAAAAGCCAAACCTTGGAAAGTATGATGATCCTACTGATTGGCAAGAGATTTTGACTTATTTCCGTGGATCTGAATTACAGAATTACTTTACTGAGATTCTAGAAGATGACCTAAAAGCCATCATCAAACCCCAATATGTAGATCAGATTCCTAAGCCTGCAAAGGGGACAGTGGGATCTATTTTGGACCGAAAAGACGAAACAAAGACACAGGAAATTGTATGTTAGCAGCTTGATTTAACCCACCTAAAAGAACAAAATGTTGAAGATCTTTCAGGAGGAGAGTTGCAGAGATTTGCCTGTGCTGTCATTTGCATACAGAAAGCTGATATTTTCATGTTTGATGAGACTTCTAGTTACCTAGATGTCAAGCAGCATTTAAAGGCTGCTATTACTCTACAATCTCTAATAAATCCGGATAGATATATCATTGTGGTGGAATATGACCTAAGTGTATTAGACTATCTCTCTGACTTCATCTGCTGTTTATATGGTATACCAAGTGCCTATGGAGTTGTCACTATGCCTTTTAGTGTAAGAAAGGGCATAAACATTTTTTTGGATGGCTATGTTCCAACAGAAAACTTGAGCTTCAGAGATGCATCACTTGTTTTCAAAGTGGCTGAGACAGCAAATGAAGAAGAAGTCAAAATGACGTGTATGTATAAATATCCAAGAATGAAGAAAAAATGGGAGAGTTTGAGCTAGCAATTGTAGCTGGAGAGTTTACAGATTCTGAAATCATGGTGATGCTGGGGGAAAATGGAATGGGTAAAACGACATTTATCAGAATGCTTGCTGGAAGACTTAAACCTGATAAAGGAGGAGAAGTACCAGTTCTAAATGTCAGTTATAAGCCACAGAAAATTAGTCCAAAATCAACTGGAAGTGTTCGCCAGTTACTACATGAAAAGACAAGAGATGCTTATACTCATTCACAATTTGTGACTAATGTAATGAAGCCTCTGCAAATTGAAAACATCATCAATCAAGAGGTGCAGACGTTATCGGGTGGTGAACTATAGCGAGTAGTTTTAGCCCTTTGTTTGGGCAAATCTGCTGATGTCTATTTAATTGATGAACCATCTGCATGTTTGGATTCTGAGCAAAGACTGATGGCAGCTTGAGTTGCCAAACGTTTCATACTTCATGCAAAAAAGACAGCCTTTGTTGTGGAACATGACTTCATCATGGCCACCTATCTAGCGGATCATGTCATCATTTTTGATGGTGTTCCATCTACTAAGAACACAGTTGCAAACAGTCCTCAAACCCTTTTGGCTGGCATGAATACATTTTTCTCTCAGCTTGAAACTACATTCAGAAGAGATCCAAGCAACTATAGGCCATGAATAAATAAATTTAATTCAATTAAGGATGTAAAACAAAAGAAGAGTGGAAACTACTTTCTCTTGGATGATTAGATTGAATTTGAGAATATTGATAAGCCACTTACTAAAAAGAATATTTACTAGAATTTTTGTCATATAAAACTCAAATCAGGATTTTATCCCCCACATACTCTGGAGCTTGATTTTATGCCCCACATACTCTGGAATTTACTGAATATAACATCAAAGCCAGTAGGGTTCTAACTTGTAGTCGAAACACAAAAAAATGCCACTTTTCTGTTCCTGATGAGGCCCTTTTATGCATAATATTCTAAAGTCATTTCAAGCTATACAAATTACCTCCAAGTTTTCATGATGTATGGGAAGATTTTCAGTAGGTATATTATATTCACATACCAAACGCTGACCAGTGTTGCTCCGTTTTTTAAATCTTGAACAGGGTTTCTGTATTTACCTGGTTTGCCAAGTATGCCAGTGTAATGAAACTGCCCTCATTTTAAAAGCTGGTTAGAGATTTCACTGACTGGCATTTGATAAATAAACCTCAGGATTATGTTTGTTATTTGTTTACAGTCTTTGCCCTATATTATCAGTACACGGCTTCCGAGGAAGACTGCATACTATAAAACACCACTAGTGCAAAAATACGTGTTTTAAAATTGTTTTTCATCTTTTTTGGTGCTTTTGAATATGTTTAGCAGAAACCAATTCTGTTCCCTTCCTCCCAAAAAAACCCTAACTTTACTCTGAATTTTTTAGCTTTTGCATTCCATAAGGTTCTGTATTCAGTCATTCTCTGGGTAATGTCATTTTTTTACACATATAATCACTGATTGAGATTTAGGAAAAAGCATTTCTTTTCTCTTCTTCTTCTTAGGAAAAAACATTTCTAAAGAACATTTGCTTCCCTTACAACTATAGACTCGAAATCTTTAAAGATGGTGCCTAAGCATGTATATATTTTTTTAAAGTTCCACAGATTTTTGCAGTGGGCACCCAAGGATTATAAACCACTTCCCTAAAGGCAACATTAGTGCAAAAGTGCCTAGATAGCAATACAAAGTATCCCTTGGTACCACATATATTCATTTATGAGTTTGGATACAGAACGCATTATCTAAACCTTTTTTTAGTTCTAAAAACCCATCCAAGTTTCTTGAGTTCCTGAATTTTGAACAGGATTACCTGTAGCCTGGAGCCACTTTAAATTGTACTTCTGACAAAACTGGAATTAACTTATGAGTGAAGAAAAGGGTTTACTAAATAAATGACTGGGGCAAGCAAAATTGAGGGGGAAATTAGAAAGTATTTCGCAAACTTTAAGAGCTACTTGAAATAATAGAAGTCCTGATTAATATGCACATAATGACTAGAAAGTATGGTTTAACTGAATCCCATTATGCCTTTTAAAAAATAATTTATGTGAGTAATCCATAAATACATGTTGTAAAAAATTCAAATATACAGAATGAAATAAAAAATGATCTCCCTTTATTACCCTCCCAAAGGTTACCAGCATTTGAATTTAATAATGTATATTCTTTTAGGATTTTTCATGTGCACTTACCTAAGTGTGAATATGTAAAGAGTTTGTTTTGTACACAAATAGGATAATATAAAATAAATAATGCCTACTTTTAAGGATAGGTTAAATTTGTGAATGATTAAGTTCAAATATATTGAATAAAATAAGCAAAAGCTATTAAAAAAAGCAGAATTAAATGAAATAGAGACTTAAAAAAACAATACAAAGGATCAATGAAACAAAATGTTGGTTTTTTGAAAACATACACAAAATTGATAAACTTGGCTAGACTAATCAAGAAAACAAGGAAGAAGACCTAAATAATCAAAATTGGGGGGAGAAAGGAGACACTACAACTGATTCCACACATATACAAACTATTATTAGAGACTATAACAAGCCACTATATGCTAAGAAATGGAAGGAGATGGAAAATTTTTGGACACACAACCACCAGGATTGAACTGCAAAGAAATAGAAAACCTAAACAGACTAATAATGAGGAATGAGATTGAATCAGTAATTTAAAAAAACTCCCAACAAAGGAAAGTCCAGGACCAGATGGCATTGCTGCTGAATTGTATCAATCGTATACAGAACAAAGTACACCAATTCTTCCCAAACTATTCCAAGGAAATTGAGAGAAGGAAGTACTTTCTAACTCATCCTGTCAGATCAGCATAACCCTGATACCAAAACCAGACAAGGACATCACAAAAAAAGACTATGGGCTGAGATATCTGATAAACATAGAGTCAACAATCCTTAACAAAATATTATCATATTGAATCCAAAAACACATTAAAAAGATATTTAGACAGATACCATGATCACATGGGATTCATCCAGCTGATGCAATAATGGTTCAACATATGCAAATCAATGTAAACATTATAAGACCAGGTGTGGTGGCTCACACCTGTAATCCCAGCACTTTTGGAGGCTGAGGTGGGAGGATTCCTTGAGGCCAGGAGCTTGAGATAAGCCTGGGCAGCATGGTGAGACCATCTCTACAAAAAATTTAAAAATTAGCTGGACGTAATGATGCATGCTTGTAGTCCCAGCCAGTTAGGAGGCTGAGATGGGAGGTCGAGGCTGCAGTAAGTTTTCATCATACCACTGCAGCCTGGGTGAGATCCTGCTTCAAAAAAAAAAAAAAAAAAAAGGTCAACATCACTTATCATCAGGAAAATGCAAATCAAAACCACAATGAGATAACATCTTACCCCAGTTACAATGGTCATTATTGAAAAGAAAAAAAAAAATAACACACCAGGCATGGTAGCTCACGCCTGTAATCCCAGCACTTTGGGAGGCCAAGGTGGGTGGATCATTTGAGGTCAGGAGTTCTAGACCAGCCAGCCAACATGGTGAAACCCTATCTCTACTAAAGATACAAAAATTAGCTGGGTGTAGTGGCAGGCAACTGTAATCTCAGCTACTCAGTAGGCTGAGGCAGGAGAATCGCTTGAATCCAGGAGGCAGGGGTTGGAGTGAGCCAAGATGGCACCACTGCACTCCAGCCTGGGGGACAGAGTGAGAATCCATCTCAAAAAGGAAAAAAAAAAGTTATGGTACAAACATACAGTTAGATAGTAGGTAGTGTTCAATAGCCCAGTAGGGTGACTATGTTTAACAACAATATATTGTATATTTCAAAATTGCAAGAAGGGAAGATTTGAAATGTTCCCAACACCAAGAAATGATAAATGTTTGAGGTGAGGGATATCTTAAGTACCCTAACTTGATCATTACACATTCTATGCATATATCAACATATCAGTTACTTCATAAATATGTACAAATATTAGTATCAATTAAAGAAAAATAGCCAGATATGGTGGTGCATGCATACCATCTACTTGGTAGGCTGATGCAGGAGGATCACTTGAGCCCAGGAGTTCAAGGTCAGCCTGGGCAACGTAGCAAGACTCCATCTCTAAAAAATAATAATAAAATAAACAAATAAATAAAAATAAAATGAATGAAACTGAGATGAAAAAGAATACATTATAACTGATGCCACAGACACATAAAGGATTATTAAAGAATATTATAAACAACTGCATGCTAACAAATTGGACAACTATATATATATATATGGACACATGCAAACTACCAAGATCAAATCATGAAGAAATAGAAAACTTAAACAGACCAATAAAAAGTAACAAGATTAAAGCCATAATAAAAAGTCTGCCAATAAAGAAAAGCCCAGGACCAGATGCCTTCACTGATAAATTCTACCAAGCTTGTAAAGAAATAATACCAGTTCTACTCAGACTATTCCAGAAAATTAATAAGAAGGTACTGCTTCCTCTGTGAGGCCAGCTTTACCCTGATACCAAAACCTAACAAAGACACAATAATAAAAGAAAACTATATTCTACTACCCCTGAGAAACATAGTCAACAATCCCCAACAAAATATACTAACAAACTAAATTAAATTAAAAATAAATATTAAATGAATTAATATTAATATTATTAGTCTCTTCACTAATAATTACTTATTAAATTAAGAATTAATATGTAAAAGATCAAGTGAGATTGATCCCAGGGAAGCAAAGATGGTTCAATATATGCAAACCAATAAACATGATATACCACATGGACAGAATCAAAGACAAAAACCATATGATCATTTCAATAGATGCTGAAAAAGCATTGAATAAAATTCAACATCCCTTCATGATAAAGACTCTTAACAAACTGAGTATGGAAGGAACACACCTCAAACAATAAAGGCAATATATGACAAACCCACAGCTAACATCATACTGAATGGACAAAAATTGAAAGTCTTTCCTTGAAGATCTGGAACAAGACAAGGGTGCCCATTTTTGCCAGTTTTATTCAACTGGACGGCCTAGCCAGAGCAATTAGACCAGAGAAAGAAATAAGGAACACTCACATTGGAAAGGAAGAAGTCACACTGTCCTTCCTTGCAGATAACATTATCTTATTTCAAGAAAAAACTAAAGATACCACAAAAAAAGTTTTAGGACTGATAAATTTCGTAAAGTTTGCAGATACAAAGAGCAACGTATAAAAATCAGTAGCATTTCTGTATGCCAGCGGTGAGCAATCTGAAAAAGAAATCAAGAAGCAATCCCATTTTACGATAGCTACAAAAATAAAATAAAATACCTAAGAATCAATTTAACCAAAGAAATCAAAGATCTCTACAATGATAACTATAAAACATTAATGAAAGAAATTGAAGAGGACACAAAAAAAATGGAAAGATAAATGATGCTCATGAATTGGAAGAGTTAATATTGTTGAAATGTTCATACCACCCAAAGTAACCTACAGGCTCAATGCAATCCCTATCAAAATACCAATGATAATTTTACATAAATAGAAAAAGCTACCTTTTTTTTTTTTTTTTTTAAGACAGAATTTTCCTCTGTCACCCAGGTTGCAGTGCAGTGGCGTGATGTCGGCTCACTGGAACCTCCGCCTCCAGGTTCAAGCAATTCTCCTGCTCAGCCTCCTGAGTAGCTGGGACTATATGCGTGCACCACCATGCCTGACTAATTTTTGTATTTTTAGTAGAGACGGGGTTTTACCATGTTGGTCAGGCTGGTCTCAAACACCTGATGTCAAGTGATCCTCCAGACTTGGCCTCCCAAAGTGCTGGGATTACAGGCGTGAGCCACCACGCCAGACCAGATTGTTACAAATTTTAATCTTAAAATTTTTATAGAACCATAGTAGATTCTGAATAGCCAAAGTAATTCTGAGCAAAAAGAACAAAGCCAGAGACATTACACTACCTGATTTCAGTAGTATACTACATATACTACAAGGCTATAGTAATCAAATCAGCATGGTACTGGCATAAAAACATACACATAGACCAACGGAACAGAATAGAGAACCCAGAAATAAAGCCACACATTGTAGCCATCTCATTTTCAACAAAGGTGCCAAAAATTTACACTGGGGAAATGCAGGGGCCTTTGAAAACAGTATGCTGAGAATAAATAGGGCTCAAGGACAGTATCTCCAACTGAACTTTTAATGAACTCCCGTAGGCGCCAAGAAGGTGGGCAGAAAAGGAAGAGCATAGAAACAAGGAACTGAGTAGAAGGTTACATCTGGGAAAAGAAAGTTTGTTTTGCATTGCATTCTTTCTGCTGACATGGGGTTTATGGGGTATAAATAAAGTGAGGCGGAGGCTCTGAGTGCGGCCGCCATGTTCTCTGTGTGTCTTTGTCTTTGTGTGTTCTTTCATTCTCCACCACCCCCGGCATGGACCCCAACAAGTGGCGCAGCGAGCAGGGTCAGCACGGGTGAGTAGGGGAGAGCAAGAAGGGGAACCCCCTAGGGGCAGGTAAGGCCCGGATATTGTTAAGGGGAACCTTCTTAAGCTTTCATTATGGGAATTCCATCTCTTTGGCCTCAGAATATTTACGCCTGTTTCAAGGACTGTTGCTGTCTATAGGAGTAGAAGTGAAAGAAAAAGACTTTGAAGTGATTGTTTGCCCATGTTGAACAACATTGTTACTGGTTTCAGTATCAGACTAAAGTGCAGCTGAATCGGAGAGAATGGTTACAGGTAGTAAAAGCTCTGCTTAGAGCTCTCCAGTTAGGGGATATTATGCCTCTAAAATTGTGGACCTTGTGTAACTCTATCACTCAGACATTAGAGTTACTTGAGACTGATTCAGAGTGTGGTAATGTAGCCACAGTAGGAAAGGTATCTGAGGATTTGGGAAAAAATAAATCTGAAATGGAGCCCATTTGTGCCAGGGTAACAGAGAATGGGGGGGTAGCAAAAGGGGGAGAAGAGAAAAAGCCAGCTCTTCCTTCTTCTAAGGGAAATTCTGACATGCAGTGTATTATGGAAATGCTTCAACAAATATTACAGATACATTCTTCTAATTCACCTTTGCGAGCTTTCCCTGTTTCTTTTCCTTCTGCCCTGTTAAAAGAGGATTTTCCAGTGCCTCCAACCCCCTGGCTTCCTTACCTTTACCTTTGTCTGGCAAAGTTTTCTCAGTGCCTTGCCCACCACTGGGGGAGGGAGAAAAGGAAAAGATTAAAAAATTTAAGGAGCTGGGTCTGTTTCCAATTATTTGTGCTTCTTTTGCTCCTAATGCTCAGTTTTTAAATGGTGGCAATAATGTCCAATTTAATCCCTTACAAATTAAATTTTTAAAAGAAATGAAAGCTGCCATTTCTAACTATGGATCTCAATCTCCTTTTATCCTTGGTCTTCTTGATGCTTTTTCATCAAAAAATTTGATGATTCCTATAGACTGGGAGACTTTGGGGAAGGCTTTTCTTGATCATTCTCAGTGGTTACAATTGCACAGCTGGTGAATGGACAAGGCGCATGTACAGGCTAGAAAAAATGTTACGTGTGATCCCCCAGGACCCACTGAGGAACAACTCACAGGCATGGGCCAATATGCTACTCTTAATGCTCAGGCTGGTTTAGATGATGTTGCCCTTACTCAAATCAAGACTTTGTTTTTAAGGGCCTGAAATAAGGTAGAGATAACAGGAAAATCTTCCCTTTCCTCTGTGAAGATTTTACAGGGCACAAATGAACCATATCCAGATTTCGTAGCCCGTCTTCAGGATGCTGTCTTGAAAATTGTGAGTGCTGGCCTTGCTTCAAAAATTTTGTTACAAACATTGTCTTTTAAAAATGCTTATGCTGACTGTCAAAAATTGTTAAAATCATTAAAGGCCAATGGGGCCAATTTAGATAAATATATTAAAACTTGTGTTAGTGTTGGAGGGGCTATTTATAATGCTCAATTATTTGCTGGAGCTTTGTCTAAAGCCTTAAAAGGAAATAACAAACAAGGTGTTTGTTTGCAGTGTGGTAAACCTAGACATTTCAAAAAAGGAATGTCATAAAAATTGAACACTTTTATCCCTCAAGGCAGAAAGCTGCCTTCAGAGGTGTACAAATGTTGTGATAAAGGTCAACATTGGACAAATAAATGTCGTTCCAAAACTGATAAAAGTGGAAATTTACTGTCTCCTCTCCTGGGAAACAGGAGTCGGGGCCCACAGGCTTGGGGCCCCAACAATTACAATATAAGTCTACTACAATATTCAGTGAGCAATGGCCTACAACATCAAGGAATAAATTCAAGTCCTCCTTAAGGATCCTACACCTTACCCCAGTTTCTCAGCTTTATGCGGCAACTAAGCAGAGCGCCGCTGCTGATTTAGCTATTACTCAGCCTTATACTTTGTCTCCTAATAGAGGAGTATATAAATTAGCTATTCGAGTGTGTGGCCCTTTGCCAAAAGGACATGATGTTACTAATAAAATTCTTATTATGGTACAAGTCTCACAATTTATACGCCTAGAGGCAGGGGAATGCATTCTCAATAGGGAGGGTTTGGTAGCACAGAAAAAACTGTTTTTTGGGAAACTTTAGTTTCTAATCAAAAGCCCTTATGTTCATTGCATATTAATGGAATAGTTTTTAAAGGGTTAATTGATATGGGGGTGAATATGTCTATTATTTGTTTAAATTAGTGGCCTATACAATGGGAAAAAAGACAAGTTTCAGTTATACTCACTGGCTTGGGTGCTGCTTCTGTGGTTTATCAAGACATAGAACCTTTAACCTGTGTCGGTCCTAAAGGTCAACAAGGTCAAGTTTTTTTTTATATTATTCCTATCAATATTAATCTTTGGGGACAAAATCTTTCATAACAATTTGGTGCTTTTTTAAACATTCTTCATATTTCCTCAGCTGCCAAAAATATGATGTTCAAAATGGGCTACAATCCTTTAAACTCATAGCCACTGTTCACCAGCCTCAAGTTTTATAATTAAAGTGTAAAACGACCACTCCTCTTTAGGTGAAACAGTGGCCATTATCTAAAGAAATGCTTAGGACTTTAAAAGAGTAAGTCAAAAAACAAATGGCCGAGAGGAATCTAAAGCCACGTACTTCTGCATGGAATTCCCATCTTTGTCTTGTTCTTAAAACTATAAATGTTTACATTCAACCTAGGGAAAGTTTACAGCCTGGTCTTCCTAATCCTGCCCTTATCCCACAAAGTTAAAAATTAATGGTCATAGATCTCAAAAATTGTTTTTTCTCTATTCCATTACAACCTCAAGATTGTAAAAAGTTTGCCTTTATTATTCCTAAATATAATAATGGACAACCTATTCAAAAATATCAGCAGAAGCTTCTTCCCCAGGGTATACTTAATAGCCCTACTATATGTCAAAAATTCGTACATAGGATTTTAAATCCTGTAAACAATCAGTTTCCAACTGTGTTAATTTATCATTGTATGGATCTTCTCTGTCCCTGTTTTTAATAATTTTCAGCCACTTTTTCGATATCAATGGAAAGTTTTACCTCAAGGTATGTTAAATAGCCCTACCTTGTGTCAAGAATTTGTCCATAGAGCCTTGGATCCTGTTCGAAAGCGTCATCCTTCTGTTCTTTTATATCATTATATGGATGACATTCTTCTTGCTGCACCCACCAGAGAAAAGCAGCAAGATGCTTTTGTATCATTACAAACTCAGCTTTTCTTTTACTCACTTAATATTGCTCCAGAAAAAATTCAACTGGATTTTCCTATTCAATATTTAGGTTATACCTTAAGAACACAAAATATTCGACCCCCAAAAAACTCAAATTCGACGTGATCATTTAAAAACATTAAATGGTTTTCAAAAGCTTCTAGGAGACATTAATTGAATGCGTCCTGTTTTAGGAATACCAACATATCAGTTACAACATCTTTTTTCTATTCTAGAAGGAGACAGTCACTTGGACAGCTCACGCCATTTAACTCCTTTGGCTTTACAGGAACTCCAGCTTGTAGAAGAGCAACTTCAAAAGGCCCATTTACATTATCTCCTTCCCGATGTTCCCCTTTCCCTTTGTTTATTTCATACTTTACATTCTCTTACAGGAATGATTCATCAGACCAATCGGCCGCTAGAATGGATCTTTTTGTCAAATAAAATATCTAAATGCTTGGCTATTTATATCGATCGTTTAGCTGAGCTGATCATCAAAGGATGACATCGTTGTCGACAACTTTAGGGAGGAGATCCTTCCTTAATTATTTCTCAATTCACTCATAATCAGATCACTTATCTTCTTGCAACTTCTGATTCTTGGCAAGTTTCTTGCGCTTCCTTTGTTGGACAATTTTCTACCCAATATCCTAAGTCTCCGATCTTTTCATTTTTTAGACAACATTTTGTGTTGCCTTTCTCACTAATTTCTGTATTTCCTGTTCAAGGTCCTACCTTTTTTACCAATGCTAGTAGCAATGGTAAGGCTGGATATTGGAGTGTTCATCAATCTCGAGTTACAGTTTATCCTTATCCCTCGGTGCAACAGGGAGAACTGTTTGTCATTCTCATGGTCTTACTTCATTTCCCTACTACTAGTTGTAATATTGTTAGTGATTCTCAATATGCCGTTTATGTTACTTCTTATATTTCTCAGGCCACTTTACCTCTTTGTGCTACTTCTTCTCTTCAAAAACTCTTTTCCTTATTATCTTCTACTTTGAGCCAACGTCGAGCTCCTTTATTCATCACTCATCTTCGTTCTCATTCTCAACTTCCTGGACCATTAGTTCATGGTAATACTCAGATTGATTCGCTTTTAATCGGCCACCTACATGCTGCAGAACAAAACAAGCTCGTTCTCTTATTCGAGCTTGTCTTTCCTGTGCTCCTTTGAGCATTCCATCCTTCCATCCTGGGGTTAATCCATGAGATGTCCCTTCTTTTGGACGATTAAAGTATGTTCATCATACCATTGATACCTTTTCTCATTTTCAATGGGCCACTCCGTTGCCATCTGAGAAAGCTGATTCTGTTATTACACATCTCTTAGCTTGTTTCGCCATCATGGGCATTCCTCTTATACTTAAAACTAATAATGCCCCTGCCTATGTCTCTCATAAATTACAAGTTTTCTTACAGCAATACAATATTCAACATATCACCGGTATCCCGGGCAACAGTCAAGGTCAAGCCATCGAGTGCGCAAATTTAACTTTAAAAACTCAACTACTAAAACAAAAAGGGGGAAATGAGCCCCCCAGAAACCAGATTTTGAAGGTTCTTTTTACCTTAATTTTTTTGAATCAATGGAGACAATTGCAAGACTCCACTGTCGTAACCCATCTTTCCTCACCTCCCTCGGTGATAGTCCCCGCTGACAATTTAAAGGTTTCGTATCCTAATGAAGAAGGTAAGTATGTTCAAGGGCAAGTTCTAAAACAGGGACGGGGCTATGCTCTTGTCCTTACAGGGAGCGGACCTGAGTGGTTTCCTACAAGATGATTGAAACCCTGTTGAAAAGAAAACTGGATTCAGCATGCATTTCTTCCTTTGTTAGATGTGCCTCGGCGGGGGACTTATTTCTCTTAGTGAGGCCTTGTATGAATATTGGACTTACATTCCCTTTCCACCCTTGTATCAGGGAGTCGCCTGGGAGGAGGCGGAAATTAAGGTTTTCACCAATGACATTACTTGGATGCCGTCCCCCGATATGGACAAGGACAACATAGAATGGGAAACAGGAATTATAATCAGCACATACCAATTTGGAGTGGAAGGACTTCCAATATGTATGGGAAATAGTCATTGTCTCTGAAAATTGCATGAAGCTTGGGCTGTTCGCTATAATCATAGTCATGTGGCTGCTAATACTGTTATTATTGTAACTAGAAGCTCTCAGTATAATCATACTGTATATAGTAATGAAACTATTCCTAGTTCTTTACCTTTTTGTCCTATTCCAGAGGTTTCTCCTAATATTGAGGTGTTAGAGTGGCAACAATGTCGGGGAACTAAACCCCGGATTTTATTAGAATATAATGGGATGCAAATAACTGATTGGAGTGTGCACGGTGATTTTCAAATAAAATTTAGTCATATACCTTTGAAATGGCACTGGGTAAATAAAAGTATTGCCGCTAACAGTAATGAAACCTTGGTATGGCGTGAAGGAGGCCTGAAGTACAGAGTCATCTTTGGAAGTTGTTAGCTGCAGGCGTTGCCATTAGCACTTTTGTGGGGAATATGTCCCTTAATCTTTCTAACCCAAATAACTCCTTTCATATTCAGTTATATCAGAATACCTCCCGATATATTATTGCTTGTGTCCGTAAGCCCTACCTATTATTAGCGGGGAATTTGACATGTGATAATAATACGGGAATTGTTAATTGTACAGATACGTGTACATTTTTGTCTTGCCTCAATCATTCTTGATGGCACAACTTTACTGGGGATATTTATATCCTCAGGGCTCATAAGGAAATTTGGCTACCTGTTAACCTTACGCAACCGTGGGGGGCATCACCTCTTGAAACTTATATTTGGACTTCTCTCCAGTGAACCCGCCATGCCCTTGGACTTATAATTGCCTCAGTGATGAGCCTTGTCACCATCGTCTCCACTGCGGCCGTAGCAGGGCTCGCTCTACATCAAAGTATACAAAATGCTGAATTTGTGCAGCAATGGCACGAACAATCTCACCAGTTATGGCTTCAACAACGAAACATTGACTCTCAACTTGCTGAAAGATTGGACAACATGGAGCAAGCATTGACATGGCTTGGAGATCAGCTCACTGTACTCAGTACTCGGATGACATTACAATGTGATTGGAACTCCACTCAATTTTGTATAACGCCTGTGCCTTTTAACATCTCTCAGAATTGGACTGTAATCCGAAAATTATTAGTAGGCCATAAAAATATTAGTTTGGACATCCAAGAGCTCACTCAGAACATTTCCGAAGCATTTCGACAACAATTACTTGTGTTGTCTGGAACCGTAACCCTGCAGAAGCTGGGTCAGCGCCTTGCTGCCTTTAACCCATGGACCCAGATGAAAACATGGATTTCTACAATCTCTGGAAGTATATTGCTTTGGGCACTTGGATTGGGTCTACTTCTTTTGGTGATTCGATGCTCCCTCCGTCGCCTCCAAAAACAAAAGAAAACACAGGAACAAATATGGGCTACCTTTTTAGGATTCAGGCAAAACAAAAACAAAAAGGGGGAAATGCAGGGGCCTTTGAAAACAGTATGCTGAGAATAAATAGGGCTCAAGGACAGTATCTCCAGTTGAACTTTTAATGAACTCCCGTAGGCGCCAAGAAGGTGGGCAGATAAGGAAGAGCATAGAAACAAGGAACTGAGTAGAAGGTTACATCTGGGAAAAGAAAGTTTGTTTTGCATTGCATTCTTTCTGCTGACGTGGGGTTTATGGGGTATAAATAAAGTGAGGCGGAGGCTCTGAGTGCAGCCGCCATGTTCTCTGTGTGTCTTTGTCTTTGTGTGTTCTTTCATTCTTCACCACCCCCGGCACGGACCCCAACAGGGAAAGGGCAGTCTCTTCAATAAATGGTGCTCAGAAAACTGATATCCACGTGCTTAAGAATAAAACTAGACTCCTATATCTCATCATACACAAAAATAAACTCAAAATGGCTTCGAGAGCTGATTCTAAGACCTGAAACTACAAAACTACTAGAACACATGGGGGAAATGCTCCAGAACACTGGTCTGAGCAAGACTTTTTTGTGTGTAAGACCTCAAATGTGCATGCAACAAAAACAAAAATAGACAAACAGGACTATCTTTAACTAAAAAGCTTTGGCACAACAAAGGAAATAATTAACAAAGTGAAGAGACAACCTATAGAATGGGAAAAATATCTGCAAACTGGCTGGGTGCAGTGACTCACATCTGTAATCCCAGCACTTTCGGAGGCCAAGGCAAAAGGATGGCTTGTGGCCGGGTGTTCAAGGCCAGGATGGGCAACACAGTGAGACCCTGTCTTTACAAAATAATTAACTAATTTTAAGAATTAAAAGAATATTTGTAAACTGGCCGGGTGCGGTGGCTCAAGCCTGTAATCCCAGCACTTTGGGAGGCCGAGACGGGTGGATCACGAGGTCAGGAGATCGAGACCATCCTGGCTAACACGGTGAAACCCCGTCTCTACTAAAAAATACAAAAAACTAGCCGGGCGAGGTGGCAGGCGCCTGTAGTCCCAGCTACTCGGGAGGCTGAGACAGGAGAATGGCGTGAACCCGGGAGGCGGAGCTTGCAGTGAGCTGAGATCCGGCCACTGCACTTCAGCCTGGGCGACAGAGCGAGACTCCTTCCAAAAAAAAAAAAAAAGAATATTTGTAAACTATCCATCTATCAAGGGATTAATAATCAAAATATACAAGGAGTTCATGCAACTCAATAGCAAAAATAAACAAATAATTCAATTTAAAAATGGGCAACAGATCTGAATAGACATTTCTCAAAGGAAGATGTATAAGGGTATGGTGGCGCATGCCTGTAGTTTCAGCTACTCATCAGGCTGAGGTGGGAGGATCTCTTAAGCCAGACATTCAAGTTCAACCTGGGCAATATAGCAAGACCCTATCTCTAAAAATAAATAAATGATATACAAATGGCCAACAGGTATATGAAAAGAAATACTCAACATCACTAATCATATCAGGCAAACACAAATCAAACCACAATGAGATATCTCACCCCAGTAAAATGGCTATTATCAAAAAGATCAAAAATAACAAATGCTCAGCACCAGAGGAAAGGTTTAAAAAAAAAAAAAAAAAGGAGAAGAAGCAGCCAGGCGCGGTGTCTCAGGTCTGTAATCCCAGCACTTTGGGAGGCCGAGGCAGGCACATCACAAGTTCGAGACCAGCCTGGCCAAGATGGTGAAACCCTGTCTCTACTAAAAATACAAAAATTAGCCAGGCGTGGTGGCGGGTGCCTATAATCCCAGGGACTCGGGAGGCTGAGGCAGAGAATTGCTTGAATCCAGGAGGCAGAGGTTGCAGTGAGCCGAGATCATGCCATTGCAATCCTGCCTGGGCGAAAGAGCAAGATTCTGTCTCAAAAAAAGAAAAGAAAAGAACAGAACAGATGCTAACAAGGAGAAGAGGAGCACTTCTACCCTGTTGGTGGGAATGTAAAATAGTACAGCCACTGTGGAAAACAGTACAGAGGAGGTTCCTCAAAAACTAAAAAGGGAACCACCAGATGATCTAGCAATTCCACTGCTGGTTATATACCCAAAACAAAGGAAATCAGCATTCCAAAGAGATATCTGCACTTGCATGTTTATTGCAGCATATTCACAATAGCCAACGAAGGAATCTTAACCTAAGACAGTTCATCAATGGATGAATGTATAAAGAAATGTGGGTATTTAAAAAAAGTGACAGAAATGAAAATGTGATATATACATATATATGAATATTATTCAGCCATAATAAAGAATAAACTCCTGCCAGTTGAAGCAACATGGATGAAACTGGAGGATGTTATGTTAAGTGAAATAAGCCAGGCACAGAAAGACAAATATTGCATGTTCTCATTCATATGTGAGGGCTAAAAATTTGATCTTATGGAGGTAGAGAATAGAATCATGGTTACAGAGACCAGGAAGGGTAGGAGGAAGGGGGAATGAAGAGAGGTTAGGTAATGGGTACGAAAATACAGTTAGATAGAAGGAATAATTTCTAATGTTCGATAGAATAGTAGGGTGACCATAGTTAATAATAATTTATCATATATTTCAAAATAGCTAGAAGAGAAGATTTGGAATGTTTTTAACACAGAGAAATGATAAATATGTGAAGTGATAGTCCAATTACCCTGATTTGATCATTACACATTGTATGCGTGTGTCAAAATACCATATGTACTGCATAAATATGTACAACTATTGTGTATAAATAAATAAATAAAAACTAAATCTCAGGATGTTTCTTCAAAAAAGAAAAATCTGTTTCAGGCAGGCATTGGAGGACACGACGACAAATGAGGCACAATCGTTTACACTCAAGGACCTTGCAGTCTGGAAGGTACCCTGAGAAACCTATTCTATAGCCCTATGGAAGACAAGATTTCCTGTTGGCCAGGTGCGGTGGCTCACATCTGTAACCCCAGCACTTTGGGAGGCTGAGGTGGGTGGATCACGAGGTCAGGAGTTCGAGACCCCCCTGGGCAATATGGTGAAACCCCATCTCTACTAAAAAATACAAAAATTAGCTGGGCATGGTGGTGTGCACCTGTAGTCCCAGCTACTCAAGAGACTGAGGCAGGTGAATCGTTTGAACCTGAGAGGAGGAGGTTGCAGTGAGCGGAGATTGTGCCACTGCACTCCAGCCTGGGTAACAGAGTGAGATTCCATCTCAAAAAAAAAAAAAAAAAAAAAAGATTTCCTGTCATTTGCATTCCTTCTTTTACAAATTCATTAATCATGTCAAAATAAAGAAAGTAAAGTTAGCCAGGCGCAGTGGCTCACACCTGTAAGCCTAGCACTTTGAAAAATTAAGGAGTTGGGAAACAGCCTGGGCAACATGTGGAAATCCCATCTCTAACAACAACAACAAAAAAAATTGCTAAACTAGCCAAGCATGGTGACGTGCACCTGTAGTCCCAGCTACTCAAGAGGCTGAGGTGGAAAGATGCCATGAGCCCAGGAGGTGGAGCCATAATCGTGCCGCTGCACTCCAGCCCGGGTGACAGAGTCACACCTTGTCTCAAAAAAATAAATAAATAAAAATAAACTGAATCTGAAAATACACATCTCTAGCAAACTCTCACTTCTAATAATGTGTTTCCTTTATATGACCACATAAATGATACTTTGAAGAATTCTTTCTTGAATCTTGCCCGGAATCAAAACCAATTTCATCAGCATATAATTTGAGAGCTCCAGCTTCTCCTATTAGAAATTGCCTTTGTATTTGTTAATATCCGACCTTGATTTCATTCTCCTTGATTTTCAAATAAAAGAATATCTGTTCATCTACTTATTCAGGGCTCTCTGAGTAAGCTGAGATCTAATTCACGTAGGCCTGATAATTGAAAATTATTTAGATCACTGTACAATTTATATATTCTCACACTTCTCGCCCATTTTGGGCTCCAGTTCCTTCTGACCCACTTTTGTTTTACCTTTTTCAGTATCCAGACCATTTTCTTTGACACAGAAGACAGACTCAAAGGGTTATGCTTCCTCTGTCACTTGTTCACACTACACAGCCCAAGCATCAGACCTAGGTCTTCTTTTGTCTTCTTCAGCTAAATGTGATCTTTTTTTCTTCTGAGATAGAGTCTTACTCTGTCACTCAGGCTGGAGTGCAGTGGTGTGATCTTGGCTCACTCCAATTGCCACCTCCTGGGTTCCAGTGATTCTGCTTCAGCCTCCCGAGTAGCTGGCACTACAGGCACACGCCACCACTCCCGGCTAATTTTTGTATTTTTGGTAGAGACGGGGTTTCACCATGCTGGCCAGGCTGGTCTCAAACTCCTGACCTAAGGTGATCCACACATCTTGGCCTCCCAAAGGGGTGGGATTACAGGCATGGATCACCACGCCTGGCCTAAAAAACTGTTTTATTTGTCGTTAGTGGCTTTGCAATTCTCCCTGCATTTGAGCTGTAGTATTCCTCATGCCATTTTTACAGATTTGTGGAACTCTCTCTATTTATCTTTAGTCACATTTCCTTATTTCTGTCATGCATATATTTTCTATTAATATCCAAACTAATTAGAAAATGCTGCATACTATCACAGTGGCTTTTTCAGACATCTCCTTTTACTCTTCTTCACTAAGGTCCTTTTAAATTATGTGATCAGAATTGACTATTTCAGGGCAACCCAATCCTCTTGATCATGGCACATCTAGCACAGTGCAGAGCAAATAATAGGAACTTACTAAATATTTAATGAATGACAATAAATGAAAGAAAATCTCATTCCAGTGAATTTTTTTTTCTTGAGACCAAGTCTCACTCTGTTGCCCAGGCTGGAGTGCAATGGTGCGATCTTGGCTCACTGCAGCCACTGCCTCCCAGGTTCAAGCAACTCTCCTGCCTCAGCCTCCTGAGTAGCTGGGACTACAGGTGCCCCCCACCATACTCGGCTAATTATTGTATTTTTAGTAGAGACGGAGTTTCACCAGGTTGGCCAGGGTGGTCTCAAACTCCTAACCTCAGGTGATCCACCCACCTTGGCCTCCCAAAGTGCTGGGATTACAGGCGTGAACCGCTGTACGAGGCCATCATTCCAATGAATTATGCCTCTCCTTTCTTTGAACTCATTTTTTCTTTTTTTGAGACAGGGTCTCACTCTGTCATCCAGGCTATAGTGCAGTGGCATGATCATAGCTCACTGAAGCCTTATACTCCTGGGCTCAAGTGATCCTCCCACCTCAGTCTCCTGAGTAGCTGGGACTACAGGTGTGTGCCACCAAGCCCAGATAATTGTTTAAAACTTTTTAAAGAGATGAGGGTCTTGCTATGTTGTCCAGGCTGGCCTGGGACACCTGGTCTAAAGTGACCCTCCCACCTCAGCCACCCAAGTAGCTGGGATTACAGGTGCAAGCCACCCATACCCAGCTCTCCGAATTTTGAAAAATCTGAATGTTTTCATAATCTTCAAGACATAGCTGGCTATTCCTATTATAAAAAAATCACATACAAAAATGAGCCAGGCATGGTGGCATGCGCCTATAGTCCAGCTACTTGGGAGGCTGAGGCAGGAGAATCACTTGAACCTGGGAGGCAGAGGTTGCAGTGAGCCGGGATCGTGCCACTGGCCTAGGCGATGGAGCAAGAGTCTGTCTCAAAAAAAAAAAAAAAAAAAAAATTATGATGGCTGTAGAATCATTTTCTCCCCATGTTCCTGTCACTTTTACTTCAGTGAATTTCAGTTTTTGGTTTTGGGGGTTTTTTTTGTTTGGTTTTTGGGTTTATTTTTGTTTTTTTTTTTTGAGACGGAGTCTGGCCCTGTTGCCCAGGCTGGAGTGCATTGGTGGGATCTCGGCTCACTGCAAGCTCCGCCTCCCAAGTTCAAGCAATTCTCCTGCCTCAGCCTCCCAAGTAGCTGGGACTACAGGCACACACCACCACACCTGGCTAATTTTTGTATTTTTAGTAAAGATGGGGTTTCACTATGTTGGTCAGGCTGGTCTGAACTCCTGACCTCAGGCAATCCATCTGCCTCAGCCTCCCAAAGTGCTGGGATTATAGGCGTGAGCCACCACACCCAGCCATGAATTTCAGTTTTAAAGTACATGCATCTATCTGTGTTTGTCACTAGTGAAGACGTCATTCAGTGCTGTGGGATCCCCTCTGAAAAACTCTTTGGAGGTCAGGAGTCGTGGCTCATTCCTGTAACCCCAGCACTTTAGGAGGCCGAGGTGGGCGGATCACGAGGTCAGGAGATCGAGACCATCCTGGCTAACATGGTGAAACCCTGTATCTACTAAAAACACAAAAAATTAGCCTGGCGTGGCGGCAGGCACCTGTAACCCCAGCTACTTGGGAGGCTGAGGCAGGAGAATGGCCTGAACCCAGGAGGCGGAGCTTGCAGCGAGCCCAGATCACGCCACTGCACTCCATAGCAGTGAGCTATGATCACACCACTGCACTCCAATCCAGGTGAAAGAGTGGGACCCTGTCTCTATTTACAAAATTAAGTTGTGACTAAATGTCGCCATGAACTCACAAGTTCTATTTTTGGGAAAGTTAGGAAAGAAAGACAAATCCCTCTCCCTGCTTCTGCCAGCCTTTGCTGAACATTAGCCCAGCTGTCTCCAGAGGTGCCATGCCTATGCTGTGGGCAAAACCCATCAGGGACCACTTGCAGCCAGCTCTGAGCTCAGAGCCATGAAGACTATGTAGGAGCTTGAAAACGTGATGGGTAATGTCTGGATATTGCTATGCATTTTATTTGCTAGGGAATTAAGGGAACATGAATTCTGCTAATCATTCTCCATCGCTTCCATTCTTCAGTCTCTGTCTCATTGCAATTAAGAGAACCAAAGTGCATACCTGCCCAAGAGGGCAGGGAAACACAATTTAGGTAGCCCTTAAAATTTTATTATGTAATATTAAAGGAAGTTAGGGTTACTAATTGTTCCAAAATTGTATGTTTTTCCACCTTGTATATAACTTCGATATTTTAGATGAAATTCCTAAAAACATAGCCTTATTTCAATGCCAGAGATAAGTCCTTTATAACATTTTTTAATTTCAATAGCTTTAGGGGTACAAGTGGTTTCTGGTTACATGGATTAATTGTGGAATGGTGAAGTCTAGATGTTTAGTGCACAGGTCACCTGAATAGTGTACATTGTACCCAATAGGTCATTTTTCATCCCTCACGCGCCTTCAACATCCCCCAATTCTGTCTACAGTGTCCATCTGTATGATGCCATAGATAAATATTGCAATTAAAAATATGTGCTGCTGGCCGGGTACAGAGGCTCACGCCACACCTGTAATCCCAGCACTTTGGGAGGCCGAGATGGGTGGATCACCTAAGTTAAGGAGTTCAAGACCAGCCTGGCCAACATGGTGAAACCCAGGCTCTACTAAAAATACAAAAATTAGCCAGGCGTGGTGGCGGGCACCTATAATCCCAGCTACTCTGGAGGATGAGGCAAGAGAATCGCTTGGACCCAGGAGGCAGAGGTTGCAGTGAGCTGAAATTGCACCAGTACACTCCAGCCTGGGCAACAGAACAAGACTCTGTTAAAAAAAAAAAAAAAAAAGGTGCTGTTATAGTGTATGATTCCATTTACCTGAAATCCCCAGAACAGGTAATCCATAGAGACATAAAGTACATTAGTACTTGTCAGAAGATGGCGGGAGGCTTGCAAGTGACTGAATGAGTATAAGATTTCCTTTTGGTTTAATGTAAATATTCCAGAATTAGGTCATGGTGATGGTTGCACAACATTGTGAATATATTATACTAAAACCGACTGAATTTTACACTTTAAAATGGTTTAAGGCAACCCACTGAATTTTACACTTTAAAATGGTTTAAGGCCTGGCACAGTGGCTCCAGCCTGCAATCCCAGCAATTTGGGAGGCCAAGGCAGGCAGATTGCTTGAGCTCAGGAGTTGGAGACCAGCCTTGGCAACATGGCAAGGCCCCATCACTACAGAAAACACAAAAATTAGCCAGGCATGGTAGCACACACCTGTAGTCCCAGACAATCAGGAGGCTGAGGTGGGAGGATTGCTTGAACCCAGGAGGCAGAGGTTGCGGTGAGCTGAGATCGCATCACGGTACACTAGCCTGGGTGATGGAGTCAGATGTCAAAAAAGAAAGAAAAGAAAAAGGCAAGAAGGAAGGAAGGAAGGAAGGAAGGAAGGAAGGAAGGAAGGAAGGAAGGAAGGGAGGGAGGGAAAGAAAGAAAGAGAAAAGAAAGAAAGAGAAAGAAAGAATGAAAGAAAGAAAGAAGAAAAAGAAAAGGAAGCATGCAAGCAGGCAGAAAGCAAGGAAGCAGGCAGGCTTAATAGTGATTTGTATGTTATGCAAGTTTTTTGTTTTGTTTTGCTTTTTGTCTTTTTGTCGTTTTGTTTTGTTTTTTTTGAGACATGGTCTCGCTCTCACCCAGGCTGGAATGCAGTGGCACAGACACAGCTCACCGCAGCCTCCACCTCCTGGGCTCAAGCGATCCTCCCACCTCAGCCTCCCAAGTAGCTGGAACCATAGGTGCTCACCACCAAGCGTGGATTTTTTTTTTTTTTTTTTTGAGACAAGGTCTCCCCATGTTGCCCAGGCTCCAGGGCTCAAGCGATTCTCCTCTCTCAGCCTTCCAAGGTGCTGGGATTATGGGCGTGAGCCACCACACCCTGCTATGTGATTTTTTATTATCTGTTATGCTCCAATATTTTAAATTTAGTATTGTCAAATGTAAGGGAAAATATAAAGTATCAACTTATATAAATCTGCAGAATAGTGATGTTAAAAAATGACAACTTGACCAAAAGGAGAAATAAAGTGGAAAAATGTGTAAGTTTGGGGCACCCATCTACATTCGGAGACCCCTGTAGCCTGGATCCCCGACCTTACATTTCCAGCATGCTCATACTGCCACCTGGTGGCTATAGATATTCGAAACAGGCAGCGTCCTACATTTAGGACTTGTTTCCATTCCTCACCTATTTCTTTTTCCCTCCAAGCTTGCCCTATTCTGGTTACAAAGGATATGCAAAATAAATTCCTTGATGAGGTTTGAAAACCCAAGTGGTTCAGTGTAGTAAGATCTACTAAGCTACCAAATAGCAACACAGGCTACTCTGGGCCCACTGTGTATGAGGTAGCTCTGCTCCGCAAGGGGCAGAAAAAAAAAAAAAAAAACAGAAACGAAAAGAAAAATAACCAAGCAATATTTTAAATTAGATAAGTGGCAAAGGTAGAATTTCAGGCCCACCATTCATTTCTTTTTCTTTCTTTCTTTCTTTTTTATTTTGAGACAGGGTGTCACTCTGTTGCCCAGGTTGGAGTGCAGTGGCACAATTTCTGCTCACTGCAACCCCTGCCTCCAAGGTTTGGGTGATTCTCCTGCCTCAGCCTCCCAAGAAGCTGGGATTACAGGTGTGAGCCACCACACCCAGCTAATTTTTGTATTTTTATTAGAGATGGGATTTCCCCATGTTGGCCAGGCTGGTCTCAAACTCCTGACCTCAAGTGATCTGCCCACCTCGGCCTCCCAAAGTGCTGGGATTACACGTGTGAGCCACCGTCCTGGGCCAGTTTTTTCAAATAAATATGAGTCTGCTTTGTGCCAGGCACTGTTCCAAATCCTAGGAATATAGCAGAGAATAAAATCAATAAAAATCTTTGCCTTCATGGAGCTTACATTCTTGCTGTGTAGGGCAGAAAATGAATGAACCAGCTGACACCTTGGCTCATACCTGTAGTCCTAGCACTTTGGGAGGCCAAGGCGGGTGGATCACCTGAGGTCAGGAGTTCCAGACCAACCTGGCCAACACGGCGAAAGAGCTTCTCTACTAAAAATACAAAAGTTAGCCAGGCATGGTGGTGCAGGCCTGTAGTCCCAGTCACTCAGGAGGCTGAGGTGGGAAGATCACTTGAATCTGGGAGGCAGAGGCAGCAGTGAACCAAGATCATGCCACTGCACTCCAGCCTGGGCAACAGAGTGAGACTCTGTCTCAAAAAAAAAAAAAAAAAAACCCGTAATCCAGAGTTACGCATATCAACGTGAATGCATCTCATAATCTAAATGTTGTGGAGGGAAAGTCATATCAGAAAACATACTATAGTAAACCAGGTATACAAAATGTTTAAATGTGCAAAGCAACATCTATGTATGTATAGATACACAGACACAGACACACACACACACACACACACACACACATAGATTGCTTAAGGTATATCCCATGAATACACAAGAGTTAAATGTTTAACAACTAGCTTTCTGAAAGAAAGAGGAAAAGAACACTAATTTGTAGATTTGCTGATTTTCATAGTATAAATACTACGCAATTGATTGATGGATTGGTTGTCCTAATGACATCATCAGACATTATCATTCACTACCTAATGAGATCAAAGATTTGTTGAAATCAACCTACTACAGGGAGTGGGCTAAAATGATAGGATGTAGTGCCCAGAAAGTGAAATTCAGATGATGGCAATTATGGCAATGTAGGTGAGGAAGTGACTGTGGTGGAGAGTCATACTCCCCGCAGGAGTGGAATACAATGAACTGAGAGTCCAAGATGTTGGAAGGATCGTCTGTGTGGATGATGAAATCGCCGAGGTTGAAGATGGTTGTGGTGTTAAAGAGAATGACGATGAAAGGAGTGGAAATCTACAGATGACTGCATTAAGGAGAGGTGGTGAGTGATAACGTCTGAGGATGTAAAATTCAAAGTTAAGCTGGGCTTTTTTAAGGATTTAGGGAGGAAGAATTGTTTGCAAGCAGCAATGAGAAAGGAAGAAGACTCCCACTCCACCTCCAAACCCAGTGGTACGAGAAAACACAGATGATCTGAGAGATCTAAAGAGGAAGCAGTACCTACAGAAAAGAGTCAGGGTTTCTCAATTTGGCCATTGACATCTGAGTCTGACACTCCTTTGCTGTGAGGGGCCATCCTGTACATTGTCATTGTAGGGTGTTTAGCAGCATCCCTGGCCTCTTCCCACTAGATGTCAGTAGCACCATCTCCGGTTGTGACAACTAAAAATACCTCCAAACATTGCCAAATGTGCTCTGGGGAGGTGGGCAAAATTGCTTCCAGGTGAGAATCTCTGAGCTACAGCAAGGTGAATGAACTATTTAAAGAGGAGATAGAGGACACAGGGGGTTTTGCTGATGATTAACCACGAGTCTCAGCAAAGTGGAAAAGTTGAGAATAAATTAAGCAGAGAGGTCTTTTCTACACCCCCCAGATGGTATCATTTTGGCGACTGACAGACCAAAGTCAGTCCTACCAAAGTGTTTAAAGATACTGTGAATTTTCTCTGTGCTCTGCAAGGGTACCTCTGCTCCTGAAGTTGCTTCTTTTTTTTTTTTTCTTTCCCTTTTTTAGATTCCACATGTAAGTAGTGAGATCATGCAGTACTTTTCTTTATTTATCTGGCTTATTTCACTTAATATAATGCCCTCTAGTTTCATCTGTGTTGTGGCAAATGGCAGGATTTCCTTTCCTATAGCTGAATAATATTCCACTGTGTGTGTGTGTGTGTGTGTGTGTGTGTGTGTGTGTGTGTGTGTGTGTCTCACAGTTTCAGTTTCTTTATCCATTCATCTATTGATGGACGCCAAGGTGGTTTCCATATCTTCACTATTTTTTTTTTTTTTTTTTTGAGACGGAGTTTTTTACTCTTGTCAATCAGGCTGGAGTGCAATGGCGCGATCTCAGTTCACTGCAACCTCCACCTCCCAGGTTCAAGCAATTCTCCTGACCCAGCCTCCCAAGTGGCTGGGATTACAGGCACCCACCACCACATCTGGCTAATTTTTTTTCTTTTTTGTATTTTTAATAGAGATGGGGTTTCGCCATGTTGGCCAGGCTGGTCTCGAACTCCTGACCTCAGGTGATCTACCCGCCTGAGCCTCCCAAAGTGCTGGAATTACAGGCGTGAGCCACTGCGCCAGGCCTGGCTATTGTTAATAGTACTGCAATGAACATGGCAATGAACATGGGAATGCAGATATCTTTACTAGGTGGTGATTTCATTTCCTTTGGCTATGTATACCCAGCAAAGGGATTGCTGGGCCATCTGGTAATTCTATTTTTAATTTCTTTAGAAACTTCCATATCGGCCGGGCGCAGTGGCTCATGCCTATAATCCCAGCACTTTGGGAGGCCAAGGCAGGCAGATCACCTGAAGTCAGGAGGTCAAAGTCAGTCTGGCCAACATGGTGAAACCGTGTCTCTACTAAAAATACAAAAATTAGCAGGGCGTGGTGGCAGGCGCCTGTAATCCCAGCTACTCCGCAGGCTGAGGCAGGAGAATCGCTTGAACCCAGGAGGCGGAGGCTGCAGTGAGCTGAGAGTGCACCACTGCACTCCAGCCTGGGAAACAGAGTAAGACCCAAAAGGCCATGCATTCGGAGCTTCTGTATAGCATGCGAAGGTTCCTGGAGGGTGGTACACCTGGAGAGGGCATAGAAGCTTCCAGCCCCTTCCCACATGTCCTCGCCTATGTATCTCATCATCTGTATCCTTTGTAATATCCTTTATAATAAACTGGTAAATGAGACCAGCTGCTAAGGTTGCAGTGAGCCGAGATCACGCCCTGCACTCCAGGCTGGTCTACAGAGCAAGACTCTGTCTCAAAACAAAAACAAAATGTGGCCTTTTTTTTTAACTTGAAGTTCTTGGCTCAAGCTTCATTGCTCTCTTCATTTGTTCCTTTTTTAGAATTCCATCCTCCTAGACGGGGCCAGAGTCCTAGTTGTACAGGTGGGAGGAGCAGGTGCTACGCCCATCGTACTAATTGGTGGTGAGGCAGCACAGTATGAAGTGGCCCACACTGTGTTTGGAGATGAAACTAGAGGGCCCTTGCTTATCCAGCTGGTCTCATTTACCAGTTTATTATAAAGGATATTACAAAGGATACAGATGACGAGATACATAGGATAAGACATGTGGGAAGGGGCTGGAAGCTTCTATGCCCTCTCCAGGTGCATCACCCTCCAGGAACCTTCACGCAGTATCCAGAAGTTCCCATTGTATGGCCTTTTGTGTCTGGCTTCTTTCGCTTGGCATAATGTTTTCAAGGTTCATCCAAGTTGGACCATGTAACAGTATTTCATTTCTTTTTATGACTAAATAGTATTCCATTGTATGGACATATCACACTTTTTATCCATGCATCAGCTGATAAACATTTGAAATGTTTCAACTTTTTGGCTATCATGAACAATGCTGCTATGTACATTTGTGTACAAGTTTTCATGTGAACGAACATATGTTTCCCTTCAGTATATACCTAGGAGTGGGATTGCTGGGTTATACAGTAATTCTCTGTTTAACTTTTTGAGGAACTGTCCATCTGCTTTCCAGAGCAGGTGCACCAGCTTACATTCCCACTAGCAGTGTATGAAGATTCCAATTTCTCCATATCCTTTTCAACACCTGTCATTGATTGTTCTTTTTTCAACATTATAGTAGCCATCTTAGCAGGTGTAAAGTGATATATCATTGTGGTTTTAATTTGCATTTCTCTAAGACTCATGATGTTGAGCATCTTTTCATAGGCTCGTATGCTCATTAGCCATTTATATATCATCTTGCTTTTTTTTTCTTTAAGAGACAGGGTCTCCTTCTGTCACCCAGGCTGGAGTGCAGTGGTGCCATTGTAGCTCACTGCAGCCTCCAATTCCTGGGCCCAAGCCATCCCCCACCTCAGCCTCCCACAGTAGCTAGGACTATGGCCCCACACCAACATGCCCAGCTAATTACAAAAAAAATCATGTCATGCTTATAATTCTAGCACTTTGGGAGGCTGAAGTGGGAGGATTGCTTGAGGCCAGGAGTTGCAGGCTGCAGCAGGCTATGAGGTGACAGAGCAAGCCCCTGTGCCCCCAAAACACCAAAAAACAAAAACAAAACAAGAAACTAACACAAAAAGTTTTACAGCAACAAAAGCAAACAATTTTTTTAAATTAAATAAAAAATGAAAAAAAAAAACCCAACAATTAGAAAATGAACAAAGGACTTCAGTAGATTTCTCCCTACGGAAGAGATATAGCCCGGGTATGGTGGCTCATGACTGTAATCACAGCACTTTGGGAGGGGAAGATAGGAGAATCACTTGAGGCCAGAAGTTTGAGATTAGCCTAAGCAATATAGTAAGACCCTGTCTCTATAAAAAATAAAATAAATAATAATATAATAAATAAATAAGAAGTAAAAAAATTTTTTTTTGAAAGAAGGAGTCTCACTATGTTGCCCAGGCTTATTTTTTCTTTTTCTTTTTCTTTTTTTTTTTTCTTTTTGAGACGGAGTCTCGCTCTGTTGCCCAGGCTGGAGTGCAGTGACAAGATCATGGCTCACTGCAGGCTCCGCCTCCCAGGTTGACACCATTCTCCTGCTTCAGCCTCCTGAGTAGCTGGGACTACAGGCGTCCGCCACCACACCCGGCTAATTTGTGTATTTTTAGTAGAAACAGGGTTTCACCATGTTAGCCAGGATGGTCTCGATCTCCTGACCTTGTGATCCGCCCGCCTCAGCCTCCCAAAGTGCTGGGATTACAGGCATAGGCCACTGGGACCGGTTGCTTGTTTTTTCTTAAACTGTAAGAGTTATTTATTTATTCTGAATACTAGACCCTTATTAGACATATGATTTCTAAATATTTCTCCTTTTCAGTGGGTTGTTTTTTCACTCTGTTGATATTATCCTTTAATGCAAAAAAAGTTGTAAATTTTGGTGTTCGAATTCACCTATCTTTTCTTTAATTGTGGTTGATCTTTCTCACTTTCAGTGTTGAGATCTAGTTCCTAAGAACTGGCTAAATGCTACAGGTTAATTTCATTGTGTTCTACTCTGAGTGCTTGAGGTGATAAAATGTTTGTTGGCTGGTTGTTTTTTTTTTTCTTTTGAGACAGGGTCTCGTTCTGTCAGACAGGCTGGAGTGCAGTGGCGCAAACACTGCTCACTGCAGCCTTGACCTCCTGGGCTCAAGCGATCCTCCTGCCTCAGCCTCCTATGTAGAGGGGACACAAGCATGCACCACCACACCTAGCTAATTTTTTAAATTTTTTAGAGACAGGGTCCCACTTTGTTGCCCAGGTTGGTCTCAAACTCCTGGGCTCAAGCAGTCCTCCTACCTCAGCTTTACAAAGTGCTGAGATTACAGGTTTGAGGTACTGGGGAGGCCACAAAATATATTTTTGGCTGAGCACGACAGCTCATGCCTGTAATCTCAGCACTTTGAGAGGCTGAGGCCGGGGGTGGGTCACTTGAGGTCAGGAGTTCAACACCAGCCTCACCAACATGGCGAAACCCTGTCTCTACCAAAAATACAAACATTAGCTGAGCATGGTAGCATGTGCCTGTAATCCCAGCTACTCGAGAGGCTGAGGCACGAGAATAACTTGAACTCAGGAGGAGAGGTTGCAATTAGCAGAGATTGTGCCACTGCACTCCAGCCTGGGAGACAGAGCCAGACTCTATCTCAAAAAATAACAGTAATAATACTAAAAAGAAGAGATAGCTCATGCCTATAACCCTAGTGCTTTGGGCATTCCCACATCCACTACTTTGGGTTTAATAAATTTGCTAGAGCAGCTCACAAAACTCAAAGAAACATTACAAAATATATGGTATGGAGGAAGGGGTGTGGAGCTTCCATGCCCTACCAGGGGGAGCCACCCTCCAGGAACCTCCAAGTATTAGCTATCTGAAAACTCTGTGAACCCAGTCCTCCTGGGTTTTTATGGACAACTATTTGGAAATGTGATTGGCCTCTCTGGAATGAGGGTCTTATGACCCACAATCAGAAAGGCAGGGGAAGAGTATTGAGTCCTGCCTTGGGTCAAGTGAAAGGAGCACAGAAGAAGGTCAAAGAGATTCTTTCCTGAGGCCTGCAAGAAGCCTAACACAACCAACATTATAACACAAGACTGTAACAGGGCCTATGGGGAGTTACCAGCCAGGAACCTGGACGAAAATGGATATGAGATATCATAACACCACAGTATATAAGTGGAAAGGTACTCTAAGTGAGAATCCCTTTCAAATTGAAAAGCTTCATATTCCTCCTTTGGAGCTGTTTTACAAACACCTTATTCTGAAATTGGCAATTAAAATAATTAAGCATTTATCATTTCCAGCAGGAACTGTATTTTGCATGTCATCCTAGCCAAAAGGCTGAGAAGCGATGGAACTGTATTTCAAAATAGTCAAATAACCTGTAGCTGATGGAAAAAGCTCTTAAAAAACAAAACAAAACAAAAAACTATTGAGCAGAGAGAGGAAGTGGGCAGGAAACAAAACAAAGAAAAACGAAACTATTTACTAGAAGATTGCCAGCTGGTGAAAAGAGGGACAAGATAGAATTGGAAAGTCCACATTTTGAATAGAATGGCTGATTCAGGCAAAGATTTTTCAATGGATGCCAAACCCACTGAATGAAGGGTTGATGGGCAACTGGATATTCAGGTGGTGTGGAGGTATCTCTCTCTGCTTGCTAGTCAAAAGGGAAGAATGCACATGTGCAGATGTATACACGTTTAAAGCAAAAGCTCAAGCTGCATACATTAAAAAAAACAAAAACAAAAACCACCGCTGTGAGACAATGACCTTCTTGGGTTGGCCTGGTGCATTGTGAAATCATTAATATAAACTGTTCATTCTATCTGTTTTTACTTTAATGCAAGAGTTTGTACAATATCAACACTTCAGTTCTTGGTTAAAACAAGTAACTTTTGAGTGACTGGAGACTAAACTTAGGTCTGCTCATTTGAGCTCTTTATCTGTGATGATAGTGGCTTGTTGGGAGGCACAAGAGCCTAATGGTTAAGAGTGTTAATCTACCCAAGTTTAAACCCCAGTTCTGCTTTATGCCAGCTGTCTGACTCACCTGGTTGCTTTACCACTCTCAGCTTCAGCCTTAAAAATCTATAAAATGGCCGGGCGCTGTGGCTCATACCTGTAATCCCAGCACTTTGGGAGGCTGAGGTGGGCAGATCACAAAGTCAGGAGATCGTGACCATCCTGGCTAACACAGTGAAACCCCGTCTCTACTAAAAATACAAAAAATTAGCCAGGCGTGGTGGCGGGCGCCTGGAGTCCCAGCTACTCAGGAGGCTGAGGCAGGATCATGGCGTGAACCCGGGAGGCACAGCTGGCAGTGAGCTGTGATCACATGAGCCACTGCACTCCAACCTGGGCAACAGACCAAGACTCCATCTCAAAAAAAAAAAAAATATCTATAAAATGGAGGCAGTTGAGCCACGTGGCACACACCTGTAGCCCCAGCTACTTGGGAGTCTAAAGCAAGAGGATCAGTCGAGCCCAGGACTTCCATGCTTCAGTTTGCTATGATTGCACCTGTGAATAGCCACCACACTCCAGACTGGGCAACATAGCAAGATCCCATCTCTTAATAAATAAATAAATGAAAAAAATGGAGGCAATAATATTATCTAATCTTTAGGTTGTAATACACAAGTTAAACTTTTTAGAATACGTAGCCCAGGCCAGGCGCAGTGGCTCATGCCTGTAATCCCAGCACTTTGGGAGGCAGAGGCGGGTGGATCACCTGAGGTCAGGAGTTCAAGACCAGCCTGGCCAACATGGCGAAACCTCATCTATACTAAAAATACAAAAATTAGCCAGGCGTGGTGGTGGGTGCCTGTAATCTGAGGCAGGAGAACCACCTGAACCCAGTAGGCCAAGGTTGCAGTGAGCTGAGATGGCGCCACTACGTTCCACCCTGGGTGACAGAGCAAGACTCTGTCTCTAAATAAATAAATAAATAAATAAATAAAAATAGTTCAGTGCCTGAAGCATGGTGAAGACTCAATGGTACTCTTACTGCCACATGACTTTGTGTGGGCAACTTATGACTTCTGCTTCTGTAAAACCAAGTAATTAGATTATCTCTAAGTTTGTTTCCATCTCTCTCTTTTTTTAACAGTTTTTTTCAAATTTTTTATTTATATAGTTTTTGGGGAACAGGTGGTTTTTGATACTTAGGTAAGTTCTTTAGTGGTGATTTCTGAGATTTTTATGCATCCAATACCAGAGCAGTGTACACTGTATCCAATGTCCATCTCTTATTGGTGCAGGTGACTTTCCTTTTCTGAGTCTTCCTTTCTGCATATAAAATGAGGGAACTGGAGACACCTCTTATTTCTAATATTGCTCCTCATGCAGGATCCTCTCCTAAACTCCCAGTAAGATATGAATAAGGAGAGTTAGCCTCAAATACTCTAACACTCCTCACATGCCAAAAGTGAGAGATTGGGCTTGGGGAGAGGAAAGATACTTCACACACTCACATTTTCAATTTCTCCCAAGGAGCCAGGCATGGTGGCTCACTCCTATAATCCCAGCACTTTGGGAAGCCAAGGCAGGATCACGTGAGTTCAGGAATTGAAGACCAGCATGAGTAATATGGTGAGACCTCATCTCTGCTTAAAAAATAAAAAGAAAGCTGGGCACGGTGGCTCACGCCTATAATCCCAGCACTTTGGGAGGCTGAGGCAGGCAGATCATCTGAGGTCGGGAGTTCGAGACCAGCCTGACCAACATAGAGAAACCCCGTTTTTACTAAAAGTACCAAAAAACTTAGTTGGGAGTGGTGACGCATGCCTGTAATCCCAGCTACTCAGGAGGCTGAGGCAGGAGAATTGCTTGAACCTGGGAGGTGGAGGTTGCAGTGAGCTGAGATCACGCCATTTCACTCCAGCCTGGGCAACAAGAGCAAAATTCCGTCTCAAAAAAAAAAAAAAAAAAAGAAAGAAAGAAAGAAAGAAAGAAAGAAAAAGAAAAAGAAAAAAAATTAGCTGGGTGTGGTAGCACATGCCTGTAGTCTCAGCAGCTCTGGAAGCTAAGGTGGGAGAATCAGCCTGGGCAATGGAGTGAGAACTTGTCTCGAAAATAAATAAAACAAAATAAGATTTTTAAAATGAATTGTGGCTACTAAGCAATGAGACTTACTTAAAAATATATAGGAAGGGGGACTTGCCCAATCAGACATAAAAATTTGAGCTGGGCGTGGTGGCTCACACCTGTAATCCCAGCACTTTGGGAGGCTGAGGCGGGTGGATCATGAAGTCAAGAGATTGAGACCAGCCTGACCAACATGGTGAAGCCCTGTCTTTACTAAAATTACAAAAAATTAGCTGGGCATGGTGGTGAGCACCTGTAGTCTCAGATACTCGGGAGGCTGAGGCAGGAGGATCGATTGAAACCGGGAGGCGGAGGTTGCAGTGAGTCAAGATTGCGCCACTGCACTCCAGCCTGGTGACAGAGTGAGACTCCATCTCAAACAAAAAAACAAACAAAAATTTGAAAGCCTCTGTATTAAAACAGTGTGGCACTACTGGTGCATGACTAGGGAAACAGAACACCCAAAAATGGACTCAACTCCATAAGAAAATGTAGTATATGATAAAGGTGACATCTAAAAAGCAAAGATGGGCTTTTTAATGCTGGGATCACAGGGTAGCCATTTGGAGAAGGTAAAATTAGATCTATAGTTCACATCATACATAAGAATAAATGCCAAATGGATCAAGAATCTAAATGTAAAATATGAAGCTACATAACTACTAGAAGAAAACATAGTGAAGTCCTTTTTAACCTCAGTATGAAAAAAAGGCTAACTATGACTTAAAATCCAGGGGCAGCCAGGTACGGTGGCTCACGCCTGTAATCCCAGCACTTTGGGAGGCCGAGGCAGGCAGATCACAAAGTCAGAAGTTTGAGACCAGCCTAACCAATATGGTGAAACCCCGTCTCTACTAAAAATACAAAAATTAGCCGGGCATGGTGGCCCTCGCCTGTAATCCCAGCTACTCAGGAGGCTGAGGCAGGAGAATCGCTTGAACCTGGGAGGTGGAGGTTGCAGTGAGACGAGATTGCGCCACTATACTCCAGCCTGGGCAACAGAGTGAGTTTCCATCTCAAAAAAAAAAAAAAAGAAAAGAAAGTAGTGGCCGGGCACGGTGGCTCACGCCTGTAATCCCAGCACTTTGGGAGGCTGAGGGGGGTGGGGGGGATGGATCACCTGAGGTCAGGAGTTTGAGACCAGCCTGGTCAACATGGTGAAAACCCATCTCTACTAAAAATACAAAAATTAGCTAGGTGTGGTTGTGCATGCCTGTAATCCCAGCTACTTGGGAGGCAGAGGTTGCAGTGAATCGAGATTAAGCCATTGCACTCCAGCCTGGGCAACAAGAGCGAAATTCCATCTCAAAAAAAAAAAAATAATAATAATAGTATGTTAGTTTGGAAGTCTTTTATTGCCATAGTAAAATTAATTAATTAATTAATTTAATTAAAAATCAAAAAATAGTATGCAACATATACCATAAGCAAAGTCAAATACAATTTACAAACTAGGAGAAAATATTTGCACATAAAGCACAAATAAAAGGCTAATATTCCTAATATATAAGGAACTCATAAAACTTGAGGGACAAAGGATAAAAATCCAATAGAAAAATGGAGACAATTCCCAAAAAAGGACATTATATATGTTTAAACATATCAAAAGATTATAACTGAAATCTGGGACAATTCAAGCAACAAAATAAATAATTATAGCAATGGATTACAACTCATAAAATAAAGCAAATATCTCCTATAATTCCAGCACTATGGGAGACCGAGGTGGGTGGATCACTCGAGCCAGGAGTTAGAGACTAGCCTGGCCAACATCAAAACCCCATCTCTACAAAAAAAAATACAAAAATTAGCCTAGCACAGTGGCATGCACCTGCGTTCTCAGCTACTGGGGAGGTTAAGGCAGAAGAATCTCGAGAGGCAGAGGTTGCAGTGAACCAAGATTGTGCCACTGTACTCCAGCCTGGGCACAGGAGTGAAACTGTCTCAGAAAAAAGACAAAGAAAAAAGAAACTACTCTTCTAGGCCCGGCCTGGTTGCTCAACACTTTGGGAGGCCTAGGCGGCAGGATCACTTGAGCCCAGGAGTTTGAGAGCAGCCTGGGCAACAGGGTGAAACCTGGTCTCTACAATAATTTAAAAATTAGCTGGGCATGGTATTGGAGGCCTGTAGTCCCAGCTACTTGAGAGGGTGTGGTTGGAGGATCGTTGGAGCCATGATTGTGCCACTGCACTCCAGCCCGGGTGACAGAGTCAGATTATGTCTCCAAAAAATAAATAAGAGGAATAAAGGATCGGGGGAAGACTCTTAGTCCATAATAGTCTACCTTTCTCCCATCTTTGATTGTGAATTTAATCTGTTGGGGAATGTGGTTATTTGTCCTGTACTTCATCTCGGTGTTTTTATTTTTCCCTTTCTTGTATTTCCTATAAACTGTTGGCTAGATCTAAGGCTTAATTAGATTTGAGTTCAGTTTGAGGGATTAGGAATACTTCACAGGAGGCACTGGGTATTTTCTATTGCATCACATCATGAGGTATCTTATATCTGGTTATCTCACTTTTAATGGTACTAAGATTGATCAGTGGTTCAAATGGTATCAACCTGGCCAGGCGTGGCAGCTCACGTCTGTAATCCTAGCACTTTGGGGGGCCAAGGCGGGCAGATCATCTGAAGTCACAAGTTCCAGCCCACCCTGGCCAACATGGTGAAACCCCGTCTCTACGAAAAATACAAAAATTAGCCGGGCATGGTGGCACGCACTGTAATCCCAGCTACTTGGAAATCTGAGCCAGAAGAATCACTTGAACCCAGAGGTGGAGGTTGCAGTGAGCTGAGATCACGCCACTGCACTGCAGCCTGGGTGACAAAGCGAGTCTCCGTCTCAATGATAATAATAATAATAATAATAATTTATTTTGTAGAGATGGGGCTCACCATGTTGACCATGCTGGTTTCGAACTTCTGGCCTCAAGCGATCTTCCGTCTAGGGTCTCCGAAGTACTGGGATTACAGGCATCAGCCACCACCCAGCCAAGTTCAACCTCTTTTCTAAGAGCCAGATGTCATATAAGTTTAGCACTATCAATAACTGACATTCAAACCTTGAAATCTTGCCCCCAGGGGTAGCAATCTTCATAATAATGCTAGATGAACTTTCTCCTACCATAGAACTATAGTTGAAAGTCCATGTCAATCTTTTTACCATAAAGCACTGTAGGAAAAAAATGTACGATGAAACTAATTTTTTTAAGTTGTATTACACAAGGAAAACTCATCTCAGAGATTATTACCATGATTGGGAACCAAGTTGACAGATTTGGGAGGTCTTCACTATGAAGCTTTATGGAAATATCTAAGTCAAAAAGACTAGTAGGGAGTTAAGCATTATAAAAAAGACTACACGGCTGTCTCTAGGAGGGGGATCTGGAGCAGGGAGGGATGAGGCAAGGAGCAGCGGCTTTGCATCATAACCTCATCTGTGCATGTATTACGGCGACGTTACACCGGGCAAATAGGGAAGAAAAGTAATACAGTCAGCTGACAACGTCCCCCGCAAAAGCCTGTTAATTATATATACACGATTCCAGCCGGGCGCGGTGGCTCAGACCGGTAATCTCAGCACTTTGGGAGGCCTAGGCGAGCAGATCGCTTGAGTCCGCGAATTCGAGATCAGCCTGGGCAGCATGGCAAAACCCCATGATAGCGCCACTGCACTCCAGCCTGGGCAACAGAGTGAGACTCGGTCCCCCACCCCCAAAAAATTAGCCGGGCGTGGTGGTGCGCGCGGGAGCCTGAGGTGGGTGGATCGCCTGAGTCCGGGAGTTTGAGGCTGTGGTGAGCAGTGAACGCTCCACTGCACTCCAGCTCGGGTGACAGAGGGAGACCCTGACTCAAAAAATAAAAAAAGCTTCCATTGTTTTGTTCTCTTGCATCAGAATCCACTTGGTGGTGACTGAAAAGTCTTCAAAGAGGTTGACACGTCCGAGATGAGTCTGAAGTTTGGAGGACAGCACGGGACCGCGATTCCAAGGCGCCCAGGCTGAGAGCGCAGGCCACCCGCTAACCTCCACCCTGGCGCCCCGCCCAGCCGGCACAAAGCCTCGCGGGAGGTGGGGCCTCGTGACGTCACAGATACGCCCGCCCCCTTTACGTCGTGCTCTGAGGAGGCCAGGAGATTTCTGGCGGCGCCGGCGCCATTTTGCCGGAGCCTGCGACCGAGTGGGAGTGGAGTGGAGCGGCTGTGGTTGCCGACTCTTTCCTCTTCCCCACGGTCCAGTCAGCGGGTTAATTAGGCCATCGGCCCTCGAGCCGAGACTTGTCTCTTATTTAGTTCTGGGGAGCGCCTCGTCGACATGAGTGATGTAGAGGAGAACAACTTCGAGGGCAGAGTGAGTACAAAGCCGCGGGAGCCGTCTAGGCGGCGGCCCAATGCTCGGGGTTTCACGGGAACAAGCGCGGTCGGGCGGGGTTGCGGGTAGTCCCGCGAGGAGCAACCTCTGGAGCCATCGCGATTGCTTCCTCCCATCCCAAGATGGCTTCTGGGTTCCACTCCTTCCCCAAACACCACGGATAACACCCCTCCCCCTTTTTTGGAGGCTGATTGATACCTGGACTTCTGGGTCCTCTTCCCGCCCCGCCCCCGCATTGCTCCCGTCCTTCTCCCCACCCCTGAGGCTTCCTTATGTCTGCTCCGAGGTGTGGGTCCCGGTCGCGGTTGGGCGGGAGGAGGCGGCAGGGAGCTCCCCTCCGTCCGGATAGTGGTAGGTGCTTCCTGCGGTGGCATTTCTGGCGACCCCGAGCATCGTAGAGGGTCTCGGGGTCGAAAGTGCGCGGGGCTGTTTTCCGGGCGGGGAGAAGCTGGCGTGGGACTAGCTGGGGCCTGTGTCTCCTTGGCTCTCTATTGCAGTGAGCGGCCGCGTCTCTGTTGGAACCGGCGGCGTTGCGTCTATAAAGGCGAAAGCCTTGAGGTTGAAGGTGGGACGAGCCTAATGAAGTGGTTAGTCAACGACCGCACCGACCCTTAAGCGTTCTTAAGACGAGAGCTGTGAGGGGAAAACTACGCAAGGAGCCCTTTTCCCTTAATGTCCCTTCGACTTTTGCTTTCACTTCGAAATGAATGTGGAAATGCTTTCACGCCTTATTTTTCTAATTCCTCGATGTTGGGTTTTTTCTCTTCTTTATATCTGAACTTTTTAATGCTCTTCTTCCTATGACCTTTCATCTAAAAACTGACCACTCCTATACAGCTTTTTACGGTAAAAAGAAAAAAAACAAAAACTGTCTTTAATCTTACATAACTGAACGAATTCATTGGCTCAGTATTAAGATAACTAGTCAGTATGTACTGTTCTGTAACTTAAAAGATGACCTGAAAATTAACAGGCCCTCTCCCATTTCTCTTCTCACCCTATCCCCCACCGAAGAGGGCTCAGAAGAAAGTTTTTATTAATGTATTTGGGGTCAGAGAAATATAAACATCACAAAGAATACGCTATACCCAGCTTAAATGTACTGGAACGTTTTTCAGTGAGTTTCATTTCCAAAGTTTACCCTACATTGGGAATTGTAGAAGTGAGTTCCTGTGAAACTGGAAGGAAAACAAAAGCCCCATGCAACACGTTCCGGGCTGTTGTGTTGATGTTTATTCTAGTCACTAGGGGAAGCACATAAAAACAGTTGAGGTGTGTACTGGAGGGCGAATTTTGTCCTTTTTGGGAGTTCATGATATAAAGATCTAGAACCAAAAAGTCAAATCAGAAGGTCGGTTTAGGCTTTAGTTCTCTTTGAGGAAAGAGATTTAAAGCAATAGACTGTGATAGTTACCCAGTAGACTAAAGAAGTTGCCTTTCTTTTGATTGGAATTTTTTGGCAAAGTTTGGAGCATGGAAACAAATGAAAATTGAACTTGCTCATTTTTTAGGATGGTATATTGATTGCCCCAACATAACTTTCTAAAATCATGCAATAAGCATATATGATGGTAGTTGTAAAATGCTTCTTGTTTTGAAAATGTTGAGTAATTGTCGATAGAAAATGTGCTGTCCATTCATACATTTCTTCAATTAACTTTCATTATTAAAAAAATTGAGGGGTTGATGTTTGATTTGGTTTGTGGGGAGTGAAGAGAACTACTAGAGGGACCTTGTTTGCTTTTTTTTTTTTTTAATTTATCATGAAGTCTAGGAAAGGAGTAAGTTGCCGACAATTGTCACTTTTCCCTCCTAAGAAAGTAACATATCAAGATTCCCACCCACCAGCCTGGGCGACAGAGTGAGACTCCCGTCTCCCCCCCCCCCCAAAAAAAAAAAAAAGATTCCCACCCACTTTTAAACTAAAATATATGTAGGCATTAAAGATTTATTTAATAGAAATAAAGGGCCTTACGGCCCTTTGTGGTCATAAGAAAGACTTTTTTCACAAGTGGTACCCAAATGTATTTTCATGGAAATCAGAGAGTGCTTGTAGGCTCACCTGTTGTATCTTTTTATGTTTTGTCTTTTAGTTTTTATAGGTTGAGATAATTGTCTTTATTTGCAATTGGTTAAAGAATTAGAACAATGCCAGAAGCTTGTCTGGAGATGTCCTTTTTAAATCGTTTCTGGCCGGGTGCAGTGGCTCACGCCTGTAATCCCAACAATTTGGGAGGCGAGGCGGGCAGATTACTTGAGGTCAGGAGTTCGAGACCAGCCTGCCCAGCGTGGTGAAACCCTGTCTCTACTAAAAATACAAAATTAGCTGGGCTTGGTGGCGTGCGCCTGTAATCCCAGCTACTTGGGAGGCTGAGGCAGGAGAATTACTTGAACCTGGGAGGCGGAATTGCGCCACTGCACTCCAGCCTGGGCAACAGAGTGAGACTCTTATCTCAAAAATAAATAAATAAATAGGTCCATTAAAGAAATTTTAAGTGGAGATGTCCTTTGGAGCTGGGAGTGAAAGTAGCACTTAAGCGGTGGCTTTCGCATGTCTTGATAAAAGTAATGAGTTGTTTGCCTCAATACAGCTTCAGCCAAAATTGGGATTTTGAGCTCAAAAACTGTTAATGCCCTTCATAGAAATTAAGGGCAATGGAAATCTTTTCTTAACATTTTACACCTCTACCCCTAAAATTTTAAGAATTATACTTCATAAAAATGTGCAGTTTTCATACAACAGCCCAGTGTTGATAATAGAGGTTAATGATTCCTTATTGTTAGGGACCTATCTTGTAATTCCAGAGTTATTTATGTTTTCTACAGTTGAAGAGGAAAAATACCGCTTATTCTTGCCTCCTTTTCAGGATTTGTTTTGGCTTCTTGAGTAGCTGTAATATTTTTGAGACTCCTACAGGCCGGGCGGGGTGGCTCATGCCTATAATCCTAGCTACTTAGGAGGCTGAGGTGGGAGAATTGCTTAAACCCGGGAGGCAGAGAGCGGAGATCGCATCACTGCACTCTAGTCTGGGCGACAGAGCGACACTCTGTCTCAAAAAAAAAAAAAAAAAGGCAAACATTTTTCTGTACCAATTTGGAATTAAAAGTTTTGTGTGTAAAGATTTTTTGTTAAAGAATAGAAGAAATTGGGGGGAGGGTCCTTTTCTGAAATCTGAGAATGATAGGGATGATGACTACTTATTCAAAACCCAACTCTGTGACTGGCTTGTTTAAAACAAAACAAGGCCGCGCGCGGTGGCTCACGCCTGTAATCCCAGCACTTTGGGAGGCTGAGGTGGGTGGATCACAAGGTCAAGAGATGGAGACCATCCTGGCCAATATGGTGAAATCCCGTCTCTACTAAAAATACAAAAATTAGCTGGGCGTGGTGGCGCGTGTCTGTAATCCCAGCAACTCGGGAGGTTGAGGTAGAGAATCACTTGAACCCAGGAGGTGGAGGTTGCAGTGAGCCGAGATCGACCACTGCACTCCCCACAGTGCACTCCAGCCTGGTGACAGAGCAAGACTCTGTCTCAAAAAAAAAAAAAAAAAAAAAACCCCAAAACTTTTAAATTGGGCTTAAAATTTGTGTATGAAATTTTAAGATAAATGTGAGAGATGTCAGCATTTTGCTTATTCAGCATCTTTAGCAATTTAATTCCATATATCATCAAATTGACCTTACATAAGGGTAAAGCTTGCTTTCTTATAGTAGGGATAGTGTTAACCTAAGAGAGTCTTGGGTTTAATCTGTTTTCCTAAATTTAAGTACTATCATTTATCTGATTTTAATGCTTTCAATTGTTCTCCTCCCCCCTTCCATTTAAGCAAATAATTTGTAAACTTAAAAAAAAATTTAAATCTCGAATTTTTATATTTGAGGTTCTTTCACTGAAGGATGCTAATCTGCTCAATATAAGTAGATGGCAAGATTTTGAAAAGGAGCAGCGCAAGTAATTATACCCACAGTGCATAACTAATTTTACAGTTCTGTCATAGAGGCTTATACTTTGTACTACTCATTAAGTGGAATATAGAACCTTGAGATCTGAAGGAATGTCCAGGGATTCAAATATTTAGGGATGTGTGGTTTGGAAAACACTTTGTGGGCTTAATTTTGTAAATCCACCAAACTCTAACCTATGATGTAGCATAACAAGTGTGAAATATCATCAATAATCAGTATAGTAGTTTCTTAGAACTTGACTGACAGAAAACTTTCTTTGATAGTATCAGTGGGTGCTCATTCATTAGATAACTAAAAGATGTGTATTCACGTGCTAATGAATTAAAACTGATTGCTATTTGTTCATATGTCCTCACAAATTTAGCAAGACAGGCATGGAGGTGAAAAAAGATAGTAACAACCAGATGAGGGAAAGATTGTATACACTGAAGAAAAGTTGAGAGGAGAATAATAAAGGGAAATATGGTTTCCTTTCCCTCCTTTTAAGTTACTTCTATATATAGTTACATATAATCCTTCCTGTCCCATGACTTTCACCAAAGATGGAGTGACTAGGCCTGACTAATATGTAGAAGAAAAGTTGTGATTTTTCCTTGAAACCAGGACCCTATCATCTGACTTACCAAGATTCATAAATACTGTATAACACCAGAAGATGAGAACATAGAGAATGCTGTAACAGGTTCTTAGTAGTTTGGGTTTAGTTGCTATACGGTTAAACCACATTAGCCCTTAAAACAAACTTGTTTTTTCTACCTTTGAAATTGCCACTTATACATTAGCTTTTTGAACATTACAGTTGATCATGATATATAAGCTAGGAGACTTATGAACCACATTTAAAATCTGTACTAAATATTGTAAATTTTACAGGTAATTTCACAATTATGGTATGAGTTTAAATTTGATTATATGTGGGTGTCAGTTACTAAATCATTTATGATAAGACTATTCTAAACTTCAGAGAATAAGCAAACGTACAGTATTAGAATATGTTTGAGCCTTTGCAGATTAAGACCACATTGACTTCAGAATGCAGCATATAGGCATGCTGCATTTAAAAGAAGGGAAATTATGTTTAAATTTAACTAATATGAGCAGTTGCTATCTTCTTTTTAAGGGATTTGTTCTAATAGCAGTTATGGTTTAAGGAGAGAATGGAAGTGTTGCTTTAACTTCATGGGGTCTGTATAAGTATTCTACCATACCCAAGAGGAAGGAAGCAGAACTGTTCTTTCTATAGGCTGAGGTTGAGTAAATACAGGTTTTTTACAAGTCTTGAAGAATTTCTTTAGTAAATAGTAAGATGAATATTGTAAGGTATTTGGATAATTTAGGTACATTTCCCTTTGTTTGGGGTACTTGTGATTTTCCTGAATGCACTAGTGTGTATCTATGGAAATAGAGCTCCAATGTCATAAAGTGGCAGGAAAACACATTTTGAGTAAGTTTGTTTTACAAGCTTCTACTCATAGACTTGGACTTGAGTAAATTTGGCACTCTTAAATGGCACAGAATTTGCCTGGCCTTAATGTTAGAGTAAGTTACAGTATAGCATTTATATTGTTTATTTATTTTAATGGATAGCACATATATATATTGTATTGGAATTTCTTTTTATAGTATGACACAGGCTGTATTAAAAGACTGCAATTATTGTTTGCTGTAGAAATTGTTCATGTTCCTCAACAGTATGTACATGTATATAATAACCCTTTTCCTGATTTAAGAATAGTACGTGGTTATTGTGGTTATTCAGTGTGTAAAATACAACTCTGTTTTAACACAGACAATTCTTGACCAGCTTGTATTGGTTACACTGTAATACTTTCTTAGTATTAGTTCCCTCCTTTTAATTTTTGGCCATTTCCTTCAACCAACAGCAGGGGCATCTTGATAATAGAATAGTTTAATCAAGCAGGCCGGGTGCAGTGGCTCATGCCTGTAATCGCGGCACTTTGTGAGGCTGAGGCGGGTGGATCACTTGAGGTCAGGAGTTCGAGGCCAGCCTGGCCAATGTGGTGAAACCCCATCTCTACTAAAATAAAATACAAAAGTTAGCTGGGTGCGGCGTTGGGTGCCTGTACTCCCAGCTACCCGGGAGGCTGAGGCAGAATTGCTTCACCCCAGGAGGTGGAGGTTGCAATGAGAAGATTGTGCCATTGCACTCCAGCCTGGGTGACAGAAAAACTAAACAAGCAAATAATCATCAAAACAAAAACCTGTTTAAGCAGGTTATGCTGTTAAAAGAACTTTTCTGCCTGGCTTCTGCTTTATAGCGTGTAAGATAGACTGGAGGTCTATTTAAGATTTCCGTTAAAATTCATGATATGAGTTGAGTTATTAATCTGCCCATTTCAACTGGGCAGTGTATTTTTAATGGTTATTGGATGCAGGAGCCAGATTACTGAGGAAATGTAGGATTCTTTGACTGGACAGCTTTAAGAACAAGTAGTCTAGTGAAATAGGGCAGATACCACCCATTCCTAGCAATTTTTTTTTTGTTTGCAATTTCAATTCATTTTCCAAATTATGGATAGTTTTATGGATTTCTTTGAGAAAAAGTTGAAATTATTTCATAATGAAGACAAGTCAGAGAGAAAAGGATTAGTCTAGCATTTATCCTCTTTATATAAAGGACTTCTTATAGCTTGATTCCTAATGTAGAGTTCCATGAAAGTGGCATTTATTTGGTAACAGCTTTTGAGAAATGTTACTTTATTTCTAAATAATTATATACTTGGCAGTTTATTCTTCCAGTTAAGTTTACTAACAGTGTTACTGACTGATTTGTTAATTAAGTGTGTAAATTGTTTTTGAAAGTTAAAATGAAGCCGGGTGTGGTGGCTCACGCCTGTAATCCCAGCACTTGGGGAGGCCAAGGCAGGCAGATCAAGGGGTCAGGAGATCGAGACCAGCCTGGCCAACGTAGTGAAACCCTGTCTCTATTAAAAACACAAAAATTAGCTGAGTGTGGTGGCGCGCACCTGTAATCCGAGCTACCCAGGAGGCTAAGGCAGGAGAATCGCTTGAACCCGGGAGGCGGAGGTTGCAGTGAGCCGAGATCTCGTGCCACTGCACTCCAGCCTGGGCTACAGAGCGAGACTCCATCTCAAAAAAAAAAAAAAAAAAATCATGGTGACAACTTCGTAGCTAGGAAGAAGAGGACTGTTTTAAACTTAGATGTTTCCATGAAGAAATTTATGCAGACTTGAGATTTCCTCTGAGATAAAGAGAGAGAAGGGCAGACAACAAAGGAGGTTAGGTATTTGTGACACCTTTGATAATAAAAAGCAAAGCTTCTTTTAAAATAAATCTAATGTTGACCGGGCATGGTGGCTCACACCTGTAATCCCACACTTTGGGAGGCCGAGGCGGGCCGATCACTAGAGGTCAGGAGTTTGAGACCAGCCTGGCCAACATGGGAAAACCCCATCTCTCCTAAAAATACAAAAATTAACCAGGCAAGGTGGTGCATGCCTGTAATTCCAGCTACTCAGGAGGCTGAGGCAGGAGAATCACTTGAACCCAGAAGGTGGAGGTTGCAGTGAGCTTAGATGGCACCACTACACTCCAGCTTGGGTGACAGAATGAGACTCCTCCATCTCAAAATAAATAAGCTAACGTCTCTTAAAAAGACATTCTATCATACCGTAATGCTTTGCTGCTACTCCAAAACTGGGATTTAAAATTTGAATTTTAAGATGTTACTGAATTATTTTGTTTACTTTAATAAAAGGTTTTTATTTCCATCCTAGTAAAATTAAAGGATTGTAGTGTTTTACAGAGGAAAGCCTCCTGTGTATATATAAGAAGGACAGTAGCAACTTTCGTAGATGATAATCCAGCTATTGCTATTCAACAGTAGCATAAATGAATGTTATGTCATAAGGTCTATTTTGTAGAAAGGGAAGCCAAAAGAGAAGAGGGGAGTATGAGATGCTCTTATCTATGTGGTTAATGAACCAGTCTGTGAAACTTAAATTACAAGCAAATTAGCCATGCCTTTTTTTTTTTTAAATAAGATACTGAATATGCTGTTTTCATAGTTTCAGTGACTGAAAAAGCCCAGATTGCTGTGCCTGCTGCAGACATCTGTTCAGTAGTTTAGAGTATCTGAGATGCAGTGAAAGACTTGTAGGTAGCTAAATAGGAAAGGTTGGTATTGAGCGGAAAGGTAGCTGTGTATTTCAGTTTTGATAAATAAGTCTTGACATTAAACTTGAAGCAAAGGAAACATTTTCAGAAAGCTGTTTGAGTTGTGTGATAGTCTTAAGGCATAAATAAATTGGTATGAAATTACTTCTGTGAAATGGAGATAATTATTTACACTGATAATCAAGGCTTAACTGGACGGAAACCAAACTGTCTATCCTGTTTTGATCATGAGTGCCTCATATCTGTTTAAAAGAAAAAAAAAAAGAAAGCTTATGATCAGTAAGTTATTTTATTTGGAATGCTTTGATTTACATCCAATTTTTTCAGAAACCCATCACTTTTTGGATATAGGATATAGTCACTGAAGGGAGTGCCAGCATACATAAATGAATAAATTATGTAAAAACTGAACAAAACAGGTGGAATCAAAGATAAAGACCATGATATACATTTTGTACCTTCTTGCACATTGTGGTATTTCATGGATAATAGAGCATTTTAAAGTGATATGGTTGCAAAAATGTATATATCAGGAATTAATAAGCTAATGGGGAAATTTTAAGACTTTGATGCCTATTAGTTTTTTCAGTATGCTTGTTTGTCTTCAGAACATATTTTAAGTCAGAATGAACAAAGATAGTGGTCAAAGTTGAAAGAAGGTGTAATTTTACTGATTTTTTTCTTTTTGACTTACTTGAACTTTGATACGTGCTATGGGTGAGTTTAGATAGGTGTGTACAAATATTTCAGCCTGGGATGCCTTACTCTAACTATATCTTGATTTCTTAGCATAACTTAGTGAAAGCTTGTTTTAAGAATCTTCAGATTATAAAATAGTGAAAATTTAACAGGTGGGGGGAAATTATAGTTGTTAGATTTATGTTTGGATTATTTATATTAAAATTGCTCACATTTTAGGAACTAGAATGAAACATGGGAGGAGGGTGAAGAGTATGGTTAAAAAAACATTTAGAGAAATTTAGTAACTTCTCTGTTAGAAACTAGAGTTTTGAACAATTTTAAAGACTATAAAATTGTTTTTTTTTTCTTTTTTTTTTTTTTAAATTAGTTACTTGCACTTTACCTGCTGGCTTTTCCATTTGGTAGATAACATTCTGAACTCCAGCAGAGTTTTATAATCCCCACGTGCTTAAATATACTAAATGTTCTTTTTCCATTAAGGTTAATGTTCGTGAAGAAATTGAAGAGTTTTTTCCAAGAATGTGGAAGATAAATCAAGATAAAAGAAGGCTAATGAAAAGTATTAAAGATCAGAAAATTAAAATTGAATGGGGGAAAAAATTGAACAGAAGATTGGTCAGATAGAAGCACTTGAATTTTTTTTAAGGCTATTTTGAATTGTTTGAATTGGGGAAGAATACACGAAGTATGAAAAATGAAAAACTCAATGAAGAATGAAGAGAAGTAGAAAGCAAGAGTGAAGTAGAATTAAAAGAATCTGGAAGAATGAATGGGTCCTAGGTTAAGTAAATGTATGGTTTATGTTCCAGTGTCTGTATGATCAAGTTGTAGATGAATTTGCATGATTACTTAGTTAATAGAGAATTGGTGATCTGGTTCAAGTAGGGAATTATTGAGGACAGTTAGCAGTATTAACAATGGGTTATTATTGAGCTGAAATTTTTTCTGGAGGGTGTTGCCTAACCATTTGTTTTTCAGGAGCAATCAATATAAATAATTACGGTACTTTAAATGTTAGGTGTTAGGCATCTACATGACCAGTGCCATTTGTAATACTGTCTTCTTTGTTAGGAGTCTCGCTCTCAGTCAAAATCTCCAACGGGAACTCCTGCTCGTGTAAAATCGGAGAGCAGGTCAGGATCTCGTAGTCCATCGAGGGTTTCCAAACACTCTGAATCCCATTCTCGATCAAGATCAAAATCCAGGTAAGTCTGTTTAAGATAATACTTAAAATATTCTTCTGGGGTTTTTGAGGACAAAGCGGTGTTGGCTGCATTTTGTGTAGAAATTTCACAAAAGACTCAAAATGACGAAGTAGTTTTTCTCAGACTGCTCTTTGTAAATGAATACCATATCCCAGACAAAGACTTGGAAGTACGGCTTGAGCCCAGGAGTTCCAGGCTGCATTGACTGCACCACTGTACCACAGGCTGGGTGCCAGGGAGACCCTGTCACTGAAAAATAAGAAATTAAGAATAAAATCATCTCCTGGCCCAGTTAATATATTGGATAGTTGCAACCAATACAAATTATGTGTATATAGCCATCGATTTAAGTGTGTTTGGCATTTGATAATTAGTGTTTGGTTTCTATGCCAACAATATTTGCACAACAAAAAGGTGGTTTTCTGCATCGGAGTCTCACATGTAATTTAGTGCAGAGAAAGTTGATGTGTGTATGTTATGCTGGTTGGTCAGAACGATTGAGAAGCATTTTTAGGATTTACATTCCAGCTACATTTTTATCTGAAGATTCTGACTCTATGTCCATGGTAGAGCTCTGGTCAGATGTAATTGGGCAGAAAAGTCCTCAGCTGATTCGGGGTCCCACCACCATGGACAACAGAAACGCTATAGTGAACCGATGCAGAACCGATGCAAAGTCACTGTCAAATGCCCCAGGTGTACTGAGGTGGGATAAAAAGTTTTAAGACAGGCTGGGCGCAGTGGTGCACCTCTCTAATACCAGCACTTTGGGAGGCCGAGGTGAGTGGATCACTTGAGGTCAGGAGTTTGAGACCAGCCTGGGCAACATGGTGAAACCTTGCCTCTACTGAAAATACAAAAATTAGTTGGGCGTAGTGGCGAGCTACCTGGGAGGCTTAGGCAGGAGAAGTGCTTGAACCCAGGATGTGGAGGTTGCAGTGAACCGATGGCGCCACTGCCCTCCACCCTGGGTGACTCCCTTTTTTTTTTTTTTTTTTTTTTTTTTGAGATGGAATTTTGCTCTTGTTTCCCAGGCTGGAGTGCAATGGCGTGATCTCAGCTCACCACAACCTCCACCTCCCAGGTTCAAGCAATTCTCCTGCTTCAGCCTCCCTAGTAGCTGGGATTACAGGCATGTGCCGCTACACCCGGCTAATTTTGTATTTTTAGTAGAGATGGTGGGAGGGGGGGCTCTCCATGTTGGTCAGGCTGGTCTCGAACTTCTGACCTCAGGTGATCCGCCTGCCTCGGCCTCCCAAAGTGCTGGGATTATAGGCTTGAGCCACTGCGCACGCCGAGACTCCTTCTTCAAAAGAAAAAAAAAAAAAGGTTTTAAAACAGCCTGACCAGTTAGCTACTTCATTGTCATTTCTTGGGTGGAGGGTAGATTTTACGTCTTTGAACAGTCTACTTGCAAAGGGGCATGAGACAGAAAAATTGGTTAAAAGGCTGTACTTTTCTTGGGGTTAGCAACCATGCTGTTTTCTGTTACAGCAAGGGTCTAGCCCAGTGCTCGATTACTTACTACTCAGTTATTAAATTTATTATGTGCAGAATAGCACGGGCTAGAATTTGAGCATAGATATAGAAAGAAGCATGTTTTTGCCTTAGGGCCTTTGCATTTGCCACCTTCAACCTAGAACATTTTTCTCCTCATTTCATTTGATTGTCACCTGAGAACATTGAGTTACTCACATATCCTTTATTCCCTTACTATTAATTTTTTTATGTTATTTGTCACTGTCTAATTAAAAAAAAAAAGTAGCCGGGCGCGGTGGCTCAAGCCTGTAATCCCAGCACTTTGGGAGGCCGAGATGGGCGGATCACGAGGTCAGGAGATCAAGACCATCCTGGCTAACACGGTGAAACCCCGTCTCTACTAAAAAAATACAAAAAACTAGCCGGGCGAGGTGGCGGGCGCCTGTAGTCCCAGCTACTCGGGAGGCTGAGGCAGGAGAATGGCATGAACCCGGGAGGCGGAGCTTGCAGTGAGCTGAGATCTGGCCACTGCACTCCAGCCTGGGCAACAGAGCGAGACTCCGTCTCAAAAAAAAAAAAAAAAAAGTAGATACTCTTGAAGGGTTTTGTTTGTTTGTTTTTTGAGATAGAGTCCCGCTGTGTTGCCCAGCCTGCAGTGCAGTGGCACGATCTCAGCTCACTGCAGCCTCCACCTCCTGGGTTCAAGCAGTTCTCCTGCCTCAGCCTCCTGAGTAGCTGGGATCACAGGTGCCTGGCTGATTTTTTGTATTTTTAGTAGAGACGGGGTTTCACCATGTTGGCCAGGCTGGTCTCGTACTCTGGACCTCAGGTGATCCGCCCACCTCGGCCTCCCAAAGTGTTGGGATTACAGGCGTGAGCCACTGCGCCTGGCTGGAAGAGTTTTATTGTCTCACTTTCATTGCTGTTTAAAAGTAATAATTGATGTTAAATTAAGGGTTTTCTTACTTTTTTTTTTTTCTTCATTTAAAAATTTGGAACTGTAAATTGGTGCTAGCTAAAATGGGAAATATCAACTCTGCTAGTGTTATTACTCACCTATTGTGTTTCATAAGGTCTTCCCTCTAGTTTTATTCCTGTATTCCATATCCTCACTTTGTAAAATCATGCAAAAAATTTTTGCTTGATTACTTAACAGAAAATTGGTGATCTGGTTCAAGTAGGGAATTACTGAGGACAGTTAGCCGTATTAACAATGGGTTATTATTGAGCTGAAAAAAAGTAGAGACTCTTGAAGAGTTTTGTTTTGTTTTGTTTTGTTTGAGATGGAGTCTTACTCTGTTGCCCAGGCTGGAGTGCAGTGGTGTGATCTCAGCTCACTGCAACCTCCACCTCCTGGGTTCATTGAATACCATATAGAAGGTATTTTATATGACTGTCATCACTGCTGGTCTGTGTCAGTTAAGGGTGGGTCATATGAATGGTGGGTAAGAATTTGTTGAATTAGTTTTTTTTTTTTTAAGACGGAGTCTCACTCTGTTGCCAGGCTGGAGTACAGTGGCCTGATCTCAGCTTACTGCAACATCTGCCTCCCGGGTTCAAGTGATTCTCTTGCCTCAGCCTCCCAAGTAGCTGGGATTACAGGCATGGGCCACCACACCCCGCTAATTTTTTGTATTTTTAATAGAGACAGGGTTTTATCATGTTGGCCAGGATGGTCTTGATCTCCTTACCTTGTGATCTGCCTGCCTTGGCCTCCCAAAGTGCTGGGATTATAGGCTGAGCCACTGTGCCCGGCCTGTTGGATTAGTCTTACAGGCAAAGAAAGGACTGCAAGCAACTGGGAATTAGAGGAGATGAACTAGAAAAGCAGCAGTAGACAAGTGAGATGTTATAGAAAGTATCAATAAGTAAAGGCTTAGGCTGAGTGTGGTGGCTCATGCCTATAACCCCAGCACTTTGGGAGCACAAGGAGGGGTGGATCACTTGAGGTCCGGAGTTTGAGAGCAGCCTGGCCAACATGTTGAGACTCTGTCTCTACTAAAAATACAAAATATTTGCCAGGTGTAGTGGCACAGGCCTGTAGTTCCTCAGGAGGCTGAGGCAGGAGAATCACTTGAACCCAGGAAGTAGAGGTTGCAGTGAGCCAAGATCAGGCCATTGCACACTCCAGTCTGGGTTACAGAACGAGAGTCTGTCTAAAGGAAAAAAAAAAACATGAAGACTCAGAAATGTTAGCAGTTTTGGGCCGGACACAGTGGCTCACACCTGTAGTCCCGGCACTTTGGGAGGCTGAGGTGGGTGGATCACAAGGTCAGGAGTTCGAGACCAATCTGGCCAACATGGTGAAACCCCATCTCTACTAAAAATACAAAAATTAGCCGGGCATGCTGGCAAGTGCCTGTAATCCAGCTACTCGGGAGGCTGAGGTAGGAGAATCACTTGAACCTGGGGGGTGGAGGTTGCAGTGAGCTGAGACATGCCATTGCAATCCAGCCTGGGTAAAGAAGTGAGATTGTCTCAAAAAAAAAAAAAAAAGAAAAGAAAAGTTATCAGTTTTGATGGGCATTTAGGTGGTGGTTGAATTAGTTTAGCAGATGCTGAATTGCAGCAGGCTAAAGAAGGATGGGAAATGGAAATGATACTTAGCAGTGAGGGGAATGTAGAACTTTATGGGCCAGGCACACTGGCTTAACTGGGGAGGCCAAGATGGTCAAATTGCTTGAACCCAGGACTTCAAGACCAGTCTGGGCAACATGGCAAAACCCGGAAAAATATAAAAATTAGCCAGGCATGGTGGTGCAGCTCTTTGGGAAGCTGAGGTGGGAGAATTTCTTGAGCCCGGGAAAGAGAGGCTGCAGTGACCTGAGATCACACCGCTACACTCCAGCCTGGGCGACAAAGAACTATATGGAGAAAGTAGCAGAAAATCAAAAAGGATTTTGTTTGTTTGTTTGTTTTTTGAGATGGAGTTTCGCTCTTGTTGCCCAGGCTGGAGTGCAGTAGCACGATTTCAGCTCACTGCAGCCTCCACCTCCCGGGTTCAAGCGATTCTCCAGCCTCAGCCTCCTGAGTAGCTGGGATGACAGGCGCGGTCCACCACGCCCAGCTAATTTTTGTGTTTTTAGTAGAGACGGGGTTTCACCATGTTGGCCAGGATGGTCTTGATCTCTTGACTTTATGATCTGCCTTCCTCGGCTTCCCAAAGTGCTGGGATTACAGGCATGAGCCTCCGCGCCCAGCCTGTTTTTTTGTTTGTTTATTTTTGTTTTTAAATAGAAGTGTGGAGTCTTGATGTGTTGCCTGGGCTAGACTTGTCCTCCTGGGCCCAAGTGATTTTTCTTGCTTCATCTTTCGTGTAGCTGGGAACATAAGCACACGCCACTGCACTTAACTAAGAATCGAATGATTTTATTTATTTATTTATTTTGAGACGGAGTCTCGCTCTGTCACCATGCTGGAGTGCGGTGGCATGATCTTGGCTCACTCCAACCTCCGCCTCCTGGGTTCAAGCGATTCTTCTGCCTCAGCCTCCCAAGTAGCTGGAATTACAGGTGCCCGCCATTCCACGCCTGGCTAATTTTTGTATTTTTAGTAGAGACGAGGTTTCAACATGTTGGCCAGGATGGTCTTGATCTCTTGACCTTGTGATCTACCCGCCTCGGCCTCCCAGAGTGCTGGGATTACAGGCATGAGCCACTGCACCCAGCCAGGATTTTATTTTACAGCAATAGTTGGGTTTTTGTTTTTTGGTTTTTGTTGTTTTTGTTTTTTTTGAGTCTCGCTCTGTTGCCTGGGCTGGAGTGCAGTGGCCGGATCTCAGCTCACTGCAAGCTCCGCCTCCCAGGTTTATGCCATTCTCCTGTCTCAGCCTCCCGAGTAGCTGGGACTACAGGCGCCCGCCACCTCGCCTGGCTAGTTTTTTTGTATTTTTTAGTAGAGACAGGGTTTCACCGTGTTAGCCAGGATGGTCTCGATCTCCTGATCCGCTCATCTCGGCCTCCCAAAGTGCTGGGATTACAGGCTTGAGCCACCGCACCCGGCCCCCCTTTTTTTTTTTTTAAAGAAGATGGGGCCTTAACGTTTTTGTAAGGTTAGGTGAAAAGGGTGAATGTAGCGGGGCTTGACTGAGAACAAAGTGGAAGATGTGGTGACTTAAGTGAACCGGAGGAAGAATACCCTTTCCTCAGAAACAAGGAGGAAGGACCTCAGAATAGTTAGGAATACATGTATACTTCCTTGGAAGAGGGAAGGATGTTAGCCATTTTGTTTCAATATTTTTACCTAAATGTATTTCTCTCAAAGGTCGAGGTCAAGGAGGCATTCTCATAGACGTTACACTCGATCCAGATCCCACTCTCACTCTCATAGGAGACGATCTCGAAGTCGATCATACACACCAGAATACCGGCGGCGAAGGAGCCGAAGCCATTCTCCAATGTCTAACCGGAGAAGACATACTGGCAGCAGGGTATGTGGTTTATAAAAGTTAATGACTTATTTTCTCTTTCCTGTGTTTAGTCATAGCATGTCTTGCTTTTAGGAGAGCTTGGCCATTGTTTAGAAGTGATACTCTGGAAACATCCTTAATAAGCTGCTTTAGCTTTCAAAATAAAGGAAATACCACCATCTTTCATAAGCTTACATGTTTTATGACAAAGAATGCAAAGGGAGTATATTTTCTTTTTTTGAGACAGAGTCTTACTATGTCTCCCCAGCTGGAGTGCAGGGGTGCAATTTCGACTCACTGCGGCCTTAGCCTCGCGAATAGCTGGGATTGCAGGTGTGCGCCACCACACCCAGCTAATTTTTGTATTTTTAGAGATGGGGTTTCACCATGTTGGCCAGTCTGGGTCTCGAACTCCTGACTTCAGGTGATCCACCTGTCTTGGCCTCCCAAAGTGCTGGGGTTGCAGGCATGAGCTACCGTGCCTGGCTGGGAGTATATTTTTTTTTCATGACTTTTGAGTAAAAAGGAGATGAAGGCTGGGCACGGTGACTCACACCTGTAATCCCTGCACTTTAGGAGGCCAAAGCGGGTGACCTCACTCCTGAGGTCAGGAGTTCGAGACCAGCCTGGCCAACATGGTGAAACCCCATCTCTGCTAAAAATACAAGATTTAGCCAGGCGTGGTGGCTTACGCCTGTAATCCCAACTACTTGAGAGGCTGAGGCTGGAGAATCCCTTGAACCCAGGAAGTGGAGGTTGCAGCAAGCCGAGATTGTGCCACTGCATTCCAGACTGGCCTTGGCAACAGAGTGAGACTCTGTCTCAACAAATAAAGGAGATGATATTTGGGAAGAAATGTGTTCCAAGAATTCAAGTGAAAAGCATAAACTGAGTTGGGAATACTGGGATATGTTCAGAGTTTTTGATGGAGTAAGGGGGTCGAAGAAATACTAAAAACTTTTTAGTAATCATAGCTAACACTTTTATTCAGTACACTTCAAGCTCTTAATATTTCTGTGAGGCAAGTTATTGAGTCTTGGATATATGACATTGAAGGACTTTTGGTTTTGGTTTAGTTTTTGCTAACTGGCAGTCTAGATTTCAACCAGGCAGCGGAACTCTGAAGTTTTTAGAGCATGTTTGCATGCCGTGCTATACTTCTCCCACAGGATACTAACTTAAACTGGTGGAGCATGTCGTTATTTAATGTTTTGAAATCTGTAAATTTATTTCTAAAATCTGGATTGTGGGAACACTGAAAGAATATCCTTGCTAAAAAGGGAAAATGGGCCAGGCATATTGGCTTATGCCTGTAATCCCAACTACTTGGGAGGCTGAGATGGGAGGATTCCCTGAGCCCAAGGAAGCCAAGGCTGCAGTGAGCCGTAATCGGGCCACTAAACTCCAGCCTAGGCAACAGAGTGAGACCCTGTCTCATGGAAAAAAATAAGAAAATGGAGGAGAAGGGGTCTAAATCAACAATTACAGATGAAGTCAGATTAAGTACAAATCTGTAAGGGATGTAAAGCATTTGAATAAACAAGAAAGATGGTATTAAACTTTTTTTTTGAGATGGAGTTTCGCTCTTGTAAAAAGTAAAGATTCCTCTTCAAAGAGATTTTCCTCCCCATCTAATTAGAAATAAATAATAACTTCTCTTAGAAGCAAAATTTGTTCAAAGACCTGTGCTAACATTCTTAAATATCTGCTAGGCCAGGTGCGGTGACTCACGCCCATAATCCCAGCACTTTGGGCGGTCAAGGTGGGTGGATCACCTGAGGTTGGGAGTTCGAGACCAGGCTAACCAGCATGGAGAAACCGCATCTCTACCAAAAAATACAAAATTAGCTGGGGGTGGTAGTGCATGCCTGTAATGGGTAGTGTATACTGTGAATGGGTGTAGCTGCTTGGGAGGTTGCGGTGAGCCAAGATCGCACCATTGCACTCCAGCCTGGGCAACAAGAGTGAAACTCCGTCTCAAAAAAAAAAAGTACTAGCCGTAATAAAAAAAAAATCAATGTACTTTATGTTCTTAGCTCCCACAATTTAGCCTAAATATTTGCCCTAACATGCTTGTACAGGTCCAAATAAGCATTAGGTCATAGCCTGTTCCTCTTCTTTATTTAAAGGTGTTTTTACCTTTCTCAACATTCCATAAGTTACTTCCTCCTTCCTTTGTTCTCCTGCCTTTGCCTCTTTTAAAAAGTTCTAAGTTACTAGCCAATCAAGACAAATACAGAATGTGAAGTCCCGTTCCAACCAATAAAAAACAGACACAACAGTAAGGTAGACATATCAGATTATAAATGACCCTGTTTCCTTTGTTCAGTGTACTCTTGTAACAAAACTGCTGACAAGTGTACCCTTTCTCCAGAAAATAAAAATGGCCTTACTAAAAAAATGTATGTTCAAGTGGTACTTCTTTACAACACCAAGAAACAAACATTTCTAACACACTTGTCACCTAGGCTGGAGTGCGATGGCGCGATCTTGGCTCACTGCAACCTCCACCTCCAGGATTCAAGCGATTCTCCTGCCTCAGCCTCTGGAGTAGCTGGGATTACAGGCACCTGCCAACATGCCCGGCTAATTTTTGTATTTTTAGTAGAGATGGGGTTTCACCGTGTTGGCCAGGCTGGTGTCAAACTCCTAACCTCAGGTGATCCACCCGCCTCAGCCTCCCGAAGTGCTGGGATTACAGGATTTTTAGGATACATTATGAACGTTGCTGGGCTGGAGAGTAAGAACATTTTAATTCAGGCAATAGACAGAAAGCATATCCCAAAGAAGTCCTTGGGTGTACTGTGAATTGTAAAATACGGCTCATCTGCTCTAGTTTTCTTAAAATCTTACCTCTAAATTACTAGAAACAATATATTTTTTGTGTATTAGATGAGGTGTTCTAAACAAAGTATTTCTGTTTCTTTAATTTTGATTTTAATTTGGAGTTTTAAATAATGTTTTTATTCAATAGGCAAATCCAGATCCCAACACTTGCCTTGGAGTGTTTGGCCTCAGTTTGTACACAACAGAGAGAGATCTTCGTGAAGTATTTTCTCGATATGGACCATTGAGTGGTGTCAATGTGGTTTATGATCAGCGAACTGGACGATCTCGAGGATTTGCATTTGTGTATTTTGAGAGAATAGATGACTCAAAGGAGGTAAATTTGTCTTTTATATGCCTGATTATAGTACTGAATTAGTGTGAAAAGTTGATTAACAGACTTTTGTTTCTGTAAACATTGCATCCCTTTTTATTTCTTATTTATTTATTTTTTAAGATAGGATCTTGCGGCTGGGTGCGGTGACTCAGGCCTGTAATCCCACCACTTTGGGAGGCCGAGGCGGGCGGATCATGAGGTCAGGAGGTCGAGACCATCCTGGCCAACACGGTGAAACCCCGACTCTCCTAAAAATACAAAAAATTAGCTGGGCGTGGTGGCGGGCACCTGTAGTCCCAGCTACTCAGGAGGCTGAGGCAGGAGAATGGCGCGAACCCAGGAGGCAGAGCTTGCAGTGAGCCGAGATCACACCACTGCACTCCAGCCTGGGCAACAGAGTGAGACTCTCTCAAAAAAAAAGAGAGAAGGAGAGCCTGATTATTAATAGAACTTCTAGATATATACAAATATATATATATATATTTTAATTTAGAAGACAGAAGGTCTAATAAAACTAAAAGTATTAAGCTTCAAACTCCTTAAAATGCAATTTTATAAATCAATTACTATCAACTTTTAGTAAAGAGTAAGCGAGCCTAGGCCAGGTATAGCAGCTCACATCAGTAATCCTAGCACCTTGGGAGGCCACGGCAGCAGGAACAGTTGAGGCCAGGAGGAGTTCCGAGACCAGCCTAAGCGACACAGCAAGACTCCCTGCAAAAACTTAAAGCAAGCCTACCACTTCCTTTATAACACCTAATATGTTAGAATAGCACTATTTCAAATCATTGACATTGATTAGCGACAGAGCGAGACTCCGTCTCAAAAAAATAAAAGATAGGATCTTGCTGATTTTGCTTTGTTGCCCAGGCTGGAGTGCAGCCTTGACCTCCTGGGCTCAAGCAGTCCTCCCACCTCAGCCTCCTGAGTAGCAGGGACTACAAGCGTGGGCCACCATGCCCAGATAATTTCTTGTTGTAGAGATGAGGTCTCACTATGTTACCCAGGCTGATCTTGAACTCCTGGCCTCAGGTGATCCTCCCAGAGTGCTGGTTTTACAGGCATGAGCCATCATATGTGGTCTGTTGTGTCCTTTCTAATTTTGACCTGATTCAAACTCTGCCTCTCAGTGTTAACAGTTGGAGTGACCACAGTTTCACTTTTTTCAGTTATGCTCTCTGGTATAGGCATATCCTAATTGAAATCTGGCTGTGTAAAGTTAATGGAAAAAGTTAAAAGTTAATGGAAAAAGTATATATGTGTAAGTGTTCTCTTTTGAATAAGCCATAATGATGCTCCAAATAGGTGATTACGTTAACTTTAAAAATAATTCTGGGATGTTTAGGTTTGATATGTTTAATTTTGTGTCTATAACGAGGAAGGAACTTTGTTTTTCTGTTCTCTAAATGTTCATGTATCAGTCTGTTCAATAATTGAAAAATACTACAAGGAAAGAATTGATAATTTTTTAATGCTATTCTTGTCTAACACAATGAACTAATCAATGTCAATGATTTGAAATAGTGCTATTCTAACACATTAGGTATTATAAACGAAGTGTTAGGCTTGCTTTAAGTTTTTGCAGGGAGTCTTGCTGTGTCGCTTAGGCTGGTCTCGGAACTCCTCCTGGCCTCAACTGTTCCTCCTGCCGTGGCCTCCCAAGGTGCTAGGATTACTGATGTGAGCTGCTATACCTGGCCTAGGCTCGCTTACTCTTTACTAAAAGTTGATAGTAATTGATTTATAAAATTGCATTTTAAGGAATTTGAAGCTCAATACTTTTAGTTTTATTAGACCTTCTGTCTTCTAAATTAAAATATATATATATATTTGTATATATCTAGAAGTTCTATTAATAATCAGGCCTTTTTTTATTTTTTATTTTTATTTATTTATTTTTTTTGAGACAGAGTCTTACTCTGTCGCCCAGGCTGGAGTGCAGTGGCGCAATCTCGGCTAGTGCTTCAGTTTTTAATCATTTATGTCACAGGCAGTTTAATGCCTTAATTTGTCAGTATTATGACTTTTTTTTTTTTACTGTTACATATTTGTGATTTATATATATTTCTTTTCTCAAGAGATAAAGGTATCAATTTAGAAATACTAGGATATCTGAGCTGAAGTAAAAGTTGCAAAGTGCAAGCCAGAACAGTTTTTTTCTTCTTACTATTTTTTAATATGAAACATGTTTATCGCTTGATTCCACCTCTCCCCCTTCCACTTCTGGATAAAGCTAAAATGGCAGGCCGGGCGTAGTGGCTCGCACCTTGTAATCCCAGCATTTGAGGAGGCTGAGGTGGGTGGATCACCTGAGGTCAGGAGTTCAAGACCAGCCTGGCCAACACAGTGAAACCCCGTCTCTACTAAAGTACACAAATTAGCCGGGCATGGTGGCATGTGCCTGTAATCCCAGCTATTCGGGAGGCTGAGGCAGGAGAATTGCTTGAACCTGGGAGGCAGAGGTTGCAGTGAGACAAATTCGTGCCACTTCACTCCAGCCTGGGCAACAGAGCAAGACTCCACTCCATCTCAAAGAGAAGAAAAAAAAAAAGCTTAAATGGCAACTTTAAAGACAGGAGCAGTTACTTAGTGGCAGGTTTAGAAGTTCCTTTTAGTTCACTAGGTGACAATGTGTTACTTAAGGATTGGGTTGACTAGGCTTGTCAGCTAAATCGCAGTTTCTCTTTTCAGTTGCCTAGGCTGAATCCTCAGCTAACACAGGCATGTTGTATGGTTTCTTCTCTATGGCTGAGACTGCCTCCAGTCTTTAGGGACAGGCAATCTGAAGTGATTTGATTTTTTTCTTGTTTCTGGTTTTTTTTTGGGTTTTTTTTTTTTTTTTTTTTTTTTTTTGTGATGAGTTCTTGCTCTTTGCCCTGTCGCCTAGGCTGGAGTGTGATGGCACGATCTCAGCTCACTGCAACTTTCGCCTCCCAGGCTTAAGTGATCCTCCCACCTCAGCCTCCAGAGTAGCTGGGACAACCCCGGTGCACACCACCATGCCCGGCTAATTTTTGTATTTTTTGGTAGAGACAGGGTTTTGCCCCATTGCCCAGGCTAGCCTCAAACTCTGGACCTCAAGTGATCTGCCCTCCTTGACCTCCCCAAAGTGCCAGGATTACAGGCATGAGCCACTGCAGTTGGCTAAAGTGATTTTTTTTTTTTTTTTGGAGACAGAGTCTTGCTCTGTTGCCAGGCTGGAGGGCAGTGGCACAATCTCGGCTCACTGCAACCTCCACCTCCCGGGTTCAAGCAATTCTCCTGTCTCAGCCTCCTGAGTAGCTGGGACTGCAGGCGCACGCCACCACACCCAGCTAATTTTTGTATTTTTAGTAGAGATGGGGTTTCACCATGTTGGCCAGGATGGTCTCAATCCTGACACCTCATGATCCGTCCATCTTGGCCTCCCAAAGTGTTGGGATTACAGGTGTGAGCTATCACGCCCAGCCTAAAGTGATTTTTAAAATCTTTTTAAAATTTGTATCCCTTATTAACTAACTTCTCCCTGATTCTGAAAATTTCACTGAAGTGTCAAAGTTGTTAGAGTGCATGTGGTGAAGATAATAATACAAGCTCCTCACCTTGTTTTAGTAAGAAGTACTTAGAGGTTTTGTGTGTGTTTTTGGGGGCAGTGCTTAGGATGGGATGAGGGGAGATCAACATTGATTTTTGGAACTTCAAATGGAAAATGTGTTAAATTTTTGCAGCTTTGCTTTTACAGACATTTATGTGATGTAAAGTTCTTTTTAAAAATTGAACCGGGTGTGGTGGCTCATGCTTCTAATCCTAGCACTTTGGCAGGAGGATTACTTGAGCCCGGGAGTTTGAGACCAGCCTGGGGAAACATAGGGAGACTTGGTCTCTACAAATATATATGTGTGTGTGTGAGAGAATAGGAAAAAAATTGTTCCAGAAACAAATAATACTCTAAAGAGTTCTTTTCAAAGAGACATCTCTTGATCTTCAAGAATTAGGCTGTGCAAGGTGGCTCATGCAATTTGGGAGGCTGAAGTGGGAAGGCCACTTGAGGCCATGAGTTAAGAGACTAGCCTGGGCAACATATCCAGATCTTGTCTCTACAAAAATAAATGCTTGCAGGCTGGGTGTGGTGGCTTATGCCTGTAATCCCAGCACTTTGGAAGGCCGAGGCGGGCGGATCACGAGGTCAAGAGATCGAGACCATCCTGGCCAACATGGTGAAACCCCGTCTCTACTAAAAATACAAAAAATTAGCTGGGCATGGTGGCGCATGCCTGTAATCCCAGCTACTTGGGAGGCTGAGGCAGGAGAATCACTTCAACCCAGGAGGCCAAGGCTGCAGTGAGCCGAGGTCACGCCATTGCACTCCAGCCTGTGCAACAAGAGCGAAACTTGTTCCCATAAATAAATAATAAAATGCAATCCATTGAATGGAATACTGTTTAGACCCCTTCTCTACCAATAATTTTTGTTTTAATTAGCCAAGCATGGTGGCACAAACCTTGTGGTTCTAGCTACTTAGGAGACTAAGGCTGGAGGATTGCATAAGCCGAGAAGTTTGAGGCCACAGTAAACTATGATCTTGTCACTGCCAGCTTGGGCAACGGAGTGAGACCTTGTCTTTTCTTTTGTTTTGTTTTTAAATGACATTTAGTTTATAGGGCACTCTTACAGAGAAATATTTGTGGATACATAAAAATTGTGTAGCTTTTATTAGTTTATTATACTTTTATTAGTTCAGTCTCAGTAAAAGGCTGAAAGGCATTACCATAAATTTGTTCTTGTCTATTTATACCATCATTTCTTGACTGCTCACTGAGTCTTGTCAGTATACTAGACTGCAAACTAAAGAATAAGATTGGGGGCAGATTATAAAAAGAACCTGTATAAAGCTTAGCAAACCCTTTTTAATGTTCTGAAGTCAGTTTTTATAAGTGAAATCGCCGGAAACTAGAAAGTATGAAATGGCAGTCTACCTGGGCAACCTACAAAATTAGCTTGAAAAGACTTCAGTCTCCGCTCCCCTGTTGATCTCATAGAATGGGGAATGGGAATTGAACCAAAACTGGAAAATTATTTGGGAAAGTTTATTAACTACTGTTTGTTGATCTCATGGAGTGGGGAATGGGAATTGAACCAGAACTGGAAAATTATTTGGGAAAGTTTATTAACTATTCTTTCTGCTGAGTATATTAAAATGTGTTCTGGACATTGTTGAGGTCTAGAATTGTCTATACAGTGCCCTGTACAAGCTACATTGCTGTCATTTTCAAAATCAGGAGTTTATTTGGATTACAAATACTTTGTGCTTAATTTTAAGTAATGATTACTTCAAGACTGGTGAATTATATGTGACTTTCTGTGCCTGTTCTTTCTAGGCTATGGAAAGGGCAAATGGAATGGAGCTGGATGGTAGAAGAATTCGGGTGGATTATTCTATCACCAAGAGAGCACACACACCAACACCAGGCATCTACATGGGCAGACCAACTCAGTAAGAGTTCAAGTTTCCTAAGCTAAACTATGAAATCCACCAGAAATATGTGCAAAATTTTGATTACTCAGAAAAACTTTTTTCCTATAATTAGAATTGATTTTGGCAAGGGTGTGGGATTGAGACATGGTCTCACTCTGTGACCCAGGCTGGGCTACTGTGGCGCCATCTCAGCTCACTGCAACCTCTGCTTCCTGGGTCAAGCAGTCCTCCCACCTCAGCCTCCTGAGTAGCTGGGACTACAGGCACGTGCCACCACGTCCAGCTAATTTTTGTATTTTTTGTAGAGATGGGGTTTTGCCATGTGGGATTTTGCCTTGTTGCCCAGGCTGGTCTTGAAATCCTGGGCTGAAGTGATCTGCCCGCCTTGGCCTCCCAAAGTGTAGGATTGCAGGTATGAGCCACCATGCCAGGAGAGAGCTGAAAGTTAAATACATTGTTTTTTGTGTATTTCAGAGGTAAGATTTCACTATGTTGTACAGGCTGGTCTTGAACTCCTGGGCTCAAGCAATCCACCTGCCTCAGCCAGTCTTTTTATTTTTACATACATATGTTTGAGCAACAGGATAGATTAAAACTATCAAAAGTGCATCCTGGCTTTTTTTCCCCCCCAGCCTGGCTGAGCTCTTTGTACTGTACAAGCAGAAAAATTACTGAATACTAGAAAAATATCATAGGCTGTTTAAATATTGATTCTCTTTTTGTTCTTATGTGATTTGGGGAAGTCTCTGTGTTTAAGACAGATTTTATTGATTTTAGCATTTGTTAAAAATATTAAAAGATGCCACAGTAGGCCAGGCACAGTGGCTCAACACCTGTAATCCCAGCACTGGGAGGCCAAGGTGGGTGGATCACTTGAGCCCAGGAGTTTATGACCAGCCTGTACAACATGGTGAAATCCCATCTCTCCTTAAAACATACAAAAATTAGCTAGGCATGGTGGCATGTACCTGTAGTCCTAGCTACTCAGGAGGCTGAGGTGGGAGGATTGCTTCAACCTGGGAAGCAGAGTTTGCAGTGAACTGAGGTTGCGCCTCATAAGCTAAAGAATAAAATTGGAGGTAGGTTATAAAAAGAATCTGTAGCACCTTGTGAGCAACCTTGGCTCACTGCAACTTCTTCCTGGGCCAAAGCAATCCTCCCACCTCAGCCTCTGAAGTAGCTGGGACTACATGTGCATGCCGCCATGCTAATTTTTTTGTTTTAAAGAGAGAAGGACTCTCTTAGAGCAAGAGGTCTCATTACATTGCCTGGGTGGGTCTTGAACACCTGGGCTCAAGGAATTCACCCACCTTGACTTCCCAAAGTGCTGAGATTATAGGCATGAGCCACGGTACCCCATCCTGATGTGTAGTGGCTCACACTTGTAATCCCAGCACTTTGGGAGGCCGAGGCAGGCAGATCACTTGAGGCCAGGAGTTCAAATCCATCTTGGGCAACGTGGCAAAACCCTGCTTCTACTAAAAGAAAAATACAAAAATTAGCCAGGTGTGGTGGCACACACCTGTAATCCCAGCTACTCGGGAGCTGAGGCACAAGAATCACTTGAACCTGGGAGGCGGAGGTTGCAGTGAGCCTTGGCGACAGAGTGAGATTCTTTCTAAAAACAAAAACAAAAAATGTAAGCAGGGGTTTTGATAATGTTTTTAAATATACAACCCTCCTGGCTGGCTTGTGATGTTCATTGGCCAGGCGCAGTGGCTCACACCTGTAATCCCAACACTTTGGGAGGCCGAGACGGGTGGATCATGAGGTCAGGAGGTTGGGACCACGGTGGAACCCCGTCTCTACTAAAAATACGAAAATTAGCCAGGCGTGGTGGCGGGTGCCTGTAGTCCCAGCTACTTGGGAGGCTGAGGCAGAATGGTGTAAACCCGGGAGGCAGGGCTTGCAGTGAGCTGAGATCGTACCAATACACTCCAGCCTAGGTGACAGAGCAAGATTCTGTCTCAAAAAATAAAAATAAAATATACAACCAAAGGCAGTATTCACAGAGGTATTTCTTGGGAATAAAAGAAGGAATGTAGTCATTCCTTGGTATTCTCTTTGGTGTCCAGAGTTAGTTACTTTAAAATTCTTGGTGTTTATTGCCTTTTAGTCACAGGGATACACCTTTTATTCATTTATTTATTTATTTTACCAGTCTCATTTAGCAGTAGGGATGCATATTAGCATTTTTATACTGCTGCTCAACACAGTGTTTCATCGTTTCAATTTGTTGAAAAGGTTTTGATGATTTGGGCAGTGCATTAATAGAAGAGCAGTTAATAGTTTTGAGAGTTTTGTGAAGTCCTTCTTGGTTATGTATGTAGTGAATAAGGCAAAGCAGAATACCATGGGAGTCACTAAAATGAGATGCGGAGGCAATTTCTGATGAAAGGGATGTTCTTTCTCACTTTTCTCTTTTTTAAGGCATTCAATTTCTATTAAAGTGTCCTGGAAAATAGTCATTCACACTAATGCAGAATTTTTACATTTTTCTGCAGTAGTGGTGGTGGTGGTGGAGGAGGAGGTGGTGGTGGAGGTGGAGGTGGTGGCAGACGTCGAGATTCTTACTATGATAGAGGATATGATCGTGGGTATGACAGATATGAAGACTATGATTACCGGTACAGGTAATGTTTTAACTTGAGCTTTCTGTTCTAAATTAGATGATAGTAGTGTTTGGCACTTTTATGTTTGATACATATGAATAAAAACTTGATTTTTAAAATAGATCATATATGATGCTTTGGGAACAGAAGTTAGCAATCTGTATATGCCAGTATTTTGTTGTGCTCTTTACTTTTCTGGTCTCATTGGCACAAAGAGAACTTAATATTAAGTAGTTATCACCTTAGGTACATTATTATTTTGAATGATGAGGAATTTTTATTTTCATCGGCCTCAGTGGAGTGATTATATAGTATGCTAAGTAATCTTTCATTTCTTACAGAAGACGATCACCTTCTCCTTATTATAGTCGATACAGATCACGATCAAGATCTCGTTCCTACAGCCCAAGTATGTGAACTTTGCTTTTGTAGCATTAAAAACCTCATTTCTAATTAATGGCTTACTTTAGAATATTAGAGTATAAGGTGGAAGGTGGCAGTTAATAGTTGGAAAAATATTAGGCAAATTAAACTATAATTGTTAACTTGTTCTTTTTTTTTTTTTTTTTTTTTTTTGCTTTTTCTCTTTTAGGACGCTATTGATAACGGAATGGTTGCAATTAAGGACATTTTTTTCCTCTTTGTTTTCTTTCTTTTTTTTTTTTTTTTTCCTGAGACTTCCCCAAGCTTTGGATTCTTCCTACTCCTTAAGAAAAAAAATCGTTGATTTAGCATCTACACTTTTGTCAATTGTGTTGCTGTTTTCCACCCCTTTTAATTATACTCTTAAAGATGTAATTGTTGTCATTTTGAGCAGTTAAACATCTTGAGTATAAAAAGAACCCCAATGTTATGCTTTGTAAATTTTTTTTTTTTTTTTTTTTTTGCTTTTACCTAAACTTCTAACTAATCAAATAAGGAAAGAAACTGTCTTTTTAAAGCTTATTTTGTGTTAGATACTGTATTAGAGATCTGCATTTATCATGAACTCCTTTTTTTAACTTTATTTTCAGGAAAGTAACACATGAAGTAGTTCAGTCGTGTCAGGATTGTCTGGGGTGGAATGGAACAGTCAAGTAGTTGAAAGTTTTTTTTTAGAGATGGAAAGTTTGTGAACTCCTGTAAAACATGCTGTATTTGAAATACATCTGTTAAAACTTAAAAACTAAAGTGTGATTTTTTTGTTGTTATTGTTAAATTTATTGAAGTTTAGTCCCTTAATCAGTGAAGGACAACCCTTATTTATTACCTACAGCAGTTGTATAATTTGCTGTTAGAAATTCTGGTATTGGGACAGTGGATAAGCAGGTTATCATATAGCGTAGAATTCTTGAAAGATACATGTGGGGAAAAGTAGTCTCAAATAAAAGCTAATTTCTTTGAAAATGGGATTGTCTCTTTATTGTGGTATAATGGAAAAATATGATTGATTGAGGAACTGGTCCTTTTCCCTCACATCCCCCCAGTGCATATTTATATGAAAGTTTACCTATCCTGAGTTTTAATTTCCCAATGTTTCTCATTTTTAAAAATATTTTTTCTTACACCAGAATGTTATTTCTTGTCTTTTCTTTGGTTCTTTTAAAACCCTTGTTTTTTTTCTCTTTTGGAGGAGACCAAGTTGTAAATACTGAGAATATTCAGTACTAGCACCATGCTGAAGGAAAGATAGGTAGCTAGTATTTCTTTTTTTTTTTGAGACAAGAGTCTCGCTCTGTTGCCCAGGCTGGAGTGCAGTGGCATGATCTTGACTTACTGCAACCTCCGCCTTCCGGGTTCACGCCATTCTCCTGCCTCAGCCTCCCAAGTAACTGGGGCCACAGGCGCCCGCCACCAAGCCTGGCTAATTTTTTCTATTTTTAGTAGAGATGAGGTTTCACCGTGTTAGCTAGGATGGTCTCCATCTCCTGACCTCGTGATCTGCCTGCCTCAGCGTCCCAAAGTGCTGGGATTACAGGTGTGAGCCACCGCGCCTGGCCGGTAGGTAGCTAATATCTTAAAAAGTCTGACTATATTCCAGTAGAAAACACACATTTTTAAATGACCATAAAGTAAAAGAAGAGGAGGGTGTTTCAAGTGACCTTTATAAAAAAGGTGTTAGGGGACCGGGCGCAGTGCTAACACCAGTAATCCCAGCATTTGGGAGGCCGAGGCGGGCAGATCACGAAGTCGGGAGATTGAGACCATCCTGGCTAACACGGTGAAACCCCGTCTCTACTAAAAATACAAAAAAATTAGCCGGGCGTGGTGGCGGGCACCTGTAATCCCAGCTACTCAGGAGGCTGAAGCAGGAGGATCACTTGAACCCAGGAGGTGGGGGTCGCAGTGAGCCAAGATCATGCCACTGCACTCCAGCCTTAGAGACAGAGTGAGACTCCCGTCTCATTAAAAAAAAGGCTGGGAGCAGTGGCTCATGTCTGTAATCCCAGCACTTTGGGAGGCTGAGGCGGGCGGATCACCTGAGCTCAGGAGTTCAAGACCAGACTGGCCAACGTGGTGAAACCCCGTCTCTACTAAAACTACAAAAATTAGCCGGGTGTGTTGGCACGCACCTATAATCACAACTACTCAGGAGGCAGAGGCAGGAGAATCGTGTGAACCCGGGAGGTGGAGGTTGCAGTGAGCGAAGATCGCACCAGTGCACTCTAGCCTGGGCAACAGAGTAAGGCTCCATCTCTAAAAGAAAAAAAAAAACATTAGGGCCAGGCATGGTGGCTCATGCCTGTAATTCCAGCAGTTTGGGAGGTTGAGCAGGTGGATCACTTGAGGTCAAGAGTTCAAGACCAGCCTGGCTAAAGTGGTCTCAAAAAGTGTTAGGGGATTGAAGCCTCAGACATCTTTTGTTCTGTTTGAAACAGGATCTCTGTCACCCAGGCTGGGTGTAGAGACCACCCAACCCTTGCCTCCCAGGCTAAAGCAATCCTCCCACCTCAGCCGCCTACAGTGCTGGGATTACAGGCATGAGCCACCATGCCCAGCTAGACATCTTTATTTAAAAGCTTACTTTTTGAAAGACTTGTCTTTTTTAAATAATAAATTTATTATTAAAAATTATTTTAAATAAATTTTGTGACTAGGGAGCTAAGCAGAGTAGAGTGCACCTATAGTCACAGCTTCTTGGAACGCTGAGGTAGGACGATTGCTTGAGGTCAGGAATTCAAGGCTGCATTGTGCTATTATGTTATGATTGTGCTTGTGAATAACCACTGCACTCCAGCTGGACAACGTAGTGAGAACCCTGTCTCTAATAATAAAGGTTTGGTTTGGCTTTAATAATAAAAAGAACCTATAGTTCTGAATAGAACATTGTTGACTTTAAAAGACAAGCAGTATATCAACACTGAAAACATTAGCCGCAATCCGGAAGACAGGTTTTTTTGTTTTTGAGACGTGGTCTCGCACTTGTTGCCCAGGCTGGGGTGCAATGGCGTGATCTCGGCTCACCACAACCTCCACCTCCCGGGTTCAAGCGATTCTCCTGCCTCAGCCTCCCAAGTAGCTGGGATTACAGGCATGTGCCACCACCCCAGCTAATTTTGTATTTTTAGTAGAGATGGGGTTTCTCCATGTTGGTCAGGCTGGTCTTGAACTCCCAACCTCAGGTGATCTGCCCACCTCGGCCTCCGAAAGTGCTAGGATTACAGGCGTGAGCCACCGTGCCTGGCCTGGAAGACAATATTTATTAAGAGAGATAGTAGGCTGGGTGCGCTGGCTTATGCCTGTAATCCCAGCACTTTGGGAGGCTGAGGCAGGTGGATCACGAGGTCAGGAGGTCGAGACCATCCTGACTAACATGGTGAAACCCTGTCTCTACTAAAAATACAAAAAATTAGCCAGGCGTGGTGGTGGGCCCCTGTAGTCCCAGCTACTTGGGAGGCTGAGGCAGGACAATGGTATGAATCGGGGAGGCGGAGCTTGCAGTAAGCCAAGATCACGCCACTGCACTCCAGCCTGGGGGACAGAGCGAGACTCCGCCTCAAAAAACAAAAAAAAATTACTTTTTGGGCTGGGCGTGGTGGGTTATGTCTGTAATCCTAGCACTTTGTGGGGCAGAGGCAGGTGGATCCACCTGAGGTCAGGAGTTTGAGACTCACCTGACCAACATGGTGAAACCCAGTCTCTACTAAAAATACAAAAATTAGCCAGGGATGGTGGCATGTGCCTGTACTCCCCGCTACTCAGGAGGCTGAGGCAGGAGAATCACTTGAACCTGGGAGGCAGAGGTAGCAGTGAACAGAGAGCACCACTGTACTCCAGCCTGGGCAACAGAGCAAGACTCTCAAAAAAAAAAAGAGATGGTATTATACAAAGAAAACTAAAGTTATATACTCAATTATTTACAACACAAAATTAGTTTAAAATGACTATCCTATTAACCCCTTAGAGGTGGATGAATGGATACATGGGTAGTTGAGGTACTAGTTTTAGACCGTTATAAAGTATGGCTCCAATCACTAGGAAAAATTCAAAGTGTGTATATAGAGGAATGGGGAGTTAGTGTTTTTTTTGTGGTGGTGGTGGTTTTTTGTTTGTTTTATTTTGTTTTTGAGACAGTCTTGCTCTGTTGTCCAGGCTAGAATATAGTGGCACGATCTCAGCTCACTGCAGCTTCCACCTCCTAGGTTCAAGCGATTCTCCTGCCTCGGCCTCTGAGTAGCTGGGACTACAGGCGTGTGCCACCACGCCCAGCTAATTTTTTTTTTTTTTTTTTAGTAGAGATGGAGTTTCACCATGTTGGCCAGGATGGTCTTGATCTCCTGACTTTGTGATCCGCCGGCCTCGGCCTGCCAAAGTGTTGGGATTAAGGCATGAGCCACCGTGCCCAGCTGGGGAGTTAGTATTTAATGGGTATAGTTTCAAGTGCATGGATACATGGGTAATTGAGGTACTAGTTTCAGACTGTTAGAGTATGGCTCCAAACACTAGGAAAAATTCAAAGTATATACAGAGAGAGGAAATGGGGAGTTAGTGTTTAATCTATAGTTTCAAGTATGTATAGCAACAAAAAAAAAATTCCACATATATGTAGTTTGTTGCTACATAACTGTTCCTGGTATACTCTGCAATTTGAAAGTTGTAAAATGATTAACCAATGAGGTAACTTCCTTGCTTTGTGACTGCTGCACAGAATGGTGCCTGGCATGGAGTAGGTATCCAATAAATATTTGCATAAATGAATGAGGATAGAAGAGTAATTGAAAGAGCTAAAGTATAAGGGCAGTGTGACAGAAGGGATCTCGGCTGAAAATAATCATGACAACCCTAACAACGGTTGAAAATCACTTTTAGTAATCTGTGTAATAAGGGAAGAAAAATGGCAGTTTAATTATCATTAAAGTGTTGGTGCTTAAGTCACCTTGAAAATTCATTTATGGCTGGGTACAGTGGCTCACGCCTGTAATCCCAACTCTTTGAGAGGCCAAGGCAGGCAGATCACGAGGTCAGGAAATCGAGACCATTCTGGCTAACACGATAAAACCCTGTCTCTACTAAAAATTAAAAAATTAGCCGGGTGTGGTGGCATGCACCTGTGGTCCCAACTACTCTGGAGGCTGAGGCAGGAGAATCGCTTGAACCCGGGAGGCGGAAGTTGCAGTGAGCTGAGATCGTGCCACTGCACTCCAGCCTAGGCGACAGAGCGAGACTCCATCTCCAAATAAAAAAAGAAAATTCATTGATATGAAATACTGGGATCCCTGATTATATATGTCAGATAAGTTAAGCATTCTATTTGATATTCACAAGAATATCAAGTGCAAACAGGTCACAATGGGCCGGGCGCGGTGGCTCGCGCCTGTAATCCCAGCAACTTTGGGAGGCTGAGGCCGGCAGATCACCTGGTCGGGAGTTGACCAGCCTGACCAATATGGAGAAACCCCGTCTCTACTAAAAATACATAATTAGCTGGGCTTGGTGACGCATGCCTGTAATCCCAGCTACTCGGGAGGCTGAGGCAAGAGAATCGCTTGAACCCGGGAGGTGGAGGTTGCAGTGAACTGAGATCACGCCATTGCACTCCAGCCTGGGTAACAAGAGTGAAACTCTTGTCTCAAAAAAGAGTCACAATGGAAAATGTTCTTTTTTTGAAACTTAAAAGGGATATGGATTTATATTCTTTTTTTGAGATGGAGCCTCACTCTGTCACCCGGCCCAGGCTAGAGTGCAGTGGCGCGATCTCAGCTCATTGCAACCTCTGCCTTCCGGGTTCAAGTGATTCTCCTGCCTCAGCCTCCAGAGTAGCTGGGACTACAGGCGCGCGCTACCACGCCCAGCTACTTTTTTTGTATTTTTAGTGGAGTCAGGGTTTCACCATGTTGGCCAGGATGGTCTTGATCGACTGACCTCGTGATCCGCCCACCTCAGCCTCCCATATTGCTGGGATTACAGATGTGAGCTATGGCGCCCGGCTGGACTTATTTCAAATACTCTAACAAAGCTATTGATACATTATTTTCACAAACTTCCACCTGAAATTTAGCATTTCCTTCAACAATGAATGTAGGCAAAGTTTCAAACCTGTCTTTGTAAAGGCATACACATATATTTGTAATCAAACTTTTAATAAAATTTATCATTTTAAAGTATGGTTTGTATGCTTTGGTTGTTCTTAAGGTGATTTAGAATTTATACTATTTTTTAACAACAAATTATTAAATTCGTTATTAAAGTGCAAAGCTCAAATGAAGAAAATGAAAAACATTTGTTGTCTTTTATGTATATATCCTGAGTTCATACTACTGAATGGGAAAACCTAGTACTATAAATATTTCAATCCTTACCTCCAAATGTATATTATTGTACACTTCATGGAGTTACAGTGAGAATGCACCAGCAGGGTGTCTTAAGTTAAACATTCAGACTTAGAAAACCATTAGTCCACATTTGGCATATTCACTTCGAAAAATACAGGATAGGAAGCAGCAAGTAGGGCAGTGCCAGGCATTCCACAGGAAACCTTGTAGCAGTTCACACAGCAATACAACTTAGGTGTGAGATGTGAGATCCACATCACGCAAGTGCACAAGACACCTGGTTTTAAAAGTTTTATGACCCAGTACCCACAGGCATCGCTTCCAAGCTTTCTGAGACACATGCCTCTTACGTCATTGCACTTAAGATGTAGTGTCTCCATTGGATACTTTAGTTTCTCCCAGTCCAGACACAATTTACCAGTCAAATCATTTTTACCACAAGCAATGTTGTAACATAGTTGACATACTATCCTTACCAGGGTACTAGAGAAACAACTAGAAATTTAATGAAAGGCCAAATTCCTACACTGAAGGGGAAAGGTCTTATTAAACAGTTTATAGTTGTCCCTACAAGATTTGGGACTGGGGGCTGGAAGTTCAATGAAATAGTTCCAAAGATCACATGGAAGAATGTACTTAGAAATGAATAAACAATCAGGAATAGACTCCAGACTAGATCCAAGTACCTATGAAAACTTACATGGGCTGGGTGTGGTGGCTCATGCCTGTAATCCCAGCACTTAGGGAGGCTGACGCAGGAGGATCACTTGAGCCCAGGAGTTCAAGACTAGCCTGGACGACATAGTGAGATCCCCATCTCTACAAAAAATAAAAAATTTGCTGGGTTTGATGGTGCATACCTGTAGTCCTAGCTACTCAGGAGGCTGATGTGTAAGTTGAGCCTGGGAGATCCAGGCTGCAGTGAGCCATGGTCGTGCCACTGCACTCCAGCCTAGCTGACAGAATGAGACCCTGTCTCAAAAAAGGAAAGAAAACTTGTGTACTTACACGATAAAGGTGGCATTTTATTTTTATGGGAAAATGACAAATCAATAAAGGATGGTATATGGCTATTTGGAAGAAAATAGATTTAGACTCCTGCCTCATACAATATTGCAACAATACAAATTATAGGTGGGTTAATATATAAATGTAAAAAAACTATATGTTATTATTTGGCAACCACAATAATAATAGTTGATAAGAGAAGTCTCTGATGGGTACTAAAACTAGTACATAAAAATTTCAGGAATAGGCCGGGTGTGGTGGCTTATGTCTGTAATTCCAGCACTTTAAGAGGCCGAGGCCGGTGGATCACCTGAGGTCAGGAGTTCAAGATCAGCCTGGCCAACATGGTGAAACCCCGTCTCTACTAAAAATAAAAAATTAGCCAGGTGTGGTGGCACACGTCTATAGTCCCAGCTACGCAGGAGGCTGAGGCAGCAGAATCGCTTGAACCTGGGAGGCGGAGGTTGCAGTGAGCTGAGATCGCGCCACTGCACTCCAGCCTGGGCCTGGCGACAGAGTAAGACTCCATCTCAAACAAACAAACAAAAAATTCAGGAATAACAAGGAATTTATATAATCTGAAAATATATCTTCACAAGCTATTTATTACAAATAAGAAAAAACTTTGGGCCAGGCATGGTGGCTCACACCTGTAATCCTAGCACTTTGGGAGGCTGAGGCAGGCGGATTGCCTGAGTTCAGGAGTTTGAAACCAGCCTGGGCAACACAGTGAAACCCTGTCTCTACTAAAAACATCAAAAAAATAGCCAGATGTGGCAGCATACCCCTGTAGTCCCAGCTACTCGGGAGGCCAAGGCAGGAGAATTGCTTGAAACTGGGAGACATGGGTTGCAGTAGGAAAGCGGTTGCAGTAAGCCAAGATCATGCCACTGCAGTGCAGCCTGGGTGACAGAGCGAGACTCCATCTCCAAAAAAAAAAAAAAAAAATGAAAACAAAACAAAAAAACTATGTAAATTTACACTGGAGAAACCTGGCATATCAAACCATGGGATTAAAGTTAATATCATCAGTAATGGGAATAATGGATATCATGTGCTTCCTGATGCACTAAAGACATTGGTGATATTTCACAAAAAATAAGTATAATCACTGCTATAATCAGAAAAAATCAGATACCCCCCAATTGAGAAGTAGTCTATAAAATAATTGACTTGGGAGCTTAAACAATTTCAATATTATAAAAGATAAAGACAGGAGTATTTCAGATTAAAGGAGACTGAAAAGACATGATAACTAAATTCAAGCCATGATCTGGGGTTTTTCTTTTCTTTTTTTTTTTTTTTTTGAGACGGAGTCTTGCTCTGTCGCCCAGGCTGGAGTGCAGTGGCCGGATCTCAGCTCACTCAAGCTCCGCCTCCCGGGTTTACGCCATTCTCCGGCCTCAGCCTCCCGAGTAGCTGGGACTACAGGCGCCCGCCACCTCGCCCGGCTAGTTTTTTGTATTTTTTAGTAGAGACGGGATTTCACCGTGTTAGCCAGGATGGTCTCGATCTCCTGACCTCGTGATCCGCCCGTCTCGGCCTCCCAAAGTGCCGGGATTACAGGCTTGAGCCACCGCGCCCGGCTAAATTCTTTTTTTGAGACAGAGTCTCGCTCTGTCACCCAGGCTGGAGTACACTGGTGTAATCTCGGCTCACTGCAACCTCTGCCTTTCAGATTCAAGTGATTCTCCCACCTCAGCCTCCTGAGTAGCTGGGATTACAGGCACGTGCCACCACATCTGGCTAATTTTTGTATTTTTAGTAGAGATGGGGTTTCACCATGTTGGTGAGACTGGTCTCAAACTCCTGAACTTAGGTGATCCTTCAGCCTCGGCCTCTCAAAGTGCTGGGATTACAGGCGTGAGCCACCACACCCAGTCATTTTTAAAACTCTTTTTAAAACATGATTTTAAAAATAATTTCATTTTCAATCATAGGGGTATTATACAATCATTTGTTAGCCATTCTTCTATCCCCTCCGGTTTTTGTTTTGTTTTTTGTTTTTTTTTTGAGATGGAGTCTTGCTCTGTCGTCCAGGCTGGAGTGCAGTGGTGTGATCTCGGCTCACCGTAACTTCCGCCTCCTGGGTTCAAGCAATTCTCCCACCTCAGCCTCCCGAGTAGCTGGGATTACAGGCGTGCGCCACCACGCCGGCTAATTTTTGTATTTTTGTAGAGACGGGATTTCACCATGTTGGCCAGGCTGGTCTTGAACTCCTGGCCTCAGGTGATCCACCAGCCTCGGCCGCCCAAATTGCTGGATTACAGGCGTGAGCCACCGAGCCTGGCTATCCCCCTCCCTTTTTTCTTTTTTTGAGACTGTGTCTCTCTCTGCCCAGGCTGGAGTACAGTGGTGGGATCTCTGCTCACTGCAGCCTCCACTTTTCAGGCTTAATTGATGCTCCTGCCTCAGCCTCCCAAGTAGCTGGGACTATAGACATATGCCACCATGCCCAGCTCATTTTCGTATATTTTTTGTAGAGTCAAGGTTTCCCCATGTTGCCCAGGCTGGTCTCTAACTCCTGGACTCAAGTGATCCATCTGCCTCTGCCTTCCAAAGTGCTGAGAATACAGGCATGAGCCACTGGACCCAGCTATGCCCCTCTTTAAAATCAGCTTTATTGAGGTTAGTTAATACACATAAAATTGACTTTTTTTTAAACAAAATCTTCCTTTGAACACAAAAAATTCACCACTTTGAGAGTAGTATTGTAATGTTTTGATTAAATGTACACAGGGTTTACATCAATTTTTTTCTGTAGCACAAGTCCAATAAAGGATACATTAATTTGTAATCTATTTTGACAGCTACAAAGCAGAAATCTTTCCATATAAGTTATTCTTAGAACTTCTTTAGTACCGAGTATATTTAAGTCAATTCTATGAATTGACTTTCAAAACAGACTGAATTGGTGTAAAAAAAAGAACGTTAAATTCTATTTTAAGTAAAAGTTAACTAAATTAAGCCCTCTGTAAACTAAGGCTTACTCTACTTTTATTTATTGGGAGACAAGGTCTCCCTCTGTTGCCCAGGCTGGAATGCAGTGGTGCGATCATAACACTGCAGCCTCCTCAGCCGAGCACAGTGACTCACGCCTGTAATGCAAGCACTTTGGGAAGCGGAGGTGGGTGGATCACCTGAGGTCAGGAGTTTGAGACCAGCCTGGCCAACATGGTGAAACCCCGTCTCTATTAAAAATACAAAAGTTAGCTGGGCATGGTGGTGCACCTCTGTAATCCCAGCTACTCGGGAGGCTGAGGTGGGAGAATTGCTTGAACCCAGGAGTCGGATGCTGCAGTGAGCTGCGATGGCGCCATTGCACTCCAGCCTGGGTGACAGAGCAAGACCCCGTGTCAAAACAAAAACAAAACAAAACACTGCAGCCTCTAACTCCTGGGCTCAGTTCATCCCCCTTCTTCAGCCTTCGGAGTTGCTGGGACTACAGGTGTTGCCACCACTCTCAGCTAATTGTTCAATTTTTTTGTAGTGACAGGGTCTTTCTATGTTGCCCAGACTGGTCCTGGCTTCAAGCCATCCTCCCGTTTTGGCCTCCCAAAGTGTTAGGAGTATAGGTGTGAGCCACTGCACCCAGCCTACTGTACTTTTAGATGACAGACGTGTGTCATAAGAAAACACTGTAATCCCAGCACTTTGGGAGGCTGAGACGGGCGGATCATGAGGTCAGGAGATCGAGACCATTCTGGCTAACACGGTGAAACCCCGTCTCTACTAAAAAATACAAAAAACTAGCCGGGCGAGGTGGCGGGTGCCTGTAGTCCCAGCTACTGGGGAGGCTGAGGCAGGAGAATGGCGTGAACCCAAGAGGAGGAGCTTGCAGTGAGCTGAAATCCGTTCACTGCACTCCAGCCTGGGTGACAGAGCAAGACTCCGTCTCAAAAAAAAAAAAAAAAAAAAAAAAAAAAGAAAACAAAGTGCTAACTAAATTTTTGTTTTTTATTTTTTTTTGAGATGGAATCTTGCTGTCACCCAGGCTGGAGTGTAGTGGCACGATCTCAGCTCACTGCAATCTCTGCCTCCCAGGTTCAAGTGATTCTCCTGCCTCAGCCTCCCCAGTGGCTGGGACTACAGGTGCCCGCCACCATGCCCAGCTAATTGTTGTATTTTTAGTAGAGACAGGGTTTCACCATATTGGCCAGGCTGATCTCAAACTCCAGACCTTGTTGTCCACCCGCCTCGGACTCCCAAAGTGCTGGGATTACAGGAGTGAACCACCACACCCGGCCATAACCAAAATTTTATTTAGTGAAACAATTTTCATACTATGGCCTTTAGTCTATAGAGAGAAATTTAGAAAATGCTCTATAATTTCCATAGTAAAATGCAATTAGAGTTAATTTTAAGGTGTGGGAAGATTGCTAAAAGTTATTTATTGGGCTGGGTGCACTGGTTTATGCCTGAAATCCCAGGCTGGGAGGCCAAGGCGGGTGAAACACCTGAGGTCAGGAGTTCGAGACCAGCCTGGTCAACATAGTGAAACCTATCTCTACAAAAAAATTAGCCAGGCATGGTGGTGGGTGCCTGTAATCCCGGCTACCCAAGGTGGCTGAGGCAGGAGAACTGCTTGAACCCAGGACGCAGAGGTTGAGGTGAGCTGAGATCATGTCACTGCACTCCAGGCTGGACAACAGGGCAAGACTCTGTCTCAAAAACAAACAAAACAAAAAAAAAATTAAAGTAGTCAATCTTTCTGCTTTTTTTATTCTCTTTAGTAACGTACCTATCTCTAGGTTGAGTAATGTCTTAAAATTGTCTAATTCAACTTTCTATCTAATGATTGTATCCCTTCTAAAATAAGATATTCTTTAGAGTAGCTAGTTTAAGGAAATGGGTTTTAACCTAGGGTCCATGGCTAGGGGGTAATGGATAAACTTTAAGAGAGATCATAACCCTTTGAACACACATTCAGAACTTGATGTGCTTGCATTTGTGTGTGTGTGTGTGTGTGTTTTTTTTCTTTTCTTTTTTGAGACAGGGTCTTGCTCTGTCATCTAAGCTGGAGTGCAGTGGCGCGATCTCGGCTCACTGCAAGCTCTGCCTCCTGGGGTTCAAGCGATTCTCCTGCCTCAGCCTCCAGAGTACCTGGGATTGTAGGCGCCCGCCACCACACCTGGCTAATTTTTGTATTTTTAGTACAGATGGGGTTTCTCCATGTTTGCCAGGCTGGTCTCGAGCTTCTGACCTCAAGTGATCCACCCACCTCAGCCTCCCAAAGTGCTGGGATTACAGGCATGAACCACCACCCCCCGCCTTGTGTGTATTTTTTCTAAGGAAAGTTAAGTGGTTCCATCAGATTCTGAAAGGTGTTCCTGGCTGGCATGGTGGCTTATGCCTGTAATCTCAACATTTTGGGAGGCCGAAGTGGGTGGATCACTTGAGGTCAGGAGTTAAGACCAGCCTGGCCAACATGGAGAAACCCCGTCTCTACTAAAAATACAAAAATTAGCCAGGTGTGGTGGTGGGCGCCTACAATCTCAGGTACTCTGGAGGCTGAGGCAGGAGAATCGCTTGAACCCAGGAGGCAGAGGCTGCAGTGAGCCGAGATTGTGCCACTGCACTCCAGCCTGGGCGACAAGGGCAAGACTGTCTCAAAAACAAGAAAAAAAAAAAAAAAAAAAGATTTAGATACATTCCTAAACAAAAGCTTTAAAATGAGACATTAGAGAAAACTAAAGGCTGGTCTGAATGCAGTGGTGTTTACAACTAATTGATCACAACCAGTTATAGACTTCTCAGTTCCTTCTCCACTCCCACTGCTTCACTTGATTAGCCAGGAAGGAAGGAGGGAATGGAGGAAGGGAGGGAGAGAGGGAGAGTGGGAGAGAAGGAGGGAGGGAGGGAGCAAGGGAGGGACCAAGGAAGGGAGGGACCAAGGGAGGGAGGGAGGGAGGGGAAGAAGGAGGAGGAGGAGGAAGAAGGAGGAGGAGGAGGAAGAAAGCTAAGAGCAGCTTGGGTAGTTTTCCACACATAAGAATAACATGAATGACATTTATATGCTGCCTCTCAAGGGGCAGGCAAGGACCCACAGTATGCATCCATCTCTGTTCTCCACAAGACTCCCTTTGGGGTATAAATATGTGTTGAATAAATAAGTAAGTAAACATTATTTCACCGTTTTGTTTTGTTTTGTTTTTGAGACGGAGTCTCACTCTGTTGCCCAGGCTGGAGTGCAGTGGATCTCGGCTCACTGCAAGCTCCGCCTCCCGGGTTCACGTCATTCTCCTGCCTCACCCTCTGGAGTAGCTGGGACTACAGGCGCCCGCCACCACGCCCGGCTAATTTTTTGTATTTTTACTCGAGACGTGGTTTCACCGTGTTAGCCAGGCTGGTCTCGATCTCCTGACCTCGTGATCCGCCCGCCTCGGCCTCCCAAAGTGCTGGGATTACAGGCATGAGCCACCGCGCCCGACCACCCAGTGTTTTTTGATGGCACTTATCAGAGAGAGAGGCTTGTAGGCTTGAAACAAATCCAGTTCAAATCATACCCAGCACATTCATGCCTTTTTTTTTTTTTCTTTTCTTTTGACAGTAACAGGCTTAATTCACTTTATTTTTCTTGTATAAAAACCCTTTGTTGTAGTCACAGCTAGAGCCTGAGTCCTCTGCACGGAGACTCTGGTGTGGATCTTGGGGAGGTAGTCAGTGAATTCCTGATAGGGAGACTTGGTGAATACAGTCTCCTTCTAGATGGTCGGGGGTCAGGTAGCTATAGGTCTTAGAGATGGCATCCAAGGTGGCCTTGGCAAAGTTGCCCAGAGTGGCAGTGCAGCCCCTGGCTGAGGTGCAGCAGTCATAGATACCAGCCATCATGAGCAGCTTCTTGGGCACAGGCTCTGAGATGATGCCAGTGCCCCTGGGCAAGGGGATGAGACGCACCAGCACAGAGCTGCATCGGCCTGTCACCTTGCAAGGGATGGTGTGCAGCTTACCGATCTTGTTCCCCCGGTAGCCTCCGCGCACGGAGACAATGGAGAGCTTGGCCAGGATGATGGCTCCGCGGATGGCGGCGGCCACCTCCTTGGAGCACTTAACAACCAGACCAACGTGGCGGTTGTAGTCCCTGATGGCAACAAACGCCTTGAACCTGGTACGCTAGCCGGCGCGGGCGGATCTACTGCTTCTGCGCCGGCATAATCTTCAAAACCTCATCCCTGAGAGAGGCCCCCAGGAGAAAGTCAATGATCTCAGATTCCTTGATGGGCAGGGAGAAGAGATAGATCTCCTCCTCCAAGGACCTGATCTTCATGTCCTTGGCCAGGGGGCCCAGTGTGGTGACGGGCATCCGCTCCTTATCCTCGGCCTTGCCTCCGCGAGCTCCGCGGTCTTGGCCACGGCCCCATCCACGGCCACCACCCCGGCCTCGGCCCCATCCACGGCCGCCACCCCGGCCTGGGCCCCATCCACGGCCGCCACCCCGGCCTGGGCCCCATCCGCTGCCGCCACCCCGGCCTGGGCCCCATCCGCTGCCGCGACCCCGGCCTGGGCCCCATCCGCTGCCGCGACCCCGGATCCGGATGCCACTGCCGGATCCCCATGCCACTGCCGAATCCCTCCGCGGAAGCCACAGCGGTTTCCCTTCCCAGGGCCCCCGGGGCCTCCGGCGCCTCCCCCGCCCGCCCCCGCCCGCTGCGCGGGCGTCATCCGCCATTTGGTGTTTTCTCGGAGAAGCAGTACATTAATGTCGTAACAGAAAAATGTATCTGCTATAGTCACAACTTTTAGAATCTAGGGATTATATAAATCTTTTGTTGTTGTTGTTAGCTAAGTAGCTAACAACACAATGAAACCTTATGACATTTCACAACATTTTCAATAGTGTTAACTATTTCATGTAACCCATCATGAAAGAAATGTAAGAATGAAGGATCCCAGCCTGATGTGGTGTTGTGTCTCCGCAATCCCAGATACTCAGGAGGCTGAAGTGGAAGGATTGCTTGAGCTCAGGAGTTTTGAGGCCAGCCTGGGCAACACAGCCAGCCCCATCACAAAACAAACAAAAGTATCCCATAACCAAAACATGTATTTTTCTATCTGGAATTACAGCTCTTTTAAAATAGAAGGTGAAATACATGTAACTTGCTGGAATTTCATTTAATAATTACATGAGATCATTCCTGTAATCCCGGCACTTTCGGAGGCCGAGGCGGGCGGATCACGAGGTCAGGAGATTGAGACTAACATGGATAACACGGTGAAACCCCGTCTGTACTAAAAATACAAAAAAATTAGCAGGGCACCGTAGTGGGCGCTGTAGTCCCAGCTACTGGGGAGGCCAAGGCAAGGGAATGGCGTGAATCCGGGAGGCGGAGCTTGCGGTGAGCCGAGATCACGCCACTGCACTCCAGCCTGGGCGAGAGAGTGAGACTCCATCTCCAAAAAAAAAGAAAAGAAAAAAGAGGGAGTTTCGCTCTTGTTGCCCAGGCTGGAGTGCAATGGCGGGATCTCGGCTCATCACAACTTCTGCCTCCTGGGTTCAAGCGATTCTCCTGCCTCAGCCTCCCGAGTGGCTGGGATTACAGGCGCACGCCACCATGCTCAGCTAATTTTGTATTTCTAGTAGAGAGGGGGTTTCTCCAATGTTGGTCAGGCTGGTCTTGAACTCGCGACCTCAGGTGATCCACCCACCTCGGCCTCCCAAAGTGCTGGGATTACAGGAGTGAGCTACAGCGCCCAGCCGAACTCTACTTTTCAACCCAAGAATTACTGTTCGAGGAGTTTAGATTTTCAGGTCAATTTTGCCATTTCTTCTCTTCAAATAGGATAGCGTAAAAACCTCATGTTAACAATATATATAATATGTATATTAAATATACATATATGTATATACATATATTTGTGTTAATATGTATATGCATCTATGTATATAGATACATATAATATGTATATAAATATGTAATATTATTATATCTATATAAATATATATATATATTTTTAAGACGGAGTCTCATTTTGTCACCCAGGCTACAGTGCAATAGCATGATCTCGGCTCAATTTCCGCCTCCTGGGTTGAAGGGATTCTCCTGTCTCAGCCTCCCAAGTAGCTGGGATTACAGCCTTGTGCCACCATACCCAGCTAATTTTTTTTTTTTTTTTTTTTTTTTTTTTTTTTTTGAGACGGAGTCTCGCTCTGTCGCCCAGGCTGGAGTACAGTGGCCGGATCTCAGCTCACTGCAAGCTCCGCCTCCCGGGTTCACGCCATTCTCCGGCCTCAGCCTCCCGAGTAGCTGGGACTACAGGTGCCCGCCACCTCGCCCGGCTAGTTTTTTGTATTTCTTAATAGAGACGGGGTTTCACCATGTTAGCCAGGATGGTTTCGATCTCCTGACCTCGTGATCCGCCCGTCTCGGCCTCCCAAAGTGCTGGGATTACAGGCTTGAGCCACCGCGCCCGGCCCCAGCTAATTTTTGTATTTTTAGTAGAGACAGAGTTTCACCGTGTTGGCCAGGCTGGTCTCGAACTCCTGACCTCAGGTGATTTGCCTGCCTCAGTCTCTCACAGTGCTGGGATTATAGGTGTGAGGCACGGCGCCCAGCTTTAACTCGGTATATGTTGCCAAAATGAAAATAATCATCCATAGTAAGCCTCAAAATCTCCTTTAAATAAAGTTCTGCTATTATTATTTCTTTTCTTTCCTTTTTTTGAGACAGAGTCTCGATCTGTCACCCAGACTGGAGTACAGTGGCACAGTCTTGGCTCACTGCAACCTGTGACTCCTGGGTTCGAGGAATTCTCCCTGCCTCAGCCTCCCAAGTAGCTGAGATTACAGGCACCCACCACCACACCTGGCTAAGTTTTGTACTTTTAGTAGAGACAGGGTTTTGCCTTGTTGGCTAGGCTTGTCTCCAACTCCTGACCCCAGGTGATCCACCCACCTCAGCCTCTCAAAGTGCTGGGATTACAGGTGTGAGCCACTGTGCCAGGTCTCTATTATTATTTCTTAAAGGGTAGTCCATATATGAAGTAATAAAAGTTCATGATGCCGTATCTGACATGGATGTACTGATACTGAATTATGACCAAAACTTTTCATCACCCTTAGATAATTGAAACCATAAAGCTTCAAGATATTTTAGTTCTGAAAAATTGGTCTATGTTCTCAATCCCAAAGTAACGGGGTTTTTGTTGTTGCTGTTGTTTTTTCAAATGAGGTCACCACATGCCTTTTGTGGGGTGGAGAATGTATTTGCACAAAAAAAACTCCAACATTTGTATGCTCAACAATGCATACTAAAGACTTGCAGCATGGAAGGCTTGATGTTAGACAGTATGACACATTCATTCGACAAATAAGTATTTACTATGGGCCAAGCACAATTTAAGGTATTGGGAAGTGGCAGTGAACAACATAAACCAAAAAAATCTCTGCCCTCATGGAGTTTACTTATATACAAAGATAAATCAGACCTTGCTAATCAGTTTAGACTCCAATAGAAGAGACAAGTGTAAAAATATTTTTAAAAATGATAAATATTTTGCAATAAACAAAGTGCTATATCAAATTCACATTTTAAAATTCTGAAATCTAGGTCGGGTGCAGTGGCTTATGCCTGTAATCCCAGCACTTTGGGAGGCCAAGGCGGGCAGATCACGAGATCAGGAGATTGAGACCAGCCTGGTCAGCATAGTGAAACCCCGTCTCTACTAAAAATACAAAAAAAAAAGCCAGCATGGTGGCATGCGCCTGTAGTCCCAGCTACTTGGGACGCTGAGGCAGGAGAATTCCTTGAACCCAGGAGGTGGAGGTTGCAGTGAGCTGAGATCGCTCCACTGCACTCCAGCCTGGGCAGCAGCAAAGTAAGACTCCATTTCAAAAAAAAAAAAAAAATTGAAATCATAGGAGTAAATGATTTTTTCTTTTTTTTTTTTTTGAGACAGAGTCTCACTCTGTCGCCCAGGCTGGAGTGCAGTGGCACCGTGTGGGTTCATTGCAACCTCTGTGTTGCCAGGCTGGAGTACAGTGGCATGATCTCGGTTCACTGCAACCTCCGCCTCCTGGGTTCAAGTGATTCTCCTGCCTCAGCCTCCCTAGTACCTGGGATTACAGGTGTGCACCACCACACCCAGCTAACTTTTTGTATTTTAGTAGAGAGAAGGTTTCGCCATGTTGGCCAGGCTGGTCTTGAACTCCCGACCTCAAGCGATTCACCTGCCTCGGCCTCTCAAAAGTGCTGGGATTACAGGCATTGAGTTACCAAGTCCGATAATTTTTTTTTTTTTTTTTTTTTTTTTTTTAAAGACAGTCTCGCTCTGTCACGCAGGCTGGAGTGCAGTGGCCCAATCTTGGCTCACTGCAACCTCTGTCTCCTGGGTTCAAGCAATTATCCTGCCTCAGCCTCCGGATTAGCTGGGATTACAGGTGCCCACTACCATGACTGGCTAATTTTTTTTTTTTGAGATGGTGTCTCCCTCGGTTGCCCAGGCTAGAATACAGTGGTGAGATCTCGGCTCACTGCCAGCTCCGCCTCCTGGGTTCACACCATTCTCCCGCCTCAGCCTCCCGAGTACGTGGGGCTACAGGCGCCCGCCACCACGCCCAGCTAATTTTTTGTATTTTTAGTAGAGACAGAGTTTCACCGTGTTAGCCAGGATTGTCTCGATCTCCTGACCACGTGATCTGCCCGCCTTGGCCTCCCAAAGTGCTGAGATTATAGGCGTGAGCCACCGCGCCCGGCCATGCCTGGCTAATTTTTGTATTTTTTTTTCTTTTTTTCTTTTTTTTTTTTTAAGTAGAGACAAGGTTTCACCACGTTGGCCAAGCTGGTCTCGAACTCCTCGCCTTAAATGATCCACCCGCCTCGGCTTCCCAAAGTTTTGAGATTACAGGCATGAGCCATTGCACCTGGCCAGTAAGGGATTCCTTTACAGGAATAGATTTTTTTTTTTTCTTCTGCTTTCCCCACAAACTTACCTATCTGTGTTATTTGAGTAAAATTTTCTTTCCTTCTCTCTATCTCTGATCCTGGTTATATGGACACAAAATATCCCTCCCTGCATTATTTTCCAGTGTCAAGCAAGCATCCCTTTCTCTCTTGCATTTTATAGTATGCTCTAAACTGGTCCAATCATTTTACCAATATTCCCAGTCTTAGTCCTTTTTCTGAAAACTAAATTCCACAAATACCTGTTGAAAACCACTCAGTGCTCTCGTGCAATGAAAAAGAGAAAGGGTGGTAGAAGTAGTTTAAATCTTTTTACAGCTGTGGAAACAAAGGCCCGGGAGGTGAAGAAAACTGACCCAGGGTCACAGCAACATCAGCTACGCACACACAAAACAAGCACCAGGGCAGCATCCACAGTTTAGGAATGAAGACAAACCGATTGACAGGTAAATGAAGTTATTGCAAAGCAGCTTCTAATTCAAAGGCACAGCCAAGGACTGTGACTGTCTTACTTTTCAGTTCATGTATCTAGTTAGGGGTGAGAGCTTGGGCTTGCAATTCACTCAGTGGTTCTTCAACTCCTTAGGAGATAGGAGTAGGGGGAGTCCCAAGTAACAGTTTGTGGAGAAAGCAGGAAAAAAAAAAAAAAAGAAAAGAAAAAACTATCCCCTGTAAAGGAATCCCTTATTAATGCCAGCCATTAACATAAGCCGACGTCCTGGACAAATTTAAGAAATTTGTCTCAACAATCCAAGTAAAACAATACATTTTCTTTTTTTTTTTTGAAACGGTGTCTCGCTAGTTGTCCAGGCTGGAGTGCAGTGGCACCATCTCAGCTCACTGCAATCTCTGCCTGCCGGGTTCAAGCAATTCTCCTGCCTCAGCCTCCTAAGTAGCTGGGATTACAGGCGCCCGCCACTACGCCCAGCTAATTTTTGTACAGTTAGTAGAGATGGGGTTTCACCAGTTGGCCAGGCTGGTCTTGAACTCCTGACCTTGGGTGATCTGCCCGCCTCAGCCTCCCAAAGTGCTGAGATTACAGGTGTGAGCCACCGTGCCCAGCCAACAATACATTTTCATAAAATATTTCCTTCTGTTAGAATCAGACCCTTGTGCTTCATGTGAACTTAGGTAAGAAATATTAAGTAGTAATACACAGTCTCTCCACCCCGTGGTAGTTTTTTTTCCCTTTTTTAAAATACATTTTTGAAACTGAAGGATGCCTGCTGCCTGTGAAGTCCCAGCCCCAGGAAGTCCTGATGACATGTGCCCTTTCCCTTTTTTTTTTTGAGACAGAGCCTTTCTCTGTCCCCTAGGCACGAGTGCAGTGGCTTAATCTCAGCTCACTGCAGCCTCAAACTCCCGGGCTCACGCAATCCTCCTACCTCAGCCTCCTGAGTAGCTGGGACTACGGATGCGCAGCATCATGCCCAGCTAATTTTTATACTTTGGTAGAGATGGGGTTTCACCATGTTGGCCAGGCTGGTCTCCAACTCCTGAGCTCAAGTGATCCTCCTGTCTCGGCCTCTCAAAATGCTGGGACCACAGGCCTGAGGCACCATACCCAGCCTCTGATGTTTCACTGAAGCAAAAATATAATAAAATTCAACCCCACCGACTGGTAATCTGGAGTAAATCAGAGCATAACATTTTTCAAGTTTGATATAAGGAAGAATTTACCTTACCACTAGGAGTGTGTGAGGTGACTGTTACAGCAGATTTCTTGGCCAGGCATGGAGGCTCAGGACTGTAATCCCAGCACTTTGGGAGGCCAAGGCAGGAGGACTACCCTAGGCCAGGAGTTTGGGCAACATAGTGACATAGTGAGATCTTGTCTAAGAAAAAAGAAAGACAGAGAGAGAGAGCAAGCAAGCAAGCAAGCAAGCAGATTCCTTGTTACCTAGCGATTCTGATATAGCTGGGCCTTGAATCAAGCTTTTGAGAGACAGGAGAGAGATCACAGGCTAAATAAATCATGGGGTTTCTTCCCTAGAAGCCTTTTAGTGAACTGATTTTACCTGTTTGCGAGTTTAAACGAGATCCTGACTGAAGTTACTAAGGTAAAGCAGGTGATTTTTTTCAAGATCTCCTCCACCATCAAAACTTTCAACCTTTAAGCTTTCCATAACTTGCAGAACCCTTGGTAAGCATAAATGTAGGTGTTTTATTTAAAAAGGTAATGATTTTGTGTCTGGGCAAACCTCATCTTGGGTCTGTTTTCTTGTCACCAAAAACAGGAAAAACATACTACTTCTCCCTGGGGTTGTTTTATCATGTCCTTCGGTGATTAACACATCTTGGTCCTGCCACTGAACTAGCTGTGTGTCTGCCTGCATTGACCTTCCTTGGCCTCAATGGTAAATGGGTATCTAGTAGATCCCTAATAATCTGTCTAGCCTTCAAATTATAGAAACATCTTTATGAAACAAGTTCAACTGAAGGTCATGTAAAAGAGAATGTACAATCCCCTAGTTATTAAACAGAAAACAAACCCACCAAACTTCCTTATCCAAAGTATCTAAGAATTTGGAATATATTTAAATAGGGCCAGGTGTGGTGACTCACACCTGTAATCCCAGCACTTTGGGAGGCTGAGGCAAGAGGATCGTTTGAGCCCAGGAGTTCAAGACCAGCCTGAGCAATATAGTGAGACACTGTATTTAAAAAAAAAAAAAATTGCTGGGCATGGTGGTACGTGCCTTGTAGTCCCAGCTACTCAGGAGACTGAGGTGGGAGGATTAAGTCAAGTAGTTCAAGGCTGCAGGGCGCTGTGTTCGTCACTGCAACCCAGCATGGGCTATGGAGGGAGGCTCTGTCTCAGAAACAAACAAACAAAAGGGGTAGATATTGTATCTTCCCACTTTGAGTCTTCTAGTACTAGGTTGTAACACACATTGCCTCAATCTCTCTTTTCATTAAATAAAAAGTGCTAAAAGCATACACTTCCAAAGATAAAATCTTAACTACCAAAATTATATTTTAGAGAAATTGTAACTTACTATTTACTATAATGGATATACTATTTACTATAGTGGATGTAACTGGAAGATACCTTCCAGTTATGCGTTCTTTTCCTGTTACAAGTGCTTTAAACACTTTGACTTCCCTTTACGTCACAGAGTCTGATTTCTTAACATGCACTCTAGCCTGGCTTTTGAAAACAAGACTATATTTGCATATTTACATTGGTATGTCCATAGCAGGATTCAAAATCCAGAGTCTATTACTTCATTTTACATTGCAGAATCACTTTGATAATGCCAAAGTGGCAATTTTCTTCAAATGTATTGTTTTCAAAATGAATTTGTGAATATACAACCTCTAATCAGCTACATATAGATATAGATATACAATAAAAATCTCCAATGTCCTTACATTACCTGTAAGATTTTTTTTTTAAATCAGCAAAACTTGTTTTATGAGCTTTTTGCAGTGTTGTGATCTCGGCTCACTGCAACCTCCACTTCCCAGGTTCAAGCAATTCTCCTGCCTCAAGCTTCCTAAGTAGCTGGGACTACAGGTGCGTGCCACCACGCCCAGCTACTTTTTCGTATTTTCAATAGAGATGAGGCCAACATGTTGGCCAGGCTGGTCTCGAACTCCTGACCTCAGGCGATCCGACTGCATCAGCCTCCCAAAGTGCTGGGATTACAGGCATGAGCCACCACACGCGGCTGTCAGTTAGCTTTTAATAGGTTATATTCCAAGCTTTCATGGAAAAGTTAGAAAAGGACCATATTTTAATCCACAGATATCTGATTTTTATAAAACAACTTTAACAGTCTTCAGTTTAACTTTCTTTTTTCTTTTTGTTTTTTTGAGATGGAGTCTCGCTTTGTCGCCCAGGCTGGAGTGCAGTGGCACAAACATGGCTCACTGCAACCTCTGCTTCCCAGGTTCAAACAATTCTCCTGCCTCAGCCTCCCAAGTAGCTGGGACTACAGGTGCGTGCCACCACACCCAGCTGATTTTTGTATTTTCAGTAGAGACAGGGTTTCACCATATTGGCCAGGATGGTCTTGATCTCCTGACCTTGTGATGTGCCTGCCTCGGCCTCCCAAAGTACTGGGATTACAGGCATGAGCCACCGCGCCTGGCTCAGTTTAACTTTCACATTTTTGAATTTACTTGAAAGAAACATGGGGAAAAAACTTTAAAAACAAAATAATTGTATTTTATATTATATAAAGTTACATTAAACGAAACCACAAATAGATTTTTCTCATAATTAGTAACAACTTCATACTAACAATACTTTCAAGTTCTTACTTTGTTATAGGTTTTAAAGACTGTAAGCTTGATCACTGGATTTGGTTGTAAGAAGATACTCTAAATTTTAGCTTAATCAGGAGTTCCATAAATCTGGTATTTTTATTTTTTGTTGCTTATATATCCTCTCTGTGCTTCACTGTAATATGTTTATTTCTATTAACTGCCACACCCAGAGAGTAACTCAGTTTATTACTATGTTAGCAGAACATTGCCATAGGTAAAGAAAGAAGATAAATGCATCACTTATTGTAACAAAGATAAACTTGTTTTTGTTTTGGTTTAAAAAGCAATGGGCATTCTTCATCCATTTAGAGGCTCAAAGTGTTAAAAATGTTTAGTTATCCTAATACAATATGACTCTCCCTCACTTTGCAATGAAATAATTTAAGAATATTTAATAAATAAAGAAAAATTATTTTAAAGAATAACAGGAAGGGGCTATCATTTGATTGAAAGAACATTCTTCATTTATAGCAACTTAAAACTTTGTTGGTGGTCATTCCTGAAGCAACATTACAGTTTAATCTCAGTTCTCCTAACCCCAAATAAAGACAGTAAACAACAGGACTCACACTTCACTTACATCTTGAGTTTTCTGTCCTTATTTAAGTTTCAAAAACCATTGTTGTTTTCACGACAAGAACAGACCAGTATCTATCTTTGGCTCTTTTTTTTATAGAGACATTTTCTCAGATAACACTGCTTATTTTGATTAATGTATCTATTATGGATAATGTACACAAATAGAAGTGGTAGAACAATCCAACAGAAAGGATTTGTGATAACTTCATGCTTTGGAGATAAATTTAACTTCAAAATATGTGACTCGTATTACTTCTACCAATTTTTAAACTGGTTATGTTTATGTTTTAATAATATTGATTGATATTTTATATGTATAATACTAACTACATATATTTTAAATAGAAAACGAGTTATAGAAAGATTAAAAAATGGAAAACATATTTGTATGATGTAAGTTCTAATGGTGATATACTAGTAGCATCATAATTTCAGTTCAATCTATACTGTTAGTCTTATCTCCCCAGCTTTAAAGACATCATACTCAAGTATTCTGATGGTTAAGAAAACACTTTAAAAGTAGTGCTTGCCTTGCTTGTTTTAACCTGCAACCTCAGAATTTGAACACAAGTTCTATCTTGCTTTGCTCCTTCACTAATCTCTCTAAAGGGCTTCTCAGCAGAAATATGTGCATATATTCACATGTCCAAGTGCACACACTGAGTGCATTCCATACCCGACAAAACTGCCCTCAACTGGAAGATCTGTTGTTGTTGAGGGAACAGAGTAATGTTACCCTTCGCCCTATTGTCTATTTCACTGAATTAAAACATCTACTTGACTTTTTTTTGTTTTATTAATTTTTAAAACAAAATTCAATTTAATCTCTTTCAAAAAGTCACTATATTGACTTGGGATTAAAATAAAATTAGAATATATCACTATGGTTGCAGAAATAAGCACTTACAGTGTACTACACTACAACTTTTGATGTTTTAGTTTATTTTCTATTTGGCTTTTTATAGATATTTATATTTAAATGAAAAGCAAAGATATCATTTGAATCTTGGTAGTGAAGAAATACAAAAGCAAAGAAATTACCATCAGATATATGGTAACAGAGTCAAGGAACAAAATTCTAGGCAATTTTGAACAAACGAAAACAAAACATGGTAACATCATTCTGTACTTAATTGTCTAATAACAAAATGTTCACCAGATGACAGAAACAGTATCTATTTCTGTTATAACAAAAACTGATTTTTTTTGGCTTTTATGAATTGTTACTCCGTTGGTATCTTTTTTGTGAATTAGATTTCTAATAGCTGGATTAGATTTAGGCTACTTATAAAAAAGGAACCATGCAGTTATTTCAGCTTAATGGATGATTAAAACACAAAATATTTCATATTTATTTATATTGTACACAATTTAAAAAGTCTTTATTCAAATCTTAAAAGTAAGATTTACTTTTAAATTATTCTTCAAGCCTTGGAAAATGCTAGGAAAAAGATTTTAAGTTACAAATAATATATAAATAGTTTACCCTACAAAGAAAAAATAATTTAAAAAACAGAAAAACTGCTTCAATGAATGACACAAGACCCCCCCCACCCACTGCCAAAACAAAATCAATCAAGAATTGGAAATTATCAGTCAGGTCCAATTATTGATATTAAATTAAACCTCAGTTCAAACAAAATTTTGCCTTTAAGAAGGCACTAGTACTGTCAACTTAGAAATAATTGATCACTAAATTTAAGTCAGTTGAGAAAAAGCAAGAAAAATTTTCTCTCTCTCTCTGTATATTTTTAATCCCCAATGTGATAGTGCCAACAATCACATTGGGGATTAAGAATATACACAGATTAAGAATATACATGTGTTTATATTTAAACAATCCTCTATAAAAAAAAGTCAATCTTTCAATAGAAGCATGTTAGGCATGAATTTCAGGACAAATTTTTTTACAGTATAGATTTTTAGAAAGATGATTAAGTTTTGTTTTTCTCTACTATATCTTATACTGTCAGATTCTTTATGAACTTCAGCTGAGATATTTTGAAATAGAAACAAAAAACAGAAACCCCTCACTTGCTGTTTCCCTCTTTAAAGCTAGGATCATCATGCTAGAGAATAGCTTAGGACCAAAATGTAAACTAAAATCAAGAAGGAATGAATTTTAATGAATCCAAATGGAAATGGTAATGATCTATCATCATCTTGCAAGTAAGGAATTGTAAAATGTATTCTGCCTCAGTACATCTAAAAATTAACTTTACATTTATAGATAGCATGAGGCATTAATCAATTTACCTTAAAGATAGACTAGAAAGAGTTAATTTGTACCTAAATATATGTCATGAGATCTGCTGTTTTATTAAAGAACCTTTAATTTCTGAGATGTTTGGAATGAGTTTCTGGAATAGAAATGGTCAAGAAAACAAAGGGTCCAAATATGAACACAGCAACCTAGCATGTGTCTTTTAAATGTAGGTGTTAGAGAGTGCTGAAAACTAGCTATAACCTCAGCATGTGCTTCGTTTTCAGATTATTTTAGTGGGGAGAGTAGGTTTTTATTGTTCTTTCCAGTGGGATTTCATGCATGGATTACTTTCCCATTTTACACCATTAGTTAATACATTCTCTCTCTACCCTCTTCCTTCCACACTGAGCAAGGAAACCTGCAGGATAAATGAGTTGCAACCAATAAACAAGATTAAATACCCAAATCTTTCCAGTTTCCCCAGACCCCTCCCCCTATAAACAAACGCCTACCCTGTTTTCTATGGCTGGTCTGCAAACACATATGTACACACTAATCACCAAAGAGTCTTCAGTGAAGGTCTCATCCTTCCCACCCCTCCTCCAGAAGAATGAGTATTTTAAAGTTTTCACCTAAGTGAAGTAGTATTAATACAGGATATAATTCCAATAAAAGTACTCAAGCTTATCTACTACTTTAACAACTATGGATAATGTTTACCAGATAAAAATTCCAATTCCTGACTCAGTAGTTGAAAATTTAAAAAACCAGTTTCTGTCAAACAGAACAGTTTTTTGTTTGTTTTTTTAAAATATTGATTGTATAAATCTTTGATTTTGATAAAACATTAAAAAAATCTCAGGTTTTAGAGTTTTGGCTTGTCTAAATGATTAATTTTGACTTTTTTTATTTTTACAATTACAATTTTCTCTAATAAATTCCTCAATAGTTTTCTACTGTATCATTTCCAAAATAAAAAATAACTGAATATATAAATTCCAACCTAGAATCATTTCACAATCTTATTTTCATAATTTAAATTTCTTAGGTGATAAAGGATTATCTAAATTATTAACTCTATAATCTTTAGCATACTACAAATTCAGTCCTTAAGTTTTAATTAATTTATTCAACTCAAACCATTTCTAAGTTATTCTAATGTTTCTGATGAATAATTTTACATGACAAGTTCAAAAATACTATCAACCACATTAGTGAAATGTAGTTGAACTATATAAATGTAAATAAAATATGTTTAATGATTACTTCTATTTTAAAGCAGTTTTTCTTTACTAACCAATTCAGTTGTTAAAATTTGTTTTAAAATTTTGGTACATGGCAATTTATGTTACTTTAGTTTTTAGAGACTAACAGAACTAATAATTTTTTCAAAAGCACTTAGAGGAAGATGTAACATCACAGGATGTAACATCACTAAGAGTAAACAACACAGAAAATCTTTGAACTCTCTGATTTAAACCAATCCTCTCAAAGTTTTAAATATTTACTGAAGAATTATCATTTTACCGTTTTTAACCAAATCGAGTATTTTGTCAAGACAAAAAATGAACAATTATCTGCAAACAAATTAATTTATATTCTTAACTGGTACATTTCCTTTTCTCCAGATAATTAAAGGTTAGTAAAGTCTGTTATGAAATTAGATATACCAAACAAATTTATACTTCCTTCTTTTTTTGTCATAGCCAGAGTTCTGATCTGTATTTCTGATGAAACCAACAGCAATTTATATATATAATTACAAACTCACCAAAGACACCAGTACCTAGTATACACCATTGTGGCTGTTTGCCTTTTCAGTTAATCAAATTAAATATGATTATTTCGTTTGTTTTGTGCTTTTCCAAGTCAAATTCATATTTATTTTTTCTCACCGTCTCCACCAAACGTCAGTAAAATTGGAACATTTCAGCTACAGAAATCGTTAATCCTTGAAGGTCGGTCTCAGCTTCATTGGTCTTAGGGCAGCTTCAACGAAAACGTGGTCTCAGCATAGTTGATTTTACCCGGAATTTTTCGTTTGCTTTTTTTGGAGGGGTTGTTTGATTTTGCTTAAAACAACCCTGTGGACCACAAAGGGGTTTAGGAAGGGAGGGGGCAGGGCGAGTCGATTACTCTAGAAGCCCAGAAAAGTTCAGGTACCTGAGAACACATTTGGTTGTAGTTGTTTTAAGTAAAAAAAGGACGTATAAACTCTAAGATGTTGGAAATGGGCAGGGAAACGAAGATGTGACTCCAGCTGCTGAGCATGGCGCAAATCCAGAACCTCCGGGCGCTGGACGTTGGGGGAAGGGAGGGGACCGTGCGGGCACCATGCGGTCAGCCAAGGGGCGGGCTCCACCCACGGACGCAGAACTGCTTTCCACCCTTCCTCAGCGTTACCTCCCTCTTTCCTCCCTGGGGGTTGGGGCTGGGGGCGAGCAGTTAAAGGGCAGGAAAAACGAGAGCGAGCAGAGGGGAACACAATCCCACCTCTCAACCTCGACAAAACCAACGAGGGAGCAAAGGGTTATTTTCGCGCCACAAAAGATGGAAATCCAGGGGCGGCTCCGGGGCCAATCAATGGAAACCAGCAAACCGCTCTGGCGGAGGCGGCCCACGGCGATAGGCTCCCCCTATCAGCCAATCGGGAGCGAGGAGAGGCCCCCGCCCGCAGCAGGGGCGGTGTCTCTCTCGACGCCGGTTGCTCAACTTGGACTCGGCAAGCCGGCCCCGGGGAGCGCGGGAGCCCCGCCTTGTACCCGCTTTTGCGCGCCAGTCTCACGGCCCGCCCCACCCCGGGCAGACCCGCAGGGTTCGGCGAGGGATTCTACCCAGTGGGTACCAAGCATCCCTGAGCCCCACGGAATCCCTCGCGCACACACGCAACTGAGACCGGAGGTGCGGGAGAATCGCCAAACCCACGCTGCCCGGTGCGTCCCCGCGCTGGCGGGCGGACTCAGGTGGGGTGGCGCGGCGAGGGCCCCGGCCACACGGCTCCGCACATACGGACGCAGCCCCAGGAGGACCCAGAAGCCCGCAGTCCCGCGGTAGGGCCCCGGGAAAGGGCGGTCCAGTGGTCCAGGCCCTCCGAGGCGAGCCGGCGGCCGACGAAAGACCCTCCCCAGTGTTGAGCTGTGAGGATCCCGCCCTCTTTCTCAGGGCAGAGCCAGAGGAAAAAGGAAACAACCCCATCTTCTCTCCCGGGGCACCATTTTTATTTATTTTAAACAATAAGATATATGCAGGCAGCTACCAGGGAGAGGGCAGATCCAGGTTACCACTTACTACGCCTCTGGTTTAAACAGATCAGAGTCCAGGAGGGCCGTTCAAAAGCGCAAGAGCCTGTTAAAGCACCTCCGAGGAGGCCCAAGCGACACGCCAGGCATTGTGTGCCCACCCGCGTGAGGGGATTCGGCTTGAGACTCCAGGCTGGTCCCAAGTCGGGCATGAGGAGGGGTGTCAGCCCCTTCCCCCCATCTGCCCACTCAGCCTTTGCCCCTGACGTGTGGGTACAGCAACGGTAACTGGCCTTCTAAACATAGCTATGCTTTAATATTATGCTGACCCAAAAGAAACATTTGTACAGTCCTCAGTTCAGCAGATAAGGAGGAGATGCAGCTGTCCAAAGAGTAAACAGACTGCAATTGGAAAGACTCAGCCGCATCCCAGAGCACACACAAGGTGGGAGTTCTTTCTTCGTGGAGTTCACATTAATTAGGAGCTACAACTGCTTCAGGAAGAAGCTGAAGTAGCCTATAACCAGTTAATTTGTGTGAGATTCATTTAAAAAAACCTGGAAGTTAAATTGATTTTATATTCATTCTTGAAAATTCACCAAAGGTATCTTTGTACTTGAAGTGCTAGTGCAAGAAAACTACCTAAGATCTTTTGACTCAGCCCTTAAATGATTGGAGACTGGAAGTGGAGTGGACTGCATCTACCTCTCTTTGATGTCTGAGCTTATATTACTCATGTATGTTTTTAAGGTCCTAGATGGACTATCCAGTTTGTTACAATAATACACAGATTAGGTTAACAGGAGTCCCAGGAACATATTTCATCAAAACATACACTTGTTTTAAATTCCAGCTGTTAAGATTTGTTTGATAGTGCCAGACAAGCATGGACTAGTATTTATGGAAAATAAATAATTTATTCCATGCTTTAGAAGTAGATATTTCCTTAGGTCTCAGTTTTAGTAAGAGCAAATACAGTTAACCCAGAAGCCATGGTTCAATTGATTTTGGAAGCAAACTGAACACACACAATTTGTTTTTATGAAAAATTACTAAAAGTTAAATGATCAACAGGTTGTAAAATTTACAGTGATACTGAGAAGTGCAAATATTACCAAATGAATGAATGAAGAACATTTCTCCAAATGGCTTTTCTACAACAGGTACATTTAAAATAAATCCATAATTTTTGATACTTACATTTTGCATACCACAGAAGCCAAAAGAAAGAATACATTTCTTTTTTAGAACTGAAGTTCTCTTTTTAAAAAAAAAAGCTTTAAAAAAGTTAAACCTAACCATAAACTTAAAGAGAAATTTTACCAAAACGTTCTTTCAAGGCTGAGCTCTTAATTCAGTTCCAAATATTGTAACACAAAAACACGTCTGTCCCCCTATTTTATAAAGTAACAACATTTCATTAAACGTGAATGAAATATTGTGAAAGTGTGTTTACGTTTAAAATGTTGGATTCGCTTGGCAGGAAAGAAAAACCTGTAAGAAAGAACAGTTGCATTTAAAATGGATGATTTGACACCTTCCGGTTCCTTAACACAAAATTACAAAGTAAGTTCCCTTTAAAAGGCAAAATGTAAATACTCTTTATATCATGCAGTAATTCCCATGTTTAAATCTACCATTCATCTTTTAAATGAAAAATACACATTTTAAAATGCTAACAACGGTTTTGACAGAGAAGCTTTTAACAATTACCGAAGATGTTTCCAGCGTAAATCACAATATTTCCTCTATTCAGGATACCTTTTTTCTACCAGTAAGAGTACCAAGTCATTAAAGATTCTTGTCTATATTTTCATGTTATATAGAATTTATTTCACTTAAAAAATTAGCATTTTATATCTTTTCCATAGAATACCTGTTAAAAATATACCTGTTAAAAACACAACTATCTAGTGCAAATGAAAGCTTTGAGTGGAGTACACAATCATTAAACGACACTTGGAGATTTCCACTAGAACCCCAGCACTGCCTTCGTTTCCGTATTGCTCGTCTCCAGTTCACATTGTGTTGGCCCACAAAGGCTCCACCGGGCCCAAATCCTCCCCCGACAACCACCATTGTGCTCATTACATATAGAGAAAATTATGTATGGCTCTCATGACCAAATGTAGGCAGAAAAGAGGCAGAAAGAGGCTCGAACAGTTTTTCAAATACGAATCCCACCTAGGGGTAACGCAGGACGGTCTTCCAATTTTAAGTCTCAAGTTCTCCAACTAAAATTAATTAAATAAAAGTACCAGCCTGCTCCACTCCTCCCCCTTTAAAAACTACAGGAAGAGAGGATTTCCCTTTAAGTACCGACTTCTCCCACTTTGACTTCTCTCCTCCAGCGGCCCAGGTCCCCGACGACCCCAGCCCCTAGCTAGAAACCTCCGCCCCTGCACTCCCCTCCCCCACCAGTGGCCAAGCCCGCCCCCGGCCTCATTTATCCTGGAGCCTTTTCTGAATCGCGCAACCAATGGCAAACGCGAAGCCGAGAGCCACCGCGAGCGCAGGCGGAGGCGGAGGAGGTGTCGCCCAGACACCCGCCCAGGACGCTGCGGGCTCCCATCCCCCACCGCCCCGGGCCCGGGCCGCCCCCACTCGCGGGGTGCCCGGGGCCCGAGAAGGGCGCACAGGGTGGGGTGCGTCGCCCGCCTGTCTTGCCACTACCCCTTGCCCCCTTCACCCAGTCCCCCACCCCTCCTCGCATCGTTTCCGTCCCTGCCAGCCTTAGAAACGTGCCTGCGGCTTTGCTGGGGTTACACTTCTAATGCCATTAAAGCCACCAGGCGAGTTCGAGATTGTGACTCTGGTTTTGTTGTTAATAACCTATTTTGAAAAATCGAATGATTAAAACTACGGTAACTAAAGCTGAGGAATTGCCTGTTAGTACCTCTACCCATTTCCTCATTAAAAAAAAAAAAAAAAAATCAATATTCCAGCCCTCCCTCCCAGGATCCGCCCAGACCAGATAACCCTTTCCAAACTCGAGTTGTGACCGTCAGCGCCCCGCGCCGCGCTCCCCTCGGTGCCGGCTGCGGTTCCTTTAGCATTTTCCCTCTTCCTCCTCCGCCTTCTCAGGGTCCCTCTCCCAATCTCGTTTCCCCTCCCCCTCTTCCTCTCGCTCGCTTTTTTTTTTTTCTCTGAAACCCACTCTAATTGAGGCTCTGGGATTCCTCACGTGAGACGTTGATTTGTAGTTTGAACACGTGGCTCATTCAAAAAGCCGGACACTCGGAGCGGATTTTTTCCGCCTCCTGCGCCTTCATCCCTCCTCCTCCTCCTCTCCCCTCCCTCCTGCCAGTCACCCTTCTGGGTTTTTTATGGGGAGGCGGCGCCTGCCTCACGTAGTGTGATATTTTCACAGTCCGCTGGCCGAAGCCAAAGGGGTTGGGGAGGAAGAGACAAAAAGTAGTTTTTTCCCCTCCTCCTCCTCCTTTCTCTTGCTAATCCCGCCTCCTTCTCAGACTTAGGAAGACTGGTGGATGCGTTTGGGTTGTAGCTAGGCTTTTTCTTTTCTTTCTCTTTTAAAACATATCTAGACAAGGAAAAACAAGCCTCGGATCTGATTTTTCGCTCCTCATTCTTGTGCTTGGTTCTTACTGTGTTTGTGTATTTTAAAGGCGAGAAGACGAGGGGAACAAAACCAGCTGGATCCATCCATCACCGTGGGTGGTTTTAATTTTTCGTTTTTCTCGTTAATTTTTTTTTTAAACAACCACTCTTCACAATGAACAAACTGTATATCGGAAACCTCAGCGACAACGCCGCCCCCTCGGACCTAGAAAGTATCTTCAAGGACGCCAAGATCCCGGTGTCGGGACCCTTCCTGGTGAAGACTGGCTACGCGTTCGTGGACTGCCCGGACGAGAGCTGGGCCCTCAAGGCCATCGAGGCGCTTTCAGGTGGGCCCGGGCCTGGCCCCACCCGGGCTCTCGCCCCAGCCCTGCACCGCCCGCCCAGACCCACCGGGGTGGTTCCGCGGGCCCCAGGCCCGGCGCGCTGGGGGAGCGGGGGTGAGGCCTCAGCGCCCACACCCACGCGCGTGGGGGCCGGGGCTCTCCTCAGCTTCGGCTCCCACTCCAGCCCGCGGCTCTGCTTCCCCGGCCGGGGTTTGTTGGGTGAGGGCGGACGCGCTGTCAAGAAAGCCCCGGCGCTGGCTAAGGGGGGCGCGGGGCTGGGGGAGGCGCGCTCCCCCGGCGCCCCGCCCGGGCCCAGGCGCGTGCTCCAGGCCCCGGCACGCTGGGCCTCGGGGGCCGAGCTAGAATGCCCGCCTGTGTCTCATTCCTTCCTGCTTTCCTCGGTCGTTATTTACGGCGCTGTCTGTTCTGCGCCCCGAAACCCCGGCCGTGGAGAACGGAAAGTGGCCTCGACCTTGCTGCCGAGTGAGACCGCGGGGCTGGTGCCTCGCACAGGCGGCCCCGCGCTTCCTCCCCACCCTGCGGGAGGAGAGAGTGTGCCCGGTTTCCCCGTTCCACCTCCCCCGGTCCGACGAGCGATAGGGGCAGGTGGGCGGGGGCGGCTGGTCGCCTGGAAGGGAGTCGCCGCCACGCACCGGGCCGCCCGCCGCTCTCCGGGCCCTGGCGCGGGGCTGCGGCCTCCGGGTATGGCTCCGCCAGGGCGAGGGACGGTGCCGGGCGGGGCGGGACGCCCGGGGGAAGGCTGTGCTGGGGTCCCCATGGGAGCCCCGTGCTTTTCGGCTTCCCTTTTAATCAACTCAGACGTGGTGCGGGCGCCTCGCAGTCCTTCGCTCTTGGTTCAGCCTGAGCCGAGCTGCGCCTCTGCCAGTTCTCCCGTTCTGGGTCTCCCCTGCCGTCCCCGACCCTTTCCCGCCACTCCCTGTCCTCCCCAAGCCCACTCCTAAGTGTTCCCGGCGGGTTGGGCTGAAGCAGAGGGCAGAGCCAGGGCGCCCCCTCCAGAAGAAAGCCAGGGGAGCCCCCTGCCCCGAGTCTGTCCTGTGGAGCGTGTCCAGGGCGGTGAGAGGATGGGCCGTGTCCCTCTTGGGGGCTTCGTGTTGGTGGCCCCCAGGGGTGGGTGGGGGAGGCTTTGGGGACTGGACTGATACCCAAGTAGTGGGCCCGTCAGCGGACCCTGCTCCTCAACCATCTGCGAGTTAAATGCCCACGCCGCCCGAGGGGGTCGGCTTCTCCCTCCGTCTGGAGCCGCGTCCGGGTCTCGGGGACCCTTCGGGGGCCTCAGGAGGCCATTTGTGTCGCCAGTTGGGCTGTGCGGGTCTTTCGGGCAGGGAGAGCCGCTGAACTCGGCCGACCGTCTCTCACTTCTTGTGTGTCCGCAGGTAAAATAGAACTGCACGGGAAACCCATAGAAGTTGAGCACTCGGTCCCAAAAAGGCAAAGGTGAGCTGCTGCTTCTGTTTCCCCCGATTCTGTTCTCACTCCGTTATTGGGTGGAGAGACTCAGCTGAGAACTTGTCCTTTGGTGCTTACCCGGCTGCGGTGTGGCGTGGTGTTCTGGTCTTTTCCCCTTGCTTTTAAGTTTATGGCGGGGGTGTGTGTGTGTGTGTTGATGATGCTGGGTAGGAATTGAAAGCTTGTCTGTGGCCTCTGCCGCGGGATTATGGTTATTGGTTACAAAATCTCTCGGAAGCTCACAGCTGAATGTCCTCGGTCACAGCGGGTCAAATTGCTCCTACGGGAAATGGGTCGCAACAAGCAGTTTCGGGGGGTACTCTGCAGGACTTGGGAAGCAGCGGATGATTCCCCTACCCCTCCAGGAGCAAGAAAGGCGAAACCAGCTGCGGACACGCGGGGGGCGCGCCTTTCTGTCCGGATTTGGGAGGCCGTGGGCGCGGCCGACTGGAGAGGAATTTGCCTCTGCCCTGTGAGCTCGCCAGGGGTATTGGAACGCGTGCGTAAACGCCGGGGCCTCTCCGGCCCAGAAGTGCCTTTGAGTCATTCCAAAGTTCTACAGGTTCTTGCAGTCAGCACCTTTGTCTCCCCGCTTTCCACCCTACTCCTCCTGGGTACATTTTTGCTTACAACCACCAAATGATGAAGACAGGAAGATTTTGTGCCACTTAAGGAGGGGGATTTCTCGTCTCCGAGATCATGTGTGTAGTATGTCCCTTTACAGAATGTTTGCAGGTTGTTTTAGCCTCTGAAGCATTTTGGAGACATGGCTCTTTCCCTTTTTCTTTTTCTTATGAAGCCTTTTGCAGCGACTCCTTTCCTTTCGCTAGAGCCGGCCAGATTCCGGCTCTATTTTTTTGTTTTGTTTTATTTTTTAAAACCTTCAGCCAACTCACACCATAGGTTCCGGCTCTAACTCCAGTTGGAAAGGCACTGCTGCCTCCCAGTCGCACCGGGGTGGGCCTCTAAGCCTTTCTGGGTTTTGCAAGATGGGGTTAGGGTTTCTGCCTGCCCCTCTCCCATCCCCCCAACTCCCAACCTGAGCCAAACAATAAGCTGAAAGTTAATTTAAATCAGGACTGCGTGTATCTGGTTAGATATTGGTGAGAGTGTGTGTGCTGGAGAGCAGGAGAGTTTGCTATGCATTTCACTGGTGCTGTGCAGAAATAGATGGCTACAAAACATGTCATCTATATGCCTGTGTAGATTCCAGCTCTCTTCCCAGGCAAAGCATTTTCACAAATCTTGTTTTTAAGGATGAGTTGGTTTGGATTTTTCTTGTTCTCATGCTTAAATTTCACTAAGATAATTGAAAGGGATTTGAGTGACTGGATAGATTGTTCTAATTGGGAAGTTTGGTAGGGGTCACATTACTTTCATATAAATTGAGCTTGGTTTAACAAGAATTGAAAATCGAGGGAGAAGTTATATTCCCCTAAAAAGAAGCTTAAAGCCATAGCCTGAATTAGTTAGGAAAAAAACATAAGCATATTTTGCGAATTCTAGTTGTTATTATGTTTGGTCAGTGTGTCTTAATTTTGTTAAAATGTTGAATAAATAAGCAAATGGTTGTGCCTCAAGTACTGGCATTTTAACTTTTGGGAGTTTCTAAATTTAAAAAATGTTTTGGATTTTTACAATTCATTAAGCTACATGTAAATACAGATGACTGTGCCTTCCCCTGCTGCTTTTCTTTTGCTAACTGATGGGAATTTCTCCCCAAGTGTAGGGGATTAATTTAAAAACATTACCTGGTAACAACTGCCTGTTTTATTCCTAAAGGCTTTTGCTTAGTCCAAAAGCATATATATACTTAGTTACTTGTTACTTTATAATAAACAGGAGTTCCTGTTTAGGAAAGCACATAAGGTAAGGTGTCACCAGTGACAGCAAGTATTTATCAATGTATCTTCAGTTTATTAATGTAGATTAAATTTTTAAGTTCATTTTTCACTAGCATTAAAATGCTCAGGATTTTAAGTGATACAGTACTATCTTACTAACGAAGTAAACAGGGATGAGAACACTGGAGATTTCTTTTACTGATAGAACAGTCATGTTCCTTGCTTGTGTTGAAATGTCTTAAAAGTAGAGCCTTTGGCTGGGCGCGGTGGCTCCTGCCTGTAGTCTCAGCACTTTGGGAGGCCAAGGTGGGTGGATTGCCTGAGGTCAGGAGTTCGAGACCAGCCTGGTCAACATGGTGAAATCCTGTCTCTACTAAAAATACAAAAATTAGCCGGGCGTGGTGGGGGGTGCCTATAATCCCACCCAGCTACTCAGGAGGCTGAGGCAGGAGAATTGCTTGAACCGGGGAGGTGGAGGTTGCAGTGAGCCACGGTGCCACTTCACTCCAGCCTGAGCAAGAGTGAAACTCCACCTCAAAAACAAAAACAAAAACAAAACTTTTTTCCTCTGCCCCTGGAAATCTATGTTACAATTATTTTAACTGACCCTTGGAGCTGTGATGCAGTTTCTCATATCTGGACTATTCTACCATTTTCAGAGGCTCTGGAAGTAGACAGAGAAGGCATCAGGGTGACAACATGCCCAGCACCTAAGGGAAGGTCAAGAGGTTGTACTGACTGATGGGGGTTGCTCTGATAGTTGAATGCCACAAACCAATCCTTGCCAAGCCTGCTAGACTTGAGGGTGGAGTTCTTTCTGCTTAGCAGTCATTTCATTCCATCCCATCATCATGTGGGCATCTGAGGCAGGCACACCCACAAGTGCACCAGTGACCTTTATACTTGATATACAAGGCATGTCAGGAACCTGGTGCTGGAGAATGCACGCTGAGATGGATGAATGGGCTTGTGCTGACTAAATAGGGGAGCAGGCCCAGGAGGTGATTGGAGGCTTGGCAGGCTGGGTTAGTTTTGACTTCCAATGGAGCTTGGCGGGGGGACCCTTTCAGGAAGGAGTAAGGTTGAATTTGGTTCAGACCACGCTTAGCTCCCAATTACTGAGGTCTCAAGGGAATGTGGAAGGAATGTGGCTTTTCTGCATTCAGATACCCCTCAGTTGGGGAAGATTATAGCAGTTACTTTACAGACATTGAAGTCTCCTGCATCTGGACTAAAGAGAAGATTGCACTGGATATCTGTGATAGTGTTGCACTTTCTATTCTAAATGTAAAAGCTATAGAACATGAAGACTTCGACTCCGAAGTATAGGCTCAACTTTTTTCCCTCCACTTTGGAGGTAAGGGTGGGTATGGAAAATAGTTGGTACTTGGAAATGTTGTATCTGAGTTTGGTTGGAAGAGCTGCTGGTATCCTGTGGGGCCTTGTTTGTGCCCCTATGTGATTATGTAAATAGCACTGATGTCCTTTTTTGTTATGTTGTGGGCTGTTGGGCATGGGAGAGGGAAGAGGAAAATTGCTGACACTGGAGAACTGAGGGGATGGTGGTTTTAGTTCAATTTCCTTGACTTTTTTAAATTATAAAAATAATTTTTCATATGTTCAGTTTTTCAGAACCTAACCTTTTTGTTGCTGCTTCCTATGTGATGAAGAACCTAAGCATATTTTTATGAAACTTCCTCACGATTTAGCTGTTGGCATTGTTTAGGATTATGTGTAGCAACAAATACATTTGAAGAAAGGAGGAAAGAAATAGGATATTATAGTTAATATTTTTCTAGGCAGGATCCTTTATTTTTTTCTTCCTTTTAGGGTAGGATTTTTTTCCCCCCTCAGAGTCTCGCTCTGTTGCCCAGGCTGGAGTGCAGTGGCATGATCTCAGCTCACTGCAACCTCTGCCTCCCAGGTTCAAGTGATCCTCCTGCCTCAGCCCTGCTAGTAGTTGGGATTACAGGCACGCGCCTTCATGCCCGGCTAACTTAGGGTAAGATCTTTTAAAACGGACTATGGTGCCCAAGCTCAAACGTTCTTTTTTGTTTACTTAAAAAAAAACAGTGATAGTTGCCCAACACTATGAATGTATTTAACACCATTTAATTGTACTCTTAAAAGTGATTAAGATGGTAAATTTTATGTGTTTTTACCACAGTAAAATTGGGGGAAAATGCAAAAAAGAAAGTGAAGAACTTATTTCCATATTAGTCTCGTGTTTAACATGTAAATTGGGTAGAACTTATAAAAGTCATTGGGGTTTTAAATGTATCTTACTTTAAGTGGCTATTTAAAAGCTAGTGTTGCATTTTAATAGGTGTTAAGGATAGAATAGGCTAGTGTCAGGACCAGCAACGTGCCCATTAGCCAGGGCACATGACCCTTCAATGCTGCCTCCGACTTCAAAGTCCTAGGACAATAAAAGCTGTTTTTAATATAGAACATCTAAACACAGGTATGAATATCAGTGGTACTCCTTCCTTATCAGTGTGTGGCTCAGGTGAATCTTGTGATTCGGGAAAGTTTCTCACACATGCAGAGACTTGAGGTTCTGAATGTTAGGAAGCTTTCTTGGCTGGTTAAATGATTATAAACTGGGTTATCTTTAGAGTGCTCAGTTTAAGATCAGTGTGGGATTGCCTAAGTGGTTGTAGCTGAAAAGATTTTTTTCCTGATTTCATATTTTCTCAAAACAAATTGAGAGCCGGGCGCGGTGGCTCACGCCTGTAATCCCAGCACTTTGGAAGGCCGAGGCGGGCGGATCACAAGGTCAGGAGATCGAGACCATGGTGAAACCCCGTCTCTACTAAAAATAGAAAAAATTAGCCGGGCGCAGTGGCGGGCGCCGTAGTCCCAGCTACTCGGGAGGCTGAGGCCGGAGAATGGCGTGAACCCGGGAGGCGGAGCTTGCAGTGAGCCGAGATTGCGCCACTGCACTCCAGCCTGGGCGACAGAGCGAGACTCCGTCTCAAACAAAACAAAACAAAACAAAACAAACAAACAAAAAAAACAAATTGAGAGAGTTTGAAAGATTTTACTTTGGTTTTGATAAGAGTTTTTAAAAAAATTAGATGCATGTTGATGAGTAGCTTCTACCGTGTGGCTGTCCACAGTAACCCTGAGGAAGATGTTATGGAAACATGACATGTGCCTGGAGCCACTGGAAATTGAGAATCTTGGCTTCTGTTTCTGGCTTTCCCTTTGATTTGTGTGATCAGTTACATTCTCTGTTCAGGCCAGATGCCATTATGATAAACTACAAGGGGCATATAGTATTTTGTTCTGAGGTTTTGCCATTGTGCTCAAAATAAATAGGTTATCAGCTAAGGCTTAAAAATATCTTTTGGAATTAGAGAGATCTGGGGTTTTTCCTGTAAGGAGCTTGACTTAAAATTTTTTTTCTGTAGCTCTGTTGTTTTTGCCTGTGTACCTCTTTCATGCAGTCAGCAAGGGGGAAATGATCTTTGCCATGCTTTGAAACTCCTATGAGCGACACCAGTTTAGTTAATGTGTGGTTATAGGATTGGGATTTTGTGTTAAAGTGAAGCTGTCGAACTACCTTCATGTATTTGAAGTGACTCCATTATAATTGTTTTTAGCAGCATCCAGGCAGCAACTTTTCTAGCAATAACTAATTTTTGGAAGGTGTGAGTTAGCCATTCAGTAACTCTGGCGGTTGGTTTGGTCTGGGAGGAAGGAGAGGCGGAAAGACGAGATGGTTAGCTGTGCTATTCTTAGCTGAGTTTCCTTTATCGACTGTTGCCTCTGATTCAGGCTTCCAGAGTCATAAGACAGGAGGTGGCAGTGTGGTAGCAATGACCAAGGGGTAGGATTGGTATTCTTAGTTAAGATCTCAGCCCCATAATTCTGATGTTACAAATTGGCTTGGACTGCGAGGATTTTGCTTGAAGGCTGGTGGCAAGCATCCGTAGTTTTGAGTGTTCCATTAAAATTAAGGGTGTAATTTATCATGGTCTGAAATTGCTGTTTGGCAAGTATTCAGTATTGGTAAATAAACACAGTTATAAATATTGACATATTATGTGAATTTTATTGCCCTGAAGGGGAATACATAGTACGTAAATTATAGATATTTTAGAGAATTATCCTGAGACCACTTAACTTGATTAGGAAATAGTTTAAAGTTATTGTAGAAATATTCTTGGGCCAGGTGCGGTGGCTCACGCCTGTAATCCCAGCACTTTGGAAGGCCGAGGCGGGCGGATCACGAGGTCAGGAGATCCAGACCATCCTGACTAACATGGTGAAACCCTGTCTCTACTAAAACTACAAAAAATTTGCCAGGTGTGGTGGCGGGCGCCTGTAGTTCCAGCTACTCGGGAGGCTGAGGCAGGAGAATGGCTTGAACCCGGGAGGTGGAGCTTGCAGTGAGCCAAGATCGCGCCACTGCACTCCAGCCTGGGTGACAGAGCGAGACTCTCTCTCTCAAAAAAAAAAAAAAAAAGAAATATTCTTAGAGGAATCTATTGAACTATAAGCTGAAAGGAGCCTAAGTCTTTAGAATGTCTGGCATTATTGCATTATTGCATTATCATTAGTTGTTAAGGAAGCTGATTCTCTTGTGGTCATGGTATATCAGTTATCTGATATATCAGTTATCTGTTGCTGCGTAAACAAACCACCCCAAAACTTAGTGGCTCAGAACAATTTATTCTTTCTCATTCTGTGGCTGTTAGGTGGTGGTTTCTGATCCACATGTATCACTCAGGTCCCTTACTAAACTGGGGTAAAAGGACCAGGGAAGCTTTGCTGATGTAACTGGCTGTCCTTGTAACCTTTCTCCAAATGGTATCTTATTGTTCAGAAGAAGCTGGAGTTTTTTTTTTCCTGGCACAGTTGACTAATTTTACCCTAAGTGAAAATGGAAACTGCTAGTCTTCTTAAAGGCTGGGCTCAGAATTGGCACATTACTTCTGTCCCATTCTATTGATTAAGGCAAGTCATCAGGCCAGCTCAGATTCAGGGGAGATGTGGAAATAAACTCCATCTTTAGTTGGTAGAGTGGCATGCATGTACCAAGAGGGAGGAATTGATGGTGGCTATCTTTGTATGTCATCTTCCACAAGTTGAAGGAAGTGTGGTTTCAAAATGCTTGGAACAGAAAATACCTGAAAATTGCATTTAGCACTGTTGTAATATTCTGGCAGGCGATGATGTTATTAGCTTTGGAGGTAATGAGTAGTAGCTATTCTCTGTGTAGCCATAAGGAACAGCCAACAGGATTTGCTGATGGATTAGCTGAGATGTATGAGAAACGTGAAGAATGACAAGATTTTTTTTTGGCCAGAGCAACTGGGTGGAAGATGGTGCCATTTACCAAAATGGAGAATATTGGGAGAGGAGCAGATTCTTGGGTAGAAAACAGGAACTTTGGTTTTGATATGGTGTTTCTAATACTAGAAATTTAAGTGAAGAAGGTTAGTAGGCAGATACATCAATTTGGAGCACGGGGGGAGATAGGACATAGAAGTGACATTTGGGGACTTCATTAGCTTGTGGCATTTGAAACCATGGAATTGGACACGATCATCAAGGGACTGAGCCTATGGCTCTAGGATGAAGGAGAGACCAGCAAAGGAGGGTGAGGAAGGACAGTTGAGCAGAAGAAAGCAAGCAGGGCAAACTGTTTCTAGAAGATAAATGAAGAAAGCCTGTGGAGGGATAAGGAGGGTGTAATCAGCTGTGTAGAATACCACTGAGAGTGATGTAGATGGATGAATAAGTGAGTGGGGGTGGTGGTAAATCTCGGCCTTCTGGCTCTGCTGTAAATAGAAGGAGAAAGATTTACAAATTTTGGAGCAACCTAGGATATAACCTTTCTTTCAGAATTCATTTATTCAATTTTTGTTCATTAGTTTTTTATTTATTTATTTTCTTGAGACAGAGTCTTGCTCTGTTGCCAGGCTGGAGTGCAGTGGTGTGATCTTGGCTCACTCCCCCTCACGGGTTCAAGAGATTCTCCTGCTGCAGCCTCCTGAGTAGCTGGGACTACAGGTGTGTGCCACCATGCCCAGTTGATTTTTGTAGTTTTTAGTAGAGACGGGTTTTACCATGTTGGCCAGAATGGTCTTGAACCCCTGACCTCAGGTGATCTGCCTGTCTCGGCCTCCCAAAGTGCTGGCATTACAGGCGTGAGCCAGCGTACCTGGCATTTTCTTAGTTTCTAGAAATATCTGAGTATTTATGTATCTGTTAGAGATGTAAGAATCTCCTTAGTAGATCCTCTGACTCAATGGACAAGGCTTGTCTGTGACAAATGACAATTGATCTATTCTTTTTTTTTTTTGAGATGGAGTTTCACTCTTGTCACCCAGGCTGGAGTGCAATGGCGATCTTGGCTCACTTGCAGCCTCTGCCTCCTGAATTCGATTCTCCTGCCTCAGCCTCCTGAGTAGCTGGGATTACAGACACCCGCCACTACACCTGGCTGATTTTTTTTGTATATTTAGTAGAGACAGTGTTTCACCATGTTACCCAGGTTGGTCTCGAACTCGTGACCTAAGGTAATCTGCTCACCTCAGCCTCCCAAAGTGCTGGGATTACAGATGTGAGCCACCGCCCCTGGCCAGTTGATTTACTCCTGTACTTTTTAACATTTCTGGTGAGTGTGAGCTCACTTTTTTTTTTTTTTTGAGACAGGGTCTCACTCTGTTGCCAAGGCTGGAGTACAGTGATCACAGGTGTAGACTACAGGCACCTATAGGCACATGCCACCTCGCCTGGCTAATTTTTAAAAAAAATTTTTAGTATAGACGAGGTCTTGCTGTGTTACTCAGGTTAGTCTTGAACTCCTTGGCTCAAGCAGTCCTCCCACTTCGGCCTCCCAAAGTGCTGGGATTACAGATGTGAACCACTGTGCCTGGCCTTCACTTTCTTACAAAGTCATTCTGTTTTCTTATTAACATAACATTGGGGAAATTGTCTGAACCTATCTTAGGTTCCAAAAGAGTGTAGACCAAGTCCAGTTCTTCTTCTTCTTTTTTTTTTTTTTTTTTGAGTCAGAGTCTTATTCTGTTGCTCAGGCTGAAGTACAATGGTACGATCTCAGCTCACTGCAACCTCCTCCTCCCAGGTCAAGTGATTCTCCTGCCTCAGCCTCCTGAGTAGCTGGGATTACAGGCGCACACTACCACACCCGGCTAATTTTTTTATTTTTAGTAAAGATGGGGTTTCACCATGTTGGCCAGGCTGGTCTCAAACTCCTGACCTTGTGATTTGCCTGCCTCGGCCTCCCACAGTGCTGGAATTACAGGCGTGAGTCTCTGCACCCAGCCCCAAGTCCAGTTCTTCTATATGGTGGACTAAATGCGTGATTTGACAAGCAGAGGTTGGAACTCTTGGCCAAAACGTTTATGGATATGAGCCAGGTTTAAAATACCTTTATCATGATTATTTTAGGACACTAGCATAAATTAAGTATTCCTTCCATTTTGTTCATAAAACTTTTGCTAAAAGAAATACAGGAAATCTTTTGGGAGGAACTAAATTCCTTCATTTTTACACTAAAAAAAAAGTGGTCCTTGGCAAAGTAGCATGCTTCCCCAATTATGAATCCTGTCTTGTGACCAAAACCATTAATCAAAAATTGGGTGATATGTTAGATCAGTTGATTTTGAGATAGGTGACTTGTTCTGAATAACTCCTTTCGAGACTTTCCTGCTGGCTATGCAAGTCTTTTGATCAATAGAGTACTACTTCCAGGATATATTTAAATATTATAAGAAAGGAAAACTTATAAAAATGAAATAGCACAATAGATGCTTTACCAAGGATTCTCCATAGAACCCTGGGAGAATCTACCTGCCCAAGGCCCTCCAGATAATCACGGGAGCCCATTACCAGGTGCTACAACTCTGCCTGACTTCATCCCTCCCATTTAAGTTGTCCACATACTCAAAGTAGCTTGCACAGGAGCCCAATCGTGTTTGCAGTGGCAAGTCAGAGCAGAGATGTCCTATTTCTTGCCTTCTCTAAGTACGGAAATCTCGTTTGGCTTTTTTGAAGGGTTGATTTATCTTCTTTCTTTAGGAAAAAGACTAGTATACAGGTAGTCTGCTCTCTGGGGCTTATTATAGAATAAAAACATTTGGATATCCTGTTTTAAGACAGAAAAATGAGACTTTTTTTGTTTCAATGTGTTTTTTAGTAGCTTCATCATAATGTAAGTGGATTGCAGAGAAGTTGAAGAGGGACCTAAGGATAGGAGGTTAGGACAGAGGGCATAGAGAGGTAGATGTCACGGCTTTGTCTCAGGAGGCTGATTGTGGTTCCTGGGGATGTGTACTTAGATTGCAAGAGGTAGAGGTATCTGGAGTGGAGTCCACGGTGTCTGTCTGTCTCAGCTTGTTATCAAGTTTGGTATGACCCTGACTTGCAGAAAAAAATGTCTTGAATGTAAGATACTGCTGAGGATCAGGAGAGTAGGAGGAGAAACTGTGCTGAAACCTCGCGATGAGGAGACTGGGTGCTTGCCATATGTGTCCTTGATAAACCAAGGGAAAAGCCAGGAGGATGTGGGATATGAGGTCTGGATCTGGGCTTGTTTTGTGGGATGTGAGGTCTAGATCCGGGCTTGATTTCCAGCTCCACTTACTAAATGTATGATGTAGTTTGAGGATGAGGAATTTGAGGTCTTGGGAGGTTAGAATGGAAGTGATGCTTCATAGGATCCTGTCGGACAATGTGTGTAAAGGATGAATACAGCGTCACCCAGTAGTCATTCTAATGGAAGCTGCTGTATTTTTCTCCTTGAGATTCAGATGGGGAAGCTGGATGGATGTAGATTAGATTTGTTGGTGATAACAGAAACATGGAAGATCTTTGTTCTCTTTTGGGATGTGGACTCAAGTAATAATCTGTGGGTGGTGTGTTTTTAATTTACAATGAGCATGTATTACCTTTTTTGTTCAGATACAACATAGATACAACAGACTGTATAAATATTAAACAGATTGATAATTTTTATATATGTGCACATTCAGGTTAATTCAAAAATACATAAAATGTAAAAAATGTTTTTCAGTCCTCACTCTCTCTAGTAGTTCCCAGGGCTTACTTACCACTGGTTGTATATTTTCTAGAAGCTCTATGCACGTGTCCACAAACATCTTTGAATATAATAATGAAATCATACTGTTTATAATTTTTGCTTTTACTAAATAATGTATCCTGAAGAATCTTCAATATAGGTACAAATAGTTCTCTTTTTTAACCAACAGATGCATTGTTCAACATAGGTGTGCAATAATTTAGCCATCCTTTTCATAGTAACTTTATTCAAGTGTACTTACGTGTATGCCATCAGACTTCTGGTTGAGAAGTTTGTACTTTTTTTTTTTTTTTTTGAGACAGTCTTGGTCTCGCCCAGGCTGGAGTGCAGTGGTGCGATCTCTGTTCACTGAAATCTCCGCCTGCTGGGTTCAAGGGATTCTTATGCTTCAGCCTCCTGAGCAGCTGGGATTACAGGTGTGTGCCACCACGCCCGGCTAGTTTTTATATTTTTTGGTAGAGATGGAGTTTTGCCATGTTGGCCAGGCTGGTCTCGAGCTGCTGACCTCAAGTGATCCTCCTGCCTTAGCCTCCCAAAGTGTTAGGATTACCTGAGTGAGCCACCATGCCCAGCCCCTGGTTGAGAATTTTTATAACATAAATTCTTAAACTAGGAATTGTTATGTCAAAATATGTGGACATTTAAATTTGAAAGCACTCTGCAAAACCTAAAACTAAATTTCGGTTTTGTTTTTTTTTCTTTTCTTTTCTTTCTTTTTTTTTTTTTTTTTTTTTTTTGAGACGAATCTTGCTTTGTGCCCTGGGCTGGAGTGCAGTGGTGTGATCTTGGCTCACTGCAACCTCTGCCTCCCGGGTTCAAGGGATTCTCCTGCCTCAGCCTCCCAAGTAACTGCACTACAGGCATGTACCACTACACCCAGCTAATTTTTTTATTTTTAGTAGAAATGGGGTTTCACCATGTTGGTTGGCCAGGATGGTCTCGATCTTTTGACCTCATGATCTGCCCGCCTTAGCCTCCCAAAGTGCTGGGGTTAAGGGCGTGATCCACTGTGCCTGGCCCCAGAACTAAATTTCTTATGTTGACATGATTAGTTGTAATTTTGACAACAAAGTGCTTCTTTCAATGAAGTGTGCAGTGAGACCATTTGATTAAGAACTGTCTCATCAAACATGGAGGACTATATAATTGTAGGAACACACTCTTCTATCATGGATGTGCTAACTCTGAGAAGTCTGCCCATTTCATTTGTGCCCCTTGTATACAAAAATTAAGTAAAAAGCTGTAAAGATGAAATTCTGATACCTTATAGCTAAGATGTCTAGGACTCATGCTCTCCCATACTTAGCACCTTAAATTTTGCATCCTACCTCAGAAACTAACTTCTTGAAGTTTCTTGCGGAGGAAACTTCAAGAAGGTCCACATTTTGAGGTGGAATTTGATTAAGAATTAGTTTCCAAAAGAAGGTGCTACTCAGCTTTTGGTCCTAGCAGGGCAGATAATGAAAGAATCTAGTTAAGAGAACCTGTGGTAATAGTGGTTAAAAAACAAAAAAGCTGGTTGAAAAGTGAGCTCTCCCCAGATGTGGTTTTTTTTTTTCCAGCTGGTTTTGCAAAAAATGGAGAAGCTCTTGCTTTTTCTTTGGAGAGTTAAGTGCAGTTGAAATTTTTAGTTTCTATATTTCTTGTGTGCTAGTTTACCTATTTTTGCATTTTTTCAGTTTCAGAAATGACTTAATTCCTTACGTAAATTTTTAGTTTAACAAGCATAGATTAAGTGCCTGTGCTCATAGTTGATTCTATGCTAGGTTTCAGGGGCTAGAAAGAAGAGTAAGACCCTGTGGGGCACAGTGGCTCACACCTCTAATCCAGCATTTTGGGAGGCTGAGGCGGGTGGATCATGAGGTCAGGAGATCAAGACCATCCTGGCTAATACAGTGAAACCCTGTCTCTACTAAAAATACAAAAAATTAGCTGGGCGTTGTGGCAGGCGCCTGTAGTCCCAGCTACTCAGGAGGTTGAGGCAGGAGAATGGCTCGAATCCGGGAGGTGGAGCTTGCAGTGAACTGAGATTGTGTCACTGCACTCCAGCCTGGGCAACAGAGGGAGCCGTCTCAAAAAAAAAAAAAAAGAGTAAGACCCTTGTCCTGCAGAAAGACATGGATGGAGTACAGTGGCTTTCACTTTGTTCTGTCTGAATTCCTGGGTGACATTCTTTTTATTTTTCAACAGTAATTGGTGGCTCACTGTGGCAGTGATCCTAAAGGTGGGTTAAAATCTCTGCAATAAAGAGAAGTTGTGAATGTTCTAAGTAGGGTATATGTGAGATGCCCCAGAAACATATGAGGCGGGGGCATTATTAGGCTTAGCCTGTTACCAATGAGGAATACATTCAGAGAGAGATGTGGAAATAGGCAGAGGCTAATAACCATGTGCACCGAAGAGGGAAGAGGCAGAAGGGACAGCAGGAGCCACGTCATGTAAGTGTGAAACATCCTGGGGTGTGTGTGGGAACTACAAGCTGTTTGAGATTAAAGAGGCTGGAGTGTGAGGCAGGTTAGTGATTGAGGCTGAGCGAAGAGGGCAGCTAGAGCAGCCTGTGTGCATGATGGAGTGACTGCATTATTCTCATTCTTGATGTGTTTGACTTTAGGAGCTAAGTTTTTTTTTTTTTTTTTTTTTTTTTTTTGAGACAGAGTCTCGCTCTGTCACCCAGACTGGAGTGCAGTGGTGCGATCTCGGCTCACTGCAAGCTCCGCCTCCCGGGTTTATGCCATTCTCCTGCCTCCCGGGTAGCTGGGACTACAGGTGCTCGCCACCTCGCCCGGCTAGTTTTTTTTTTTTTTTTTTTTTTTGTATTTTTTAGTAGAGACGGGGTTTCACCGTGTTAGCCAGAATGGTAAGTAGTTTAGTTCATGCCATTTAGCAAATGCTGATTTGGGATATCATGGAAGACTGATGCCTAGGTTAATTTTGGAAAACGCTCACCAGAGATCCCATTGAACTGTTTTTTTTTTTTTGCCTCTTCAGTACTTCATAAGCATGGGACTGGCTATGCTCCCAAAACATTTCATGGAGTTCGCACCTGTTCTTAGGGTATCCTGTGACAGGGTAATTAAGGCAAATTGTGATACAGGACTAGGAATCTTATAATAAGGTTGACTGAGCCCATGTTGTTATTATTATTTTTTTTTTTTTCGAGAGGGAGTCTCGCTCTGTCGCCCAGGCTGGAGTGCAGTGGCGCGATCTCGGCTCACTGCAAGCTCCGCCTCCCGGGTCCACGCCATTCTCCTGCCTCAGCCTCCCGAGTAGCTGGAACTACAGGCGCCCGCCACCACGCCCGGCTAATTTTTTGTATTTTTAGTAGAGACAGGGTTTCACCATTTTAGTCAGGATGGTCTGGATCTCCTGACCTCGTGATCCGCCCGCCCCGGCCTCCCAAAGTGCTGGGATTTCAGGCGTGAGCCACCGCGCTTGGCCCATGTTATTTTTTTAAGGTTAGCTGTGGCGAGACAGTCATCAGTGGTGCTGGTTAAAGCTCCTAGTATTATATGATTTTTGTTAAAGACATTCCAAGTGATGTAATGAACTTTTGGAGAAAAATGTGATAGACGCTTCTGTGTGCGCGTACCACTACCTAAACTTGGGGACAACAGTACAGCACAGTGGTAGGGGGGGCCAGTGGCATCTTGCTTTGAGCTACACAGGCCTCAGCAGGAACCTTTGCTTAGCCCTGTGATCTTGTGCAAACTGATTAAACTCTGAGATTTCTGTTTTTAAAATCTGTAAGTGAGGATAGTAAAACCTAGTGGAGAGGGTTATTGGGTATTAAATGATAATGTCTGTAAAGGACTTCTTGGATTATCTGATACTAAAGTCATATTATCTCAGTAATAAGTTTGTGTATTTACCATGTGGCAGTGGAAAACGGGGGATGGATGTGCCTGTTCCTGTATGACCCCATGGTTTATGGTTTATGTTTTGTATATACAGAGACATAGGAATGTTTCACATTTCTTTGTAAAATACGGGTTATGCACTGTGAATAAGTTAAGAATTGGTGTTTTATATCTAGGTGCATGGATCTTAGAATCCCTAAAATGTGTTTAGTTATGGGATTATCTTAAACAAGAGAGATCATGCTTAAGGGAAATAATAGACCAGGAGATGAATTCCTAATTCTAAACAGTTTAAAAATGGACGAAGGATGAGAAGTGGCAGTTCAGAAGGAGATAGCTGAAAAGTCAATCTGTGTACAAAAAGATACCCAATCTAGGCTGGGCATGGTGGTTCATGCCTGTAATCCCAGCACTTGGGGAGGCCGAGGTGGGTGAATCGCTTGAGCTCAGGAGTTTGAGACCAGCCTGGGCAACATGGTGAAACACTGTCCCTACAAAAAATACAAAAATTAGCCAGGCATGGTGGTGCGTGCCTGTAGTCCCAGCTAACTGGGGGGCTGAGGCGGGGGAATAGCTTGAGCCCAGGTTTGCACCACTGCACTCCAGGCTGGGCAATAGAGTGAGATCTTATTTCAAAAAGCAACAACAAAACAAACAAAACCCTAATCTAACTAGTTATTAGGGAAGTACCAACTATAATGACCTTTTTTTGCCTATGAGGTTGGAGAAAAAGGAATAAGATTGGCAGTATCTGGTGTTGGCAAGGTTGTGGAGGCATGGCCACTCATATAGCTAGAGAGTACATTGGCAAAGATTTCTTGGCACACTATTTGGCAGTATCTATTAGAACTTAAAATGAGAATACCTTTCAACTAAGTGTCATGGAAAACAACCCAGTCCTCATGGCTTTGTGTCATCTGTAAGCACAGTTTTAACCAGCAGTATTGTAAAAGAGCTCCATCCAAATTGCCAAGCAGGAATTGGTAAAAGTGGTCTCTAGTAGGTGGGAGTCCATAAAACACAGAATTCTTAGGTTATACTATATTACACGTCACATTTTAACAGGTATCGTACAGATAATCTGAAACTAACACTATTGTCTACTTTTCAAGCAAAAAAGATCTCTGGCTCTAATTTTACTGTTTGGGACATTTTGTAATTGCCTATCTTTGAGTTGTAGAAAGGAAATTTTTGTAAAGGAAGACAATACTAAGAGCCCTTCCTTTTTTCTTTTTGTTAAAAGTGCTTTAAGGCCAGGGTGCTTGGCTCATGCTTGTAATTCCAGCACTTTGGGAGACCATCCTGTGTAAGGCAGCAAGAACCCATGTTTACTTATTTTTGTTTGTTTGTTTGAGACAGAGTCTTGCTCTGTCACCCAGGCTGAAGTGCAGTGGCATGATCTCGGCTCACTGCAACCTTCTGCTCACTGCAACCTCCGCCTTCCGGGTAAGGGATTCTTGTGCCTCAGCCTCCTGAGTAGCTGGGATTACAGGCCGGTACCACCATACCCAGCTAATTTTTGTATTTTTAGTAGAGACAGGGTTTCACCATGTTGACCAGGCTGGTCTTGAACTCCTGACCTCAAGTAATCTGCCCGCCTCAGCCTCCTAAAATGCTGGGTATACAGGCGTGAGCCATTGCGCCCGGTGAACCCATGGTATTTTTTTTTAGATGTAGTCTAGCTCTGTCACCAGCCTGGAGTGCAGTTCCGTGATCTCAGCTCACTGCAACCTCTGCCTCTCAGGTTCAAGCGATTGTCCTGCCTCAGCCTCTGGAGTAGCTGGGACTACAGGCTTGTGCCACCATGCCTGGCTAATTTTTGTATTTTTGGTAGAGATGGGGTTTCACCATATTAACCAGGATGGTCTCAATCTCCTGACCTTGTTATCTACCCGCCTCAGCCTCTGAAAGTGCTGGGATTACAGGTGTGAGCCACTGCGCTTGCCCCTGCCCCCACTTTTTTTTTTTTTTTTTTTTTTTGAGATGAGTCTCACACTGTTGCCTGGGCTGGAGTGCAATGGCATGATCTCAGCTCACTGCAAACTCCGCCTCCTGGGTTCAAGCAGTTCTCCCGCCTCAGCCTCCTGAGTAGCTGGGATTACAGGTGCCTGCCACCACGCCCAGCTAATTTTTTGTATTTTTAATAGAGATGGAGTTTCACCATGTTGGCCAGGCTGGTCTTGAACTGCTGACATTGTGATTCACCCACCTCAGCCTCCTAAAGTGTTAGGGATTACAGGCGTGAGCCACCATGCCTGGCGGAACCCATGTTTAAAAGGAAAGAATAAGCACTTTAAAATAATGTTCAACTATTTGTAACTTTGAGGCATGTTTAATGCCTTTCTCCATAACAGCAATTTCACTTGTAGTATTCTGTTACAAAGACATACTTGGCAAAAAGACATAAGTGTTTTTTCCGTATTGTTTAGTAGTTAAAAATAGGAAATAACCTAAATGGCCATCAAAAGAAAACATACCCTGTTCTGGCCTGGTATGGTGGCTCACGCCTATAATCCCAGCACTTGGGGAGGCTGAGACAGGTGGATCACGAGATCAGAAGATGGAGACCATACTGGCTAACATGGTGAAACCCCATCTCCACTAAAAACAAAAAATTAGCTGGGTGTGGTGGTGGGCACCTGTAGTACCAGCTACTCGGGAGCAAGAGAATGGTGTGGACCCAGGAGGTGGAGTTTGCAGTGAGCCGGTATCACGCCACTGTGCTCCAACCTTGGCGACAGTGTGAGACTCCGCCTCAAAAAACAAAACCAAAAAAAAAGGAAAAAAGAAAACGTACCCTATTCTAACCATATATTCCCTTTTTTTTTTTCTTGCTCTGTCACCCAGGCTGGAGTGCAGTGGTATAATCTTGGCTCACTGCAACCTCTGCCTCCTGTGTTCAAGTGATTCTCCTGTCTTGGCCTCCTGAGTAACTGAGATTATAGGCACCTGCCACCGTACCAGGCTAATTTTTGTATTTTTAGTAGGATGGGGTTTCACCATGTTGGCCAGCCTGGTCTCGAATTCCTGACCTCAAATGATCTGCCCGCCTTGGCCTCCCAAAGTGTTATTATTACTGGCATGAGCCACTGCACCCAGCCCTAACAATATATTCTGTGGCATATTTTGTAGCAGTTATAAGGAATGATAGAGGTTTGTTTTGTTTTGTTTTGTTTTTGAGATGGAGGTTAGCTATTGTTGCTCAAGCTGGAGTTCAATGGTGCAATCTCGTCCACCTCCTGGGTTTAAGCGATTCTTCTGCCTCAGCCTCCTGGAATGATAGAGGTTTTATAATAAACCCCATTACATGTTAACATAAAATTTTCAATTAAAAAACTCTTTTTCTGAGACAGAGTCTTGCTCTGTTGCCCAGGCTGGAATGCAGTGATGCAATCTCAGCTCACTGCAGCCTCCGCCTTCTGGGTTCAAGTGATTCTCCTGCCTCAGCCTCCCGAGTAGCTGGGACTACAGGCGTGCGCCACCACACCTGACTAGTTTTTGTACCTTTAGTAGAGACCAGGTTTCACCATGTTGGCCAAACTGTTCTCAAACCCCTGACCTCAAGTGATCCGCCCACCTCAGCCTCCCAAAGTACTGAGATTAGAGGCGTGAGCCACCATGTCTGGCCCTAAAAAACTTAAGAGAACTGTTTTTCATTTTTGTAAGTTTCTTTGGCCTAAGAGGCAACTGGGAACTCGTAACTACTACTGCATTCAGTTTCTTGTCATGTATTGTTTTGATTGAAGCATATGAAGAAAATCCAGCCATATACGGATATGTAGTTAGAAAAGGAAGGAGTATAAATAATTACAGATATTCTTTGGTCCTACATCGAAATATGACAAGGGAGAGTTAAAAAAAAAGTTCCTTTTTTAATTTAAATTGAGACAGGATCTCACTATGTTGCATAGACTGGTCTTGAACTCCTGGGCTTCAAGTAAGTGATCATTGTGTCTCAGCCTCCCCGAAGTGTTGGGATTACAGGCGTGAGCCACTGCACCCAGCTACAAGTGGTAGGTTTTTTGCAGATGTGCAGGGGTGGGGGCTTACTGGTAAAGACCGGGAAACCACCTGCTGGACAGATTCTAAAAGAGCTGTAACACCAAGTTAGTGGCGTTTTTTTAAAGGCTAGTTTCATTGTGGAATCTGAAATATCAGTGAATTTTTTTTGTACTTGTTACAAAAAAAAAAAATACATTGATTCTCTTATACTTGGAAAGGATCTTTTATCCACAAGGATTGGGAGGCTGTCAAAGCTTATTGGTAATAGATAGAAGCTTTTCAAAATACTAGTTTTTACTTTAAAGCTCAAATTTAGTTATTTGGCAACAAATACTTCAGGAAAATAGTTTTACCTGAAGTGACAGACTCATTTTATTCCTTTTTGAGAAAATATCTGCCAGATACTCAAGCTTTTAAGTGACTACATTTTGCTTGTAGTTCCTTCAGGTAGAAACGGTGCATAAGTGGTTCGTCTTGCACCTCAAACAACTGCACAGTGCTTTTTGTGCAGACAGCCGGGATAGGTAGCAGAAGTGCTTTATGCATACTTCCCTTTTCTTCATATAGATCATAAAAGGATGTATACTCAAGGGTTGAGATTAGGACATTTTTAAACAGTTTGCATAATTCTTCACTGCAAATGCCAGCGAAGAATACAGTGACGGGCCGGGCACGGTGGCTCAAGCCTGTAATCCCAGCACTTTGGGAGGCCGAGATGGGCGGATCACGAGGTCAGGAGATCGAGACCATCCTGGCTAACATGGTGAAACCCCGTCTCTACTAAAAAAAATACAAAAAACTAGCCGGGCGAGGTGGCGAGCGCCTGTAGTCCCAGCTACTCGGGAGGCTGAGGCAGGAGAATGGCGTGAACCCGGGAGGCGGAGCTTGCAGTGAGCTGAGATCCGGCCACTGCACTCCAGCCTGGGCAATAGAGCGAGACTCCGTCTCAAAAAAAAAAAAAAAAAAAAAAAAAAAGAATACAGTGACTACTAGTACAGTTCAGTGCCACTGTGTTGCTTCATGCTAAGGACCAGCAGCTTTACCAATCATTGCTTTTGCTCTATCAGTGCAAATACAACACAGCAGAAAAGGCAAATAACATCTTAGTGTTATTAGGAAAATAGTCTTAACTTCTTAGACTTCCTGAAAGTGTGTCAGGGATTCCTTATACCATACTTTGAGAATGGCTGCTCCACTCTAATGTGTGGTTTGAAATTAGATCAAGTGACTGGGTGTAATGGCTCATGCCTTTAATCCCAGAACTTTGGGAGGCTGAGGTGGCCACGTCGATCACTTGAGGCCGGGAGTTTGAGACCAGTCTGGCCAATAGAGTTAAACCACCCCGCCCCCCCCTTCTCTACTAAAAATACAAAAAGTGATCCGGGTGTGGTAGTGCATGCCTGTGGTCCCAGCTACTTAGGAGGCTGAGGCATGAGAATCTCTTGAGCCTGGGAGGCGGAGGTTTGCAGTGACCCAAGATTGCACCACTGCACTCCAGCCAGGGCGACAGAGTGAGACTCTCTCAAAAAAAAAAAAAAAAAAAGGGAAAAAAAAGTATCACATATATACATACACACACACACACACACACACACACACACACACACACACACACACACACACACATATATATTCTTTTTTTTTCTTTTTTTGAGATGGAGTCTTGCTCTGTCACCCAGGCTAGAGTGCAGTGGCGTGATCTCGGCTCACTGCAAGCTCTGCCTCCTGGGTTCACACCATTTTCCTGCCTCAGCCTCCCGAGTAGTTGGGACTACAGGCACCCGCCAGCACACCCAGCTAATTTTTTGTATGTTTAGTAGAGATGGAGTTTCACTGTGTTAGCCAGGATGGTTTGGATCTCCTGACCTCGTGATCCACCTGCCTTGGCCTCCCAAAGTGCTGGGATTACAGGCGTGAACCACCGTGCCTGGTCTGTATCAGGTATTCTTGAAAATATGTATTTACATAATAACAAGAGCAAGTGAGGATTTTATGCAATTCCATGGCATATTAGCCTCAATAGGGAAGTCAATATGGGGGAAAAAAAAAAAAGATAATCGGTATAGAGAAGCAAATGAAAAAATGTCAGAAATTTTAAATAAAAAGAAGAAAAATCTAAGTGTATGAAAGATAAAATATTGCCAGGTGTGATGTCTCAGTCTTGTAATCCCAGCACTTTGGGAAACTGCAGCCCGGAGGATTGCTTGAGCCCAGGAGTTCAAGACCAGTCTGGGTGGCTGGATGCAGTGGCTCACGCCTATAATTCCAGCACTTTGGGACGCCAAAGCGGGCAGATCACTTGAGGTCAGGAGTTCAAGACCAGCCTGGCCAACATGGTAAAACCCCATCTCTACCAAAAATACAAAAAAAAATTAGCCGGGTGTGGTGTTGTGTGCCTGTGGTCCCAGCTACTCAGGAGGCTGAAGCACGAGAATCGTTTGAACGTAGGAGGTGGAGGCTGTACTGAGCCGAGATCAGGTCACTGCACTCCAGCCTGGGTGATAGAATGAGACTCCACCTCAGAAAACAAAACAAAACAAAACAAAAAAACCAGCCTGGGCAATATAGTGAGACCCCATCTCTACAAAAAATAAAAAATTAGCCAAATGTGATGGTGCATGCCTGTAGTCCCAGCTACTTGGGAGGCTGAGGTGGGAGGATTGCTTGAGCCTAGTGAGCCACAGTGAGCTGTGATTGTGCTACTGCCCTCCAGCCTGGGCAACAGAGTGAGACCCTCTCTCTAAAATTTTTAAAAAGATAAAGCATTTAGAATAAATAGTTAAGGACTGCTGAAAACAAATAGACATGAGCAGGATGAATCTATTTTTAGATAGATTCTAAAATCTGAAAAACCGTATCACCATGTGGTTTGACCATGTTGGGCAGGCTGGTCTTGAACTCCTGACCTCAAGTGATCCTCCTGCCTCAGCCTCCCAAAGTGCTAGGATTACAGGCGTGAGCTACCACGCCTGGCACCAGGTGAGGCATTTTTGATGGAATTCCTCAGAAGTGGTACTGCTTTCAGTGCACCTCATCTAGAGGCACATAGTGCTTATTGATTTTTGTTCCAGTAGTGGTGGTAACTTTGACCAATTGGTTAAGTAGTCTCTGCCAGGTTTCTTCAGGATAAAGTTACTTTTTTTTCCCTTCCTAATAAGAACTTTGTGGGGAGATATTTTGAGACAATGTAAAGATTATGTCTCTCATAATACTGTCACTAATTTTAGCACCCATTGATGATTCTTGTCAGCAGCTGTCACTGCTACTATAGTGGCTGTCAAATGGTGGTGGCTTTCTACTTCTGTTTTTTCTACATTTATTATTTGTTTTTTATTTTGTTCAAGACAGAGTCTTGCTCTGTCGCCCAGGCAGCAGTGCAGTGGTGCCATCTCGGCTCACTGCCACTTCTGCCTCCTGGACTCAAGTGATCCTCCTGCGTCCCGAATAGCTGGGATTACAGGTGCCTGCCACCATGCCTAGCTAATTTTTTGTATTTTTAGTAGAGATGAGGTTTCGTCATGTTGGCCAGGCTGGTCTTAAACTCCTGACTTCAGGTAATCCACCCACCTTGGTCTCCCATAATGCTGGGATTACACGTGTGAGCCACCACGCTGGGCGTCTACACTTACGATTTGGAATAAACTTTACTTTCCCCAATTTACTTTGTTTATTTTAATATTAGACTCATGGAATCTTATTGCATAGATTATAACATGTTACAGTTGTTATTTTATTGCTTGGACTGTGGAAATGCGGTTTTCCAAAGGCAAGTGTATTAACATGGTGGTGGTATTCTGAAGGCAATGATTCAGCACAGATGGAAAGATGATTATGACCATCTAATGTCCAAAGATTATGATCATCTAATTTCAAAGATGAAATCTTTGCTTGTGCTTCATTTTATTTTTTCTTTTAATTTGTTTTGTGCTTCATTTTAGACGAGCAGCTTTATACTTACTACAGACTTATCTACGTAAATGTAATAAATCTGATACTTTCTGGGGATACCTTACAACTAGTGAAAGTAAGGTCATTCGTTGTTCATATACATGATGCATTGCCTTAAATTCAGATACTGCCCTCTACTTAAACATAACTATTATATGTTGTATATGTCATTTATGGTCATTGTTAATTACCTGCAGGTTATTTTTTTCCATACCAGTCTAACTTTAGCTCATGATCATGCATTTTTCCCCAGTCTCTTGCATTTTGATGTGCTATCTATAACAATATTGGTAAAGCATTGTTATACCCTTCTTCAGCGTTCCTATCTATTCTTAGGTCTCTTGATGAATAATGTACATACCGAAACAAATCTAATGGAATCTTAAGCTGTTTTCTGTATACAAAAAGCACTCACAGGAACTAAGTAAAAGCAGTTTTACTTAGTTATACTAAGTAATACTATATACTGTATACAAAACACCCATAGGAACTAAGTAATACTTAGTTATACTGTATACAAAACACCCACAGGAACTAAGTAAAAGTAGTTTTTTCTAAATTAATTAAAAAGCTTGGAAGGTTTTAGAAAAATAGTGCACATGGCAAAATTTAAATAATTTATTTTTCTCCTTCCTTAAATGCAGCTACTGTGCAGTTTATTGTGTTCCTTTAGGGAACATTTGCATGTATATGTGAGCATCTATGAATGTATGCTTTTTTAAATAAAAAATACAACTTAGCGCCACAGCTTACTGTTTTATTTATTGTTGTTTTTAGAGATAGGGTCTCACTCTGCCGCCCAGGCTGGAATGCAGCGGTATGAACATAGCTCAGTGCAGCCTCTAAATTCTGGGCTGAAGTGATCCTTCCACCTCAGCCTCCTGAGGAGCTGAGACCACACCTGGTTAATTGTTTCCTTTTTAAATTTTTAGTAGAGATGGTAACTCTATGTTGTTCAAACGGGTCTCCAGCTCCTGCTTCAAGTGATCCTCCTGCTTCGGTCTCAGATTGCTGGGATTACCGGCATGAGCCACTGAACCCAAATACCTCACTGTTTTAAAAAGCAATTTTTTTTTTTTTTTTTTAAAGACAGAGTCTTGCTCTGTCACCCAGGCTGGAGTGCAGTGGTGCAATGTGAACTCACAGCAACCTCCGCCTCCCAGGTTCAAGTGATTCTCATGCCTCAGCCTCCCAGGTAGCTGGGATTACCAGCACCCACTACCATGCTCAGCTACTTTTTGTATTTTTTAGTAGAGACGGGGGTTTTACCATGATGGCCAGGGTGGTCTTGAACTCCTGGCCTCAAGTGATACGTTCGCTTTGGCCTCCCAGAGTGCTGGGATTACAGGTGTGAGCCACCGCACCTGACCTAAAAAGCAATTTTAAAGGTTCTTTGGAAGGTGGGATAGGGAATAATTACAGTAATATGATATGTTAAATACTATTAAAATAGTGGACTTGATTTAGGAGTATATTCACCCATATGTGGGCCAATAATACATTGTAACATATTTAAATATCTTGTCATTGATAGGATATTAATAATATCTTAGGTTTCATTATTAGTGCTTGTTAAAGATTTTTCTGATTTTCAGGAAACTCCAGCATGTGGTTTACCCCAATTATGATGGAAAGAAGAAATGTGTTGTGCAACGTTTAACCAAAAATAAAAAAAGAACAAAACCCCCAAACCTCTGAAAACCTCAGAGCAGTCTTTTTAAATAGCATATGCATGACACATTGTATTAACTGGAACATGTTCAGTGCTCTAAATTTAATTCTAATGGTGTTGTGTTTTTTTTTTTTTTTTTTTTTTGACAAGTCTCCCTCTGTTTCCCAGGCAGGAGTGCAGTGGCGCGATCTTGGCTCACTGCAACCTCCGCCTCCTGGGTTCAAGTGATTTTCCTGCCTCAGCCTCCCAAGTAGCTGGGATTACAGGCGTGTGCCACCATGCCTGGCTAATTTTCTGTATTTTTAGTAGAGACGGGGTTTCACCATGTTAGCCAGGATGGTCTCAATCTCGTGACCTCGTGATCTGCCCTCCTTGGCCTCCCAAAGTGTTGAAATTATAGGCGTGAGCCACTGCGCCCAGCCCAGAAAATCTTGCATATTTTATTTTTTATTTTTCCTTATTATTATTATGTTTTTTGAGATGGAGTCTCACTCTGTAGCCCAGGCTGGAGTGCAGTGGTGCCATCTCGGCTCACCGCAACCTCTGCCTTCCAGGTTCAAGAGATTCCCCCGCCTCAGCTTCCTGAGTAGCTGTGATTACAGGTGCTTGCCACCACACCTGGCTAATTTTTGTGTTTTCAGTAGAGATGGGGTTTCACAATGTTGGCCAGGCTGGTCAACATGGCGAAACCCCGTCTCTACTAAAAAATACAAAAATAGGCCAGGCGCAATGGCTTATGCCTATAATCCCAGCATTTTGGGAGGCCGAGGCAGGTGGATCACCTGAGGTTGGGAGTTCGAGACCAGCCTGATGAACATGAAGAAACCCTGTCTCTACTAAAAATACAAAATGACCTGGGAGTGGTGGCGCATGCCTGTAATCCCAGCTACTCAGGAGGCTGAGGCAGGAGAATCGCCGGAACCCGGGAGGCGGAGTTTGCAGTAAGCCGAGATGGTACCACTGCACTCCAGCCTGGGTGACAGAGCAAGGCACTGTCTCAAAAAAAAAAAAAAAAAAAAAAAAAAAATCACAGTAATGTTTAAATATGTAGAGCTGATTGATATATTTTACTTTTGGTTGTGGATGATTTGTGTTTCAGTATTAATATTTAACTTTTTCAAAATAAGCTTAATGCCAGTATAATTTAAGATACTGAAATTTCACAAAACTGCTTCCAAATGGTTTGATTAAACATAAAATTCTAGTTACCTGGTTTTATAGTACATTTTAATTTGGTTTACGTACTGCCACCATAAATCTCTGAATTTATCAAAGGACTAGATGGACATTTTAGTAAAATAACATCAAAACATCTAAAATGAATATTTATAAATTAAAATTGAAACTATAACTCCTTAAAATCTAGAGATTGGTCTCTGCAAAGTCTGAGTATAATATGTTATTTCTTGTTATTTTAAAAATGAAGGAAACAGGCTGGGCTCGGTGGCTCAAGCTTGTAATCCCAGCTGGGAGGCCGAAGTGGGTGGATCACCTGAAGTCAGGAGTTTGAGACCAGCCTGACCAACATGGCGAAACCCTGTCTCTACTGAAAATACAAAAATTAGCCGGGCGTGGTAGTGGGCACCTGTAATCCCAGCTTCTTGGGAGGCTGAGGCAGGATAATTGCTTGAACCCGGGAGACGGTGGTTGCACTGAGCTGAGATCAGGCCAGTGTACTCCAGCCTGGGCGACAGCAAGACTCCATCTAAAAAAAAAAAAAAAAAAAAAAAAAGGAATGTTATTCTATATTATTGACTTTGCATAAAACCTAAGATGACATTAATCTGTACACAACTGATAAATCTGCCTTAAGGGATTACAATTTAACGTTGTTGATGTTTGCAGTTTGATTTCTATTGCTTATTTGAAGTTTCATTTTCTTTCAACTTATGTTTTGAGCCCTGCCAATGACATCCATTATGCCCAGGTGCTAGGGAGACAGAAAAGCATTAACTTACAATTTTAAAAGAGAAAAATTAACTTTTTAAAAAATTTTCTTGAGACCGAGTTTCACTCTTGTTGCCCAGGCTGGAGTGCAATGGCACAGTCTTGGCTTACTGCAACCTCTGCCTCCTCCTGGGTTCAAGTGATTCTCATCCCTCAGCCTCCCGAGTAGCTGGGATTACAGGCATGCGCTACCACGCCCAGCTAATATTTTTGTATTTTCAGTACAGACGGGGTTTCTCCATGTTGGCCATGCTGGTCTCGAACTCCCGACCTCAGGTGATCCACCCGCCTCTGCCTCCCAGAGTGTTGGGATTACAGGTGTGAGCCACCCCGTCCAGCCAGAAAAATTAACATTTTATAGTACTTATTCAACTTAAAAACAGCTTTATGTGAATGATACAAGTATAATATTTTTAACCACTGTCATAATTGGCAGTCACTTTAAATGCTTAGCTGGACTGAGTTTTCACACTCTCTGATTAGGTAATTTCTGGAAGAGGTGGGAGCAGTTAAGGTTCTGCAAGTCTTTTTTTTTGTTTTTTCCCTAAATCTACAGAATTTTAACATGTGTGTCTTCTTTTTTTTTTTTTTTTTTTTAAGAGACGGAGTCTCACTCTTGTCCCCAGGCTGGAGTGCAGTGGCGTGATCTTGGCTCACTGCAACCTCTGCCTCCCAGGTTCAAGCGATTCTCTTGCCTCAGCCTCCCAAGTAGCTGGGACTACAGGCGCACACCACCAAGCCCAGCTAATTTTTCTATTTTTAGTAGAGATGGGGTTTCACTATATTGGCCAGGATGGTCTCGATCTCTTGACCTCGTGATCCGCCCACCTTGGCCTCCCAAAGTGCTGGTATTACAGGTGTGAGCCACCATTGCCTGGTCTTAACGTATGTGTCTTTATTTTTTGTAGAGATGTGATCTCACTGTATTGCCCAGGCTGGTCTTGAACTCCTGGCCTCAAGCGATCCTCCCACCTTAAGATGTGTGTCTTGTTAGGAGTAAATCAGATCTGGTGGTTTTGATGCTATTTATTCAGTCTCATAACTGTCATGACTCTGAATATACAGGCTCTTGAAATGGTAGACCAAAAAATACTTCCAGTATATTACTTCCTATTCTTTTCTGCTAGTAGGATTTTTGCAACTAATTTTTTAGTTATTTATGTATTTAAAGCCTTCCCAAGTCCCAGGATACCTAAAGTTGTAAACATAGAGGTAATTAACTAAATGATGTCTGATAGATAAATCTATAGAGGAGGGATTCATAATCCCAAATGCTTGTAACTGATATTGTATTCTTGTGTTCAAGGTTTAATCGTCAGTAGAGTAGGCTTAAATTTGTGTATGTATATGATGTGGGACCTCTTAGAAAAAAGCTAAAACTTTGACTTAGGTCCTTCTGTAGCCCTAGTAGAGCCTGTGTAAAAATAAAAATGACCTGATATGTGGACAGGTGGCTGGTGGTTAGGGGTGTGTTGGAGTCCTGGTGTGCCGCTCCCCCAGTAGACAGTCTGTCCGGATAGCTTATGTTTGCGCTTGTTTCTACTAGTCTGTTGCAGGCAGTTATTAAAGTACTTGGCTGTGTAACACATTTTTAAAGCTTACGCATTTCCAAAACACTGATTTCAACATTTTTACAAGGGCCCATCCCACTGAAGTGTAATACCTTATATAGATTGTTTTTTTTTTTTTTTTTTTTTTTTTTTTGAGATGGAGTCTTGCTCTGTCGCCCAGGCTGGAGTGCAGTGGCCGGATCTCAGCTCACTGCAAGCTCCGCATCCCAGCTTTACGCCATTCTCCTGCCTCAGCCTCCCGAGTAGCTGGGACTACAGGTGCCCGCCACCTCGCCCGGCTAGTTTTTTGTAATTTTTAGTAGAGACGGGGTTTCACCGGGTTAGCCAGGATGGTCTCGATCTCCTGACCTTGTGATCCGCCCGTCTCGGCCTCCCAAAGTGCTGGGATTACAGGCTTGAGCCACCGTGCCCGGCCATATATAGATTGTTAAAAACAGATTTAATCTATGTTGTTTTTTCAAATTATAAAGCTTTGTTTTGAAACAGAATCTCTCTCTGTTGCCCAGGCTGGAGTGCAGTGGCATGATCTTGGCTCACTGCACCTGCAACCTCTGCCTCCTGGGTTCAAGCGATTCTTCTGCCTCAGCCTCCTGAGTAGCTGGGACTACAGGTGTGTGCCACCACGCCCAGCTAATTTTTTGTATTTTTAGTAGAGATGGTGTTTCACCGTGTTAGCCAGGATGGTCTCGATCTCCTGACCTCGTGATCTGCCCACCTCGGCCTCCCAAAGTGCTGGGATTGCAGGTGTGAGCCACCGTGCTCAACCACTAATTGTAAAGCTTTCAAAAAAGAGCTAGAAGGTTTGGCAGAGAGGAAAGGGCCATTGTAAATTTTTGTGGTTCTGTTATAGAGAAAGCCCGAGGGCAGGTAGGTGTGCTCTGGGTACTATTGAGTGTGGGTATTATGCAAAGGTGAGAGCCATTTGTTTCTATCTTTGGTGCTTGGTGCCCCCACCCACCCAAGTTTCTTTGTTTATGTTAAACATTTTGACCAATTATATCAGCGTTGGAAGGGAGACCAAGAGTTTCTTCCTTTGAGAGACTTGTATCCTCTGTGCGATTGGTTGGTTATGTGTTAAGTCATAGGGGTAGTGTGTGTTGTGTAATCACACTGATTATAAGCATGATATCACAACCTACATTATCATAGGGCACAGAGTTTAAACATGTCACTTTTTATTTTATTTTTTTATTTTGAGGCAAGGTCTCTGTCCCCAGGCTGGAGTGCAGTGGTGGTATCATAGCTCACTGCAGCCTCAAACTCCTGGGCTTAAGGGATTCTCTTGCCTCAGCCTTCCTGAGTAGCTGGGACTACAGGTGCATGCTACTGTGCCCAGCTAATTTTTAAAGTTTTTGTAGAGATGAGGTCTCATTTTGTTGCCCAGGCTGGTCTTTAGCTCCTGGACTGAAGTGATTCTACTTCAACCTCCCAAAATATTAAGACTACAGGTGTCAGACACCGTGCCTGGCCTAAACATGTAACTTTTTAAATTGAAATTGAAAAATACGTAACATTTTTAACAGCTATAATGGTGGAAAGGAGAATCATTGAATTTTTTTTTTTTTTTTTTTTTGAGACGGAGTCTCGCTGTCTCCGAGGCTGGAGTGCAGTGGCTGGATTTCAGCTCACTACAAGCTCCGCCTCCCAGGTTCACGCCATTCTCCTGCCTCAGTTTCCCAAGTAGCTGGGACTACAGGTGCCCACCACCACGCCCGGCTAATTTTTTGTATTTTTAGTAGAGATGGGGTTTCACTGTGTTAGTCAGGATGGTCTCGATCTCCTGACCTGGTGATCCGCCCACCTCGGCCTCCCAAAGTGCTGGGATTACAGGTGTGAGCCACTGCGCCCAGCCGAATCATTGAATTTTCTTAGCATCTCAGTCTTACAAGTTTATTAAGTAGATTTTACCATCATTTTTACTGGAAATCTGTCATCTTTTCTGAGAATGTAATTTAACTGGAAGTGTGACATAGTTACTGAAGTTTTAAACGACCACAACTAGGGTTATTATAACTAAATTTATTTAACTAAACTTTTAAAGATTATTTTATCAGCTTAACAACCATTATAAGCATGTGGGGTCCTTGAAATGACTTCCCAGTAGAAGGGAATTAAAAAAATTTTTAAAAATAGAATCAGGGTCTTGCTAAGTTACCCAGGCCGATCAAAGGGAACTTCTTGAAACAACATATGCACTGAATCTTTTATTGTCAGTTAGTGTACTTATTTGCCTTATTTATCTTAGATGGTGTCTGAGGTTGGATATTTGCCTTGAAATGATCTATGTTGATGTGACCTTTATAAAATTTGTATGTGGTCCAGTGTAGTGGCTTGGTGGTTCATGCCCATAATTCCAGCACTTTGGGAAGGCCAAGGGGGCAGATTACTTAAGCTCAGGAATTCAAGACCAACCTGGCCAACATGGAGAAACCTTGTCTGTACGAAAAATACAGAAATTAGCCAGACATGGTGGTGGGTGCCTGTAATCTCAGCTACTTGGGAGACTGAGACAGGAGAATCACTTGAACCTGGGAGGTGGAGGTTGCAGTGAGCTGAGATGGTGGCACTGCACTTCAGTCTGGGCAACAGAGTGAGACTGTGTCTCAAAAAAATTAAAATTTGAAATTAAGTTAGATAATTTCTAGTGTTTCCCCCAGGAGATTGGGATTCATGTTGTTATTATATTGAACAATTTTCCTGAATATCTGTGTAAGTGGGTTTTATTTACACAGAAGCCAGATAGTGTACCTCTAAGATAAAGGTAGACGTAGCATGGACATTGGAGGTGTGAGTTTGAATTTGGCTGTTCGTTGACTTGCTTTTTGACATTGGTTAAAATAATCCTTTGAGGCTATTTCCTTAATCTGTAAAATGGGAGTCTTAAATTGACCTCACTTGTTTGGTGTAAGGGTACAGTGGAAATGGATTTCAAGTACTTGGTATGGCTTTACCCATAAGGAGTCACTGAATAGTTTTTTACTTTTGTTCTGAATATTGGTGAAATTTTAAAGTTTATTGTTAAATTGCAGTTGTGGCAGAAATAATCTGGAAATGATTAAGCTTCCTGTATGTTAATGACTTTATTTTGCTGGCTAAAAGATGTAACCTTTCATTTACAGCAGCTCTTCTGCTTTCATCAGAATTGGCATAAATGTGAATTGTGCAGAATTGTCTTAATGTAACAAAGGATTACATTTAAGTGAACGGTCCAGATTGTTTGTTTTATTTTTGAGACCAAGTCTTGCTCTTGTCCCCCAGGCTGGAGTGCGATGGCGCGATCTTGGCTCACTGCAACCTCCGCCTCCCGGGTTCAAGAGATTCTCCTGCCTCAACCCCCTGAGTAGCTGGGATTACAGGTGCCTGCCACCATGCCTGGCTAGTTTTGGTATTTTTAATAGAGACGGGGTTTCACCGTGTTGGCCAGGCTGGTCTCGAACTCCTGACCTCAGGTGATCCACGTGCCTCTGCCTCGAAAAGTGCTGGGATTACAGGCATGAGCCACCACGCCTGGCAGATAATTTTATTAATATGCATTAAGTTATATAACAAACTTTAGAAAGTATCCTATATTTGCTTTTCTGTTTTGTTTTTTTTTTGTTTTTTTTTTTTTGAGACAGAGTCTGGCTCTATTGCCCAGGCTGGAGTGCAGTCACGCGATCTAGGCTCACTGCAGCCTCTGCCTCCTGGGTTCAAGCAATTCTCCTGCCTCAGCCTCCTAAATAGCTGGGACTACAGGCGCACACCACCACCATGCCTGGCTAATTTTTGCATTTTTAGTAGAGACAGGGTTGCACCCAGTTGGCCAGGCTGGTCTTGAACTCCTGACCTCAGGTAATCCACCCACCTCAGTCCCCCAAAGTGCTGGGATTACAGATGTGAGCCACCGGGCCTGGCTAATATCCTATATTTGAAGTTATACTGTAGTTACTGCAGCAAAATGAATCCAAATGTACTCTCCTAGGCAAAGGAAGGAGATTTAACACTGTCTAATGCAACAATCTTAAAAAAATTCTAGTTTTTTTTGCGGTATAGGAAGTGCTTATGTCATCTCAGATTTTGTGCATGGCAAATATTTAACATCTCTTTACTACCAGATAGTCATGTAAAGTTAAATTATATTTTTCTCTTAAAACTTCCTTCTTGGTACTAACAAGCCCAGAGTTTGATTTTAATGGAATTTAACATTTGTATAGATTATGACTTCTAAATTTAAGAGAGTAGGGAAAAACAGTGAAAATTTTAAAAGTACCACAGTGGGGATAATGGTATAATAAATCTTCCTATACTGATCACTTAACTTCAAGAATCACCAAATGATGACTGGCTTTGGTTCGTCTCTGTGCCTCAATGCCACACCTCCCCAGATTATTTCAAAACAAATTGAAGATAGCAAGCTTTTTACATTCCTAATTCTTCAGCATGTATCTCTAAAAGACAGACTTTTAAAAAGCATAGACAATATCATTACATATTTAAAAACATGACACTAACTCACTGATATCAAATATTGCAGTTTTCCTGATTAGTTTTTTCCATTGTATTTGAATTGGGATTTAAAGAAGTTTCTTCCATTATGATTGGTTGATAGGTTTTAAGTTTGTTTTCTTAATGTCAAGGATTCCCCCCTCCTTTTTTCACTTTGAAATTTATTTGTTAAAAAATTTAGATGTTGGCCGGGCATGGTGGCTCACGCCTGTGATCCCAGTACTTTGGGAGGCCGAGGTGGGTGGATCACATGAGGTCAGGAATTCCAGACCAATCTGGCCAACATGGTAAAACCCTATCTCTACTAAAACTACAATATTAGCTGGGCATGGTGACACATACCTGTAATTCCAGTGACTCTAGAGGCTGAGGCACAAGAATCTCTTGAACCTGGGAAGTGGAGGTTGCAGTGACCTGAGATCACACCGCTGCCCTCCAGCCTGGGTTACAGAGTGAGACTGTCTCAAAAAAAAAAAAAAAAAAAGGCCAGGCGCTGTGGCTCACACCTGTAATCCCAGCACTTTGGAAGGCTGAGGCAGGCGGATCATGAGGTCAGGAGATCGAGTCCATCCTAGCCAACGTGGTGAAACCTCGTCTCTACTAAAAATACAAAAAAATTAGCTGGGCGTGGTCGTGGGCGCCTGTAATCCCAGCTACTCGGGAGGCTGAAGCAGGAGAATCGCCTGAACCCAGGAGGCAGAGGTTGCGGTGAGCTGAGATCATGCCCCTGTACTCCAGCCTGGGCGGCAGAGCCAGACTAAAAAAAAAGAAAAATACAAAACAAAAAAACCTTAGATGTTTGTGCTGGAGAGTTTCCCAGGTCTGGATGTTGCTGACAGTATTTTTGTGGTATAATTTTATGTGTAATTCTGTTCTCAGAGGACACAATAGGTCTAGAGACTTCATCATTTTCAGGATTTTTTTTTTTGAGACAGTCTTGCTCTGTCGCCCGGACTGGAGTGCAATGGCGCGATCTCAGTTCACTGCAACCTCTGCCTCCCAGATTCAGGTGATTCTTCTGCCTCAGCCTCCCGAATAGCTGGGACTACAGGCACCCGCCACCACACCTGGCTAATTTTTGTACCTTTAGTAGAGACGGGGTTTCACCATGTTAGCCAGGTTGGTCTCATCTCCTGACCTCGTGATCTGCCTGCCTCTGCCTCCCAAAGTACTGGGATTATAGGCATGAGCCACCACGCCCGGCCCATTTTCAGGATTTTTGTGTTTAATTGGCAAATATGTCATAGGTGAGAAACGGGAAGATTTTAATACTTTGTCCAAGGTTTTATTCATTCAAGGAAATGATGGATTAATGTGACTGAGTTCAAATTTGGGAAAATATTGATATAGATGGGGAAGCATGTTGCACTTAAGTGGAAGTTTTTTTTTAACTTGTTTGTCCTTAAGTGTAGTAAACATACCTATTCTATCTTACTAGAAGGAAAAAGAGCTTAGTAAGCAGGAACAATTTGCTACTATGGGAGACTGGTAATGTATTATTGCATTTGCATTATGCTTTCTGCTAGGAGAAGGGTTATCTACAAAGCCTAGTAAAATTATATCTTGGGAGAAAAGAAAGGATTGAGTTACCTAGGATGAGGAATGTCAGGCAGAAATATTTCGATCAAACTTGTCAACCTGTTTTGTTTTCTTGATACATTGGAGTTCTCAGAGTGCATGAAACTGAGAATTCTCATACTTAATGAGTTTCTTGTGGACGATTATTTGCTTATTTTCTTTGCCTACTTGTAGAAAACATTAAAAATGGAAATATAAACAAGTCCGGCTGTATAACTCCACCTCTGGGAAACAGTCTTCAAGCTTTCAGGTGATGAGATTATTATAGTTTCTAAAGTTGATGAGAAGATGGTATAATTTGATAATGATCAACTGCAACTTTCCCACAAACAAAAACAAATCCAAGGATCTGCCTTGTCTAAGAACCACATCCACTTAGCAGTAATGTGAAATAAAAACTGTTAATGTATACATAACCCGTATTCAAAATACGGCAGTTTTAAAAGTTTAGTCATCTTAAAACACCTCTTCTTGCAGGTACAGTTCACTTAGCGACGCTCACTTTTATGTGGAAAATAAGTATTCCATATAAAACTTTTTCTTCTTTTTTTTTATTTTAATTTTTCCAGACAGAGTCTCACTCTGTCGCCCAGGCTGGAATGCAGTGGCACAATCTTGTCTCACTGTAACCTCTGCCTTCCAGGTTCAAGTGATTCTCCTGCGCCAGCCTCCCAAGTAGCTGGGATTACAGGCACATGCCACCATGATGCCCGGCTAATTTTTGTATTTTTAACAGAGATGGGTTTTGCCATGTTGGCCAGACTGGTCTTGAACTCTTGACCTCAGATGATCCTCCCGCGTCGGCCTCCCAAAGTGCTGGGATTGTAGGCATGAGCCACTGCGCCTGGCCTAAAACTTTTTCTTGATTGTTCTTCAAATTCCCTTGACAAACAAATTAAATTTAATCAATTAGTTTTAGATAAGCTCTGTTCAATAGAAATACATGAACTAAATATATATGATTTTAACCTTTTAGTAGCCACATTAAGTAAAACAAAGGCCCAGTGTGGTGATGTGTGCCTGTGTTCTAGCTGACTGGGAGGCCGAGGTGGGAGAATTGCTTGAACCCAGGAGGTTGAGGCTGCAGTGAGCTATGGTAGTGCCACTAGAGTTTGGGCGAGAGAGCAAAACCCTCTCTCAAAAAAAAAAAAAAAAAAAAATTGTTATTATATACAACCTAATATATCTAAAATGTAACAGTATAATAAATTGTTAAGAAATTTTGCTTTTTTTGGTATTGAATCTTCAGCATCTGTATGTATTTTATCCTTACAGAACAATTCAATTCAGACTAGCCACATTGCAAGTAGTTAGACACATGTGGCTAGTGACTTCTTTATTGGACAGAGCAGTTTAAGATGTACGGTTTCTAAAATCACTTTTTAAAAATATCTTGTTGCTGGAAAAAAAGTAATGATATTTATAAAGCTAATTTTAGCTTGTGGAAAAATATGGGAATAATTAATTTTCAATGTGACACAAGCATATTAGAGGTTTTATACCAAGTTCTTTATTCCCTTGTTACCACTGTAATTTTTAAGGAAGGTAAGTGCAATTTACTATATTGTGTTAATATTAAGACTTTTGAAAGAGCTATGCTTTTAGGTCATACAGGCAATGAGGCTTTTGTTTAAATAGTAACTGTTGAACTGTGTGTGTTTCTGTGGTTGTAATACTGGTGGTGACTTTTCAGTTTAAAGGCACATTTACAGACTGGGCGCAAGGGCTCATGCCTATAATCCTAGCAGTTTGGTAGGCTGAGGCAAGTGGATTGCTTGAGCCCAGGAGTTCAAAACCAATCTCGGCAACATGGTGAAACCACAGCTCTACGAAAAATACAAAAATTAGCTGGATGTGATGCATGCCTGTAGTCCCAGCTACTCGAGGGGCTGAGGCAGGAGGCTTGCATGAACCTCGGAGGTTGAGGCTGTAATGAGCAGAGATCATGCCATTTGCACTCCAGTCTGAGCAACAGAGCGAGACCTGGTCTCCAAAAATAATAATAATAATAATTTTTAAAAATTAAAAAATTAAGCACATTTAGTTAAAATCTCCGTTTGAAGACTATAAAAATCTTTGATTATTGGCCGGGCGCGGTGGCTCAAGCCTGTAATCCCAGCACTTTGGGAGGCCGAGATGGGCGGATCACGAGGTCGGGAGATCGAGACCAGCCTGGCTAACACGGTGAAACCCCGTCTCTACTAAAAAAATACAAAAAACTAGCCGGGCGAGGTGGCGGGCGCCTGTAGTCCCAGCTACTCGGGAGGCTGAGGCAGGAGAATGGCGTGAACCCGGGAGGCGGAGCTTGCAGTGAGCTGAGATCCGGCCACTGCACTCCAGCCTGGGTGACAGAGCGAGACTCCGTCTCAAAAAAAAAAAAAAAAAAAAAAAAAAAAAAAAAAATCTTTGATTATTTAGGGATCAAGGATTAGTTTGTGCCCTGTTTTTTTGTTTTTTTCCTGTTTGACATTCTATATGAAGATGTGTGTGCCCTTCTAGTAGTCACATTAAGAAGTAAAACAAAGGCCCAGTGTGGTGATGTGTACCTGTATCAATTATCTTTCGAACAGTGTTAGGTTTTCCTAACTTGCACATATCCTAAGGAGTGTAAAAACTTTGACTATGTTTCTTCAAGGAACATTTAATCTTCTAAAAGAAATACATGGCAGTGTGTAAATGCAAGCAAACAATAGTAGTAAGAGAGTACGTAGAAAAACATTGAGTCTTTTTTGGACTCTTCCAGTGCATACCCATGGCGTCAGTCAAGTTTTCATCCATGCACGTCTGGCTGTCAGACTGTTCTATATAGATGGAGATAAGATGTGCAAATGTAAAAGATAAAATATACCTCTGTTTTAGTTAACAGGACTAAAACATAGCTGTTACCATGGAGATCTGGAAGCTGGGGATGATGGAAAAAACCATGTTTAGATTCTCACTTACAACTGTGATGTTAAAAGACTTTGTTCCCTTGCTCATTGTTTAAGTAATATTGAATAATTGCCTGAGATGAGCTAAGCAATCTGCTAACCAATGGAATATGCAACAGTGAATGAAGCAAATAATTTTGCCTTTGAGACTTGCCCTGTTAACTATACCACAGTGGCCACCAATCCATGAGAGAGAGAGAGAGAGAGAGAGAGTGTGTGTGTGTGTGTGGCCAAGTTCCCCTGCCCCACCCCCAGAAATTATGATTTAAGTCTGTGTTGCGGCCCTGCAATCTGCATTTCAGTTAGTCCCTTGTGTTGATTCTAACATAGGTGGTTCTCAGACCATACTTGAAGGACATCTCTTTACTTTTACAGTGTAGGGGACCTTGTACTTAATCTTTTTTTTTTGTTTTTTCCCTTCCTCCCTCCATCCACTATTTAGTTCACTAGAATCTGGCATTCTTTTTAACTGTTGTAGTAAGTATGCTTTTCTTTAGAGTACCTGTGACGCTCTGTCAATTCACTAGATGCAATTCCATCTTTCATAGGGATTTTTGACCTGGGTCTGCCTGTGTTATTCCTAAGTCATGTTTCCTCCTTTCCACTTTTACAGATATTTATTTAAGACTGACCTAAAGTATCTAGTTTCTTCTGCTATATAAAATCTATAGGAATTTTATATGGGGAGGGAGAACCGATGTCACAGAGCTAGTTAGAACTGTTGGAATCTAGAATTGTTTTCCTCTTGGTTTCATTCTGATATTATACTGCTGGCTAGAAATAATAGCTTATTTTCCCCTCAACAACTAGTAAAGTTCATTTTATAAAACACAAAGGCTGGAAGAAATGGAAAACTGCCGATGATTCTACCAGCCAGGTCTCATCATGGTCAGTATCTTAATGCTCTCCCTTCCTTATTTCTGTTAATGTTCATGTGTATGTACAGATACGTACATTTTGTTCCTGGTTGGAATGTTCTTTTTGTGATAACACATATTTTAAAATGAGATCATATTCCATGTTCTCTTTTAGTGATGCACTTTTTTCAGTGAATAGTGTCACAGGCACATGTCCTCATTAAATATTCTTTCATATTTATAATGTCTCCATGAGATTTCATTCTGTGTGTTGTAATTGAATCCCTTTTTCCTGGACCTCTAGGTTCTTCCTAGTTCTCCCTATTTACAGACAGCTAAGCCTTTGAGCATGTTACAACTTAACCTGAGGAAATGATGTAAGAGAGATAATTCTTGAGTTAGAGGATAAGACACTGCCAAGTCAGCAATGAGGCATAGTTATGCCAGTTGACACTTAGACCAGGAATGTAAGACTGATCATTTTCCCAAGTATTTACTTGGAGTACAGTATTAAACTTGAAAATTGAGGTTGACCTTTTAAAGAGCTAATTCTTAACTGCATAAACCAAGAAAGAATACGTGTAATTACAATATAGCCATATTGAAATTAGCCAGGCTGAATGAAGTCCTCTTTGGACATAGGTTCAGTTCAGCACAGCTAGAATGAAAATTTGCAGCCAGTACAGAGTGCCACCAAGTGGCGGGTTGGAAAGCCTGCACTAGACTGCTTTGAGCCACAAGGCTTGGCTTTTTACGTGAAAATACCAGTCCAAATCCGAACCTTGTGTTCCAGTTTTTTTGCATAAGAAATAAGGCAGCTGGGCGTGGTGGCTCCCACCTGTAATCCCAGCACTTTGGGAGGCCAAGGCGGGCGGATCACGAGGTCAGGAGTTTGAGACCAGCCTGGCCAGCATGGTGAAACCCCGTCTCTATTAAAAATACAAAAAATTGGCTGGACATTGGTGGCGTGCACCTGTAATCCCAGCTACTGGAGAAGCTGAGGCAGGAGAATTGCTTGAACCTGGGAGGTGGAGGTTGCCGTGAGCCGATATCGCACCACTGCACTCCAGCCTGGGCGACAGAGTGAGATTCCATCTCAAAAAAAAAAAAAAAATGCAAAGAAGAACATGTTACAAGTTAGACTTAGTTTTCTCCTCCTATCATCAGCTGGTGTTAGCAGCATTTTATCAGTATCTGTCTTATAAAGTAGGAAAGCAGTGATTCCTACTTGATTTGTATGTAAGTGTTGATAGAAGGAAAGGGCTGAGACAGAGCCTTTTCCAGAGGAATAAGATAAAGGTGCATCCAGGACTTACAGGTAATTTGGATGAAAGGTTGCAGGTCTAATACAGTTTTGTGTCTTGCATTGGGACTTGATATGACTAGCTTCAAAGTACCTGAAGTGCCTGTGTATATAATCTTTATAATACCTTGAGGCAACTAAGTAGTTGTGTTTTCCTCATAGTTGCCTTACCTCTCTTCTTGCTTTCTTGGTATTAATATGTCAGCTTGTCCACTTAATTTCAATATTGAGTTGCCAAATGTAAGTTATTGTGGTTTAAAGCTAAGGTGTAAAGGGAAAATATTGCTTAGGATTAGCATATATTTTTATCTTTTGAATTTAATATGCAATCTGTACTTTTTTCTGAAGTTATTTGATATGATTATGCTATTGGTTGGATTATAAGTGAAATCAGTAAGACCGAATAGAGTATGGTTAGGAGGATAGAATCTGGGGCCAGAATGCTCAAATATATATTCTGATCCTGCCACACAGTAGCTGTGTGTGTATTCAGACGAATTAAATTACTTCTGCCTTTGTTTCCTAATCTGTAAAATGCAGACTCTGAGGGCTAAATGAGATAATAAACATAAAGCACTTTTTTTTTGTTCTTCTATCTTTTGTCAGAGTTTTTAGTGGAAGAAAATATACAAATATAAGAGACTTTCTGAGAAATTCTAGTCATCCAAAATTTGAGTTGGAAATAATCAGTATGAATGCATGGTTTATTTTCTTTCCAAGTGTATTTTCTAGCTCTGGCTTGGAAGCAGTGACCAATTTAATAACGATGAGCGCCTCTAGTGACCAGATTGTAGTCTCTCTGTACTTTTTCTGACTAAAAGGGATCAAGGATCCATGTTGATAAGGCCGATTAAAGACGGGGACAAGAAACATACAAGCTAGACCTAGAATATCACACCATAACAGAAAGCAGAAGTATTCACAAATATTATTGGAGTAACATCAAAAGATGAAGGAGCCAACGTGAAGAGGCCGTTTTGTTGGCCAAAGATGGGACAATTTGAGCATCTAAAAAGATTGATACAAGCAAAATATTTATGACTCTGAATTAATAATGATACTGAAGGAATGAAATATTTGGTTGTCTTTGGGCAATGTCAGGGCCCTAACACGTTATTCTGAAAAATTTGAAATAATATCTTTGGACTCCTTTTTTTTTTTTTTCCCTAAAAAACAGAAAAAGAGGTTTGCTCTGTTGCCCAGGCTGGAGTGCAGTGGCACAGTCATAGCTTACTGTAGCCTCACAACCTCTTGAGCCCAAGCAGTCTTCCCACCTCAGCCTCCCAAGTAGCTGGGACTACAGGCACGTACCACCATGCCCATTAATTTTTAAATATATATATATGTAAATATATATATATTTTTTCTTTTATACAGCATCAAAGATAAGCCAATAAATTTTTTTTTTTTTTGAGATGGAGTCTCACTCTGTCACCCAGGCTGGAGTGCAGTGGTGTGATATCAGCTCACTGCAACCTCTGCCTTCCAAGTTCAAGTGATTCTCCTGCCTCAGCCTCCCGAGTAGGTGGTACTATAGGCACGTGCCACCATGCTTGGCTAATTTTTTGTATCTTTTAGTAGAGATGGGATTTCACGGTGTTAGCCAGGATGGTCTCAATCTCCTGACCTTGTGATCCGCCCGCCTTGGCCTTCCAAAGTGCTGGGATTACAGGCATGAGCCACTGCGCCCAACCTTTTTTTTAAATTTATTTTTGAGATGGAGTCTCACTCTGTGTCTAAGGCTGGAGTGCAGTGGCACGATCTTGGCTCACTGCAACCTCTACCTCCTGGGTTCAAGTGATCCTCCTGCTTCAGCCTCCTGAGTAGCTGGGATTACAGGTGCATACCACCACACCTGGTTGTTTTTATTTGTTTTTTGTTTTTTTTTGAGAGGGAGTCTCGCTCTGTCACCCAGGCTGGAGTGCATTGGTGCGATCTCAGTTCACTACAACCTCCGTCTCCTGGGTTCAAGCAATTCTCTGCGTCAGCCTCCTGAGTAGCTGGGATTACAGATGCCCACCACCACGCCCAGCTAATTTTTTGTATTTTTAGTAGAGATGGGATTTCACCATCTTGGCCAGGCTGGTCTTGAACTCCTGACCTCATGAACCACCCTCCTCAGCCTCCCAAAGTGCTGGGATTACAGGCGTGAGCCACTGTGCCTAGCCTAATTTTTGTGTTTTTAGTAGAGATGGGGTTTCACCATGTTGGCCAGGCTGGTCTTGAACTCTGGACCTCAGGTGATCTGCCTGCCTCTGCCTCCCAAAGTGTTGGGATTACAGGTATGAGCCACCACACCCAGCAAAATTTTTTAGTTTTTAATTTTTTTGTAGAGACGAAGTCTCACTGTGTTGCCCAGGCTGGTCTCTAACTCCTGGCTTCAAGCGATCCTCCCACCTTGGTCTCCCAAAGTGCTGGGATTAGAGATGTGAGCCACTGTGCCCAGCCTGGACTCCTCTTAAAGCAGAGATTGAGACAGGGATTTGCCAAAGTTGGTTTATTTTAGAGATAATTTCAAGAAGAAGTGAGGGAAGGGGGAGAATGAATTGGGGAGTTAGGAAAAGCCGATGATAGGTACTTTATTGAGTTTCCTGCAGGGAAATGGGATCTCCAAGAAATTCGCAGAATACCTCCCAGGTTTATCTATCTGAAAAATTGGAGCTCCCTGCCCCCCCACCCTCATACACCTACATTTATAAATTTTTTTTTGTTTTTTGTTTTTTGAGACGGAGTCTCACTCTGTCGCCCAGGCTGGAGTGCAGTGGCTCAATCTCGGCTCACTGCAAGCTCCACTTCCCGGGTTCACGCCGTTCTCCTGCCTCAGCCTTCCAAGTAGCTGGGACTGCAGGCGCCCGCCGCCACGCCCAGCTAATTTTTTGTATTTTTAGTAGAGATGGGGTTTCACCATGTTAGCCAGAATGGTCTCAATCTCCTGACCTCGTGATCTGCCCGCCTCGGCCTCCCAAAGTGCTGGGATTATAGACGTGAGCCACCTTGCCCAGCCTATGCATGTTCTTAAGGATTTTCTCTGTCCAGTGTTTCTGGGCTGCTCCTGTACTCTAGAGGCTTTGGAGAAAGCCCTGAGATAAAGAAGCAGCCTTGTGTAAGGTGTGTGCTTACGGGTGGAAAGAAGCGAGACAACTGAAATGTGTGTGGGATTGATTGTCCACCACAGCGATGAGTCAGGTGATGTGGTAAGAAGCACAAAACCATCTGCTGCAGAAGGGAAAGAATAAAGTATCCTGTCTTTACTGTACTTAGTATGCTTCAGAGCATCCAAATACTTGATGAGGGACACTTGTTCTTTATAGAATAACTCTGGCTAAAAAACACAGAAGGCATGATAGAATGAGAAAATCATGATTTTTCAACCTTGAGTGAAATAATGGGTTTAGGCAGTGATCACTAGTAGCTGCCAACATCATAGAAAGACATCAGAGGTAACAACTCCCATAGAAGAACAGAACACTCCCTATGGAATATTGCCTCTCCCAAACACGAAACGAGAAACCAAGTTGAGCCTTTGGATCTAACTACAACTTTATAGGGAACAGAGGAATGTATTAAACACTATTACAGGAGTGTCACTAGCAAACTCCAGACAGTGATAAACTAGAGGACAAGGGACAGCATTTTAGGTTTTTTATCCAAATAAGTTGCAAGAAAAAGGGCAACATTTAGGTTATAAGACTAGAGTCATAATCAACCAAATGCCACATATAGATCTTAATCTGAATACTGATTTGAACATACCAGTTGTTAAGAAAGATATTTTTTAATCAGGAAAATTTGAGTACTGACTAGATAGTATTGAGTTTCGCTCATTAAATTTTTCCCCCCGACCATTTCTGGCAATTTTGGCCTTTTTTTTTTTGAGACAGAGTTTTGCTTTTATTGCCCAGGCTGGAGTACAATGGCACAGTCTCAGCTTGCTGCAACGTCTGAGTTCAAGCAGTTCTCCTGTCTCAGCGCCCCAGGTAGCTGGGATTACAGGCCTGTGCCACCACACCTGGCTAATTTTTGTATTTTCGGTACGGACTGGTTTTCATGATGTTGGCCAGGCTGGTCTCGAACCCCTGACCTCAGGTGATCTGCCTGCCTCAGCATCCCAAAGTGCTGGGATTACAGGCGCAAGCCACTGCACCGAGCCAATTTTGGTCATTTTTGAAGACTGCTAGCAGCATTTTGTCTGCTTTTTAAAAGTCAAGGTTTTTTTGTTTGTTTTTTGAGATAGGGTCTCACTCTGTTGCCCAGGCTGGAATGCAGTGGCACCACTACCACTCACTGCAACCTTGACCTCCCTAGGGCTTAGTCGATCCTCCTGCCTCAGTCTCCCGAGTAGCTGGGACTACAGGCATGCACCACTATGCCCAGCTAAAAAAGTCAGTTTTAACAGATTAACTGTTGTAAAAACATGAGAATAAAAAAATTAGGGGTGATAATTATATTCTGGGAGGAGGAGGGTTGGGGGAGAGGTGTCAAATTATCTTCAATTATCTTCTAATTATTGGAGGTGGGTTCATAGATGTCTTATGTATATAAACAAATTATATATTATTGACGCCAAAGTAGGAGGATTGCTTGAGGCCAGGAGTTCGAGACCAGCCTGGGAAATGTAGTGAGACCCCATCTCTACAAAAAATTTAGCTGGGCGGCGTGGTAGCGTATACCTGTGGTCCCGGCTACTAAGAAGGCTGTGATGGTAGGATCACTTGAGTCCCAGGGGTTTGAGTCTGCAGTGAGCTGATTGTACCACTGCTCTCCAGTCTGGGCAATAGAGCAAGATCCTGTCTCAGAAAAAACACGTTATTATATATCTAATTCCATGTAGTAAACAATTATTAAAACGATACAAAGGGGGATGCAGTGAGTAAAATCCAGAATGAGTAATCGTGTAGGATTTTGACTTTGGACCATTACATAATTGTGAAGAAAGCAGTGAAGGGAAACTTGTATTAAATAGACCTAAGATTATATATCAGCATGTCAGCTGTATGCGTGTGTGTATCTTGTTGGCATCTTGATATGAACAAACCTCATGTAAAAAGATAGTTATTAGCAATTGGAAATAAACACTTACTGGATATCTAATAGCAAGGAATTTTTGCTAATCACTTTTAGGAGCAATGATGCTGTTGTGGTTATGTTGAAATAAAGCTCCTTATTTTTCATTGTTGTTTACTGGAGTACTTCAGCATGGCATGCTATGTAAGGGAGACTTGGTACAGGTTTGGGTATAGAATACACAAGATCAGATTATCATATATCACACTTGTTAATTGGAACAGGTGATGGGTATATGGAGGCTCACTTTCTCTAGTTGGTGTCAATTAGATTTCTCTAAAATCAACTTAAATCAATTTCATCGATTACTAAAGATCTTGAAGATGCCCTTCAGAGTCTACATGAGCTGCTCTATTGGCTCTTGTTAAAAATTAATTTTAATTTTGATTTTTTTGTAGATAGGCAGGGCTGTTGGAGGGGGGGGCTGTCTCATTTTATTACCCAAGGTGGTCTGGAACTCTTGGTTTCAAGCAGTTCTCCCAAAGTGCTGGGTTTACAGGCATGAGCTACCCTGCCAGGCCTACTGTTGACTCTTTCTTTTGGAATTAAACATGCTTTTAATAAATGATTATTAAATTTTCATAATAACTAATATTTCTAGCAGAGTGGGCAGTTTTTAAATTTTTTTTTTTTGAGACGGAGTCTTGCTTTGTTGCCCAGGCTAGAGTGCAGTGGTACGATCTCGGCTCACTGCAATGTCCACCTCCTGGGTTCAGGCGATTCTCCTGCCTCAGCCTCTGGAGTAGCTGAGATTATAGGTGCCCACCACTGCGGCCGGCTCATTTTTGTATTTTTAGTAGAGACAGGGTTTTACCATCTTAGCCAAGCTGGTCTTGAACTCCTGACCTCTTGATCCCCCCACCTCAGCCTCCCAAAGTGCTGGGATTACAGGCTTGAACCACTGCACCTGGCCTTTAAATTTTTAATCTATTAGCCTGAGAACTAAAATTTACCCTGTTTCCCCTCTGGTGGGGGAAACCCTTAAACTGTGTTTTTTTTTTTTTTTTTTTTTTTTTGAGACGGAGTCTCACTCTGTCTCCTAGGCTGGAGTGCAGTGGTGCAGTCTCAGCTCACTGCAACCTCTGCCTCTTGGGTTCAAGCAGTTCTCCTGCCTCAGCCTCCTGAGTAGCTGGGATTATAGGCGCATACCACCAAGCCCAGCTAATTTTTGTATTTTTAGTAGAGTCGAGGTTTCACCATGTTGATCAGGCTGGTCTTGAACTTCTGACCTCGTGATCTGCCTGCATTGGCCTCCCAAAGTGCTGGGATTACAGACATGAGCCACTGTGCCCAGCCTGAATTTTAAAAAATAATGCAAGTGCTTAAATAATTCAATTTTTTTTTTTTTTTCCATTCTCAGAAATGCGTGGCAGTTGTTTTTCTCGGTCCCTTTATAAGCTATAAGAAAATCATTTGAAATGTTAGTTTCTGGATGGTGGTTCTGTGAGTCTTTTTTTCTTTTCCCCCCAGTCTATATATTGTAACAGATTTTAACTATCAGTTGAATACTTATCAGATGCCAAGCACTGTTCAAGCTCTGAATGCAGCAACGAACAAGATAACCTAATTAGTCCCTGTTGTTATGGAGTGTGCATCCTGTGTATTTATGGGTATTTTAGGAGGTGGTGAAACACTAATTTATTTGCTGGTAGTTAAATTGAACTTTAATGACTTGGTAACCAGTATGATAGAAACACTCTATTAAAATATTAATACCTTTTCTTGACTTGTAAGTATTTAGAATCAAACCCAAACATAAACTAATTCTCAAATCTCAGATGGAACATAACCAAAGAAGCAGTAGAGTATTTTAATTGTATAGCTGACTGAGATAGATTTTTCTCCAGTTCTTTCCATGCCATAAGTTTGTGTTTATCTCTGCTGGATGATTATAATTCATGCCTTTGGTTCATTCCTGTTAATGTTGAGACTTTTGGCTCTTGTACTGATAAGAGCAGAGCACAGGGTTAGGAGCCAGAGGTAAACGTCACACAGTTTAAGATTAGTTACTGAACAAATGGGAAAGAACAATTCTAGATATCAAAACACTAACTGCAGGGCCGGGCGCAGCAGCTCACACCTGCAATCCCAGCACTTCAGGAGGCTGAGGTGGGCAGATCACTTGTGATCAGGTGTTTGAGACCAGCATGGCCAACATGGTGAAACCCCATCTTTACTAAAAAAAAAAAAAAAAAAAAAATACAAAAATTAATGGGCATCTAATAATCCCACATACTAGGAAGGCTGAGGTAGGATAATTGCTTGAACCTGGGAGACAGAGGTTGCAGTGAGCTGAGATTGCGCTACTGCACTCCAGCCTGGGTGAGAGAGCAAGACTCCCATCTGAAAAACAAAGCAAAACACTGCATAAAAATAACTCAGATGTTTGTCTAAAATGACACTTGAGAGTATCAGGTAAGGGAAGCTAGAAAACCATTTAAGGGAAATAATTATTCTGGAGTAACATCCAAATTTCCAATAATTAAATGAGTGTTGGATGTACATTTTGAAGAGTGGGTAGAAAATCCATGGGATCCTTGAGTATGAGATTCTTAAGAAGTCTTTGGGAAAACATGGCAAATGGATTGCTTTTTGTGTGTGTGTGAGACAGGGTCTCAATCCATTGCTCAGGCTGGAGTGCAGTGGCATGATTATAGCTCATTGAAACTTTAAACTGCTGGGCTCATGTGATTCTTCCACCTCAGCATCCTGAGTATCTAGGACTACAGGCGTGTGCCACCAGGCCAGGCTAATTTTACTCCTGGCCTTAAGCACTCCTCCCACCTTGGCCCCCCAAAGGGCTGGGATTATAGGCATGAGCCACTGTGTACCGCCTGGATTACTCTTAATAAACAAAAGATAGTATCCTATTTGTGAAGCGAATATTTATTTTTGTAATGTGTATGATCCTGTGCTAATTAACCTGAACTCTCCATGTATATTTACATGTGTACTTTTGGGAAAATTTTTTGGTAATATATACACCCTCCAAAATGAGGCCAGTGGAGGTGAATACTTAGTTTCTTAACGCTGCTGCAAATCCTTACTGTGTTAAATACACAGAATAGGGCCAGGCATGGTGGCTCAAGCCTGCAATCCCAGCACTTTGGGGAGGTCAAGATAGAAGGACTGCTTGAGTCCAGGAGTTCAAGATGAACCTGGACCACATAGCGAGGCCACCATCTCTATAAAAAGTTGGCTGGATGTGGTGGCATGCACCTGTAGTCCCAGCTACTCGGGAGGATGAGGCAGGAGAACTGCTTGAACCCAGGAGGCAGAGATTGCAGTGAGCTAAGACCACGCCACTGCACTCCAGCCTGGGCGATAGAGTGAGACTCCATCTCAAAACAGAACAAAAACAAAAACAAAAAACAAACCAGATCAGTACTTGCATATATGTAGTAAATCATACTTTCATTAGCCAGGTATATACAGTGTGAGCAACTTTTTTTTTTTTTTTTTTTTTTTTTGAGTCTCACTGTCACCCAGGGTGGAGTGCAATGGCACAGTCTTGGCTCACCACAAACTCTGCCTCTTGGGTTCAAGCGATTCTCCTGCCTCAGCCTCCCGAGTAGCCGGGATTACAGGCATGTGCCACCACGCCCAGCTAATTTTGTATTTTTAGTAGAGATGGGGTTTCTCTATTTTGGTCAGGCTGGTCTCGAACTCCTGACCCCTGGTGATCTGCCCACCTCAGCCCCCAAAGTGCTGGGATCACAGGTGTGAGACACCATGTCTGGCCGCAATTTTTCTTTTAACTGAAGCAACATATAACAGTTGTGAAATCTATGAATTACAGATCTTTTTATTAGGGTATAGATTTTAAACCTTTTATTGAAAATACAGCCCGACACAGTGGCTCACGCCTGTAATCCCAGCATTCTGGGAGGCGGAGGCGGGTGGATCACTTGAGGTCAGGAGTTTGAGACCAGCCTGGTCAACATGGTGAAACCCCATCTGTACTAAAAACACAATAATTAGCTGGGTGTGATGGCGCATGCCTGTAATCCCAGCTACGCAGGAGGCTGAGGTGGGAGAATTGCCTAAACTCGGGAGGCAGAGGCTGCAGTGAGCTGAGATTGTGCCACTGAATTCCAGCGTGGGCGACAGAGCGAGACTCTTGCCACACACACACAAAAAGAAAAATTATAGGGCCGGGCGCTTGTGGCTCACGCCTGTAATCCCAGCACTTTGGGAGGCCGAGACGGGCGGATCACGAGGTCAGGAGATCGAGACCATCCTGGCTAACACGGTGAAACCCCGTCTCTACTAAAAAATACAAAAAACTAGCCGGGCGAGGTGGCGGGCGCCTATAGTCCCAGCTACTCGGGAGGCTGAGGCAGGAGAATGGCGTGAACCCGGGAGGCGGAGCTTGCAGTGAGCTGAGATCCGGCCACCGCACTCCAGCCTGGGTGACAGAGCCAGACTCCGTCTCGGGAAAAAAAAAAAAAAAAAAAAAAAAAAAAAAAAAAAAAAAGAAAAATTATAAAACTTACATAAAAGCAGAGAGGTACCTGTCCTGAAGCTTTAACAGTTATTACCACATGAGTTATTTTGAAACAAATCCCAAACTAGCATTTTATCTGTAAATCTATACTAGCTATAGTTTGGATTTTTTTTTTCTCTTAAACTGGCATTCTCTTTTATCTCTTTGGTATATTTTACCCTGATAACTGCGCTTTTACTTTGTCATGAAAATAACGTAAAAGTGCTTCTCTTCCTTTCCTCCTCCGTTTTATGATTGTAGACAGGATGTACCTGAGTTTAGTTAATCTAGATTTTCTTTGATGTTCTCGAAGGGATCAGTGGCAGCTGTGGTATTTTGTTTGTTCTCACCCTTTTGGGGAAAGGGAAGAGGCAAAGGACTGAACTAGGCTATGAATCTAGACTAAACTGGTGTTTTGCTCTGATACTTCAAAATTGTGGATTATTTGACCTGGAAAGAAAAGTTCACTATAGTTCTTTGTTTTTTTCTATTTTTTATTTTTCTTTTTTCTTGTCTTTTCTTTTTGAGACAGGGTGTCACTCTATTGCCCAGGCTGGATTGCAGTGGTGCAGTCACAGCTCACTGTAGCTTTGAACTCCTGGTCTCAAGCAATCCTTCCATCTCAGTCTCCTGAGTAGCTGGTACTACAAGTATGCAACACCATGCCTAGCTAATTTTAAAAAAATGTTTAAAGATTTTTGTAGAGATGGGGTTTGGCTTTGTTGTCCAGGCTGGTCTGGAACTCGTGGGCTGAAGTGATCCTCCTAAGGTGCTGGGATTACAGGCATGAGCCACAAGGCCTGTCCTATAGTTCTTTTTTTTTTTTTTTTTTTTGAGATGGAGTCTCGCTGGTCGCCCAGACGAGTGCCGTGGCGCGATCTCGGCTCATTGCAAGCTCCGCCTCCCGGGTTCACGCCATACTCCTGCCTCAGCCTCCTAGTAGCTGGGACTACAGGCGCCCGCCACCACGCCCGGCTAATTTTTTGTATTTTTAGTAGAGACAGGGTTTCACCGTGTTAGCCAGAATGGTCTCGATCTCCTGACCTCGTGATCCGCCCGCCTCGGCCTCCCAAAGTGCTGGGATTACAGGCGTGAGCCACTGCGCCCGGCCGCCTGTCCTATAGTTCTAATTGTAGAAGTTAAGTAATTTATTTCACTTGAGATGTCAGGCTCAGTTGCTAGTTTTTGTTTTATTTTGTTTTTAATAGCTAGTTGACTAAATTCTTCCTCCTTCAAAGGAGGTGACTGACATGTGACTTCTATAGTATGGTCTCATACAATTAACATACAGTTGTGTTATTTGCATCACCCTCTTCCCTTATACGTCTGTATATACATGTTTGGGGGGCATTTGAACTAAGGTGCTGATTCTTCACATTTTCTGTACTGTGCACTACTTTCACAGTCTGAAACCTCTGGATCTCTTCTTCTGTTTCAGGATGTCTTATTTTTTATTTTTTTGAGACGGAGTCTCGCTCTGTTGCCCAGGCTGCAGTGCCGTGATGCGATCTCGGCTTACCGCAACCTCCGCTTCCCAGGTTCAAGAGATTCTCCTGCCTCAGCCTCTGGATTAGCTGGGACTACAGGCACCTGCCACCATGCCCGGCTACTTTTTTGTAATTTTAGTAGAGACGGGGTTTCACCACGTGACCAGTCTGGTCCCAAACTCCAGACCTCGAGTAATGCACCTGCCTCAGCCACCCAAAGTGTTGGGATTACAGGCATGAGCCACTGTGCCCGGCCTTAGGATGTCTTAAAATGCATAAAATACATAGGATTGTAAAGGAAGCCAATTATTTTCAAATGTAGTTAGCAGAATGTTAAAACTCAGTGATAGGTGCTTAATATAATAAGTAACAAGTTCTAGCAACACATCTAAGTTTCACAGTAATGAGTGTAGATGATATTTAAAGATCTTCAACAGTCTAATGTGGTATGAAAATATCTGATTTATGTTGATGTCAAAATTACAAGTACTGTAATTCTGTGGTTTAGTGCCAGCATTCATAATTGAAGGACGTGTTAAATTTCAGTTAGGGGATAGTGAAGATAAATGTGTAATTTCCTCCCACCCACACCTCATTTTTATTTCCCTGAGTTTTATCCATGGACTCCTTAGCTGTGACGGTCAGAGTAAGATCACCTGGACTGAGGCCTTGTTTGTGTCCTGGGATGCCTAATTTGAAGCTAAAGGATTTGAACTTAGAATGTAGTCATCAGATAAGTGTGTTTTAAACATTCTGTCTACCAATTTTAGTGACTTTTAAAATAAGTCATAACAGTCCAATAAATACTGGATCTCCAAATGGTCTCTGCATTTTATGACTTTGCTTCTTTGCTTTTCCTTCTTGGGCTGTATTTTCTTAATAGATATTGGTTTGTAATTAATATAGAGTTAATATTTTAAGTAATTTCTAAACTTCCGTGTTGGCTATTATTGTCTTGCTTTTATGTTTTTTTTTTCTTTTAAAAAACATTTTAATTCTTCTGCAGGATTCGGAAACTTCAGATACGAAATATCCCGCCTCACTTACAGTGGGAGGTAAGAATTTCTTTATTTAAAATTAAGATCTAAGTATGGAAACCTATTGCTGTTAGTTTTTTCAAAGCTTTTTCTCCTTTCTTCAACTCTTGGGTGTGCTAGAACATAAAATTCTTCTCTTATGACCCATGTCTTAGTGTGGGATTTTCTTCATAAGGGCACAGTGTATCTTTTAAAAATCTGCTCTTTGGCATAAGAAACCAAAAATTGAAATATATTCTTGGGTAACTAGGTAATCTTTCTCATTCAGTCCCTTCCCAAAAGGATTTTGTTGATTTCAGTTCTTTCTGATGAATTTGCCAATTGTATTTAAACATGAAGCTCCTATCTTGGCAAAGTTTTAAAACAACAAATACCTGCTACTTTGTGCTTTTATCTTAAGATGTTATTCTGCTTCCTTTTGCTCAGATGGTGGCACTGCACTGATTGTGTAATGTGCACAAACACAAACTATTTAGCACAATTGAATAGCCTGTGTCAGCAATTTCCAAAGCATAATAATGATGTCATGGTGAGAATTTGAGACACCTGTAGTTGAAGGGATAAAATAAAATGTCTTTTGATTCTTCAGACAATGGAACCTGAAAGTTCTTAAAACTCACCTTGGAGAGGGTGGTGCAGAGAAACTGCTTAGCTTTTATGTATTTCTAATATAAAAAAAACAAGAGTAACTAGTTAAGTGTGTTTTACACTGGTCTTCTGTTTGGTTAAAAGGTTACTTTGGTGGGAAGTTGATCTAAGTCTGATTCTCCAAGGTTTCTCAGTCACAGGTGATTTGTGCTGAGAATATTTATCTTCAAAACAATATTATTGAGATTAAGTTTTGCAGGAAGGGGTTGGTTTTTGGTATATGCTGAATATATTGCAAGTTATATAATGCATTAAAAATATACTTTATAGATGGAATTGGTGGGTTATAAGATTAAACTTTTTTTTTATATGTTCCTGTTTTAGATTAACATTTGTTTAGGGAATTCGGTAGCTTGGGGGATAGGTCCTCAAGTGTTGTAATAGCAAGATTATTAGTTTGATCCCCTTATTTTAAGATGAGCCATATTAAATATGATTTAAAATGTAATTCAATATGATTTTTTTGTTCAGGAGCTACATCTAGTGTAATGTAGCTTTCTATGAAATAGCCAAATGGTAGAAACCAAGTTTAAGTAAATTATTAGAGTACTAGCATATCTGCTATGGGCAGAGTTTCCTTTTAATTCATTCATAATCTCTTCAAATTTAGAGAATTTAGCCTTTAGTTTATTGCATTTTCCCTCATTCTGGGTATTTGCCATATCTAACTTTTCTTAATTTTTGTATTTCACTTCACTCTCCTTACTGTCCTTTGGGATAGTGTCAAGTTTTAGTGGGTTATCTCTGTTTTCAAATGAGCAAATATGGGCACGCAAGATAAAATTAATTAAGAGCACACACTGAATCGTAAGATGCTTGGCTAGACTTTGGAATTCTTCACCTTTGACTCCCTTTAAAAATTTAATGATTGTTTACATATTGATCAACAAAAACAATTTTATTGAGAGTTAGGAATAAGATGAGCTGCTGTTGTTAGGTGTTTTTTTTTCCTTAAAGACTTGAGGGAACACTATTTCCTTTTCGAGAAGGGTCACTTTGTATGGTTTGTTTGTTTGTTTGTTTGTTTGTTTGTTTTTGAGATGGAGTTTTGTTCTTGTTGCCCAGGCTGGAGTGGAATGGTGCTATCTAGGCTCACTGCAACCTCCGCCTCCCAGGTTCAAGGGATTCTCCTGCTCAGCCTCCTGAGTAGCTGGGATTACAGGCATCCACCAACCACGCCTGGCTACTTTTTTGTAATTTTAGTAGAGATGGGATTTCACCATGTTGGTCAGGCAGGTCTCAAACTCCCGACCTCAGGTGATCCACCTGCCTCAGCCTCCCAAAGTGCTGGGGTTACAGGCATGAGCCATTGTACCCAGCCTGTATATGTTTTATTTATTCACGCTGGATATGCCGCTTGTTCTGTGCCAAAGCCTTATTATAAACAGTGATAATTTTGCAGTTCCGGACAACTTTTATAATGGAAGATTAGGCTTTCAGTCCCTAATTAATCTTAGAATCACTGAAAGTGGAATGAGCAGACATTATGTGCCTTCTACTTTGATGCAGTAGAATATACATGTCACCACAGAGAAAATAGTCTTATCTAAATAGGTTCAACTGGCTTCAGTCTTAATCTAACTTTGAGTTTACAAGAAATACAGAAGATAGAGGGACAAATTAAATGATGCATCAAAGAAACAACTAGCCATGTCCTGAATATGGGATATTCCACAGGACAAATGCTACTGTTTTGCTAGAGGAGCAGTGGGATGAAAAAAGGGAAGAGGCCTGTTATGAGTAAGACTCAAGAGGATAACAAAAAAACCACTATAGTAAGTTCTTTGTGAGCAACGTAAATAGCCCTGTGAAGCAGCATGGAGCGCCTAAAAAAGCCTTATAGTTGTTATTTTATTTATTTATTTATTGTGCAGGAAATGGGGCAGCCTTGAGGTCAGACTTAGAATTATGTCCTAGCTCCACTGCTTTCTCATTGTTTGATCTGTGAACAGATCTCTGATCTGTTATGGGATCTCTGAACAGGTTTTTAAAATTCTTTGAGCCTCATTTTCCTCGTTCCTAACAAGGGTGATGATGGTGGCCCCCTCATTGGGTTGCTTTGAGCATTAAATAGGATTATGCATGCTAAAGCCTTTAAAACAGTGCTTGGTACATATAAGTACACAATATGTTTTAGCTATGATATAATAAGAACAACAACAAATTCACCAGCTCTCAGCCTTCGGTTTTGTGCTTGTCTCAGTGAGATCCAGGCAGGAGCACAGATAATACCCTCGGTATTTCACCAGAGAGAATCATACAGGTGCTGAAAGGCGAAAGAACAAAGGAGAATCCAGAGTAGTGACTGTAAGGAGCAGCCACGGCCTGAGGGCTGGAAGGCCAAACAGGAAGTTGAGGTTTTGGATCCTAGTAGAGACTTGGAGGGAAGAGCCCTGAGCACCTGAGACTCAGATTTCTGAGCAATGGCAGCTCCTTGACTGGGGCTAGCGCCTGGGATGGGGGGAAGAGAGAGGAGTTATAAATCTTGTTCTGAGTGTCCAGAGGAGCTAGAGGATGTAACCAACTGCTGATTCAGTGACGCCGGCTGATAGACAGGGACCTACGGATGCGGTGATGCCGACTGCCAGAGAGGGACCTGCGGATGCGGTGAAGCCGACTGAGGGACGGGACCTGCCGATGTGGTGATGTCGACTGATGGACGGGGACCTGGTGATGCGGTGATGCCGACTGATGGACGGGGACCTGGTGATGCGGTGATGCCGACTGATGGACGGGACCTGGTGGTGCGGTGATGCCGACTGATGGACGGGGACCTGGTGATGCGGTGATGCCGACTGATGGACGGGACCTGGTGGTGCGGTGACACCGACTGACGGACGGGACCTGGTGGTGCGGTGACGCCGACTGACGGACAGGACTTGCTGATGTGGTGAAGCCAGCTGACAGATGGGGACCTGCGGATGGGGTGATGCCGACTGATGGACGGGATCTGGTGGTACGGTAATACCAACCGAAGGACGGGACCTGGGGATGCGGTGATGCTGACTGATGGAGAGGGACTTGCGGATGCGGTGATGCCGACTGATGGACAGGGGCCTGCCGTTATGGGGATGCCCACTGACAGGGCCTGCTGATGTCGACTGATGGACGGGACCTGTGGGTGTGGGGATGCCGACTGACAGACGGGCAAGAGCATGTCGTCTCTACCCCCACTCCTGCTTTCTAGTACCTCTCTGGTGCCTTCTGTTGGCAGAAACTAGCAGGTAACAGCTGGCAAAGGAGAGATTAGAGTCCAGAGTCCTACACGCAGCATCACAAAGCTGAGAAGTACATTTGGAACTAAGAGCTTATTTTTCTTTGTTTGCCCTAATGCCTCATATACCCTGTCTGATGGAACTGAGAGCTTAATATCAAGGTAAACTTCTATCCTTGAAGTGAAACAACCTCCTCCCCCAATTCTAGGAGTCATCTTGTAAGCTAGATTCTGTGAAGTCACTGAAGAGGTGACAGAATCTGGGACCACAGCAGAAACGCTCGTGACATGTGGCATTTTGTAAGATCTGTAACTGGAGTGTTACCTTTCTGTTACTGTTAGATCTTCATTATTTATGTTACCTGTATACCACCATATACTACTAAATGATAAGAAGGGGATTCCCCAAGTTCTCTGGGCAGCATATCTTACATGCTGTGTCAAGCAGGTTTAAACAGTTTCTAACCATTTAGTTTTAGATGATGATAAAGCACTTATGGGTGGGCGCTGGATTCTGCTAAATGTTTATGGCACATGGAGATACAGGGAGCCTTTTTTTTTTTTTTTTTTTTGAGACGGAGTCTTGCACTGTCACTCAGGCTGGAGTGCAGTGGCACGATCTTGGCTCACTGCAACCTCTGCCTCCCGGGTTCAAGCAATTCTCCTGCCTCAGCCTCCTGAGGAACTGGGACTACAGGCGCGCGCCACCATGCCCAGCTAATTTTTTGTATTTTTAGTAGAGACAGTGTTAGCCAGGATGGTCTCTATCTCTTGACCTTGTGATCTGCCTGCCTTCGCCTCCCGAAGTGCTGGGATTACAGGTGTGAGCCACCGCACCTGGTGGGAGACTAACTTTTTGAAGGACTCACTGCTAGAGAATTAGGTAGGTTTGTTTTCTCCCAAATATATGGAATATAGCAGAGAAATAAGAGAAAATGTTTTTTCATCCATCCGTCACTGTTTTGCCTGAGGTACCTGAAGAGTAGACTCAGTGTGACCAGAACTGGAAGGGCTCCTCCACAGAAACAGTCCCAGCAGACAACGATGTGGACATTCAGATGCCACAAGGGAGGTGTACATTAGGAAGAGGATTTGAGAGCCCTTCCTTGAGTGAAAAAGGGTAGGACTTTGGGAGAAAGTCCTAGTGGAGTATTTGACGTTAAACACCTTTAGATATTTTTTCTTTTGCCTACTCAATTTCTCAAGTGGGCTCCATTTTCTAAATTTAAGGAATGTCTTGTTGTTGTTTTGTTTTAGAGACGGAGTCTTGCTCTGTCACCGAGGCTGGAGTACAGTGATGCGATCTTGGCTCACTGCAACCTCCTCCTCCTTGGTTCAAGCAATTCTCCTTCCTTAGCCTCCTGAGTAGCTGGGAATACAGGTGCCTGCCACCACACACGGCTGATTTTTATATTTTTAGTAGAGACAGGGTTTCACCATGTTGACCAGGCTGGTCTGGAATTCCTGACCTCAAGTGATCTGTTCACCTCAGCCTCCCAAAGTGCTGGGATTACAGGCATGAGCCACCACACCCGGAAGGAATGTCTTTTTGTATGTAAAAAATACATAATAAATGGGGCCAGTTGTGGTGACTCACGCCTGTAATCCTAGCACTTTGGGAGGCCAAGGCAGGTGGGTCCCTTGAGGTCAGGAGATCAAGACCAGCCTAGCCAACATGGAGAAAACCCCATCTTTACTAAAAATACAGAAATTAGCTGGGTGTGGTGGCACAGGCTTGTAATTCCAGCTACTCAAGAGGTTGAGTCAGGAGAACCTCTTGAACCCGGGAGGTGGAGGTTGCAGTGAGCCAAGATCGCATCACTGCACTCTAGCCTAGGTAACAGAGTGAGACTCTGTCTCAAAAAAAAAAACAAAAAAAAGGCCAGAGTCTTAAGGAAATGATTTCTCAGTTTCTCCAAATGTTATTTTCTTATTTCTTTCTGTCCAGTCAAAAGAATCAAAACTCCTAATAAGTACCCAAAAAATGCCCAGGCCGGGCATGGTGGCTCATGCCTGTAATCTCAGCATTTGGGAGGCCAAGGCAGGCAGATCACGAGGTCAGGAGATCGAGACCATCCTGGCTAACACAGTGAAACCCCGTCTCTACTAAAAATACAAAAAAAATTAGGTGGGCGTGGTGGCGGGCGCCTGTAGTCCCAGCTACTGGGGAGGCTGAGGCTGGAGAATGGTGTGAACCCAGAGGGCGGAACTTACAGTGAGTGGAAATTGCGCCACTGCACTGCAGCCTGGGCAACAGTGAGACTCTGTCTAAAAAAAAAAAATGCCCAAAGCTGGGGTTACCTTCCCTGAAGTGAAGCATATAAGACCTTATGTAAAGGAAGACATTAAGTAAATGAAGTGGTCCTAGAGGAAAGGGCAGGCAAGGTTGTCATTCTGGGGGCTGATGAGGAAGGTGAAACAATATTTCCCCATGTTTATTGTGTGGGGAAACAGCCTGTGCTACAGTTAGTCACCTGCATCACCAGGTTCTATATGCTGGTGGGGCCCCCACATCGCTCATGACTGGAATGACTGTTTTCCGAGCAAAGATTTGAATATGTGGTCTGACAGGTACTTATGGGGAATACATACTTTAAAATCACAGTCTTGCTAGAAAATTCAGAACGTTTCTTGGTTTTACTTCAACACTTGCATATTTGATTTTTTTCCTGGACTTAATTGATCTGGGAAGATGAATATTAAGTGAGTCTCTGGTCAAAGAAGGGAAACCAAGTATTCCTTATTTAGAAGAAACAAGTAGGCCTGGTGTGGTGGCTCAGGCCTGCAATCCCAGCACTTTCGGAGACTGAGGCAGGCAAATCACTTGAGGCCAAGAGTTCGAGACCAGCCTGGCCAACATGGCAAAACCCTATCTCTGCTATAAATACAAAAATTAGCCAGGCATGGTAGCACATGCCTGTAATCTTAGCTACTCAGGAGGCCGAGGCACAAAAATTGCTTGAGCCTAGGATGCATAGGTTGCAGTGAGCTGAGACTGTGCCACTGTACTTCTGGGAAACAGGCGAGACTCTGCTTAAAAAAAAAAAAAAAAAAAGAAAAAAGAAATAAGTGGGAAAGTAGTGATGCCATGTTATCTAGTCTGGAGGAAAAACAAAACAATACTATAGTTAACATAAAATAGCTCAGAGAGACCCCACTGTAAGCCTTGGATGAAGGTGTGCTGAGAAGTGGAAAGCTGTCTTGAGGTTTGTGGGGAGGTGGATGACTTCCTGGGGAATAGAGTGGGCAGGGGCCACGGAGTGAGTTAGGTGACATCCCTGCTGGATGTTGGCATCTTTAAAGGCAGGAGCTGTCATTCATCTTCTGTCCAACTGCTGATTGTTTTTGGTGCTGTGTTAGGTGCTACTTGGTCCATATGGATACAGGAATGAATGTCAAATAGAAATGAGCAGCATTTTATTTATTTTTTGAGACAGCATTTCACACTTGTTGCCCAGGCTGGAGTGCAATGGGCGTGATCTCGGCTCACTACAGTCTCCACCTCCTGGATTCAAACCATTCTCCTGCCTCAGCCTCCTGAGTAGCTGGGATTACAGGCGTGTGCCACCATGCCCGGATAATTTTTGCATTTTTAGTAGAGACAGGGTTTCACCATGTTGACCAGGCTGGTCTTGAACTCCTGACCTCAGGTGATCCCCCCACTTCTTCGGCCTCCCAAAGTGCTGGGATTACAGGTGTGAGTCACTATGCCTGGCTGAGAAGCATTTTAAGTGTAATTGGATGTAAAGCTAACACCGTGAGGTGCTTTAACTCAACAGAGGAAAACATCTGTAGAAACAGTGATGTTGAGATTTTCCATGAGCGAGCAAGAAGAAGCAATGGGAGTCAGAAATGTTAAATAGAAATAACCAATTTAAAGGTTGCCTTTATAGCAGACAGCTTGGAGTTCTAAATAAATAGCAGATGAACTGCGTGTTCTCAGTAGATGCCTTTCTTCTTCTTAGTGGCCTGACTTTGAGCACTTGGCCAGTAAGTGGCTGACACTAGGCACTTACGTGCTGGGCACTGAATTAACATGTTTTAATCTTCACAGCAGTCCCATGTCCCCACTGTACAGGTAAGGCAGTGGTGGTACAGAGAGGTGAAGTAGCTTCTCCAGGATCATGCAGCTGGAAAGTGTTAGTGTCTAGTGTCGATCAGGTTGCTTTAACAGAAAACTTCCTCCCAAAGGGTTGTTTCTGTTTCTTCCAGTATCATTTGGTTTCAACATGCCTCTGAAAAGCTTGACAGTGAAGCCAGTAGAAACTGAATCCTCCCCAGGTCTGGAAGTAAAGTATGGTTACGAGTGATGAATGAACTTCCTTGGGGAAGTTATTAGTAAAGTTCTCTGTTTAAAGAACTGTGGACAGTAGAGTTCTTCATGCATGGCTGCTCTGGGATGGGCCAAACTTCACATCATTAGAAGTAATCTGGTGATGGGTGTGCAGGGGGAATACCAGAGTTCCCTACAACTAGTATGTATGAATGGTATATGAGGCAAGCATTTCTCACCCGACCCTGCTCCCTCCATGTTTACTCCATGTCCTTTGCGCTGTGCTGCCTGGACTTTTGTCCTGCGCTTCTATAGTTTTTCTGGATATGATCATCTTAAAGGTCGTCATGCCCTTTATCAGTTGATTGAGACAGAATCTTGACTTACCGCCCAGGCTGGAGTGCAGTGGCGCAATCACAGCTCAATGCAGCCTCGACTTCCCAGGCTCAGGTGATTTTCCCATCTCAGTCTCCCGAGTAGCTGGGACTACAGGTGTGCACCACCACACCTGGCTATTTTTTTTTCTTTTCTTTTCTTTTCTTTTCTTTTATTTTATTTTTGAGACAAAGTCTGGCTCTGTCGCCCAGGCTGGAGTGCAGTGGTGCAATCTGGGCTCACTACAAGCTCCGCCTCCCGGGTTCACGCCATTCTCCTGCCTCAGCCTTTCGAATAGCTGGGACTACAGGCGCCCACCACCACACCCTGCTAATTTTTTTTTTGTATTTTTAGTAGGAACGGGGTTTCACCATGTTCGCCAGGATGGTCTCGATCTCCTGACCTTGTGATCCTCCCGCCTCTGCCTCCCAAAGTGCTGGGATTACAGGTGTGAGCCACTGTGCCCGGCCTTTTTTTTTTTTTTTTTTTTTCTTTCGTATCTTTATTTTTTTTTTTAATTTTTGAGATGGAGTGTTGCTCTGTCAGCCAGACTGGAGTGCAATGGTGCGATCTCGGCTCACTGCAACCTTCGCCTCCCGGGTTCAAGCGATTCTCGTGTCTCAGCCTCCTAAGTAGCTGGGATTACAGGCGCCCACCACTATGCCTGGCTAATTTTTGTATTTTTAGTAAAGACGGGGTTTCACCATGTTGGCCAGGCTGGTCTCAAACTCCTGACCTCAGGTGATCAGTCCATTTTGGCCTCCCAAAGTGCTGGGATTAGAGGCTTGAGCCACTGCACTTGACCAAAAGTTTTAAATTTTAATGAAGTTCAGTGTATTCATTTCTGCCAGTCTCATTTTATGAATAGTATTTTTGGTGTCCTGCCTAAAAACATTTTGCCTAAATCAAAGTTATGAAGGTTTTCTCCTGTTGTCTTAAACCTATGGTGCATTTTGAGTTAATTTTTATGTAATGTATGATTCACAGGCCGTGGTTTTATTTTTTGCATGTAAATGTTTCATTCTAATACCATAAATTGAAAATATTGTTCATTTTCCATTGAATTGCCCTCACACTTTTGTTACAAATCAATTGACCATATTTGGGTGGGTCTGTTTCTGGACTCTTTTCTCCTGTTAATTTATATGTCTGTCCCTTTGCTACTACACTTTCTTGGTTACTGTGGCTTTATATTGTCAGTCTTAAAATGGAATAGTATTACTCCTTCAACTTTATTATTTTTCAGAATCGTGGCTATTGTCATTACTTTGCTTTTCCATATGTATTTTAGAACCAGTAAGTCTATACACAAAAATTCAGTTGGGATTTTTATTGGGATTGTAATAAGTTAAAAAAAAAACCCTTTTGGAATAATTATCAACTTTACTAAGTTGTCTTCTTATGACTGGCTTATTTCACTTAGTATGCTATTCACCCGTGTTGTAGCACAGGGGTCCCTAACCCCCAGGCCTCAGACTGGTATACCGTCTGTGGCCTGTTAGAAACTGGGCTGTACCACAGGAAGTGAGTGGTAAGTGAGCGAGCATTACTGCCTAAGCTTTGCCTCCTGACAGATCAGTGGTGGCATTAGATTCTCATAGGAATGCATACCCTATTGTGAACTGCACATGTTGAGGGATCTAGGTTGCTCACTCCTTAGGAGAATTGAATGCCTGATGATCTGAGGTGGAAAAGTTCCATCCTGAAACCATCCCCCTAACCCCACTCTCTGTCCCTGGAAAAATTGTCTTCCATGAAACCAGTCCCTGGTGTGAAAATGGTTGGGGACCACTGTTGTAGTATGTGTCAGAATTTTCTTTTGAAAGCTAAGTAGTATTCCTTTATATGCGAATTTTACATTTTGTTTATTCTTCTGTCCATGGGTGTATGGGTTGCTTCCACCTTTTGGCTATTGTGTTCAATGCCTCTGTGAATGTAGGTGAACAAATATCTCTTTGAGATTCTGCTTTCAGTTCTTTTGGGTATGTTCCTAGAAGTAGGATTGCTGGATGTTATAGCAATTCTTCTTTTCCTGTCCTTGAATAAACCAGTGAAAAAGATGTTACAGCAATTATATTTTTAATTATTTCAGGAATTGCCATACTGTTTTCCATAGCAGCTGTACCGTTTTACATTTCTACCAACAATGTCCAAGTGTGTCCTGATTTCTCCACATCCACTCCAACACTTGTTATTTTGGTTTTTTTTTTCCCTAAACAGTAGGTGAATATTATTTTTTAAGTTTTGACTTCTACTTGTTTTTAGTATGTAGAAATATTTTAAATTTTGTGTGTTGACCTTATATCCTTTGGCATTGCTAAACTTACTAGTTCTGAAAGTTTGTTTTTTATTTTTTAATAGATTGCTTGGGATTTTCTACTTAGACAATTATGTATTCAAATGGGCATAGTTTTATTTCTTCCTTTATAGTCTGTGTGCCTTTTCTTTTATTGCTGTAATGTACTGTCTAGGACCTCTAATGAGAGTCGACATCCTTACCCGTCCTCAATTTTTGTGAGAAAACACTGTCTTTCATCATTACGTAAAATGTTAGCTATGGGTTTTTTGTAGATACTCTTTATCAGGTTGAAGACATTGCCTTCTGTTTCTAGTTTGTTGACAGTCTATATGATGAGTGAATGTTGGATTGTTTCAAATGCTTTTTTTGCATAAATTGACATTATCATGTAGTTTCTGGGCTGTAAATGAATTACATTGACTTTTTACCCCTACAAATGTTGAACCAACCCTGCATTCCTATGATAAACTCCACTTTATTGTGGTATTTTATTCTTTTAAGATATTGCTTGGTTTAATTTGCTAACTTTTTTGTTGAGGACTTATTGTGTCTCTGCTCATGAGGGATATTGGTCTGTAGTGTTTTTGTTTTTGTTTTTGTTTGGATTGTCATTGATTTTGTTATCAGGGTAGCAGCCTTAAAATGTGTTGGGAAATCATGCTTATGTTTTCTGGAAGTGATTGTGCTGAATTGGTGTTCTTTAATTGTTTGATACAATTCACCTGTGAAACCACTTGAACAATTTCTCTCAGAGGTTTTTTGTTGTTGTTGTTGTTTGAGATAGTGTTTTGCTCTTGTTGCCCAGGCTGGAGTGAATGGCCCAATCTCGGCTCACCACAACCTCCGCCTCCTGGGTTCAAGTGATTCTCCTGCCTTGGCCTCCCAAGTAGCTGGGATTACAGACATGTGCCACCATGCCCAGCTAATTGTTGCATTTTTAGTAGAGACAGGTTTCTCCATGTTGGTCAGGCTGGTCTTGAACTCCTGACCTCAGGTGATCCATTTGCCTCAGCCTCCCAAAGTGCTGGGATTACAGTCGTGAGCCACCAGTTCCCCCCGCCCCTTTTTTTATGCTCAAATGCAATATCTTCAGTAATTATAGTGTTCTTCAGGTTATTTCATCTTGGGTCGTTTGTAGTGTTCAAAGAATTGGTTAATTTATCCAAGTTGTTTATTTTTTTTTCTTTTCCTTTTTTTAAAATAACTTTACATCATCATGGACAAGTTATGTAAAGCTTTGTAGTATTCCCTTATCCTTTAATGTCTGTAGGGTCGCTAGTGATATCTCCACTTTTTAATTCTGATACTAGTAATTTTTGTGTTCTCTCACAATCTTCATCAGCCTTGCAGAGGTTTATCCGTTTGATTGATTTCTGATAACATGGTGATGTTGAAGCTGAATGAGCTCCTGTGTCTCTATGGTTTTGAGAGGTGAAGCCAGCTGGGCTTCTGGGTCAGGAGGGGACTTGGAAAACTTTTCTGTCTAGCTAAAGGGTTGTAAACACACCAATCAGCACTCTGTCTATCTAAAGGTTTGTAAATGCACCAATCAGCACTCTGTAAAAACGCACCAATCAGTGCTCTGTAAAATGGACCAATCAGCAGGATGTGGGTGGGGCCAAATAAGGGAATAAAAGCTGGCCACTTGGGCCAACAGCAGCAACCAGCTTGGGTCCCGTTTCCAAGTTGTGGAAGTTTTGTTCTTTGGCTGTTCGCAATAAGTCTTGCTGCTGCAGCCTTGGGTCCGCCCTACCTTTAAGAGCCGTGACACTCACTGCGAAGGTCTGCGGCTTCACTCCTGAATTCAGAGAGACCAGGAACCCACCGGGAGGAACAAACAAATCCTGATGCGCCACCTTTAAGAGCTGTAACACTCACTGCAAAGGTCTGCGGCTTCACTCCTGAAGTCAGCAAGACCACGAACCCACCGGAAGGAAGAAACTCTGGACACATCTGAACATCTGAAGGAACAAACTCCAGACATACCATCTTTAAGAACTGTAACACTCACCACAAGGGTCCGCATCTTTATTCTTGAAGTTAGCAAGACCAAGAACCCACTGGAAGGAACCAATTGCGGACACGATTAGTATTTTGTTTCCCTGAGGCTTCCCTTTTTGATTCTCTAATCAGAAAAGCAAGGGCCTTAGATACGTTGCGTGGCTGTGCACTTCCTGTAACTGTATACGTGTCCAGGGCTAACGAGAGGCAAACAGAAGGAAAAGAAGCAAACAGGTTCAACCCATCCCTTTGGAACTATAGCTTCTTAGCTCCGTTGGTGTTTTAGATCAGTGGTCCCCAACCTTTTTGGCACCAGGAACTGATTTGGTAGAAGATAATTTTTCCATGGTGGGGGAAGGGGAGTGGTTTCAGGATAGAAACTGTTCTACCTCAGATCATCAGGCATTGGTTAGAATCTCTTAAGGAGTATGCAACCTGGATCCATTGCGTGCGCAGTTCACAATAGGGTATGTACGCCTATGAGAATCTAATGCTGCTGCCGCTGATCTGACAGCAGGCGGGGTTCAGGCAGTTAGGCCTGCTCACCTTCTCTCACCTCCTGCTGTGCGCCCCGTTCCCCTTTCTTGCTTCTCCAGCCCAAACTACAAGGCTTCTCCTGAGATCTGTCTGTGTGCACTAACTTGCAGGTTTTTTGCTGCTGAATCTAGGCTGGGGCATAGCAGAGAGAAAAAAAAGAAGCAAATCACGTCAGCTTCTATAGTACTATGGAGTTCCCAATCTGTTTGCTATCTTTGAGTCTTCAAATTATTGTTTGATACTTTCGGTCCAGATTTTATAACTGCTTTCAGTGGGAGAAACAAGGTGGGTTGTGCCTGTTGAAATTTGTGTGGATCTAGAACCTGGAGCTAAAGTTTAAGTTGTTTCTTTGAATATTGTTTTTTGGTGCCTTTTAAATTTAGAAAGAGGTGAATTTGAATCTTTTATTTTTCAAGAACGGAGTAACTGCTCACAAGTAATTTGCTTTTAAATTTATTCTTGTAGATAACCTTTGGTTGAATTAAGACTGAAACAGGACTTTACCATCTTAAAAGAAATGCGTATTCAATTTTTTCCATGTGACTCAGCACTAGAGATGTGTATGCAGTGCTCATCATTTTAAATTTAAGTATATAAAAACCTTCACTTGTTCTTTTCCTATCTTTCTACCTCCAGTTTTAATGAACAAGATATACAAGGTTAAGACTGGGGAGGGCAAAGTCTCCTGGTAGGGTTTTAGAACAGTAAACCAATTGGGAATGACAGGGCACTATTGATGCTGTTCCTAATTTTATTATCAGCAACCTGAAAGGCAAGGATTGCCTCAGTACTAAGGCCCCCCGCCTACCTGCCGTATTTTGATTTCCTGAATGGCCTACTTTGTCTTATTCAAAACACAATATTACTATTCAGTAATTACTATTCAGTATTACTTTCCATGTGGGGATGAGAAAGGCTATAATTTACTGCAGTCTTTCCTAGATGTATATTGTATATATTCACAAATACCTTTCCTTAGTTTTCTATTCCAATCTGGTAGACAAAGGTGGTGCTCAGTAAGTTAAGTGTTGGTTGAATTGAGGGTGTATGATGCTTTTCAGAGCTTGACTATCAACCCAAATAGAGATTTCTGTGTTCATCTTGCTAGATTTTTTTTCTTGTTTTGTATCCACTACCCCTAGACTCTCACATGTGTCCAGGTATATATACAAAGATTGAAATTGTTTGATTAGCTTACTCTGGCTAATGATAATGACTGATATTTCAGATTTCTTTTTAAAAGAAGGCCTATATTTGATTTGTCTATCTTTCACTCATTTTTATGACTACTCTCATATTCTTAGCTCATTTCCTTCTCTTTAGTACTCTGCCTTTGCATTTTAGATTAACTTAATATCACACATGTGGGTTGTGCTGATTATGAGCAGAGCAATATGCGAACCTTTTTTTTTCCATTTAATTTTTTCGAGACTCTGTCACCCAGGCTGGAGTGAGGTGGCACGATCACTACTCACTGCAGCCTTAAACTCCTCCTGGGCTCAAGCAATCCTACTGCTTCAGCCTCCCGAGTTGCTAGGACAACAGGCACATACGTCACCATGCTCCATTAATTTAAAAAAAAAAAAAAAAAAAATTTTTTTTTTTTTTTTTAAACAAACGGAGTCTTGCCCAGGCTGGTCTCAAAATCCTGGGCTTAAGTGATCCTCCTGCCTTGACCTCCCGAAGTGTTGGGATTTTAATCGTAAGCCACCGTGCCTGGCCAAGTACCTCTCTAGATGGATTCTCGTTCTTGTTATATTCTTAGAACCAACCCTAGATATAGGAAGGGAATAGGGCTATTCTTATTTTTAAAAACAAACAAAAAAAAGTAATTGGGAAATGGAAAAACTTGCCAAGGTCTTGCAGCTACCATTGGCTAAATTGGGATTTAAACTAGGCAGAACCTCCTTTTTTACCTGCTACTGTATCTAAACTGTATATACTTCTGTCATCTCAAACGTGGAAATAAGGATGACTTCTAATATCTTCTGCAAGTTCACCTACACATTTATGACTTAGCACCGATTTCATCAGTGTTTTTATTGAGATCTATAATTTCCTCCTATGTAATGTCCCAGTTACAATCCTAAGTGAAATTCACAGAAAATATAACCCACTTATATATGTATATAATTTAAAAATCAATATAATGTCCTAGTAGTACCAGAAAGGTGACATAAAAATTATTTATACAAAAAAAGTTTAGTACGTAAATACTTAGGCATGATCAGAGTTTAGGTATAATGAAATGGCCAAGTGCTTGTACCATATGTAGAATAATCCTCAGTGGACCAATACTGGTGTTGAGACAGGAATAATATGCAGGCAATGCAAAAGTTGTGTGCTCTCAGTTTAGTGGTTTTCTACAGTGATAAGCAGACCAAAATATAATAGTATCTTGATTTACATGATACAGTTTTGGAAGATACAGTATATATGAAAACTGAGCAATAAATATTTTGTCAGGTTATAGGGACAGATAAATGGGTTTCCTCTGTATCTGAATATCAAGGACCTTCAAAGGCTGTGCAGGACATGAGGCCACCTCTCTTTATTGTGTGAAGCTGTACTGCACACTTCAGGATGTGTGACATAGCTGGTCTGTGCCTATCAAATATTAGTAAAGGACCCTTTTCCTAACCCCAAAAGATCCATAGATTTCTAAAACCACTTCCTTAAGGGGTGAAGGTTTCTCCATTAAGAATTACTTTTCTAAATCATTCGTTCCTCAGCTGTGTTGAACGACCAGTTATTTTTAAATTTCTAATTGATCACTGACTTCTTTGTAAAATACAATGAAAATAAATTATTACAATGAAATTTTAATGTCAGCCAACAGACAAGCTGATTTTTATTATCAGATTCAACAGACATAAAATTGTCAGTCTGCTATAAAAATTTGTAAATGCTTAATCTCCACTTGTAAGTTTGTCTTGTCATGATGTGGTCTCTCTCTTAATCTCACTCTGCTTTCTCTCCCCTCAGTCACCCAAAATGATGGTATGTTCCTAAAATACTTTCCCATGGAAGGTGTAAGTTCCCCCTTCTTGACCAAATGCTCAAATGTTTTACTCTCATCACCTCCTTTGTTTTGCACAAGTATCACTTTCTATAAAAATTATCATTTAATGATGGAAATGAACTTAACTGCCTTTACCATCAGCAGTCCCTTTTTATCTATGATAGAAATTTGCAAAGTAGTTTAACAGGCGTAACTCAAGTTGTTTATTTCTTCTTAGCTTTTTATACTTAAGGATAGAAAGTCATGCAGTACAAATGTGCAAAAGTTCTGCAAAGTATATGTTACTTTTGCTAATCACATATAGGTAAATCCATCTTAGATGATCTGATTTCTAATACAACTTAACTCTAAAAGTCTAAAAATATCTCTGAGCTATGTATTAAGCAGGTGGTTTTGGACTTAGACTGCATTTTTCTTTTTTCCCTTTTTTTTTTTGAGACAGTCTTGTTGTTTCGCCCAGGCTGGAGCGCAGTGGCGCAATCTCAGCTCGTTGCAGCCTCTGCCTCCTGGGTTCAAGCGATTCTCCTGCCTCAACCTCCCGAGTAGCTGGGACTTCAGGCACGCACCCCCATGCCTGGCTAATTTTCGTAATTTTAGTAGAGATGGGGTTTTGCCATGTTGGCCAGGCTGGTCTTGAATTGCTGACCTCAAGACCTCAGGTGATCCACCCGTCTCGGCCAACCAAATTGCTGGGATTACAGGCTTTACAGGCTTCAGCCGCCGTGCCCAGCCTAAACTGCATTTTGCTTCATACTAACCGCTAGGGAAGCAGTGACATTTTTGGAGATGAGCCTTGTTCTATCACCCAGACTGGAGTGCAGTGGTGCAGTCTTGCTCACTGCAACCTTTACCTCCCGGGTTCAAGCGATTCTCCTGCCTCAGCCTCTCAAGTGGCTGGGATTACAGGTGCCCGCCACCACACCCAGCTAATTTTTGTAGTTTCAGTAGAGACAGAGTTTCACCATGCTGGCCAGGCTGGTCTTGAACTCCTGACCTCAGGTGATCCACCTGCCTTGGCCTCCCAAAGTGCTGAAATTACAGGTGTGAGCCACCGCGCCCGGCATAGCAGTGACTTTTCAAACCTTAATTTCAGAAGACTTCCTGCTGTATTTTTTGTACTGTGAGTTTGAATGATGGAAGACAATTCCTATAACAAGGCAGGAAGGGTCCTGGATAATCAGACTCCTGGCAGTTCATGCTGGTGTTGCTGATGGTGAACCCCCTCAGCAGGGGCCCTGCAACTGTTTCTCTGGTGGGTCTGTGTGAAGGCAAGTACTGCTGGGAAGGGGTCCTACTACTTGGGCACAGTGACTGAATCTTAAATATGATTGGTGTCCTTACTTTTGGTTACTCTGTAGCAGCAGAAAAGTTACAATTTTTAAATGGAGACCATTTCTTCAATCATGGTTTAACAATCAGGGTTTTGGGCTGGGCGCGGTGGCTCACGCCTGTAATTCCAGCACTTTGGGAGGCTGAGGCAGGCGGGTCACTTGAGGTCAGGAGTTTGAGACCAACCTGGGCAACATGGTGAAACCCCTGTCTCTACTAAAAATACAAAAATTAGCCTTGTGTAGTAGCACGTGCTTGTAATCCCAGCTACTCAGGAGGCTGAGGCATGTGAATTACTTGAACCCAGGAGGCAGATATTGCAGTGGGCCAAGATCGTGCCTCTGCACTCCAGCCTAAGCGACAGAGTGAGGCTCCATCTCAAAAAAGTAGGGTTTTGACAGCATCTTAAATACTTCTGCTCCTCCAGCTGACTCATTTTACACACAGTCATTATGCTGCGATGCATATGGTTGGCTTTGGTGCGTGCTTGTGTAAGTATTTATGGTTGGATCCATGCTCAGTCATGAGGTGGCTTTTGAAGTTGTTCTTGTGTGAAATGGAAATTCTTGGGCATCTAGGTATTTCTTAATTTTTAGTGGGTGTAACAAGTACAGCCAGATTAGATTGAAGGATGTGATCTTATCACGTGCTTTGCTTTCTGAGGCTGGGTCAGCCTTAGAATGGCCCCTTTTGGTTGCAATGTTGGTGTGGCAGACAGTACTTAGGCTATGAAGAACCTCTGATAGCATTGTCCTCAAAATGTTACCCTGGAGGAGCAGGACAAGATCAGCTGTGGCTCTCTCAGTTCAAAACCACCTGCTTATTATATAGCTTTAGAGATACTACTTTTAATGGCAAAAACTCCATTTACTTTTGTACCAACCTAATATTTTGTGTTAGACTTTCACAGAGTTGAATTGCATTAGAAATCAGATCATGTTAGATGCATTTGCCTATTTGTGATCAGCAAAAAGTAATATAATACTTTGGAGAACTCTTTTAATATATGATTTACTATCCTGGAGAAACAAGATAGGGGAAACACAAATGTTACTTTAGGTGCTCAGCTCCTGTGTGCCTCTCAGATGTACTGCTTAGAAAACATGTTTAAGGATGCACACTTTTTATACCATGTGTCCCTTATCTACTAACCAAGGACCTGGTGTGGCATTGAACTAAAGATATGACAACTTGTTCCAGTGTTGGGGGAAAAAAAAAAACTGGCTCATACGGCTCAGTGGGAGATGGCGTAGAAATGTGATTTCTTCCTTAGGAATTTTAAAGTGACTTTTTAAACCCTGTACTTTGGGAGTTTTCAAACATAAACACATTGAGAAAATAGTATACTGAACCCCCCATCTGCTGACCTTAATAATAGTCATTATTCTGCTTTTGTTTTATCAATATTGCTTCACTTTTTTTAGGTGGAGGAGAGGTAGATTCTTTTAGAGCAATTTAATATGACTGGTGGTATAGAAAATTTACCTGCTAACATAAAATAAGAATAGGTATATTAGTTTCCTATGCTGCTGTAACAAATTAATCACAAACTTGGTGGTTTAAAGCAGCAGAAATTAATTTTTGTTTTAGAAGCCAAGAGTCTGAAATCAGTCTCAGTGGGTTAAAGTCAAGGTTGTCATGAGAACTGGCTCCCTCTGGAAGTCTTAGGGGAGAATCCATTTGCTTGCCTTTCCCAGGACCTAGTGCCTGGCTGTGGTCGTTGGCTTTCATGGTTTCCTCTTTCAAAGTATACCACTTCAGCCTCTGCTTCTGTCCTCATATTGCCTTCTCTCTGACTTTCCGTCCTCTCTTGCCCCTTTTGCAAGGATCCATGATTACATCAGGCTCAACCAGGTAATCCCATATAATATCTCCACCTCAAGATACTTAATTATACCTGTAATGTCCCTTTTGCCATATAAGGTACCATTCGTAGATTTTAAGCATTAGGAGGTAGATATATTTGGGACTATTATTCCATTTACCACCAGTGTAGTCAGCACTCAAGTGTCAAATAAATGGTTATAGGACCACAACCTTGAGAGTGGGGACTATAAATACTCAGTGGTGAAATACATTAAGATAAAGTTCTTCAGTACCTAGAGAGATTTCTATGCAGAATACATTTTATCATTTCACGTAGGGGATGCAGCATTCCTATTATGAGATGACAAGATAGAAGGAGGCATGTATTGGTGTAAGGCCAGTTAGTAGCTGGTGCCTTTGAGACCTGAGAGGAAATGGCAGCAGTTCAACATCAGAGCCCAGACGGTGCTAGTTCATAGCTCCTGTCTCAGGCTTGACCCTGGCAGTTGACAACACGATGCTCTCCTGGGCCTTAGGCCATTCTGTCACCCTCCCTGAGCTGTGGAGCTGAGCTCCTTCCCTGTCCTTGCTTCTGCCTCTTCTTAGAAGCCTTTTTGAATTTATCATAGTGCCTACTATGTGCTGGAGGAGAATCTGCTGCACAAGACAACTTTGATGTCTTATCCAAGTCTGCTCTGGACTCGCAAAAAAACAGATTCCTCCTAGCTCTGGTTTTCACTAAATGTTTCCGAGGTCTTGGTTATTCTCCACATAAACCTGGAGACACACTTTTCATTAAAATATAAGGCAGAGGTATGGGTTTTCTGGGTCTGAACCTCAAGCCCCAGAATAGTCGAATGGAAAGATGGGGTAGAGACTTTGAGGGCAACTTCTTCTGGCTATGAGACTTTGGGTAAAAGTGACAATCATACAGAGTCCCTTTCCCATCTGTGAAAATGGGATTAACAAAAAAAAGTCGTTTCAGGGTCAGTGTGAGAACCAGCAAATAAGACAAGTGCCTCGCCCTGCTGCACTGTGAATTGACTTTTCTTGGAGGCATTTGTCCTTTGGCTGAAATTCACATGCTGTGTGCTCCAGTACTATGAAGTACTTTACTTCCTCAACCCCATCCTTCTCTTAGCTTCAGGGCTTTTTGCATACGTTTTCTTTGCCAAGAATCCATTTGCTCTCTCTCTCTTTTTTTTTTTCCCCCAACAGTCTTATTTTGTTCTGGATCCTTTCCATCTTTCTTGATTCTCACCAATTATTTAGCCCTCAATTTAGACGTCATTCCTGCCACTCTTGGATTAGACATCTCTCCTGTGTTTCTCCCATACTTAACACTGTGGTAGCACTTAGCATGTAGGCTTGCATTCTCTCATGTATATGTTTTTTTCTTCAGAAAACTAGGTTTATTGCTACACGATCTGCCAGTAATTCCAGCTATTTTGGGTGATTTCATTATTTGACTTAGCATTTTGTGTGTGTGTGTGTGTGTGCGTGTGTAAGTGTGTAAATACATATTTTAAAACTCAGAGTCTTCTCTGTTGTCCAGTGCAGTGTGAGATCATAGCTCACTGCTGCATCAATTTCCTGGGCTAAAGCAATCCTCCCTCCTATGCCTCCCAAAGTTCCGGGCCTATAGGTGTGTACCCCTCCCTGCCCCCTATCCCCAAGCCAGCACTTTATATTTAATTGTCTTCTGATTTGTGTTTATTTCCCCCACCAGAGCTAAGGTGGGTAGGGCTCTGTCCTCCCATGTTATCAAAGACCCAGAACAATGGCTGGTGTGGACTTGCTGGTCAGGATTCACTCAACGTGTATTGGTTGGGAATTTTTTCAACTCTGTAATGGGTTATTCGGTTTAAAAAAATAATAACTCACTGGATTTTTTTGTGTAGGGGTGGGGTGGGGGGGTGGGTATAAGAAAATAGGATATAAATTTGTTGTTTCAGGTCACTGAGGTTTGTATTTTTTGTTATTATTATTATTTTTTTTTTTTGAGATGGAGTCTCCCTCTGTCACCCAGGCTGGAGTGCAGAGGCGTGATCTCGGCTCACTGCAGCCTCTGCCTCCCAGGTTCAAGCAGTTCTCCTGCCTCAGTCCCCCGAATAGCTGGGAGTACAGGTACCTGCCACCACGCCCAGCTAATTATTGTATTTTCAGTAGAGACAGGGTTTCACCACTATGGCCAGGCGGGTCACGAACTCCTGACCTCAAGTGATTCATCCGCTGCAGCCTACCAAAGTGCTAGGATTACAGGTGTGAGTTACTGTGCCCAGCCTCTTGGTTTTTCCGTTAATTATTTTTTTCTTTTTTGGAGGGTAGAGATGGGGTCTCGCCATATTGCCCAGGCTGGTCTCAAATTCCTGGACTCAAGCTATCCTCCTGCCTCAGCCTCCCAAAGGGCTAGGATTGTAGGCGTTAACCACTGCACTTGGCCCCAGGTCATTGAGTTTTATTGATGCAGAAATCACTGAAGTTCTTAAAAAATGTTTTTGTTATTTCTTTGTGTTATTTTTTATTTTTTGGTGGTGGCAAATGGAAATCTTGGTGCCAGCTATGATCCCTTCACTAGCAGGGATCAGATGTTTTGGAAAGTATGTTGCAGGTGTTTTATCTTGATCTGGTTACTTGTTTTAAATAGTTCAGGTTGTTTTGGTTAGGCTTTCTAATAGCAGTTGATCATAATATTCAGCTTTCTATTTTGGGGGAAGTTCAGTTTCTTATTAAAAAAATGTTAAGAAAAACCTCAGACATTTAGTGTTGAAAAAATGAGTCACAAAGAAGTCAGAAGCATCAGTGAGGGATGCTCCTTATGGCTGTGAAATTGAGCAGGCTGTGCCCCCAGATGCCAGCCTCATTAGGGTGGATTAATGCTAAGCTCCTCTGAGCTTACACCCATCATTACTTCATGTTCTCCTTTCTCAGCAAATCTGATGCCCATCAATTCTGAGCATGTTCTGTGCACTTGCAGTATCCAGTATTGTTTACCACTGCTTGAAGTTGCCCAGCTGAACAAATATTTCTGACTTCAGATAATTTACATGATATCTTTCCCATGAAAGACATGACTTCATCGTGTTAATTTCTTTCTTGCTTAACTAAACACGAGCAAACCTTTCTTTTGTCACAGCTTTGTTTTTGTATGGTAGGAATTTTATTCTGACGTGCTGTTTAATTAATGTTTAAAAAGAGCATCTTTGCTTATATGCTCCCCTTGGCTACTAGAGACAGCTTTGTAGCGCATGATGGAGCCTGCATAATTTCTCACTGACCGCGTTTGCCTTGGTGTTGTCTTCTACTGAGTTTAAGGGTCACCTCTACTATATATTTTTAGAATATTTAACTTCACCACTAACTTCATATCAATTTATTTTCAATCTTAATTTTTCCTGGCCTTATTTTTCTCTCATGGTTTGTTGTTGTTGTTTTTGGGGAGGGTAGGGGCAGGGGAGACAGGGTCTCCCTCTGTCACCTAGGCTAGAGTGCAGTGGCATGATCACAGCTCACTGCAGCCTCGACTGTCCAGGCTCAAGTGACTGCTACCTCAGCTTCCCGAGTAGCTGGGACTACAGGTACGTGCCACCACACCTGGCTAAATTTTGTATTTTTTATAGAGACAGGGTTTTGCCATGTTGTTCAGGCTGGTCTCCAACTCCTGGGCTCGTGCGGTCTGCTTGCATTGGCCTCCCAAAGTGGGTATTTTAAAAAGTCTTGTTGATTATAAATAGCTTTATCATTTTGGGATAAAATGGGATTTTTTAAGTCATGCAGGTGTGTCTGTAGCTGAAAGACCTTGTTGTGTGATCTAGATTACCTTTAGAAACCTATAACACTAATAAGTTTTTTTAAAATCACACAACCCATATACCTATCTGAAAGATTATGGTATACACAAGTGTAGGAATTATTGTTTATTCGCCTTATCAGAAAGTCTTGAAAGCATGTGTGGATTTGTGTACCCTTTAATAACTCGACTGGCCTCTTCAGTATCCAGGCCACTGGCGAAGGTCACTGCTGGGAATCCACGGTACTTGTTCAGCCTCCTTCCTTCCACGGCAGGAGGGACTCTCAAGGAGAGACTCTTCTCACTTATCCTAGATTAGGCCACAATCCTCCTCACACAAACTGTGGATCATCACAACCAGTTGTTTGCAGCTGGCATGCAAAATGAACGTGATTGGCACCCTCAGGTTAGATGATCTTTAGAGAGCCTGTTCATTTCAACCTCCATGTTTGTTTTAGCTCCTTTGAAAATATAAAAATTCTCCCAATGTGTGAAGAGAGCACATTCAAATGGTCCATCATCTGTCTGAGAAACTCTCCAGACCACTCATCTGTCCCTCCCAGATTCCCCTCCACTGGCCCCTCTCAGCCTGTTTCCCTTTGGGGGCACAGTTTCTGTGTCCCTTAGAGTAGGGTTCAGAACTGAACATAGTCCTCGCTACAGGTCTAAACGGTGCTTATTGCAGGGTGGAATCTTAGCTGTCCTTGACATTTGTTGACATTTGTTCAGTGAATAGAAGATCACATGCCCGTATTCCTTAGGCGTGAGATGATCATCGGTTACAATTGAACTAGCTTTTAGTTGTTAATAATAACTTATTATTGATTTACATGTTACAAGGTATGTGTGGGAGGGAGGCTTTTGTGAACGAGGTGTCTGATTTAACCACGTTGCCTGGTACTAGTGTGAAGGACCATTCTGAGTGATTGTTGGTGAGGCGATCACAGTTCTGCAGGGAAGGGGTCCTTCTGGAAGGCCACTCCAGCGGGCAGAAGACATCTTGAGTTGGATGAAACCAAGTTATCTTTTATCACAGAAGCAAAGGTGGGTTAATTCCAAGGAAGCTAATGAGACTTGTTGAGTGTCCCCTAAGGAAGTCAGATATCAGAGTGTCCTTTAGGAACTCCTAAGAAATTGACCAGTGGCTATCTTATAGCAACTGGGAGTTATATGCCACTCAAACTTTAATTTTTTAAAATTAGAAATGTTTTTGGCCAGGCACAGAGGCTCATGCCTGTAATCACAGCACTTTGGGAGGCCAAGGTGGGAGGATTTCTTGAGCCCAAGAGTTCAAGATCAGCCTGGGCAACATAATAAAACCCCATCTCTTTAAAAAAGGACAATAATTTGCCAGGCGTGGTGGCCCACGTCTGTAGTCCCAGCTACTTGGGAGGCTGAGGTGGAGGATCCCTTGAGCCTGGGAGATTGAGGCTGCAGTGAGCCGTAATCATACTATGGCCTGGGTGACAGAGCAGCAAGACCCTGTCTCCAAAAAAAAAAAAAAAAAAGTGTTTGTGTTCACTTTAGAAAACAGAAAAAAGGACTTAAAATCCTACCATTCAGAGGGTAACTATCATTAATAGTTGTATATTTTTGTCGATACATGGGATGATTAACTGTCCTTGTCTTTTTTTTTTCTCCAAATGGTTTTCCATTTGTGACAGCACTACTTACTGAATCAGCCTTTTCTTGAACTCAGCCTTTGTGCTATCCAGCACTCTGACATGTTTGCAGAAAGTGTTGCCTTTTCTCATTTGAGGCTTAGCTAAGCTTGAGGAAGTCTTGGTTCATCAGGGTTAGTGAGGAAGGGACTGATGGTTCTGCCCTCATTTTGGCCACATCTGCCATACTGTGGGCAGTATTGGCCATCGGTTTACAACATTCATGAATGTAGAGAAGAGCAGTCTCTTCCTTCTTTACTACTTACCTTAAATAATTTCTGTAGGTTAGCTGTGTTGGTTAGGGTGTGTAGCAGGTGACACCAGTATTGTGCATTTTAATCTGGGTGCATTATCTTCTATGTCATTAATATTCTAGAAGAGCTATTAATGAGACTTGCTGGGTTGTTCGATTTTTCATTTTGTTTCAGATGCTTAGCAATTTACTTATTGTTTCTTGAACTAAATGCATTGAAGAATAAGGACTAAAAGTGGTGGTTCATAAACATTCACTTGTAAAAAGAGAAACATTCCTTCTCCTTGCCTCAAGTTCTTACTCATTTTGATCTTGCTGCTCTACCTTTGTGATACAATTTATTCAACTAGGGTGTGTACTGGGTCTGTCTACAGACAATGGTCAGTGCTTTTTATCATTTTAAAAAGACTTTTTCATTTGCAATCTTTTGGATGAAACATTTCTCAGGTTATTCTGCCTTTCTTTGGTGATACTTGATTCTAAGTAGATGTCTGTAGTAGTACCTTAGTCATTGTAATATAAGTCCCAGTTTCATGTTTTGTTTGGGGCTCAGTTCCAAAGAAGTTAAAAAATTAATCAGCACTGGCTTCCAGGAATAGATCAGAAAGTCTGAGTGTCTAAACCCATTATAGCTGTCAAAGCTGTCCTTGCACCCCTGGAAAGTGAGAGTGTCATGGATGGGTTACGGCTATGTCAGACCATACAACTGAGATTTGAAAAGGCAATGACAAGGCTGGGCACAGTGGCTCATGCCCGTAATCCCAGCACTTTGGGAGGCCAAGGCAGGCAGATCATTTGAGGTCACGAATTCGAGTCCAGCCTAGCAAACGTGGCTAAACCCTGTCTGTACTAAAAATATAAAAATTAGCTGGATGTGGTGGCACACACCTGTAATCCCAGCTACTCAGGAGGCTGAGGCACAAGAATCGCTTGAACCCAGTGGTGGAGGTTGCAGTGAGCCAAGATCATGCCACTGCACTCCAGCCTGGGTGACAGAGTAAGAATCTGTCTTAAAAAAAAAAAAAAAAAAAAGCTGGACGCAGTGGCTCATGCCTATAACCCCAGCACTTTGGGAGGCCGAGGCGGGCTGATCACTTGAGGTCAGGAGTTCAAGACTACCCTGGCTAACGTGGCTAAACCCCATCTCTGCTAAAAATACAAAAAATTAGCTGGCGTGGTGGCGGGTGCCTGTGATCCCAGCCACTTGGGAGGCTGAGGCAAGAGAATTGCTTGAACCCAGGAGGCGGACGTTGCAGTGAGCTAAGATCATGCCACTGCACTCCAGCCGGGGCAACAGAGCGAGACTCCGTCTCAAAAAAAAAAAAAAAGCAACAACAAATCCAAGGTGACAGAAACAACTGTGAAGTTTTTGGCTATCTTTTCAAAAGTGAAAGTTTTGTGCTGTACAGTTGTGGCCTTGGCATTCTTGGGCTGCCTATACATAAGCTATGAAGAGGGAGGAAAGGGGGTAAAAGTGGTTGTGCTGTTACGGGTTTTGTATTTAATTCTAACTGGCATGTGAGGGATTTCATTCATGTGCACGAGTAGGAGGTCCTGAAGTGGGGTTGCCCTGCTGTCTGAATCTTCCCACCAGCTACTCCTAACAGAGCTGTGGTGGTTTACCCCAATCTAGTGGCACTCTTTGCTTCCCTGTAGCTCAGTAGCTTCATCTGTATTCTTGTCTTGGTCAGTGAAGGGACAGATCTACACTTGTTTAGTTGGTATTTTGGTTTCAAACTGATTTTTTTTTTTTTTCAGAAGCCTCTGTTAAAGAATGACTTAAATATACTTCTTCCCCATTATAAGTAATACAGGCTCGTTGAATAAAATTTGGAAAGTAAAGTTCAAAAATGTCTTGGCATATTACCTTTCATACTTCTATGCAGGTATACACACAAATTGAATTAGATCAGAGTGAATTTTTAGGCTATTTGGTATTACCAAAACTTTCATAGAAATTCTATGCTTCTTTATACTTTCCCCCACTAATGGACAAGACATTGTTTTTCCATATCCTTCCCAGCATGCTTCACGCTAACATAATTCAAAATATTAGCCAATTTTGTCTGCAAAAACTAGCATCGTCATTTCACTTGGCATATTTGCCTATCTTTAACCAGTAGTCAAAGTGGTGTGTGTGTGGGTATGTGTGTATTTTAGAGACAGGGTCTCACTGTGTTGCCCAGGCTGGAGTGTACTGGCTCAATCACGGCTCACTGCAGCCTTGACCTCCCAGGCTCAAGTGATCTTCCTGCTTCAGTCTCCCAGGTGCATACCACCATGCACAGCTAAATTTTTTTTTTTTAACACAAGGGATCTCGCTATGTTGCCCAGGCTGGTCTTGAACTCTTGGCTTCAAGGGATCCTCTTGACTTGGTCTCCCAAAGTGCTGGTATTATGATCGTGAGCTACCACACCCAGCCTGACCATTTATTTTTGACTCTCAGTTCTATTCATGGCTTCTTTTCTCCAACTGTATATGTCTGATATTCTTCACACTTTTTGGGCAAACAGTTACAATGTGTTGATTAAAGATTTATCATCCAATTTCTTTTTCCCATCTGTGTAGTCTTGTAATTTAAAAAAAAAAAAAAAGTACTGAATATATTGCATGTAATTTCCTGCTTTTGTTTTTCTCACTTAAACCTTAAGCCTTTTCACACATTAAACATTGAGAGTAAGCCGGGTGTGGTGGTTCACCCCTGTAAATCCCAGCACTTTGGGAGTCCGAGGCAGGTGGATCACCAGGTCAGGAGTTTGAGACCAGCCTGGCCAATATGGTGAAACCCCTTCTCTACTAAAAAATACAAAAATTAGGCGGTGTAGTGTCGTGTGCCTGTAATCCCAGCTACTCGGGAGGCTGAGGCAGGAGAATCAGTTGAACGTGGGAGGTGGAGGTTGCGGTGTGCCGAGATAGTGCCACTGCACTCCAGCCTAGGTGACAGAGTGAGACTCTATCTCAAAAAAAAAAAAAAAAAAAAAAGGAATAATTCTCACTTTTGTTCTGATTTGTAACAACTTAAGTCGTTGAATTAGTAGGTATTTTTTAAAAAAGAGGTATGATGGACATAAACACATCTTTAAAGTGAACATTTTGATAAGTTTTGACATACATATACACATGTGAAACCATTGAGATTTACCTATGATGCGTGAGTCAATAGCTCATTCCCTTTCGCTGAGTAGTGGTTTGTTGTATAGATATACCACAATTTACTTGTTTACCTGTTGATGAACATTTGGGCTGTTTCCAGTTTTTACTACAAGTAAAGGTGCTATGAACATTTATGTGTAGGTCTCTATATGGATGTTTGCTTTTTGTGAGGACCTACTTGTAACCCCCAGAGATAGTATGAAGATTATTTTAAACTAAAGACATTTGAGATTCAACAGATGCAGAAAGAAGCCTAATCAGAAATTCCTTAATTTAACTAAAGGCAGAAACTTCTGGGAATCGGGGATTTTTAGCAGCCTCCTCTTGGGGAATGTTCTTGGCGTGGAAAAAAAAAAAAAAATGGAGAAGACCACTCTTACCTGCATAAACAAACATTACCACAAAATGTATCTCCTGTTCCCCTTGAAATCCATTTATTTTCCCATAGAAGCCTTTTCTCGGCCGGGCGCGGTGGCTCAAGCCTGTAATCCCAGCACTTTGGGAGGCCGAGACGGGCGGATCACGAGGTCAGGAGATCGAGACCATCCTGGCTAACACAATGAAACCCCGTCTCTACTAAAAATACAAAAAAATTAGCCGGGCGAGGTGGCGGGCGCCTGTAGTCCCAGCTACTCGGGAGGCTGAGGCAGGAGAATGGCGTAAACCCGGGAGGCGGAGCTTGCAGTGAGCTGAGATCCGGCCATTGCACTCCAGCCTGGGCGACAGAGCGAGACTCCGTCTCAAAAAAAAAAAAAAAAGAAGCCTTTTCTCCTGTATCCTTTTCCCCCAGTTAATTGGGTTTTTAAACTCCCTTTTTTTAGCTGTTTGGAGTACTGCTTTTGTGCACTTCCATATATGAAAAAGTTTTGGTTTTTTTCTCCTCTTCATCTGTGCATTATCAGTTGAATTTGCAGGCCCTCAATTACTGAACCTAAGTTGATAAAGGAGAAAGTTTTTCTTCCTGGTATATTCATTTCTCTCAGATAAATACACAGGGGTGGAATAACTGGATCATATATTTAATGTTTTTAAAAAATTCTAAACTTGTGACAGTAGTTGTGCCACTTTATGTTCTCACCAGCAGGTCCAGTCCTTGACAACACTTGGTGGTTTAATTTTTAGCCAGTCTGAAATGGCTCTGCATCCTTGCCATAGGTGTGTAGTATCTCATTGTGTGAGTGTGTGTGTGTGTTTATAATAACTTTATTGAGATATTCACATACCAAGTGGCTTCTTTCGCCTAGTATAATGCTCTCAGTGTTCATGTGTGCTGTAGCAGGTTATCAGTGCTTTGTTCCTTTTTTAAAATCAGGTAAGTTAAATCAGATAATTTGAAACAAATTGTAGAATAGCCATAGGTTTATAGGGAAGTAGTACAGATAGTGTAGAGTTCCCACACACCCTAGACCCAGTCTTCTCTGTTTTTAACATCATACTTGAGTATGGCACATTTGTCACAATTAAAGAACCAAATTATTTTTTCATGGTTTATAATAAACCACATTCCATATCATTCCATATTGTTACTCAGATTTCCTTAGTTCTTACCTAATATCCTTTATCCGTTCCATTATCCTGTTTAGGATACTGTTTCATTGTCATTTTTCCTTAGGCTCCTCTTGACTGCCACAGTTTCTTAAACTCTCCTTCTTACTGATGATCTTGACAGTTTTCAGGAATATTGATCAGGTATTTTGTCGAATGACCCTCAGTTGGAACTTGTGTGAAGTTTTTCCCATTACTAGACTGGGTTTATGGACTTTCTAGGAGGAAGACTTCAGATAAAATGTCGTTCTCATTATATCAAGGGTACATACAGTCAATATGACTTACCACTGATGTTGATGTTAACCTTTCTTTCTCTCTCTCTCTCTCTCTCTTTTTTTCTTTTTTTTTTTTGAGACGGAGTCTTGCTCTGTGGCCAGGCAGGAGTGCGGTGACGTGATCTCGGCTCACTGCAGCCTCCACCTCCCAGGTTCAAGCAATTCTCCTGCCTCAGTCTCCCCAGTAGCTGGGATTATAGGTGCTTGCCACCATGCCTTTATAATTTTTGTATTTTCAGGAGAGATGGGGTTTCACCATATTGGCCAGGCTGGTCTCAAACTCCTGACCTCAGGTGATCCACCTGCCTTGGCCTCCCTAAGTGCTGGGATTATAGGTGTGAACCACCACACCCGGCCCACTGATGTTAACCTTAATCACCTGGATGAAATAGTATATGGTAGTTTGCACCACCACCCCTCCCTGCCAATACTTTGCACAGCCCACACTTAAGGAGTGGAGAATTATGCTCTATCTCTTTGAGGGTGGACCGTCTACATAAATTATTTGGAATTCTCTCCATGGAGATCTGCTCAATCTTCCCTGTTTATTCAGTCATTTGGCTTGTGGACATTTATTTTGTACTCTGGGCTATAGTCTAATACTACTTCACCTATTTTGCTGTTCTGATGTTCCAGCTTTGGCTGTTGGGGTTTCCTGTGTCCCTTTGGTCACTCCATCATTGTGTGTTTCTGTGTGTGGTGGTTTTTTGTTGGTTGGTTGCGATTGGTTTTTCCTTTTTGAGTACGTACTTTCTGGCACTACAAGATATTTCAGGATTATCTTCTAGAATTCCTGCTTCAGTCCTTGAAATGGCTGTTTGTCTAAGGAGCTTTGGTTACTTTTATTAGAGAATGGCTCAAGCACTCCATCTGCCTTGGCCTCCCAAAGCACTGGAATTAGAGGCGTGAGCCAGCACGCCTGGCCAATGTTTCACATTTTAAAAACATTATAAAATGGATAATTTTTAAGCATTTATAAATGTAGAGAGAATAGTATAATCTCCCCGTGTACCTATTCCCAAACTTCAGTTGCCAGCTTAAGGCCAATCTCATTTTCTCTATATCTATCCCACCTCTCTCTATCAGATAATTTAAAACAAATCTTAGAGAAGTAATTTCATTAGAAATTATTTCAGCATGCATCTCTAAAAGATATGGGTTTAAAAAAAAATCAGTATCATCACATACAAAAAATTCTCATAAACCATGAAGTCTGTTCAAATATCTTAGTTGGTTCACATTTGAAAAATTGTATTAGGATCCAAATAGACTGGACATGGTGGCTCACGCCTGTAATCCCAGCACTTTGGGGAGCTGAGGCAGGACAACTTGAGGCAATGTAGCGACACCCTGTCTCTCTTTCCAAAAAAAAAAAAAAGGTGGGTGGTACGGGGAATCCAGGTGAGGTTTATATTTTGCAGTTAGTCGATTTAAGTCTCTTGACTTTTATGTTCCCATTCCTTTCTTGTTTTATCTTCCCCCCCAACCCCCGCCCCATTAGTTGAAGAAACTCTTTTATCCTGTCATGTTTAGGTTGACTGACTTCATCCTTGAAGTATAGTGCATGTTCCTCAGTCTTCTGGATTCTTGTGAATTGGTGGTTAGATTTAGAGTAGTGATCTCAACCTTAAATTTTAAAAATTCTAATGTCCAGGCTATGTCTCATACTAATTTGAATTTCTAGTGTTAGGATCCAGGCGTCAGTATTTTAAGCTCCCCAGGTGATTCTACTGTGCTACCAAGATTGAGAACCACAATAGGTTTGGGCATATTCAGATTCACTTTCTTTCTCCCTCCCCTCCACCTCCCCTGTTTCTCTTTAAGCGAGAATACTTCATAGATGGTAGTACAGACTTCTGTCAGGAAGTACATACTTGGTTTTCTCTTTTTGTAATGTTAGCAGCCATAGATTTGAGAGCTCCATTATTCATAAAGGGAGGCAAAAAGGTCATTTTCCAATTCTATTATTCTTTCATTTATTAATCGAAACACTTCTATAAAGAGAAACTCCCAGATACTATTTGGTTACTGCCAAAATTTAATTTCTATAAGAAGGGCATTAATGTTTGATTTTACAGATGGCTTATCAACTTATAAGGGGTTATGGTCCTGATAATCCCATTATAAATTGAAAATATTGTAAGTTGAAAATTCATTTAATACACCTAACCTACCAGGTAGGTTGTTTTGTTTTGTTTTGAGATAGAGTCTCACTCTGTCACCCAGGCTGGAGTACAGTGGTGTGATCTTGGCTCACTACAACCTTTGCCTCTGAGGCTCAAGCGATCCTCCCACCTCAGCCTCCTGAGTAGGTGGAACCACAGGCATGCACCACCACACCCAGCTAATTTTTGTATTTTTTGTAGAAACGGGGTTTTGCCATGTTGCCCAGGCTGTTCTTGAACACCTGGGTTCAAATGACCTGCCTGCCTCTGCCTCCCAAAGTGCTGGGATTACAGGTATGAACCACCTCGCTCAGGCCCTACCAGGTATTTTATAAAGATCCATTTATAGCCATTCTTTTTAAAGGGCTGCATAATTGGAAAAGACTAATTTATTTCTTTTGTTGGGGTTGTATAAATTGTTTTCAGTCTCATTCTTGTAAATAAGGCTTTCTTACACTGCTTTGAGATACAGTTTATATACCATACAATTCACCCATTTAAAGTGTACAATTCAGTGGTTTTTAGTATATTCACAAATACATACGACCACAGTTAATTTTAGAATATTTTTATCACCTCAAATTCTGCACCCTTCCGATATCGCTCTCCTGTTCTTTCCCCCCCGCACTGAACCCCCATTACCCCACCCCACTTAGTCCTAAGCATCTGCTAATCTTTCTCTGTATTTCCCTATTCTGGGCATTTCATATAAATGCAGTCATATAATATGTGGTCTTTTGTGTCTGGCTTCCTTCACTGAGGAAAGTGTTTACAAGGTTCTTCAATGTTGTTGCCTGTATCCAGACTTTATTCTTTTTATTGCTGAGTAATACTCCACTGCATAAATGTACCACATATTGTTTATCTGTTCGTCAGTTCATGGACATTTTGGTTGTTTCCACTTTTTGGCTGTAATAATGCTTCTGTGTATATTAATGTATAATTTCTTGTGTGAACATGTGTTTTCATTTTTCTTGGGTCTGTTTCTAGGAGTTCAACTGCAGAGTCACATAGTAACGTTATGTTTAACATTTTGAGAAGTTGCCAGACTGTTATCCAAAGTGACTGTACCATTTTACATTCTTGCCAGCAGTGTAAGATGGCTCTAATCTCTTCATTTTCTGTGCAAACACTTGGTATGATCGGACTTTTTGATTATAGCCTACTGGGTGTAAAGTGGTGGTATCCTTTTGTGGTTTTCGTTCGCATTTCCCTGATGACTAATGATATCAAGCATCTTTTCATGTGTTTATTGACCTTTTGTAGTATATCTTCTTAGACAAATAATCTGAGTAGACTTTTTTCCAATCTGTTAATGGATTATTTGTCTTTATTATTGAGTTGTAAAAGTTATTCATATACTTGCTTGTTAGCCTGCATGTAAACATCTAAATCCATCAGCCTTCGTGTCCTGATTTTTGCTCTATACTTCCATCACTATTCACTGTATTTCAATAATTAGTATTAAAGACTAATTTATCAAAATAATCAATGTAGTTATATTGTTTCTACACATGGCTTTACTTAGGTGTGTTTGTTTGTTTGTTTTGAGATTGAGTCTTGCTCTGTCACCCAGGCTGGAGTGCGCCATCATAGCTCACTGCCACCTCTATTTCCTGAGCTCAAATGATTCTCTTGCCTCAGCCTCCCAAGAAGCTGCATCTGTAGGTGCAAGCCACTGCACCTAGCTGATTGATTGATTGATTGATTGATTGATTTTTTTTTGGGGGGGGGGAGAGCTAGGTTTTTCTTTATTGCCCAGGATGGTCTCAAACTCCTAGGCTCCAGCAAATCTCTACCCTCCCTTACCCCTCCACCCCTGCATTGGCCTCTCAAAGCACTGGGATTTACAGGCATGAGCTACCACACCCAGCCTTGCTTAAGTATTGAGTTTGTTATGGGGTTCTAGAATTTTGATCTTTATACTTACTTGTCTGAGGTGTCACTAATGGGCAAGGCCATTTTTGTTTTACCATAAGGCACATAGCAATTGGATAAAAAGTAATGGTAGGAGGATAGTTATTGAGATGGCAGATGATGCACTGATTGTGATATAAGTGAATTTGTATTTAGCTGAACTTTTGGTCATGATTATAATTCTAACAGATGTAGTGCTTGAATTTGGTTTTAGCAATTTTACTGCTTCTGCCTATAAAATATGTTAAACAATGAGAGAGTATTTCTCTTAACGATACAGTTGAAATCCTAGGAAACTTTATCCTGGAAAAAAAATAAACCTGGTAAGATCAAATTTCATTTTACTCAAACTACAGTGTTTTCTGAAAGATGCAGGAGTTGCTATTCTGCCAACCTGTTTTGTTGTATTGAGATAATAACCTGTAGGGCATTACATAATGAAGTTTTTTGGTTTTTGTTTTTTTAAAACAGGGTCTCTGTTGCCCAGGCTAGGAGTACAATGCTGCAACCATGGCTCACTGCAGCCTCAACCTCCTGGGCTCAAGTGATCCTCCCACCTCAGCCTCCTGAATAGCTGGGACCACAGAAGTGTACCACCACACTTGGCTAATGTATTTTATGTAAAAATGGGATCTTCCTATGTTGCCCAGGCTGGTCTCCTGAGCTTGAGTGATTCTCCCGCCTCGGCCTCCCAAAGTGCTGGGATTATAGGTGTGAGTCACTGCACCAGGTCATATACTGATGTTTTAATGAACAGTGTAAATGTTACATCTTTGCCCAGTGATTATTGTTAATTTTAAACTTTGGACTTTGACGTTAAAAATTAAGTTTTAAAGCCGGGTACAGTGGCTCAAGCCTGTAATCCCAGCACTTTGGGAGGCCGAGGTGGGCGCATCATTTGAGGTCTGGAGTTCGAGACCAACCTTGCCAACATGGCAAAACCCCATCTCTACTAAAAATACAAAAATTAGCTGGGTGTGGTGGTATGTGCCTGTAATCCCAGCTACTCAGGAGGCTGAGGCAGGAGAATTGCTTGAACCTGGGAGGCGGAGGTTGCAGTGAGCTGAGATCATGCCATTGCACTCCAGCCTGAGTGACACAGTGAGACTCCATCTAAAAAAAAAAAAAAAATTTAAATTTAAATTTAAGTTAAAATTTTAAAAATCAGCCATCACTATAATGAACATATAAGCATATACAAGTAGAAAGTGTATAATAAATCCTCGTGTACCTATCAACCAGCTTCAACATTTATCAACTTTCTGCGCTTGCTGGTATGAAAAGCTTTTGAGGACTCATTTTCCATACAAGGTGGTGACTTTCTGAGAAACAGGTGTAGCGTATTGAGCACTGACTTTGATAGTCACACAGTGTGGGTTCAAATCCTTACTCTTCATGTATTTCCTGTCCCGCTGGGCATGTGGCCTTTCCTCTTTGAAACTCAGTTTTTGCATCTTGAAAACAGGGTTAATATCTGCCTTTGAAGGTTGTTCAGATGACTAAGTGGAATAATGTGTGTGAAGAATCCAGTGTGTTTGGTGGCTGATTACTGTGTGGATACAGAGACTGCTGGGAGGAGGGATTCTCCATTGCTGTGTTGGAGTCCTAAAGTCTACAGCTGTGTGCTAGGGCCTGTTCTAGATGTAGCCATGAAGTAGAGTCTAATTCAGACATGGACAAGTGAATGGCCTTCCAAAGTAAAGACAAGCCCCTGGATTAGGTTGGAGGTGGGTGCTTACTATGGAGGATGAGAGAGAGGTGTATTAATTTATCAGGGCTGCTGTAACTAATTTCCACAAACTAGGAAACTTGAAACGAAGTTCTGGAAACCAGAAGTCTGCCATCAGGTGCTGGCAAGCCTTCCTCCTAGCCTTTGGTGCTTGTGCCCAATCTTTGCTGTTCTTGGCTTGTAGCTGCGTCATCCCAGTCTCTGCCTTTGTGGTCACGTTGTGTTCTCCCTGTGTGTGTCTGTCCAAATTTCCCTCTTAAAAGCGTATTAGTAATTGGATTAGAGCTATATTCACAGGTACTGGTGAATTTTTAAAGGATGCTATTCATCCCAGTACAGGGAGTTAACCAAGACTGGGGTGATCAGGGATTGTGTCCTAGAAGTAAGAAGACCTAGTGTGTTCTAGTTTAAAGGTAGTTAGTAGAGAATCAGTTGGGAGTGGATGAGAGTAATGTATGGCATTCTCGAACCATATTAAATTGCATGGATGCCACTCATCAGCCAAGAGGCATGGTGGGCAGTAGGCCGGGCGTGGTGGCTCACACCTGTAATCCCAGCACTTTGAGAGGCTGAGGCAGGCGGATCATGAGGTCAGGAGATCGAGACCATCCTGGCTAGCACAGTGAAACCCCGTCTCTACTAAAAAATACAAAAAATTAGCTGGGCGTGGTGGCAGGCACTTGTAGTCCCATCTACTCAGGAGGCTGAGGCAGGAGAATGGTGTGAACCCGGGAGGCAGAGCTTGCAGTGAGCCAAGATCGCACCACTGCACTCCAGCCTGGGCGACAGAGGGAGACTCCATCTCAAAAAAAAAAAAAGAGGCATGGTGGGCATTTTCCAAGGTTTTTAGCTCAAAATTCACAGTGCAGTGGGTATTGTTTTATATTCACGGCTGAACATTAATTTTGAAATAGTCTTTTTATATTTAAAGACATTTCCAAGTTACAACTTTACCAAGTCATCTTAGAAGTTGACACTTAAGTTCTCTGCATCCCCGACCCCTCACCAGTTAGCTGACCACAGCTTGACCTCTTAAATGCACCTGTATAAGACTTCACTTGTTAACAATAAGAGATGCATGGAATTGCCCCATGTATAGCCAATGCATGGATGTATATTTTGTAGGGACCAAATACAAGCTATAAGAGCATATAGGTTCCAAACCAAGTATGGACTGGGAGTGGCGAGTTGCAGACACAACTCTGGGAATCCTGTTGTTGAGGACAGAAGCAGGCACATGAGGAGGAGCAGTTTGAAGACTAGAAAATTGAGATTTTGTTTTGTAATATCTTTAAACTCCAGGTGAACTTGGTTGGTGAATAGAGCTTCTGTGAGGTCAATTTACTGTTTTATAGAATTGATTTCCTAAAAGATTTGCAGTTAACTAAACTGTCTTCTGCTAACCATAACTTCTCCTTGATTATTAATGGACCCCTGTTACTCATTGAAACCTTTAAAATTACTTGAGAATGCCTGCTTCCAGTCCCAGTTTACTCGCAGTAGGTGCTATCCAAATTGGTACCCAAATCTTTTCTAAACAACATGAAGTGGGATCACATCTGAGGGATAGGATCTGAGTGAATAGTTGGATTAATAGAATTTTGGACCAAAAGCAGTACTCATGGACTTAAGCAGTTTTTTAAGTACAGCAGATATAAGAGAACATGGCTGGGATCAAAAAATGCCTTTATCTTGAATACACACTAGCTGAGACAGAGCAACACTGGGTGTGGGGAAACCTTGGTTTGCCTTGTAGAACTACCTGCTCCACCCCACCAATAAATTTCAGAAGGAGAAAATTTCAAGGACATTTGTAACACTCTGATAATTTGTCTGCCCAGTGTTCAGAAGCAGCTGAACTTATTATGAAACACATGTCAATCATAGGAAACAAATGCTAATGGAGGGAGGGACTCCCTTAGTCCCCTGTCTTGCATAGAACTCTGACCTTGCCTAGCAGTGTGTTCAATATGCCGCAATGAGTTGGTGTGGTAAGCATCTTTTTTTCCTCTGCCTGGTCTCCAAATAATTCATACATTTGGCTCTGCTCATTCAATTGTGTTTCTCCAGTACTCTCCCAGGGGAGCCTTAAGACTAGAAGGCCGGGCATAGTGACCCACACCTGTAATTCCAGCACTTTGGGAGGCCAAGGCGGGTGGATCACAAGGTCAAGAGATTGAGACCATCCTGGCCAACATGGTGAAACCCTGTCTCTACTAAAAATACAAAAATTAGCTGGGCATGGTGGCATGCACCTGTAGTCCTTGCTACTGGGGAGGCTGAGGCAGGAGAATGGCTTGAACGCGGGAGGCGGAGGTTGCAGTGAGCCGAGATCGTGCCACTGCACTCCAGCCTGGCGACAGAGCAAGACTCTGTCTCCCAAAAAAAAAAAAAAAAGCAAAAATTAGCCTGGCATGGTGGTGCACACCTGTAATCCCAGCTACTTAGGAGGCTGAGGCAGGAGAATTGCTTGAACCTGGGAGGCAGAGGTTACAGTGAGCCAAGGTCACACCACTGCACTCCAGCCTGGGCGATAAAGCAAGACTCTGTCTCAAAAATTAAAAAAAAAAAGAGAAATGTCTATTTTCCTGGCATTTTTTAAAAAAAACCATCTAAAGGCCAATATAATTCAGATTTGATATTTGTTTTCGTTTTCTTTCTGATTCTCAAATTATATACTCCTTGTAGCAAATATGAAAAGTGAAAAGAAAAAGTCTTTCTCCCAGTGGCAACATTATTCCATGACTAATAGTTCAGTTTAATGATTAGACATTTTTCAACATGGTTGGGTCTTGCATGTATGATTTTATATCCTGTTTTAAATTAACATTTTTAATTTTTAAAAAAATCGAACTATATTTGATGTCATAAAATTCACCTTTCTGAAGCATACAATTCAGTGGTTTTTATTATATTCTAAAGGTTTGAAAGTATCACCACTAATCTTAAGACATATTAATTACTCCCAAAAGTAACCCTATAGCCATTAACAGTCACTTGCCCCTCCTATCTTCCAGTCTCCTCCCAGGCCCTAGAAACCACTAATCTACTTTCTGAGTCTCTAGATTTGACATTTAATATAAATGGAATCATACACTATATGGCCTTTTATGTCTGGCTTTCTTCACTTAGCATAATATTTTCAAGGTGCAGCCAGATTTTAGTAGGTAATTCATTCCTTTTTATGGCTGGGTAATAATTATTGTGTGAATATACCACTTACTGTTTATCCATCCATCAGTTGATGGATATTTGGGTTGTTTCCATTGAATGTCCAATCTGAACATTGGTGTACATGTTTTTGTGTAAACATAGATTTTCAGTTCTTTGGGTATATACCCAGGAATGGAATTGCTGGATCATATGGTAACTTTTTGAAGAACAACCAGACAGTTTTCCAAAGAGGCTGTACCATTTTAGATTCCCACCAACAATGTCTGAGGGTTCCAGTTTCCCTATATCCTTATTATTTGTCTTTTCAATTATAGCTGTCCTAGTGGGTGTGAAGCAATAGGTCATTTTAGTTTGATTTCTGTTACCCTACTGACTAATGATGTCGAGCATTGTTTCATGCGCTTATTAGTCATCTATATATCTTCTTTGAGGAAATGTCTATTCACTTCCTCTGTGCATAAAAAAATGGGTTACTTGGCCTTTTAGTGTTGAGTTGTAAGAGTTCTTTGTATATTCTAGATACAAGTCCCTTATCAGATGTATGATTTGCAAATATTTTCTCCTGTTATCTATGTCTTTGCACTTTCTTGATAGTGTTCTTTGAAGCACAAAGATTTTATTTTTTTTTGTTCTTTTATTTTTAGCACAGTTTTTTCTTTTTTTAATTTTGTTGTAAATGTTATGTAATTGGACTCATTAAGTTTATAATGGATGTTTTTTCTGTTCTGTGTGTAATTGGTAATTTACTTAACCATTCCTCGTGTAACAATTACCACAGTTATGAACATATCTGGATAAATTTATACCCACATTCCTGCTGATTTCTTTAGTGACAATTGAACAGAAATAAAATTGGCAGGTCAAAGATTAGCAATGTTTCAAGGATTTTTAATTAATTAACTTAGTTACTTAGTTAATTTTGGTCTTTGAGACAGGGTTTCGCTGTGTTGCCCAGGTTGATCTTGGCTCATTGCAGCCTTGACCTTCTGGGCCAAGGCATCCTTCTGCTTCAGCCTCCCGTGTAGCTGGGACTACAGGCATGCACCACCATTCCCAGCTAATTTTTTGTATTTTTTGTAGAGATGGGGTCTAGCCATGTTGCCCAAAATGGTCTTGAATTCCTGGACTCAAGCGATCCGCCTGCCTCAGCCTCCCAAAGTGTTGGGATTGTAGGTGTGAGCCACCATGCCCAGCCTCAAGGCTTTTTGGGAGATGGAGCCTTACTCTGTTGCCCAGGCTAAAGTGCAGTGATGTGATCTTGCTTCACTGCAATCTTTGCCTTCCAGGTTCAAGCCATTCTCCTGCCTCAGCCACCCAAGTAGCTGGGATTACAGGTGTCTGCCACCATGCCTGGCTAATTTTTGTATTTTTAGTAGAGTTGGGGTTTCACCATGTTGCCCAGGCTGGTCTTAAACTCCGAACCTCAGGTGATCCGCCTGCCTTGGCCTCTCAAAGTGCTGGGAGTACAGGGGTGAGCCACCGCACCTGGCCTCAAGGCTTTTTTTAATTGCCAAATGTCTTTTGAGAAATATCTCAATTAACACTCCTCCCGGCAAAGTTTAAGACTTCTTCCAGTGATCCCTTGTTAACGCTGTATGTTGATGTTAGCATCTGTTAGCTGTGATTCCTTTGCCCTTTTGCAAGTGGAGCTGCTGTGTTTTCCCAAAATTATTTGTGTATTTTAAAGTCAATTTTATGAAATCATGTGTTTTCATGTAGTCTGGTATTCTTAACTGCACCTATTGATGGAATGTTGAGAACTGCTCATGCTAAATTCAATTCTATGGCGTAAGTCAGTAGTGAGAGATTCTGAGTTTTCTTTTTTCCCTTTATTGAACTGGTCTAGGAATTTTATTATAAGGCCCCATAGAGCCAGAAGGATAACTGCTGCACACCTGAAGGACTAATTCTTGTAGGAAACATTCCTATCATTATTGACTTTGGAATCTACCTCTTCTCCTCCTCCAGTTGCTTTTATTCTTACTTTTAAAATAAGCTTTAAATGGGGGTAGTGGGTAAAATGCCAGCATCGGGATGGTCTGCTACTGCTTTTGGAGGCCATATAATCTTGGACATTTTTCACCTCATTTGGAAAATTCACTTCTTATTCTGTGATTTTACCAAAATTATGTTAGAGTTGTAATTAGGCTTTGTTCTGAACTGCTCTCTTTCCCTTTTTCTCTAGTAATTTGTGGCTGTTTGGAATGATAGTCCTGCCTTTCTGCTAAAGGAGTAAGTTAGTTACTGAAACTGGTGTTTGCTTCTAGGATTCTCTAGCCTTTGCATTTTGGTTTAGAGGCGAAAAGCCTAGAAGGGGACCCTGGGCAGTCAGTGCTGTCCTAGTTCTTTGCTCAACTCTCCCCAGACTGTGTGGCATGTTGGGGGACCCTATGCCTGAAGCGGGTGGAATGAAAGAAAGATAGCAGATCAATAGCTGGGACTCCCAGCTATTGAAATTCCATGTGGCAGTTCCAAAGGTTTGCATTTACCAAGAAGGATGTATCACCAAGATGACAGATTGGGGTGGTGGGGGAGGGTAGCAAGGTGAGGAATGTCATACTTGAGCAAGTTACTTAAAATCGACCTCAGTTTATTCATATATGAAATGGGGATAATTGCTACATTCTGAGGTGTAAATAAGATGGATTATGTAAAACATTTAAAACAGTATTTGACACTCTAGTATGAAAATTTAAAACTCAACAAATACTGTTCTTTGGGTATATATGTGACTATATGAGCATATACACATACCTTTTTAAATATTGAGAAATTCACACAATATAAAATCATTTTATTTTTAAACTTTTACTTGTTTATCATCATCATCATCATCATTATCATTATTGGAGACAGAGTCTCACTGTGTCACCCAGGATGGAGTGCAGTGGCGTAATCATAGCTTACTGTATCCTCCTAACTCTGGGTTCAAGCATTCCTGCCACCTCAACCTCCAGAGTAGCTGCGAGTACAGGCACTCACCACCACACCTGTCTTAATTATTTTTATTTTTGTAGAGATGAGGTCTTCCTGTGTTGCCCAGGCTGGTCTCAAACTCTTGGCCTCCAGTGATCCCTTGCTTCAAGTGATAACTTGACCTCCCAAAGCGCAGGGATTACGTACATGAGCCACCATGCCTAGCCTCTACTATACTATTTTTATATAAGGGGCTTGAGCGTCTATGAATTTTGGTATCCAAGGTAGGGGGTTGCTGAAACCAATCCCTCACAGATACTGAGGGATGACTGTTTATATGTACTACGTTTTGTTTTATCCAGTCATTAGTCAGAGGATGCTTGGGATGCTTTCACCTTTCAATTATTGGCTATTGTGAATAATGCTCCTGTGAACATGGGTGTAGAAATACTTCTTTGAGTCCCTGTGTTCAGTTCTTTTGAATATATACTTGGTTAGTTCATTTGTGTTGCTGTAAAGGAATACCTGAGGCTGGGTAATTTATAAACAAAATAGGTTTATTTGGCTCACGGTTCCTCAGGCTGTACAAGCATGGCTCCAGCATCTGCTCAGTTTCTAGTGAGGCCCAGAAAGCATTTACTTATGGTGAAAGGCAAAGGGGAGTGGGCATGTCACATGGCATGAGAGGGAGCAAGAGAGAAAAGGAAGTTCCAGGCTCTTTGAAAACAACCAGATCTCATGTGAGCTCACAGAGCAATAACTCACTTGTTACCTCAAGGATGGCACCAAGCCATTCATGAAGGGTCTGCCCCCATGACCTTAACATCTCCCACCTGGCCCCACCCCCAACACTGGGGATCACATTTCAGCATGAGATTTGAAGACACAATGTTCAAACCATATCAATACCCAGAAGTGGAATTGATGGATCATATGGTAGTTCTATTTTTAATTTTTTTTTTGAGGAACTGCTGTACTGTTTTTCATAGCAGCTATACCATTTTATCCAGCAATGTGTGAGGGTTTTGATTTTTCCACATCCAAGTCAACACTCGTTATTTTCCTTTTATTTTTCTTTTTATTATGTCCCTTGAGTCATAATATTTTCCTTCTTTTTAAAAAAATTATAGCCATTCTAATGGAGGTGAAGTGGTATCTCCTTGAGGTTTTGATTTACATTTCTCTAATGGCTAATGGTGCAGAGCGTCCTTTCATGTGACACACATACTTCTAAAAACACTTGGAGAAACCCCACCAAACCAACAGTGGTTTCTTCTAGGGGTCGGGGGAAGTCCCTGTTTTGAAAGCAGGTGGTTCAAAAACCACCTAACGTTGAACTATTTTGAATGTTTTTATGAGTATTTCTGTGAGTAAAATGTAGCACACATTAATGCTGGCTAATACCTTCTTCTAACTGAGATGTATAGAAGTATAGTATTTAGTACTTGGAACATAAGCTAGGGATACACGGGAGTTAATAAAGCTCTTAACCGGCCAACAGACAGATTTGATTTTCCAGTGCAAGTGATGGCCAAGTAAGGATTGAACTGGTTTCCATCTGTGTATTTATATTTTATTTAAATTGGGTAGGGAAATGAGGCAGCTTACTAGACCAAGTGATTAAGAGTTTGGGCTCTGGAGTCTGTGAGCTGGAGTTCGAATCATTTCTCCAGCATTTATCTGTCCAGGTTCTGACACTGTGAACTTTTCTGTGCTGCAGTTTACCCATCTATAACATGGAATAATGTTGTGTCATGGGATTGTGTGGATTTGAGTTAAAGTAGATAAAGCATTTGGGACAATGCTGCTGCCAGAAAGCACTCAAATGTTAGCAGCCCTGATTCATGACTGAATGAAGGCTGGTGTGGTTGGAGAGAAGAGAATGGCCTTAAAGGATGAGTGGGACACAGGGCCTTCAGGGCACTTGTTAGGGATGTCTTAGAGTTTGTAGTAGGGTGTGACTTGTTCAGCTCAGCTTTTAAAATCAGTCTAGTTCCGTATTATTCTAACTGAAGTAACTCAGGAATGGAAAACCAAATGTCACATGCTCTCATTCATAAGTGGGAGCTGGGCTATGAGGATGCGAAGGCATAAGAATGATACAGTGGACTTTGGGTACTTGGGGGAAAGGGTGGGAGGAGGGTGAGGTGTAAGAGTACACATTGGGTACAGTGTACACTGCCTGGGTGATGGGTGCACCAGAATCTCAGAAATCACCACTAAAGAACTTATTTATGTAGGCCGGGCACAGTGGCTCACACCTGTAATCCCCAGCACTTTTGGAGGCCAAGGCAGGTAGATCACGAGGTCAGGAGTTTGAGAGCAGCCTGGCCAACGTAGTGAAACCCTGTCTGTACTAAAAATACAAAAATTGGCCTGGGGTGGTGGCACATACCTGCAGTCCCAGCTACTCGGGAGGCTGAGGCAGGAGAATTACTTGAACCCGGGTGGTGGAGGTTGTGGTGAGCCGAGACCATGCCATTACACTCCAGCCTGGGTGACAGAGTGAGACTCCATCTCAAAAAAGAAAAAGAAGAAAAAAAGAACTTATTCTTGTAACCAAATACCACCCATTCCCCAAAAACCTATTGAAATAAAAAATAAATTTAAAATAAAAATAAAATCAGTCTAGTTCAGCACTGCCCAAGAGAAACATAATGTAAGCCCCTTAAGCTGTGGATTCAGTTTTTCCACTGTGACTTCAGAGGTCAGTGTGACCGGATTGTAACTTGGACTGTTCTCTCTTGGAGGCTCTGATCACATGACTCCTAGGAGTCCTGAAGCATCATCTCCTCCCCATGTTAGAGGATCTAACTTGTGAGCATTGAAGGTGGCTAGAAAGTTGGGAGGCTTTGCTAGAAAGTTGGTATGATGAAGGCTGGGCTTCCCTTTGGGGTTTTCAATGATAAAGGGGATATGCAGCATGGTTTAGGATCTTATTAATGGTCTGGTCTGCGGTGCTGGCTTTCTCAACTTGACAGTCATTTTCGCAGCAGTGTGAGGAATGGTTTGAGTGTTATCCAAGTAACTACGATGCTAACATTTTAGAGAAATATACATTAAGGTGGATATTTCTTTATTTTGTTTTGGAATTATATATCAATATTTAACTGGAAATGATTATTTGAAACCTGCAATACAGATTGTTCTTCATTTTGTAATATAGCCATTTCTCACAGATAGATGTAAAAGAACAGTTCCTGAGATGAACTTACCGATAACAGATAAGTAGTTCCTGTTTCTATAAAATATGCTTAGCTGTTTGGAGGATGTTCCCTTCATCTCCATATCCCTAGCTCTAAGGGTGATTCTGTGGAGACTTTTTGTCTCTTGTTGCAGTGAGTGGTAGTCAAGGTGACTCCTTTCTAGAAACCCCTCCCCAGTGACTGAGATTGGCTTTGGTGTTTGGAAGGGTGTGTGTGTGTGTGTGTGTGTGTGTGTGTGTGTGTGTGTGTGTGTTGGCAAGGTGTGGGCAAGTGAGCATTAACTATCCTTTGTGTGTGTGTGTGTGTGTGTGTGTGTGTGTGTGTTGGCAAGGTGTGGGCAAGTGAGCATTAACTATCCCGCATTGCATTTTATTAATACTTTAATCTCACTGTGATTTTTGTAATGCTTGTTCCACTTCTACATCTTTTGTATAAATTCCTGATGAATACCCGTTTGCTTATATTATTATGGACTTTTAAAGAAACCTAGAACTGGCTGGGCACGGTGACTCATGCCTGTAATTCCAGCATTTTGGGAGGCCAAGGTGGGCAGATCACTTGAGGTCAGGAGTTTGAGACCAGCCTGGCCAATATGGCAAAACTCTGTCTCTACTAAAAATACAAAAAATTAGCTGGGCGCAGTGGCACATGCCTGTAATCCCAGCTTCTCGGGAGGCCAAGGTGGGAGAATGGCTTGAGCCCAGGAAGTGGAGGTTGCAGTGAGCTGAGATCATGCCACTGCACACCAGCCTGGATGACAGAGCGAGACTCTCTTTCTAAGAAAGAAAAAGAAACCTAGAACTAGCTTCCTTTGCCCTGTAAAACATAAAAATGTGACTTCTTTTTAACCTTTTATTGTTCATCACTGATCCTGAGCACTGGGTTCAAAGGTAAGACATGGTCCCTTGCCTCATGAGGTTTATGGGATCGTGCAGCTCTGTTTTAGAGCCACAATGAAGGAGTAACCCATTTCCAGAGAGATTTTCAGGATATAGATTGGTGCGCAGACTATAATGCCCGACATTGTTGTTCCATCTTCTGAAACACATAAGGCAAATATAACATAGTCAAATAAAAAAGATTTGGAATCTAAGATCGTATGTATTATAAATTCCCTGCCAGCTTAAGCATGGAAGTCAATGTGACTCTGAAAAATACATTACTGTGACACACCTGACAATCACATCACTGTGGTTAATAATCACTAGCAGGAAAATAAAGATCAGGAAAGAGATTATAAAGTGACATTGCTTTGATTTCCAAGAACGGGCATTAGGGAGATGACGAGAGAGACTTTACCCAGTTTTGAGGGTGTTACTGGTGCATAGGTGTGGGAAGTACATTGAATATATGGAAGAGAGAAGTAGTACCAGGTAACTGACAACCTCTTATGCCATGTTGAAGTTTGGACAAGTTATAATGGCAGTTCGAAACCACAGAAGGGTAGTACCTGCTGGCAGGAGGATATAGTCATAGAGTGTTAGGCTACAGGCAAGCATACTAATCAGACTCGATTCAGATAGCCCAGGAGTGATGGGACTTGAGCAGTGGGTATAAAGACTAAGCAGTCAGCAGAAGGCTTACCTGCAGAACATAAATTATCTACCTCACGCCCATAGTGGTACCAGCTAAATACAGCCAGTTTTGTGAGGGAGGTGGGGATATAACTGGTGTGTGGCTGAGGAAATCTGATCACATTGCAGGTCAAAGACAGTTTTTTAAACTGTCTTTGTTGCAGTGATCTCTGTATGTGTCAGTAAACTAGGCTACTAGATTGAAGAGAGGCATGAAGAAACTTGTCATGATGGTGATCGTTTCGTTAGTGTATACATAATGTCAAAGTGAATCAAATTTCATGCAGTTTATCCTGTATTTCAGTGATACTGTTACTGAACGAAACTGGTTCTGTTTGTCCGTGTGCAGTGGAAAGCCAAACACCAAAGCATAGGTTCTTTTGTAAAGAGAAAAGTTCGTGGTAAGACTGTCAAGCAAGGAGACGGTCAGGCTCAAATCTGTCACCCCCAGGTGGGGGCTGGGACATACTTTATAGACAGAGGTTAATGAGGTATGATCTGATTGAATCTTACAGTGATCTGATGCCAGGAGGTGTGATCTGACTGGATCATACCAGGAGGTGATACCAGGACTCAATCTGATTGGATCATGGATCACGTCATGTGGTGTCCACTTCTTAATTTGGTCCTGTCTCAGTCCAGGCACTTAGGTTCTGCTTGTGGTTGCATGCGTGATTCATCTGGACAGGCTCAGGTTACAGAACTTGCAAGCTGGGGATCCATGGCAACTGAAGAACAAATCACCATTTTGTCACACAAAGTTGAACCAGACTAGGCTGGTTCTGTTTATGATTCTTGGCCAAAAGGCCAAGAAGCGATCAATAATACTTCAAAGTTTAAAATGCAAAACTAGGCCATTACCTGGTAAAGTTGCTCTTAGTATTTTTTTAACAGCTTTATTGAGATATAATTCACATACTATGCAATTCGCCATTTAAAGTGTACAATTCAATTAATTTTTTGGGTTTTTTGTTTTTTTTTTTAGTTTTTTTTTTTTTTCTTTCTTTCTTTCTTTTTCTTTTGAGATGGAGTTTTGCTCTTGTGGCCCAGGCTGGAGTGCAATGGTGCGATCTCAGCTCACCACAACCTCTGCCTCCCGGATTCAAGTGATTCTCCTCCTCAGTGTCCTGAGTAGCTGGGATTACAGGCATGCGTGATCACGCCCGGCTAATTTTGTAGTTTTAGTAGGTATGGGGTTTCTCCATGTTGGTCAGGCTGGTCTCAAAACTCCTGACCTTAAGTGATCCGCCCTCTTGGGCCTCCCAAAGTGCTGGGATTACAGATGTGAGCCACTATCCTGGCTTAGTATGTTAATAGATAATGTGCAACTATCACCACAATTTTAGGACATTTTCATCACCTCAAAAATAAACATTTATCGCCCTCCACTTTCACTTTCCTCAGCCCATAGAAACCACTAATCTACTTTCTGTCTATAGTAGAGTTCCCTATTCTGAACATTTCATACAAATGAAATCATATAATAAGTAGTTTTGTGTGACTGTCTTTTTCACTTAGCATAATGCCTTCTTTTCTTTCTTTTTTTTTTAATTTAAAACCACTATACTAACAAGGTAACATAATACTTTCAAGGTCTGTCTATATTGCAGTATGTATAAGTACCTCCCTTTTATGGTACTTTTATTGAATAATATTCCATTGTACAAATATACCACATTTGTTTCCATTCATCAGTCAGTAAGCATTCATTCAGGTTGTTTCTACTTCAGACTATTATAAGTGATCTTAATTTTGTACTACTACATTCAGGAAGTGATAATCTTTGCATTTTTCATGGGATTCTTTCTGTACTGTTTATACGTTTGGATGAACTTTTTTTTTTTTTTTAAATAGATGGAGTCTGTTGCCCAGGCTGCAGTGCGGTGGTGCAATCTCAGCTCACTGCAACCTCCGCCTCCCGGGTTCAAGGATTCTTCTCCCTCAGCCTCCCAAGTACCTGGGACTACAGGTGCATGCCACCATGTCCAGCTAATTTTTGTATATTTAGTAGAGATGGGGTTTCACCATGTTGGCCAGGCTGGTCTCAAACTCCTGACCTCAAGTGATCCACCCACCTCAGCCACCCAAAGTGCTAGGATTATGGGCGTGAGCCACTGCACCCAGCTGTGGATGAACTTTTTTTAAAAAAAGGCTGAACATTTGAGGCTTTCACGTCCTAAATACATAATAGGGGGGAATTCAAGAACGACATTTTCAATGAGGGTTTACTTTGCATTTATACCCCTCCTCCCTCCCCTGTCACTGGAATTTAAACTTACCTACGCATAGAGAAATGTTTCCTTTCTGGTTTAAGATTTTATTTGGGTATGGGAACTTGTGAAAGTGTTGGAAATATACAGTGGAAGCCTTTTTGGTTTTTTTTCATGTTTTTTTTGTTTGCTTTGTTTTTTGTTTTTTGGGTTTTTTTTTTTTTGCCTTTAAGACTGTTTAAAAGAAATATTTGTGGTTGACATAGAAGGATTAGTGGTACTGAGAGGGGACAAGAATCTAGGAGACAAAAACAGGCACATAAATAGTTTATGTGACAGGTAACAGGAACACTGTCTTCCTGTTTAATGCAGAATTAAGCAAAATGCGGCCAGGCACGGTGGCTCACACCTGTAATCCCAGCACTTTAGGAGGCTGAGGCAGACAGATCACTTGAGCTCAGGAGTTCAGGACTAGCCTGGCCAACGTGGCAAAACTTTGTCTCTACTATAATACAAAAAGTAGCCAGGCGTGGTGGCACATGCATGTAATCCCAGCTACTCAGGAGGCTGAGGCACAAGAATGGCTTGAGCCTGGGAGGCGGAGGTTGCAGTGAGCCAAGATCATGTCACTGCACTCCACTGAGACTCTGTCTTTAAAAAAAAAAATGAAAAAAAAAAAGCAAAATGTCAGAACTTATCAAGTGTAAGTTGTATTTATTCTTTGACAGTTCAGGGGGCTGGAGTGGCATGATACCATTTGGTAGCCCTTGACATAAAAGAGCATATTCAGATAATGGCCTGCCTTAAGATTGATGGGGTTACTATAGTACAGTTCAAGTCGTTTTGGGGGGTTGGAAATCCTTTTGAGATTTGGGAATCTTATTAGGCTATTGACAGCCCTCTCCCTATTCTGTTGTCATTACTTCCAAACCTTGTACATGAAACTTTGAGTAAGACATCAGAGATCCACTGAAATCCATCTATGGGGTGTATGTAAAATCTCCTAAGTTGTGTTAAATTTTTTCACAGCTAGGTACCAAGATTGAATCTGCACCTATTTCTTCTAAGGATTAGAAGGCTTTTTGTTTGTGTTTTTTTGTTTGTTTGTTTTAAAGTCATGCTTGTTGAAGTTTTATTTACAGACAATAAAATTTACCATTTTAAAAAAGTGCACAGGATTGTAGTTTCTAGTTACCTTTCTAAAGACTTTATATGGCCGGGTGTGGTGGCTCACACCTGTAATCCCATCACTTTGGGGGCCGAGGCAGGTGGATCACTTGAGGTCAGGAGTTCAAGACCAGCCTGGGCAACATGGTGAAACCCTGTCTCTACTGAAAATACAAAAATTAGCTGAGTGTGGTGTCTTGTGCCTGTAATCCCAGTTACTTGGGAGGCTGAGACAGGAGAATCACTTGAACCTGGGAGGTGGAGGTTGCAGTGAGCCAAGATTGTACCATTGCACTCCAGCCTGGGTGATAGAGTAAGGCTGTTAAAAAAAAAAAAAAAGACTTTACCTACACAGAAGTTGACAACCAATAGCATTTATCTGTTCTTAGGAATAGAATGTTTAACTATACAAGCAATTGTGTTTTGAATATATGCAGTGAAAATTTTAATGTATATTTCTTCTCGTGTGTGTGTGTGTGTGTGTGGTTTTATAACTTTAACATATTTGATGATCTGTGGCTAGTTCTCATCCGCATTGACTATAGATTTTTGAAAGTGGTAATAGGTACACAGGTAATCAAAATATAGAGCTTGTTTGGCGAATCTTCATTTTCATTACATTTCCTGGACAGCTGCTCACATATTATCGTATAGGACATTCCTTATTCCTTTGGTCCAGACAACTTTGTTGAGCCTCGTGTCTGTGAACACGTGTCTCCTTCTTAGCAAATTTCCAGATCTCTTTGAATGCCCAGGGTCAGTCTTTTTTTTTTTTTTTTTTTTTTTTGGAGACGGAGTCTCGCTCTGTCCCCCGGCTGGAGTGCAGTGGCGCGATCTCGGCTCACTGCAAGCTCCACGTCCCAGGATCATGCCATTCTCCTGCCTCAGCCTCCTGAGTAGCTGGGACTACAGGCGCCCGCCACCGCGCCCCGTTAATTTTTTTGTATTTTTAGTAGAGACAGGATTTCACCGTGTTAGCCAGGATGGTCTCGATCTCCTGACTTTGTGATCCACCTGCCTCGGCCTCCCAAAGTGCTGGGATTACAGGCGTGAGCCCCCATGCCTGGCCAGGGGCAGTCTTCTTGAAGCACGCTCTGTGGATACCCTTGTGAATGCTGATGATGTGTTCTCAGGTCATCAACTTGTTGGTGGCAGAGCAGCCCTTCTTCTCACAACCCTTCTTTGTAGAAGCCATTCTACCAGGCCTAACTTGGAAAGGAAGAGCATGAAAGGATTGTCCCCTGATTTTTTAAGTTAAAAAGTTTACCTGTATCATTTATATGATTATATGATACAGGTTGTATACATATATATAAACATAAATGTATGTATATATAATTGTGTGTGTATATAAGTATTTATCACTTTGGCACTGTAGCTTTTGAAGAATATTTGTTGCCTTGGCATTATTGTAGGTTTAGTCGGTATTGTTTATAGATCACAGGTGTTTAACTTTTGTAGTGTTATCTCTAAGAGTAATAAAAGTTAAGGTGGCATAAGGTAATCTGTGTGGAGACTAATATACTTAATTACTGAACAAATTGCTTTTCAGAAGAATTAAGAAGGATGTTTAATTAAACAAATTGGCAACTACCTCCTACTCCCTAAACCCCTCCTCTACCCCTACCTCCATCCAAGTTGCTATAAAGCTGTACTATTAGTACTATTAGTACTAAAGCTGTACTATTAGGCTTTCATTTAAAAACTAAATTTTATTTTGAGACAGAGTCTTGCTCTGTTGCCCAGGCTGGAGTGCAGTGGTGCAATCTCAGTTCATTGCAACCTCCACCTCCCAGGTTCAAGCAATTCTCTTGCCTCAGCCTCCTGAGTAGCTGGGAATACGGGCATGTGCCACCACGCCTGGCTAATTTTTGTATTTTTAGTGGGGATGGGGTTTCACCATGTTGGCCAGGCTGGTCTCAAACTCCTAACCTCTAGTGATCCACCTGCCTTGGCCTCCCAAAGTGCTGGATTACAGGCATGAGCCACTGTGTCTGGCCCTAAAAGCTAAATTTTAAATGACATATTAAACTGGCAACTACCCCCTACTCCCTGAACCCCTCTGCTACCCCTGCCTGCATCCAAGTTGCTATAAAGCTCTACTATTATTAGTGTGGCTTTCATTTAAAAACTAAATTTTGATGATAGACATACTTTTCCTCCTGCCTTCATTACTGAAGGTGGAATGAATTTGTTAGAATTCTGACTTAAGTATGAAGTAAAACATTTTTTGTATTGAAAAAATTTCATTTTTGTTTAGAAAATTAGGGTTGCCCCCTCCTCCCCCCTTTTTTTTTCTTTTTTCTTTTTTTTTTTTTAAGTGCAGTCTTGCTCTGTTTCCCAGGCTGGAATGCAATGGTGTGGTCTCAGCTCACTGCAAGCTCCGCCTCCCAGGTTCAAGTAATTCTCCTGCCTCAGCCTCCTGAGTAGCTGGTATTACAGGCACCTGCCACCAAGCCCAGCTAATTTTTTGTGTTTTCTTCTTTCTTTCTTTCTTTTTTTTTTTTTAAAGACAGAGTCTTGCTCTGTCACCCACGCTGAAGTGCAGTGGCACGATCTCAGCCCACTGCAACCTCTGCCTCCTGGGTTCAAGCCGTTCTCCTCAGCCTCCTGAGTAGCTGGGACTACAAGTGCATACCACCATGCCCAACGAATTTCTGTATTTTTAGTAGAGACAGGGCTTCACCATGTTGGCCAGGCTGCTCTCGAACTCCTGACCTCGTGATCTGCCCACCTCGGCCTCCCAAAGTGCTGGGATTACAGATGTGAGCCACCGTGCCCTGCCACTATTTTTGTATTTTTAATAGAGACGAGGTTTTGCCATGTTGGCCAGGCTGGTCTTGAACTCCTGACCTCAGGTGATCCACCCACCTCGGCTTCCCAAAGTGCTGGGATTACAGGCATGAGCCACTGTGCCCGGCCATCCTTGTTTTTAATTTAAGGAATTATGTGTTGTATATTTTCTCTTTGAATGGCAGCGTGAGAGATTTCTTAATTTTTGGCCTTTATAAAATGAGTCTGTGATCAACATCATATGGCAAATTCACCTATAAAACAGACAAGCACTTTTACAGAGTACCCTTCCTATAAGATATACCAGGATTTCCTCCTCTGAAGTATTCACTTCACTCATGAAATATTTGAATGTCTTTTTGTGATTAACAGTAGCTGTAATCAGAGACAAAGATTAATGTGCTTCTGTGTGTATACCTCATGCAAAAGAGATTTACCAAATAATAATTCAGTTTACCTCATGCAAAGGAAATTTACCAAATAAAAATAAATGAAAGGGCATTTCACTCATAAATAGGTATTAACCTTATTTAAAAGAAAAACCAGGCCAGGCGCTGGGTCATGCCTGTAATCTCAGCACTTGGGGAGGCTCAGCTGGGACGATCTCTTGAATCTGGGAGTTTGAGACCAGTCTGGGCAGCATAGTGAGACCCCCATCTCTACGAAAAACTTAAAAATTAGCCAGGTGTGGTGGCATGCACCTGTAGTGCTGGCTACTCAGAAAGCTGGTGTGGGAGGATTGCTTGAGCCCAGTGGTTGAGGATACAGTGAGCTATGGTCGTGCCACTGCACTCCAGCATAGGTGACAGTGAGACCCTGACCCAAAACTAAAAACAAAAGCTCACCCCCAGACAAACCATGTTATATGTTTCAAACTGGAAACAGTAGACAAAAGCCTAAAATATACCACCTAAGATAAAACTTCATTTAGAAGAAATTGCTTAAGTTTAGTAGTAAATTATCATAAAAATTTGTTTTCTAATGGTTTACTGTTTCCTGGTGCCTGAAAAACATTTTCAAGGAACAGCCTTTTTAACTTTGCAGTTAGGCTAGGGCTAACATCTGTAATCGCGGCACTTTGGGAGGCCAAGGCAGGAGGATTCCTTGAGCTCAGGAGTTTGAGACCAGCCTGGGCAACATAGTGAGACCTCATCTCTACAAAAAAATTTAAAAATTAGCTCAGGGTGGCGCTGTGCACCTGTAGTGCCCGCTGCTTGGATGGCTGAGGTGAGAAGATCACTTAAACTCAGAAGGTTGAGGCTGCAGTGAGCTGTGATCATGTCACTGCACTCCAGCCTGGGTGACATAGCAAGACCCTGTCTCATACATACATACATACATACATACATAAGAAAATTTGTAGTTAAATTGGTGAGTAAGTAGTTTGCTATTATTTACAGAAGCTTACTTGGTTTTGCTATAGCTCTTAGAAGCTAAGGACACCTGAATTTGGTTTATATTGACGAGACATACATCTGCAGTTGATATTACAATAAACGTAGAGTTACTGTTTTAACAGCCTCTCCATTTGGATAACATGCGTACTCTAATAATACAGCTACAGGAAAGATGGTGAAAACATAGATAACTTCAGATTGTACATTTTCCAACCCTGTGTAGACTAAGAAATGTTCGCTTCATTTCATACTTTTGCTGTCTATGTATTTATGTTGGGCTTTAAATTCGACTCCAGGTAGAGTATGCACTGTGCTGTCTTCATTTTGCTAGCCTGCCTTGAGCAATCTGTTCTGTAAGAACCATTAGAGCTGTAAAGGAAGTCCTTTGGAAAAGAACATATTATAGATAAAACTTTAGTTTTTTTCTCTTTTTATTTTATTTTTTAGAGATGGGGTCTCACTATGTTGACCAGGCTGGTCTCGAACTCCTGGCCTCAAGCAATGCTCCCATCTTGGCCTCCCAAAGTGCTAGGATTACAGGTGCGAGCCACCACCCCCCGTTAAACTTTAGTTTTTAACTTGGTCCCTTATCTAGTGACTTTGTATACAAGTAGAAAGTATGATGATGTGTTTGTGTATGTGTGAGAAATATATGCTCCTTCTTCAGCCTCAGGAACCAGGCGGCTGTGACTTTGCATACTTTGCTGAGCCGGTGTTACTTCTTGGTTAGCCCTAGGAAATGAGATTAATGTCAGGGATCTAGGAGAGGGCAGAAGAGACAAGTCTGAGTGTGGTATTTGTGGTATCCATCCCTTAGTTTGGCAGTCCAAAGCCCCAGATAATTTTTTGGCTCTTTTCCATCACAATTACTTAGTGATTTTAAGACATATTCCTGCCCTTGATAATAACTTGGGAAACTCAAAATTTTTAATTTTCTCTCCCCCTCCTGATAGGTGCTGGATAGTTTACTAGTCCAGTATGGAGTGGTGGAGAGCTGTGAGCAAGGTACATGTCTTCTGAATTGCTTTCAAATTTGTAAAAGGAAGGAAGTAGAAATAAAACTAACTTTTATTTTCTTTGTTTTTCTCTTCCTCTAGTGAACACTGACTCGGAAACTGCAGTTGTAAATGTAACCTATTCCAGTAAGGACCAAGCTAGACAGTAAGCAGCTTGAAACTTTTAATCTTTATATAATAACTAAGTTAAGTACAGTAACATATTTTGTGGATTTCTCAATTGATAAGGGCTGGTGGGTGGCAGAGAGAAGCTTTATTTTACAAAGTTTGACCCTGTAATCGTACCTTTCTTTTTAAGTTTGAATGTCTAATAAGAATCTACATTGGTTAAAGTTGTATTACATTTTCAATATATCTTTAATGCCAATAATAGAGTGGTCTAGTATGAAACTAAATCACACCCTATTTGCAGAAACTCTGGGCCTTGGTATTGTTGCCAAATAACGTAAAGTCTCTCCCCCTCTCCCAGTCTTGTATGACACATATATTATTGCTATTTTATCTAAAGCTGGTAAGTTGGATCATGTGTTAAACAACAGTGTTAAATGTTAAGTCTTCTTACTCACTGATTACCTGATTACTATTGTCATTTAGGAGCGTGCAGACGTTGGATCAGTGTAATTTGCTCTTAGATTTATGGGAAAAAATATATTCCAGTGCAGTAAAAACAGGCAGTACTTTACAGATCAAACAGTCTCCCCTAGGAAAAGATAATTCTGTAGGCTTGAAATGATCTAATAAACTGAGCACTAGAGAGAGAAATGGGGGTCCCACAAATTTATGGCCTTTAACAGATCTGCTCAGAATATGAACATGAAAGAATGGCATACAAAGTGCTCAGTAGCACAGCACTGGGTGTTAGGTGACTATGGAAGCCTGAACTACCTCCAGATACCATACTGGAAGGAGCAGACTGACTGTCCTCTGTGTCAGACAGGTGAAAGAAAAGACCACACTGGCTGACTCTGAGCCCTGAAGGGGAAAGGTAAAATGAGCTGCAAGAGTAGGACCTCAGCTAGGTTACTAAAGGCAATACTCACTTGGGAGGGACTATGAAAGGAAAGATAAGACTGAGAAGAAGATGGAAATGTGTATAAGGTAAATGGAACTTTATTTGTAAAATCAATAACACTCACATGGTTCAAAATATAAAAGATTTGAAGATGCACATAGTACAAATCTTCCTCCTAGTATTACTCCCCAACTACCTCTTCTCTTGGGAGATAACCATGTGGAAAACAAATGCTACATGTATCTATTCCTGCTTTTACACAAATGATACCATAGCATTTGAATGTTTTGTGTATATAAATATATTTTTTATAGTTACATAGTACTTGATTGTACAGATATGGCATGACTTTGATTAATCTCAGTTTGGATATTTAGGTTGTTTCCAGTCTCTTGCAGTTATGAACAATATCGTAGTGAATCTCTTTTTGCGTGTCACGTGTATGCAAGCATGTATCTGTATGATAAATTCCCAGAAGTAGAACTGCACTTTAAATTTTGTTGTAGAGCTTGAGCTAGTTTAAATTCTCATCAGCGTTGTGGGGGTGTCCATTTCTCCAATTCTCCCCAACACAGGACTTTATCACACTTTCCCAATCTAGTATGTGAAAGTGATATATCATGTTAATTTTCACTTTTCCCATAAGTGAGAGTGGAGGCTTTTAATATGTTTAAACACATTCTGTTATTTCTTCTGTTTGTATCCTTTGTTCATTTAAAATTTTTTGGCAATTTGCATAAGGTCTCAGACATGATGGAAATTGTGGTATGAGTCATAAAACAAATTGATTTTTCTTTCTCTTCTTTTTTTGACTAATTTTGTTCTTCAGTTGTATCACGTAAGAAGACCAGGAAAATTTTACCTTTTATACCCTCAGTAGAATGAGGGATAAAAGTGAGGGCAGTGAGAAAGTAGAGGCTCCATAGTGTTTTAATTTTTATTTATTTTGAGGCTGGGTTATGAGACTGGCAATTTTTTTTATTTTTTTATTGTATATTTTGTAGACATGGGGTTTCACCATGTTGCCCAGGCTGGTCTTGAACTCCTGGGCTCAAGTGATCTGCCCACCTTAGCCTCCTAAAGTGCTGGGATTACAGGCGTGAGCCGCTGTACCTGGCCATGTTTTACTTTACAAAGATTTATATTGAATACTTGGTAGAGCCAAGTCCCTGTTGGAAAATATGAGATAATGTGATAAACCCAAGGATATTTGGAGATTGTCAGAGGCCTGTTGTTGTGGCCTTATTTGAAAACTTAAATTAGCTAAGGGGAAACAAAATGCTTATTTAACAGTTAATTAGTTGAATGGGAGAACATAAGTTGGAGACATAAGCTATATAGCTTTCAAGAGGCATAAGATTTTGGTAAGGATAAAGTAATTGATATTTAGCCTTCCTTCTTTGAAAACAGACAAACAGAGCATTAAGACTGCAAGCACAGGAAAGGTAGACTGGCCAGTCAAGGCAGAATTATTGCTGAAAAGAATCCTAACCACGACAGCAAACTGAACGTAGATACCCTGGTGTTCTCAAAATCTTTAGCGTGGTTGTTAAGAGATAGGTAGGCTTCCGTTGATCCCAAGGAGGAAGGAAAAGTCTGTTAGGAATTGTGTAATTAAGAATTAGGTAACTTAAATAAATTAGGCATTTCGATTAGGGAAGTAGTCTTCGTATCCTTTGTTCTAATATTCAGTCAGTTAACACCTATTAAATACTAAATACTGACCAAAAGTCGCCAATAAGAATATTTGGAGAGAGACTGCCTAATTTTAGTTCCTGCCAGTCAAGTGGCCTTATAGGAATATTGTTCTCATTCCCTCTGCAAGAATTCAAAGATGGAGAGAATTAGAAAGCAATGAGGTATTTAAAAAGTTAACGATCTAAGGAGTGGAAAACTCAGTTTTGTGTTACAGTGTTACAAAAATTGTTATTAGAGTTTTCTAATAAGCTTTTAAAAGGGATGTGGAATATATTTTCATTCTGTGAGGAGAATTAATTTTATTTGAGAGGCATTGGTTGTAGTAGAGAAGTGTAAACTCCAAAGTCAGGTAGCCCGGACTTAGTAACCTCGACTTCTGAGTTTCAGTTTTCTCAGCTACAAAGTGAAGATTAAAGAGAAACAAATATTTCTGCATATATGCATGTATTTATAGTTTAACCCACTGGTTTGGGCTGCTTGGAGCAGTTTGAAGTGGCTTGAGCCTGGGAAAGTCTGGTCCTTCCAGGACTGACTTTGAGGACTTCCAGTGAACCCTATAGGCCTGCTCCATGGGCTCCAAACATGACAGCCTGGTGTCATTTCTCCATGCCTTCTTTGGCAGGCCACCCAAAGCTCAATCTTTAGGTAAAAGGGCTATTTTGATAATTCTCAGTTTTCTCTTTGTAACAACTGTTGCTTGGAAGGCTATGTGACCTTGATGTACTTGTGAAGTGAACTTGGAGGTTGAGTTCAATTCCAGAGCCCAGTTTCTTGGAATAGACTGTGTGCCACCACTGTTCTAGCTGACGTTGGTCAAGTTAATCTGTCATGGTTCAGCCCCATTTCTGAAATGGGAATAACTATAGTCTTTAGCTAATGAGGCTACTGAGAAAACTAAGATAATGCCTCCAAAACATGTTTCATAATACCTATAAGGTAAGGTAGTCAGAGCTCAAAAGTTAGCAGCTATTAAGTATTTTTCCAACATGTTTGATTGCTGCTGCTGCCCCCCTGTTATTGTTTGGTATACTTCATTTCCAGTGATGGCTGGTCACTGATGCTGAGGAGCCAGGGACCTAGTTTTTTGTTTTTTTGAGACGGAGTCTGGCTCTGTCGCCCAGGCTGGAGTGCAGTGGCCGGATCTCAGCTCACTGCAAGCTCCGCCTCCCGGGTTTACACCATTCTCCTGCCTCAGCCTCCCGAGTAGCTGGGACTACAGGCGCCTGCCACGTCGCCCGGCTAGTTTTTTGTATTTTTTTAAGTAGAGATGGGGTTTCACTGTGTTAGCCAGGATGGTCTCGATCTCCTGACCTCGTGATCCGCCCATCTCGGCCTCCCAAAGTGCTGGGATTACAGGTTTGAGCCACCGCGCCCGGCCAAGGGACCTAGTTTTAACGTGGTTGTAGCTGCCTGTTACTTAAAGCTCTATGAATGTCATTTAAGAGGAGTCCTCAAATATGGCTGTCTTTAAGACAGAATTTAACATGGAAATTCCTGCCACCTTGTGGCTAAAATAAATCAAAGGTTAATAGCACACATGTTCTAGAAAATACTAATACGTGTGTTCATTTTAGGCTTAAGTCTTGAATTATTAAAATAAAAATTTGACAAGTTTAAATTTCAAATTCATTAGTTTCATTAAAAATGGAAGTATGTGTTTAGTGAATGCACCTTTTCTTGCTCCTCAGAGCAAGAGAGGCTCACCTTTTTCCTTCACTCTTCCAGAGATGTTGAGATAAGACAGTCAAGGACAGACATTACTCATGAGAGGATTTGTCATGTGTGACAAAGAAATAACCCCCTAGAAAATGTGTAGACATTGAGTTCTTACACTTTCTTTTGTTTGGGGTTATTCTGATGTTTTTGTTAGGGAATAGGAATGTTTATTCATACTTTAAGACTATCATTCTGAGGCAGGAGAATTGCTTGAACCTGGGAGGCGGACGTTGCAGTGAGCTGAGATCACGCCATTGCACTCCAGCCTGGGCGACAAGAGCAAAACTCCATCTCGAAAGAAGAAAAAAGAGAAAAAAAAACAAAAAAAAGAAACTATCATTGCAGTTCATTTGTATGACTGTGAAGATCTGTATAAGGTAAATGTGGTTATGGTTAGAAGTGTTTGAAGCAACTTCACCAGTGGCTAACGGTAAGAAAATTCCCATTTAAACTTTGACAATTGTGTCAATAAAAGACTTATTTTCAAAAAAGAAATAAAGCAGCGAGACAAAGGGATTTTTTGCCATTCAGGGATAACTTCACTGTTAAATTTGCCATAGTTTTGTAGACTTTGTCCCTTGCATTGTAACTTTCAGAATTACAAAGATCATTCTGCAGAGTTTTGTGTGTTTTTCCTTCAGTGTATTTATACTGATTCTAATCTCTGCATAGTGTTGGATCCTCACCACAGTTTACCTATCCCATCTTCTGTTGTGCATCATCTAGGGCATTTGCCCATACCGTTTCGTTTTGTTTTTAGAACCAATTTAGTCATGAAGCCCTACATTTGGGCTTTGTCCATATTTATTTCATTAAAGTACATCCTTAAAATCATATTACCCAGGCTTTCAGTAATGATTGCTGAATTGTGTCAACCCCTTATTCTTGGTACAAGGAGATCATTGAATTTATGACTTTTCAATAATGGGTTAAACTTCATTTTGTGAGGACCCTGTATTATATACAGGGTGACATCTGGGAATTAAAAAAGAGATTTTTAGACATGGAATTTTATTTATTTTATTTTATTTTATTATCTTTTGAGACAGATTCTCATTCTGTTACCCAGGCAGACTTGGGAGTGCAGTAGCACAATCATGGCTCAATGTAGCCTCAACCTCCTGGGCTCAAGCAGTCCTCCCACCACAGCCTCCCAAGTAGCTGGGACTACAGGCATGTGCCACTACACCCACCTAACTTTTTTTTTTTTTTAAGAGATGGGATCTCACTATGTTGCCCAAGCTGATCTCAAACTGCTGGGCTCAAGTGATCCTCCCTCCTTGGCCTCCCAGAGTGCTAGAATTAGAGGTGTGAGCTCCTGCATCCAGCCAGGCATGAAATTTGAGAGCTGAAAGGGACCATGAATCTGATCTTTTAGTTTTATTAGGGAGATGGCTAATGCCAAACAGGAAAATGACCTTTGGAGGATAACGTGGTTACTTAATGTTCAAGCTGGACTAGAATTCTGGTCTCTAGTCCGTATTCTTTTTTCACTATTCAGATCTGTACGTGTGGACTCTTGGGTACGTTTAACTTGTCTGGGTCTCATTTCTTCTCCTTTTTTCTTTCTCTTTCTCCCTCCTCAAGTTGAACTACTTATTGTCTCTATTGAGGCCCATTCAGCTCTAAACTGTGATCTACCCCAATGAACAATTTTTTTGTGTGTGTGGGGGAGACAAAGTCTCATTCCATCACCTAGGCTGGAGTGCAGTGGGGCAGTCTTGGCTCACTGCAACCTCCACCTCCCAGATTCAAGCAATTCTTATGCCTCTGCCTCCCAAGTAGCTGGAATTACAGGCTCACGCCACCCTGCCTGGCTAATTTTTGTACTTTAAGTAGAGACAGAGTTCTACCATATTGTCCAAGTTGGTCTTGAGCTCCTGACCTCAAGTGATCCACCCACCTTGGTCTCCTGAAGTGTTGGGATTACAGGCATGAGCCACTGCACCTCACCCCAGTAAACTTCTTATCAATACGATTAAATTCTACCAACTGGCAAAATTGCTCAGCATCTTCTCAGCAACCCTTAAAATAGCACCAAGAGCAAAGAGTCAAGTAATCACAGGATCCTGGCTAGGCGCTGTGGCTCACGCCTGTAATCCAAGCACTTTGGGAGGCAGAGGCAGGTGGATCACTTGAGGTCAGAAGTTCGAGACCAACCTGACCAATATGGTGAAACCCCGTCTCTAGTTTAAAAAAAAAAAAAAAAAAAAAAAAGTTAGCTGGGTGTGGTGGTAGACACGTGTAATCCCAGCTACTTGGGAGGAGGAAGGAGAATTGCTCAAACCAAGGAGGCTGAGGTTGTAGCAGTGAGCCGAGATCGCGTCATTGCACTCCAGTCTGGGCAAAAAAGTGAGAGTCCGTCTCAAAAAAAAAAACAAAAAAACAAAAACTGAATACATGTGTGTCAAATAATTATGACAGTTCATCTCATGTCTTGCATTTACGGTGTGTTTGGTGAAAATACTAAAAATTTTTTCCCCATGAACTCAGCAGATCACCATATGACATAGCTGAATAATAAACTTTGTGCCCAGAAAGGTTCTAGTAGTTGACTTAAATTCAGTAATTTAGGAGCTGCAGTCATGAGAAAGCCACCATTCTGCAGTTAGGTTCCTCCTGTACCTTTTCAGTTGTGTCTGAGTGTGGATGGAGCACTGTGATTTGAGGGTCAGGAACTCTGCTTAGATGGCAGTTAGATAGTAAGATACACTCAATAGTGGCTGTCTGCACTCTGCCTGGAACAGCCTTAGTTTTTAGCCATTGGGGCCCAGAAGGTACACTGGGGACTAGAGCCCCAGGCCACCTGACCTCTTCAGTGAGAGAATCTTTTCTTTTCCCCACAAGGAAAAATCTTTTTAAAGCAGCACAATAAAAATTAGAAGGCCAGGCGTGGTGGCTCACGCCTGTAATCCCAGCACTTTGGGAGGCCGAGGCAGGCGGATCACGAGGTCACGAGATCGAGACCATCCTGGCTAACACAGTGAAACCCCGTCTCTACTAAAAATACAAAAAAATTAGCTGGGTGAGGTGGCGGGCGCCTGTAGTCCCAGCTACTCCGGAGGCTGAGGCAGGAGAATGGCGTGAACCCGGGAGGCGGAGCTTGCAGTGAGCCGAGATCACGCCACTGCACTCCAGCCTGGGCAACAGAGCAAGACTCTGTCTCAAAAAAAAAAAAAAAAATAGACGTTAGTTTTTGCCAAGTTATAAAGTTGTTTCTTGTGATACATGTGACTATTTAGATGGTTCTGGAATATAGAAACATCTGGTAACTGATGTGTGTATACCTTGGTTTTACCCCAGGGAGAATGATATCTATCTGTATATGTCTATCTCAGTCAAGAAGAAAGTTATCTACCATTTTTGTAACATTAATGACTTAATTTACTAGTCAAAATATACTTATTCTCTTCTGAAGCTGGCAATACACCATTTATAATGAAAAAGGCTAGACTACCTTTTATGCCTAGATGTAATTGATGCCTTCAGTGGGTTCAGGTTTCCTGATTTTTTTGAAAGAACCTTCAATGATCTGTTTATTCCCGGCTTTAAAAACATTTAAGGCCGGGTGTGGTGGCTCACACCTGTAATCCCAGCACTTTGGGAGGCCGAGGTGGGTGGATCACCTAAGGTCGAGAGTTCGAGACCAGCCTGGCCAACACAACAAAACTCATCTCTACCAAAAATACAAAAATTAGCTGGGGGTGGTGGCATGTGCCTGTAATCCTAGGTACTCAGGAGGCCGAGGCAGGAGAATTGCTTGAACCCAGGAGGTGGAGGTTGCAGTGAGCCAAGATCACACCACTGCACTCCAGCCTGGACAACAAGAACAAAAGTCCGTTTCAAAAAAAAAATTAAAGCTGTTTTGAAAGAATCTGTAGTTGGTTGACTCTTCTGCAACTCCAACTTTTTATAACAAATATACACCATTAATACTAAAATTTATCAGCTGTTCTCTTCCTTTAGAAATAACGACAATATTTTAGGGCCCTTAATCCACATTCCCTTAAGGAAAAAGGGGCAGGAGGAAAGCACAGCATTAGGGGTCTGTCATCAAGTCATTGGCAAAGTAAGTGTGGCATGTGCCAGCTGTCACCCTCTGAAGCTTATGAAAAGAATGCCCTCTGACATAGAAATCACATGGAAATATCCCAAGACATGGTATTTAAAAAGAAGCCACAGAGCAGTGTACATCACAATCCCAATTATGCTTTTAACGAAGGTACCGAACATGAATACATGTGTTTGTAAACATATAGAAAGGACTGGTCCATTCATAGAAGTATGGCAGTGAGCAGCAGTTCTGGGAAGGGCCTTGGAGGGTTGGTGATGGTGCCAAAGCAACCACTTGCTACTTTCTGCATGACTGATCTTTTACAATAGAGTTCATTCATGTGCCAGAGAAGGTAGGACAGTGATAGAGGACTGAAGTGAGAAACCGAGAATCATTCTGGGCCGGAGAATGTCAGTGAGCCCTCTGGTTGCCCAGGTCTGCCTTCCAGGTCCTAGCCCTCAGTGACGTTTTCGGTGCTAGAACTGTCTCCCACTCTACCCCCTTCTTTCTATTTAGGTCAAGAATTGAGAGTAGATTTGCAAGTAAAGCAGTGTATAAGCCGGAAACGACCACACCAAGCAACTAGAAAGAGACCATTTTATGCCTGTTTTTCTTTCCCACCTGGGGTAAACTCAGGGCCATTGGAACAGAATCTGAGCAAAGAACCTGCGTGACATTGGGAAATGTGGGGACCTCTTTCTTTTTGTTTTTCATTTTGTTGTGCACTGGGGAGTTAGAAAGGGATGTATTATTAGGTGCATGTTTATGAAATCTGGGCTATATCCTCTCTACTAATTTATTATTTTCTCTTCTCAAAATAGAACACACACACACAAAATGAATACAAAACAAAACAAACCCAGAAAATAGAACACAACAATTTGGATGAATATACAATAAGTTAAAAGTTTCCAGATATGAGAGAATACATATGTACACTCATACATACTTACATAAAATTTTTAAATAGGCAGAATTAATCTATGGTGTTAGAAGTCTGCAAGGGGTAGGGGGGCAGTAACTACTAGAAGCAGGTACTGGTGGGGCTTCTGGGGCCCTGGTGTTTTCTAGTTCTGGATCTGGATGAGCGTGTTCACCTCGTGAAAATTCACTGAGATTTATGCTCAACATTTGGGCACGTTTCCTTGTGTGTTAAAATAAAGATCAAGAATGAAAAAGAGGCTGGGTACAGTAGCTCATGCCTGTAATCCCAGCACTTTGGGAGGCCAATGCCGCAGATCACTTGAGGTCAAAGAGTTCAAAACCAGCCTGGCCAACATGGTGAAACCCCATCTCTGCTAAAAATACAAAAATTAGCCAGGCGTGATGGTGCACGCCTGTAATCCCAGCTACTCAGAAGGCTGAGGCACAAGAATCGCTTGAACCCTGGAGGCACAGGTTGCAGTGAGCCAAGATGGCTCCACTATACTCCAGCCTGTGTGACAGAGCAAGACTCTGTCTCAAAAAAAAAAAAAAAAAACCAGATGAAAAAGAGAGAAACTCTCCCAAAATAGTGTGGTAGAGTGGGCAGATTAGAAAGTAATTCTCTTTCTTTGGTTTATCACCACCCTTGCCTCTTTGCCCCAAATCAGATCATTAACCACAAAGTCAGGGACCACTGTTTTCTCAGGGACTGGCTCATAATAGGTACTGAGTGTGACTGGTAGAATTTAATACTCAGGATAGTTTGTGAATAGTTTAGAGATATTTGTGCACTGCTTCTTAAAATGGTTTTAAATACTTCACATTTTAGAGGGTGAAGTAAAAGAGGTATGTATTTCTAATGTCTCTTCCACTGTGATTTGGAAACATTAGCCAAGGCAAGAAGCCCACTTGCCTTCTCTCTTGCTGCTTAGCTATTCTAAACTGTTAATAACCTTATGGGTTAAACTTAACCAAGAGTTTGACAAAATGTTTTTTGTTTTTCTATTTTTCACTAAGTAGATGGCACATAAGTTCCCTCTGGAAACTTGTGGCCTTTTTCCCCGCTGCGCCTGTCTCAAAGGAAAATGTGTGCAGGTGGTGGTGGTGCAGGGCGAGGAGGGGGAGGATTATGTGTGTTGCAGGTTTGCTGCTTGTGCTGGGGCTTTACTCAGAAGTTTATAGCTAGTAATGCTGAGTAGAAGAGATGGGTGTTGTTTTGCTAAAAGATGTATCGTATAGACTGATTCCTTTTCCCAAACCTGCCCCTTTTCAACTTTCAGAGCACTAGACAAACTGAATGGATTTCAGTTAGAGAATTTCACCTTGAAAGTAGCCTATATCCCTGATGAAATGGCCGCCCAGCAAAACCCCTTGCAGCAGCCCCGAGGTCGCCGGGGGCTTGGGCAGAGGGGCTCCTCAAGGCAGGGGTCTCCAGGATCTGTGTCCAAGCAGAAACCATGTGATTTGCCTCTGCGCCTGCTGGTTCCCACCCAATTTGTTGGAGCCATCATAGGAAAAGAAGGTGCCACCATTCGGAACATCACCAAACAGACCCAGTCTAAGTGAGTATGCTGAGTGTATGGTGGGTGTTCAGGAGAATTCCCCTTGGAATCTTAGCAGTGTGTCGTTCTGGTACTTGGTGCCCTTCTGAACGCAGCCATGAGGCCTCCTTGTACAGTACTTGGGAAATGTATAAAAATCTTGCAGTATCTTGGTGTTCATTTCATATAAATCTGGAGCTAATCCTGAGTCTCAAACGAAACCTCAGATTTTCACACATGAATGGAAAACAAATGATACCTAATCCTCTTCTGGTTGGGGAGGCTCTGGAAGACAGACAGGCAGCTTCTAGGTTGTTCTCTGTTCCACCCCTTACCCCCCACCTCCCCTCATTGCTTTTAGAAGTAATTTTCTGGGTCCAATCCGTTTTATTTGTGGCCTCAATACAGAGATAGTTTTTCAGTCTTGCCTTACTCGAATCACTCATCTTATTTATCCAAATTTTTCCTGTGATTAAGCCATGTGATTAGAATGGCTTTTTCTTCTGGATATTTTTTGATGTTTTTAATTGGTGGGCTTTAAGGGATTGGAAGATTCCCATCCAAATGTTGGAGCTAATTATCATGAGCAGAAAGCAGGAACTATTTGTTTTTATTTACTACTGTAGCCCCAGGGCCAAGGCCAGGGCCTTGCTGCATAGAAGGATCTTCTATTTGTCAAATGACTAAAATGACTACATGTGAATTATGCTTGAAGCCCTTCACGTGTGTCTAAGATACTTCTCAGTCCTCATGCATTGTATGTTGTTTTGCTTTAGAAACCATGCTGTTGTACAGTATGTGGATATTTTTTGACCCAGAGAAGCTTGGTGACAAGCTCTGCCCCCCATACCTAGCTCGGTAACGTGCTACAGGGCACATCTCTGGGCCTGTTACTAACGTTTTTCCTGAAGAACCTGTGAATGTGCTGGGAAAAAGAGGTTGTATCCAAAAATACCATCCTGTAAGCCTTGGGCCAGCTACAGAAATGACAAGATTATTTTGCCTTTTAAATTGAGAAAGGAGAATGATTTTTTTTAATGTGATCCGACGAAATAAGCTTAATCTTTCCCTAAAAGTTAGAACTACACTGCTGTGTATACTTTATGTGTTTGTTCCAGCAGGCCTAAGAGCACATGCGTATTCATCATAGGCACCATGCCTGCATTGGACTAGCTGACCCATTTCTCATGCAGAACCAAAAAGAACTGTACTAAGAGGTGGTCTACACCCACCTGCTCCCTGCAGTGACATCTGATCCTGCCTTCCCCTGCTTTGAAGCAGGAGATGTTGGGTGCTGGTTACCTGAATGCAAAATTAATGGCCCTGACCTCATCATGTAGGAGTGGGAAAGACAATTGGACCATAACCATAACCTAGTCAGTCGGCTTGGCTTTTATCTTAAAATTTAAGGGCTTCTTGCTTCCCTTGATCCACCGTTACCTGCAGAAATTCTTTATATGGCTTCCCTTCCTTGTCATGTAGCAGATTAGAATTGTTCCTTTTCGAGCTATTCATTTCTCTGTCAGATGAAAGAGCTGTGACTTAAATTGAACTGTTTGTTTTACTTAAGGCAGGAAAATGGGGATGGGGAAGGGAAGCAATCTTTGTTATATCCGAGGATTCATTTGCAGAGCTCTGCCAGTGGATTTAATTAACTCTTGACATTGAAATTAGTCATTATCAGAACCTCTGTTTCTGGAATGGTCTCAGAGGGCCACTTTAACCTCCAAAGCCACATTCCCTTCTCTCAGGGGATCGGAGTTTAGTAATCCAGGCACAGTGAAAGGGTGGAAATAAACTGCAAAGAAGGATGCTAATGTGTTACTGGAAGACACGCATCACTGAAAGTGACTGGGGATTGAAACAGCAGCTGGGAAGATGACTCCTAAGATTGGGACTGTTACCTAAGACACTATTTTTTTTATTAGTTATTTTTAGGTAGCCCTTAATTTGTTTCATGCCCTTATTTTTAGTTTTCTTTCACTCTTGAGGTGTAAAGCTTTAGATTTCAACCAAACATTTAGGAAAATGAAAGCCAAACCTTGATTTTATTGGCACGATCAAGTGGTCACTCTCACGGCCATGAGTTATTTAGGTCTTTAAGTGTTTGAGTGGCCAGAGGAACTCAACAAACACTTAATTTTCCCAAAAACACACATTTTTGAGTAGCTGATTTTCTTTCTTGTACTTTTTAAATAACAGCAGACATATTTAATTCAAAACATATAAATATGTAAATTAAAAAGTTACCATTCGTCTCACCCGGGTAGCCATTGGTAAGTTGGGGATGTATCTCTACAGGATTTGTTGCCTGTATCTACTAACATGTGTGACTTTAAAAAAGAAATCATGTCATGATATGAATTGCATTATTTCACTTAAGGACTTTGTACTATGTTGGTACCTGTAGTTTTACCACATTTTCAAAAACATCTGTATGATATGAATATACTGTTACTTAACCATCTCTTCCTACATTTAACCATCTCTTCCTGCAATTAGATAATTCTGACTTTCTGTCTGTCAGAAATGGAACCTTCCCATGCCAGTGGTTCTCAACCATAAATGATCATCTCACTGCCCCAACCCCCGTGGACATTTGGCAATGTCTGGAGACATTTTTGGCTGTTAGAGTTGAGAGAGAGGCATGCTACTGGCATCTAGTAGGTGGAGGCCAGGGATGTTGGTAAATTTCCTACAATGCAGAAGACACCCCACCCACAGCAAAGAATCTGGCCCAAAAAGTCATTAGTGCCAAGGGTAAGAAACATCGCTCTTGGCCCACGTATGAGACTGTATCTGTAGATATTACTAGGAGTAGATGTTACAGGAAGTACAGTTCTTGAGTCACAAGGTGCTCAGCATTTTGCTGAACCAGTTTGCTCTATACTCCTAGCAAAAGTGTTGAGTGTGCCCTGTTACCCATCATCTTGCACATATTTTTTTCTATCTCAATTTTTTAAAAAGTTTAGAAGAAAATGACATTCTTTTAACTGGCAGACATATAATTACTAGTGAAATTAAACATCATTTTGAGTTTATTGACCACTTGCTTTTCTTGAAGTAGAATTGTCATCTGTCTAGGTTCCATTCCTATCACTGTTTGTTGCAGACTTTCCTCTCTGAAGGAGGCAAAATGTGGGAAGAACCTTGCAAAGAGGGGAGCAGACTGGTGAAATCTGCTCATCCAATGAATGAAGAGTGACATACTGCGCAGAATAAGCAGTTCAACTTGGCTTGTGGGATTCCAGTTCCTCTCTTGGCATGCCCTCCAGTTCCTATTTGTTTTAGAGCAGATTGAATCCAGGCTCTTTGTCATGAGACATTTGTTCTGTGGCATCTGAAAGGAAGCTGTAAGCACAAACAGCTTGGGTAGAATGAAAAGATGTCCCTGCTTGGTTGGATTGAGGAAAGAGAAAGGGGAGTGTTCCTAGAATTAAAACTTGCCTCCTAAGGCATTGATGTTGACAGCTTATTGAAAGTTTATGCTCTTGAGGGAAGTGAGTCATCTGCTTTGCCCTGAAGCCCTATGACTTTGCAATTGGTAATTACGGACTCCACTGTGAATACACGCTTACTGCTCTGGTTTTCCTCTCTGCTTGCACCCACTATCAGAATCGATGTCCACCGTAAAGAAAATGCAGGGGCTGCTGAGAAGTCAATTACTATCCTCTCTACACCTGAAGGCACCTCTGCGGCTTGTAAGTCTATTCTGGAGATCATGCATAAGGAAGCTCAAGATATAAAATTGTGAGTAAAGAAAATTGTCCTGTGAAAGAGGTTGATATTTGTGCTCTTGTATTTTTGATATCTCTGACACAATTCTTGGGAATTGCCAACAAACAAAGGGAAATTATACCTGATGAGCTACAGTGGCTGGCACTGTTGATTTGGTCGTGAAGTATCTGTCTTTTAATATTTAAATATTTTCATTCACATTTGAACATAGGTGAGTGGTGATAATGGGGAAGAGAAGTGCAGCTATAGAAGAAGGCAGCTTGGGGAACCTAGGACCAGGAAATATCCTGGATTAACCCAAGACAAGAGCCCCAAATCTTGACTCATCCTTTACTCAGAGCTCATTGGAGCTTTGTCCTTGTCCTCTGCCTGGCCCCACCTTGGAGCAGCAGGGAGTGTGGAGGTGGGGAAGTGCCTAAGTGTCTTCTAAGGCAAACTGGAGATTTATCTGGGTAATGGAGGCAGGAACTCTAAATATTTCTTCCACAGGAACTTTGAGTGAAGGTTGGGTTCTGTGCCACATTTAGCGTACAGAACAGCGCTGCACTGAAAGCAGAATCCAGCATAAGGCACTGGAGTTAGTGTGGGGACCTCATCGCCAACCTTAACTTGTAGAGAACTTTAAATATGTTTTAGTAATATTATATGTGGGTGCCATATTATAATAATGTAATTATTAAAGTAAAAATTTTTAAAAAGAATTATTTTAATATAGAGAAAAATAGGCCAGGTGCGGTGGCTCGTGCCTATAATCCCAGCACTTTGGGAGGCCGAGGCGGGCGGATCATGAGGTCAAGAGATCAAGATCATCCTGGCCACCATGGTGAAACCCTGTCTGTACTAAAAATACAAGAATTAGCTGGGCATGGTGGCATGCACCTGTAATCCCAGCCACTTGGGAGGTGGAGGCAGGAGAATGGCTTGAACCCGGGAGGTGGAGGTTGCAGTGAGCGGAGATCGTGCCACTGCACTCCAGCCTGGCGCCAGAGGGAGACTCTATCTCAAAAAAAAAAAAAAAAAAAAAAAAGACAGAAAAAGGAAAAGCCGCAATGACATTTTAAACAGTTATATATATATGACTGGGAAATTCAGAAAGTTACAAAACAAAAAATGAAAGCTCCACTTCCTGTTCTTATGCCCTTCCCCCAAAGTGTAACCACTGTTGTTTCTTCTGTTTCCTTATATAAATTATGCACATATCTCCAGGTGTATATTTGTACTGGATGGTACTGTTTTTTATTTGTATGTTGTGTTTTGGTAGTAGGGGTTTAGGAATATGGTTTTGAGTAAGAGACTCCATCACTGAAGATATTTCCCAAAGTGAATAAAAGAAAAACTATTTTAGAAGGTAACTTCTGTACTTTTTCTCCCCTTCTATTCATGCATTGCTAGAATGCTGGCCAATTGTCAGCAAGTTTTAAGCTGTACCTAACACAGTGCTTCCCAGATGGTAGGTAGGAAGTAAATGTTTAATGAGTGAATATTGTCTTTTTACCCAAGAATAGGTTTACTAACTCTAATTTTATGACCACTTTTCTGTTTACAGCACAGAAGAGATCCCCTTGAAGATTTTAGCTCATAATAACTTTGTTGGCCGTCTTATTGGTAAAGAAGGAAGAAATCTTAAAAAAATTGAGCAGGACACAGACACTAAAATCACGATATCTCCGTGAGTGCTCCTTTGCTTTTGAATAAGAAAACTTTCAAACACTGTAAGCTGCATGTTGTGTATTCAGCTTCAGCTGCTTCAGCTAACCCGTGCTGCTGTACTTACACATGGTTTCTCAAATACAGCCTGCTGCCTGTTAGGTTTCTGACCCGTATTGAAAGCATTATCTGCTTCTGGCAGGAGGAACCAAATGCTTTACATTCATATTTTCTAAATGCAGTCTTAACTGTTTTATGACGTTTATTCCTAAAGTTGGAATATATAACCCAGTTTATTATCCATTGTCATGTAACGCATTATCCCAACATTTGACAGCTTAAGACAATGAGAACATTAATTGCTCAGCTAGTTTTTGTGGGTTAGGAATGCAGGAGCAGCTTAGCTGGGTGGTTCTGGCTTGGGGTCTCACGATGCTGCTGACAAGTTGGTGCTAGCTGTTGGCAGAAAGCCTCAGTTCCTCCCACATGGGCTTCTCCACAGAGCTGCTTGAGTGTTCTCAAGACATGGCAGTTGTCAAGATGGAAACTGCAATGTCTTTTATGACATAGCCTCGGAAGTTATACTCTATCATTTTTCTAATGTTGTTTACACAAGTCAGCCCTATTCGGTATGTATGTGTGGGACTACAGATAACTGGGTGGCGGGGAGTCACCTTGGAGACAGGCTACCACACCTAGAATCTGTGGATGCTCTGAAATTATATGGAAAGGTTTTTCTTTTTCTGAGGGTGGCCATTCTTAGTTTCAATCAGAGTACTCAAAAAGGTGGGAAAAGATTGATGAACTGAGGAAGAATGGTAGGGGAAAGACTGCACAGTGTTTGTGTACAAGGAGTTTTCAAAGAAGGTAGCAAGGAAGCAGGAAACTTCTGTTTGGTTGTAAATAAAGGGGAAAAAAGTGGTAAATACAATAAGTAATACTACTTTGTCTTAAATTTACCCCCAGAAAGGGGAGAGTTTTAAAAGCAAAAAAATCTTATAGAAGCAGCTATTTTTAAAACTCTAATACAAAATGCTTGGTAGGGCCAGGTTGAGACTGAATTAGAATTATAGACTTCTTTTTAAAGTAGTCTAAGAGAAATAGTCTTCATTATATAAATGTTTACATTTTTAGCAGGTTTGAAGAAAATGTTAAAGAATAACTTCGCATTCATCTGGCTCAAGGTTAGCCTGTGACATTTCACTAGTAGTGAAAATGAGAACTTCCAGAAGATGCAGGAGATTTGTACCAATAATCCGTATCCTCTCAATTTATGTACTTTGTTCTGTTTTCCATGGCGCATGTCTCCCATTGCTCTTCCTCTCAAGGCTGTTGACCAGCATAGGCTTAGGTGTTTTCAGGTATGATTTTCAGTGACTTTTGAAGGTTCAGCAGGACCCAGGTCCCGCAGGGAGTTTCTGAATATTCCTGCCGCTATCTAACATTTTTGTTGTCTAAATGGCCATGAGTGAACCATTTTAAATTTTAGTCGAGATGGATTGATATTCCTCCAGCCTACTTCAATCTAAATTCTAAAACAACTGGTAAAAACTAAGTTTAGACATGTGAATTCTGGCTTGTGTTTTTGGAATGTTTCCATGCTTTTTCCTTGCTTGGTGACCCAGAAAATGCAATTGCACGAGAATGCCAATTATGCCTAGAATTGGTTAGTGCAGACTAGGAACATACTTAAGGTTATGTACTTAAGGTATTTGGTTTCCTCAAAAACTATACATCTTTTCAGTCATTTCTCAATTCACTGTTAAATTGTGAAAATGGTTCAACTATGAGCGGTTGAAAAGTAAGCTGTGTTTTTAAAACATGGACTTGAATAAACTATATGTACCCAGTCATCTTTACTTGAGAAGATGGGAGGGCAAGTATTTTCTTCTCTCTTGCAGCTTTACAGTTTTGGATTTATGTCTTTTAGGGCTTATTCATTTCCCATCATGTTTTACCCCACCCACTTTTACATATTACCAGGCTCCACAGTTTGTTTTTAATTGCCATCTGTGGCTGAATTATTAACTATCTTCCTCCAATTTTCATTCTTTTTCTTTGTCTTCTTTTTCATTCTGCAGATTGCAGGAATTGACGCTGTATAATCCAGAACGCACCATTACAGTTAAAGGCAATGTTGAGACGTGTGCCAAAGCTGAGGAAGAGATCATGAAGAAAATTAGGGAGTCTTATGAAAATGATATTGCTTCTATGAATGTTAGTTTTGTTATGAAGGGCATGTCTTTATTTTAACAAATAGTTAAAACAGTGTTTTTAACTGCATTAATATTGAATTCTTTCGTGGCATTATCATTAGAAGTAGCTCTAGTTGATTTTTAGCACCTCAGCAAGTACCCTGGGATAGTATAGGGAAGATACTGGCTGTGACATTAAGCTTTGCTGTCTCTGTGACTTTAGAAAATTATTTAGTCTTTGAGCCTTAGCTTCCTTCTCTCTGAAGTAAGGCTAGTATCTACCTACAAAGGTTAATATAGCACCTCTCTTACAATGTTAATTTGAGAGAGTTTAATATAGAAGAAATGTTACATGAACTGTATTTGAATCACAACTGAACTATTTATGAGCTGCAACTCTATTCTCTTAGATGGTTTACTCAGTCTCTCTGAGCCTCAGTTTACTCATCTGTAAAATGGGACTACTGCCTACCTTGCACGCTTATTAGGATTACAATAGATATAATGCATATAAAAGTTAACGTTAAGATTACAGGTTTAAAACTTACTTGGTTACCCATATAAACCTTGGAGATACAAGAATTTCAATTGATAAAACAATCTGTGTAGTACATCTGAGGCTATTAAAGCAAATTGCTGACATTCCTTAATCAGTGAAATGATGCTGAAAATGGAACTCTTCAAAAGCCTGTCCTAAATGTTAAAGTAAATTATTTTTAAAAATAATTTGTTTTTCAATTGGGCCAGTCATCTGAAACACAAAACCTGAGACGAGGGAAATATCAAAATACTGCGTTTGTGAGAAGAGCCTAGAATGCGCGCCATTTTACACCCCACGTGACTTCCAACCTCCTTCAATTCTCACTGCTTGGCTCCAAATGTTCTGGAATCCACTGGGATTAAATCTAACCCCCTTAGGCCTTTTAAAAAGATTTTCAAGTACACTCAAATCTCCCACTGTCTATATTACATCCTCAACCCTTAAAAAATTAAACAAATTAAAATCCCCTTTAAGGCTCCTATATGCATTCCAATGATATGTTTACTTGCAGTAGTTACATGGGGATGGGCCCTGATTTCCACAGGGCTCAACTTAGAGGCCTCTAGACCCATGGTTGCTAAGTTTTACCCAACGAGTAAAGATCTCTTAATAGCTGGTTTGCTTTTCAATGAACCAATCTTACTTGATTACCTCTTCGACTCTGATACATCACTTTTAGTCTATATTTAGTTTGCCCACAGCATGCAGAATACAGTTGTGTCTAAGCCCTGTACTCATAAGGGAAAGGAAAGCTGCCCTTGAGATACCTTAATGCAGCTGTGGACCAAGGAGGGGGCAAACCAGCACACAGATTTTAAAATACCAAGGGATATAAACAGATGTAAACGATGTACTCAAGTAAAGTCCCATGGAACATCTGCTTTAAGTTTGAGTTATGTGATGATTTCTTTATTAGACAAGAGATCAACAGTTTGCATACTGTCACTTAAAAATGCTAACTTTCCCTTGATTCTTTTAATTGTCAAATTAAGCACCCTTTTTACTGTTGCAGCTTCAAGCACATTTAATTCCTGGATTAAATCTGAACGCCTTGGGTCTGTTCCCACCCACTTCAGGGATGCCACCTCCCACCTCAGGGCCCCCTTCAGCCATGACTCCTCCCTACCCGCAGTTTGAGGTAAGATGAGTGGCCTTGGCTTTCTTTGTGATTGGGTAAAATCTTAATGTAAACCTAGTCCCCATGTGATCATCTGTTTAGAGCCAACATACGCTCTCCAGTTCTTGCTAATGGAGCCTTCTTATTTGGCCCTTTGTGGAGTAGACATGGGATTATTTTGAAGCTTTTGGATAGTAGGGTTGTCAACATGTGTTTTCAAATATCACAAGAAAAGTTTGGGACTTTGAGGTGGCAGGGGAAGAAACTTAGTAATTGTTTTTATTTTAATTTTTTTTTTCTTTTTTCTTTTTTTTCCCTAAGTTCTGGGATACATGTGCAGAATGTGCAGGTTTGTTACATAGGTATACGTGTGCTATGGTGGTGGTTTAAAATTTTTTTGAGACAGAGTCTCACTCTTTTGCCCAGACTAGAATGCAGTGGTATAATCTTGACTAACTGCAGCCTTCACCTCCCGGGTTCAAACGATTCTCATGCCTCAGCCTCCTGAGTAACTGGAATTACAGATGTGTGCCACACCATACCCGGCTACTTTTTTTGTGTTTTTAGGAGAGACAGGTTTCACCATGCTGTTCAGGCTGATCTCAAACTCCTGGCCTCCGGTGGTCTGCCTGCCTCGGCCTCTCAAAGTGCTGGGGTTACAGGCATGAGCTACCACGTGGCCAGTAATTATTAAATACTAAAGGAAAAGATTTTTTAAAGGCTTCTTTCATCTTTGTCACCTGGAAGTCATGGCTTTGCAAGGTCAGGAGTGACTGTGTGTGTTTTCCATGTTGAGTGTTTGCACTTTTTTAAACCAATGAGATAAGATAGTTTTGTGCACAATTATATTGTTTGTACGTGTGCATATGTTAAACAGATCTTTATTTTGTAAAGAGGTATGTTATATAAGAAATAAATCTTAGGCCAGGTGCCATGGCTCACACCTGTAATCCCAGCACTTTGAGAGGCCGGGGCAGGAGGATCACCTGAGGTCAGGAGTTCAAGACCAGCCTGGCCAACATGATAAAACCCCATCTCTACTAAAAATACAAAAAATTAGCCGGAGTGGTGGCAGGTGCCTGTAATCCCAGCTACTTGGGAGGCTGAGGCAGGAGAATTGCTTGAACCCAGGAGGCAGAGGTTGCAGTGAGCCGAGATTACGACATTGCACTCCAGCCTGGGCAACACAGCAAAACTCCATCTGGAAAAAATAATAATAATAATAATAAGAAACCTTTTATACTTGCTTTTTAAGAATAGCAGTTTCCTTGAGGTCAGAAATAGGAGACTAGTGATGGTATGAAAATAATCGCAGCACAGCAGACAGCTGGTAGAATAAATTATTTTGAAAGTAGTTAATAATTCAGTTGCATTATCCATGATAATTGGAGGTATTCATGTGACATTCTAGGATCTTCCTTCATGAATTTGTTTTTACATCTCTCCCTTTTTGTTTGGCTCTCTTATTTAATATTAATATTTTGAGTGATACCTCTTACCCCAATTTAGGAGAATGTCCAGGTGGAACAGGTTAGAGATTCCATTGTATCACTACCTAGAATAAATATGTAGAGTAAAATGACATTGAAGTTGTACAGAAAATACAGATGACTCAGATTGTGCCCCTTTTATTCCTTTAAAAATGAAAATTTCCTTTTCCCGTCCTTGAACCCACCAAACTGATAGGGGTTCTAAGCAGTTGCCCTCTTGCCGTGTGTGTTTCTGCTTTTACTGTCAGCAGCATCTTGTCCTTCCTGCAATTCACCTGCCATTTCTAGGATGTTTTGGCCTGGAAATCATATAACAGACAGAGGGATAGCCATCAAAATTTCAGCTACAAGTGAAGTGTGCATAGATTGATTACACGTCCCCTAAAGTGGCTGGCATGTTTGTACCTTGATGCTAAAGGGACTGGTGGAAAGAACCCTAAAGTCAGAGCCCGGGTCTGGCCCACTGCCTCTGACACAATTTTGTGTCACTGAAGGTCAGACTCCTTGGCTCTGGATTTGTTTTCTCACCTGTATAATGAAAAAAAAAAACTGAACCTAGAAGCTTTGTGTCTAAAGACTTTAAGTCACACATTTCTAGTTTCTATAGAATTAAATAATATGAAAGGTTTAAGGAGGAATAGGGGAGAATGAGCCTAAAATAGGAATCTGAGAGTACATCTAGAGACTTAACTTTGAACATGTCCACTAGTTTATGTGTGTGTCATAGGATTGGTTTAGGGCAGGTGTGTCCCCAACACTTCTGTGTAAAATGACACTTACTGAAAGGTACAATGAGCTGATCATGTGAAGTACCTCTGCTAGGAAAGCTCGTATGTAACCCACATTTCTGCTCGTTCCCCTAAATTAGCTTTTTCTCTGGGTGGGTTGCTTAACCTCTCTGTTCCTTTCATTCCCAGTTTGTAAATTGAGGTGTCCCTTTAACTCTTTTTCTCTCCATACTGGTGACACGTTCCAATCAACAAAGCTTTTCACATTACAAGTGGTCACAGAATAGAACATTCTTGGACATCAGTCTTTTACACTTACATGGATGCTTCAGTAGCCAAAATTCCTAAAGTGAACTTGTAGGTAACCATTTTAAAAATATTTAGATAAGACTGCATATTCTCTGGAATTAGTCATTTTTCTGATACAGTTCTGTGTATCAGGTTCCTATGTTAGAAAAATTAAGAATGCTTTGAGAGAAGTGAGATCATATTAAGAACTTGTATTTCTCAGTATTTCTCAGACACTTCTACAGTCTTAAATGTCTGAATGACTTAAATCAGTGGCAGTTTTGTTTTAAGAATGGGAGGAGGAGGTCAGTGATGTTTACTTAATGAAAGTTGAGCCAAGAGTAAATGTAAGGAAGATGTCACTGGAATAGGTCATCTTGCTTCTCCTGAGTCATTAAGCTAAATCATATAGGTGCAATTAGAAGGAGCAAATGAGAACAGAAGTTGCAGAAGCTGCCAACAGTAAAAACACTGCAACAGGGCAAGAGCTGCAAACATGTAACAGTTTGGTGGTTTCAAGGACAGGCAAAGGAAATTCGCATTCTTAAAGGAATACAACATGGACAGTCTTAGCAATCTGTGTTCTTTGCAGAATTCCAGTGGATATTTTATTCTACATGTATTCCAGGCAGTGATACAGTGGAATCCTCAAATTTATAACTGAATATTTTCCTAAATCATTTACCCAAATCATATATTTCCATAAATCATATATTACTGTTTTTATTTCTTATTTTACATTCATTGGCAATCTGTAAAGTTCAGCATTAATTATTCCTTGCCTTAAGAGGAAAGAAATGTTTTTCCTATAATTAAATTATAATTACCCCAGACAATTTGAATTAAAATCCCTAGGGGTGAGGCATAGGTATCAATTTCAAAAGCTCCCTAGATGACTCCAATGTGTAGCCAAGGCTAACAACTGTTTAATTAGTTAAGAACCTATGGCCCACTTAAATAAATAAAAATCTCAGTGGGAGCAAGTGGAAGCTCAGAAATGTATAGTTGTATAAAAGTCATCAGGAGTATTTTGCTACCCATTTATTGTCAAGAACTGTTCTTTTCAAGAGATGGGGTCTCACTATGTTGCCCAGGCTGGACTTTAACTCCTGGGTGCAAGTGATCCTCCCACCTCTGACTCCCAAGTAGCTGGGACTACAGGCACACACCATCATGCCCAGCTAAGAACTACTGTTCTACAAAGAATGTTTACTAGTCTTTGGAGGGGTGTTTCAATGTTGGAAAGAACATTTTTTATCAGTACCAATTGCAAGGGAGAAAAAGTTTAGGATAAGCACAAATACATGCTAGTTGTGCATATCCCTTTTTCTACCTTGTTCTATGCTTTAAAGAGTGAAAAAAACTCACCTTTCTCTCTGGACCACCTGCCATCCCAACTCATAGGAAATATCATGCCAAAAACCTCTGTGGGATGTTGCCATATGTCTGTTTTTACCCTTCTAACTCTATTTTGGCATACAACATATATCAGGATTAGGTTTGGGTATGTATTGTTACAAGAAAAAAAATGGCTTAGATTAGTTTTCCTTTTTCATGACAACAGTTCAAGGGTAGACAATCCAAGACTGGAAGTGGTTCCACCATATCCTTCAGGACTGGTGCTTCTATCTGCCTTGTGTGCCATTCCCTGGCCCAGGATAACTGCTCAAGCTCCAACTATTGAGTCTGCTTCTAGCCAACAAGAAGGATAAAGGATTGCTGGGTGTGGTGACAGACACCTGTAGTCCCAGCTACTGGGGAGGCTGAGGTGGGAGGATTGCTTGACACCAGGAATTTGAGTCCAGTCTGGTGAGACCTCATTTCAAACTGAAGGATAAAAGATCAAAATTGGCAGCATCCTTATTTAAGGACACTGCCTGAGGATAGCTTTTCATACTTCTGTTGGCCTCATGTTGGCCAGAACATACCACTGGCTGTGTCTAGCTGCAAGAGAAGCTGGGAAACAATCCCTATGTGGGGGCAGCAATGTGTCCATTAAACACAGGGTCTATTACTAGAGGAAAATACATGTTGGGGACAGCTATTTGTCTGCTTCACTGGGTTTGGCACTATTGCCTGTTAAAGGAGCCTCCCAGAGCCTGGAAGAGAGGAAGCGAACTTTTAAGTTCTCTCAAAAAGCAGAATCTAAATTCTGGAGGAGAAAATTCCATATTCCAGATTCCCATTCCTGTGGTTATTTTCATCTAAATAAAAACACCGTTTTTCAGAAAATCATATTGTCCCTGGATACAATTTGGATACAATTAGAGTAAATTCTACTTTCAAACAGCTGCCAGGCAATCTTCTGGCTTAATGTTCAGGGGAACAATTCTTTAACAAGTGTTGTTTGAGTATATAACTTAAAGTTTCGGGGGGATGGGGTGGTTGCAAGTACTTAGTTGGAATAGCTTCACCTTCACTATTTTTAGACTTTGTTCTTTTTCTAAACCCAAATCACTAATACTTATCTATTTTGTGTACCTAGTGGTCACCACTTTTTGAAATACAAATAAACTATTGTTTTTAAAGGCAATAAATCTCCCAAAGCTTTACCAGTTTCTTTGCTTATCATTGCTTCTTTTTTTTTTTTTTTGGAGACCAAGTCTTGCTCTGTCACCCAGGGTGGAGTGTGGTGTCGCAATCTCGGTTCACTGCAAACTCCACCTCCTGGGTTCAAGTGATTCTCGTGCCTCAGCCTCATGAGTAGCTGGGATTACAAGCACGCACCACCATGCCTGGCTAATTTTTGTATTTTTAGTAGAGACAGCGTTTTACCATGTTTGCCAGGCTGGTCTCGAATTCGTGACCTCAAGTGATCCTCCCACTTTGGCCTCCCAAAGTACTGGGATTACAGATGTGAGCCACTGCATCCGGCCTATTCTTCAGCAAGAAAAGTGAAGCCAAAAAGAAGCAATGATAACGACCAGGAGTTGCAGAGAGCCGAGGAGGTGGAGGTTGCAATGAGCCGAGATCGTGCCACTGCACTCCCACCTGGGTGACTAAGCAAGACTGTCTCAAAAAAAAAAAAAAAAAAAAAAAAAAAAAAAAAAAAAAACCATACTATTTTATGTTTGTGAGAGTCTATGATGTTATTAAAAAAAAAAAAAACAAAAAACTGGGTTAGAAAGTTAAAGATCAACAGGCATTTTGCTCTCAGCACTTTTAAACTGTTCCTGAAGTGCATTCTGGTATCTATACTTGCTGGTGAGAAGCTTGCTGTTCCTTTGAAGCTATCACAGATTATGTACTAAGATCATGTTTATCCTTGATGTCCTGTAGGTTAACAGTGAACTTCTGCTTTTATTTTAAATGTATATTGCCTGTCAAGAAGTAGGTTTTGATGGCTAAATATTTCAAAGAATCTGGTTTTTTTTAATATATACTACTTCCTTTTTCTTTCAGAATTGTTTCATTACTCATGTTTTCTCATTCCTGCTTTGTAGCATGAAAGTAGAAATGATGCATCTCTTTGGATAATTTCCTTGCCTCTATTTCATTCTAGAATTTTGCCCACTAGTTCCCCCACAATATTCTCTTCTTCCCAGAACCTGCCAGGTTGAGTCCCCCTAGAGCCAAAGAGTTGGTTCTTCCAACAGACAAAAAGTCTCTAGTTCCTGCCTAGCAGCTGGCTCATGCAGTACTTAACTGGCAAACTTCGAGTTTATAAATGACAGGAAACGCGCCTTTCAGAAATGCTCAAACAGTAGGGAAGAAGGAATTGGCAGCTAGTGAAGCAGAGCAAGCAAGAGCTGGAATTGGCATAGTGCATGTCGCCTTAGCTGGATGGTCTTGGCAGCATGCAGTTGGGTTGGCAGAAGTAAGCCCACGGGCTGCTGGCTTCATAGTTTTGATAGCCTCTTTGGAGTCTTCTCAGAATTCTCCAGAATGATAGTGTAACCTTAAAATGGCTAGCTTTCTGCTTATGAAAGAGGCAAAAGATAAGCACTTTTTTAGGCTTAAGGTACTCTAAGAAACAAAGGGCGAGGTGCAGTGGCTTATGCCTGTAATCCCAGCACTTTGGGAGGCCAAGGTGAGAGGATTGCTTGAGACCAGGCTGGGCAACATAGGGAGACTCTGTCTCTACAAAAAAAAAACTTCTTTAGATTAGGTGGGGGTGGTGGCCTGTGCCTATCCCAGCTACTTGGGAGGCTGAGGTGGGAAGTGAGGTCAAGGCTGCAGTGAGCCATGATTGAGCCACTGCACTCTAGCCTGGGTGACAGAGTGAGACCCTGTCAAAAAAAAAAAAAAATTATGAGTTGGAGGCAATTTTTTACATCAGATGACTGTTTCAGGGAGTCTCTTAATCTTGCTCACAGTGGGTGCAACTCTTGTCAGTAAACAATTTCTAAGTAAATAACTTATCGTGCACATTTATTATCTCTGAGAAGCCTCGGTTATCTAGTTACGGCAAAAAACTTTGCCTTTTTTTGTTTGTTTGTTAGGGACTTCAATATTTTATTCAGGTCATGGAGTTGAGTAAACTTGGTTTCAGTTCCAGACCAAAATCCATTAAAAAAAAAAAAAAAAAAAAAAAACAAAAAAACCCAGGAATATCTATTTTACAAGCCAAAGGGAAACCCTGGCATCCTTCCAGGTTCCTGGAGGCTGGTCGTGTTGGCTGGCATACATGTCTCCATGCCTTTGTGATGTCTTAAATTTTGTTCCCCACAAAGTAAATACACTTAACCTTACTGTTTGCTCATACTTATGTTTTCACGATAGATGATTAGGAATTACTCATTGGCAGACTTCACCAGTTATGCAAACTTTCAGTTGAGCAGCTTTGTTCTTCTGTTATTTCAAGCCATAGTTCAGAGTCTGCCAAGAAGTCCAAAGGAAGTTTTGCTGATAGGCATCTGGCAGAAATCCACTGGGAAGCAGCTTATGTCCTGTGAACATCCTTCGGTCCCGAAGAATGTATCCAAGAAAAGGTTCAGACAATGCAACTAGACCTTAACTTAAATGGAAGGAATGTGTAACGAGACTGGGTAACGCTAATGTGCCTTTTCCAACCTAGGTCTCATAGACTTAAATTCACAGGTGAAAAAGGTTTATTATCATCTTTGCTCTGCCTGCTGAGTTTTGCAAGTAAAAATTTAAATTATCTGCTTATTTGGGGTGTCCAAATCCTGACACAGGCTTGTTCTAGGATAGGCTTATTGTAGTCTCGATTTCTTCTTTTTTATTTTTTGAGACAGTCTCGCTGTGTTGCCCAGACTGGAGTACAGTGTCATGATCTTGGCTCACTGTAACCTCCACCTCCCAGATTCAGGCAATTCTCCTGCCTCAGCCTCCTGAGTAGCTGGAATTACAGGCATGTGCCCAGCTAATTTTTGTACTTTTAGTAGAGATGGGGTTTCACCATATCAGCCTGGCTGGTCTCGAACTCCTGACTTCAAGGGATCCACCCGCCTCAGCCTTCCAAAGTTCTGGGATTACAGGCATGAGCCATGGCGCCCGGCTCATGGTTTATTCTGAATCCCACATAAGAATGAATTGTACCAGAGAGCCAATTTAATGATTGGCAAAAGTTGACAGCGTATTTATGTGAGCTGCCTTACATTCCCAGAGGAAAATTTTCTTGAAAAGTAATCTTTGGTTAAGAAGTTGCTTTGTGGATAGGAAATTGGAGCAAAGGGAATTGGACGACATCCAGAAATGTCTTCACCAAGCCTCAGACATCTGATGAGTCAACTTTTCTTTAAGACATGATTGCTAACAGCACACATCATTGTCCGTCATTCTAGGGCAGCATCTCCTGGTGTGGAAAAACACTTAGTTTGCTTCTAACTCTGCTGCTTCTATTTGACAAATTCTGTTGCTTCTGTTTTCATTCCAGGATAAGACATTTTAAAGTCTACACATTGATTCTTCATGTATGTGCCCTTTTTTTCTGTTACATTTTGGTCCTTTTGACCCTTTTCTGCTGGCCACCATTCCTTTTCCAAAGCTTCACACAACATTTCTCTTAAGTTTATGCTTAATCTTCATTTTGGGTTTGTTATTTCTCATCAGCAAAACAAGAACATGGACAGCCCTTCATCACTATGTCAGAACGATAACTTTGTTTTTGTTTCTCACAGCAGCAGCCTTGGACGTATTCCAGGCTAAGACACATGCATGTTTAGGCCAGGCTTTCACTCTGAGGAGGATGCTGCTACATGAGTGTTCTCTGGGGATATTGAGGAGTTGCTCTCTGAAACCAGTACCAGGAATAGTCATTTTTAATAAGTAAATGAATCGTTTTTCTCTCATAGTCATGGGAAATCATGCAACTAACTTTTTAAAAAATTAGCTGCGAGGAAGCTTAAAGCCAAATTTGTATAACAGCATTTTTGGCTTCATCTTATCTTGAGTGTTCAGGTCCCTATGCTCTTATTTCTTCACCTCCTTTGTTTTATCTTTCCAGATTATGTGTATTTTATAAGCAGCATAAAATTCTTTTTGGAACAAGGCCCAGGAAACAAATAATTACAGTCATGATGAAATACTGTGGGGTAAATCTGGGAAAGTTACACATTAGGTTTAGTTTGATCATTGAAAAGGTCTTTATCACCACCAGCCTCCCCCAAGTATATTGTTCAGAAGAACATAATATGGACGTTGTTAGTGAGATAAAATATTTAGATCCCACCCTTAATTTTTTAAAAAATGGTCAAGATTAACTTAATGGTCTTGATACAGTGATGAAGTAATGCTAACATTGAGCACAGTTTATAGTCAGTGTTGGCATTAATTCAATTGGTCTATCCAGTTATAAAATAAAAAAGGCCATAAAGGGATAAATGACATATGGTAACTGTGTGACACACTGGGGGCTGTGAGTTATATAGTATCTTCCAAAGAGAGATGCTCTTCTTCTGACTTAAATAGTGAAGAATGAAATAATTTTATTTTGTGTTCTTTGTTGATGAAGAGAAACAGAAGTGATCTGGCCAAGCCGTGCAGGACAGGCCCTAACACAAATCTCCACATAATAGTTTAGTAGGAAGGCAAGTCCTCCTCTGATGTATGTGTTCTAAAACTGCTAAATAGCCACAAGGGAGATTTCATTTAACTAACAGCTACATTAATACTTGCAGTGTGTTACATTATCCTAGAAAACATGGGGCATGCCAGAGAACTTGGCCAAGTTGTAAACAATATGGTACAAATTTAGTACATCTGTTTATACAGGTGCTGAAGAAACAAATGATTAGAGATGGGTGGGTGATTAGAGATGATGAATTGAATTTTGGGTTAACTCTTACATAAATAAGAGGTATATGATGGGGGTTGAAGATACAAAGGAAGAGACAATAGAGTTTAAATGATTTTCATTTGTAGGAAGCTAGTTGATATGGGTTGGCTGTGTCCCCACCCAAATCTCATCTTGAATTGTAATTCCCACTTGTCAGTGGGAGGTGATTGGATCATGGGGGCAGATCCAAGGGGGAACCCTTGCTGTTCTTGTGATAGTGAGTTCTCATGAAGTCTAAGGGTTTAAAAGTGTGACACTTGCCCCATGCCTTACTCTCTCTCTCTCCCTCCTGCTGCCAAGTAAGACGTGCCTTGTTTCCTCTTTGTCTTCCGCCATGATTGTAAGTTTTCTGAGGCCTCCCCAGCCATGTGGAACTGAGTCAATTAAACTTTTTATTTTTATTTTTTTTTCCTCTGAGACAGTTTCGCTCTGTCGCCCCCATTGGAGTGCAGTGGTGCAATCTCAACTCATTGCAACCTCTGCCTCCCAGGTTCAAGCAGTTCTCCTGCCTCAGCCTCCCGAGTAGCTGGGACTACAGGCACACGCCACCATGCCCAGCTAATTTTTGTATTTTCAGTAGAGACGGAGTTTCACCATGTTGCCCACGTTGGTCTCAAACTTCTGACCTCAGGTGATCCACCCACCATGGCCTCCCGAAGTACTAGGATTACAGGTGTGAGTCACCATGACCAGCTGAACTCCTTTATAAATTACCCATTCTTGGGTAGTTCTTTCTTTCTTTTTTGGTTTGGTTTGGTTTGGTTTGGTTTGGTTTTTGAGACAAAGTCTCGCTGTGTCTCATCTGTACACAACTATCTTATGCAGGTTTAAGATACTTTGCAACTTAAAAGTTTCAATTCCTTTATCTTCACCTGACAGTTATTTTGCTTTATCTGAAGGTGCTTTATAAAGATTTTCAGAAAGTTCAGTTTTCTGTTTTTCACTAATTCATGTAATGATGCAATCAGATCTTTAAACATAAACTTCTGTGTCTTGATACAAATAGTTCTAAGAATTTATGTAATAGAGCGTCTGAGTCAAAGAGCATAAACTTTTAAAATTGACAGACAACTCCAAATCATCATGGTACAACATGTATTTTATGGTTAATAAATTTATTAAAGGAAGGAATCATTTTAGTATAAATCGTGCCTTTCACTTTTATGAAAAATAAAGCAGCCGGGCACAGTGGCTCACACCTGTAATTCCAGCACTTTGGGAGGCTGAGGTGGGCGGATCACTTGAGGTTAGGAGTTCAAGACCAGCCTGGCCAACATGGTGAAACCCCGTCTCTACTAAAAAATACAAAAATTAGCTGGGCATGGTGGCATGCGCCTGTAATTCCAGCTATCTGGGAGGCTGAGGCAGGAGAATAGCTTGAACTTGGAAGGCGGAGGTTGCAGTTGCAGTGAGTCGAGATTATGCCACTGCACTCCAGCCTGGGCAAAAGAGCAAGACTCTGCCTCAAAACAAAACAAGAAAAAGCAACATATGATTCTAGACCATATGCCTAGTATATATTAGTCCAGTTTCACAACACTATAAAGCACTACCTGAGTAATTCCAGCACTCTGGGAGGCCAAGGCGGGCAGATCACTTGAGGTCAGGGGTTAAAGACCAGCCCGGCCAACATTGCTTGCTTTCAGTTGTTGCTTTCAGTTCTTAATCTTCAGTCTACCCCTATTTTTCAAAATAAAAATAACAGACTGTCTCTGGATGCCCTTTTTAGCGTTTCGATGATCAAAGGTTTAAACTTTTGCCAACTACACAAAAGAAATTTCTTTTGACTCACAGGAAGTCATACCAAGGTCAGTCAAGGGACTTGTGAGAGGACAGGGGAAGGCAGCCCCTTGAGTGACAGTTCTAGTGGGTACTTTTCTTTAGAGCTTTCATGTATATTTTTGACAGCTCAGGAGATATATATATACATATATATATATATATATATATTTTTTTTTTTTTTTTTGAGACGGAGTCTTGTACTGTCACCCAGGCTAGAGTGCAATGGTGCAATCTCTGCTCACTGCAGCCTCCGCCTCCCAGGTTCAAGCAATTCTCCTGTCTCAGCCTCCCGAGTAGCTGGGATTACAGGCACCTGCCACCATGCCTGGCCTATTTTTTGTATTTTTAGTAGAGATGGGGTTTCACTATGTTGGCCAGGCTGGTCTCGAACTCCTGACCTTGTGATCTGCCCACCTTGGCCTCCCAAAGTGCTGGGATTACAGGCGTGAGCCACCGTGCCTGGCAGCTCTGGCTCTATTTTAAAGCATATCTGTACCCACTGAGAGCTTCATACTGGTTTATGAATCCGGCTTAGGAGATAGAGAAACCCAGGTTTGAATCCTGGCTCCACCAGGTGGTGTGTGACTTCAGGCAAATAACCTCTCTGGCTCAGTTTTTTCAACTCTAAAATGAGAATGTTGTTAGTTTCTAGAAATTGGATCTGTTTGGGGTACAAATGAGGTCATGCACCGTACCTCACACAGAGGAGACACAAACTGATCTTGCCACATGGCTGCTGCATACACTTACCCTTGTCAGAGTTATTTTTGCCTCAACCTGAATTTTTATCTCAGCATGCTTTTTACCCATCTCCACTACTCTTGTGTGAAAACAAAGGCAGTATTCAAAGGTATCATAAATGTCTTAACTGGAGTTCTACTGGAATGGAGAAACTGGAACTCCATGGACTGAGCAGGGGCCTTTTTGTATGGGGATTTAATAATAATTAGCAATTTTAAATATTCAGGCCCTTTTGACTTAGCAGTTCTACTTCTAAGAACATGTGCAATAGAAATATTTACACAGGGCACAACTTTTTTGTACCAAGGTTTTATTGAAACATTGAAGTTGGAAACTATGCACATACACTGTAGGTGAGAGAAATCAGCTGTGGTGTATCTATTTGAAGAAATACTCTTGTCAAAATGCAGTAGGGATGTTTGAGTGATATGAGAAGATATCCAAGTTAAGGTAAAAAAAAAAAAAAAAAAAAATTAGGATGTTATTTATTGTATCCATTTCTTATTTAAAATTTTTAATACATTTTTTAAACTTATGGAATATGTCTGCCTGACCTTTCTGGTTTTCCATGTCTCTCTTTTCACTGGGCTTCTGTCATTCTTCTTGAGCATTTGGCTTGAAAGAACTAACTACTGAAGCTGTTTGGGTGTAGCACTTACTTTAGGTAGGTAGTTGATTGTAGAAGTCTAAATTACTTGGTCATGTATAAGTTTTTCTGATTAACCTTGGTAATTCCTAGATTAATTCTTGATATTTTCAGATTTGTTAGCGCACTGTTGTACTTTAATTTTTCTCTTGTCTAGGTATCCGTTCCCATTTCAGTTTTATTGGAAAATAGGCAAAAGTTATTCCTTACATTCAAAGAACCAGCCCTTTTGTTATTTCTGGAGTGTTTTTGTTAAAAATATTTTCTTCAGTTCTTGTGATAGTTTGCTAAGAATGATGGTTTCCAGCTGCATCCATGTCCCTACAAAGGACACAAACTCATCCTTTTTTATGGCTGCATAGTATTCCATGGTGTATATGTGCCACATTTTCTTAATCCAGTCTGCCACTGATGGACATTTGGGTTGATTCCAAGCATTCTTAGCAAACTATCATAAGAACAGAAAACCAAACACCACATGTTCTCACTCATAGGTGGGAACTGAACAATGAGATCACTTGGACTTGGGAAGGGGAACATCACACACCGGGGCCTATCATGGGGAGGGGGGAGGGGGGAGGGATTGCATTGGGAGTTATACCTGATGTAAATGATGAGTTGATGGGTGCAGCACACTAACATGGCACAGGTATACATATGTAACAAACCTGCACGTTATGCACATGTACCCTAGAACTTAAAGTATAATAATAAAAAAAGTAGAAAAATTGTATAACTTGGAATAAACATTGAGTTTAAAAATATATATATATTTTTTCTTCAGAGGAAACCAAAGGCTTAAAGTTGTTTAAAAAAAGTAGTTAAGGGCCGGGCACAGTGGATCACCTGAGGTCAGAAGTTGGAGACCAGTCTGACCAATATGATGAAACCCAATTCTACTAAAAAGACAAAAGTTAGCTGGGCATGGTGGTACACACCTATAATCCCAGCTACTCAGGAGGCTGAAGCAGAAGAATCGCTTGAACCCAGGAGGCGGAGGTTGCAGCGAGCCAAGATTGTGCCACTGCACTACATACAGCCTAGGAGACAGAGCAAGACTGTGTCTCAAAAAAAAAAAAAAAAAAAAGTAAACAATTAACTGAATTTTTCCTTTAAAGATTTAAGATGATATTAGCTGAGATTTTTCTTGAAAAATGTAAACAAACAAAAAAGGTAAACAATTAACTGAATTTTTCCTTTAAAGATTTAAGGCCGGGCGCGGTGGCTCAAGCCTGTAATCCCAGCACTTTGGGAGGCCGAGGCGGGTGGATCACGAGGTCAGGAGATCGAGACTATCCTGGCTAACATGGTGAAACCCCGTCTCTACTAAAAATACAAAAAACTAGCCGGGCATGGTGGCGGGCGCCTGTAGTCTCAGCTACTTGGGAGGCTGAGGCGGGAGAATGGCGTGAACCCGGGAGGCGGAGCTTGCAGTGAGCCGAGATCACGCCACTGCACTCCAGCCTGGGAGACACAGCGAGACTCCGTCTCAAAAAAAAAAAAAAAAAAAAAAAAAGATTTAAGATGATAGTAGAGGTTTTTCTTGAAAAATGTAAACAAATGAGGTAGCAGAAAGGATACAGCCCAACTACTTTTGAGTGGGATTGATTTTTCACCTGTATCATAGGTGGGAGTCTAGAGAGACAGAGAGACTCTCAGGTTTAAATAAACATGATTAAAATTCCTACCAAACAGGGCAAGTAAACTGACCTACAGGATGGCCTCCTGGTAAGTCTGCGTTGGGGGACAAGCAAGTGGCACGGCCTGTGTGTCCGGGGCGGAAATCTGCCGTTGGTGATCAGTATCTCTCCATGGATTTACGGTGCCTAGTGCTCTGCTCTTTGCCTCTGCTCTGGGCTCACAGGAAAAAGTTGGAACCGTTAGTGCCACTAGTGATCTCTGTGTGGGAAGAATGATGTCATTTGGTAGTCAGACATTAAATGGCACAAATAGGTTTCTACATCTAGTAAAGCTGTCATAGCCCAGTGTTACTGTTTTCTTTGGCTGATTTTTGAAAACTGCTTTAAAATGTTAAAGATTTCTACCTAGTTCCTGAGATTTTTGAAAGCGAAACTGTTGCTCTGCTGTTGTTTGAGACTTTTTAAGAATTTCAGGCCGGGCTTGGTGGCTCACACCTGTAATCCCAACACTTTGGGAGGCCGAGGCAGGCGGATCACCAGGTCAGGAGTTTGAAACCAGGCTGACCAACATGGTGTGAAACCCTGTCTCTACTAAAAATACAAAAATTAGCTGGGTGTGGTGGCACACACCTGTAATCCCAGCTACTCAGGAGGCTAAGGTAGGAGAATCGCTTGAACCTGGGAGGCAGAGGTTGCAGTGAGCCAAGATGACGCCACTGCCCTCCAGTCTGGGCAACAGAGCGAGACTCTGTCTCAAAAAAAGAAAAGAATTTCAGAAAAGTGTTTAGGTTAAAAAATTAGAAATTAGGAGCTGTCTTACGGCTGTGTGTATACATACTACAGTACTGATGGGTTAACTTGAGTACTTGGGAGCTGAATTTATAGTATTATGCAATAGGAATCTAAGATTCACGAGAATCCCATGAAAGTGTTAAGTAGTTCGTAGTTCATGTGTAAGTTGTGTAAGACAAAGTATCTTCTAATATTTCTAGAAATATTTGCTGATTGGGTATACATAGTGGGTTTTTTCTTTTTCTTTCTTCTTCTTTTTTTTTTTTTTTTGAGACAGAGTTTCACTCTCACCCAGGTTGGAGAGCAGTGGTGTGATCTCAGCTCACTGCATCCTCAACCACCTGGGCTCAAGTGATCCTCCCATCTCAGCCTCCCCTGAGTAGCTGGGACGACAGGCACGCACCACCATGTCGGCTAATTTTTGTAATTTTTGAAGAGGTGGGGTTTTGCCATGTTGCCCAGGCTGGTCTCAAACTTCTGGGTTCAAGCAATCCACCCACCTTGGCCTCCCAAAGTGCTGGGATTACAGGCATGAACCACTGTGCCTGGCTTTTTCTTTTCTTTTTCTTTTTCTTTTTTTTTTTTTAAAAAGCGTATTACTGGCTTCTTCAGTTGTGGCTAGTTTCAAACTATTTCTTGTAATACGTGTCTTGGAACCATCCTTGGAAGTGTGTTTCTTACTATATTGTTAGAAGGTAAACAAAGTGGAAAGTGCGTAAATGATGTGCACTGCTTCTGCACTTTAGAACTGTTAGTTGACTGGTAACATTACTGAACCTTAAATTGGCCTTTTTAGGAGCCCAGTCACTGTGAACTCTGAGTAAATGTGTCCTTTTTCCCTGCAAGGACTATTTGAAAAGAGGCTCAGGAAGGGCTCAACTGGCTTGAAGTGGGAAGTATGAAGGAATGAGGTACACAGATAAAATCCATTTATGAAGAACCTTTCAGGAGTTAGCCTTCAAAATATTTTCTAATTTCTTCATGTATAAAATGCAAAGGGGGCCGGGTGCAGTGGCTCATGCCTATAATCCCAGCACTTTGGGAGGCCAAGGCAGGTGGATCATTTGAGGTCAGGAGTTCAAGACCAGCCTGCCAACATGCTGAAACCCTATCTCTACTAAAAATACAAAAAAAAAAAGGCCAGGTGTGGTGGCAAGTGCCTGTAATCTCAGCTACTCGGGAAGCTGAGGCAGGAGAATAGCTCGAACCCAGGAGATGGAGGTTGCAGTGAGCCGAGATTGTGCCATTGCACTCTAGTCTGGGCGACAAGAGTGAGACTCCATCTCAAAAAAAAAAAAAAAAAGCAAAGGCACAGATGGAAGGAATAAGGAATTCTGTGGGAAAGCATCTTATGGCATCTTACCACTAAAGTGAATTAGCTCTCTCCTAATCCTGTCCTGCACTTGGATGTGATAACTACTGAATGACAGTGGTAAGATTTCATACAATTTGGTCATATGTAACAAAATTCAGCTTTTCTCTAAAACTTCACTATGTATGTGTTTAAGGAGTGAAACCTACATAGATAAGGTGTGGAGCTGGCGTCCCTGAGTGCTGTCATGTTTGATATGTAGCCCAGAATTTCATTTACTTGTTAAGAATCTACCTTGAGAGTGGTAGGGGGATCTTACTTAATTTTTAATGCAACCATGTCCCTCTATTCTAATATGATTAAACTTTACAACATCTACATATCTTTTAAATCCATAACTCAGTGACATTTTAAAGTTTAAGGAAACCGTAGAGAAAAGTGAAATTTTAAATACCACTGTTTTCAGGATGACTATATGAGATCTTCTTGATCTATTAGGTAAGCTCTTGTCAACTTCTTGTGGTAGCTTTTCCTTAAACTTTCCTAGTATTCCTACTGCATGAGAAGGTGTCCATCCTAAAGCTAATGTTAACAAAAGCCTGATTTGTAGCAAATAAACATGCATGTCCTGGCTTTCTTTTCTAACAGCAATCAGAAACGGAGACTGTTCATCTCTTTATCCCGGCTCTATCAGTCGGTGCCATCATTGGCAAGCAGGGCCAGCACATCAAGCAGCTTTCTCGCTTTGCTGGAGCTTCAATTAAGGTACTCTTCTACCAGCTGTGGCTCTTTGGTTCTTTAAGTAAGTTACAGAAATATGAATCTTCTTGCCACTTTATAATTTGAATCGAATGTAGAAGACCCTATTAGGGTTACATAAGGATATGAAGAAAACCCCAAACAACAGTGGCTCACACCAAGGAGGCTAACTTCTGTGTGCAGAAAACACAGTCTGGAGGTGAGCATCAGGGCTGGGTGCTGACGCTGCCCCTCCAAGTCCTTGGACCTAAGTTCCTTCCAAGTCACCTTCCCCAGGTATGGCCTCAGTCCCTCATGGTTCCAGATGACACCATTCAGTGCTCCAAGTATCAGGTCTGTTGTCCAGACAGTAGGAGAGGAGAACACCATAAAGAGCTTTTCTCCTACGGAAGTTTCTTGTTAGCTGCTATGGGATAGTTCTACCTATATTCCATTGCCCAGAACTTGGCCAGATGAAGTTGAAGGGGCAAAATACAGGCTATGCACAGTCAGCTAAACATTTTGCAACTATAGCAGGTAACATATCAGAGGACAACTAATGGTGTCTGCCATAATAGATAACTGTGTGTTCTGAAGATTCTGTATTTTGATGCCTTATTTAAGGAAAATAAAGGTTGGCCAGGTGTGGTGGCACACACCTGTAATCCCAGCACTTTGGGAGGCCAAAGCAGGCAAATTGACCCCAGGAGTTGAAGACCAGACTGTGCAACATGGTGAGATCCCATCTCTAAAAAAAAAAAATTTTTTTTTTTTAATTAGCCAGGCATGGTGGCACTCACCTGTAGTCCCAGCTACTTGGGAGGCTGAGGTGGGAGGAACACTTGAGCTTGGGTGGTTGAAGCTGCAGTGAGCTATGATCACACCACTGCACGCCAGCCTGGGCCACAGAGTAAGACCCTGCCTCAGACAAACAAAGGCATGTGGTGTGCAGTATCCTTGAAACTTAGGGTACAGAGACTCCTAGAGTATGTTGCATACACAGGAAGCCCAAGGAGCTCTGATGCAAGTGGGCCAAGGACCACACTTTGAGCACCACTGGTGCAGTGAACATGGACAATGGAGACAGACCCAGCTCTCCCTCTAGCTCTGTTAGCTGTATGATCATCGTCCAGGTAACTCAACTTCTCCAGCCTTCCATCTCCGCATTTGTGAAGTGGAGGTAATACTTCATCAGGATGTGGTGAGGATTAGCTGAGAGACTACGGATTAGCTGAGAGACTCCATTAGGGCCAGGCACAGAGTAAGTATATAGTATACAGCAGGAGGGCGGCCTAAATGGTGAACCCACAGGAATTGCTGCCTCTCCCTAATTTCCTTCACGAAGGCTTTAATTCTGCATTTCAGCCAATCACGTGAAAATGTTAGGCTGGTTGGCCTAAGATGCTATCAGTGATACCTCAAAGTATCATAACTTGTTGGGTCTGTTACAGATTGCTCCAGCAGAAGCACCAGATGCTAAAGTGAGGATGGTGATTATCACTGGACCACCAGAGGCTCAGTTCAAGGTATGTGCTATGCCCACAGGTAACAAATGCACAAGTACTCCATAACCTGGCGTCTCCCTTAAATATGTCTGAATCTCAGAAGAGTCAATGGAAATTCTTATCTAAGAGCAGAGTAGAATCATACTCAAAATTATATTTCAAAATTAACCAAAAGTCTTTAATTTTGAGAGTTCTGTACCGGTTGCTGGGTTTACCTGTCTCTCAAAGGTGAATTTTGCTCAATGGCTTGTAATCCTATGCTAAGGTGAGACCTTAAAATTTACAAACCTGCCAGGTTAATATGCCTTGGAAACTTGTTTTCAGATGTTTTCCCTCCTGTCCCTGAGATTCCCTAGCCTTGAATTAAAATGCCCCCTTTTTCCTCTTACCCTTGGATTATCTCTGTTAGACCCTGCCCATAGACTCTCTACAAATCTCTGTAATCCTTGGGATCTTAGAGGTAGGAATGGCAGGAGCTCTTGTAGCATTTGTCCTGGTATGAACCATTGCACGTTTATTGGAATTTGAGGTCTTCGGGGCTGCAGTATGCCTTTCAATGTCTACTGAGAGGTGGTAGAGCAGGGACTTGGCAGCCAGGCTGCTAGTTCAAATCCTAGCTCTGCCATTTGCCTTGTATGACATTGGGCAAGTTACTTAACCTTTTCCTGTAAAACCAGGGATAAGAGCACCTACATCCTAAGGTAGTTTAAGGTTTACACAATATATGAAATGTTTAGAAAAGTGCCTAACACACGGGCAGCACAAAACTAGCATGCTGGGAGTATTCAGCAGACTATGGATGAATCAGACTAAGACCATGCCAAATTCATGAATATATTCCTTTTAGTGTATGATTTCTCCCATAAAATTTAGTATGGGTGTCTTGTCTTAGAACATTTAGTGTCTGTGTAGTAAGAAGACAACTATTGAACCTTAAGCCATAGTTATTTTTTGTTTTTTTTGTTTTTTTGATTTTTTTTGAGACAGAGTCTCACTCTGTTGCCCAGACTGGACTGCAGTGGCATGATCTCGGCTCACTGCAAACTCCGCCTTCTGGGTTCAAGCGATCCTCCTGCCTCAGCCTCCCCAGTAGCTGGGATTACAGGCATGTGCCGCCATGCCCGGCCAATTTATTTTTAGTAGAGATGGGGTTTCACCATGTTGGCCACGCTGGTCTCAAACTCCTGACCTCAAGTGATCCGCCCACTTTGGCCTCCCAAAGTGCTGGGATTACAGGAGTGAGCCACTGTGCTCCTGGCCAAGCCTTAGTTTTCTTAGCCTTAAAGTGTGACAGTAACTAGTAACAGTGCATATAGTTCTCTCCCCACCCCACCTCTCTCCCTTAAAAACAAAAAATTTTCTTTGACTTATATTTTCTCTGGGCCATTTTTTCACTAAAAATCCAAAGCTGCGGGCTGGGCGCGGTGGCTCAAGCCTGTAATCCCAGCACTTTGGGAGGCCGAGACGGGCGGATCACGAGGTCAGGAGATTGAGACCATCCTGGCTAACCCGGTGAAACCCCGTCTCCACTAAAAAATACAAAGAACTAGCCGGGCGAGGTGGCGGACGCCTGTAGTCCCAGCTACTCGGGAGGCTGAGGCAGGAGAATGGCGTAAACCCAGGAGGCAGAGCTTGCAGTGAGCTAAGATCCGGCCACTGCACTCCAGCCTGGGCGACAGAGCGAGACTCCGTCTCAAAAAAACAAAACAAAACAAAACAAAAAAACAAAAACAAATCCAAAGCTGCTTTCACTTCATTTGTGGGAAGAATGGGAAATGAAGGAGGTGCTTTGAGCTGTGGGTGATTAGGTGAAGAAAGAAAATAATGCGAAGAAATGTATTCCTTCACAGCAGCCTTGTGATCCAGGCAGTTCAAATCTTAACTCAGAATTGTTGAAAACTGCTTCCTATCCCAAACCTTCAGGGTCACTTTTAGTTTGAAATCTTAAAAGATAAATACAAATGTATCTCTTCTTGGTGCTGAGCTTTTACTCTTATAAGTGGAATTACTGTCCTGCAACTCCTATGATGCTTGTATAATAGGAACTTCAAAGTTCTTTCCCTGTATTCTCTAATAAAACTCATGTTTTATAGTTAACTTAAATGTTAACACAAGCCATAGTGGTTAAATTTCATTTATGTGATTGGTGGCAATGCTAACTGAATGTTTTATTTTAGAGATCTAAGGAATGGTAAACCTCCTACCCCGTATTTTTTCTTACAAATTCAAGAGCTTTAGTTTTGGAGGATAGTGTACATATCCCTAGTGTGCTTTTGACTGTGTTAAGTAGTAGTAATATCTACATCATTGCCCTGAGGCATTAAGGATCAATGGAATATAGGGTATCAAGACAAATTTTGTCTGTAATGCCCTAAAATGAGCTCAGCTTTCTGAAGCAGTGAACACGTGTTGGGTAGTATTGTTTTTTGTGGTTTACCCTGGCAGTTTGTCAAACCAACTCTCGGGCTCCTTTCTCCTTTGCTGACTGATGGTTGTATGTAATAGGATATTTATATATAACTTCCAGTTGCATGCAGTAGGTGATAGGATGTATTGACTCTAAATATCAGAAGTCTCTTGGCCAGGTGCAGTGATCCACACCTGCTATCCCAGCACTTTGAGAGGCCTAGGTGGGTGGATCACTTGAGTGCAGGAGTTCAAGGCCAGCCTGGCCAACATGGCAAAACTCCATCTCTACTAAAAATACAAAAATTAGCTGGGCATGGTGGTGGGTGCCTGTAATCCCAGCTCCTTGGGAGGCTGAGGCAGGAGAGTCGCTTGAACCCAGGAGGCAGAGATTGCAGGGTGCTGAGATCACACCATGGCACTCCAGTCTGAGTGACAGAAAGAGACTCTGTCTCTTAAAAAAAAATTTTAAAGCCAGGCACAGTCACTCACACCTGTAATCCCAGCACTTTGGGAGGCCGAGGTGGGTGGATCACCTGAGGTCATGAGTTCAAGACCAGCCTGGCCAACACGGTGAATCCCCGTCTCAACTAAAATAACAACAAAAAATTAGCTGGGTGTGGTGGCGGGCACCTGTAATCCCAGCTACTTCGGGAGGCTGAGGCAGGACAATCGCTTGAACCCGGGGGTCGGAGGTTGCAGTGAGCCAGAATCACACCATTACACTCCAACCTGGATGACAGGGCAAGGCTCTGTCTCAAAAAAAAAAAAAGTGTCTTGTCTTGATGTTGTAGCCTCTTTAAAATATTCAAAGGAAAAACCACCCTTCTAAGAGTATGAAACACATTTAAATTGAAAACATTTTTCTCAGCAGGTTTCTAACTGGCCCATGTAGACATGAGTTTGACTTTTAGTGAGCCTGGCATAGCTGACTCTGCAGTTCTCAGTCTCTTTTGCTCAAAAAAAAATGTGACCAGGTATGGTGGCGTGCACTGGTAATACCAACACTTTGGGAGGCCAAGGCGGGACTCTTGAGCCCAGGAGTTTGTGATGAACCTGGCAACATAGCAAGACCCCCATTTCTATAAAAATTAGTGGCACGGTGGCTCACGCCTGTAATTCTAGCACTTTGGGAGGCTGAGGTGGGCAGATCACTTGAGGTCAAGAGTTCGAGACCAGCCTGACCAACATGGTAAAACCCCATGCCTACTAAAAATGCAAAAATAATTAGCCGCGTGTGGTTGCGGGCACCTGTAATCCCACCTACTCGGGAGGCTGAGGCAGGAGAATTGCTTGAACCTGGAAGGCAGGGGTTGCAGTGAGCCAAGATCGTGCCACTGCACTCTAGCCTGGGCAACAAAGTAAGACTCCGTCTCAAAAGAAAAAAGCCAGGTGTGGTGTTGCATGCCTGTAGTCCCAGCTGCTACTCAGGAGGCTGAAGTGGGAGGATCGCTTGAGCCCAGGAGGTTGAAGCTGCAGTGAGCTATGATTACACCACTGCACTCCAGCCTGGACAACAGAAGGACCCCATCTCCAAAAAAAAGGAAAGAAAAATGCAATTAATTTCTTATGGCCAGCATGAGAAGTTTTACCTATCACAATTTTAGTACAAATGGCCATTTGCCCACAAAAATTTATTTTTATTAGGCTATTAACTGCCTTTAACTATTTTCATCAGAAGAATATGGCTTATCCTTCTTCCACCAAGCATTCAGTTGCCTCTACTGTGATGGGTAGTAGTTATTGTCAACCTTTTAGGACTTCCTAACTGCTCTCTTCTATGTTATTTTCAATAATCTATGACATGTAGATGTGTCACTGCAAAGGGCTATCCCACTTGGATTTGGGATATCCCACTTTCGAGTTAACTGATCTTTTCCATTTCATACATGAATGACACTAATAGGATGTGTTTTAATCTGTAGGCTCAGGGAAGAATTTATGGAAAAATTAAAGAAGAAAACTTTGTTAGTCCTAAAGAAGAGGTGAAACTTGAAGCTCATATCAGAGTGCCATCCTTTGCTGCTGGCAGAGTTATTGGAAAAGGAGGCAAAACGGCAAGTACTTCAGCAAAACCTGTGCAGTGGTATGAAAGGGAAAGCGTTGAAAGGTACTTAGGAGTTCCAAGTCCCCGAATTTTGGCTAATTTATAAAAAGCAGGACCATCTTGACCAAGGTTTGGAGAAGACTGCCTTTTGTTTCCTGTCTTGAGTGTTGGCGCCAGCTATTAGTGAAAGTAATGCATCTCTTTCAGATCACTTTGTGTGAGAGGATTGTCCTATATTTATAAAGAGCATTTAACGTTCTCTTGATAAAACTTTAGCTTTTTATTGAACAAACACTTAACAGGAATTTTAAGAATTTCATCTACAGCTAGTTACATCTGTAATGGAAAAAAAGCAAACTGTTTCTAGTTTCTAATACATATAACTTATAAGTGGGTTTCAAAGCTATTTATAATTTTGAAGTGACTGAGTACATACACTTTGGAATCAGACTCAGGATTTGAATCTGGTTTTGCCATTCACTTGTGTAACTGGACAAATCAATTTCTTTGGATGAGGCTTAATCATCTTGAAATGGGGATAATTCTAATAACCTCATGGAATTACTAGTGGACTAAATGAAATTTGTAAAGCCATACATAGCTCAGTGTCTGGCACACAGTAAGTGCTCAGGAAGGAAGCTTTTAAAACTGCCACTTAATGTGATTTATATTTATCTCTTTCAGGTGAATGAACTTCAGAATTTGTCAAGTGCAGAAGTTGTTGTCCCTCGTGACCAGACACCTGATGAGAATGACCAAGTGGTTGTCAAAATAACTGGTCACTTCTATGCTTGCCAGGCAAGTGGGCTCTAAAATGGAAAAGCTTTTGTATCTTTCTCAATTGGAAGCGATTTTCCCACAGGTGCTCCTACCTGATAGAATTAGTTAAGATTGTTTGATGATTAAGACTTTTCATCTCCCTTTTAGCAGGTGATTTCAGAGACTACTAGCAAACTGACTAGTATGTATCTTTAATCATCAAATGGATTTCTATTTGAAATTGTTGAAATGAGGGGTTACAATAACTTTTAGTAGCTTTTGATCAAGTAGAATTTCAAAGCTCTGTCCTTTTCCAGGTTGCCCAGAGAAAAATTCAGGAAATTCTGACTCAGGTAAAGCAGCACCAACAACAGAAGGCTCTGCAAAGTGGACCACCTCAGTCAAGACGGAAGTAAAGGCTCAGGAAACAGCCCACCACAGAGGCAGATGCCAAACCAAAGACAGATTGCTTAACCAACAGACGGGCGCTGACCCCCTATCCAGAATCACATGCACAAGTTTTTACCTAGCCAGTTGTTTCTGAGGACCAGGCAACTTTTGAACTCCTGTCTCTGTGAGAATGTATACTTTATGCTCTCTGAAATGTATGACACCCAGCTTTAAAACAAACAAACAAAAAAGGGTAGGGGAGGGAGGGAAAGAGAAGAGCTCTATGCACTTCCCTTTGTTGTAGTCTCACAGTATAACAGATATTCTAATTATTCTTAATATTCCCCCATAATGCCAGAAATTGGCTTAATGATGCTTTCACTAAATTCATCAAACAGATTGCTCCTAAATCCAATTGTTACAATTGGATCAGAATAATTATCACAGGAACTTAAATGTTAAGCCATTAGCATAGAAAAAACTGTTCTCAGTTTTATTTTTACCTAACACTAACATGAGTAACCTAAGGGAAGTGCTGAATGGTGTTGGCAGGGGTATTAAATGTGCATTTTTACTCAACTACCTCAGGTATTCAATAATACAATGAAAAGCAAAATTGTTCCTTTTTTTTTGAAAATTTTATATACTTTATAATGATAGAAGTCCAACCGTTTTTTAAAAAATAAATTTAAAATTTAACAGCAATCAGCTAACAGGCAAATTAAGAATTTTACTTCTGGCTGGTGACAGTAAAGCTGGAAAATTAATTTCAGGGTTTTTTGAGGCTTTTGACACAGTTATTAGGTAAAAAAATAAAATGTTCAAAGATACGGAGCAGTGCCTAATATCTGGAGAGCAGCACTACCATTTATTCTTTCATTTATAGTTGAGAAAGTTTTTGATGGTACTAACAAAGTGGTGGCAGGAGGTTTTGGAACGGCTGGTTTAAATGGCTTCAGGAGACTTCAGTTTTTTGTTTAGCTACATGATTGAATGCATAATAAATGCTTTGTGCTTTTGACTATCAATACCTAAAGAAAGTGCATCAATGAAGAGATGCAGGACTTTCAACTAGTTGGCAAAAAGCAAGCTTTAGCTTGTCTTACAGGATGCTTAGTTTGCCAGTACACTTCAGACCAATGGGACAGTCATAGATGGTGTGACAGTGTTTAAAGGCAACAGAAGGCTACATTTCCATGCAGCCAGCACTGTCATGAGCCTCACTAGTATTTGGAAGATTTTTAAGCACTGATAAATTAAAAAAAAAAAAAATTAGACTCCACCTAAAGTAGTACATAAGTATAGCAGGACTTCTGTATACTCTGCAATCAGTTCTTTGGGAAAAAAAAAAAAAGTCAAAAGATAGAGAATAAAAGTTTTTGGGATATAATTTGAATGACTGTGAAAACATATGACCTTTGATACCGAACTCATTTGCTCACTCCTTAGCTTGACAGCAAAGTCCAGTGTGTACAATTATGTTGGGTGTGGGTGGTCTCCAAGGCCACGCTGCTCTCTGAATTGATTTTGAGTTTTGTTTGTAAGATGATCACAGTCATACTACACTGATCTAAAGGATATATATATATATCCCTTTAAAAAAAATCACTGCCTCATTCTTATTTCAAGATGAATTTCTATACGGACTGTTTTTCTGAAGATCGTATCAACTAGACATTTTGAAAATGATTTAAAATGTTTTCCTTAATGTTCTCACAAAACAAGTTTCTTTTGTAGTTTTAACCAAAAAAGTGCCCTTTTTGTCACTGGATTCTCCTAGCATTCATAATTTTTTTTTTCATACAATGAATTAAAATTGCTAAAATCATGGACTGGCTTTCTGGTTGGATTTCAGGTGAGATGTGTTTAAGGCCAGAGCTTTTCTCATATTTTTTTTTCCCCAATATTTGATTTTTAATCAATATACACATAGGTGCTGCATTTATATCTGCTGGTTTAAATTCTGTCATATTTCACTTCTAGCCTTTTAGTATGGCAAATCGTATTTTACTTTTACTTAAGCATTTGTAATTTGGAGTATCTGGTACTAGCTAAGAAATAATTCTATAATTGAGTTTTGTACTCACCATATATGGATCATTCCTCATGTATAATGTGCCCCAAATGCAGCTTCATTTTCCAGGTATCTTGACGCAGAATAAAGTTTTTCATCATTTAGGTGCAGTTTGTTGTGTAGTACATTTTACTTTTGGTTTTCAATTGTATGTGAACATTCTGAATTTGAGTTTTTCAAACTCTATAGACAGATTTCTGTTATACCATGTCCAGCCATGGTACTTAATGTGAACCTTGATAATACTCTTGCATATGTTAAGAACTAGAGCTTTCAGAGTTTTTCCTAACACTTTGTTTACTTTCTTTTGTTACTGGAGTATTGTGGAAGGGTTACAGAAGTCCTCCTAGAAGAATATTATCACCTCAAAGAAAAAGTATAAAAATAGGACCAGTGGGCTGGTGGTACATTTTATGTTACTTTTTTAAAATTTTTGCCATTCCATTAAACAGGGTTAAGATTTACATTTAAGCTAAATTAATAAAAATCTGAGCAGAGAACCCAATCACAGGAGCCAGTGCTAACTCACTCCAGGAAATTCTGATGACATTTCTAGGATAAAGGCAGTGTGTCATAAGTTTTGGGTAGAGTGTACTGATTTTTGGTTGCAGGTATTAGCCCACTTATCTACAGTCTCTGCATGTCAGTTAGCAGGAGTGCCCATGAAGTAGACAAGCCTTGTCCTAAGAGCAGCCTAACCAAGGAGGCAGGCTTTAGAAGCTGTATTTTCCAATAAGTGACTCAATCCAAATCTGAAATGACTAAAGCAGTGCATAAAATATTTTATTCACATTTGAACTCCACTGGAGTCACAGATGAAGTATCATCTTCTTCTATTCCAAGAATGAAGTCTTCAGGTACTGTCTCAGGTGCTATCTGAGCTAACTGGTCATCATAAGAACGTAGGGTCCATAATTTCTCTAATTCATAGATTTCTCTGGTTTCTGGAAGCATCAAATGAATCACCATGCTGCCTATCAGGGACAGACAAGAGATACAATGAAGGAATAGTTAATTTGCTTTTATTTCTTACCTTACAACACACACTGGCTAGTATAACTCTAGGAATAAAGCAGTGGTTCGCAAGTGTGGTTCCCAGATTAGCATCACTGTGGACCCCATCCCGGTAAAAATACCACAGAAATGATGCTATGCCTTTCTCAGCGTGCCTTATAGGAGGGATATGTCAATATATAACATTGCTGGTGATAGTAACTTTATCAAAGAGACTAAAGGTGGTCAGGTTTCTCTTCGGTGACAATTCTCCATGGGTAACACACTTACGCACATCTTTTTTGCAAAACACTGCATTTTGTTCTGACTATCCATGAATGTTTTGTATTGTGAATATTCTTAACAGAAAGATATTGCCTCCCTCCAGGGCAAAGGGCAGCTTTGCTTACAACAGCATTTCTCAATTGGGTAATACTGGTAATGTTTAGGGTCATTTTTGATTGTCACAATTGGAAAGGAGGATACTGCTAAACATCCTACCGTTGCACAAGACACACCCCACCCCACGTGCAAAATGACCTGGTCCAAAGCAGTTAATAGCGACAAAAGTGAGAAACCATCAGAGCAAAAAGGCCGAGACACCCTCATCTGAGTTCCTGTTTTACAACTGTGTGTGCTGGTGTCATCTGGCCCATGTTGCCCTATGGAATCCAGAACTCAGGAAACCAGTGCAAAATGGATGCTGGCTACTGCTGTAATAAACTGTCCTTTGTCTCTAACCCTCTAATAGTCTTGGCTTTTACCAGTATCCATGAAAACTGGCGGGACAACTTATTAGCTTACCAGTAGAATAAAATCTCAAGATTCCTGAGTTCTTGACATACAGCTATGTTTTCCCCTTTGTAAATAGTATCTTGTTGGGAGGTGCTTTGAAACTATGTACACATTAATACCCAAAGTTGTTAGACCTTTTCAAAATTCTAGTCCTCTGCTCTTGTCCTTTCTTGTGCCTGGAATAACCTCATCCTCATCTATGCACCCCAGCCCCCAAACCTTCCTCTACCACTACTAAGGAATCTCTCCCGCCTCTACTATGTTACTCTGTTGTCCACCACCTTCCTGATCTGTATGGCTAGTAGATACACACCATGTAGTATATATCTTCCTCCAGGTGCGCATTACCTAGGGTACTTTGGCTTGGTTAGGTGAAAATTCTACATGTGAATAAGACCACCTGGATTATAACTAAAAAAGCTTTTGTTACCTTAAACACACTTCAAAAATCTTACCTGGGAATACATTCATCAATTTGATCTCAATCCTTTTGCAACTGAAAACAACTCAAGATTAGTGTAGTACCATCAGTTACCTGTAAAATACGCCAGAATAACTTACCAAAATCCACGCACATCCAGTCATCAGTGTCCTTCCCTTCAATCTTAACATGAGGGTCATGTTTACATTTCAGGTGTTTGTACTGCAAAAAGCCACATGGTTTATTAAAGGAAGAGGGGAAGGGGGAAGCCTGTTCTTGCTGAAGGTCTGTTGGTTTTTGTTTGTTTTTAATCTTACCCATTTCTCATTGCTATACTTTGCCCTGTGATGAATAACTTAGGGAAACTATTTCTCCCTCTAAATCTTATCCACTTTCACCTCTCCCCTGAATTCTCCTGCCCCAGCCCTTCTGAGAGTGCCTCTGAGGCTGAAAAAGCTCAGTCAGCATGTGGTACCCACCTACATCCATCACTTGTGTTCCTCCCAGCTTCCCTTCACCTTTAGGGACTGCAGATACTACCTTCTGTTTATAAAGCCAGGTTGTCTCAGTGCCACTGATTTCACCTCATCTGCCTTCATGACATGTTAATGGAACCCTGTCATCCTATAAATGTGTTCAGTTATTTTGTTAAGACAGATATACTAATATCAAACAAGATGGCCATTAACTAAAAACTGTTAAAAGAGACAAAGGACATCTCATATCACCCCAAAATCAAAGGAAACGATAATTAGGGCAGGAAAAAGACAAAATCAATGAAACTAGGATTTGGTTCTTAGAATGACTAAGAAAAACGACAACTAAAATCTGAAATGAAAGAGGTGACACTACTGATTTTAGAGAAATAGGATTGTAAGAGTACTATGGGCAACTGTACACCAAACAACTGGGTAACCTAGATGAAACAGCAAAATTTCTAGAAACACACAACCTACCGACTGAATCACGAAGAAATACAAAGTTTCAATAGACCGTTAACTAGTTATGGGGATTGGATCAGTAATCAAAAATCTGTCAACAAAAGTCCTAGACCAGACAGCTTCCCTGGCGAGTTTTACCAAATATTTAAACCAGAATGCAATACTCAAATTCTCCCCAAAAAATGGAAGAGCAGGGAACACTTCCTAACTCATTCCATAAGACCAATACCCTGATGAACATTTGATGCAAAAATTCTCAACAAAATACTAGCAAACCAAATTCAGCACCATATTAAAAGGAGTATAGACCATGACTAAGTGGGATTTATCCCTGGAATGCAGGGTGGTTCAACATATAAGAACGGATCAATGCAATAATACCACATTAATAGAATGAAGAAAAAATCTATATGATAATCTGAACTGATGCAGAAAAAGCATTTAACAAAATTCAATACCTTATGAAAATAAAGCACTCAACAAAGTAGGCATAAAAGGAAATTACTTCAACATCATAAAGGCCATGTAACAAAAGCACACAGCTAATATATTCAGTGATGAGACTGAAAGCTTTCCTGTAAGACCAGGAATAAAACTAAGTATGCCTGCTTTTCCTACTTCTATTCAACACAGTATTGGAAGTTCTAGTCGGAGCAATTCGTCAAGAAAAAAAAAAGGGTATCCAAATTGGAAAGGAAGAAGTAAAATTATCTCTGAAGACAATACAACTTCACATGTAGAAAAGCCCAAAGATTCCACAAAAAAAGCCCAGTTAGGACTACTAAACAAATTCAGCACACAAAAATCCATCGTATTTCTATACAGTAACAATGAGCAACCTGAAAATAAAGTTTTTAAAATTCCATTTATAACAGAATAATCCTTTTTTTTAATTGAGACATTCTTGTTTTGAGTTTTGCTCTTGTTGCCCAGGCTGCAGTACAATGGCGCAATCTCAGCTCACAGTAACCTCCGCCTCCCGAGTTCAAGCGATTCTCCTGCCTCAGCCTCCCAACTAGCCAGGATTACAGGCATGTACCACCACGCCCGACTAATTTTATGTTTTTAGTAGAGATGAGGTTTCTCCATGTTGGTCAGGCTGGTCTCGAACTCCTGACCTCAGGTGATCCGCCTGCTTCGGCCTCCCAAAGTGCTGTGATTACAGACATAAGCCACCATACCCAGCCTAGCAGAATAATCTTAACCACAGGAGCAAAAGACTTGTACATTGAAGACTACAAAACACTGCTGAAAGAACTTAAAGATGCCAGTAAATGGAAAAATACTTCATATTCATGGATGGGAAGACAATACTGTAAAGATGCCAACACTACCCAATGCAGTCCACAGATTCAATGCAATCTATATCAAGATCACAATATTTTTTGAAGAAACAGAAAAATCCAACCTAAAATTTATACGGGTCCAGGCATGGTGGCTAACACCTGTAATCCCAGCACTTTGGGAGGCCAAGGCAGGAGAATTGCTTGAATCTATGAGCCAAGATTGTGCCACTCTACCACAGCCCGGGTAACATAAGCGAAACTCCATCTCAAAAAAAAATTATATGGACTCTCAAGGAACCCCAAATAGCCAAAACAATCTTGTAAAAGAAACAAAGTTGGAGTCTCGTATTTCTTGATTTCAAAACTTAGAACAAAGCTATAGTAAACAAAACAAGTCTGAAACTAGCAAAAAGGCAGACGTGCAGACTGATGAAACAGAATACAGAGCCCAGAAATAAACCCTTGTGCATATGGTCAAATGATTTTCAACAAGGGAGCCAAGACCATTCAATGCACAAAGGACAGTCCTTCCAACAAAGGGTGCTGAGAAAACGGGTCCACATGGAAAACCTTACCGTCCACAAAAACTAACTCGAAATGGGTTAAATATCTAAACAGGAGTCCTAAAACTATAAAACTCTTAGAAGAAAATGGGGAAAACATGATACTGGTTTGGCAATTATTTACTGGATATAATACCAAAGACACAGGCAACAGAAGAAAAAAGAAATTGGACTTCACCAAAATTAAACACTTTTGTGCATCAAAGGACACTCTAAAAAGAGTAAAAAGGCAACCCACAGAATGGCAGAAAACATCTGCAAGTCACATATTTGATAAAGGATTAATACCCAGAATATATAGAGAGCTCCTACAACTCAACAACAAAACAACAACCAACCTGATTTTAAAATGGGTAGAGAGTCTGGGCAATATAGTGAGACCCTGTCTCTACAAAAAAAAAATTAGCTGGGCACTGTGGAGTAACTCCTACCATTCTACTTTCTGTCTCTATGAATTTGACGACGACTACTCCTCTAGTCCTAACAACTTGGGAGGCTGAGGTGAGAGGATCACTTGAGCCCAGAAGTTCCAGGCTGCAGTGAGCTATGACCACGCCACTGCCCTGAAGCCTGGGCACAAAGTGAGACACTGTCTCTTTAAAACAAACAAAAAAGCAAAGGACTTTTCTTCAAAGAACATATACAAATGGGCAATACGCAAAAGAAAATATGCTCAACATCACTAATCCTTAGGAAAATACAAATAAAAACCACAATGAGATTTCACTTCATGCCCATTAGGATGGCTATTAACCAAAACCAGAAAATAAGTGTTGGTGAGGATGTGAAGACTGGAAACTGCACTGCTAGAGGAAATGTAAAGTGGTGTAGCCACTATGAAAGAATACAGGAGCTCCTCAAAAAATTAAAAACATTCAGCTTTGTGCTAGGCTGGTAAATAGAAAAAACAAAAATTAAAAACAGAATCACTATATGATCCAGCAATCCCATTTTTTTGCATATACCCCAAAGCATTAAAAGCAAGGACATAAACAATTTTTTTTTTTTTTTTTTTTGAGACTGAGTTTTGCTCTTGTCACCCAGGCTGGAGAGCAGCAGCATGATCTTGGCTCACTGCAACCTCCACCTCCCAGGTTCAAGCAATTCTCCTGCCTCAGTCTCCCAAGTAGCTGGGATTACCGGCACCCTCCACCATACCCAGCTAATTATTATATTTTTAATAGAGACAGGGTTTCACCATTTTGGCCAGGCTGGTCTTGAATTCCTAACCTCAGGTGATCTACCTGCCTTGGCCTCCCAAAGTGCTGGGATTACAGGCATGAGCCCAGCCTTTTTGTTTGGTTTTTTGTTTTTTGTTTTTTTGAGACAGCGTCTTGCTCTGTCACCCAGGGTGGAGTGCAGTGGTACAATCTCGGCTCACTGCAGCCTCGACCTCCTGGGCTCAAACAATCCTGCACCTCAGCATCCCGAGTAGCTGGGACTACATGCACACACCACCAAGCCCGGTCAATTTTTTATTTTATTTTTTATCTTTTTTGTAGAGATGGGGTTTCACTGTGTTGCCCAGGCTGGTTTCAAACTTCTGAGCTCAAGCAATCCACCCTCCTTGGCCTCTCAAAATGCTGGGATTACAAGGATGAGCCACTGCGCCCAGTCTCATGAACGGTATTTCTATACCCATATTTGTACCAGCATTATTCACAATAGCCAAAAGGTGGAGGCAATCTAAGTGTCCATCAATGGATAAAAGGATAAACGAAATGTGGTATATACACAAGACAGAGTATTATTCAGCCTTAAGAAAGAAGGAAATTCTGGCACATGTTGCTACATGGATGAACCCTGAAGACATTATGTTAAGTCAGATAAGTCAGTCACAAATGTATGATTCTACTCTTATGAGATACTGAAAAGTAGTCAAATTCATAGAGACAGGCAGTAGAATGGTAGCTGCCTAGGGAAGGGGAAATGGGGAGTTATTGTTTAATGAGTTCAGTGTTTCGGTTTTGCAAGATGAAAAAAGTTCTAGAGATGGATGGTGGTAATGATTGCACATCAATGGGAAGGTACTTAAAGCTACTGAACAACACATTTTAAAATTACTAAATGGGCGGGGCACAGTGGCTCACGCCTGTAATCCCAGCACTTTGGGAAGCCGAGGTGGGTGGATCACAAGGTCAGGAGTTGGAGACCAGCCCGACCAACATGGTGAAACCCCATCTCTACTAAAAATAGAAAAATCAGCCGAGCGTGGTGGCGGGTGCCTATAATCCCATCTACTCAGGAGGGTTAGGCCAGAGAATCACTGGAATCCGGAAGGTGGAGTTTGCAGTGAGCCGAGATCGAGCAACTGCACTCCAGCCTGGGTGACAAAGCGAGACTCCACTCCAGCCTGGCAACAGAGTGAGACTCTGTTTCAAAAATAAAAATAAAAAAGATTCAACGGTAGGTTTTACGTTATATATATTTTACCACAAACAACAAAACTTTCTTGCCTTTGCATTTCTCTTATCTAAAATCTTTGTAAAGGTAATTTCTGTCTATCTCTTTCACAGAAACTTCTCTGTAAAACCTCCCATTCTTTTTACATCCCCAAGTCCAGTGGTCACTAAGTCTTCTTACTCCATCCCACCATTACATCTGATAGAGACCCTAGTATGCTGTCTTTATATCTCTTCTTTATGCTTTCCTAGTTCTCTTCCTCTCTCTCCAGTTACCCCGTTTTTGGCATCTTCTTCTGCTCTGTCATGTTGCACCAGGGTTTTATGTACAGCCCCCACCTTTTTATTTTACAACCGTTCTCTATACAATCTCGGCTACTCTTTTGGTCTTAACTGCCTCCTCTATGACCAATTCTCAACAGACTAAGAAAGGTATGACGGCCCTGTGGAATGGTACCAGAGTCAGCTGGAGGCTTCCAAGTAGTTTCTTCCTCATTCTGATTCATATTCAGTGCAAATGGAAAACAATCCCCCTTTCTTTCCTCAACTAGACCTGTAAGGGCAAGGACTACAGATCTTTTTTGTTCTTACCTTCCCAATACCCCGTGCTTGGGAACAGTGCTTGGGAACACTGGGCATGCTGAAATATTTGAATTAAACTACAGGCCAGCACTGTCCAATAGAACATTTTACAATTATGAAAATGCTTTATGGCCGTCCCATATGGTAGCCATTAGCCACACGTGGCTATTGAGCATCTGAAATATAGTTAATATAACTGCAGAACTGAATTTATATTTTATTTATTTTTTTTGAGACACAGTCTCGCTCCGTCACCAGGCTGGAGAGAAGTGATGCGATCTCGGCTCACTGCAACCTCCGCCTCCGGGGTTCATGATTCTCCTGCCTCAGCCTCCGGAGTAGCTGGGATTACAGGCACACGCCACCACACCCAGCTAATTTTTGTATTTTTAGTAGAGACAGCGTTTCACCATGTTGGCCAGGATGTTCTTGATCTCTTGACCTGGTGATCCACCCACCTCAGCCTCCCAAAGTGCTGGGATTACAGGCGTGAGCCACCACACCTGGCTGAATTTGTATTCTAATTTATAATTAAATAGGCACATGTGGCTAGTGGCTACCGTAATGGATACTGCCTCTAGAACTCCCTCTGGTTATACTGTCTTCTAGCTTGCCTCGGGTTATAAAATACTATCTTCCGGCTGGGCGCAGTGGCTCATGCCAGTAATCCTAGCACTTCAGGAAGCCAAGGCAGGCGGATCCCCTGAGGTCGGGAGTTCGAGACCAGCCAGGCCAACATGGAGAAACCCATCTCCACTAAAAATACAAAATTAGCTGGGCGTGGTGGCACATGCCTGTAATCCCAGCTACTTGGGAGGATGAAGCAGGAGAATCGCTTGAACCCTGGAGGCAGAGGTTGCCGTGAACCGAGATCGCGCCATTGCACTCCAGCCTGGGCAACAAGAGCAAAACTCCATCTCAACTAAAAAAAAAAAAAAAAAAAAAATCTTCCTTGCGGTCACAAGAGAAAAGAATTAGGAATATCCTAACTCAACAGGGCTGGATATTTGTTCCCATACCTTTCACTATCAAAGAACATAAAATGAATTCATGCAAATTCTGAAAATGTGGGCTTCTTCTGTAACTTTGTATGATGGGTTTACTCTCTAAGTGTTGCTCCTTGGCCTGATGCACTGTCACTATCCCACTCAGTTAATGGTCCAAAAGAGAAAAGAAAGCATCCTACCATTTTCACAATGTAGAAGGCCATGGCATGTAAGTGTCGGGTAGAAGTTCCACTACCAATCACAAAGTAATCTGTGTATCTCATTTCTGGAGGAACCTGGATCACACAAATGTCTCTCGCATTTTCTTGCCTCAGAAGTGAAACCATTATATCGATGTCAAACTTGGGACCAGTATGATCTGAAATGCACAAATAGTTGTATCAGGATGGCCAAGCAGATAGACCTGTATGCACCCAGAGATGCCGGCAGCTGACTGTTCCTCCATGAGGGTGTTTAGATCCAAAGTGTTTTTACAGACAGCAGGGCAAAGGCCTCCTGGAAGCTCAACCTAGACAGCAGTATCATAGCAGTGCTCAACTTTTATGGTCAGTGCTCAGATTACGCAGAGCCACTATACATCCTTCACCATTAACCATATGCAAGTATAACCAGACATCAGTGACAAATGACTTTCTATTCACTAATACTTAAAAGGAGCAATACACCACAAACACAGAAATGCTGTACAAAGAAAAACAGTGCCACAATTGGGTAGGAGGTGATATCCTGGAGCATATTACATTGAATCTCAGTCATAACGTGTCACAGAATTGTGAGCTGGAAGGGCTCTTAGATACACCTGGTCCACAATCTTCAATTGAGAGATGAAGAAACCAAGGCCTAGCAGAATTACTGTGGCCTAAGGTCAGTCACTGAAAAAGCTACATTTTTAAGTAATTATTATTTTGAACCTTTAAGTTTTCATATAAAGCCACTGGGTTATTAACAACTGTTACCTGTGAAAATCTAATTTTTTTTCCCGTAAAGATTTAGATACTCTGATCTTCAGCTTGGAGTATTACAGGCTGCAAATTTAAAGCTCGCCCAAGTTCTAAAGCCGACTCCAAAGGACCTAGTAGCTAAGTCCACTAAGGCCTCTCCCTCTCATACTCTACATTCTTAGATGTAATCTGTTTATCATTCTTAAGTTTCTAAAAACGTCAGCAATAACTAGAGGATATTAACTTGGACCCATCTAATACTGGTGCTTCCTACGCACCCCTTCGCACCCAGACCCTAGAGCTCCTCAGAATCCTCAAGCCCCAACAGTCCCCACAAACCCATTTTCCAGGATCCTAGGAACACAGTGAAAAGAGGTGAGGACGGTAAGACTGTGATGCCAAGGGTGGGAGGTGGCCGTCCGGGAGGCTGGGATTTTGCAGTTCATCTCTTGCCCTCAGTTTCTTCACTGTGAAAAGGGAAAGTTGGCGCCAACAATCTTTGAAGTCCCTACCAGCTCTGGATGTGCAGGAGCTTTGTGACTCCAAGAGAAATGCACAAAGAGGGGAACCCAGAGCCACCTTGGCTGGGACCTGACTACAGACTGCCCGGGGAAGGTCGCCTTCGTTCTCCTCCACGCCCGTACCTGCCGCGTCCGATTCTGGTCGTCCCTCGTCGACCGTCCTCTCCGCCCGCTCCTCCAGGCCAGGCTCGCTGTGCAGGCCGCGGACAAAGTTTGGGGTCTGGCAAGCCCGGCAGAACGCTGCTCCTACGGGAAGCCGCTGCATGGCCAGCAGCTGAAGCCCGGGCTCAGCTCCAACCGCGCACCCCGCCACCGAAGAAACCGCCCTGCGCCACATTAGTGGCGTGAGCAGCCGCGCCACACACGCGCTCGGCCCCATGGCAGTAGCCTCACGTCGGCGTCGCTGGTGGGTGGCACTTCAGGGAGCCCGGCCTGGAAATTCTACGTCAGATGCGTGGGCGGAGTCAAGGCCTGAAGGACGGGCCATGGGCGGAGTCTGGAGCTGGCGAAGACGGCAGTGACCCGGAAGAGCTACTTGGGGATTAGGGCGTGCAGGAATAAAGAACTGGTGTTGCTTGCCCAGCTTGCTTTACCTTGTGTCGCAGTGGCGCACTACGTTGTCACTTTTTTGGACTCTGTCCACTAAGCCTCATAAAGGCAATAATTTTTGTTTCATTTTTAACTGTTCTCTCCACAGCACCTAAAACAGTTCCTAGTACTAAATGTCCAGAAGTTGCTGTTAATCTGATTAGGCTGGGATTAGGACATATAATTTACCCTCTCTCATTACTAAAAAATATTCAAGATTCGCTTGCAAATTTGAAATCCCACGAGGAAAGTCTGTTACCCTGGGCTAGAGTGGGGTGGGAGGCAGAGGCGTAAAGGACCATTTGGAAACCGTTCTTAGGCCAGCCCATCTACACCCGCTGTATGGAGGAGTTCACGTCCAGGGGCGGCACTGTGGGGACCAGCTCTGTGAGAATGAGGAATTCTGAGGTACCGTTGCGGTATTAAGTCATTGGACTTGAGAACTGCAATAGATCCTGGGCGCGGGGGAGGGGGGGAAGCGGGACGGGGGGTTGGGGGGCATGGGGCTCGGCAGGGAAGCAACTTGCCCAGGTCATACACTTACTGACCGTGTCAGAATCAGAAGCCAGTTTTTGGCTTCTGAACTCCAGGCCTGCTAACTGCTGAAAGGCAGGCTTCATAGAGAGCAAATATTTCAAATGCCTGAAACAGTGCCAGACACATAGCAGGCACTCCAAAAATGTTTGCTATATTATTTTAAATAATTCCAAGCACTAATTTTGGGAAGTTTTTTAAAAAAATACAGAAATTAAGCATTTGTATATATCACACCAGATATGTACAATCACTTCAAGGTATTTCTGAAAAGAAGAAAGACATTACAGATTAAGTTTCCTCAGTCCAATTTTAGCTCCATCCTCAATTCCATTTTTCCATAGGCATGAACTTGGCGTTTCTCCCAGCTTTTGGCATCCATTCTGTGTTCCCATCCTTCTCTGAACATCCCAGACCTGCTTTACCACCTGTATTTGCCAGCTCATTTAATGGGTCATCATCCCTTCAAATCTCCCAAACCCTGGATTTCATTCAGTCCAGGATCTTCATACAACAAACGATTCTGTTGTTAAAATCCTGCTTATGTTACCTCCAAAATGTTTTTGTGAGTCCAGCTTCTTGTCTTCATGTCCACTGTTTCTTCCTTAGTCTAAACCCTTATTAGTTCTTGCGTGATTACAGAGACCACCTCCTACCTGGCTTTCCTGTCTCCAGTCTGTTTCTACTCTTTTCATCCTCCATGCTGCCCTTCTATCCACTACAGTAATTTTCACTTCTCTGCTTTTTGCTATTTTTCAAACTCACCATACTTTTTTTTTTTAAGAGATGGGGTCTTACTCTTGTCACCCAGACTGGAGTGCAGTCGCACAATCATAGCTAACTACATCCTCAAACTCCTGGGCTCAAGCAGTGCTCCTGCCTTAGCCTCCCAATTAGCTAGGACTATAGGCATGTGGAACCATGGCCAGCTAATTTTTGTTTTTAATTGTTTTAAAGACAGGATCTCACTATGTTGCCCAGGCTGGTTTCAAACTCTTGGCCTTAAGCAGTCTACCTCCCTGTAGCCGTGAGTACAGGCACAAACCACCATGCCTGGCAACCTCACCATATCTTTCAATGCCAAGCTTTGCATATACTTTTTTTTTTTTTTGAGATGGAGTCTCACTCTGTCACCCAGACTAGAGTGCAGTGGCACCATCTCGGCTCACCACAACCTTTGCCTCCAGAGTTCAAGCGATTCTCCTGCCTCGGCTTCCCGAGTAGCTGGGATTGCAGGCATGCGCCACCACACCCAGCTAATTTTTGTATTTTTAGTAGAGACAGGGTTTCACCACGTTGGCCAGACTGATCTCAAAGTCCTGACCTCAAGTGATCTACCCACCTCAGTCTCCCAAAGTGTTGGGTTTACAAGTGAGACACTGTGCTTGGCCACTACTCTTTTTAGAGCACCCTTTTCCCATTTTTTCATATGACAAACTCAGACTCACTCTGTAAGATATACCTTAAGCATTAAGATATCTCCCCCCTACTCTCTCAGATGGTCCCTCAGAAACCCCTCATCCCTTTGTTCATAAATGTCTTTAATATTTACTATGTTTGATTGGATGATACCCCACTAGAAAAGACTTAGATTTAATTCCACCTCTTCTGTTTATTAGCAGTATACTACTGAAATTCTTAATCTGAGCCTTAGTTTCCTCATCTGAAAATGAGGGAATGATACCTTCTTCACAGAGTCTCAAAAGCTTGAATAAAATATGTAGCACAAATTATATACATAGTGCTTGGCATGTAGTAATCATATGGAAATTAGTATCTATCTACAAACTGACCTCATGGAGAGGAAATGGCTTGAACCCAGTCATTATGATAAAGCTCATCAGAAAAAGACAACCAGGAACACACGTGCGGTCAAAGTTTTTTTTTTTTTCTGAGTTGCTCTGTCACCCAGGCTGGAGTGCAGTGGCGCAATCTCAGCTCACTGCAACCTCCACCTCCCGAGTTCAAGCAATTCTTCTGCCTCAGCCTCCTGAGTAGCTAGGATTACAGGTGTGCACCACCACACCTGGCTAATTTTTTTTTGTATTTTTAATAGAGACGGGGTTTCACCATGTTGGCCAGGCTGGTCTTGAACTCCTGACCTCGTGATCCTCCCACCTTGGCCTCCTAAAGTGCTGGAATTACAGGTGTGAGCCACCACACCTGGCCCAAAGTTAGTTTTATTAACTTGCTGTAGCAAGGGAGACTGCATGCTATGGAGGACAGAGGAGAAGCTCAGGAAGAGGGACTAGAAGAGGCTTTGTTTAGGGCTTGTGCTTATGCTCAGTGAGTCTGAGACCAGAGGAAGTGGGGTCAGCTGTGGATTGGGTAGTCCTGAAGCACGGGAAGTTTAGGAATTTTGTTTCTCAGTAATCTTTGTTCAGGAGACAGGAGAATGTTCACAGGGGCTGGAGATGTCAGTGGTCAGTCACTCACAAGAGTCGTGTGGTCTGGGGAGAATCATGTCCTATTAAAAACATTATTTTAGGCTTCACTAGGAACATCACATTCTGATTAGCAGCAGGGCTGAGAAACAGACTCAGGGTCCTTGTTCCTTATAAGTATAAAAGTTAAGATAAATATGGAGTGCTGGCCCCCGGGGAGGATTGATGCTGAAGCTGTGTCTTTGTGTGGAATGATGTGAAATGACCCCCATGCCCAGTCTTCAGACAAGACCGGGACGTTTCATTCCCACTGAAATGATTCCAAACAACAGTTTCTCATCATCTGTGATTTTAGAGACAAGGTTTGCCAGCACTATGTATGTCTTTAATGTTAATGACCAACATCCATATTTACAGGTCATATTTCCTACCTGAGGAAAATTAGAGAGGTTCTCAGAAATGCAAAATGCCCCTTTCCCCCAAAACTGCCATCTACTCATGGGCTTGGACATAGTTTTCAGACCTTGGTTGCTTAGTAAAGGCAGAATCAGAAGTGGGGGTGGTTTGATAATCATTACCTTTGGGGTATGGAGCCAGAGGATTTAAGCCAAAAGCAACTTCCTGAGAGAGTCAGGAATTATAAATTAACTACAGTCCATGAGTACAAGGACTTCCTGATTACAGACCCTAATTACATCCCTGGTGTGTTAATTTGGGAGCCTCCTATTTGCTGTGTTAGCAGCAGAGTCAAAAGGTTCCCAGATTTGTGTCCTGGGGCTTCATGGGAAGGTGAGAAGCTGCAGTCACAAACACCTCTGCAGCTAGCCCCAGGGGCTGGGGAGAAGGTGGGGCCTACTTTGGGAGATGACACCACACAGACCTCAGGACCTTGCTTCAGAGAGAACAGAGAGGTAGGAAGTACAGAGCAGGCTGGGCCATACAAAGTCCCAAGGGCTGGAGAGAGATTGCACAAGCTTCCTGATGTGCCCATACTGGACCATCGGGTCCTTAACATCACACGTTACAGGACTGGCACATAATGTATAAATGACTAAATTTATATAGTTTTGATACTGGGAAGCTTATCACTCCGACCTCTGCTTACTCCATGCATGAATTTATTATGCATCTGTGGACCATTAACCCCCTTTTGACAGCAGAGGACCCTCAAATCCACATGTGCATCAAATATTGTCTTTGGGCCAAATAAGCATGTCCCTCACAGCAAATAGGTGTAGATTGCAATTCAATAAAAATTTAAAAGTGTGGCTTAGTTTCAAGTAGCTCTTTGTCATGCATGTACTGAATGACTTTTTTGAGACAGGGTCTCTGTCACCCAGGCTGGAGGGCAGTGGCATGATCATAGCTCACTAGAACTTCGAACTCCTGGGCTCAAGCGGTTCTCCTGCCTCAGCCTCCTGAGCAGCTGGGACTACAGGCATATGCCACCATGCCTGGCTAATTTTTAACTCTTTTTGTAGAGACAGAGCCTTGCTATGTTGCCCAGACTGGTCTCAAACTCCTGTCCTCAAGGAATCCTCCTACCTCGGCCTCCCAAAGTATTGGGATTACAGGCACCATGCCCAGCTCAATAATAGACATTTAAAGAGTCATACATTTTACGACAAAAGTTCATTATAACTAAAATGTTGGAATCACTGCTCACCCTACAGCCTCAGCTTACCCTTCCCATCATCATAGGACAGCTCATTCCACCACCGGGCAGCTGTAGCTGCTGGTGAATAGTCCCACCTCATGTAAACTTCATCCTTTTTCCTGGATTTCCACTGCCTTTGTACTGGTTCTGCCCTACAGAGACCTTGCAGAAGGAAGGGCCAGGATTAAAATGACCTCTCTTATAATCTATTATAAATACTATGGATTTGTATCTTTATATTTTTAAAATTGTTTTGTCCCCCACTTTGTAAATCTCATTGGGAGGAAGACAAAATCCTTTTAAAGAGAAGACAGATAGGGACTTTGTATTTTATAAACCTAGGAGTAAGGTACTAACTCTCTGCACCCCAAACTCCCTGGGGCTGTGGGGTTTGTGTTGTCTGCTCAGATGTTCTGTGTGGGTTTGCCAGGCATGTCTTCCGGGCTTGTAAGGGCAGGGAGAGCAGCCTGCAGTAGACACTGAGGCCTGCGATGAGATGAGCTGTTGGCTTCTCAGGGCACCAAGCCTGTGGTTTGTGAGCATCCCAGAGCACTGCTTGCAGCCTCCCATAGGAGGTTCCCATGTGAGGAGGCCCCTCCTCCACCATTTCTCCACTCTATTTGTGGAACCAAAGTGCAGGCTGTGACTCCCATCCCTTGCAGCATCATTTCCTCAGCTTTCACAGCCATTGTTTGTTCTGAAGCTGTTCCTCTAAACACTCATATTGGCCGCTTGGATTACTGGGCCCTGTCACAGAGCCAGACTATTGTTTTTCCCACAGCCTCAGGAATTGGTAGGGACCCACAGACCCACCAGCCCCACTTGCACTCCCCTCTCGTCACCCTGATGTTGGTAGGTGGGCTTTGCAGGTCGTGGGTCACTCTGCGTAGACTTGTGATCCACTCTCCCAAGGAGCCTCACCAAGGTTCAAGTGAACAAACATTCTGTGTCAGGCACTGGGCTAAGGCCAGAGAGAGGAAAGGTGAATAAAACATTGTCTCAGCCGGGCGCAGTGGATCACACCTATAATCCCAGCACCTTGGGAGGCTGAGGTGGGTGGATCACTTGAGGTCAGGAGTTCGAGACCAGCCTAGCCGATACTAAAAATACAAAAAATTAGCCAGGTATGGTGGCAGGTGCCTGTAATCCCAGCTACTCAAGAGGTTGAGGCAGGAGAAACACTTGAACCCGGGAGGCGGAGATTGCAGTGAGCTGAGATCGCACCATAGAATTCCAGCCTGGGCAACAAGAGCAAAACTCCATCTCTAAATAAATAAATAAACAAACAAAACATAGTAACTGTACCCAGGGAGCTCCCAGAGAGTAGGAGAGATAATGGTTAAATGTCATCAATACCGTGTAATTGTGTTTGAAAGAGGAGAGCCCACGCGCTGTGGTACACAGCAGCAATCCTCCCCCACAGCTGGAAAAGTCTCTGCAGAGAGGTGCTATTTGAACAGACCTGGGTCTTGAGGCAGCGGTAAGGAGAGTGGACTACAGGGCCCCAAATTAGCCAACTTCAGACGGCCCCTTTTACAATGGACTTGGGGGGAATGGAAACCCCTAAAGGGATGCAACTTGGAGGTGCTGTGGTGTGATGTTCCAGGCCCGGGGAATCCCACAGTGATGGCATGAACCCCCGGAGAAGTCCATGGGTTTCTGTTGCCATATCTACCACAGCCTGTGAAGTGTTTTGTCCCCAGAGCTAGCTGAACTGTGATAGTAAACACTGATTCACAGGTACGGCACAGCCCCACTCCCCACTGTGTCATAAGACAAGACCTTGGGTGGTTTTCTTTCTGCCAAAACTTGATTTCTAAAGGGCCTCCAATTTCTTTTGATCAGCTCTGCTGACAATCCAGTAAAACTTCTGCTTTTCATTTTCTTATCCCAGTTTTATGAGGTTCCTCCATTTTGGGATTATTGTGAGATTTGAGTCATTGTGATTAACAGGTGAGGAGAACCTCTGGCTGCTGAACTCTGGAGGGCTGGGCGAAAGAAACAAAGCCTGCCTCCTCTGCCAGTGCATCTTGGGGAGCTTGTGGTTTGGGGGCAAGTCCCTTGAAGGAACATTTCCACCACAGTAAGGAGACCCAAGGTCTGGGAAGGCAGGCAAGAGTGATTAATTCCACCTAGGGAGGTGAGGGGACACCTCACAGAGCAGGTCAAGCTGGAACTTTGACCTTGGCTTTTACTACTCCAAACTTTTTGGTCACACCTCAGGAAAGCATCTGACAATAGACATTCATTCCCAATCAGTTACAGCCAATCAATTCTCCTGTCTGCCTGGTGGTTTCACAAATCCAAACTGCAAAGAAATTCTGAGAAGTGTAGCTAATGAGTTTAGGAACACTACAGGCTGATCCATATTCAGCTTTATTAAAATATCTAGAGGCTGCCTTAGCTCCCTGGGAAAAGGTCCGAGCCTGAGTCCTAGTGAGGTGTGAGTGGCTTCCGAGGACACACCTTCCCTTCCCTTTCTTTCCCTTTCCCTTCCCTTCCTTTCCCTTTCCCTTCCCCTTCCTTTCCCTTTCCCTTCCCCTTCCTCTCCCTTCCCCTTCCCCTTCCTTTCCCTTCCCCTTCCTTTCCATTTCCTTTCCCTTTCCTTTTCCTTTCCCTTTCCTTTTCCCTCCCCTTTCCGTTCCCTCCCCTTTCCGTTCCCTCCCCTTTCCGTTCCCTCCCCTTTCCTCCGTTCCCTTCCCTTTCCTCCGTTCCCTTCCCTTTCCTCCGTTCCCTTCCCTTTCCGTTCCCTTCCCTTTCCGTTCCCTTCCCTTTCCGTTCCCTTCCCTTTCCGTTCCATTCCCTTTCCGTTCCATTCCCTTTCCGTTCCATTCCCTTTCCGTTCCATTCCCCTTCCCTTTCCCTTCTTTCCATTCCCCTTTCCTTTCCCCTCCCTTCTTTTGAGATGGAGTCTTGCTCTGTCGCCCAGGCTGGAGTGCTGTGGTGCAATCTTGGCTCACTGCAACCTCTGCCTCCCAGGTTCAAGTGATTCTCCTGCCTCAGCCTCCCGAGTAGTTGGGATTGCAGGCACCCGCCACCGTGCCTGGCTAATTTTTGTATTTTTAGTAGAAACGGGGTTTCACCATCTTGGCCAGGCTGGTCTCGAAATCCTGACCGCATGATCCACCCACCTTGGCCTCCCAAAGTGCTGGGATTACAGGTGTGAGCCACTGCGCCCGGCCAGGGCACTCCATTTCTGTCTGGCTCTCTGTTATTGTTTGGCGCTTACAGCTGCTAGTCAGGAACAAGGTGACAATATCAGAAGTACAGCTCCCTTATCTTATACCGTGGAAAAAAAATCTTAAAATAGGTCAAAGACTTAAAAAGTAAGACCTGAAACTGTAAAACTGCTAGAAGAAAAACTAGTGAAAAAACTCTTACAACAAGGTGTCCAATCTTTTGGCTTCTCTGGGCCACATTGGAAGAAGAATTGTCTTGAGCCACACATACAGTACACTAACACCAATGATAGCTGATGAGCTAAAAAAGAAAGAAGAAAAAAAGAAACCTCAGTTTTCTGTTTGTTTTTTGTTTGTTTGTTTTGAGACAGAGTCTTGCTCTGTTGCCCAGGCTGGAGTGCAGTGGCGTGATCTCACCCCTACCAATTATTTGGGACTACAGGTGTACACCACCACACCTGGCTAATTTTTGTATTTTTAGTAGAGACAGGGTTTCACCATGTTGGCCAGGCTGGTCTCAAACTCCTGACCTCCGGTGATCTGCCTACCTCGGCCTGCCAAAGTACATGAGCCACCATGCCTGGCCTAAAAAATCTGTCATGTTTTAAGAATGTTTACATACTTGTGTTGAGCCTCATTCAAAGCCGCCCTGGGCCGCATGTGACCTGTGGGCCACAAGTTGGATAAGCTTGCTCTACAACACTGATCTAGTCAAGGATTTTTCTTCTTCTTTTTTGACTATGACCTTGAATGCTCAAACAACAAAAGCAAAAATAGGCAAATGTGGTTGCATAAAACTAAAAAGCTTTTGTACAGCAAAATAAACAATTAATGAAGTAAAAAGATACTCCACAGAGTAGGAAAAATATTTGCAAACCACACATCTGGTAAACATTTTGTATATTAGCCCCTTAAGGAACTCAAGAAACTCAATAGCAAGAAAACCTGATTTTTACAATGGGCAAAGGACCTGAACAGATATTTCACAAAAGGACATACAAATGGCCAACAGGTTCATGCAAAACTGCTCAGCATCACTAATTATTAGGGAAATGCAAATTAAAAGTACAACAATAATTGCAGGGAAAAATGACAGGAACACTATGTCAATTAGGAAAAAAAAAAAACAACACACAACCACACAATGAGACGACCCCTCATCCTGTTAGAATGGCTAATATCAAAAAGATGAAAGTTGGCAAGGACGTGGAGGAAAGCTATTTGTTCTCTTTAGAGTTTGGAAATAATATGTTATGATCTAATTAAGACCCAAACAGTCTCTAGGGGGATGTTATAGCAACAACCGCTGTTATAACATTTTTGCAATGCGCCGCACCAAGAGACTGCTGTGAATGAGACCTCCAAGTTTGGAGTGAATCAGAGTGGCCTGCACTGATTGTAAGACGTTCAATTCAAGGTCATCCTGTTTTTTAAAATCCTCAATTGAGAAGAATTCTAAGCCAGTGTTTTCTCTCAAGGACAACTCCCTTCCTCAAGTTTTGTCTGGAATTTGTATTCCCCGAAATGTTCAGGTAATGGCGGTGGGAAAACATTCCACAAAATACGTTTTCAGCTGGCTAAAAAGCCAATGCAGAGGCTTTTGCCTTGCTAGAACACAAATGTGACTTGAACTCTGCATAGTTTTGTCTTTGTTTTCACACTGGTTCTGCTCTTCTCTGCTAGATTACCACATCAAAAGTGGATCCTCCAGTAGCAACAGGGTTTAAATGTGGGGCTTTTTTTTTTTTTTTTGTCAGACAGTCTCGCTCTGTTGCCCAGGCTGGAGTGCAGTGGCACGATCTTGGCTCACTGCAACCTCTGCCTCCCAGGTTCAAGCGATTCTCCTGCCACAGCCTCATGAGTAGCTGGGATTACAGGTGCGCACCACAACACCCAGCTAATTTTCAACTTTTTTTTTGTTTTTTAGTAGAGATGGGGTTTCACCATGTTGGTCAAGCTGGTCTCGAACTCCTGGCCTTGTGATCCGCCTGCCTCGGCCTCCCAAAGTGCTGAGATTACAGGCGTGAGCCACTGCGCCCCACCCATGTGGGGCCCTTGAGCTATGCTTGTCCAAGGTTCCCTACCCACTTGATTACAAGATCTTCTGCAGAAGCTGCAACAGATTTGGGTGTCAGGAGTTTTAACTAGAACAGCTATTCTACTTGCAGCAGTAAATCAGGTAAGAAAATCTTAGCTAGAGATCTAAAGTTTGGCCGGGCACAGTGGCTCACGCCTGTAATCCCAGCACTTTGGGAGGCCAAGGTGGGTGGATCCCCTGAGGTCAGAAGTCCAAGACCAGCCTGGCCAATATGGTGAAACCCCATCTGTATTAAAAATACAAAAATTAGCTGGGCGTGGTGGCAGAGACCTGTAGTCTCAGCTACTCAAGAGACTGAGGCAAGAGAATTGCTTGAACATGGGTGAGCCAAGATTGCAACACAGCACTCCAGCCTGGGCGACAGACTCCATCTCCAAAAAAATAAATAAATAAAAAATAAAGTTTGCATTTGTGGCCTTTAAATAGCAGTCAATCAGCAAGTTGCCCTGGAGCCACCATTTAATGATGGAATTGAATTAGATGGCTTCGAAGGGTTTTCTGTATCAAAAGGGGACTGACCAGGTAGGTACTCCAGGAATACCCAGGCTTTGGCTTCACTGGGCTTACCATGTAGAAGAAGAAAAAGACACAAACGTTTGAAGTAGAAAAATAAGGGACTTAAATAACAGTGTACACCACAGTAGAATGATGCCTTGTGGCCATTTAAAAGCATAACTCCTAATTCTTTGACACTTTTGCCCATTGAGGGGTGGGGTCTGTGTCTCCTCTCCTTACACCTGGACTTGGGAGTGTTCCCACCAATAAAACATGGCTTCAGTGACACTACATGGCATTCAAGGCTAGACTTGGAAAAGCTGTGCAGCAGCAGCCTCAACCTCCCAGGCTCAAGCCATCCTCCTACCTCAGCCTCCCCGGGAGCTAGCACCACAGGCACCACAGCCTCCCTGGGAGCTGGCACCACGCCCGACCAGTTTAAGTTTTTTGTAGAGATGGGGTTTCACCATATTGCCCAGGCTGGTCTCGAACTCCTGGGCTCAAGTGGTCCACCCACCTTGGCCTCCCAAAGTGTTGGGATTACAGGCATGAGCCAGCACGCCCAGCCCCACTTAGATCTTTCTAGTCATCCCTCTGGGGACACTCTCAGAACACATCAAGTGAGAAGTACAAAAGTATGAGAGGCCACGTGCATGCTGTGGTCAATAGTCCCAGCTGAGCCCAGCCTTTGATTCATCCCAGTTCGGGTCCCAGACGCATGAGTGAAGAAGCATCTGCATAATTCTAGGCCCCAGCTTTGAGTTTTCTCAGCTGAGGCCTCAGACATCGTAGAGGAGAAACGGGCCATCCCTGTTGTGCCCTGTCCAAATCCTCCACCCACAGAAACTGTGAGCATAATAAAGCAGTTGTTTACACCACTAAGTTGGGGGTGTTTGTTATGCAGCCATAGTCAATGGGATCCACCTAAATTTAAAAAAAAAAAAAAAAAAAAAAAAAAAAAAAAAACCTGTTCTAATTGTGTACAAAAAGCTTAGAGACTCCAGCACAAAGCAGGTACTCAATAGGCATTTGGTTGAAAACAGAAGAAAGCACTTTGTGCCAGGCTGGAGAGGAGGAGCGTGGAGAGAACAGTGAGAGAGCCCCAAGACTGGAGGCAGGAAGGGGACAAGTTTGGTGCAAGGCAGAGTGAATCAGCCAAACGGCCAGATGACAGGGTTCCAGCAGGAAGTGGTGGGGCTTGAGGGTGGAGAGGGAGGGTGGTGCAGAGGCAGAGGGACTGTAGGCCCCTTTTCAGCCTTGCCACACACAGCGAGGTGCATCATATACAGTGCCTGATCCCTAGTACAGGGCCCCGGGCCTTTGTTGGAACACCTGTCTCCTCTTGCTCTAGGTGCATTACAAGGTAAGGAAGGATTTAGGGCAAAACTTAAATCCTCATATGAATGAAGGCACTTAGTATTTACAGAGGTGATGCTTCCCAACTGCCACTGCAGACAGCCACACCCAAGAGTTTGGATTTTCCCTGTGGGTGATGGGGGACCACTGAAGGCTTCTTAATAGTGGCTCAACAATTCCAAAGCTACTTTTTTTTTTTTTTATTTCCTCTGAGATGGCTCTGTTGCCCAGACTGGAGTGCAGTGGCATGATCTCGGTTCACTGCAACCTCTGCCTCCCGGGTTCAAGTGATTCTCCTGCCTCAGCCTCTGGAGTAGTTGGGACTACAGGCATGTGCCACCACCACACCTGGCTAATTTTGTATTTTCAGTAGAGACAGGGTTTCATCACATTGGCCAGGCTGGTCTTGAACTCCTGACCTTGTGATCCGCTTGCCCCAGCCTCCCAAAGTGCTGGGATTACAGGCATGAGCCACCGTGCCTGGCCTCCAAAGTTACCTTTTAAAAGATGGCCTTGGCCAGGCATGGCGGCTCACACCTGTAATCCCAACACTTTGGGAGTCCCAGGTGGGCAGATCACCTTAGGTCAGGGGTTCAAGAGCATCCTGGCTAACATGGTGAAACCCCGTCTCTACTTAAAAAATACAAAAAGTAGCCGGGCGTGGTAGTGTGCGCCTGTAATCCCAGCTACCCGCGAGCTGAGACAGGAGAATCACTTGAACCCGGGAGGCGGAGGTTGCGGTGAGCTGGAATTGTGCCATTGCACTCTAGCCTGGGTGACAGAGAAACTCTGTCTCAAAAGTAAAAATAAAAATAAAAAAGATGGCCTCGAGGCCGGGCACAGTGGCTCACGCCTATAATCCAAGCACTTCGGGAGGCTGAAGTGGGCAGATTGCCTGAGCTCAAGAGTTGGAGACTAGCCTGGGCAACATGGCAAAACCCCATCTCTACTAAAAATAAATTAAAAAAAAATAAAAATTAGCCAGGTGTGGTGGCACATGCCTGTAGTCCCAGTTATTTCGGAGGCTGAGGCAGGAGAATCACTTGAACCCAGGAGGCAGAGGTTGCAGTGAACTGAGATCACGCCACTGTACTCCGGGCGTGAGTGAGCCTGGGTGACAGAGTGAGACTCTCTCCAACAACAACAACAATAAAAAGATGGCCTTGAAAGCAATGAGATGGGGAGGAGTGGGGGGTAGGGGGGAGGAGTTGGGGGGAAGGGGGAGGAGTTGGGGGGAAGGGGGAGGAGTTGGGGGGAAGGGGGAGGAGTTGGGGGGAAGGGGGGGGAAGAGGAGGGGAGGGAGGAGGGGGGAGGGAGGGGAGGGAGCGGGGGAGGGAGGGGAGGGAGCGGGGGAGGGAGGGGAGGGAGGCAGGGGATAGAGGGGGAGTTGGGAAACCGTTTAGAGGACGTTACTTTTACTGGATGGAAGGTCTTGACTGTGAATGGTCCAGGTTCTTGGTGTCTTGAATAGAGTTGAACAAAACGCACAAAGCAACAAAAGACAAAACAACGAAGTCGGGAAAGCACAGACTTACTGGAGCAAAAGTACAACTCACAGAGTGGAATCAGGCTAGAGCAAGCGGTCGAAGAGTTCCCGTTACAATGTTCTTAAGGGTTTTTATTAAGCTAAAAGTATTTGGTAACACCCCTAGGTGCCCATTAGAGACCTCTGATTGGTTACACTCTATGAAGGTTTGGCCCGTGACCAATCAGAGGCTAAAGTGGAGATTCGTCCGCAGTTAATCAGAGGCTGAAGTGGAACCTTCTGTCTCATCACAGGAGTGAGAATGTGGCCTGTCTACTGCCTAATCTTGCCTAGAACTGGCTGCACCTGCTGGTCTTTTGCTTATACCTTAACCTTTGGTTACCCTAATTCCCTATTCTCCTGCCTCATTACTATATAATACAGATCTGGATTGATAGCCTTATGGAAGAATGTTACCAAGAAAAGAGATTTTGTTTGTTAAGGAAAACACAACATACAAGGACTTATTACTTAAAGGTCCCGTAAAAGAGTCCATCATTTAAGACAGGGGTGTCCAATCTTTTCACTTTCCTGGGCCACATTGGAAAAAGAATTGTTTTGGGCTGCACATACAATACACTAACGATAGCTGATGGGTTAGAAAAAAAAATCGCAAAAAAAGTCAAATGTTTTAAGAAAGTTTACAAATTTGTGTTGGGGTGCATTCAAAGCTGTCCTGGGTCACATGTGACCTGTGGGACACTGACTGGACAAGTTTGATTTAAGAGCATTTTTTAACCCAGTCCTCAGGGGATGAAATGGTATTGGTGAACATATTTGCGTTGTTCCTCTCAGTAACTTTATGAGTTGCTTAGGGAAGACTCAGGCTGGGAGTGGAATCAAAATGTCACTGGCTTTTGAGCCAAGTGTCCCCTCAGGACATGTTTGATACCTATGGGGCCCAGGACCAATGGGTGAGCAGCTATTTTCATACAGCATTAAAATGAAGGAAGGCAGCAGCTGGGAGCTTTGAAACACAGCTCAGCTGCTGAAGCAGCCTTCTGTTGCCAAAGCAAAGCTTGCTGCTGTAGCACTCCAAGGAACCCTTGAATGTGAAATGCTTCTCGGCTACCTGTTGTTAGGAGCTTCCAGGGTTGCAGAAGTCCAGCCTTCTCATTTTAAAGATGAGGCCAAGTAAATTTTCTGAGTCAGCCACCAACAGTCATTGTGAATCCAACCAGAAATAAGGTCATTAAGTTGGGGGATAGATTTTACAGGAAAAGGCCAAGAAGCTCTAGACAGTCTTGAATAGAATTGTTTTGTTTTTCTTTTTTCTTTTTTTTTTTTCTGAGAAAGAGTCTTGCTTTGTCGTGCGACCTCGGCTCACTGCAACCTCTGCCTCCTGGGTGCAAGCGATTCTCCTCCTCAACCTCCTGAGTAGCTGGGGATACAGGCGTGTGCCACCACACCAGGCTAATTTTTGTATTTTTAGTGAAGATGGGGTTTCACTATGTTGGCCAGGTTGGTCTCGAACTCCTGACCTCAGGTGATCCACCTACCTAGGCTGCCCAAAGTGCAGGGGTTACAAGCACGAGCCACTGCGCTCGGCCTTGAATGGAATTGTTTAAATTTTATTCATATTAGGTTGTTCAGACTCACAAGGAATGAAACGATAGTCATTAACTTGTTCTTTTAAAAAATTATTAAAAATTCAGCCCAGCGAATTTTTATTTTAATTATTTTATCTTTCAGAAATAAAATGTTACAGAGGCCAGGCGTGGTAGCTCACGCCTCTAATCCCAGCAGTTTGGGAGGCTGAGGTGGGAGGATCACTTGAGGTCAGGAGTTCAAGACCAGCCTGACCAAGGTGGTGAAACTCCGTCTCTACTAAAAATACAAAAATTAGCTGGGTGTCGTGACGGGCACCTGTAATCCCAGCTGCTCTGAAGGCTAGGGCATGAGAATCACTTGAACCCGGGAGGCAGAGATTGCAGTGAGCCAAGATCATACCACTGCACTCCAGTCTGGAAGACAGAGTGAGATGTCTCAAAAAAAAAAAAAAAAAAAAAGAAATAAAATGTTACAGATTCAGCTGAAGCCCCTCACATTCCTCCCTCATGCTATGCCTCTCTCTATCATCAGAGATAACCACTACTCTAATTTTTTAGATGAGGTCTTGCTCTGTCCCCCAGGATGGAGTGCAGTGGTACAAACACTGCTCACTGCAGCCTTGACGTCAGGGCTCAAATGATCCTCCCACCTCACCCTCCCATAGCCACAGGCATACACCACCACACCCGGCTAATCTTTTATTTTTTATAGAGATAGGGTTTTGCCATGTTGTCCAAGCTGGTCTCGAACTTTTGGGCTCCAGTGATGAGCCCACCATGGCCTCCCAAAGTGTTTGGATTACAGGCGTGAGCCACTGCGCCCAACCACTGCTCTGAATTTGATGTGTGCCATCCCTGCATGTTTCTATTCTTTAACTTCACATGTGTGCATAAACAATTTATATTGTTTTAAATATTTCAAAGTTTTACCTAAACATGATCTTAATGTACCAAAGGCTGATTGTTGACGTATCTTTGTTTTCTTCATTTGCATTTCCCTAATTACTAGTGTTGAACATCTTTTCATATGTTCATTGGCATTGGATTGCCTCTTTTGTAAACTGTTCACTAACCTTTGCCAGCTTTGTTGTTGTTGTTGTTGTTATTGAGTTGTCTTTATTTTAAAAGTTTTTAGAGGTTTTTTTATTCCACATAAAAAGTAATATTGGAAAACTACTGAAGAATACATATAGCATGTAGGTAAAGTATAAAGAAGAATAACCATAAAGAAGAACTACCAGTCAACTTAATGAAACACAATAATGCTGTTGAAGCTCCCCATCCCACCCAGTGCTGCCCCCAACACCACCCATTCCTCCTTTCCAGAGACAACCACCGTGTTGAATTTTACGTAGTAATTCTTTGGCCTTCTTATCCATGGGCTTATTACACATGTTTGTATATATCCCCATATTGTTTAGTTTTCCATGCTTTTGAAAACTTTATATAAATGGTATCATATTGTATGCACTCTTGCAACTTGCTTTTTTCTGTCTACATTATGTTGGTGAGTGTCTTTTCTCTTGGTGCTTATAGCTGTCATCTCATTCATTTTCACTAGAATATGGCTTCATATTCCATTTCGTATCAGCCGGGTGCCTGTAATCCTAGCACTCTGGGAGCTGAGGCAGGCAGATCACTTGAGGTCAGGGTTTGAGACCAGCCTGGCCAACATGGTAAAACGCCATCTCTACTAAAAATACAAAAATTAGCTGGGTGTGGTGGTGCATGCCTGTAATCCCAGCTACTTGGGAGGCTGAGGCAGGAGAATCGCTTGAACCCGGGAGGCACAGGTTGCAGTGAGCTGAGATGGCGCCACTGCACACTAGCCTGGGTGACAGAGCAAGACTCTGTCTCAACAAAACAAAACAAAACAAAACATATTCCGTTGCATATCACAACTGACTTATCCATTCTGCTGTTGATGGACATTTGCTCTGAGTCTTATGTGTGTCCCCTGGAACACATGTGCAACGGTTTCTCTGGGGCATTACCTACCTAGGAGTGAGATTGCTGGATCCTAGGCATGCATGTCTTCAGTTTCACCAGATGATGCCAGATTGTTTTCCAGAGCTACTGTTTCAATTTAAAATCCCAACAGCAAAGTTGTACTTTCTTTCAACGCTTGATTTTGTCAGATATTTTTTCATCTTTGGCAATCTGGTGGGTGTGAAATGATGTCTCACTGTATAGTAGTTTGCACTTCCCTAACAGTTCTTTTTCTTCTTTGAGACAGAGTCTCGCTCTATTGCCCAGGCTGGAGTGCAGTGGCATGATCTAGGCTCACCGAAACCTCCACCTCCTGGGTTCAAGTGATTCTCCTGTCTCAGCCTCCTGAGTAGCTGGGATTACAGGTGTCCATAACCGCACCCAGCTGATTTTTGTATTTTTAGTAGAGACGGGATTTCACCATGTTGATCAGGCTTGTTTCGAACTCCTGACCTCAGGTGATCCACCCACCTCGGCCTCCCAGAGTGCTGGGAGCTGGGATTACAGGCATGAGCCTGGCCCCCTAACAGTTCTATTTTTTTTGAGATGGAGTCTCGCTCTGTTGCCCAGGCTGGAGAGCAGTGGTGCATCTCGGCTCACTGCAACCTCTGCCTCCTGAGTTCAAGCAATTCTCTGCCTCAGCCTCCCGAGTAGCTGGGATTATAGGTGACCGCCACCACACCTGGCTCATTTTTGTATTTTTAGTAGAGATGGGGTTTCACCATCTTGGCCAGGCTGGTCTTGAAATCCTGACCTCATGATCCGCCTGCCTTGGCCTCCCAAAGAACTGTTCTTTTTTTTTTTTTTTTTTTTTTTTTTTTGAGACGGAGTCTCGCTCTGTCGCCCAGGCTGGAGTGCAGTGGCCAGATCTCAGCTCACTGCAAGCTCCGCCTCCCGGGTTTACGCCATTCTCCTGCCTCAGCCTCCCAAGTAGCTGGGACTACAGGCGCCCGCCACCTCGCCCGGCTAAGTTTTTGTATTTTTTAGTAGAGACGGGGTTTCACCGTATCAGCCAGGATGGTCTCGATCTCCTGACCTCGTGATCCGCCTGTCTCAGCCTCCCAAAGTGCTGGGATTACAGGCTTGAGCCACCGCGCCCGGCCAATTTTTGTATTTTTTGTAGAGATGTGGTCTCACCATGTTGCCCAGGTTTGTCTCAAACTCCTGGGCTCAAACAATCTTGGCCTCCCAAAGTGCTGGGAATCATAGGCATAAGCCACCACACCTGGCCCTTTTTGACTCTTTTGAAACAATAAAATTATTACGATATTGTAAGTATTGTAAAATAATATTACAATATTATAAAATTCTATTCTTATTCTATAAGCTTTTTTCTATTTAATGATTTTTATTTATTTTTTCTTTTTAAGCTTTTTTTAAACAACATCAAGTGGCTGGGCACAGTGACTCACGCTTTATAATCCCAGCACTTTGGGAGGCTGTGGTGGGCAGATCACTTGAGGTCAGGAGTTTGAGATCAGCCTGGCCAACATGGTGAAACCTCATCTCTACTAAAAATACAAAGATTAGCTGAGTGTGGTAGCCCGTGCTACTTGGGAGGCTGAGGCAGGAGAATCACTTGAACCTGGGAAGTGGAGGTTGCAGTGCTAAGATCATGCCACTGCACTCCAGCCTGGGTGGCAGAGACTCCATTTCAAAAACAAAAAGAAAACACAATGCCAAGAGACATTTAAAAACTTTTTATTAAAAACGAAGGCACAAACACACACATTAGCCCAGTCCTACACAGGGTCAGGATCATCAGCATCACTGTCTTCCACTCCCACATCTTGTCCCAGTGGGTGGTCTTCAGTGGCAGTAACACCCATGGGACTGTCATCTGCTTTAATAACAATGCCTCCTGCTGAAATACCTCCTGAAGGACCTGCTTGAGGCTGGTGTACAGTTAACTTTTTAAATTTTTTAATAAGTAGAAGGACTCTACTTATAAAATACATGATACACTCTATACTCTAAAATAAATGATACAAAGCATAATATTGTACATACTAGGCAATAGGAATTTTTCAGCTCCATTGTAATCTTATGGGACCACTGTTGTATATATGTAATGTCCTTATGCAGTGCATGACTGAATTTCAGTATATGGATATACCACAATTTATCAATTCTCCAGTTGGTGGAAACTTACATTGTTTCTAGTTTGTGGCTATTAGAAATAACACTATTGTGAACATTTGGGTACAAGTCATTGTATGAACATCTAACTTATTTCTCTTGGTTAAATACCTAAGAGTTATGGTATGTGCATATTTAACTTTATAAAAAAACTGCTGAATGGTTCCAAAGTGGTTATTCCATGTTGCATTTCCACCAGCAGTCTATGAGAATTCTGTGGTTCTTTTCTTCAAACAGAAGTGTGTGTGGTCTTTTTCATATACTTTCATTTTATTTATGTATTATTTTTCTAAGATGGAGTCTTACTCTGTAGCCCAAGCTGGAGTGCAATGGCACGATCTCGGCTCACTCAACCTCCGCCTCCCAGGCTCAAGTGATTCTCCTGCCTCAGCCTACTGAGTAGCTGGGACTACAGGTGTGCACCACCACACCTGGCTAATTTTTGGTATTTTAGTAGAGACAGAGTTTCACCTTGTTGGCCAGGCTGGTCTCGAACTCCTGAGCTCAGGCAATCCGCCCGCCTCAGCCTCCCAAAGTGCTGGGATTACAGGTGTGAGCCACAGCGCCTGGCCCTTTGTATACTTTTAAATGATGACATAATCAGATATATCGATCTTTTTCTTTATGGTTGGTGCTTTTGGGGATGTATGAAATCCTCCATCACTTGCTTCCTTGTGTTATGATTCTCCTATTTGTATAAGCTCTTGAGAGGATTCTTGGATATTTTTTTCTTCAGAAAGGTCTTTTATGACATCCCTCTATGGCAATTCATTAGCAATGTACACTTAGCTTACTATGGTACATAATACAACATTTGTCATCACTTCAGAATAATGAATGTGACATGAAATTGAGGGTAGGAGATCAAAGTGCTCTATTATGAAAATTGGCCTGGTGCAGTGGCTCACACCTGTAATCCCAGCACTTTGGGATGCCAAAGTGGGTGGATCACCTGAGCCCAGGAGTTCAAGACCAGCCTGGGCAATGTGGTGAAACCCCTAAAAAATTTTTTTAAAGAACTTTTTTTAAAAAGAAAATTACATCTCGCATAATTGAAGTTCTCTAAATATTTATTTTCCCAATTCAGTTCAGAGTGGAGTCCAGCATGCTTTAGAACACAGATGAGCAAACTCATTCTGTAAAGAGCCAGATAGGAAACATTTTTAGGGCTTCCAGGCCATGCAGTTTCTGTCACACTACTCAACTCTGCTGTTGCAATGCAAAAGCAGTGGCTGACAATATGTAATGAATGAACGTGGCTGTGTTCCAATAAAACTTCATTTAGGGACACCAAAATTTGAATTTTATGTCATTTTTATGTGTCACAAAATAATATTCTTCTTTTGATTTTTTTCCCCAAACCATTAAAAAAGTGAAAACTATATTTAGCTTATACGCCATACAAAAATAGGCAAAGGGCTGGCTTTGGCCAGTAGACTGCAATTTCCCAACCCCTCGTTTAGAATATAATCCTCCTGACATCTCTATAAGGAAACTGGGTAATATTATCCTTTCCATTAGAACCTGGAGAGACTTTAGAGTTCATCCAGTTTAATTTCCCTCTCCGCCTCCTTGCCTCCAATTTGCAGATGAGGAGGCTGCAGTGGAGAAAAGGGAGAATGACCGGCTTCAGGTCACCCAGCTAAGACATCTTGCTGCGGCTCAGGTCTCTCAACGTAAGTCCTAGTTATCTTCCTCCACTCACTTCCAAAAATCAAATTTCAAAACCATATCCACAGCCACAAAATCCTTCTGCCACATTCTTATCAGTGGCTCTTTTTTATTTGCTCTAAAGGAATTTATTTTATTTTATTTTATTTTATTTTATTTATTTATTTTTTTTTTTGAGACTGAGTCTGGCTCTGTCGCCCAGGCTGGAGTGCAGTGGCCGGATCTCAGCTCACTGCAAGCTCCACCTCCCGGGTTCACGCCATTCTCCTGCCTCAGCCTCCCGAGTAGCTGGGACCACAGGCGCCCGCCACTTCGCCCGGCTAGTTTTTTGTATTTTTTAGTAGAGACGGGGTTTCACCATGTTAGCCAGGATGGTCTCGATCTCCTGACCTCGTGATCCACCCGTCTCGGCCTCCCAAAGTGCTGGGATTACAGGCTTGAGCCACCGCGCCCGGCCAGGAATTTATTTTAATAAACATTTTAGCTGGGCGTGGTGGCTCGTGCCTGTAATCCCAAAATTTTGGGAGGCTGAGGTGGGTGGATCACTTGAGGTCAGGAGTTCGAGACTAGCCTTGCCAACATGGTGGAACCCCGTCTCTGCTAAAAATACAAAAATTAGCTGGTTGTAGTGGCAGGCACCTGTAATCCCAGCTAGTCAGGAGGCTGAGGCAGGAGAATCACTTGAACCCAGGAGGCGGAGGTTGCAGTGAGCCGAGATTGTGCCATTGCACTCCAGCCTGGGTGACAAGACCAAAACTCTGCATCAAAAAATAAAAAATAAACATTTTAAAATTAAGGACTCAATAAGCCCAAATCTTGATACTTAATTTGCATCATTAAAACCTGTACAATGGGTCAGGCATGGTGGCTCATCCCTGTAATCCCAGCACTCTGGGAGGCTGAGGCAGGTGGATCACTTAAGCTCAGGAGTTCGAGACCAGCCTGGTCAACATGGCAAAATCCCGTCTCTACTAAAAATACAAAAATTAGCCTGGTGTGGTGGTGCACAGCTGTAGTCCTAGCTACTCTGGGGTGCTGAGGTGGGAGAATCGCTTGAGTCCAGGAGGCGGAAGTTGTAGTGAGCTGAGATCGCACCACTGTACTCCAGCCTGGGTGACAGAGTGAGACCCTGTCTCAAAACCAAAATAAAAGAAAACAACAAACCTGTACAATGCAATTAATAATGGCAATTACATTGTAAACTGGAGAAACATTTTGATTAGTGAGATGACATGACATTTGTGAGAAAATTATACACAGAATAAAAATTGGTTAAATATTAAAATACCATTAAGGTACCCAAATTCCAAAATGCCTATGGGAGAGCTCCAAAGAAAATTTATTCCAGAATTTCAAGGACAATAGGAATGGCTGTTCAGTTCTTTTTTTTTTTTTTTTTTTTTTTGAGACGGAGTCTCGCTCTGTCGCCCAGCCCAGGCTGGAGTGCAGTGGCGCGATCTCGGCTCACTGCAAGCTCCGCCTCCCGGGTTCACGCCATTCTCCTGCCTCAGCCTCCCGAGTAGCTGGGACTACAGGCGCCCACAACCGCGCCCGGCTAATTTTTTGTATTTTTAGTAGAGACGGGGTTTCACCGTGGTCTCGATCTCCTGACCTTGTGATCCGCCCGCCTCGGCCTCCCAAAGTGCTGGGATTACAGGCGTGAGCCACCGCGCCCGGCCGGCTGTTCAGTTCTAAGCAGCAGAGGAACCGTCCCTGAGGATTAAGCTGAGGCCAGTGGAGTTGACCAAGATGGGGGCCTCTGGGTCAGAGTTTACCACTCTCCCTGCAGTGACACTTGTGCAGTGACGTGTTACATTAGTCTGGAATCCAAGCTCCATGAGAACAGAGTCCTTGTCTCTCTTGTCACTATTGAGTCCTCTCCTAGACCAGAGCCTGGGACATACTGGTGCCCAGGAAATGATAGTTGAATGATTGAAATCAGTCTGCAAGGGGTGATTCCTGGGAGATGAGCTCTGTTTTTTTTTTTTTTTTTTTTTTGAGACAGAGTTTCACTCTTGTTGCTCAGGCTGGGGTGCAATGGCACGATCTCGGCTCACCGCTACCTCCGCCTCCCAGGTTCAAGCAATTCTCCTGCCTCAGCCTCCCTGGTAGCTGGGATTATAGGCATGTGCCACCACGCCCAGCTAATTTTGTATTTTTAGTAGAGGCGGGGTTTCTCCATGTTGGTCAGGCTGCTCTCGAACTCCCGACCTGAGGTGATCTACCCGCCTCGGCCTCCCAAAGTGCTGGGATTACAGGCGTGAGCCACCGTGCCCGGTCGAGTGCATTTTTTTCTAATAAAATAGAACAGAGCAGAACACATCACAGAGTATATAATTTGCAGTAGGGGTATTACCTCATTAAAAATTGTAGTTTTGGCTATATGTGTATTCATTTATTTTGGGTCACAATGTAAAATGCATTACTGTGGTACATTGTCAAAATAGAAAAAATTACAAACAACCTGAGTATCTACCAATATATGAAATATTCAGGCTGGATGCCGTGGCTCACGCCTGTAATTCCAACACTTTTTTTTTTTTTTTTTTTTTTGAGACAGGGCCTCACTCTGTTACCCAGGCTGGAGTGCAATGGTGCACTGTAAGCTCACTGCAACCTCCTCCTGGGTTCAAGTGATTCTCCTGTCTTAGCCTCCCGAGTAGCTGGGGTGACAGGCACCTGCCACCACACTTGGCTAGTTTTTGTATTTTCAGTAGAGATAGGGTTTCACCATGTTGGCCAGGCTGGTCTCCAACTCCTGACCTCAGGTGATCCACCTGCCTTGGCCTCCTAAAGTTCTGGGATTACAAGCGTGAGCCATGGCGCCCAGCCTGAACTCCGATTTTTTTTTTTTTTTTTTTTTTTTTGAGACGGAGTCTCGCTCTGTCACCCAGGCTGAAGTGCAGTGGTGCAATCTCGGCTCACTGCAAACTCCACCTCCCGTGTTCACGCCATTCTCCTGCCTCAGCCTCCAGAATAGCTGGGACTACAGGCGCCCGCTACCTCGCCCGGCTAGTTTTTTGTATTTTTAGTGGAGACGGGGTTTCACCGTGTTAGCCAGGATGGTCTCGATCTCCTGACCTCGTGATCCGCCCGCCTCAGCCTCCCAAAGTGCTGGGATTACAGGCGTGATGAGCTACCGCGCCCGACCCTGAACTCTTTTTAATGTAACTATTCCGACAGCTTTGGAACCATTCTTTAAAAAAACCTTAAAGGATTTTCCCCCACCAAAAGCCCCATCAGAATGTGGTCGCCATCACCCCTGGATGACAGTCTTCTCATCTGCCCTTACACCGTCACTTGGGTTTGAAGTTGCTATACATTCTGGATGTAATGAATGCATTGAACGTATTGCCCTCTAAACTATTAAACAATTGAAAATTCAATGAGGGCAACCAATGTTTATAAATGAGTCAGAAGTGTTTAAAATGCAGACATTTAGAAAAAGTCCCAAGAATAAGAAATTCCCAGAATAATTTATTACCTACACATTTCAATTTTCTTTGGAAGTTCTAACTCTCAACAAACATTAATCAAGTCATCCCACTATCTTTTAGGTTGTTTCCCCCGTTTCACAAATTGTGATTCAGCACAAGTTAAATGACTTGTTGCTGGGGTCATAGGGATAATATAAATCTAAATAATTCACTATTTCAGCCCTCTCTTCTGCCACTTGTTAGATTGAAACTGATGGAGGTTTGATGAGGATTTTGACCTGCTTCCTCGCCGAATGACTGTCTATTTGCTGCTCTCTGCTACCCCCTGTTGATAAGGGAAGGGAAGAACGGATATCAAGACTGAATTTCTCAAAGTTAGTTCCTTCCACCCAGTAGTAGCAGGATTATCTGGAAACTTGTTAGAAAGCCTTAAGGGGCCTCAGCCCAGAAAAGTGAATTCAAAGCTCTGGGTGTGGGCCCAGCAATGTGTGTGTTAACCAAACTTCAGGTGATTCTGCTGCAGTTTGAAATTACTTTTCTGCCTTAGGTACTTATGTCTTGGCCTCCTGATCATTATAAAGATGATACAGCCTCTCCACACTGCTTCCGTCCTCAGGCCTCACATGGAGTACATACCACGATGTCATAAGCAGGGTGCTCCCATGCCCACTCATTCGGGCAGATGGATGTGCCGCAGCCCTGTGAAGTAGCCAAGGAGGCATACATACCCACTTTACAGATGAGGAGACTGAGAAAGGAGAGGCTCAGGAAGGGGCAAACAACTTGCCCAGAGTTACTCAGACTTCACTGGCAGGACTGGATTCAAATAAAGTCTTCTGTCTTCATGTCCATGCCCAGAGCTTCGGTAGTCACTCCAAAGCAGGGTGGTTCTACATTCAGGGCCAGATAATTGTTTGTTTGTTTGTTTTTTTCTGAGATGGAGTCTCCTTCTGTCTCCCAGGCTGGAATGCAGTGGTGCTATCTCAGCTCACTGCAACCTCTGCCTCCTGTGTTCAAGCGATTCTCATGCCTTAGCCTCCTGAGTAGCTGGGATTACTGGCGCGCGCCACCACACCTGGCTAATTTTTGTATTTTTAGTAGAGACGGGGTTTTTGCTGTGTTGACGAGGCTGTTCTCAAACTTCTAAGCTGCGGTGATCCACCTTCCTCGGCCTCCCAAAGTGCTGGGATTACAGGCAGGATCCACCGCACTCTCCATGGGCCAGATAATTCTTTGTTGTGGTGGTTGTCTTGTAGATTGTAGGATATTGGGCAACATTACTGGCCTCTAACCACGGGAGGCCACAGATGTCTCCAAACATTGCCAAATGTCCTCTAGGGGGCAAAATCACCCCTGGTTGAGAACCATGGCGCTATAGTCAACATGTAAATGGAGAGAAATCTCAATTCTTGTTCTGCAAATTTTACACTCTTTGGAAGCAATTTTAGAACAAATAGCTGTATTTTTTTGGCCTCTAGGTCATGCAGGAAATGAAGAACCTAGACTAAATGTTAATCCCCACAATACCTTTACCATTCCTTAAGAAAATTAACAATTCTATAATATTATCTGGTATCCAGTGTGTACTCAAGTTTCCCCAGTTGTCCCACGAATATCTTTCATGGCTGTTTTTTCCTCAAGCTAGGATCCAATGTAGATTCTCAAATTGCATTTGGTTGCTATGTCTATTTTGTCTCTATTAGTGTAAAACAGGCAAACTATGTCCCATGGGCCAAATCTGGCCCACCACCTGTTTTTGTAAATACATTTTTGCTGGAACACAGCCAGGCTCTTTTATTTACGTAATGTCTACGGTTGTTTTCACGCTACAATGAGAGAGTTGAGTAGTTGTGACTGAGACTGTATGGCCCATAAAGCCTAAGAGATTTAGTACCCAGCCCATTATGGAAAAAGTTTACTAAACTGTGACCTAGAATTCCACCCCCTGCCTTTATTTTTAATATGATACTGATTACTCAAAGAGTCCAGGACAATTGCTTATAGAAAATCTCTTATTTTAGATTGATCTGATTACATACATTTACACATTAAACTTTTATTTGAAGTTTCACATATGATGTGATTGTGTATATATATAGATATGTGAAAGATATATATATATACACACACACACATATATATATATCTTTTTTTTTTTTGAGACATAATCTGACTCTGCTTCCTAGGCTGGAGTGCAGTGGCACCATCCTGGCTCACTGCAGCCTTGACCTCCTCAAGTGATCCTTCCACCTCAACCTCCTGAGCAGCTGGGACTACAAGCATGTACCATCAGGCCCTGCTAATTTTAATAATTTTTGTAGGGACGGGGTTTCATTATGTTGCCTAGGCTGGTCTCAAACTGCTGAGCTTAAGCAATCTGCCTGCCTCAGCCTCCCAAAGTGTGATTAAAAGCGTGAGCCACTGTGCTCAGCCCTATATATATACATGTATTTAGGTAAAAAATATTTATGAGATTATCAATGTTCTATGAGACATTGTTAAACAACTTTTTACTTGTCAAAAACTATAAATGAAATTGAGGCTGGGTACAGTGGCTCACTACTGTAATCCCAGTGCTTTGGGATGCTGAGGCAGGAGGATCCTTTGAGGCCAGGAGTCTGAGACCAGCTTGGACAATATAGGGAGACCCTCATCTATAAAAAAGAAACAACTGTAAGTGTAATTGAAAAGCAAATGATGAATCAGAAAAATAATTACAATACCAAAGTCTTGTCTCTTCCCACACTTTATTTTTCAGGAAGGAGAGAAAAAGAATGTCATGTCTAACAGATAGTAGATAGTTTTAGTTACAAACAGAGGTGAAATCCTTACTGATCAAGTTGCCATGAAAAACCAGGGACCTCATCCTTTGGAAAGTCATAATATATGATTTCAAATATGTGTACCGACTGTACAAAAATTTGGAAATATACACAAGAGTGTCACTCAGCATCATGCCTGGTATATAAAAAGCACTAACTAAATGTCCATGGAATAAATGAATAAATGAATATCATTCCTTAACTCAGCTGAGCAAAGCAAGTTGTCACCAAAATACTCCCACCCATCTATGAGAGTAGTATTTTTTCTGAGTCTAACAAGTGTGCACATCATACCAGAGGTTTGGGCCTGTTGTTGTTCCATCAGGAGCTCCTAAGTGTGTTTTGAAATGGGATTCAGTTAACTTGGAACATGATCTTAGAAACTGGACTACATCGGTTTTATGCATATAGTTACATGGAAAGCTGAAAGTATCCCTCCTCTTCTTGCAGTTAACCTGGGTTAGGCTCTAATCGATAGTAGCTTCTCTCCTTACTCTTGGGACACAGTGTTTCTATCCTACTAGTTACCTAAGACTTTATAAGTGAAACATAAAAAATAATGAAAGGAAGCCTTGCTAAGTTGCTTTTATCAGTTTCACAACATGGCTGAAACTGCCTGCAGTATAATCCCTCTCCCCAACTCTAAAATGACATTTAACCTATAAAAAAATTCAACTTCCCCAAACCACAATATCTATTTTACAATAATCTTTAGGAAAAAATGGTTAATAGCCACTCTGGCACATCTCACATCAATGGCACTGAAAAGTGAGCTTCAGAAACAAGGTCGAAATTTAAGAAACTCCTTTAAATTCTTGGTTTTTGAGTAGCGGATCCTTTTCCTGGTTTCCCGGGAAGAACACGGCTTTTGCACGGTTGAGAAAGGCACTCAGACCTTTGCTTCCGACCACATTTGCAGGACTGTTTTCTATTGGTTTGTATTTCTTGTGTTTTCTGAAAACAATCTATTGGTTAGTTATTTTTAGAAGATCTTCAGTTGAAATATATTACTTTCTACAATCTTTTTCATGCCAGGTATAAAAGGATTCATTCCACTTAACATGTTTGCAAGACACTGGTATCTTATGAAAGTACATTTACTTACTCTTCTTCATGCAAGAAATGTGCCTGCTCACTATAATTTGAGATTATCATGTTAAAATTAAGCTGACATAATTTTGTAAAGTTACTGAGATCTGGTAGCATTTTTAGGATTAAAAACAAACCACAGCAAGATTAACAGGCCAGTTTGGCCCACACAAAATGTTTAAAAACAAAAAAGGGGGAAATGGCGCATTTACACAGGATATATTCACTTTTGACCATACACTATAGTGATATAAAGCATAGGAACCAAAAACTTACTTGTACACCAAGAGGGAGATCACAGTGACAAATATGGCCAAGCAACCAACGGAGATCAGGGCAGTATTTGCCATCCTTAAAGAGGAGGCTGGGTCTTAAAACAGAAGCAAGAGCATATTAGTTATGTCTTCCACCTAGAGGACATGACGCTTATAATGCCATTAAATAAATGAGGAAGGGAGCTGTCACAGAAGATATATGGCTCCCTCTGGGCTTTCAGTAATCTTTTCTATTAAATAATACATAGTCTTTGGGTCAGCTTATCTTCTATTTACAGAATGAGTCAGCATGTCTGGAACACTGTGGTAAGGGCCCTGTGGAGAGATGTCACGTCCTGGAGACACCTGCTCAGGTCTTGGCTGATCCAGCAGCGTCACCATAGGGAGGGGCTCCCGTGATCAGGTGGTCGTGCCTCCAGCTTCCTCTCTCACCACCTACCTTCCAGCTGTGCTAAAAATCCTGAAAGTTGGCCATACTCCCCTTGCTCTTTCAGACCTCCATGCCCCCTTACAGGAGTGTCCTCCCCCCGGCTCATGCCTGTAATACCAGCACTTGGGGAGGCAGAGGCGACATAGTGAGACCCCATCTCTACAAAAAATTAAAAAATTAGCCTAGCATGGTGGCGCATGCCTGTGGTGCCAGCTACTCAGGAGGCAGAAGTGGGAGGATTGCTTGAACCCGGGAGGTCAAGGCTGCAGTGAGCCATGATTGTCCTATTGCACTCCAGCCTGGGTGACAGAGCAAGACCCTGCTTAAAAAAAAAAAAAAAAAAAAAAAAAAAAAATCACCACCTTTACAGTTTTCCTTGTAACAGCTGTCACTGTGCACAGAAGCCGGGGCTTCTTTGTCTTGGTTTCTACTCTGTCCAGAACTGTATCTTCTGCCTAGAACTGTGCTGAGCATGGAGTAGATGCTCAAGGATATTTGTTGAAAGAATTACAGGTGCTTCATGAACATCCATTGAATTGATATATAAAAGTCACTTCAGCTAAAAGTCTATAGGTTTGCCTTTGAAGAATGATCTATTTCTGAAATTCTGCCTTTGAAACCCAAGCTATTAAGCTACAATCCCCACTGAATTAAAAACTTTCCTTCTGAGCTCTCATTTTCTCTTTCGCTCGCTCGCTCTCTCGCTCTCTCTCTCTCGTTCTTTCAGATGGGGTTTTGCCGTGCTGCCCAGGCTGGACTTCTGGGCTCAAGGGATCCTCCCACCCTAGCCTCCTGACTAGCTGGGACTACAGGAATGTGCCTGGCATTTTGAGCTTGCTTTATTTGGCTTTTGAAAATGACTCAGGTCCCACCTAAAGTTATCACTCACTACAAGAAGAATTAAAGGAAAGCAAATGTCTAAACATCTAATTCACAGAAGAGATCAGTGGTTTGCCAATGCAGAGGAAGCTTAATAGAATGAATTAAGACTCGAAAGGTAATTCTAACCAACCTTTGAGCTGTGGCAACACTGGAGGAATAACATCAGCAGCTTCTGATGGTGACTTTAAAGTCCATGGCCACTTGGATGCAGAGGTTTCAGTTCCCTTCTCTAGTCCCCACCCACCCCGGCTCCCCAACCAGGCCCTGATCCACCCCCCGCCCCCCAGGCAGAAAGCAGGGCACCCTTGCACTGTTGGTTTTGCTTTTAAATCTGCACCTTGGATATCACCAACAACAAGCCCTCACACAAATAATTAGACGTATGATTATTTTCTTTTAATGGGATTAAAGCTCTTCTTTTAATGGGATTAAAACTGCCTTTTATATTATTATTATTTTTTTTATTTTTATTTTTTTGACGGAGTCTCGCTCTGTCCCCCAAGCTGGAGTGCAGTGGCACGATCTCGGCTCACTGCAAGCTCCGCCTCCCGGGTTTACGCCATTCTCCTGCCTCAGCCTCCCGAGTAGCTGAGACTACAGGCGCCCGCCACCGCGCCCGGCTAATTTTTTTTGTATTTTTAGTAGAGACGGGGTTTCACCGTGGTCTCGATCTCCTGACCTTGTGATCTGCCCGCCTCGGCCTCCCAAAGTGCTGGGATTACAGGCATGAGCCACCGCGCCCGGCCTAAAACTGCCTTTTATATTATTAATGAGGAAATTTTGTTTTACATTTTTTTGTTATGTTTGGTTATTTGTTTGAGATGGAGTCTCAGTCTGTTGGTCAGGCTGGAGTGCAGTGTCTTCATCTCAGCTCACTGCAACCTCTGCCTCCTGGGTTCAAATGATTCTCCTACCTCAGCCTCCTGAGTGGCTGGGACTACAGGCGCCTGCCACCATGTCTGGCTAATTTTTGTATTTTTAGTAGAGATGGGGTCTCACTATGTTGGCCAGGCTGGTCTGGAACTCCTGACCTCAAGTGATCTGCCCACCTTGGCCTCCCAAAGTGCTGGGATTACAGGCGTGAGCCACCGCGCCCGACCAGAAACATATGTTTTTGTTTGTTTGTGTGTTTTTGTGGCTGGAAATATATGTTTAAGAACATATTACCTTATGAGATAGGCTTCAAGTTCAAAGTGAATGAGCTATTAGATTGTACCTGACAATACTCAAATTAAGGAGTGAAGTAAGTGCTTTAATGCAGGGGTCCCCCACCCCCAGATCGCGGGCCAGTACCTGTACGGGTCCTCAGCCTGTTAGCAACTGGGCCGCACAGCAGGAGGTGAGCAGCCAACGACTGAGCATTACCGCCCAAGCTCTGCCTCCTGTCAGCTCAGCGGCGGCATTATATTCTCATAGGAGTGCAAACCCTATCGTGAACTGCACATGCGAGACAGCTAGGTTGCGTGCTCCTTATGAGACTCTAACTAATGCCTGATGATCTGAGGTGGAACGGTTTCATCCCGAAGCCATCCCCCACCATCCCCGTTCCACGGAAAAACAGTCTTCCACAAAACAGGTCCCTGGTGTCAGAAAGGCAGGGGACTGCTGCTGCAATATCTACACAACTTAATCTTTCCCTTTCGTCCTACCACGTAGCACTTCTTCTAAGCCACAAGTAATATCTTACAACAAAGTTGATTATCTGTGACAGTTAGTGAGGGCCATTAGGGTAGAGCTCTAATTTGGAGGTTGGGGGAAGCTGGATGCCACCAGTAAATGCAAATTTCTAAATGAAATTCCTTTGTCTTCTTTGTTAACATTGTACCTTTCCAAGCATTCAGAGGGAAAAGAGTAGTTTTTCTGGTGAAGATGTGAGGAATAATAAGCTGGTTTGTTACCGTGTCCTGTAATGCTCAGTGGAGTTTGGGAAGGGAGAGAGAGGATGCATGGTAAGTTAGAAGGGACTGAGGAGAACAGCTTGTGTCTCATTTCTCTTCCAGGCTTCATATCTTTGCTCAGGTGGATTTTCATGAAAATGTGATATCAGCCTCTCCTTTGTTGTTGCTTCATTGGAGAACATTGCTATTTTTTGATATTGGCCTTTACACTTTCTCCTTGAAATACAAATCTATTCAAGTGTGCAGTGATCATATCCCATTGTTACTGGTCCATGATCACAGCTGATTTTTCTTCATCAAAAGGCTTTTCTTTGACCACTATTTCACCGGATGTCTCATCACTTCCCTAAGTAGATTTGCTGTTGGATTGTAATGCCAGTCCTCAGATCCTTATTAATAAGAGTTCAATGAATTTTATACTGAAATAAAATTAAACATTGACAACAAAGACCTAAATAGCTTCAGTATGGGATACCTACTTTACCTGCAGTAGGAAATGCTCATATGGCCATAAAACAGACCTCACCTCTGTCAGGAACAGAAATCAGGGTGCTCGTGAGAGCCAGGCTTGTATCATCCCCCAGGGTGAGGTTCACACAGTACGTCCCAGACCCATTGAAGGCTCGTCTCACAGTCAGCAGACACATCTCATCCACATCCACAGGGCTGCAGACTGCGTTCTGGGTGATCTCGCAGGTGGGGTCGGAAATGATGGTACAGACCTCCGTGGGAATGCTGCGACAGGGGAGGTGGGCGAGGGCACACAGGGCACAGAGAAGGGGAGAGAGGAAGGTCAGATCCATTTTACAAAGGGAAAGTCATTACATTTCTATGAAATTGAATTCCACCTCATTGTTACTCAAACTATAAGATGCCAAATTGTTAGTCTTATGATTTGCTCTTAAGCAAGCCCGTGTGCTGCGCTATGCCTTTCTCTGCGTCCTCAGGAAAATGAGGCCCTGGGGTGGAGGAGAAAAAAAATGATCTCCCCAGGGGAAGGGGCTGATGGAAACCACGTGAAGCCCAGCTCACTCCTTTTACATTCCTTCTAAATCCCTAGAATGTTCGAAGATGCAGATAGCTTGGGTGTTAGGCAGACATATTATTAAATGCCATAGTTGGCCCTGCCTAGGTTCCTGTGGAAGTATAACAGCAACAGCAGCAGTTGTTTTTGCAGGACTTATTATGTGCTGGGTACTGAGTTTTATTTATTTATTTATCTTTCCTCAGAGACCTTTGTTCTGAGTGAGTTTTAGATATATGACATGATCTTGCTTATTCCTCTCAATAGCTTTTTTTTTTTTTTTTTTGAGACAGAGTTTTGCTCTTGTTGCCCAGGCTGGAGTGCAATGGCATGATCTCAGCGCACTGCAACCTCCGTCTCCCGGGTTCAAGACATTCTCCTGCTTCAGCCTGCCGAGTAGCTGGGGTTACAGGCACCTACCACCACTCCTGGCTAATTTTTGTATTTTTAGTAGAGACGGAGTTTCACCATGTTGGCCAGACTGGTCTCGAACTCCTGACCTCAGGTGATCCACCACCTCGGCCTCCCAAAGTGCTGAAATTACAGGCGTGAGCCACCGCGCCCGGCCTCTCTCAATAGCTTTTTGAAGAAAGTAACATTACCCCAGTTTAACAGATGACAAACCATCTCAGGGAGAGAGATTAACGAGTCCAGGTCATACAAGCAGCCAGGGGTGGAGCTGGGACTTGAACAGAAAAGGTTTGACTCATCTGTCCTTGATGCTAGGCTACCTGCCATTGCTGTCCTGACCACTATCTCATGGCAGCCTTCTTGGATGGAGAGACCAGGCTCTGATGCTGGGCTCATGGGGCGGGGTCTGGGATGGGGACAGTTCCCTCTTCTCACCAGCCGGGCCTCTCGCAGCAGCTTTACTCCCTGGGTCAGCTTTCACTCTATTTTCTGCCACCCTTACCCTCATTCTGGTCCTCTCCCCAAGGTGGAGAGCTTCTCAACTCTTCTTTTCTACCAAATAAGGCCACATCTTCATACCACCTCATTCTCCTGATTAATTTATGTATTTACACACATATATATTTTAATCAAGTAATTTATATATTATATGCAAATGATTTGTTAATGTATATTTAGTCAATATAGCATTTATATATTCGTTCATTTATATTTACTTTATTACATATAGTCATGACCAAATCATAGGAAACCAAATTATATAATGCGTTGGAAAGAGCTTTGTAAATTCTAAAGAGAGGATTATCAGGCGTTGCTATTAATGTTAGTGTAGGCAGCTTCCTGGAAGCTTAAGAGCTCTCCTGTGAGCTGCACTCTGTTGGCTACCAGCATTCCATCGGTAGGCAAGTTTTGTGACCACTGGGGGCCTCAGTTGCCTCATCTGTAAAATGGGGAGGCTCATAGGATTGTTGTGAGGATTCAATATGAGAACAGGTATAAGGTGTTAAGAATTCAGTTAAGTGTTCAAACAGTTATCATAATTATTATTCAGCTTAATTATTAAAGGTTTCTCAATTGCTCAACTGTAGCAAAACACATGTGTGCTTGATAGCACCTCCTAGGGCCCTTCCTGTCTAAGGTTACCAGTAAATAGGAATTCAAATCAACTTAAAAGAGGTAACTGGTGGTCAATGCCTTTGTTCAGACTTGAGGTCCTCACTTGACCCATGCCTCTGTCGGAGATAATATACTCACCTCCCTTGGCAGGTCACAACAAAGTCTATTAGGGAGCTGTCAGGCCCTGGCACCAGCATCAGGACGTCTGTCGTCTGGATGATGTTAACCTCTAAGATTCCCTCTAACAAAATAACCCCCAGAGAAAAACACATCAAAATACAACAGAAATCAGACAAAGCCAAACAATCATTCTGGTATAGATTGAATGTTTGTGTCCCCCAGAAATTCATATGTTGAAACCCCCAAGGTGATAGCATTAGGAGCTGGGGCCTTTGGGAGGTGGTTAGGTCATGAGGGTGAAGGCTTCATGTGTGGGATTAATACCCTTATGGAAGTGACCCCAGAGAGCCCTTTTGCCTCTTCCACTACATGAGGACACAGCAAGAAGACTGCCATCTGCCATCTATGAACCAGGAAGTGGGCCCTCACCAGACATCGAATGTGCTGGACCTTGAACTCGGACTTCCCAGCCTCTAGGACTACGAGAAATAAATTCCTGCTGTTGGTTTATAAGCCACCCAGTCTATGGAATTGTGTTATAGAAGCCTGAATGGACTAAGGTACAGCTCTTAATACATCAGAAAGTGAAAAAAATTAAAAAAGGAAGACAGCCTTCTTGCCATACAGAAACATATCAGATCTGGCAATCTACCCCCGTAGCTTAGGATACATATCCATGCAGCATTTTCAGTCAAACTGAACTGTTTTTCAGTCCAACCTAGATTTTTGTTTCTAGAGCCTGTGTGTGCATCAGAAAGTAGCACTCCATCTTGGAAGGTGTTTCAGGAAAAGGTAATCCTGGGTAGACGCAGCCCCAGGCTCAGGCCTTGGCCAGCTTCTCAAGTGGCTTGGACTCAAGGGATACTGCTTGGGCTTCCACCTCCATCTTCACTCCCAGAATCGGTGAGCACAGGTTGGGCTTCAGTTCCCCTCGGTCTTCTCTGTTGTATGCCTTAGGGCTGTGCCCAAATGCACAGTCATGTGTGGTGGCCTGCTCTTTCCCCTTTTCACATACAAGTGTGACTTTGTGAAAATTAACTAGGGGAAGACAGGGGAAGTTGTGGGAACTCGATGCTAGCCTTCCTTTACCCTATGTACCCCATTCAGATGGCTGGGCTGCAGAGGTGGAATACAGGCCCAGGGCAGGCTCATTAGCATGTGGCCTTCACCGTAGGCTTGTTTCCACCAGGATGTGGAAGGAAGGCCAGGGAGGCAGGTGGGAATCTAGAAATGAGTAGGGTCTTTGCTCTTGCATGTGTGGTGTCATCTTAGACAAGCAGAGGGGTGCCCTTACCACCTACCTCCACCCCTTCAGAGTTAGCAAAGAGAGCGGGTGACCCTAGGTGGAGTCTAGCATCCCTCCTCACCGGTCTTCATCTCCAGCCTTACCTACAATTGTGATGGTGGCCTGAAAGTGACCATATCTGTTAATCTGGCAGTTTTCATCAGGAATCTCACTCAGCCCCAGGGGGTTGTCACCAGCAGGTCCTGGGGTGTTTGAATAACAAGATTTTAGAGTAGTTGCTACGAATGTAAAAGATACACATGATATAATAAAAAATCAAAACATTTGCCATTTGCTTTTTAGAAAAATATCAAGAATGCTATACTATGAAATTGCTATAGAAATTTCAACTAAATGTGTCATAATTTACACAGATGTGAGAGCTATAAGGTATTATAATTGCTAAATTATGTAAGGAAGCATAATCTCACATTTTGTGTGAACACAAGAAGCAAATAAAAGGTTGAAACTGTATTAAAATGTGTGATACAATGGTCATGAAGAAATAAACCTGGCCATAATAGATGAAGTTATATTTTAATTTTGGAAGCAGGTATTCTGGGCTCAAATTCCAGTTTCCCTTGTTTTTAGCTGTTTGAGACCACAGGCACATCATTTAATCTTTTTGTCTCTATTCGCTCATCTGTAAAATAAGAACAATACTTGCTGTCCTCTGGGGGCTGAACTATGAAACTTAAATGACATAAAGTATATAAAACCTGCTGCTCATCACTGCTGCAGAGGGAGTACTTAATAAATCACAGTTTCTTTCTTCCAGTAATATGGGAAAAGATCATTCTTTCCCTGTTTGGATGTCTCACAGCTCCAAAGCTAAATTCTAAAAGTCTTACTGTGATGAGCAGAGATGTGAGGAAGGAAAGGAGGGAATATAAGACATTTTTGAAAAATAAGCCTTGAATATAATTAGAGCAAAGAATCTAATGCCCTATTAATTACAATTTAACAGGCTCTAATTAAGACCTCGCTGCTCCTTCAGCAAGATAAAAAGTCTAGAAAGAGGCCAGGTGTGGTGGCTCACGCCTGTAATCTCAGCACTTTGGGAGGCTGAAGTGGGCGGACCACAAGGTTAGGAGATTGAGACCATCCTGGCTAACGCAGTGAAACCCCGTCTCTACTAAAAATACAAAAAAATTAGCCGGGCATGGTGGTGGGCACGGTGGCGGGCACGGTGGCGGGCGCCTGTAGTCCCAGCTACTCTAGGGAGGCTGAGGCAGAATGGCGTGAACCCGGGAGGCAGAACTTGCAGTGAGCCAAGATTACGCCACTGAACTCCAGCCTGGGCCACAGAGTGAGACTCCATCTCAAAAAAAAAAAGAAAGTCTAGAAAGAAAATAACGATACTGAAAATACAATCTTCTTCTTAATTTCAAAAGATATGTGAAGCGGACTCAGTCTTGGGGAAGGACGTCAAAGCCTCATAAGAGCTGCATTTCTAACTGAGTGACATGTGAGTGAAGCCAGCTGGGAGATTTCTCCAGGGCATCTCAGAACCGTCAGCGGGTAAACATCCCTGTGATTTTCCTGTGCCCAGAGCAGGTTTCTCAGAGCAGTTCTCAGAACAGGTCCAGAAATGAATGCTGCGTGGCACACATTTTGAGAAATGCTGCTCAGGTAAAGCCCAGAAAGGCCTGGACACTGTTAGACTGAATGCAGTGGTTTACCAGCAGGAAGGGCTGTGGCAGCCTCTTGGGAATGTCCCTTGAGTTTCACATTGGTCCTCTGGAAATGACAAAACAGTCATTCTGTCTGTCCTGAGATTCAAATGATCTACTCTATAGCAATAGGATTGTTTGTACAGGGCATTCGAGTTCAGTAGCTCTTCTCCAGAAAACCATACAATTTCTTATTTTGAAGTTCTTGACAGGCAGAATTTAGTTGTCAAGTTAGAGCACGGAATCATGACCCTGCCATATTTTAAAATGAAACTTCTCTTGCTCTGCATATACTTTAGTGCTAAAAATGAAATAAAACTTATTTTCTTAAAAAATGACCAAATAATAAAAGTCAATGATTCTACCTTAGATAGAATGCTTTTAAAATGCATATGGAGGCCGGGCATGGTGGCTCACACCTGTAATCCCAGCACTTTGGGGGGCTGAGGTAGGCGGATCACTTGAGGTCAGGAGTTCGAGACCAACCTGGGCAACATGGTGGAACCTAGTCTCCATTAAAAATAAAGAAATATTAGTTGGGCATGGTGGTTCGCATGCCTGTAGTCCTGCCTACTGGGGAGGCTGAAGCAGGAGAATTGCTTGAACCCGGAAGGCAGAGGTTGCAGTGAGCCAAGATTGCACCACTGCACTCCAGCCTGGGCAACAGAGCAAGACTCCGTCTCAAAAAAAATAAAAAAGCACATGGAGCTTTGCAAACATTGTGTCTATAAAGTCAAGGTATGATTCAAGGGCTAATGGAGAGAAACGCACACCTTAAAACACAGAAGAGAAAGAAGGTCAGCTTCATCCTTAATTCAGTATTGATGTCCCTGTTGCCCAGAGAATGGTGTGAGAGCTCTTGATTCTCTGGGAAAGTTCTCTATGATATAATATTATTTTATATAAAGAGAGAGTGTTACAGTAATTAGCATCGGTCTTACAAAAGGTTTTTTTATTTTTTCAGATTTGTTCACAAGTCTGAAAAACGAGTAATAGCACTGTTAGCTAAGGGAAGAGAATTCTGTGACTTAAAAATAGCACACACACATCTGCCTTCGGATTTAAACCCATCTACCTGAGTCACCTCTTCGACTTGCTTCTGCCTCACTCCTGCATTTGCATTTAATTTCTATTTTTGGCTGTGCATTATTATGAAGCCACTTACCAAAGCAGAGAGAACCTATTTTTTTGGCCAAACAATAATATAATAGTTAGTCATCCAAGCCCTTTAACATGGCCCGTAGAGCTGGAAATGCTACGTGGAAGAGAACCCTTTTAGAAACGTCCCTTCTCGCTCTCCCTAAGAGAGATGCTGGTTTAAGGCATTTTGGGGTTGATTATGATTGATCTAACATCTTTAGATAAAGCCAGGCAGCTTTCCTTTGCAATAAAACTTAACTAACTTGTAGGGGTTACTAGTTTATCCTATTTTATTTTATTTTTTTTGAGACACAGTTTCTCTCTTGTCGCCCAGGCTGGAGTGCAATGGTGCGATCTCGATTCACTGCAACCTCCACCTCCCAGGTTCAAGCAATTCTTCTGCCTCAGCCTCCCAAGTAGCTGGGATTACAAACACTCTCCACCATGCTCAGCTAATTTTTATATTTTCAGTGGAGACGGGGTTTCACCATGTTGACCAGGCTGGTCTTGAACTCCTAACCTCAGGTGATCCACCTGCCTCGGCCTCCGGAAGTGCTGGGATTACAGATGTGAGCCACTGCGCATGGCCTGCTAATTTATATCTTATGGTCTCACCTAGGGATAAATTATAACAGAAATTTTAAATAACTTTTCATTGGCTTCAAATATATTTTTAACACATGCTATGATATAGTTTATAAGAAAAACAAGCTAGTTTAATAAAAATGAAATTCAAAGTAGGCTACCATTAAACAACCTAACATTAAGTCTTTTACCATTCTGGAACTTAAATATTAAAGGCATCTGTAATTTATTTTGAATTTTATACCTGGTTCTCTTTTTTATAAAGAAGATCATTAATACTTGTAGATAAAGAAATTGCTTCCTCTAAAGGATTACTAGAATGAAGCTATATGTTTAAAGTTGTTCAATACAGTTATAGTTGTAGTTGGAATTAGGAATAATCTAATCATCCATCAATAAAAGAATGGTGGGCTGGGCATGGTGCCTCACGCCTATAATCCCACCAGTTTGGAAGGCTGGGGTGGGTGGATCACCTGTGCTCAGGAATTGGAGACCAGCCTGAGCAACATGGCAAAACCCCATCTCTACTAAAAAACAAAAAAATTAGCTGGCCATGGTTGTGCATGCCTGTAGTCCCAGCCACTCAGGAGGCTGAGGCAGGAGGATCACTTGAGTCCAGGAGGCGGAGGTTGCAGTAAGCTGAGATTGTGCCACTGCACTCTAGCCTGGGTGTTAGAGCAAGACCCTGTCTCAAAAAAAAAAAAAAAAAAAAAAAAGAGAGAATGGTGAGATAAATGGTAGTAGATACATTCTATGGAACACTATGCAGTCACTGGATAAAGTGAGATAGATTTACATGTATTAACAATGAAAAGATGTCTATAATGTTTGTTAAATTAGAAAAAAAGCAAATTGTAAAACAATATGAATAGCCCTCTTGTGTAAATGAACCCGTTTACACAAGCAAAACAACAAACCTTATGTGTATATATAGTATATGTTTATAAATGCATAGACAAAGATCTGGAAAGAAATCCTCCCAATTATTAACAGGGGTTAACTCTTGGGAGGAGAGTATGAGTGGGGACTTTTGCTTTTTACTCTAGACATTTATATTGTTTTACTTTTTACTAAGGAACATGCATGAATTTTGTAATTTAAAACATTTTTGAGATAATCAAAATCAGTGATAACTTGTGTTGTCTTGACTTAGATATGCTTGATTTAACAAGCTCTCATTTTATTACTAACATCTTATTGTAAAACTTTATAATATATAACAAACAGGATTTTATAAAAACAAGAAGCCCCAGATGTCATGATGGACCGTTGTGGGCTTGGTCCATGGCGCCCTCTTGCGACCAGTGAGAGGATGTCAGCCTATTGCTATCCCCTGGATCCTGGGGTGCTGAGTGCAACTGGCCCAGTAGGGAAAGGGTGGTGATGGCATGGGGTAGCGTGGGGAATCAGATAGAAGCCAGTGCTACCCAAAGTGGACTCTTAAGGACTTCTTGAATGTCCCCAGACTTTTAATACAGGGTGGTATTGAATTACTCATGTCTTATATGCAGCACAATTTTATTTTTATTTATTTTAATCTTTTTTTTCTATACTTTAAGCTCTACGGTATATGTGCATAACGTGCAGGTTTGTTACATATGTATACATGTGCCATGTTGGTGTGCTGCACCCATTAACTCGTCATTTACATTAGGTATATCTCTTAATGCCATCCTGCCCCCTCCCCTCACCCCCCACAGGCCTTGGTGTGTGATGTTCCCTGCCCTGTGTCCAAGTGTTCTCATTATTCAATTCCCCCCTGTGAGTGAGAACACGTGGAGTTTGGTTTTCTGTCCTTGTGACAGTTTGCTCAGAGTGATGGTTTCCAGTTTCATCCACGTCCCTACAAAAGACATGAACTCATCCTTTTTTATGGCTGCATAGTATTCCATGGTGTATATGTGCCACATTTTCTTAATCCAGTCTATCATTGATGGACATTTGGGTTCATTCCAAGTCTTTGCTATTGTGAATAGTGCCGCAATAAACATACGATGCAGCACAATTTTAATGTCAGGAGTCACTGCAGCTGGCTAACCCAGAAATACTCTCAAGCTGCATTCTTTCTTGGACCATTTGGAAATTGCTTTCAAGTACAGCTGTGTCTTCATGGACACTGGGTGGGTGTGGGCAGGGTAGGGAAAGAAATTAGCAGGCGAGAGGAAGGAACATAGAAATGGCCTGATCATTTATAAGGTGTCAGTGTGCCTTCTCATAGCCATAAAAAATGGCAGATAAACAAAAATATGACAGGTTAGAAGAGGGCAGAGTGTGTACACATAGCAGGGGCCAGTGCAAATGAGGAAGGTCAAAGAGCTTTCTACAAGTCACTGAATTCTATTTGCAAAGTGACTTTAAATATTCTCCCTTCTTCTGTGTTCTATAGGTGTAAAATGGTGATAAATTTGCTTTAAAAAATCAACAGGTACAAAATGGAATCACCGCAGAGTCCTTACAATATCCCCTTAAGGAGGGATTTAATAATATGACCTACGTGAATATTTTGTTAGCCAGTAAGGAGCCCCCCTCAAAGATCACTGCGAAACCTTACCTAAAGAAGGGGTGGGTTTTGGAGGTCTGGGTGGTGGTGGTGGTGGTGGCGGACAAGGTCCTGGTGCTGCAGCTTTCACAGTGAGGTTAAGGCTGAAGGTTCCATTGAGCACGTATGTGTGATTCACAGTATGATTGATGGAAACAAACAGGCCAGTATTATCCCCAAAGCTCCACTTGTAGTTAATGGTAGAATAATTGAGGAAGTGGCTAGGATCATGAATCAGGACATCAAACGTAATGGGGAGATCTTTGAGGAAGGTTTCATCGGATGAATTTCGATCATTCTTCTGGGACATAGTCACAAATACAGGAATCTGATCTAAAATATATATCCCCCAAAGAAAGAAAGAATGCATGACTGCTTGATTGTAAGTGGAGGACTTCGACGATGCTTTTAGGTTAAAATATTAAAATGAGGGATAATCTAGCATTATTTTCCTTTTCACATGCAAGTTTTCTGGGGTTTCCTAAGCTATTCTGGAAAACAGATGAACTACAACTAATTAAATATACAAGCTTAGGTAGGGGCCCAGATGAATCGTAACCTAACCCCGAACACTTGGCCTTGACTCTTTTTGAACCCATTGACGTCAACAGAATGAAGTGCCTCATCCTCAGAGTTCACACCACTCACCTGTTACCACGTACACATCTTTCACTTGTGCGATGGGAACATATGCCCGTCCATGTCTTCTATAGACAGTCACTTCCATGAGTTGAGGCCCAAGTGTCACATTGGCTGTGTTCACAGAAACTCTCACTGAACATCGTCCCAATTTCTGGAAATACTGACCTTTGGGAGGATGGAAATTTTTAGTTATTGGTTGCATTAAATCATCATTATAGGAAGCTGTTCCTTAAAGACTAGCTACCACCATTTATAGATTGCTCTGAGGAGGGAAAATAGGATAGGCCTATGGTCTGCTTCAGAAAGGGAGATGGTGCTCATTTTAATGTAAAATCTTACGAAACAAACCCACAGTTATACACATGTAATTGTATATAGTTGGTTAAAATAAAGAAAGCTGTTTAGTGGCATAATACAGTTAGCCCTTAGTTTACAAATAAATGCTTTTCATGTTAAGTATTTGGCACTTGAAATACATGTTTTCCCCACAGAAAATACATTTAATATAATGATGAGGTGTCCAGAAGAGTTAAAAAAATTATTTATCTAATAACCTACTTTATTTTTGTTACTATTTCCGCTATATTATTAAGCAGATTTTTAAAAGGGGACTGGAATCCTCCATCTCCTAATAGTATTTGTATATAAAAATACAGCAAGTAGCTGGGCGCGGTGGCTCATGCCTCTAATCTCAGCACTTTGGGAGGCCGAGGCAGGCAGATCACCTGAGGTCAGGAGATGGAGCCCATCCTGGCCAACATGGTGAAACCCTGTCTCTACTAAAATACAAAAAAAATTAGCCGGCTGTGGTGGTACAAGCCTATAATCCGAGCTACTCGGGAGGCTGAGGCAGCCGAATGGCTTGAACCTGGAGGCGGAGATTGCAGTGAGCCAACATCATGCCACTGCACTCCAGCCTGGCGACAGAGCGAAACTCTGTCTCAAAAACATAAAAATCAAAATCCAGTAAGTGATGAAATAGAGGATGGCAGACATAAAACAGAATAGAGCGGTTCCACAGCCACTTTCCCAGAACACCCCTGAGTCATTCCTTTTCTTTCTCCAACCCTGCCTGCTGCTAGCTAACAGGTGGAAGTAATTCCTCTCCTTCAGGGCTCAAGGACATTTAAACACATTTTAAAACTCTGTAACTCCTCTTACTATAATTCCCAAATCAAGAACTTTTCTAATCCTGCCAGGGGGCCTGGTTTAGACCTGTCACTGACTGGGTATCTTACCCTGAATGCTTTCGAGACCGGGTTGTTTCAAGACCCCATTTATCACACCGTCAAACGTGGGAGAAAAACATACTGGTCTCTCAAGGGATGTGTGATTTGGAATCCTCCTTCACTCTGAGATGCAGGGGTAGCTCCCTCAGAAGTTATAAGGGGAAGGGGTGTCTCTCAGGCGTTATTCATGAAGCAAATGTTAGTTTCAGCTCTGAGAGGTGAGACCATACTTAGTTGAGGGAGAAAATCAGTTAACTCTGAGACCTCAGTGGAAGACAGCAATTCAAGGCAGTCTTGTTAGACCAACAGAGCAAGTTCTAGGCTGAAGGTTGATTGTAAATACAGACAGTTGATCTGGTAAGTTATTGGAATGTTTACTAGGCTAAAGAGTCTGGGAGTGTTAGTAAGCATAAGTGACTCCATGCAAACTGTCAGAATTCTGTCATGAGAGGGACAAGTCAAAGAAATGTTTGGGGAGTTGGCTAATGGGGTCATAATGGCAGTGAAAAATAAGTCAGTTTTAAGGCAATTGGTTTATATAGATGAGCATAATATTTGACATAGCTTTACTCTGCTCAATGGGTATGTATTGTTACTATTTTGTCCTGATTTGTAAATAAGTTAATTGAAGGAAGAGGAGCACTCTCTAATCTGTGATGAAAGATGAAACATTTAGAAATCTGGAGGCTGCTCAATTGGTAGCAGTTTTCCAATATGCAGTGCCAGGTGGCACCTAGTGACATTTTAAACTAAGAATTTAGCAGCCTAATTAATAATAAACTAAGTTTGCTTCTTCTAAAGTAATCATTTCCCCAATAATAAAGCAAAATGAATACCATTTGTAATTTAAAAAAACACAGAATGGGCTAGGTCAAAGCGGAACAGTAGTTATTTTATTTCTACACAATGAAATATTGTGCAGCCATTAAAACAATGTATAAACATTTAAAAATCATATCATTAAATGCTCATGATAGTAAGCAAAAATGTGTATGTGATCTTAATAATGAACTTAATAAATACTAGCAAAGAAAACACCATAATAATTAACAATGATAATCTCTGGTGTTAATTACGGATAATTTTTATTTTTTATTTGTATCTTTTCTGAGGATTTCCTACAAATAAATAGCACATGCTTCTTTAAATCTTAAAAATTCTCTAGATAACATAAAAAAACAGAAGAATAAATCAATGAATGCTCATCCATGTGCCATTCTGGTTTTTTGTTTTTTTTTTGAGATGGAGTCTCACTCTGTCGCCCGGGCTGGAGTGCAATGGCTCAATCTCCTCTCACTGCAACCTCTACACCCTGGGTTCAAATGATTCTCCTGCCTCAACCTCCTGAGTAGCTGGGATTACAGGTGCACACCACCACACCTGGCTAATTTTTGTATTTTTAGTGGGGACAAGGCTTCACCATGTTGGCCAGGCTGGTCTTGAACTCCTGACCTCAGGTGATCCACCCGCCTCGGCCTTCCAAGGTGCTGGGATTACAGGTGTAAACCATATGCCCAGCCTCCATGTGCCATTCAAATAAATAAGTGTTAGTATTTTTTCTTGTTATGGTTTTAGGTAAAAAAAAAATAAGTGATTTTGTTTTTTTGAAAAAGAGCTTAATATTTTAGTTTTTCTCTCTTTTTAACTCTTCAGTGTCCTGGAGATTTGGCAAGGTTAACCAGGATTTCATTTTTCTCTCTCACCGTTCACCCATGCTAAGGAAAGTTAGCAGGGTGACTGCTATTAACTCTCTGTGTTATCATTCCCAATTATAGAGTAAGAAAAGAGAAGGTTGAAATTTTAAGGAAAGGTAAAGAAGAGGCTTAGGGGTTTGTAAAAGCCAACCAAGTGTGTGGAAGACGTAGACGAAATTCCATCTTCTCCATCCGGGGTGGTGAGGAAAAGGTTTCCCATCGGGGAAGACGTTATGATGGCTTTGGCCGGTGCCATTTTCCCCATCACTGTCCTCTGACCACGCTGTCCAGTTGTAAACATATGGATCAGCAGATAAACCAGCCTCTAAACAGAGAAAGAAACCAGCTATGAGTGTTATCTGGGCTCAGAAAACCCAATGTGCATGCGTCACTGAATTAAACACTTTTTCATATTTTTTTCATAACTAGTTTAAAAGTAGTTAGACAACTAAACACTTAATATGTAGAATTCATCCAATAGTGTGCTTATGACTTGTGCACTTTTCTGAATTTGTTATATTTCAATGAAAGTTTTATACAAAGCAATTATTCAAGAAAGTCCAATGTAGAGATATCATTTAATGTATTTTTCTTCCTATTGGGTTTTCAAATCATAATCCTATTCAAATCAAACTGAGAGATAGTTTATCTTTTTATTTTGACACACTCTATCTGTAGTATTTTTCCGGACACACTTGACATCATGACTGTTTATTCGTAAAGACTCCAGCACACATGTCTAAGAATAAGAACATTTTCCTACACAGCCCTGACACCATTATCACCCCAATCAAGGTTTGCATATTATATTTGGCTATTTTTGATGCTTTAAATGATTTTAAAAATCCCTCTTTCTCTCTCTAGATGTGGATATATATATATATATATATATATATATATATATATATATAGCTATCCTTATATCTACATATGGCTATAGATATATGGAGAGAAGCAGATATGACAAAGTGCTAAAATTGTTGAATCTAGGTGACTATAGTTAACAACAATTTGTTGTATGTTTCAAAACAGCTAGAAGAAAGATTTGGGCTGGGTGCAGTGGCTCACACCTGTAATCCCAGCATTTTGAGAGGCCGAGGTGGGCGGATCAGTTGAGGTCAGGAGTTCGAGATCAGCCTGGCCAGCATGTGAAACCCTGTCTCTACTAAAAATACAAAAATTAGCCAGGCGTGTTGCGTGCGCCTATAATCCCAGCTACTCGGGATGCCGAGGCAGGAGAATTGCTTGAACCCCGGAGGCGGAGGTTGCAGTGAGCTGAGATTGCGCCACTGCACTCTAGCCTGGGTAACAGAGTGAAACTCCATCTCAAAAAATAAATAAACAAAGAGAAAGATTTGGAATGTTCTTAACACAAAGAAATGATAAATGTTTGAGGTGATGGATATCCTAATCACCCTGATTTGATCACCATAAATTGTATGCATGTATCAAAATATTGCATGTATCCCAGAAATGTGTATGATTATCATGTATCAATAAAAAAAAATCAAAAAATGGGTGAAAGATCTGAATAGACATTTCTCAAAAAAGGTAATACAGATCACCAACAGTATATCATTGCTGGTGGGAATGTAAATTAGTACAACCACTATGGAAAACAGTATGGTGGTTCCTCAAAAAACTAAAAATAGAGCTACCATATGAGGCAGCTGGGAATATATCCAAAAGAAAGGAAATCAATCTATCAAAGAGATGTATATACTCCTATGTTGCAGTGCTATTCACAATAGTCAAGATATGGAACCAAATGAAGTATCCATCAATAGATAAATGGATAAAGAAAATGTGGTATATATACACAATGGAATATTAGTCATAAAAAGAATTAAATCCCATCATTTTCAGCAACATTAATGGAACTGGAGGTCATGATGTTAAGTGAAATAAGCCAGGCATAGAAAGACAAACACTGGCTGGGCGCGGTGGCTCACGCCTGTAATCCCAGCACTTTGGGAGACCAAGGCAGGTGGATCACAAAGTCAAATGTTTGAGACCAGCCTGGCCAACATAGTGAAACCCTGTATCCACAAAAAATACAAAAATTAGCTGAACATGGTGTTGGGTGCCTTTAATCCCAGCTACTTGGGAGGCTGAGGCAGGAGAATCATTTGAACCCAGGAGGCAAAGATTGCAGTGAACCGAGATCGCACCATTGCACTCCAGCCTGGGTGACAGAGTGAAACTCCATCTCAAAAAAAAAAAGTTGTTTCAAAAAAAGAAGAGAAAAAAATGTTACAAAATATTAAATGCTTAATTCATGTTAAATATAAAATATTTTCCATACAGAATTGAATGTTTTCCCTACAGGAAGATAAAAAATTAATAAAAATGAATATATTGACAGCTTAATAAAAGTTCTAAATAACAAAATCATAAATTCGTTATTAAAAAGACTTGTTACTGACTGAAGAATCTCAATAATTAGCTCCGTTTTTTTTGTTTTGTTTTTTGAGACGGAGTCTTGCTCTGTCACTCAGGCTGGAGTGCAGTGGTGCAATCTCGGCTCACTGCAACCTTCGCCTCCCAGAGTTAAGCAATTTTCCTGCCTCAGCCTCCCGAGTAGCTGTCATTACAGGCACCTGCCACCATGCCCGGCTAATTTTTATATTTTTAGTAGAGATGGGGTTTCACCATGTTAGCCAGAATAGTCTTGAACTCCTGACCTCAGGTGATCCGCCTGCCTCGGCCTCTCAAAGTGCTGGAATTACAGGCGTGAGCCATGGCGCCTGGTCATTAGCTCTGTTTTTTGAGCATGTACCATTCTGATAAGATAATTTCCCTTGATGTATTTGCGCCTTTGGTCCTCTTTAACATGGACAGGGAGCTTATTTCTTTCACTAAGAGCAAAGCAAAACCAAAATATACACATTTTAGCATTTGTGCCAGCACACAGCATTTGCTTAAGAAATCCTTGTCGGCCGAAATTAGACTGATCAGCAAACATCTGTCAAATTGGCTATTCTTTGAATAGCCAAGAGTTCCAAATAATAAAAGCAAAATCTGAGACTCAACAAGGTATTCTCTGTCCAATCAACTGGACACTAAGGAAAAGCAGGGGGTGGCGATGTGGCTTTTGAAGAGGGCTCCAAGCAGGGGAGAGCTGGCTGACGTTGATGTTGATGAAGGCGCTGGGTAGGACCACACACTCACCGTCTCTGTCATCCAGCTCATGGAGTGCAGTGGCAAGGGACGAGAGCAGCATCTGGCACTTACAGGAGCACCTGTGACCATTCAGGTTTAGAAAAACGGGTCTCCAGTAGTTTAAAATACTGCGTTCTTACCATTTCTGCAGTTCTTCTCATAGACTATGTTGCCACTGGCATCTTCCTTTTGGCATCTAGGGAATACCAGATTCACCACAAATGTTATATTTGAGCCCACGAGGGCTGGTGAGTCACTTGTCAGGACTGCCTGCACACGGCCTCCTAGGGCAAAAAAAAGTGGGGCTCAATGACCCAGCATCTTTCTCCTTTCATTCATAAACATTTAGAGGTAACTTTATTAATAAGGACCAGAGGACCCACATGCCTCTTTATAATATATTAAATTTATATTTTGTATTCCTCACTTAAGCTTTCAGAGTACAACACTCTAGAAGATAAATTAAAAAATAAATCAGACCAATTAAGAATTCTCTAATCACAGCAAGAACATTTACCTACGATAATAAAACAAATCAGCTCAGTTGGGTTAAGGAGACAAGTTTTAAATGTTTATATTTTTAAATCTCAAAACCAATGACTGAAGGACGCATTCTTTTATCTAAAAAGAAAGATTTTCAGTTTCTGATAAGCCACACCTTTGAGACAGTAAAAATGGTTTTGTGGTGACTGGGTTTCTGAAGATGACCATTCCCAGGTTGGTTAAATAGGTTTAAAGCTAAATCTGCTCACTCTTCAAAAGTATTCCAAGAGCTACCAATGTGGAAATTTCTAAGGAGATTATTTGTGGCTTAGGAAGTGATAGTGTTGGACTAAAGAAAATACTGCCAAGTCCAGGTGCCCTCCGACTTGGTAATGAGAGCACTGTCATTTGTGGAAATGACGTGAGCCATGTGATCTAAAATTCTTTACTATCTACAAGACTTACTGCAGTAGGAAATTGCAGGTGTTTGGGTTGAATCTTTTGACTTACCCTTCCAGGAGTTTTTCCACCTCATGTCTCCTCTCTTCCACACTGGGTAGAGTTTTTCATTCCAGTCATTTTCATCAGAAGACCAGCCATTTAATTGGTTGTGCTCCCTCATGTAAGCAGAAGGTCTTTCATTGCCCAGCACATCATGAAATCCTGTATCAATATTCGAAAAACAAATTCCATTCTTCATTTAGTAATCACCTCACAGAAACTTTTTATTTCTTACTGTTGAAAAGCACATACATAATATATTTAGCACATCAAGTAAACAGAGGGTGCTTTGTTTTTTAAAGGAAGTCTACTGGAAATATCTTGATTACAAGCATTCAAACCCTATGTCTTTATGAACTTTAAATGAGTCAAATAAAAATTTGGAAAGTCAATATTTTTTAGCCATCACTTGGCTTCTCAATACACATCCTCTGAATATTTAAATTTGATACAATACCATTAGGAAAACACTGATGTCAAAAATCTTCAGATTTTTGGATTTTTTTTCCCATTCTGAACTACTCATTTGGCTAAAGGAATGCCAGGCTCAGGAATGCCTTCAAGATTCCAAGCAACCCGTACTAGTACCAGGAAGTTTACTGATAAACAGCTTTTTAATGGTCTTGGTGAATGTTCCATATACTTTGTGTAGTCCACATTTGTTAGGTAGAGTGTTTTATTTTTAAATGTCATTTATGTCAAGCTAGTGGATAGTGTTCTTTGAGTTTTCTGTGTTCCTACTGATTTTTTCTACTTGTTATTTCAGTTACTGAGAGAGAAATCTTGAAATCTCCAACTATAATTGTGGTTTTTTCCAATTGCCTGTTTCTTCTTCCAGTTTTTGCTGTATGAATTTTGAAGCCTTGTTGTCAGGTGGATACTATACATTTAGAATTGTTACAGCTTCTTGATGAACTGACCCTTTTCTCAATAGGAATTTATGCTCTTTATCCCTGGCATTATCCCTTGTTCTAAAGAATACTTTGATATGAATGCTTAGTGTTTGGTATATCTTTTTCCATTCTTTTACTTTAAAAAATGTTTAGATTGATATATGTTTCTACTCATCCTTACATTTTAAACCTTTGTACATTTTTATATTTGAAGTAAGGTTCTCATAGAAAGCATGTAATTGGATGTTTAAAAATCCAGTCTGACAATCTCTGTCTTTTAGTTGGAGTGTTTAGATAATTCACATTTAATGTAATGATCAATATGATGAAATTTAAGTGTACCATCTTGTTATTTGTTTTCTATTTGTTCCATTTGTTCTTTTTTTCCTTCTTTTCCTATACTCTTTGGAGTTATATTTGGATTCCATTTTATCTCTACAACTAGCTTGTTAGTGACACTTCTTTCACTTATTTTGTTCTGAGTGGTTGCTCTAGGCTTATAATATTACAGTTCTTTTAAAATTATTTCTAATCGTGAGTTAGTGTCTGCCTTTTTGCTTTGCCTGACCAGCCTGGTGGTCACATGGTCTCTCTCTTTTGAGAATTGTAGCAGACTGGTTGGTTGCCTCCAAGAAGCTATTTCCTGCCTGCACCCCTCCTCCTTTTTTCCCCTTGCTGGCAGAGTTTCTACTCTAACAGTTCAAAATTCCAGAGTATCACTTCCTAGCTTTCCTTACAATTAGGGCAGTAGCAGATAGATAATTTGATACTGGCCAATGAGAGCTGAGAAGCAGTCTTCTGGGACTTCTGAGGAAGGTTTTCCTTCTTTATAACAAGAGATATGTGAGAACAAACTCAATTTTTCCTCCTCAGAATTGATTTTGGAGATGGTAGTGTAATAATGTGATGGCCAGAGCTATGACAGTCATATTTAACGATGAGGACACACATCTGAGGAAACAGCCAACACATTAAGGGTGTCAGAGTGGAAAGATAAAAAGAAATGGAGCCCTCAATGAAACTGTTGAGCCGTTGCTCTAGTCCTGCTTACCTCGGGACTGACCAAGATAATAAATGTCTTAGTCTACTTTGTTACAGCCCAAAGCTCAACTGTCTGTATTCCTCAGCCAATGGTCTTAAACTTTCTCCCATTAATTTCTATGGTTCTAGGTCTTGGCCTAGCTATAGACTCTCGGAGGACAGAAACTCTGTCTTGTTCTTCTCTTAAATCCTGGGAGAGATCCTCCATGAGGTATGGTATTTAGTGGGTGCTCAGAGAAGCCATATTGGATGCATGTCTCTGACCTATTTCTTCTATTCCTCTTCTCTGGTAGGAGAAGGGAGCAACATGTTCCCTTCTTCTCTGGGAGGCAGAGAGAATGGGAAAGAGCAGCAAAGTAGGAGTCATGGAACCTGTTTTCTAGCCTTGGTTCTGTTGTTAAACAGGCTGTGTGACCTCAGGCCATGTGTATTATCTGGGCCTTCAAATATGACAAAAACCAAATATCCTGTGATTCTATGAGATTGCTCCTATTTGGAAATAGATATTAAGTGAGGGGAGGACATTTGTGTTTATCAATAAATATTTGTAATTGGAAATTCACTTGAGTCATATGAAAAGAACTAAGATTATTTAGTCAAATCCCTTCATTTTATATATGAAGAAATTCAGGCCTGGGGAAATGATCTGATTCACCTAGGGTCATCTTTAGTAGAAATCAAGATTCACATCTTTCGATTCCCAGGACAAGTTCTTTCCACTGTTCCAGAGAGTCTTCCTCTTCCTCAGATCTTGAAAGAAAGTTATTGTTTCCAGGAACATAATCAAAACACAGATTTCTCTTCTGATTTTAAATGTCAGAAGTCAAGAAAAAGTACAAACTTAAAAGGAGAGTTACAAGGGATAGGCACATAGGTCAATGGAATAGAAGACAGAATCCAGAAATAGACCCACACAAGCATGTGCTACTAATTTTTTTTTTTTTAAGAGATGGGGGTCTCACTATGTTGCTCAGGCTGGACTCAAACTCCTGGGCTCAAGTGATCTACCTGCCCCAGCCTTCCGATTAGCTAGGACCACGGGCAAGCACTACAGTGCCCGACTGGATTTTAGACAAAGATGCAAAAACCATCCAATGGAGGGAAGATAGCCTTTTCAACATATGGTGCTGTAAAATAGCAAAAAGCCTAGGTGAAATCTTCAGGATCTAGGACTAGGCAAGAATTCTTAGAATTGACACAAACACAACCCATAAAAGGAAGTTGGAACTCATTAAAATAAAAAACCTTTGCTCTCTGAAACATGACATGAAAGAGGATGAAAAGGCAAGCCACAGACTGGGAGAAATTATTTGTAAACCACACTTCCAATAAAGGACTAGTATTTAGAATATATAAAGAATTTTCGAAACTCACTATAAGAAAACCACGGGATTCAATTAGAAAAATCGGTAAAAATTAATGAAATGATATTTCACCATTTCATTCATCTTGTGGCAAATAAACACACAAGAAGATATTCAACATCATTAGCCAGTAGTGAAATATCACTATATCCCTATCAGTAAGACTTAACTAAAAAGCAGTGACAACATCAAATGCTTACAAGGATGTAGAGAAACTGGATTGCTCACACATTGCTAGTGGAAATGTAAAATGGTACAACCACTCTGTTAGTTTCTTGCAAAATTAAACATGCAGCTATCATATAACCAAGAAATTGTACCCTTTGGCATGCATCCCAGAGAAACGAAACTGATATTCACACAGAGATCTGCACATGAATGTTTATAGCAGCTTTATTCATAATAGCCCAAACTGAAATAACCCAGATGTCCTTTAATGGGTGAATGGTTAAGCAAACTGTGGTACATCCATACCATGGAATACTAATCTGTGACAAAGAGTAACAAACTATTGATGCAGTTACTTCAATAAATCAATAAAGTTCCAGGAAATTATGTTGGGTTTAAAAAAAAGCAAATCTCAAAAGGTTACATACTGGATAATTCCATTTGTATAGAATTTTGGAAATGACAAAGTGATAAAAATGGAAACCAGATTAGTGGTTGCCAGGAACTGGGTGAGTGTTGGAAGGAGGGAAGTGGATTTGGCTATACAAGGGCATCAGAATACTTTGGTGATGGAGCTCTGCTGTGTTTTGACTGTATCAATGTCAATATCTGGGCTGTGATGTCGTGTTTTGCATGATGGTACCACTGGGGCAAACTGGGTAAAGGGTGCATGGGGATCTCTCTGTATTATTTCTTACAACAGTATGTGAATCTATAAATACCTCACAATAAAAAGTTGAATTTAAAAATAAAGGCCGGATGCAATGGCTCATGCCTGTAATCCCAACACTTTGGAAGGCTGAGAGTGGGCGATTGCCTGAGCCCAGGAGTTCCAGACCAGCTTGGGCAACATGGCAAAACCCTGTGTCTACAAAAATTAAAAAAATAAAATAAACCCATCCGAATGAGGTGGCTCACACCTGTAGTCCTAGCATTCTGGGAGGCCAAGGCAGGATTGAGCCCAGGAGTTTGAGACCAGCCTGGGCAACATAGTAAGATCCATTTCTACAACAAATACAAAAATGTGAAGGTAAATTTGAGGTCACACCCAGTGCTGCAGCTGACTTTCCCTTCACACTTTGGCCTCCTTGCTGTGTCCACCAGCAGAGAGGTGGTGGCAGGGCTGCCGCCAGCTACCTTGTCCACACCTTCTCCTTCCTTCAGGGCTACGAATGAAAAACGGCAGGAAATCTTTAGTGCTTGATACACTGCTACATTCTGTCTGCCCTTATTTTTTCTGGGCAGAATATTTAGTCCAGAGCAAGGTGAACCCGGTGAATGGCTGAGTTTTGTTACACTGCCTAAGAGCTTGAGGACTCCTCTCGAGCTAACAGTGCGGATTCAGCCTCCTGCTAATCTGCTTTATTGAGCAGAGCGAAGTGGGCTTGAAAGAGGCTGGAATAAGGGCAGGTGTCCCCCATCGGGTCTATTCGTCTATTCTGTGTTCCTTCGTCTTTAAAGGAGCCTGTCCTGGGAGGTATCCTAAGGGTGGGTGCAAGTCTGCCTCCTTAGGAACAATCCCCACCATGCATGTCTCCCACGCCAAGCAGCTGATCTCACAAGAACCCAATTACCCAGTTTTGCAAATGAGGAAACGAAAACTCCTCGTTTTGAAGGAAATGAGGAAACGGAGCAAAACCACTGGAGACCCAGCCCCTAGGCTGGCGGGAAGCCCGAACCTGTCCAACCCCAAACCCGGGCAGGAAGGACAGAGTTCAGGATGGAAGGCTGCCTCCTCAGCTTGCCCGCTGTGTGGCTTGGGGCGAGTTCCTTGCCCACTCTGTGGCCCGTGTCCTCGTGTGGGAAGCTGGACCATCACAGCGCCGGGCTCCGCGGGCTGCTAGGAGGACGCGCAGCGCACTGCGGGCCCGGCACGTGCTACACGCAGACTCCGGATCAGCTCCTTGTGATGAGACTTCCTTTCCAAAAACGCAGGCGTTTTCCCGGGTCGCAGTCGCAGTCGGGAGACCGAGGGTTAGGGCGCAGCCGCGGGGTCTTGTGGGCCGGCCCACGTCTCAGGCCTCTGCGGCTCCGAGCAGAAGCCGCTGCGCCTCTGGCCGCTTCCCACCCGTCCCGTCCCCGCAATCCCAGGCCCAGGGTCACAGCGGCTCAGCTCTCTTCCTCTCGCGAATCTGCACACTGACTCAGTGGTCTGGACCGTGGCTGCATAGGCAGATCCCAAGAGGAACTTTTAAAACAAGGATCCTCTGACCCCACTCCCAAAGATTCCGGTTTCATTGCGTGGGTATCAGTATTGTTAAAAATGCCCTGGCCTCTCCTGCGTGACCAGGGTAGAGAGCCTGGGTTTTAGCTCCTCTCCCAGCAAGCTCCTGCAGGTCTGTGAGGAAGCCCCGCAGGAGGAGCAATAGCTTCTGAGCTGGGAAGATTAGTGAGTTTGTCTCCAGATTGGAGACCCCATTTCATGTGAGGTCTCCACCTTTTTGGATGGAAGCTGGACACAGTTTAGTTGATGGAGTTGCTTTGTTCTGTGACCGGAGGCTGTCCAACCCTCCACCAACCACTGTCTGGCAAGAATGGGTTACAACTGCAATGGAAAAAAAGCTTCACAAGAGAAGGGCTGCATGGTTTTTACCTTCCATGAGCCGAAAGCAAAGAATGGAGCTGGAGGCATTTTGCTGTAGTTTCAGCCTTCCCAACAATTTGCAGAAGAAAAGATGAGTGAGCCAGAGATGAATGCTTCCTGAAGAACTTCAGTCCAACCTCTAGTTCAGAGGATATTATTAGCCATAATTTCAGCCAATGGCCAGAGAATGGGTTAAACATAGAAATTGAGGGTTACTCACGTTTGGCAGCATCAAGTGGCAATCTTGCAGCCAGGAGCAGAAATCCCAGGAAATAGTAGAGACATTCCATGCTGAATTCTCAGGGACGCAGGCACTCAAGGTTTAACTCTGAATTCCTCTGGGCCCATCCACCAAAAGCAACAGTGCTCTTCTGGCATCTGTGGTGCCTCCCTCTCTATTTTAATTAAATACAGGGCCTCGGGGAGGATCATGTGATGGTATTAAGCGGCATTGCCTGATCTGGTCTCTCAAGTTCAGCCTCTTACAACTCATGTGCTTATGAGTCACTCCTTCTTGGCATCTATTTATTCACTTTTCAGACGCACATTATTTCAATTTTGTGATTCCACATTTACTAGATTCAAGGAGAGTTTTTTCCTATAGATTCTATTTCAATATTTTTTTTTCTTTTTTTTTTTGAGATGGAGTCTCACACTGTCACCCAGGCTGGAGTGCAATGGCATGATCTCAGCTCACTGCAACTTCCACCTCCCAGGTTCAAGCCATTCTCCTGCCTCAGCCTCCCGAGTAGCTGGGATTACAGGTGCCCACCACCATGCCTGACTAATTTTTTGTATTTTTAGTAGAGGGAGGTTTCACTATGTTGGCTAGGCTGGTCTCAAACTCCTGACCTCGTGATCTGCCCGCCTCGGTCTCCCAAAGTGCTGGGATTACAGGCGTGAGCCACCGCGCCTGGCGCAATATTCTTTACCAAATAAAATTTCAATCCTCCAGCCTCACTGATTATCAACTTACTTGGTTCCTATACTGCATCAGGCACCCAGCTCATGTTTAGAGTTCACAGTTATGCATCCTTTCCTATGATGTAGTTGTCCACCTCTTCCTGTGCTCGTGATTGCTTGTATATTTTTTTCCTCCAAGAGGAAGCAAAGATGGAGGAGGTGTATCATCAATCATTTGAAATTGTGGAATACATAAGTGGATGATAACATGAATGTTGTGCCAGGATGTGCTGGAAACAGCTGCCCAGGCCTCTGGTAGCTGAGAAATTTACTCAAAAGCACATTTAGAATATCTGTGCAATTCCATATAACTTTTGTAATAACCTGCATAATTTTTGGTAACTGCTCTCAAAGCATTTATGTGTTGCATTACTCAGGGCCAATTGCATAAAATGTTCTGTGTATTTTTTCATGTTATAGAAAGCAGGCATTAAATGTACAAACAAGTGTGTCTGTAACATAAATTTATACAGTCATATCATTCCTGGTTACAGAATATGCAGAAAATGTGGCAACACGAAAACTTTACCATATGTGACCTTTCTCAAACTCACATTCACATGGCCATTTTCAGTACAGTAGAAACCTTGGTTGCAGGTAAGGGTAAAACTTGGGGTATTGATTTATGGTTCAGTGTGTCAAGGAGGAATGGAAATAGCCTATGAAACTAAAATCCATACAGCAGGAGTGGCTGACTTCCATCCCTAAGGTGGCACACAACTCTGTAGAGTACCTTTTACAGCCTTTGCAGCAAATATGAAGGGGAAAACAACGAAGGGAACACATTATTCATAATTGAAACAAAACAATTTTCAAATATAGATGAATAAAGGAATAATGCAAGTACTTATTAGTTTCATGTAATGTAAAGCAAATAATGTAGACAGTTATTTGCTTTTTAAATTGCTTAAAAACATTTTTCTTTTTTTTAAGAGACAGGCTCTCACTCTGTTACCCAGGCCAGAGTGCAGTGGCATGATTATAGCTCATTGCAGCCTCAAACTCCTAGACTCAAGTGATTCTCCCACCTCAGTCTTCCATGTAGGTAGGACTACAGGCATACGCCACCACACCCTGCTAATTTTTTATTTGCTTTTTATTTTTTGTAGAGACAAAGTCTCACTATGCTGCCCAGGCTGGTCTTGAACTCCTGTCCTCAAGTGATCTTCCCACCTCAGCTGCCTATAGCACTATTTGCTTTTTATGACAAACACATAACGTTTACAATTAAAAAAAAAAAACTTTTCAATTTAAGGAAAAGCTACTACTAACATTTTCAAAGGTATTATTGTCCTTTGTTGCAGACACAGTTCTGGCTCATATTTCTGGCCAGATTAGCCACCCCGTCTCTAAATAAATTGGAAGTTTTAAACTCTTCTGTAACAAAACCTTCATTTTGTTTAGGGAGACACAATGATCAGATCAACTTTTATGTCTTTTTTCCTTCCCTGCACAATCAAGGAGAAGGGGCACAGATAGGACAAGAGTCAAAATGTAGGCAGCTGGACAGAGGTGAATAAGAGAACAAGAGAAAGAGCTTGACTCCAAAGAACTACAAATTGGATAATCTGTCTCCTGATAATCTATGGTTGACAATATATAAAGTAGTTAACTCTGTGTAGGACACAGAGACAGGGCCATTTTGGGTAAAGAATATTCTCAAGCTTGTTTGTTTGCTTTGGAAAGATAAAATTATACTGTAAACAAAGTTTGAAATATTTTGTTGAAATCATTTTTTGAGCTGGTGTAGTGATGTGTACCTGAAGTCCCAGTGATTTGAGAGGCTGAAGCGGGAAGATTGCTTAAGCCCAGGAGTTTGAGTCCAGTCTGGGCAACAGACTGAGACCTCATCTCTTAAAAAAAAAAAGAAAAGAAAGAAAAAAAAAAGAAAGAAAAATTGTTCCTTTCAGATCCTCATCTCTAGGTCTGGTAAATATATTATATGGCTTGGGAGGATGAAGGTTGCTAATCAACTGGCCTTAAGGCAATTGAGAAATGAAAAGGGAAACATCTCAATTATCTGGAATTACAGATACAATTATTCTGTTTGGAAATGATGTTGAGGAAAGCAAATAGTCAGCTTTTGAGAAATGCCCCAAATTGTCTTCTCTTGGCTTCTGACACTCCTCCTGGTGACCACAGTCCCGACTTGAGGAGCGATACTTGGGCTGTGAGGACTGAGGCAGCCACCCCACGGGAGACGGTCGAAATGGCAGGCAGTAGCCACACCCAGGAATCCCGGCAGGCTGCCAAGGAATTCACATCTTTAATTTTAGGAACTGCTCAGTTTAAACTGGTGTTTGAACTGTCTCCAGGTTTACTAAGCTTTGAAATTACTCTCCTACCAAAATGTTTTTCCTTAGTTTTTCAGGGAAAGAAAAAAAAAAAAAAAGGAATTAACATCTTTAATTTTAGGAATTGCTCAATTCAAACTGGTGTTTCTGAGCAAGATTATAAAAATTAGTTAAGATCCTTTTCTCCCAAAAAATGGTCAGAAACTTGGAGTCTGAAAACAACACAAATTTATGATCTTACATTTCTGGAAGCTGAAGAGTGAAATGGCCTCACTGGACTAACATCACAGTGCTGGCAGGGCGGCTCTAGGGCAGAATTGATTTCCTTGCCTTTCCAGCTTCTAGGGGCTGCCCACATTTCCTGGCTCATTGGCCCCTCTGTCTCCAGCATTGTAGCCCTCTGGCACTGATTCCCACGTCTCCCTCTCCCACTCGCAAGGATCCTCGTGATTATACTGGGCACCCCTAGATAATCTGAAATCATCTCCTTGCCTTAAGTCCAGCTGATTAGCAACCTTCATCTGCTCCTTGCCATATAATATATTTACAGGTCCTGGGGGTTAGGATGTGGAAATCTTTGGGGGCCATTATTCTGTCTAGCACAGTTATACAGCAGATGACATGGTAAAAACAATTTATTTTTATTTTTATAGAGATGAGGTATCACTATGTTGCCCAGGCTGGACTCGAACTTCTGGGCTCAAGCAATTCCCCCCTTCAGCTTCTCAAGCAATTCCCCCCTTCAGCTGGGATTTCAGGTGCACACCATTGCACCAGCTCAACAAATTCTATTTTTGAAGAAAGCATGTGATGGAAGCAGTGATAGAAAGTACCTCTCACAGGTTACAGACTTGTTGAAACAAAGCTTTGATATTTGGCAGAACAGAAAGGCAAGAACAAACTACAGGTAGAGGAATCAGTTCAAAGAGAGAGACAGCGCATGTGACTGCCCTGTCCCAATGTGGGCGTTTTAACATGTCATAATCAGAGTCATGGTTTTCAGATTTAAGCATTAGCCAATGACTCAGAGACTTCTGTTTTGTGTATAGTTCTTCAGTCTCTCCTGTCTGGGTATTCTCTGCATGAATAGGTAATTAAAATCCCTTGTTTTCAGGTTTACTAAGCTTTGAAATTAGTCTCCCACCAAAATGTGTTTCCCTAGCTTTTTGGAAAAAGAAAAGAAAGTTAATCACAGGCCAGATGCGGTGGCTCATCCCTGTAATTCCAGCACTTTGGGAGGTAGAGGCGGGAGGATTGCTTAAGTTCAGGAGTTCAAAACCAGTTTGGGTAACATAGTGAGACCCCATCTCTACAAAAAATAAAAAAAATGAGCCAGGCATAGTAGTGGATTAGTATGCACTGACCTATAGTCCCAGCTACTCGGGAGGCTGAGGTGGCAGAATCAATGGAGCCCAGAGGTCGGGGCTGCAGTGAGCCATGTTAGAGCCACTGCACTCCAGCCTGGGTGACAAAGTGGGACCCTGTCTCAAAACAAAACAAAACAAAACAAAATCCCCAAAGGTTAGTGCATCCTTTTCAGTCACCTTTGCAGTGACAATGGCTACTGTGTTTTTAGCCTGTTTTTCCACCTGGAGGAATTTGACACTGGATGCAGGCAAAGGGGCTTTCTTCTTGGAGTGCTGGCTGCAAACATTTTTTTAAAAAAGGACTCTTCTCATGGAATTACTGGCTCCATTTGAAATGACAAAGAGCAATAGGTATAGGAAAATGTGGATGATGGCCGGGTGCAGTGGCTCACGCCTGTAATCCCAGCACTCTGGGAGGCCAAGGTGAGTGGATCATCTGAGGTCAGGAGTTTGAGACCAGCCTGGCCAACATGGTGAAACCCCATCTCTATTAAAAATACAAAAAGTAGCTGAGTGTGATGGCAGGCACCTGTAATCTCAGCTACTCTGGAGGCTGAGGCAGGAGAATTGCTTGAAGCTGGGAGGCAGAGGTCGCAGTGAGCCGAGATTGAGCCACTGAACTCCCGCCTGGGAAACAAAGTGAGACTCCATCTCAAAAAAAAAAAAAAAAGAAAAAGAAAAAGAAACAGAAAAATGTGGATGATCACAATATTTCATCCTACTATTGTTTTTAGACCACTTTCTCTGAATTACAGTATAGAAGGAGAGTAAGACACGAATACTCATTGTGCTGATGTGAAAGCAATGGCAAATATGCTCTTTTCTCTTCTACCTTTAGTGCCCATAGAACAGGGAGACATAGTGGGAGAAGCAGAATGGGATGTATGGAGTGAGAAAAAAGGGAGGGGCCAACATAGAAATCTGAATGCAAACTTGGCTTCCAGTTAATTAATCAATTAACTTAGAGATGGGATATTGCTACCCTACCCAGCCTGGCCTTGAACTCCTGGGAGTCCTGGGCTCAAGCGATCTTCTGCTACAGCCTCTCTCATAGCTGGCATTAAATGCATGCACCACCATACCCAGATGGTTCTTAGTTTTAATATAACTATGGGCTATCCAGAAATGCCTCAGTACACTGGAGCAGGGGCACTGCAGGCATTCACTGAAGCTTAATCATAAGCCCATGAGAGAAGAAGCTAGAGCAGAAATCAAAAAGGAGGTTGACTGTAGAATAAAGGCCAGGAAACAAAAGCTAGAATAGCACCTTGTATCTTTATTCTGACACCTAAATCCAGCTTTTCTCAATGGAATTTTTGGCACCTAAGATAGAGTTTAATTCAGCAAGCACCGATGTAGGTCCTCTTTTCTAAAGTAGCCATCATCTACAAGTCATGAACAACAATCTTAGGAGCATAGGCGCTCATTGTGAAGATAAGACATTAACCCTCAAGGTAGGCATAGTATGAGACATTATTTACATTTTTTATTATAGGAATTTCCAAACATACACAAAAACAGACTAACATAATGAACTTCCATGTACTCCTCACCTACTTCAGTGATCATCAATATATGGCCAATCTTGTTTTGTCCACCTTCTGCAGTAACATTATCTACTGGAGTATTTAAAAATAAATCCTAAACATCATGTGGCAGTCAAACTAAGTCATAAAGACAGGACTACGGGAGTGCAGAGAGATGGAGGATACAGAGAGGTCTTTATGGAAGAAGTATAACTTGACTTAGTTACTATAAAACCATATATACATATATGGTTTATTTTGTTTTTGCTTTAGAGACAAGGTCTCGCTCCGTGAGAGACAAGGTCTCGCTCTGTTGCCCAGGTTGGAGTGCAGTGGCATGATCATGGCTCATTGCAGCCTCCAGCTCCTGGGTTCAAGCCTCACAAGCAGCTGGGACTACAGGTGTGGGCCAACATGCCTTGCTAATTTTTTCTTTTTTGTAGAGATGAGGCCTCACTATCTTGCCCAAGGTGGTCTCAAACTCCTAGCCTCAAACAATCTTCCTGCCTCAGCCTCCCAAAGCCCTGGGATTATAGCTGTGAGCCACCATGCCCGGCCTAGTTCTTAAATGAAGAGTTAAATTGGCTAAGCACAAAAGAGGCTAGGCAGAGAGCACTCCAAGTGGGTGAGAACAATATGATTAAAAGAAGGAACATTTTCAAAAGGGAATGAAGTAGTAATACATGCTATAACATGGGTGAAACTCAAAAACATGATGCTGAGTGAACGAAATCAGGCACAAAAGGCCACATATTCTGTGATTCAATTTATATGACATGTCTAGAATAGGCAAATCCATAGAGACAGAAAGCAGATTGGTGATTGCCAGGGGCTGTGGAAAGGAAGGAATGGAGAGTAATTGCTTAATGCGTATGGAATTTCATTCGGGAATAATAAAAATGTTTAGGAACTAGACAGAGGTGGTGGCGTCACAACATTGTGAATGTACAAGATGCCACTGAATTGTTTACTTTAAAATGGTTAATAATAGCTGGGCATGGTGGCACACACCTGTGGTTCTAGCTACTTGGGAGGCTGAGACAGGGGCAGTTGCTGGAAGCCAGGAGTTGGAGGCAGCAGTGAGCCACGTGAATACCCACCACACTCCAGCCTGGGCAACATAGTGAAACCTTGTCTCTAGAAAAGCAATTTAAAAAAAAACATGTACTATATATGTATAAACTTATATATACATACACATTTATATAACATTAATATTAACCATATAGAACCATATATACACATACATATACATATGTATATATGTATATATGGTTAATATTAATATATGGTAATATATATTAACCATATATAACCATATATACATATATGGTTAATATTAATGTCTCAGAGCATGACAGGGTGTGCAGCCAGGGCGTGAGGAAGGGGCTGTGCAGTTTCATCTGCTTCTGGGGAGGGCTGCTTAATACAAACATAATGTGAACCACGTAAATGATTTTTTTTTTTTTTGTACTATTTCATAGTGGAAATGTGAATGATATTAAATTTCCTGGTAGCCACATTAAATAAAAAGTAAAAAGCAGCAGTTGAAATTATTTAAATAATGTACTTTATTCAATATATTTAAAACATTGTAATTTCAATATGTAATCACTATATGAAATTATTGAGATTTTTTTTTTTTTGTGCAAAGTCTCTGAAACCTGGTGTGAGTTTTGCACTGACAGCACATGACAGTTCAGACCAGCTCATTGCAGGAGCTCGCAGCCACATGTGCCAGCAGCTACTGTACTGGACAGCAGTTCTGGAGGGACACAAAAGGCTTCTGGAGGGGCCACAGCTTGGGCCTCTCTCAGCGGGGAAAGGTGTGGAAACCCTGGCCCAGGGAAGTGCTGAGGCCTCCCAGCTCTAAGGGTGACAGGCTCCAGTGGGCCAGGGGACAGGGCTGTGCCTGATTTTTATGGAAAGTGAGTATCACAGGGAAGATATTTGCATGTGCATCTTGTATTTTTTTCTCTGACCAATTTCCCAGGAGTGGCAATAAAGAAGTGGAAATGTAGAGGCCGAGTTCCCATCACACATAATTGATTTAATGACCACTCCCCACACCCGACTGTCCGTCTCCAGCTTTCTTTTCAAAGTAGAAATAAATCTTGCAAAACTTGCTTGTAAAACTTTTTGATCTCAACCTAGTCATCAGTGCCTTGCTCAAGATAATGTTTAAGTGTTAGCCAAGAGTAAAATCTTGCAAGGCAACTAATTTCAGGACAAGTGTAGGGTATGTACCAACAATTTTGTAAAATTTAATTTCATTTTGAAATAATTTCCAACATACAGAAGAGTTACAAAAATAGCACAAGAGGGCCAGGCGTGGTGGCTCATGCCTGTAATCCCAGCACTTTGGGAGGTTGAGGCGGGAGGATCACGAGGTCAGTAGTTTGAGACCAGTCTGACCAACATGGTGAAACCCTGTCTCTACTAAAAATACGAAAATTAGTTGGTGTGGTGGTGGGTGCCTGTAATCCCAGCTACTCAGGAGGCTGAGGTAGGAGAATTACTTGAACCTGAGAGGCCGAAGTTCACCGTTGCACTCCAGCCTGGGCGAAACAGTGAAACTCCGTCTCAAAAAAAAAAAAAAGAATAGTACAAGAACTATCATGTATCCTTTACCCAGATTTACCAATGTTAAAATTTTGCCACATATGCACGATATCTAATTTACATATATGTGTGTATGTAAGCATACATACTTATTATTAGTTTTATAATGAACTATAAGTTGCAGACATCATACTCCTTTACTCTTATTTTCTTCAGCTGCTATTTCCAGAGATCAACGACATTCTCTTAATGTAAGTACAGTGCAGTTATCAAAATCATGAAATTTAACATTAATACAATACTACTATCTAATCCCCAAATTTTGCCAATTATCCCAATAACATGCTTTATAGCAATTCCCCCTCTAATTCGGGATCCAATCAAGGATCATGCTTTATTGTTGTCATGTCTCTTTCGTCTCCTTTAATTTGGAACTTTCCTAACTTTGTCTTTCATGACATTAATATTTTTGAAGAACATAGGCTGGTTTTTAATAGAGTGCCCCTCATTTTGGAGTTGTGTGATGTAGATTCAGGTTATGTGTTTTGGACAAGAATACCACATACCTGATATTACTTCCTTTGCAGTGCATCACATCTTCCAATCACTTTCCATTCATTAAATTAAAGATGATATGATTTAAACAGAAATATCTACAGACTCACCACAGGGCCAGGCATAGAGCAGGCTCTGAAACATTCTTATGAATTGATTGAGGCTTGGAGACCTTATGTCAGTAAGACAGGCGATTCCTATTCTCACAAGAAATTTATCAAACAAATTAAAGTTTCATGCACATAAAAAGCAGCAAGGTTCTCTGATTTTAGTCTATATGGGGAAATTCTGAAAAATGTTTAGAACATGCTCTCATAGAGAATATTTACATAAATGTAATGAGATATATACCTCAGCTCTCCTATATAAAAACACACTCTTAAAAAAAATATATATATATATATATATATATACATATATATATACATATACATATATATATATATATACATATATATATATATATATATGAACACACTCTTGCTTGTTATAGCAGATCCTTTTTTATAAGAGGCTACATTCCAGAAGTTTCCCATCTTACCCTCTACCTTCAGAGTTTTCTTAGTTCACTGGGCCTGGACAATAACTTTCTGGCACATTTATTTACTTCCCTTTTATTAATCATGTGAATTCAAAAGCTCAAATATTTATAGCTAAATGGTATATTTTCACTAATTCTTTACAATGGAATGACTGCAAATGAGATGGAAGTTTTGCTCAGAACCTCTAACTAAAGGCTAAATATGGAAATAGAGGCAAAAGAAATACAATGCAGTAAAGAGTCTGCACAGCTGTATAAAACGAAACAGGATGACATTCCAGAGCCGAACCGCTGAGCAGAGTTAGATTTAGGGCCGAGCATCAGGGCTTCCCACATCGTTCTATCCAGGAACCTGCAGATAGGGTGGAAAGGGCTATGGGGGGAAGCTCCCACAGCTCTCTTGACTCCCTTCCTTTCCACCCATTCTCCACAAAATGGAAATTCTATTAAGATTTTTGAGTGAGTGAGTGAGTGTGTGTGTTGGGCAGGAGGTAACAAGAGGTCACAAAAGGTGCAATATTTGACTGATGCAGAGAGCGCCCTCTTGGTTATAGTTAAACTTCCGGACGTATAGACAGACGCTGGTTCATAGCAGTAGTTGATGTTTTAAAGTTTAGATGTTTTTTGTTGCTCTTTTGAGCAATTCTTCGCAGTCTTCTGACGTTAGGAAACATCTACAAAGTCAGGACTACGCACTTGATTGATCAAAGCAATTGCAATCAGTATTTTATGCAAACAGTATTTTATTTGCCCCATAGATGTCTGTAATTTCTTACCATCGCCCCTACTTCCTCCAAGTTCCTCTTGGGGAGGACTGTGTGGATGGACTCTGTGTTCATACCTGGGTCAGATGGGATGGTCAGAGCAGGACAGGGAGAGTGGGGAGACAGATTCCACCAAAGTCACAGACTGAAGAAAAGTTGAGAAACACTGGTAGGAACAAGCAGAGCAAGGAAATTTTAAAAAGGTGTAAAAAACCATCATCTCAGAGCTCTCTGTAAAGTTGGCACTTTTTATTTCTTTCTCTTTCTCTCTCTCTCTTTCTCTCTCCTTTGTCACCCAGGCTGGAATGCAGTGGCACGATCTCAGCTCACTGTAACCTCTGCCTCCCAGGTTCAAGCGATTCTCCTGCCTCAATCTCCTGAGTAGCTGGGATTACAGGCGCCCGCCACCATGCCTGGCTAATTTTTGTATTTTTAGTAGACATAGAGTTTCACCATGTTGGCCAGGCTGGTCTCGAACTCCTGGTCTCAAGCGATCAACCTACCTCGGCCTCCCAAAGTGCTGGGATGCATTTCAAGACATCCAATTTTAAAAGTCATGTTGCATTTCTTGTTAGTTCTTGTTTGATTGGGACTTCATTTGCTCATCTGCTGAGTCTTGTAGGCAGAGGGTCACAGGCAAAGCATACAACCTGTGAGCCGGGAGAATCAAACGGGCTACCTGCCAAGGCATGCTCGTGGGCTCTGACTCACCGGGGCTGGGATCCCATGCTGACCTCTGGCTCCGCGTCTCCTGGGAACCTGTGTGTTCACATCCCTGTCTTCCTTTTCGACACTGATTGTGTACTTTGGTTATATGCCATTACTATAGCTCAAACTGTAAGTTTGATTGCTTAACTATTGCAAGAGATGACTCTGATGGTCCTGATGAGTCAACCATTATGATGAAGAGCAGAGCTTTTACTGCACAAGGCCTATGGGACACTCTTCAACTTACAGCCTTACACCATGTGACTGTTCAGCAGCAGAAGAGTCCTGACTGTGGAACATTGAATTTGATTAGAAAAGGCCACCCAGAACTTATAAAAGCTACTCAGCTAACTTTTGTGCTTCTATGATTTCAAAACCATGTGAAACAACTTGAAGAAATTATCTTTTCCTATTGCCCACACTGGAGAGCAGTGGTGCAATCTCACTGCAACCTCCACCTTACGGGTTCAAATGATTCTCCTGCCTCAGCCCCCCGAGTAGCTGGGATTACAGGTGTGGTGACACACAGCTGTAATCCCACACTAACTTTTGTATTTTTAATGGAGACAGGGTTTTGCCATGTTTGCCAGGTTGGTCTCAAACTCCTGACCTCAAGTGATCAGCCCACCTCGGCCTTCCAAAGTGCTGGGATAACAGACATGAGCCACTGCGCCCCACCAAGAAATTATCTTATTTTAAAATGAGTTACCCATCTCAGGAGAGGTTGGAATTAAATTTGGTTCTGCGCATAAAAAATAGTTCTAATTTCTGGGTTGTCTTTCAAAAGTCAGAAATCAGCCTCCCTATTAATCAGCCTTGGGGCAGATACTTTTCTTTGCCGACCCCAAAGACATTTATTGATTCCTCATTCCCTGATGCTGCTGCAGTTTTGGGTGGAAACCTCTAGTTCTCAAGGGAAGGGGTCCAGACCCTAGTGTGAGGGAGCATGTGATCCACTCCTGGCTAATGCCATGAGAGGAAGTCTGCTTTGGGGCTCCAAGGATTATTTTCCTCCTTGACTTGTTTACTAGGTCAAGTTATTTGCACATGTTGCTGTGCATGTTCTGTCTTTCAACAAAGGTTGTATGAGGAAATGATCCAAGGAGATGGGTGCTGTGGCCATCCTGAAACCATGTGGGCAGGGGGAAGAGGCGTTGACTCAAGGCCCTGATCCAACGCCACTGAGTTTGAAGCAGTGCCAGTTTTCTCTCTAGAGTTCTTGTTATATGAAAACCAAAATCCTGTCGGTAGGGTATTCTGTTACTTGAAACCAAAAGTAGTCCACAGTGATGGAAATAGCACCAATTACCTGCCAGGCCCTGTGCTGAGCAGTCAGGGAAATAAGACAAATATTGGATATGATATCCATCCTCAAGGGGCACACAAGAGTTCAGGGGTTGGCATTTTTTTTTTCTGCAAAGGGCCAGGTAGTACATATTTTTGGCTTTGTGGGCCATATGGTCTCTGTCATAACTACTTAACTGTGCAGTTGTGAGAAAGCAGCCATCCACAGTCTGTGTTCCAATCAAACACATGAACAGTGAGAGTTGTATTTCACATAATGTTAATGTGTCACGAAATATTATTCTTATTTTGCTTTCTCTGACTTAACCAATTAAGATGTAAAAATCTTTCTTAGTAGGCTGTATGAAAATATGTGGTGGGCTGGATTTGCCTCACGGCCATAGTTTGCTGACCTCTGTTCTGGGCAAAGGAGAAACCTAGAAGAAGAAGAAGGAAAAAAAAAGACACAACACTGAAGGTAGAGAAAATGCAGGCTTCAAGGTTTTGATTTTCTTTCACTTTTATCCTTAAACAAAAGATAATCTCTCAGCCGTTGAGAAGGGCTGACCAAGAGGTGAGCGAGAACTGGAAAACCAATCTGAATGGAAGAAATGTTCAAGGAATTGTATGTATCCGAATTTTTGCTTGAGAGGTTCTTTCCCTAGGTCACTGAGATATTCATTCACCTACATTTCCTTCTAGTAATCTCATTGCTTTATATTTTGGTCCTTTTTTTTTTTAAGATGGAGTCTCGTTCTGTCACCCAGGTGGGAGTGCCGTGGCATGATCTCGGCTCACTGCAAACTCCACCTCCCAGGTTCAAGTGATTCTGGTGCCTCAGCCTCCCAAGAAGCTGGGACTACAGGTGTATGCCACCTCACCCAGTTAATTTTTGTATTTTTAGTAGAGATGAGGTTTCACTATATTGGCCAGGCTGGTCTCAAACTCCTGAGCTCAGGTGATCCACCCGCCTCGGCCTCTCAAAGTGCTGGGATTACAGGTGTGAGCCTCTACGCCCTATATTTTGATCTTTAATCAACCTGACCTAGAGTTCACTTTATATGGAGTGTTAGGTGGGGATCCAGCTGTATTTTTATTCACATAGTAGCAAGATTTCCTGGTACCATCTTCTGAGAAATCCTTCTTTTCCCTGGTTCATTGCAGAGGATGATTGGAGGCAACCTGGGTGTCTGTCACCTGGGAAGGGGAGAGTGAAATATAAGGATGCACACCAGGTAGTCGCAGGCAGATGTCAGAAGAGAAGATGAGAAGTCCTCATGGCAGCATGGATCTTAAGACTGTGTGGGGAACACTCCATTCATCAGCTGTGTAACTTGAAGTCAGGCATTCACCACCGCAACACTCCCTTTAAACAAATACTTGGAAACAGAATGGTGGGGTAGGTGGATGTGGGAGTAAGGAAAGTGGATAAAAGAGAATAAATAAAATATAAAGCAAGAGAAGGGACTTACGCTGACTAATGGCAAACATGTGCCTTGAACTGAGGAATGAAATGAACTCAACTCTCCTCACCTAGGTTAATAACCAAAAAAAAAAAAAAAAATTGAAGAACATCTTGAAAAAGCAGCTCAGTTTCCTGTTGTGACCTGGGGGCTTCCTGCTTATTCCTGCCTTCTGAGTGAAAGTAGTTTATCACCTGGGGACATCCTCCTAGCGGGAGAGGCAGATCCTGTGTTAGGGAGCAGGAATGTGAGGAAGGACAGGAGCAGACTTCCAGGAAGACCATTCTGGCAACGTTGTGAAGGCTGGATGGGAAAGTCACTGTCATCCATCCAGGACATAATGATGACTGTGACGATTGCTTTTCATATGCTGGACAATAATCGAAGCATTCTACACACTCACGACAGCCCCTTGGGGTAGGTACTCCAATTGTTCCGATTTTATAGATGAGGAGACTAGGGCACAGAGAGAAGTGATTTGCCCAAGATCACACAGCTAGTAAGTACTGGATCTGGCATTTTTTTTTTTTTTTTTTTTTTGAGACGGAGTCTGGCTCTGTTGCCCAGGCTGGAGTGCAGTGGCCGGATCTCAGCTCACTGCAAGCCCCGCCTCCCGGGTTCACGCCATTCTCCTGCCTCAGCCTCCCGAGTAGCTGGGACTACAGGCGCCCGCCACCTCGCCCGGCTAGTTTTTTTTGTATTTTAGTAGAGACGGGGTTTCACCGTGTTAGCCAGGATGGTATCGATCTCCTGAACTCGTGATTCGCCCGTCTCGGCCTCCCAAAGTGCTGGGATTACAGGCTTGAGCCACCGCGCCCGGCCTGGATCTGGCATTTGAATCCCTGCTGTCTGGTTCCAGAATCTGCCGTTGGACCTTCTCACTGTGCGGAGGGCCTCACTAGATGTTAGCAGTATCTGGTGAAGCCACCTGCCTGCACCACTTAATTCATGTCTTGATATTTCAAATGGGAACAAAAGTTTAGTGTTTTGTTTTGTTTTTTTAAATATGAGGCAGCCCACCAGGTGGCTCATGCCTGTAATCCCAGCACTTTGGGAGGCCGAGGCGGGTGGATCACCTGAGCTCAGGAGTTCGAGACCAGCCTGGCCAACATGGTGAAACCGCGTATCTACTAAAAATACAAAACTGAGCTGGGCATGATGGCTCATGTCTGTAGTCCCAGCTACTTGGGAGGCTGAGGCACGAGAATAACTTGAACCTGGGAGGTGGAGCCTGCAGGGAGCCGAGATTATGCCACTGCGCCCCAGCCTGGGCAACAGAGTGAGAAACTGTCTCAAAAATAAATATAAATAAATAAATAAATAAATAAACAAACAAACAAACAAACAAACAAACAAAATGAGGCACTCCGTACTACAGGGGACAATATACAGATTTTGTTTTGAATACTTTTTTCAGGATTTTTTTTTCTTGTAGTTTTATTTCTCAGGTAATTGATATAGACTAGGCACAGTGGCTCATGCCTATAATCCCAGCACTTTGGGAGGCTGAGGTGTGAGGACTGCCTGAACCCAAGGAGTTCAAGACCAGCCTGGGTAACACGGGGAAACCTCATCTTTACAGAAAATTTAAAAATTAGTCGGACATGGTGGTGTGTGCCTATAGTTGCAGCTACTTGGGAGGGCGATGTGGGAGTATTACATGAGCCCAGGAGGTAGATAGAGGCAACAGTGAGCCATGATTGTGCCACTACACTCCAGCCAAGGAAATAGAGCAAGACTCTGTCTCTTAAAAAAAAAAAAAAAAAAAAAAATATATATATATATATATATATGCATTTTTTTAAAGAAAAGAACATGCCCCTCCACATTTCTGACTAAAAATGGTCAGTGGTATATTAATCATAGCTCACTTTTTGTAGAGACAGGGTCTCACTATTTTAAATTTTTTTGTCCAGGCTGGCCTTGAAGTCCTGGGCTTAAGCGATCCTCCCACTTCAGACTCCCAAACTTTGGTTATCACGGGTGTGATCACTGGGTGATCACCACACCCAGCCAGTCTATGTTCTTTGCTAGTGCCACTAAACATGCTGTGAACTGTCCCTTCTGGGCCTGGATATTGAGAATGACCAAAAAACGTGAGAAGGGGCCACTTTGATGGAGGTACAACTACGACAAGTCAACAGGTTGACTGTGCCTTTTAATCTCTAATTATATAGTTTGTAACTTAATCAGTGGGAAAGATTTTGGCATATCTTCCTAAGTCTCGAAAATAAATGACTGCATTTTGCACTACCAAACAGATCAAAGTACTGCCAGTGAGTACAATAAAACGCAGAGGAAAGAAGATGATTAGAATAATGTCAATGAACTGTTTAAGAGGGAAAGTTAAAGATTTTACATTCAGGGCTTTCCAGTGCTAAACTGATCTTTCAGGCCAATGTTTTGGAGTGTGTTCAAACCCAGAAAAAAGAGCGACATTCTTCATTAGCTGGCAATGACAAGAAGCATTTTCAGTGGGATTTAATGCTGGGCATAGACTGCAGTAAGCACGAAAATAACTGAGGGGGCTGAACTCATTGAATTGATTTGTGCTGTTTACTGATGTTCAAAAATAAAAAGACCCCATTGATTCAAGTTCTCTGCCCCTGAATCCTTTCATCAAGTGTGCAAGGAATTGGCATGATGCACAAGGCCAAAAAAAGTGACACCATGAAAAAGAGAATCGTAAAGGAAGTGGACTTTTCTGGCAGGAACACACCAGGGCCTGTGAAAGGGAACACTGAACGTCTGTGGGGCTGGGCCAGGGGCCACAGCTGTCAGATGGGGCCTGAGCGGAACACGTGGCTTCTGCCGAAGGAATTGGGTTTCTGAGAAAGAATTAAGGCCTGGGCCAAGGTGGCAGAGGAGAGCTCAGAATGGTGAGAAAGACAGCTGGGGTTGGCACCAGGAGAGCACACCAGGCCCCCTGAAAGGCAGCCCTGCTGTGAATAAGGGCCATTGTACAATGACACTTCAGCCCCCAGGGGCTCACCCAGACCTACTGAGAAGAAGTGGCTGTCCTTCTGGGTCAGCTCACACCAGATTCCATGACACACAGTGCTAGAGATTAAAGGCTCAATACAACTTCTATGAGGAGGGGATTATGAAAATATGCTCGCAGAGGTACAATCTTCAGAAAGACAGCAGGCCAAAAGGGGACAGCCCTGTAAGGGAGGTAGATTAAAAGGGCAATCAGGAAACAACATAAAGAAGGACGAGGAGGAGGAGAAAGGGGCCTTAAGACTAGGCCCTCACTTTTTCTCTAACACACACACCCCCACACACACACATCATTATGTATATATTTACATTTTATTATGAAAATTTCAGACATAAAACAGTACAATGATTCCTGTATATCCATCACCTAGATTAATAATTATTAACATTTTACTATATTTCTTCACATTTTCTTTATTTATCTCTCTCTCTCTCTTTTTTTCTTCTTTTTTTTTTTTTTTGACAGAGTCTTGCTCTGTCACACAGGCTGGAGTGCAATGGCATGATCTTGCCTCACTGCAACCTCTGCCTCCCGGTTCAAGCGATTCTCCTGCCTCAGCTTCCCGAGTAGCTGGGATTACAGGTGTGCACCACCACACCTAGCTAATTTTTGTATTTTTAACAGAGACAGGGTTTTGCCATGTTGGCCAGGCTGGCCTTGCACTCCTGACCTCAGGTGATCCACCCACCTCGGTCTCCCAAAGTGCTGAGATTATAGGCGTGAGCCACCACACTTGACCCTACTTATTTCTTTATCATTATTTATTTATTTTGAGATGGAGTCTTGCTCTGTCGTCCAGTTTAGAGTGCAGTGGTACGATCTTGGCTCACTGCAGCCTCCGTCTCCCAGGTTCAAGTGATTCTCGTGCCTCAGCCTCCTGAGTAGTTGGAACTACAGGCCTGCGCTACCACACCCAACTAATTTTTTTTGTATTTTTAGTAGAGATGGGGTTTCACCATGTTGGCCAACCTGGTCTCAAACTCCTGACCTCAAGTGATCTGCCTGCCTCCCAAAGTGCTGGGATTACAGATGTGAGCCACCATGCCCGGACTTCTTTACCTTTATTTTTAAACAAATCACAGATACTTCCTTAGTACTTTCACATGCATCACTAAAAAAAGAGCATTTTTCATAACTCCAACTTACAACAGTTACATGTTAACAATAATTCCTTAATATTGCATTATGCTTAGTCACTGTATTAGTTACCTGGGGCTACATAACAGATTATCATAAATTTAGTGGCTTGGAAATGCACAAATTCATTATCTCACAATCTCCATGGGTTAGAAGTCTGAGCACAGCTTAACTGGGTCCTCTGTTCAGCATCACACAGGCTGTGATTAAGGTGTCAGCTAGGCTGTGTTCATTCTAGATCCCAGGGTCTTGTTCCAAGTATATATGTTTGTTAGCAGAATTCAGTTCCTGGTGGTTGTAGGACTGAGGTTTCCATTTTCTTGCTGGTCAGCTACTCTCCCAGCTCTCTGCTTCTCTTTGCAGTGCAGCTCCTCAAAAGAATGGCCATGCTTGCTGCCTCCACGCCCTCTCCCCATTCCCCTTTTGAAACCATTGCAATCAGGGTTTCTTTCCCACCTTCCCATTGGACAGCTCGTCACCATGACCTTCTTATGGTGTCAAATCTGCTGGTCCATTCTCGGGCTTCATCTTGTTTCAACTAAAAGCACCATCAGGCACTGCTGGTCACCCTCATCCTTGCAATCCTTTTTCCTGGATTCTGGAACCCACTTCTCCTTGTCCCTCCTGCTCAGTCTCCTTGCTAGTTCCTTCTCATCTCGACCTCTGGATGTCACAGTGCTCCAATCTCTTCTCTGCTCTAGCTACATGTACTCCTTAGGTGAGCTCATCCAGTATCATGGCTTTAAAAGCCTGCTGTGTGCTGGTGACCCCAAAAATGTTTATCTCCAGCCTAGTCTTTCTTCCTAAACCTCAGATATAGAGATAATAGTAACAAAAATAAAATAAGCAGTGCATTTGTGTATTGTGTATATGTATTTGCTAGGTTATTAATTAAAATAATAATTAAACAAACCATCATTAATTAAAGTTATTATTAGTATTAGTATTATTATCATAGCAAACACATATACATTGATTATTTGGTGCCAGGCACAGTTTTAAACAATTTACAAACATTAACTTATTTAATTTCTCATAACAACACTACTCGAGAAGATACTGAAATAAATGGTTATTAAATAACATTATTATTGTCATTTTACAGCTGGTAAAACAGGCACAGGGAGGTTAAGATACTTGCTCAATGTCACACAGCTAATAAATGATGTAGCTATGATATGAAACCAAGCAGACTGGTTCCAGAATCTGTGCTCTTACTACTACCTTACACTGCATTTTACTTCCCTGCCTACTGCTCAGCTCTAGTCATATATCGAAATGACACCTTACATTTATAGTGTTTAAAACTGAACTCCAGATTTTCTTTCCCAAACTGATTCCATCCGCAGCATGACGGATATTGTGGACTGACTCTCTCAACATCTATCCCAACCACCCTCTAAGAGTGCCTTCCATGGCTGAGCGTGGTGGCTCATGCCTGTAACCCCAGCACTTTTGGAGGCTGAGGTGGGCAGATCACCTGAGGTCAGGAGTTCAAGACCAGCCTGGCCAACACAGTGAAATCCCGTCTCTACTAAAAATACAAAAATTATCCAAGCCTGATGGTGCCTGTAATCCCAACTATTCGGGAGGCTGAAGCGGGAGAATCGCTTGAACCTGGGAGGTGGAGGTTGCAGTGAGCCAAGATCGTACCACTGCCCTATAGCCTGGGCAACAGAGTCAGACTCCGTCTCAAAAAAAAAAAAAAAAAAAAAAAAAAAAAAAAGGCCTTTCAATATTGCAGAGGCCAGAAAGCTAAAAAAAAACACATTTTCCAGACTTCCTTGCTGCCAGGGTTCCAGATGTCATTTAGCTTTTTTTCTTTTTCCTTTTTCTTTTTTTTTTTTTTTTTTTTCGCTCTTGTTGCCCAGGCTGGAGTGCAATGGCACAATCTGGCTCACTGCAACTTCTGCCTCCTGGGTTCAAGTGATTCTCCTGCCTCAGCCTCCCGACTAGCTGGGATTACAGGCGCCCACCACCATGCCTGGCTAATTTTTGTATTTTTAGTAGAGATGGGGGTTTCACCATGTTGGCCAGGCTGGTCTCGAACTCCTGACCCCTGGTGATCCACCTGTGTTGGCCTCCCAAAGTGCTGGGATTACAGGTGTGAGCCACCATGCCCGGCCTGTCATTTAGCTTTTGACAATCAGACGTGAGACCTGAATTTGGAACTGATTTAATGAGGAGGAGAGGCAAGACATATGCGTCTGTTTTGTTAGTGAAGACCCCACCAGAAGCGGTACAGCTCTGAGGCTGGCGGAGGGAGCGGTGGCTTCCCAATTTAGCAGAGGCAGCTTGCTGATTGTGGCAGGAACAGCAGTTCCCTTGGCGACAAGCTTTGTGATGTGTCTCCAAGAGTTGTTCCTGGATACTGAGTCTAGCAGCTATATTGTTGGCCCTCTTAATGATCTTGTAATTCATTTTATACTCAAAAATGTCTCCTACTGCTTAGCGTAGCTCGATTGGACTCTGTTCTCTGCAACTGAAACTTGACTGGTACTTGCAGTCTTCCTTATCTGAGTGACAACGCCTTTCTTCATGGGTGTGGATATAACTTGTACACTTTAAATGTGTGTGGCTTATTGTCTCTTATACCTCAACAGAGCTGTTTAAAATATAATTGATTTTGAGTTCATTTTATATATAATGTGAGGTATAGCTCGAAGTTCAGTTTATACATATAAATATCCAGTTATTCTAGCACAATTTGTTGGAAAGACCATCCTTTCTTCACTAAACTGTCTTCACACCTTAGTAAAAAAATCAGTTGTCAGGCCAGGCATGGTGGCTCACACCTGTAATCCCAGCACTTTGGGAGGCTGAGGTAGGCAGATCACTTGAGCTCAGGAGTTTGAGACCAACCTGGGCAACAGGGAGAAACCCTGTCTCTAGCAAAAATACAAAAATTAGCTGGGTGTGGTGATATGAGTCTGTAGTCCCAGCTACTTGGGAGGCTGAGGCGGGAGGTTGGCTTGAACCCAGGAGGTGAAGGTTGCAATGAGCCAAGATTGCACCACTGCACTCTAGCCTGGGCAACAGAGCCATATCCTGTCTCCAAAAAAAAAAAAAAAAAAAAAAAAAAAAAAAAAAAAAAAAAAAAATTAAGTTGTCCATACATGTATAGATCTATTTCTGGAGTCTATTCTGTTTCATTGATCTATTTGTCTTTTTGCCAACACTACACTGTCTTGATTACTGTAGGTTTATAATACATCTTTAAAATTTATTTTATTATATTTTTTGTAGAGATGGGGTCTTGCTATATTGCCCCGGCTGTTCTGAAACTCCCAGCCACAATTGATCCTCCTGCCTCAGACTCCCAAAATGCTGGGATTACAGACATGAGCCACTGGGCCCTGCCTATAATACAACTTGAAATCAGATAGTGTTAGTCCTCCAACTTTGTTGTTCTTTAGACTGATAGATTCTTATTTCACGAGTTAAAATTTATTACTGTAATTATTTATTTTAATTGTTCTATATTTGGCCAATGGGGTCTCTTTGAGCTAGCTCCTGCATTCTTTTGAAATGGCCCCAAGATTCACTGAGCCCTTACTTTTTTGTCATGATCCAGGCTTATCTTGTATTTTCCCTGGCCCAGCCAAGGAGTCAGATATTTCCCCAAAGAGCCCTAATTCTCAGTGCAGTGTGATATTTAGAAATTGTGACCTTGGTGCTAGGTGTGCTAATGGCTACTGGGTGTCGTTGCTTGTAGGTCCTTTCTTTGTGTGTGTGTCTGTGTATCTGCACCACATGTAATTCTATTTTTCTCTCTATATTAAAAATCTTGCATTCACATCAATACCTTCAATTCCAATCTAATATCACAGGACTCATTCAAATCTTACCCCTTTTCATCCTTGTAAATCCACTGTTCAAAAGTGAGAAACGTGACTCTCATTATCCTCAATATAATACTTGCTTGTGGCTGGGTGCAGTGGTTCATGCCTGTAATGCCAGTACTTTGGGAGGCCGAGTCAGGAGGATTGCTTGAGACCAGGAGTTCGAGATCAGCCTGGCCAACATGGCAAAGCCCTCTACTAAAAATACAAAAATTAGCTGGGCATGGTGGCATGTGTCTGTAGTCCCAGCTACTTGCAAGGCTGAGGCATGAGAATTGCTTGAACCCAGGATGCAGAGGTTGCAGTGAGCTGATATTGCAACGCTGTACTCCAGCCTGGGCGACAGAGTGAGACACTATCTCAAAAACAACAACAACAGCAAAACATTTGTTTGCTTAACCCTGGAATATAAAGAAAGTAGTTTTAGAATTTTCAACCCTGTATGAAAAACCAACTTGCTAATAGAGTTTAATATCTGCTACAGTTCTTTTTTGTCTTTAGTCTGAGGGTATATAATCAAAATGCTCTCTTCAAACGTTACCTGTGACTGGAATACGTGTTTCTAAAGAAGATATACAAATGGCCAAAGAGCACACAAAAGATGCTCAATGTCACTATTCATTGGGAAATGTAAATCAAAACCACCAAGAGATACTGAGATACCACTCCATGCCACTAGGATGGCTACAATTTTTTAAAATGGAAAATAACAAGTGTTGGCGAGAGTGTAAAGAAATTGGAAGCCTCATATGTTGCTGGCGGGAATGTAAAATGGTGCCTCTGCCGAAAACAGTTTGGTGGTTCCTAAAGAAGTGAAACATGCATGGCTGGGCGTGGTGGCTCATGCTTGTAATCCCAGCGCTTTGTGAGGCCGAGGTGGGCGGATCACCTGAGGTCAGGAGTTTGAGACCAGCCTGGCCAATGTGGCAAAATCCCATCTCTATCAAAAATACAAAATTTAGCTGGGCATGGTGGTGCATGCCTGTAATCCCAGCTACTCGGGGGGCTGAGGTAGGAGAATTGCTTGAACCTGGGAGGCAGAGGTTGCAGTGAGCCGGGATTGTGCCGCTGCACTCCAGAATGGGTGACACAGCAAGAATCCGTCTCAAAAAAAAAAAAAAGAAAAAAAGAAGTGAAACATACAATTACCACATGCCCCAGCAGTTCCACTCCTACACCCCCATAAATTGAAAACAGGAGTTTAAACAAAATCTTGTACATGAATGTTCATAGCAGCACTATACACAATAGCCAAAAGGTAGAAACAACCCAAATGTCTATCAACAGATGAACAGATAAAATGTGGCATATCCACACCATGGACTATTTTCCAGTCATAGAAAGGAATGAAGAGCTTACACAGGCTACAGCATGGGTGGACCTTGAAAACATTACCCTGGGTGAGGCCAGACGTGGTGGCTCACGTCTGTAATCCCAACACTTTGGGAGGCCAAGGTGGGTGGATCACCTGAGGTCAGGAGTTCGAGACTAGCCTGGCCAACATGGGTTTTTAGTAGAAACTCCATCTCTACCAAAAATACAAAAATTAGCTGAGTGTTGTGGTGGGCGCCTGTAGCCCCAGCTACTTGGGAGGCTGAGGCAGAAGAATCACTTGAACCTGGGAGGTGGAGGTTGCAGTGAGCCAAGATTAACCTGAGTGACAGAGCGAGACTCCATCTCAAAAACAAACAAACAAACAAACAAAAAACACAAAAACACACACACACAAAACAAAAAGAACACATTACCCTGGATGAAAGAAGCTGGACACATATCTTGACCCACACTGTATGACTCCCTTTATACGAACTACAGAAGAGGCAAATCCATAGAGAGTCTGTGTCCATCAGGTGCTTGTAATCCCTTCCCTTCGGTCCTCCTCTAACCCCCATTTTCTGTCTCATCCCGTGCCGGCTTCATGCTGTGCCCTTGTGTCCAAGACTGGTGACCACGCAGATATTTCCATTCTTCAGACTGGAGTAGCTTCAACATCAACAAAACTCTCTCTAATACTGGTTACCTCCTATAGATTATTATCCTGAAAGATATGCTCATTCCACCAGCAGACAGGGGAGGAGGTGGAGGGACAAAATGGGCAAAGGGACAGACAGTTCCTTTTAGCCACAAGCTCCCCACTCTCAAAGGGTGGGGCTGCCCCTGCCCCATGTTTAGTGAGATTAGAGTGTGTGGTCCTGCTGGGCCACGTGAGAGGTGATCTCCTGGAATGCACTGAGCCAGTCGTAGGTCAGTTGCAATGAGATGGTTTCCTGATACGCATTGTGAGAAGCTGTCCCTGGTTCCTACGCTTTGCACAGTGGAGTCCTCTCTGCTCAGAAAACTTCCCTCTCCTTCCATGACAACATTAGCCTCATCACTGACCCAGCCATGCTGCCTTCTTCCTGAAGTCAGCCCTCTGAGGATTCTGGGGGAGGAGGTTGGTTGCCCCTGATACTCGATGGGAAGGGGATCCACTCCTAGCCAAAACCGGGGGTCACTGGGCTCTCCACCCACTAATTGTCCCAAACCTTCTCTTTGCAGAGGTTAGGGGTGAGCGGGTGGGGGTACACTTGGAACACTGTCAGCACTCTGATGAGGCTGTTGCTGTCTGGAGGCTGGGTGGATTCCACCAGTTCTCCAGTTCCCCCGCTGGTAAGAAGCTGTGGGGATATGTTCTCAGAGTAACTCAGGCTCTGGCTCCTGCTTCCCTCACCAAGTAACAGTACTCTGACTAGGTTCCTCCCCAGCTATAACATCTAAGTGCAGCAGCCTGTTGGCCAGTGCTGACCTGGGACTGGAATTTCACAGCCAGACACAATTGCCCGGCTGTTGCTCTGGGCACAATACCTGGGTCATGGTCTCCTTTTTTGGCATCTGGGGTCTGGCTGAGGGGCCTTGGCCACTGGCATCTTGGAATGTGTCCTCAATTTAGCTGCACACTGAGCAAGGCTTCCTAGCTGCATCCATTTTGCCTGGGCTTGTTCTCAAATCTCAATCAACAGGAAGTGCCATAGGTAGCACTGTTCCTGAGCTCCACAGGTGTGGAATAATATGCCCCCTGGCTGTCCCTTGCCTCTTCTCTCCTGGGTTCTGTTCTGTTAAATCCCTCCAGGAGAGGGTCCTTGGGAGCCCTAAGGAGTGATCCTAGATGTTTTCATTTCCGCTAGTAGACCTGAGCAGGGAAGCTGAAAACTAAAACTCATTTACTCCCAAGCTCTAAGCCTCTGTGCAACTTCTGATCCTGCCTGAGGCATGTCTGATGCTTCCAACGAAGTGATCTCTTGTCACCAGGATGCTGCCTGTACTAGTTTGCTAGGGCTGCCATAACAAAGTAGCACAGACTGGGAACCCTGAATCACAGAAATTTTCTTCTCACAGTTCTGGAGGCTGATGTCTGAGATCAAGGTGTTGGCGGGTTGGTTTGTTCTGAGACTTCTTTCGTTAGCTTTCAGATGGCCGCCTTCTTGCTATGTACACACACGCCTGTGTCCTACTCTCTTCTTATGAGGACACCAATCACCCTGGGTTAGGACCCTCCCATATGCCCTCATTTCACCTTAATCACTTCTTTAAAGATCTTATCTTCAAACCCAGTCACATTCTGCGGCACTGCAGGGCAGGACTTCAATATGTGAATTCTGGGGAGACACAATTCAGTCATAACACTGCCCTAGGCTGGATGGCTCATTCCAGAAGACAAAATAATAAATGGACTCTAAATCAGAGGGAATGCCTGTCTGAGTAATTTCTGAATAGGTAGTTTTAGTGAACAATGTTTTTGGCTAAATATATCAGCAATGTCTCTTTCACTTGGGGCCATCCTGGACCAGAAAAAACAGCTATGCTTAGCGCTGCCGTTTCTTCCCTCTCCAGTGAGCACTCAATGCCCACAGTTCCGCAGGGCATGGTTCCTGAGCCAGTATCACCTCCTATCACTGCCTAGTGAGGGTCCCTGTAGGACTCTGTGCACAGGTCCATTGTCCCTCAGTTAGATCGATTGGCCACTCTTCCTGGGAAGGACCTGGGCCTCTGGAGATGTCTACCCCCAACCCCAGGTAGGGTTCCTTCCATCCCACCTACCACTCACCTCAAATGGAAGGAAATTTTTGTAAATACTAAATGTAACAGTGATGAAGTTGGAATATATTCCCCAAACATTTATTAATTGCCTCTACCCAGTTGTCTCTCTGTATTTGGAGCCTCTCTATACTTTTCCAGCGTTCTAATATGAATATTTTTGAAGACACTTGACAAAGCCACGGGCCCTAAGCTCGGAGCCTGTAACGCATCACAGTTAGGGGCTCTCCCTGTCCTCCCTGTCCCTGGCTGTTCCCAGCTGCCCTCTGCAGGATGGGAGGTGGCGGCGGGGCAGGGGGCAGTGTTCAGTGTTGGCTGATGCTTTTGACAAGTTGCTGAGAGGTTTAGAGTTTCTAGTTTACTTGTTGACAAAATCTTTGTAGTATTACTGAGCTCTGGAAATAGCCTGTGTTCTCAGAAGTGGGCAGGATGGGGCCAGTGGGCAAGTGTGGGAATCTTTTCTAGCTTTGCACTCACTGTTCACAGGAAGAAAATATTCCCAACATATTTGCCTGACGTGAGCAGAATTTATGCTTCCCTCTTAAAGGGAAAGCACCCTTTAAGAAGTGCACTTCCTGGGCACATCCAAGGTTTCCCTGAACACTTCTTTTTTTTTTTTTTTTGAGATGGAGTTTCACTCTTATTACCCAGGTTGGAATGCAGTGGTAAGATCTTGGCTCACTGCAACCTGTCTCCCAGATTCAAGTGATTCTTCTGCCTCAGCCTCCTGAGTAGCTGGGACTACAGGGGTGCACCACCACTCCCAGTTAATTTTTGTATTTTTAGTAGAGATGGGGTTTCACCATGTTGGCCGGGCTGGTCTCAAACTCCTGTCTTCACATGATCCACCTGCCTTGGCCTCCCAAAGTGCTAGGATTACAGGCATGTGCCACTGCACCCGGCCTGAACACTTCTATTATCCAAATTACTCTTGAATAATCTTCACCCCAGGCAATCTTCTCTGTCTACTCCTAAAGCAGCCTCTTGGCCTGGCAAAGCTCTCAGGGTAGGAGTGGGGGTGGGGGCAAGGTGGGGGAGTGAGGTGGGCTGTTTTCTCCCTCTCCCTCTCTGCTAAGCCACCTGGTGGTGTGCAGTCACTCTGACGCTCTGAGTCTGTACATTCCTGGCCCTACTGGGTGTCCATATTCTCTGGCCAGGGTGCAATGCTCGATTTTAGTCATTTGCTCAGAGTCCAGTAATCCACACATCCCAGCGTTCCCTGATTTCTTACAGAGTGCATTCTCTGAGCTGCAGGTTTCTGGTAAGGTGTTGAGGCGTTCCTAAGTCAAGGAGTCCCCTTGAGTCTTTGACGTCGGACAGGGGCCCCCCTGGCATCCAGGGTTCCATCTCTCCACTGTCTCTCCTTTGCTCTCCTCTCTAGCCCAGATCCAGAACCCTTAGGAAGGAAGAACATTTCTACCTAGCTCTGCTTCGCCTTAGACCTCTTTCTTCGGGTAGCAAGAATCCCCAAAGTAAACATGATCCATCCTTAGTTTTTTACACCTCCTCCTAGGGTCTGCAGGCTGAAGCCTGTGGGATGTCCTCCGGCTTCTGTCTGATGATGTAAGCCAGCACACTGGGGATGTGGCACTAATGGTAGTGGGAGATATGTTGTTTTTCTAGGGCTGCTATAACAAAGTACCACAAATTGGTGACTTAAAACAACAGGAATTTATTCTCTCCTAGTTCAAGGAGACTTGAAGTCTGAAATCAAGGTACTGGCGGGGCCATACTCCTTCTGAAGGCCCTAGTGAAGAATTATTCCTTGCCTCTTCTAGCTTCTGGTGGCTCCTGGAAATCTGTAGTGTTCCTTGGCTTGTATAAGTACCCCTGCAATCTCTGCCTCTGGTTTTGCATGGCCTTCTCCCCTGGGTATCTGTGCCTCTCTGTCCAAATTTCTCTCCACCTCCCGGGTTCAAGTGATTCTCGTGCCTCAGCCTCTCAAGTAGCTGGGACTACAAGTATATACCATCTTGCCCAGCTAATTTTTGTATTTTTAGTAGAGAGGGGGTTTCACTATGTTGGCCAGCCTGGTCTTGAACTCCTGAGCTCAGGTGATCTGCCCACCTCAGACTCCCAATGTGCTGGATTACAGGTGTGAGCCACCGTGCCTGGCCAAAACACCGCCAGTCATTGGATTTAGGGGCCACCCTAATCCAGTTTGACCTCATCTTGACTTGATTACCTCTGCAAAGGGCATATTTCCAAATAAGGTCCCATTCACAGGCTTCTGGGTGAAGATGAATTTTGGGGGGCCACTATTCAACCCAGTAGAATTGGTAACACTCAAAAGAGGGTAAAGTTGTTTCCAATTAGTGCACTTACTCTTGTCAGTCTCACCGGGTCTGGAAACGCCACCACAGCAGTATCCCTCTGGTTCCATCACCCTTTTTGGAAACTCCAGTCACCCAGATATAGGGAGCTTTCTGTGCACAGACTGCAGGCACCCAACTCTACCAGACCAGCCTGGCATCCTCCCAGACCTGCTAACCCTAGTGACCTTCCCTCTGAGCCTAAGTGGTCTCAGTGAAAGCTCCCACTCCTCCCACTGTGGCAAAGCCCTGGCCACAGACTCGGCCACCACAGACCAAGGAGTGCCTATGTGCACAGCCCACTGACAGAGGCTTCGGCTTCCACAACGTGGAGCAGTACTGGGGAGCTGACGCCCCATGGGGATTTTGAGAGAAGATGAAAAGAAGCCAGCAGATAAGTGACTCGCCTTTCCTCCCCAACAACAGACTGTTTCAAATGCAGTAGGTTTCTCTGGCCTCTCTTGAGATGTCCTGTGAGAACGAGCAACCTGCTGTGTTTGTTGCAAGCTGTGACAAGCTCAGCAGCCCTTCCCCTGCTCTCTGTTCTCCCTCTTTTCCTGACCCATCTCTCCTTTTCTATCACTTCTGCTTCTCTTGGATTGTATATTTCAGTAAGACATTAGCGTGCAAGCTTTTGCCTCAGGCTGTGTTCTAGGCTAGGATACAACCTTCTCAGATATCGTAGTAGAATATTCCTAGATGTATTTAAAACAACACAAAAAACTCCGGCAACTTGAGAGCCACTGTCCAGCTTACTATACTCCTTTTTGGATCCAAAGGGAGACCTTTGTCTATGGTCCCATTAGCCTATTAGCAAAAGGTCTGGAGTGAAAAGGGTAAAAGCTTGTCTGGGAGAGGTCAAGAAGGGGCCTATAGAATTGGCTATTTTTCTCATTGACTCCATTGTGGATTATTTTACATACAGTAAACATACATTCAATCCATTTTGATAATTGTGCACACCTATGAAACCACAACCACAATCAAAATAGAAAACATCTCTATTACCCCCAAAAGATTCTTTGTGTCACTTTGCACCAGGTCTCCCAGCCCCAGGGACCAACGATATTTTTGTCACTGTAGATTGGTTTTCATTCACACAAATGAAGTCATGCCATATGTATGCTTGCGTGCCTGGCTTCTTCCACTCAGCATCATTTTGACATTCATCCATGTTGTTGTGTGTATTAGAAGTTTGCTCTTTCATGTTGCTGAACAGTATTGCATTGTGTGGGTATATCTAATTATCAATCTATTCACCTGTTGATGGGTCCACACCCTCACCCTGATTTTGGCTATTACAAATAAATCTGCTATAAACATTTGTGTACAAGTCTTTGTGTGGACATAGCTTTTCATTTCTCTTTGATAAATACCTAGTGGAATGTCCGGGTCTTACTGGAGGTAGGTGCATGTTTAACTTTTTACAAAACCACCAAACTTTTACAAAGCAGCTGTACCATTTCCACAAGCAATGGTTGGATGTCTAATTACTCCACATCCTCATCAACACTTGGTACTGGTAAATTTTAAAATTTTAGCCATTTTAATCAATGGTAATGGTATCACATGGTGGTTTTAAGTTACAGATACCTGATGACAAATAATATTGGCATTTTTTCATGTGCTTATTGGCCATTTTTATACATCCTTGTGTGTCTGTTCAAATAGATGGCCCATTTAAAAACAAAGGGTTATCTGTCTTCTTATGAAGATGTAACAGTTTTCTATGTTGTGACTATTTTCTCCCATTTTCTGGTTTGTCTGTTTTCTTGTTTTTTTTTTTTGTTTGTTTTCATTTTTTGTTTTTCGTTTTGAGACAGAGTCTTGCTCTGTTGACCGGGCTTGAGTGCAGTGGCGCGATCTCGGCTCACTGCAACCTCTGTCATCCAAGTTCGAGCAATTCTCCTACCTCAGTCTCCCAAGAAGCTGGGATTACAGGCATGTACCAGCATGCCCAGCTAATTTTGTATTTTTAGTTTCACCATGTTGGCCAGGCTGGTCTTGAACTCCCAACCTCAGGCGATCCAACCACCCCAGCTTCCCAAAGTGAAAAGATTACAGGCGTGAGCCACCGCATCTGGCCTGTCTCTTTGTTTTCGTAATGGTGTCTTTCAATGAGGAAGAGTTTTAAATGTTAATAAAGTCCAATTTATCAAGTTAGTACAAAAATTCCGTGCTTTTACTTGTTCTATATAGGAGATCCTTGCCTTCTAGCAAGTCACAAAGACTTTCCTCTGTTTTCTTCCAAGAATTTTAATAGTAATTTTAGCTTTTGTATTTAGTTCCATGCAGGTCTGTGATTCAATTAGAGTTAACTTCTGATTGATGTCCATTTTTTTTCCATATGGGTACCCTAACCCTAACTTATGTGGATATATAATAAACATCTCAAATATCAAATGTCCAAAATTAAACTCCAATTTTCATTCCTCTCTATCTCTAATAAGCCACTTAATCCTTCCACAAGTCCTGCTGCAGCCACTGCTCCCTCTCTGACCTCACCCCCTAGTACCAACCCCACTCTGCTCAAGGTCCCCACGGTCTCCTGCTGTGCTTCAAGCCCACCAGGTCCTCTGACCTCAGGGCCTGTGCACTACACACCATTCCCCCAGGAATTTGCCTGGCTCGCTTTCTGACTTCTTCGTATTTTGCCCAAATGCCCATTTTCAGTGAGATCGTCACTGATACCCTTATTGGTAACAGCAATATCCACACCTAGTATAACCTATTTCCTTTCACGTTTATTTTTTTAACATAGCACTTATTATTTTCCTAGACACAATATGGTTGACTCATTTAAAAACAGATTGTCTTCTATAAGTAGTACACAAGCTCCACAAGAGCAGGGATTTGGGTCTGTTTTATTCTTGACTGTCTCCCTAGCCCCAAGAGCAGTGCCTAACCTAGCTGGTATTCAATAAACATGCACTGAATGAACGAACAGTTCTGATTCTTCGGTGGTTCCTGCTCTAGACCTCCTGTAAACGTCCTGAGCTTTGGGGCCTGGCTACATCTAGCCTGGGAGGCGGAGATGGACCCACCCGGGTCTGAAGTGGCAGAGAAGCATCTAATGGGGCAGGATCCTCCCGCTAGGGGCTGCCTGTCACCCAGAGACTGACCTTCCTCCTCCAGGTCTCATTAAAACACTCTGTTAGACCAAGTGGGGCTACATGCCACTGTCCCTGTTCTCCCCAATATTTCTTACAGGAGATCATTATGGGGAAACACCCTGAATAACTCAAATAATAAAGCTTTCTATGCAAAAACTGCAGGGGAGACTGGGTTTTAGGATGTGATTGGTGGTGGGGTTTGTTTACCCATTTACTTTTCTGTGACCCTTGTAATGTGAGGTGTGGAGCCAAAAATTAACTTGTTATGAGAAAGAAAGTAGTATTCCTTCCACACCCGAGTTTGGGATTCGAGAGACATTGTCTTTAGGAGCTTGGGGAATTACCTGTGTGCAGTCTGGGGCTCAGCAGAACGAAGCTTGGCTTGACCTTCTCTTCAGGCTGTGTCCTCACCAGGTTCTTCAACTTTTCATGACGTCATCTCTCCTGTCTAGGGCCAGCTTCACAGAAGTGTGACTTGTGCAGTCTCACAGGGCCCCACGCGTAGAAAGGAGCTTCGGTTGGTTTAATGCTCTATTGTCACCATCTTGATTCCTAACTTTTGAACAAGGAACTCTGTATTTTTATTTTACCCTGGATCTCACAACTCATGCAGCTAGTCCTGACCCTGCCTCTCGCTCAGCACCTTTAAGCACACAGCACTGAAGCCCAGAACAGTTATTCATATGCATTCATATGCTTTCCTGAACTCACTGATGCTGAAGAGTTTGCAGAGCTTGCTCAGCGATAATAGGTCTGACCACCCATCGGGCCCTCCAAAACCCACTCAGCTAACAAGCTGAGATGTGTCCCCAAAGGGTATCATCTAGATGTGTCCCCAAAGGGTATCATCTTGGCTCCCTGTAGAACTGATTTCCCATGCTCACTATGGCCTGAAGCGCCCTGCTCTGCAAGAGGACATCATAAGAAACTGCCCTGAAAAGTTACTGTGGTCCATCCAAAGGCATTCACTGAGGACCCTTTTGAAGGCATTACATGTACGTGAGAAATTTCTCTCTGATCTCAGCACATAGAATGCTTAGCCTTCTCCTGAGCAGTTGTATTCTCTTTTCAGAAAAAAAGTACTAGCGGCTGGGCACAGTGGCTCACGGCTGTAATCCCAGCACTTTGGGAGGCCAAGGTGGGTGGATAACTTGAAGCCAGGAGTTTACCAGACTGGGCAACATGGTGAAACCCCTGTCTCTACTAAAAATACAAAAATTAGCCGGGCATGGTGGCGCATGCCTGTAGTCTGAGATACTGGGTGGCTGAGGCACAAGAATCACTTAAATCCAGGAGGCGGAGGCTGCAGTGAGCCGAGATCGTGTCACTGCACTCCAGACTGGGTGACAGAGCAGAACTCTGTCTCAAAAAAAAAAAAAAAAGAAGAAAGAAAAAAATTAGGGACACTGTGAGCCACACAGCTCACTGCTGCCTTCATTATCCTGCTATTAGGAAACTAAGAACCAGCTCTGCTAGCACTGCCAGTAAGCACAGAGCCCGTAGAGCACACATTTTGGTTAGAGTCTCCATTTGTGGCTCCGCTTTCTCTTTCCTGTCCTCATTTCCCTTTTGCCTCTGTTTTCTCATACACTTGTCTAAAGCTTTATCTTTGGATAGAGTCTTGCTCTGTCGCCCAGTCTGGAGGGCAGTGGTGTGATATTGGCTAACTGCAATCTCCACCTCTTGGGCTCAAGTGATCCTCCCACCTCAGCCTCCTGAGTAGCTGGGACTACAGGTGCGCACCGCCATGCCCAGCTATTATGTTGCCCAGGCTGGTCTCAAACTCCTGAGCTCAAGTGATCCGCCTACCTTGACCTCCCAAAGTGTTGGGATTACAGGTGTGAACCACCACACCCAGCCTGTATATATTTTCATAAGTCATCTCATACCCTTTCTAGAAAAAATAATCAGTCAAAAATTATTAATACTAACATAAATCAAATCCTGCAGAATTAAGCCTCTCTTCCCATAAAATCCCTATAACATAAAAAGATGTTTCAAGACTTGCTTACTTAAACTGAATTGCCCACAACAGAATTCTGGCACAACAGTGACTGGAGTCATGGGATTTGCTCTGCAGGGGCCTGAGCCTGGTGTTGAAATGCTTCCAGGCAGGCAAGACCCCGTGACACCCTAAAGTCAGCTGCTCAGGGCTCTTGGAGAGGAGATCACTACCACCCTCTTCCTCTTTCTTAAAAGCAAAACAAACCCAAATCAACTCACTGGCCACTGGACAGATAAATGCTCCATGGCCTTTTCTGATACCCAAACACAGCACAATTAGTCTAGCAGGTGGATTCTGCCTCACTGCTCCAGCTCTGCAGGAAAGAGCAGGGTACAGTGAGCAAGTCACAAAGTTAACTTGCTATACCTGTGGCTGATCATTTAACATAAAGCATGAAGGATGGGCTAGGTGCAGTGGCTCACGCCTGTAATCTCAGCACTTTGGGAGGCCAAGGTGGGTGGATCATCTGAGGTCAGGAGTTCCAGACTGGCCTGGCCAACATGGAAACCCTGTCTCTACTAAAAATACAAAAATTGGCCAGGCATGGTGGTGTATCCCTGTAGTCCCAGCTACTCCGGAGGCTAAGGCAGGAGAATTGCTTGAATTCAGGAGGCGAAGGTTGCAGTGAACCATGATTGAGCCACTGCACTCCAGTTTGGGGAACAGAGAGAGACTCTGTCTCCAAAACAAAAACAAAAACAAAAACAAAAAACAAAAAACAAAAAACAAAACGCAGGAAGGATGGATGAGGATCAGGCATCACACTACTTATTTAATCATGATGTGTTAGGCAGCATGAAAGGGAGAGCAGGGCCTTCTCAATTTCAGACATTCTTGTACCATCCTCATGGTTTTTGTCATACCTGTTTACCACTTATATTTTCCACTTAATATTTATCTTTGAATCTACTAGCTATACTTTAATCTCACCCTAGGAAACAGTACCCATGAAATCAGGAATTCTATATGCTAGCTATGTTGGCCATATTGGGATTTGGGGAATTTAGAACCTGTTCTTTAAAAGTGTCTGCATATATATATGTATATACACATACATTATTGTAAACAGACATCACTGAATATCATAAATGTAATTGACCAAAAAAATGAATAAAATTAGCAAACACTTATATATTGTTTCTACCTTCTTAATTAAGTAATGGAAGTAGGTTAGCTGGTTTTTTATCTGCTTCAAGCATCATTTACTTAGAGATTTTTGTTTTAAGTTGAATAATGTTTCCTTCTGAGGTCCTCTCTTCTAAATCTCATGAGTAAATGGGGATTAGGTAGTTACGCTAAGTTAAAGTGCTATTTTTCAAAGAATAAAGAATAGCTAATGTATGCAGATCCAGAAAAAAATTAGGTTTGGGAAAACCAAATAATCATAGGGTAGAGCCTTTTACACCATTCCAGTTTCTGTTTCTAGGTTTCTTCTGATAAAATTGAGCCTTTAAAACAAATATATTTACTAATACCAACAGGGCAATGTTTGTAATGCCCTTTAGAAACAATGCTGGCAGAGGGCCGAGTGCAGTGGCTGATGCCTGTAATCCCAGCACTTTGGGAGGCCGAGGTGGGTGGATCACCTGAGGTCGGGAGTTCGAGACCAGCCTGACCAACGTGGAGAAACCCCGTCTCTACTAAAAATACAAAAAATTATCCGGGCATGGTGGCGCACACCTGTAATCCCAGCTACTTGAGAGGCTGAGGCAGAAGAATTGCTTGAACCCACGAGGCGGAGGTTGCAGTGAGCAGAGATCGCACCATTGCACTCCAGCCTGGGCAACAAGAGTGGAACTCCATCACAAAAAAACAAAGAAAAAGAAAAAAAGAAACACTGCTGGCTGTTGTATTATGTTCTGTATTTATTTTTAAAATAGTACTTGTTCGTTCAGTTTACCAAGCACCAGTAAAGTTTTATTCATAAAATAACAGCAAATGTTGCGGCCTGAGGGAAACCACTCCAAAGTGGGCTGGAAGGAATCCCTGTGGCGTTAAGAATGCTGATGGAGAAGGGTGGGGAACCTTACAGAAAGAAGCTGGCGAGAATATCTTCAGGCTGTGTTTTCACACCACACTAGGCACACAGGGAGAAGAAGGGGGAAGAGGATCTCTATGTAAGGTTTGGAAAATGGGGTTGGTGGTGTTTTGTCATGGCACAACTCAAGATACGAAGGCAAAAGAGAAAAAAAAATAGAAAAATAATTTTTCTGCAAGATCACTAAAAAGCTTATTTATCAGCAACAAAACAAGGATAGGAGGTATAGTCAGGCTTTACCTGGAGACCTGGGTGGTGTTAGAGCTGAGCTCTAGGGCTAGCCCACAGAAGTTTGTAAAGTGACGCTAATTATTTAATTGGGCATGAGAAGCAGAAAGAACACATTACAGATTTCTGAGAGATACTGCATTTAGCCAGCTAGAAGTTCTAATTCATGGCTTCAGGGTGAAGATTTGGTGAGACAAGGGCATTGTGGGAAGGCAGGACCACTCAGCACAAAGCCAGGAGCCAAGGTGAGGGCTGGAGAAGCCAGGCAAGGGTCTGGGGGCTCACCCTGGTGGCGATGGAGGTGGGGGCTGAGGTAGCAGCTTTCTCTGGCTTGAATCATAGCAGCCTACAGAAAATGGCAAAAGAAGGGAAATTGGAAATTTTAAGGGATTTGCCAGTTTTTTGTGAACTGTTACGGTGGAAGCAGGGGCTATACGGTAGAGCTAAGAGAGAGATGCCCCTGACCCAGGTGACCAAGGGAGATTAGAAGGCAATGGGGCTTCCACAGAAATTGTTACAGTAGTTAGGCAGATATGAGCAGGGCAGGAGAGGACCTCTGCCCGCATCAGGAATGTCAGGTGACCATCAGGCGACGGTCAAGCGGTTGTTAGGCTGTCTCTCTAAAATAATAATTGGTCGCAGCGCCAGGGAAAGGTTGTCTCCCAATAGATAGAAACACCTGAAATTGGTGATTAGCAACTTACTAATAAGATCTCAGGAGTTGGGTGACTGGACACAAGCATACCCACTAATAGGCAAAATGGCGGAGTTTAACTGGTATATAACCTTCCTCCAGCAGCACTGCGCTGTTAAGAACGCCTCAAGTGAGCATGCGTACAACCTCAGTAACCATACGCCCCCTGTCAGGTGCTGGCCGACCACCACACATGCGGACAGCCCAACCCAAGGGAAAGATCGGGGAGAAGAGATGAAACCCCCCAGAAGCATACCAACGTATAAAACCCAAAGGCAAAGGTCAAACAGCACACTTGACTCTCTCAAGTTGTCCGCTTGGCCCTCTTCCAAGTGTATTTTACTTTCTTTCATTCTCGCCATAAAACTTTTTAATAAACTTTCACTCCTGCTGTAAAACTTGCCTTGGCCTCTCACTCTACCTTATGCCCCCTTGGGCTAATTCTTTCTTTTGAGGAGGCAAGAACTGAGGTTGTTGCAGACCCCTATGGATTCACTGCTGGTAACAATTTGACAATTAAAAAATAAATTTAGGGGAAGGGCATGGTGGCTCACACTGGTAATCCCTCACGCCGGTAATCTCTGCACTTTGGGAGGCCAAGGCAGGTGGATCACTTGAGGTCAGGAGTTCAGGACCAGCCTGGCCAACATGGCAAAACCCCGTCTCTACTAAAAATACAAAAATTAGCCGGGCGTGGTGGCATACGCCTACAGTCCCAGCTACTCGGAGGCTGAGGCAGGAGAATGGCTTGAACCCGGGAGATGGAGGTTGCAGTGAGCTTAGATTGTGCCACTGTACTCCAGCCTGGGTGACAGACTGAGACTCTGTTTCAAAAAACTAATAAATAAATAAATATAGGCCAGGTGTGGTGGCTCATGCCTGTAATCCCAGCACTTTGGGAGGATGAAATCAGAGGATTACTTGATGCTAGGAGTTCAAGACCAGCTTGGGCAAAAAAGCAAAATCCTATCTAAACACAAAATTTTAAAAATTTAGAGGACGCTTCAAAGAGCCCCTTTGTCCACAGGTGAACTACATTTGGTGAACTAAAGACCGGGAAGAAAGAGTCTAGACATTACAGCCTCCATGGACCCCTCCCCCTCCTCTTCCTCACAGTGATCACAGGAACCTAACAATGTGACATGTTCGTGGTGTGATGGAAAGTTCCTTAAAGCACAATTCAGCAGTCATGCGCTTGGGGTGGCAAATACAGAACTTGCACGTGTGTATGTGCGTGCAAGAAAGAAAGTTCATCCTGACATTAATTGTGTTAGTAAATTGCTAGAAAAACCCAAGTGTCCATCAATAAGGGAGAGGTTAAATTCATTATAAGACACTTAGGCACCGGGATACTATTCAGCTGTTAAAACGACCAAGATAGATCTCTGTATCACAGTTGGGTCAGGATATCAGAAGAGCCTCTGTGTATTCCATTTAGGAGGCTTTTACTGTAGGCAGTTATTGGAAAGGCTGAAAGAGTGGAGGTCAGGGAAGCTGCTGCTGGTGACCTCAGCCTGAAGGACCAATGTGAGAGGTTCACACAGGTTATAGAAGTGAACTGGGGCCTGCTCACCCAGTGCAGTAAAACCAGATACTCACACTTAGGTTTTTGCAGTGATAGAAAAGAAGGCATTTACTGCAGGGTGCCAAGCAAGGGAAACAGTCAGCTTATGCTTAAGTCTCTAACTCCTTGATGGCTTGCAGGTAAGGTTTTTAAGGGCAGGGGTAAATGTCAGGAAAACAGAAGCTACAGGCAAATCATAATCAATACATGGAGGCTCCACATTGGTTTTGGCCAAAAAGGGTGAGATATATTGAAGCAAGGGGCTTACATATCATAGGTACATTTAAACATCTTCTGGTTTGCAATTGGCTAAGGAAGAAAAGCTTTGTTTAAAAATGTGAAGTCAGTAGTTAACTGGTTAGGGGGAGTGACTTTCTCCAAGCCCTTCAGGAAATAACTTTGAACAAAGGACAATAAAGTTTAGTCCTCACTTCCCCCTTATCTGGGGTCTATCTGCCATGTCCCTGATCTGTTTGGGGGGTCCTCAGTCGGGGGCCCAAGCCTCTGAAAGACAACTCAGGGACATACTCAAAGATACCATCTTTAATTTCTATAGGGAAAGCAAACATCTCTGGGACTCCAACTTCTTTAGATTGTTTTAGGCTACTATCATCTTCTTGTTTAACAAGTTATTTATTTACTTCTCAGGGTTAGCTAGGTGCCTGGAATTGCCCCTAAAGGAACTTAAGATTTATTTCCATGGTTAGGGTCCACAGGCCTCTAAAAAAAGGAAGGGTCCTTGCTTCATCTCACACAAGGTTGTGGTGGGCCGCTGCAACCTCTTGTTTCCCACCTGCCTGAGGGCAGCGGCCTCCGGAGAAGAATGGCCTCTCTCCTTCCTTCTTGCAGATATTGAGCAGGAAACGTTTGCAAGCCAACTTGAACATGGAACCACGAGGTGAAAGGGACTCTGGGAAATGTAGTTCCGGCATCTCCCCTGGGAGCCTGCAGAGTGGGTACCGGTGATGGACAGTTAACTGCAGACTGCCCGTGCAGCCTGAGCATGCTGCCAGGAAAAGGGATGAATGCCCACCAGACTTCACAGCGATGACCTCTTGGGAGGGGTATTTCAAATGGGAAGGGAGAAGACGCTATGAAGAGAGAGAGCTATCACTTCTTTATTTTTAAGCAGCTTTGTCAGGATATATTTGAATACCATACCATTCACCCACATGAAGTGTGCAGTGAAGTTTTTTCAGTATGTTCACAGGCTTTTGCAACTACCACCAGAGCGTTCACTTTTAATTACGTAGTTTTCTGTGTTGTTTAAAACTATGATTACAAACCTTCATTACTCAATAAATATGATAGAGCCAGGCTGTAACCAAACTTGGTGATTTTGCTGGAGTATTTAAAATAGGGTTGCCAGATAAAATATAGAACGTTCAGTTAACTGTGAATGTCAGATAAACAGTGAATAGTTTTCTAGTGTCAGTGTGTCTCAAATATTGCATAGGACTTATACTAAAATTATACATTGTTTATCTGAAATTCAAATTTAACTGAGTGTTCTGTTTTTGTTTTTTGCTGAATCTGGCAACTTAAATGTTAAGCATACACGGACCATATGACCCAACCATTCCACTTCTAAGAGTTTACTACAAAGAACGGAAAACATATGTCCACACCAAATCTGTATGCAAATGTTTATAGCAGCTTTATTAATAAGAGCCCAAAAGTAGGAACGACCTGTCAACAAGTGAGTAATGAACAAACTATGACATCTAAACATAGGAGTACTACTCGGCAATAAAAATTAATGAACTATTGATACATGGTAATAACATGCAGGAATCTCAAAAACATTCCACTGAGTGAAAGAAGCCAGACTCAAACTGTGAACTTCTAGAACAGGCAACATTCATCTACAGCAAGAGAAAGCGGACCAGCGAGCGCTATGGAGCAGAGACTGGGGGATTGCTTGCAAAGAGGCAAGAGAAAACTTTCTTGGGTGATGGAATTGCCCTATATCTTGAGAGTGGCAGTGTTTACACAGGTGTATACAGTTGTCAAAACTCACTGAACCCCATTGGAAATAGGTGTATTTTACTGCTCATAAATTATACCTCAACAATAAGGGATTCAAAGAACACGGACATAAATTGTGCACCAAATAGCAGTGAATTAGTAGCATATGTTTAGAGCGCCAATCAGCATGTGCTTGGTAGTGGATTTGACAATCAGCAGTGTTATTTAGTTTAGTAAATTGGAATAAAGATATGCTTCTTCTTTCGTCTTTCAGATTTTGTCACATTTGTCCAGAGCTGATAGTTTTATAGCTTAGATCCCACTAAATTTATTTGACTGAGAATTGTCCATACCAACAAAGAAAGGCTCACATTGTTCAATGAGAAATCTCCCTTCAGTCCACAAATTATGTATTAATTGTCTTCTTTGGGCTGGGCTTCATGCCAGGCTGTGGTCAGATTTACTGACGATTCATGCGGTTGATGGCTGAGCAGTGTGGGGAGGGGGAGACAGACATCAAACAAATAAGCATGTAAATGTCATGGGCATAAATGACAGCATCACATTACCAGACTTTGGAGTGCCTCATTCTTCCTCCTGCTCTCCTAAGGGAGAGCTCACACAGGCCCTGCTATGCCAACTTCTACCTTCATCTGTGGGGGTGGAAGCTGAAAGTCACCATTATTCATGCCTCTCTTCCTAGCTTTCTTTGGGGCAGCCATACCCACAGCTCAGTGACTGCCTTTTCACGCACTCCCCAGCTTCTCTTGCAGCTTGAGGTAGCCCTTGTCATTTCTCCCAGGTGAGAGGGCAGGAGAAGTGACTTTCAACAAGGTAGTTACATGCTGCTTAACCCTTGTGCTCTTTCTCCCTCCTCCTGGAAGGTGGATGGTAAAAAGGGCCTGGAGCTTCAGCTGCCATTTTGGATTAGGTGGCATCCTTAAGGATGGATGTCATGTGCAAAGATGGCAGAGCAGAAGACAGAGGGAGTCTAGTTTCTGGTGTTCAAGAAACCAGAATGCCATCATTCTGGTTCTGGACTACTCACCTATGGACTCCATGATGGGAGAGAGAAAAAAAACCTCTGTAGCTCGAGCTTCTGTTATTTTGGGTGTCATTATTACATTCAGCCAAGCCTAACTGAGGCAGAGGGGTTCGGGCCTACCTGTTTGGCTGGTGAGTCTTTTTTTGTTTTTTTTTTGAGATGGAGCCTCACACTGTCTCTGGGGCTGGAATGCAGTGGCGCGATCTCGGCTCACTGCAACCTTCGCCTCCTAGGTTCAAGCGATTCTCCTGCCTTAGCCTTCTGAGTAGCTGGGATTACAGGCACCCACCACCACGCCTGGCTAATTTTTTGTATTTTTTTTAGTAGAGATGGGGTTTCACTATGTTGGCTGGGCTGGTCTCGAACGTCTTGGCCTCCCAAAGTGCTGGGATTACAGGCATGAGCCACCATGCCCAGCCTGGCTGGTGAGTCTTACACTATAAATTGAAGTTCTTGATGGCTGGGGGAGGTGAAATGGGAGAAGGCCTGGAGACGAGAGTGACTAATGAGAGAGGAAAAGAACTGATCCAAGTTCGGGTGGGGTGCGAAGGAGTCAAGGGTTGGGTGAGGAGAGGGATTTTTGGTGGGAGGTTGGAGACAAAGCATGGACAGCTTCAAGATGTGAGAAATACTGAAAAACGAGGGAAATGGGGCAAGAGGTCTTTAAAATGTGCTGCTCTCACCCAGGCTCCCCTGTTAGTGGCGTCCACAGCAAATGGGGCTGCACTCGGCCACAGCTGCAGCGATGCCTTAGGCCGGGCTTGGTATTTGCCAGCATACTGATGACATTTTCCCTATTACTGAAGGCCAGTGAGACCATAGCCCTGATCCCCAGCCCCAGCAGTGGGTTTCAGCTTAGGTGGGAGGCGCAGGGCAAGGACAAGAGGAGAGGAAGGGCCTATGTGGATTACCCAGGGAGTCCAGGGCAGAGCAGAAGAGTTGTAAGGACAAGTCTTTTTTCACTTAGGTGCAAGTTTGTAAAAGAGTAAGCGTCGGCCGGGCACGGTGGCTCAAGCCTGTAATCCCAGCACTTTGGGAGGCCGAGACGGGCGGATCACGAGGTCAGGAGTTCGAGACCATCCTGGCTAACACGGTGAAACCCCGTCTCTACTAAAAAATACAAAAAACTAGCTGGGCGAGGTGGCGGGCGCCTGTAGTCCCAGCTACTCGGGAGGCTGAGGCAGGAGAATGGTGTAAAAACCCGGGAGGTGGAGCTTGCAATGAGCTGAGATCTGGCCACTGCACTCCAGCCTGGGCGACACAGCGAGACTCCGTCTCAAAAAAAAAAAAAAAAAAAAAAAGAGTAAGCGTCTACACAAAGAATTGCACGCAAATGTTTATAGCAGCTTTATTCACAAGTACCAAAAACTGGAACAACCCATGCTCATCAACAAATGGATGGATAAACAGATTAGAGTAAATCCATAAAATGGCACACTACTAGCAATTAAAAAGAAATAGCAAACAACTGACACAAGGAACCAAATGAATGACTTTCAAAACAATTATTCCCAGTGAAAGCAGTCAGGCCAAAAGACTCCATGCTACATGATTCCTTTAATATGAAAGTTCTAGAAAATGCAGTCTAATCTATAGTAACAGAAAGGCAGGTCAGTGACTGCCCAAGGATGGAGGAAAAGAGCCTTGACTGCATGGGTCCTGAGGAAACTTTGGGAGCTGGATATCCTAGATCTTGAGGTTGGTGGGGCTTTCACAATCCACCAATTCCTCCAAACTCTACACATTACAATTTATGTAAATTATATCTCAGTCAAGTTTATTTAAAGAATAGAGTCTGTGGGGGGAAGTTAATTTAAAAATAATCACTGTTGCCAGGCAAAGTGGCTCACGTCTGTAATCCCAGCACTTTGGGAGGCCAAGGCAGGCGGATCACTTGAGGTCAGGAGTTCGAGACCAGCCTGACCAACATAGTGAAACCCTGTCTCTACTAAAAATACAAAAATTAGTGGGACGTGGTGCACACATCTATAATCTCAGCTACATGGGAGGCTGAGGCAGGAGAATTGCTTGAACCCGGGAGGCAGAGGTTGCAGTGAGCTGAGATCGTGCCATTGCACACCAGCCTGGGTGACAAGAGTGAAACTGTCTCAAAAAAAAAAAAAAAAAAAAAGTACTATTGGTGGAGAGTGTTGGTAGGGATAGGAATAGGAAGAGACTATTATTTCTAAAGAACCCAGTTCTGCTTGAGAACCTACCCAAAAAGCAAGAGATGAAACTGTACTCTTGTCTGTTCTGTAGCTCAGAATGGAAAGGGTTTGCTAACTTTGATTCTCCTTACAACGTAATAAAAAAAATACGATCCTTGTGTTTGGAAGAGATATGTAGCATATCTGTGGCAACAGTGGCCAAATCAAGTTTAATGAAACTCATGGTGAGAATGGCCTTGCTTTGCCTTCTTCTTCTTCTTTTTTTTTTTTTTTTGAGGCAGAGTTTCGCTTTTGTTGCCCAGGCTGGAGTGCAATGGTTCCATCAATCTCATCTCACCACAACGTCTGCCTCCGGGTTCAGGCAATTCTCCTGCCTCAGCCTCCTGGGTAGCTGGGATTACAGGTGCCTGCCACCAAGCCCAGATAATTTTTGTATTTTTAGTAGAGACAGGGTTTCACCATGTTGACTGGGCTGATCTTGAACTTCTGACTTCAGGTGATCCACCTGCCTCAGCCTCCCAAAGTGCTGGGATTATAGGCGAGAGCCACTGTGCCCAGCATGCCCTGTCTTCTTGCCTCTGACTTCGCCAGTCTATTAGCTCTTGTGGGACAAGCCCACAGCAGACACCTGGCCAAGATGGCAACCTGTGCCCTGGCCTGCTTCCACTCAGCATGGGAAGGAAGAGACCCTCGTTCGTAAGTAAGCAAGTATCCTACTCAGAAGCAGTGCAAAGACATGCTCTCCCTTCCCCACATCTTGCGGCTGGGGTCACTTGGCAGTACTGTGACACATTACTCTTCAACAAGGTGGCTTCCCTAACTGACCAAGTGTTTGAACCTGAAGTCGATAAAGTGTTAAAAGTTAGTGAAGAGACTGGAGGAAGAGAAGGAAGGAGAGAAGGGGCAAGGAAAAGAAAGAGTTATTTAAGAGATCAGAGTGGCTTTGAACTCAAATGTGTTTCCTAGATCACAATGCTGTGTCCAGGCTGCCCATGCAGGGCCAACTAGCATTGGTCACTTCAGTACAAATGCTGTAAGGGAAAATGGTGAGTCGAGAGACTGGAATAGTGGACCAAGTTCAGAATGAAGTTGCAGGGATAAGCTCTCTGACGTGATAATTTCGCTAAGACTTGAAGGAGAAGTTTACTCAGTTGAGTGGGTGAAAGGGGGTTCTTGTGAAGGAATTATAAAGAGAAAACCACCCAGGCAGAGCCCTGAATGATTCCAGTCTTAAAGTGGCCAGGCAGGGGAGGAGGGCTTGGCAAAGGAGGCCAGGAAGGAGTGTCCAAAGAGGGGACAGAGAACCAGGAGGGGGCAGAGTCACAGAAGTCAACAGAAGAGAGTGCCTCAAGAAGGAGGGTCTATTCACCTAAGAAAAGTAACATAAAAGGAGATAATTCAAGAAATATATATATAAATATAAAGGAGGGTCCAGCAGGTGCGGTTCTTAGGTGCTGACAATGGAATTCACCTTTTGCTAGATAACCCAAAAGGAATGGGTTAGAGAATGTTGATTTCTCAGACAGACTCTCTGGAAGAACCAGGAACTAGGCCTCGTAAATTATACCTCAACAATGAACAACACCCACGTCCTCACAGAGCTGGTCTGGTGGAAGTGCCACTGCTGCTGCTGGCCTGGGCGTGAGCTGACCCCACTGTGGTGGGCATGGCCAGGCCTGCGGTACTCAAAGCCTTAAGTAGGTCAATGATGTCATAAGGAAAAGAACACAGACATCTGTAACTGGGGCAACAAGGATAAGGATAGGGTAGAACAGAGTTGCCACTTAGCACAATTTCCAGGGACTCCACAGACCACAGTATGATTGTGCCCCTGGGATTGCATGAAATAGTGGCTCTGTGGGAGACACTTAAGTGCTGATGTGGTTCTCTCCTCTCCCTCCACCAAAATAGCATAAAAGGCAGTGAGCCCTGGTTCTGAACATCTCTGCCCTAGAAGATTCTTCATTTCTCATGGGCTCCTGTACTTAAAGAGTTTGGGTACAATTTCATAATAAACTAATGCAGCCATGGGGAGCCATGTCCACCAACTCGTGTCCTTTTTTATGGCTTGTTTTCTGATTTCGAAGTGAAATGGATTGAAAGTAACTTAAGCCAAGTCCAAGTCTTCTTTCTTGCCACTCTTCACATGTGGTCAGCAGGGGCCTGGCCCATCTCCCTCACGGTTGCCAGGATGGATTCTGCAGCTTGCCTCCTTCATTGGGCCACCAGCTTCCAGATCCACTGTCTGCCATTGTATCTGGTTGGCAACGTGTAGGTCACATGCCTGTGCTGTAGCTGCAAGGGAGGCTGGGGACAAGATCTGGCTTCCATAGGTGGTAGAGACTCACACAGAATAAATGTTCAAAAGTACTGGGTGGATAAAAAGAATGGCAGATGTTCATTAGACAGGCCTCAGAAGATAATTATTCATTTCTGTCAGGTCTCACCTTTTCCTTTCAGGAACTGGATCTGGAGAGGATGACCCTCACCTTTCCTACTACAAGGGTTAGGCCAGTTGCCTAGGCTTGCCAATCAGAGTCACTTTGGCCACTGCTTTTAGGAAAGCACACATGACTCAAGCTGGGCCAGATACCATCCTCTCTGACCACCTTCTGGATCTAGTCACTTTCTTCTGGAATTGCTGTCTGTAAAAGTAACAAAAGCCATGAATTGTTGGTGCCCAGGTGCCCATATTTGCCACGACCAGGCTGCTCAAGAAGAAAGCAAGCTAGCAGTAGGTGGGGGGATGTGGTGGGGGGAGAGGGGAGGGAGGGAGAGAAGAAGATAGAGAGAAAGAAGGAGAGAGAGAGAGGAGAGAGATAGGTGTGTGTGTGTGTGTGTGTGTGTGTGTGAGAGAGAGAGAGAGAGAGAGAGAGAGAGAGAGACAGAGAGAGACCTGTTTCTGAGAGAGAGAGAGACCTGTTTCTATGTCCAGCTGTTCCCAAATCTGTATGAGTTGGCTTTTTATTTTTTTCTGACTGAGTCTTGCTCTATCACCCAGGCTGGAATGCAGTGGTGCTCGGCTCATTGCAACCTCTGCTTCCTGGGTTCAAGCGATTCTCATGGCTCAGCCTTCCGAGTAGCTGGAATTATGGGCGCCTACCACCATGCCTAGCTAATTTTTGAATTTTTAGTAGGGATGGGGTTTCACCATATTGCCCAGTCTGGTCTCGAATTCCTGACCTCAAGTGATCTGCCTGCCTCGGTCTCCCAAAGTGCTGGGATTACAGGCATGAGTCCACAGCCCCCATCCTCTTTTCTGAGACAGGGTCTCACTCCATCACCAAGGCTGGAGTGCAGTGATACGATCACCACTCACTACAGTCTCAACCTCCTGGGCTCAAGCAGTCCTCTCACGTAGCTGGGACTACAGGCATGTGCCACCACATCCAGCTAATTTTTGTAGAGATGGGGTATTACTATGTTGTCTAGGTTGGCCTCAACCTCCTAGGCTCAAGAAATCCTCCTGCCTCAGCCTCCCAAGTAGCTGGGACCAATGAAGGCTGGGAACAAGAGAGGAAGTCCCAGAGAGGATGCTTTCTGGCCCAGCCTGGGTCATGTTTCCTTCCATGACTTGGTGAAGAGGGTGTTGATTGTGGGTGTCATCCAGCATGTGTGGCTGGCCTTGGAGTACAGGTGACAGTGACCAGTGTCTGTGATGCCTTCTGTTTTCTCTGTGAAGCAGGAGGTGGGCCATTCCTCAGAGAGAGGACAGATGAGAAGACAGTGGTGAAGGTGTGGGCTTGCTGCTGTGGGAACAGGTGCTGAGCCCACTGGAGGTGCCACATGGACTGCAGCCCAGGGTCACTGAGGTGGCAGGCAGCAACCTCACAGGGCACTTTCCTGTGCAGCCCTCCACCCTACAGGTGGGCTGGGCAGAGGAGACAGCCTCCCAGGGGCACATGTTGGCCAGCCAAGTGCTTGGAAGAAGAGGAGACAGAGGAGTTGAAGTTAACACATTTTCAAAAGAGTGATTATAGCCATGGGCCATGGAATCTAAGTCTATAAAGAAATATGCAAGGCCAGGAGGTGACGAAATCATGTGGGGATGGTTCTCTCTTCCCCTATTTGAGTTTTCTTCTCCCTGTTGCAGCTTGTACTCATTTTGGTCTCAGGTTTGGCTTTTTAGAAGCTGCTTGGGTAGTTAGAAAGCTGGAGTTGTCTTAGAGTCACCTCTGTTCACTTTTGTGGGGACCAGTGAGCTGTATAAGGTGTTACTTTCTACAAGTAAAATTTTTTTTCCCTTCTGTTTTGTCGAGATTCATCTCTGGGGTGAATGACAGGCTCATACATTCAGTACCATTAGATATTGTAAAAATTGGTCTGCAGAGCAGATCAATGCTTGATGTCATCTTCAGAGCAGCTGAAAGTCCTTTCCCTCCAAATATTTGTTGTTGTTGTTGTTTGTTAGATGGAGTCTCGCTCTGTTGCCCAGGCTGGAGTGCAGTGGTGTAATGTCGGCTCACTGCAACCTCTGCCTCCCAGGTTCAAGCAATTCTGCCTCAGCCTCCCAAGTAGCTGGGATTGCAGGTGCCCACCACCATGCCTAATTTTTGTATTTTTAGTGGAGTTGGGATTTCGTCGTGTTGGCCAGGCTGGTCTTGAACTTCTGATCTCAGGTGATCCACCCGCCTCGGCCTTCCAAAGTGCTGGGATTACAGGTATGGGCCATGTGCCCGGACATTTTCTCTGGTTTTGATGGGGGGAAAAAAAAGTCCAGAAGACTCAAAGCAATGTTCATGCAATGCTGGTCCAGGGGGCTCCCTGCAAGGGACTTACGAAAACACTGCTGATCAAACCCCCAATCCCCATGGCTCTTATTGCTATGTGTATTCAATTATGGCAAACTCATTATTTGCTCCCCTTTGAAATATGAGACATTTTTTCTGATTTCAGGATGTATACTGTGGGGAGGATGGAGGTAGGGAGCAATTTAACAAAATATATTAAAATTAAAATTGTTCATACTTTCCAACTCAACATTTTCACTTACAAAACGTTCCTGTATTGTGCAAAGATATATTTCTAGAAAGTTCTATTGAAGCTTTATTGGCTCAGAACTAGGGGCATGGTTAAATCAATTAAACAATGGAAATATAATGGAATACTACATGCCTTTAAAAACAGGCATGTTAGCCGGACATGGTGGCCCATGCCTGTAATTCCAGCACTTTGGGAGGCCAAGGTGGGCGGATCACGAGGTCAAGAGATCGAGACCATCCTGGCCAACACGGTGAAACATCGTCTCTACTAAGAACACAAAAATTAGCCAGGCATGATGGCTTGCGCATGTAGTCCCAGCTACTTGGGAGGCTGAGGCAGAATAGCTTGAATTTGGGAGGTGGAGGTTGCAGTGAGCTGAGATCACGCCACTGCACTCCAGCCTGGTGACAGTGTGCGATGCAAATAGTATAACATTGATAATAATTATGAGACTGGATAAACATTGGAGAAATGTGTATAAAACATTAAAGACTGTTATTGGGAAGGTAGAATATAATTTTAATTTTCTGTATTTTTTTTTTTTTAGACGGGAGTCTCACTCTGCCACCCAGGCTGTCTTGGCTTACTGCAACCACTGCCTTCTTGGTTCGGGCGATCCTCCCACCTTAGCGTCTCAAGTAGCTGGGACTACAGGCACACACCACCATTCTCGGCTAATTTTTTGTATTTCTTGTAGAGATGGAGTTTCACCATGTCGCCGAGGCTGGTCTGGAACTCCTAAACTCAGGTGATCCTCCCACCTCGGCCTCCCACAGGGCTGGGCTTACAGGCATGAGCCACCACACCCGACCCATTTTATGTATTTCTATGTGACTGGAATCCTCTATAGTGAACAAGCATTATTTTTCTCAATGACAGAATAGAGCATAATTTCTCTGCTAAGCACTTAATTTTTTCATTTAATATTCACAAAATCACTAGATGGTGGGTATTACATATTTTACAGGTGATACTTAGAAAAGTTAACCTGCCTAATTTCAGCGAGGTAGTAAATATTCTTTATCTAAAGAATATTTTCAAACTCTATCTAAGGTTAATGTAATCTCCACAGGCTCATTTTGTCTCTATGAGAAGGTGACTTCTATTTTGGCTATTTCTCCTTCCCACTATGATTTCACTTCCCTCTCAAAACTACTCAAATTCATTTCCTCTGGGAAGTTACCACAGGCTGTAGCCCCTAATGACTGCATTCACTCTACTCTCTAGCGTTTTAATGCACTCCTTTCTTGGTCTTTGCACCTGTCACCATTTGAATTTGTATGAAATGTTTCTATTCTTTTCCTCTCCCTCTTTTGCTTGAGCATTGATCATTTGCCTGGAACTTCCCGTGATCCTTCAGAGCCTGATTCCAAACCTACAGGGTAGGTGTTAGGATTGAATCCTTAAGTGTAGCATTTGATGGGTCCTTAATATTGAGGAATAACAATCTAACCAATCAAGCAACCTTTTCCTTATATTGGACTATATGCTGAGTCCACCGAATTATGTAAATGTCTCTGAGTTGAGAAGTTTCTGAAATAATAGATAATTCAAGTAATGTCTTATTTTTTTTTCTTGTGGAGGAGAGGTGTGAGTCATAAAGAGTCACAAATTCTTTTTTACAAAATATGCTAATTATACTAAATACTTTGTCATACACTGGCAACCTCTTTAACATCTAGATACATGCACAAAACATACAAAAAATGGTGTCTGAAAATGTCCAAGTATGAACACACTAGCATACTACCTTTTGCAATATCTTCCCTCCCATATAGTCTAAACCACTGAACAAGTACAGAGAGTACTATACTGCTTACAAAGGTGGCTTCACAATTCAGTTTCCAAAAGACAGCATTCCCTATGAATTTTAGCAAAAATATATTTACAAAGTGGTATTTTACTACCTCTACATTTAACATACATCGGGCACTTCTAAACATCTAGATAGACTAGATGTTTCAAGTAAGGAGTTAATTTGTCCACTATGTACACAGCAGTCTTGAATAAACTGCAAACATGTAACAACAGTTCCAATTTGAAAGAGTCTTCCAAATGTGAACATTTTGGCCTAGAACCTTTCCCATCTCCATCACCCCAGTGGGCAAGAATGCTCAAATTTTCAGAAGACAATCTTTCCTAGGACTTCTACAACAAAACGTACAAAATATATTAGTTTACTAACTCTACTTTTGTCATACACTGGCAACCTCTTTAACATCTAGAAAGACTAGTTGTTGTAAATTAGGACTTGTCTGTCCTTTATGTACACTATATACACAGATAAGTAAAACAAAATGCGCAGAGATAATGATTAATCTTGCCTCGCTGTAAGCACAGTGGCATAGAGCTCTCTGCACTTCCCCCTCCTCCCCTGAACCACTGCACAAACACAATGAGTATTACTCAACAGGTGATTGGGCCATTCCCCCACCAAACAATATTTCATATGAAATGTAACAAAAAGATATTTACAAAAGGTTATTTTTTCTACATATATCAGGCACTTCAGAATATCTAAAAAGAACAGACATTTCAAAAAAGCTTAGCATTGTCAACTATATATACAGTGGTGAGGAATAAAATGCACACAAAACAATGGATAGAACATGAAAATGTCTTCTAAATATGACCAGTCTGGCATAGAGGCTTCTTCTTTTCCTTCTCAGGTCTTTCAACTCCACGTCCTCTAAACCACTTAACAAACGTGGACGTATCGCTTCCAGAGGTCGTCTAACAACTGCATTTCCAAAAGTCGTCTCCAGAAGACATTTATTTTCTATGATTTCTTTTAAACATATGAGAATTTACAAGATGTGTGATTTTCTAACTTTATCATACATCAGCAACCTCTTTCCATCTAGAAGGGCTAGATGTGGCAAATGTTTTCTATTAAAAGGTTGGGGTGGTGTTGAGAGCAGCTTTTTCATGATATATACACAGGTCTTCCATAAACGGCCAGTAAATCTTCCCAAGGGGTAGTGGGCATTTCCAAGGGGCCAGACGTGGCTTGTCATTCTACCATTTCTCTCTTCCGACAGCAAGCTCTGGTAGAACGAGACCAACCGCCCGAAGGCCGCTAACTGTTCCACCCGTCGTGGGTCGGGACTTCGCTCACCTCCCAAGCCCGTTAAGGCCTTCGTCCGTTGTCCTCAGGACTCGGTAGGTCTCGTCCAGTGGGAACAGAGTGGTCACCGGGGCCCGGACCTGCGCGGCTCCGAGGTCTAAAAAGGCGGCCGAGCTTGCCTGCGTCCCGAGATCGCCTTCCCGGGCCCCGCACACCCTAACGGTCTCCGCCGCGCGGCGTTCAGGCGGCCGCCATGCTTCCCGGCCGGCCCTCCTCTCCAGCCGCCACTCAGAGGCGCTGGGCCCGGCGGCTCGGCGGGGTTTCGTCGAGGCCGGGCAGGAGACCAGGCGGCGGGGTCCGGGCAGGAAGAGGCCGCCGCCATCAGTCACCGAGGTGGGGTGGGGAAGAGAGGTGCGCCTGGGCTTCAAGGCCTGCGCCCGGCCAGTGGGCAGCCACAGCAGGGCCCCCTGTGTCTGCAGGGCAGAGGGCGCAGCCAGTCCGGGGCCCCTAGCTCATCTGCCCAGCTCACCTGCCGGCCCGGGGACCCCAGCTCAGCCGCCGGCCTGGGCCCCACAGTTCACCCGCCGGCCTGGAAGGCCCTGGGGGAGCGGGCCGCGCTCTGCGTCTCTCTGAACTCTCTGCCGGGCCGGAACTCAGGAGTCACAAATTGATTCAAATAGGTTTACAAATTTAAAAAAGAAGCCTGACAACCCCTTAACCTGTTAAAGGATACTACAGGAATGGCAGAGAATTCCTCAATTCTTCTGCTTCTCTGCTGCCAGGGCTAAGTGCTGCTTGCGTTGTAAATAACCAGGAAACAGGATTTCCAGGTGGTTGATGGTGTGTGGTTGAGATTTGGAAATTGGAGATTTCCAGGTGGTTGATGATGTGTGGTTGAGAAAAGAGCCTCAAGGTAACTACTTAATATGTTGATTCTAGATTATTTTCCTCGTCCAGTGTAATTAGAGAAACAAACACACAACTAGTGAATCAAATATTTTTATCTTGTTCTACAAATGTGTACCTTTTATATTTCGTTAGTCTGATAGCAAAAATTACATTTTCCACCACTACAGTCAGTTCTTTAGTTTCACTCCTGTGCTTCAGTGTTTGAATGACAAGCCTCATCAGTATGGCATATTTAATCCAACAGTCTTGGACACAATTTGGCAAACCAGTGGGTTCACAGTGATAACTGCAGAAATCTGAAAGTGACTTGATAATACACAAGTTAGGGTGGAGAAAAAGGCATTTTCCCCCTAAATCAAATATACAAAAGTTTGCAAACTTATTTCAAGCATGTGGGAAAGTACAGAAAATTGTTAACAGAGTATTACTATGTACTACTCATCACCCAGCATCAATTAAAAAAAAATTTTTTTTTGAGACAGCATCCCACTCTGTCATGCAGGCTGGAGTACGGTGGTGTGATCATGACTCACTGCAGCCTTGACCTCCTGGGCCAAAGTGATCCTCCTGCCTCAGCCTCCCAAGTAGCAGGGACTACAGGTTTGTGCCATCATGCCCAGCTCCCACTGTCAAATTTTATGCTTATCATATTAAGCTTTTTTTTTTTTTTTTAAGTCACATATAAAGCTCCCTGTCTGTTCCTTTCAGATCCCATTCCTTTGTTTCTTTCCCTAGGTAAACACTATTCTGAATTTGGTGCTTGTATTAGTCCATTCTTACACTGCTTATAAAGACTGGGTAATTTATAAAGAAAAGAGGTTTGGGGGTGGAGCAAGATGGCCGAATAGGAACAGCTCCAGTCTCCAGGTCCCAGCGTGAGTGACACAGAAGATGGGTGATTTCTGCATTTTCAACTGAGGTACTGGGTTCATCTCACTAGGGAGTGCTGGACAATCAGTGCTGGTCAGCTGCTGCAGCCCAACCAGCGAGAGCTGAAGCAGGGCAAGGCATCGCCTCACCTGGGAAGTGCAAGGGGGAAGGGAATCCCTTTTCTTAGCCAGGGGAACTGAGACACACAACACCTGGAAAATAGGGTAACTCCTACCCCAATACTGCGCTTTACCAAGGGTCTTAGCAAATGGCACACCAGGAGATTATATCCCACACCTGGCTGGGAGGGTCCCACACCCACGGAGCCTCCCTCATTGCTAGCACAGCAGTCTGTGATCTAATGGCAAGGCAGCAGCGAGGCTGGGGGAGGGGCATCCGCCATTGCTGAGGCTTAAGTAGGTAAACAAAGCCGCTGGGAAGCTTGAACTTGGTGGAGTCCACAGCAGCTCAAGGAGGCCTGCCTGTCTCTGTAGACTCCAACTCTGGGGACAGGGCACAGCTAAACAAACAAACAAAAAAGCAGCAGAAACCTCTGCAGACGCAAACGACCCTGTCTGACAGCTTTGAAGAGAGCAGTGGATCTCCCAACATGGAGGTTGAGATCTGAGAATGGACAGACTGCCTGCTCAAGTGGGTCCCTGACCCCTGAGTAGCCTAACTGGGAGACATCCCCCACTAGGGGCAGACCGACACCCCACACCTCACACGGTGGGGTACATCCCTGAGACGAAGCTTCCAAAGCAAGAATCAGACAGGTACACTCACTGTTCAGCAATATTCTATCTTCTGCAGCCTCTGCTGCTGATACCCAGGCAAACAGGGTCTGGAGTGGACTTCAAGCAATCTCCAACAGACCTACAGCTGAGGGTCCTGACTGTTAGAAGGAAAACTAACAAACAGGAAGGACACCCACACCAAAACCCCATCAGTACGTCACCATCATCAAAGACCAGAGGCAGATAAAACCACAAAGATGGGGAAAAAGCAGGGCAGAAAAGGTGGAAATTCACAAAATCAGAGCGCATCTCCCCCTCCAAAGGAACGGAGCTTATCGCCAGCAATAGATCAAAGCTGGATGGAGAATGACTTTGACAAGTTGAGAGAAGAAGGCTTCAGTCAATCAAACTTCTCAGAGCTAAAGGAGGAATTACGTTCCCAGTGCAAAGAAACTAAAAATCTTGAAAAAAGAATGGAAGAATGGATAACTAGAATAATCAATGCAGAGAAGGCCATAAACAAACTGACAGAGATAAAAACCATGACACGAGAAATGCGTGACAAATGCACAAGCTTCAGTAACTGACTCGATCAACTGGAAGAAAGAGTATCGGCGACTGAGGATCAAATGAATGAAATGAAGCAAGAAGAGAAGTCTAAAGAAGAAAGAGGAAAAAGAAATGAACAAAGCCTTCAAGAAGTATGGGATTATGTGAAAAGACCAAATCTGTGTCTGATTGGGGTGCCTGAAAGTCACGGGGAAAATGGAACCAAGTTGGAAAACACTCTTCAGGATATCATCCAGGAGAACTTCCCCAACCTAGTAAAGCAGGCCAACATTCAAATTCAGGAAATACAGAGAACGCCACAAAGATACTCCTCGAGAAGAGCAACTCCAAGACACATAATTATCAGATTCACCAAAGTTGAAATGAAGGAAAAACTGTTAAGGGCAGCCAGAGAGAAAGATCGGGTTACCCACAAAGGGAAGCCCATCAGACTAACAGCAGATCTCTGAGCAGAAACTCTACAAGCCAGAAGAGAGTGGGGGGCCAATATTCAACATTCTTAAAGAAAAGAATTTTCAACCCAGAATTTCATATCTAGTCAAACTTAGTTTCATAAGTGAAGGAGAAATAAAATCCTTTACAGATAAGCACATGCTTAGAGATTTTGTCACCACCAGGCCTGCCTTACAAGAGACCCTGAAGGAAGCACTAAATATGGAAGGGAACAACTGGTACCAGCCAATGCAAAAACATGCCAAAATGTAAAGACCATCGAGGCTAGGAAGAAACTGCATCAACTAACTAGCAAAATAACCAGTTAATATCATAATGACAGGATCAAGTTCACACATAACAATATTAACCTTAAATGTAAATGGACTAAATGGTCCAATTAAAAGACACAGACTGGCAAACTGGATAAAGAGTCAACAGCCATCAGTTTGCTGTATTCAGGAGACCCATCCCACATGCAGAGACACACATAGACTCAAAATAAAGGGATGGATGAAGATCTACCAAGCAAATGGAGAACAAAAAAAAAGCAGGGGTTCCAATCCTAGTCTCTGATAAAACAGACTTTAAACCATCAAAGATCAAAAGAGACAAAGAAGGCCATTACATAATAGTAAGGGGATCAATTCATCAGGAAGAGCTAACTATCCTAAATATATATGCACCCAATACAGGAGCACCCAGATTCATAAAGCAAGTCCTTAGAGACTTACAAAGAGACTTAGACTCCCATACAATAATAATGGGAGACTGCAACACCCCACTGTCAACATTAGACAGATCAATGAGACAAAAAGTTAACAAGGATATCCAAGAATTGAACTCATCTCTGCACCAAGTGGACCTAATATACATCTACAGAACTCTCCATCCCAAATCAACAGAATATACATTCTTCTCAGCACCACATCGCACTTATTCCAAAATTGACCACATAATTGGAAGTAAAGCACTCCTCAGCAAATGTACAAGAACAGAAATTATAACAAACAGTGTCTCAGACCACAGTGCAATCAAACTAGAACTCAGGACTAAGAAACTCAATCAAAACCGCTCAACTACATGGAAACTGAACAACCTGCTCCTGAATGACTACTGGGTACATAACGAAATGAAGGCAGAAATAAAGATGTTCTTTGAAACCAATGAGAACAAAGATACAACATACCAGAATCTCTGGGACACATTTAAAGTAGTGTGTAGAGGGAAATTTATAGCACTAAATGCCCACAAGAGAAAGCTGGAAAGATCTAAAATTGACACTCTAACATCACAATTAAAAGAACTAGAGAAGCAAGAGCAAACACATTCAAAAGCTAGCAGAAGGCAAGAAATAACTAAGATCAGAGCAGAACTGAAGGAGATAGAGACACAAAAAACCCTTCAAAAAATCAATGAATCCAGGAGTTGGTTTTTTGAAAAGATCAACAAAATTGATAGACTGCTAGCAAGACTAATAAAGAAGAAAAGAGAGAAGAATCAAATAGATGCAATAAAAAATGATAAAGGGGATATCACCACCGACCCCACAGAAATACAAACTACCATCAGAGAATACTATAAACATCTCTGTGCAAATAAACTAGAAAATCTAGAAGAAATGGATAATTTCCTGGACACTTACACTCTCCCAAGACTAAACCAGGAAGAAGTTGAATCCCTGAATAGACCAATAGCAGGCTCTGAAATTGAGGCAATAATTAATAGCCTACCAACCAAAAAAAGTCCAGGACCAGATGGATTCACAGCTGAATTCTACCAGAGGTACAAGGAGGAGCTGGTACCATTCCTTCTGAAACTATTCCAATCAATAGAAAAAGAGGGAATCCTCCCTAACTCATTTTATGAGGCCAACATCATCCTGATACCAAAGCCTGGCAGAGACATAACAAAAAAAGAGAATTTTAGACCAATATCCCTGATGAACATTGATGCAAAATTCTCAATAAAATACTGGCAAATCGAATCCAGCAGCATGTCAAACAGTGTATCCACCATGATCAAGTGGGCTTCATCCCTGGGATGCAAGGCTGGTTCAACATATGCAAATTAATAAATGTAATCCAGCATATAAACAGAACCAAAGACAAAAACCACATGATTATCTCAATAGATGCAGAAAAGGCCTTTGACAAAATTCAACAGCCCTTCATGCTAAAAACTCTTAATAAATTCGGTATTGATGGAACGTATCTCAAAATAATAAGAGCTATTTATGACAAACCCACAGCCAATATCATACTGAATGGGCAAAAACTGGAAGCATTCCCTTTGAAAACTGGCACAAGACAGGGATGCCCTCTCTCACCACGCCTATTCAACATACTGTTGGAAGTTCTGGCTAGGGCAATCAGGCAAGAGAAAGAAATAAAGGGTATTCAGTTAGGAAAAGAAGAAGTCAAATTGTCCCTGTTTGCAGATGACATGATTGTATATTTAGAAAACCCCATCATCTCAGGCCAAAATCTCCTTAAGCTGATAAGCAACTTCAGCAAAGTCTCAGGATACAAAATCAATGTACAAAAATCACAAGCATTCCTATACACCAGTAACAGACAAACAGAGAGCCAAATCGTGAATGAACTTCCATTCACAATTGCTTCAAAGAGAATAAAATATCTAGGAAACCAACTAACAAGGGATGTAAAGGACCTCTTCAAGGAGAACTACAAACCACTGCTCAGTGAAATAAAAGAGGACACAAACAAATGGAAGAACATACCATGCTCATGGATAGGAAGAATTAATATCATGAAAATGGCCATACTGCCCAAAGTAATTTATAGATTCAATACCATCCCCATCAAGCTACCAATGAGTTTCTTCACAGAATTGGAAAAAACTGCTTTAAAGTTCATATGGAACCAAAAAAGAGCCTGCATTGCCAAGACAATCCTAAGTCAAAAGAACAAAGCCGGAGGCATCACGCTACCTGACTTCAAACTATAGTACAAGGCTACAGTAACCAAAACAGCATGGTACTGGTACCAAAACAGAGATACAGACCAATGGAACAGAACAGAGTCCTCAGAAATAATACCACACATCTACAGCCATCTTATCTTTGACAAACCTCAGAAAAACAAGAAATGGGGAAAGGATTCCCTATTTAATAAATGGTGCTGGGAAAATTGGCTAGCCATAAGTAGAAAGCTGAAACTGGATCCTTTCCTTACTCCTTATACGAAAATTAATTCAAGATGGATTAGAGACTTAAATGTTAGACCTAAAACCATAAAAACCCTAGAAGAAAACCTAGGTAATACCATTCAGGACATAGGCATGGGCAAGGACTTCATGTCTAAAACACCAAAAGCAACGGCAACAAAAGCCAAAATTGACAAATGGGATCTAATTAAACTAAAGAGCTTCTGCACAGCAAAAGAAACTACTATCAGAGTGAACAGGCAACCTACAGAATGGGAGACAATTTTTGCAATCTACTCATCTGACGAAGGGCTAATATCCAGAACCTATAAAGAACTCAATCAAATTTACAAGAAAAAAACAACCCCATCAAAAAGTGGGCAAAGGATATGAACAGACACTTCTCAAAAGAAGACATTCATACAGCCAACAGACACATGAAAAAATGCTCATCATCACTCGCCATCAGAGAAATGCAAATCAAAACCACAATGAGATACCATCTCATACCAGTTAGAATGGCAATCATTAAAAAATCAGGAAACAACAGGTGCTGGAGAGGATGTGGAGAAATAGGAACACTTTTACACTGTTGGTGGGACTGTAAACTAGTTCAACCATTGTGGAAAACAGTGTGGCGATTCCTCAAGGATCTAGAACTAGAAGTACCATATGACCCAGCCATCCCATTACTGGGTATATACCCAAAGGATTATAAATCATGCTGCTATAAAGACACATGCACATGTATGTTCATTGCAGCACTATTCACAATAGCAAAGACTTGGAATCAACCCAAATGTCCATCAGTGATGGACTGGATTAAGAAAATGTGGCACATATACACCATGGAATACTATGCAGCGATAAAAAAGGATGAGTTTGTGTCTTTTGTAAGGACATGGATGCAGCTGGAAACCATCATTCTCAGGAAATTATCACAAGAACAGAAAACCAAACACCGCATGTTCTCACTCATAGGTGGGAACTGAACAATGAGATCACTTGGACTCGGGAAGGGGAACATTACACATCGGGGCCTACTGTGGGGAGGGGGGACGGGGGAGGGATTGCATTCGGAGTTATACCTGATTTAAATGACGAGTTAATGGGTGCTGACGAGTTGATGGGTGCAGCACACCAACATGGCACAAGTATACATATGTAACAAACCTGCACGTTAGGCACATGTACCCTAGAACTTAAAGTATAATTAAAAAAAAAAAAAAAAGAGGTTTAATTGACTCATAGTTTTGCATGGCTGGCTAGGCCTCAGAAAACTTACAATCATGGCAGAAGGAGACGCAAACACATCCTTCTTCATATGGCAGCAGCAGAGAGAATAAGAGCCCAGCAAAGGGGGAAGCCCCTAAACCATCAGATCTCATGAGAACTCACTATGATGGGAACAGAATGAGGGAAACCAGCCCCATGATTCAGTTATCTCCACATGGTCCCGCCCTTGACACATGGGGATTATTACAATTCAAGACGAGATTTTGGGTGGGGACACAGCCAAATCATATCAGTGCTTATTATCCACATGCTATTATTCCTATATTTATGTATCCATAAATAATACTATAGTATTGTTTTGCTCTTTTGTACTTTAAATGGTATATCATACATACTTTTCTGTACCTTCCCATTTTTGGTGGTTGTTTATACAAGTAACTAGAGTCATTATACAGTTATATTCCATTATGCCAAAGTTTATCCATTATCCCGTGGATGGACTTCTGGTGCTTTGTTTTGCTATATAAACAATACTGTGTACATTTTTGTACATCTCCTTTACACAGGAAATAGTTTCTCACATGTTCATGTGCATACAAATCATTTGGTTGGTCTTGTTAAAATGCAGACTGATTCAGTAAGTTTGGGGTGGGACCTGCAAATTGTACTCATATGAAGAGAAATGGGGGAAACATATAAAGTTAATGCTATTGTAGAAAACACAAAAAAAGACAAAGTGGCCTCATAATCTAGTATCTAGTATAGCAGAGTGGTTTAAACATGGCCCCTTTAAGTTCAGTGTTTGAATTACAACTCAACTATTTGCAAGTTGAGTGACTTTGTCTAGGTCATTTAATGTCTCCAAATCTTGCTCTTCTCATTTAGAAAATGAGGATTGTTATAATAGCACCTAGATTACATGGTTGTGATGAGGCAATTTGCTAATATACTAGATACAGAATGCTTAGGACATTGTCTGGCACATAGCAAAAACTCACTAAAATTTGAGCTATTATTGTTAACTTTTAGGCTCCCCCCCATGAATATATTATTTCCCTCCAAATGGATCACAATGTACATGCTATTTTTATAGCAAACTCTGGTCCACTGATTGCAGAAAACATTTCATAGTTATTCTCTATTAAGTCATTTAGACAGGCTATTTAGTATTCCAGTGTATGTATTTACCACAATTAAATCATTGTTGATGCATCAAGTTGAATTATTTTACTCTTATGAATAATACTGTGTAGCTAAATCATTTCATTCCTTTTAGTTTTAATGTCAGCTCACTTTCTCTCCCCTTCTAATCAGCTCTCAGCTGTTACTGTTCTCCCATTCTAATCTGTGATCAGATAATCAAGCGAGTTAAATCAGTTTATTTGCTATACCTTATCTGCAATTCTGTCACTTGCTCTAGGCCTTTGGTAAAAGGGACAGCTATTGCAGCAGCTGTGAAGGGAGGCTGTTTTTGCCTATTTTAGGGTATGCCTCTTAGTCAGTCCAGCTCTCCTAGTCTCACTGGATATGAGATTAGGAGATACCACCCAGAAGATGCTGGCACATCCTCTTGCTGTGGGTGCCTTTTCCCTTCTACTCCCTCCCTATTGGGGTCTGAACACTCAACCTACCTTTATGCCCAGCTGCTGCCACTTCATTACTACCTGTTTCTGATTTTTTGAAGCCCCGATGCCCCTTAGCCTAGGTCTGGGAGTTACCAGTTTTCTTGACTTCTGACACCAGTATGCATGCATGGTGCTAGATTCTACTTTGTGGGCCTCTCTGCTTTAGTTTCTCAATTTTTTTAGTAGCCGTAGCACTTATTTGTGCTTTTTAAAAAACTTTGGATCCTGTTAAATTCCCACATTTTGTGTATATGGGAGCACAGAAAACAGACTTCAACAATTAAAATTCCCAAATACAGCTGGATAGGCCTGTTTCCCAAACTTGCCTGAAAGATCACAAGGAATACCTGTTGACATACTCCCAAGCCCATCCCAAAGGGCAGCCCCTGTAATCTGGATATATTATCTGGAGATATTATTTAACAAACACCCCAGGTGATTCTTATAATCAGGCACAGCTGGAAACAATGGGCTTTTAACTTGAATTCTCTGAGATCTTCCAGGACACTGGGACGTTCAACTGATACCTCAGGGAGCTTGTATGCAATTTAAAGGTAGTGTAGGGCTCATCCCAGGGGGCAGGAAAATTCTAGGATTCAAGTATTAGTTCGAATACTGGAAAGTCTTTAGAGCTTGAGACCAAAGAAGGAATTTATGCTCTTTTTGTTTTAATCTTGCTCCTTCTAAAGGAACTTATGCTCTATTTACCATCTCTACACCAGCATGGTTTCAATCCCCTGGGTATAGTATAGATTCTGTCCCAAACACTGGGGTTCCAGAACTGTCAAATGAGTCGTGCAGCTTCTCAAAAAGCATAATGGAGCCGGGCTGGGTGGCTCACGCCTGTAATCCCAGCACTTTGGGAGGCCGAGGTGGGCGGATCACGAGGTCAGGAGATCAAGACCATCCTGGCTAACACGGTGAAACCCCGTCTCTACAAAAAATACAAAAAAATTAGCCAGGTGTGGTGGCGGGCGCCTGTAGTCCCAGCTACTCGCGAGGCTAAGGCGGGAGAATGGCGTGAACCCGGGAGGCGGAGCTTGCAGTGAGAGGAGATCGCGCCATTGCGCTCCAGCTGGGCGACAGAGCGAGACTGTCTCAACAACAACAAACAACAACAACAACAACAACAACAACAACAAAGCAAAATGGAGAATGCGGGTCCTTTGAGGACTGAATCCTTTGCATATGTTAAAATCATTTGGAGTGCATATCTTTTATTACGTAAGGTTTTATATTCACTTAGAAAAATCAGCTCAATGCCAGACCCGTGTTAGTAACTGCTTTGGCAGTGCTAGCTATGTAATTTTTGAGGCCTGAGAAAGCACAGAACTCTGATATACCTGCTTCAACTCGTGACAGGCCGTTAGTTTCTTGGATCATCCATACGTAAGATACAAATCTTACTCCCTCAATCTGAGGACACAGGGAGATCCAAACACGCACGATAATTCTTTTTTTTTTGGGTTGGGGGGAGAGGGGACGGAGTATGGCTCTGTCACCCAGGCTGGAGTGCAGTGGCGTGATCTCAGCTCACTGCAACCTCTGCCTCCCGGGTTCAAGCCACCCCAGTAGCTGGGATTACAGGTGCCTGCCACCATACCCAGCTTATTTTTTGTATTTTTAGTAGAGATAGGGTTTCATCATATTGGCCAGGCTGGTCTCGAACTCTCCTTACCTCAAGTGATCTATCTGCCCGCCTCAGCCTCCCAAAGTGCTGGGATTACCGGTGTGAGCTACCGTACCTGGCCATGCCTAAGAAGATCTAGAAACAGAAACTGGTAAATCCTGACCACACTACACACATTATTTACTCATATGAGATCACAATTTGTTTCTCTTACAACTCATCCATTTGACAGACTAATGTGATGAATAAATAGAATTCTATAAAAGTGAGGCCAAAATAAAAAGCAGCCTAAGATTGTTGAAGAAAACTCAAATGGTGGTCCATGAGACTGCCAAAGTTGAGAGGCAGTCTCAAACTAATGGGGGGAAATGCCCCTATGGTTCTAAAAATAAAAGCTTGTCACTCTTTACAAACTGTGATTTATCTCTTTGAGAGAATCTTGAACATGAAGTCATGCTATTAATGTTTATTCTAACAGTAGGCTAAATATTTGAGCATATTCCCCCTAATAGTTCCAGAAATTATCTCCTTCCTAAAAAAAAAGTTTAAAACTTTAAATGGTGAGATAGTAAAGTGGTGTGGCATGAGAAAAGTACTTTATTCATGCAAAATTTTTCGGTTCCATTCAAAATTACAGTACAAAAAAATTCCCTTGCTTGCTGAGTTTTTGTTACTTTTTACTTAAATATTTAGACTTAAGAAAAAATAAAATTTTTTTTTTTTTTTTTTTTTTTTTTTGAGACGGAGTCTCGCTCTGCCGCCCAGGCTGGAGTGCAGTGGCCGGATCTCAGCTCACTGCACGATCCGCCTCCCGGGTTCACGCCATTCTCCTGCCTCAGCCTCCCGAGTAGTTGGGACTACAGGCGCCCGCCACCGCGCCCGGCTAGTTTTTTGTATTTTTTAGTAGAGACGGGGTTTCACCGTGTTAGCCAGGATGGTCTCGATCTCCTGACCTCGTGATCCGCCCGTCTCGGCCTCCCAAAGTGCTGGGATTACAGGCTTGAGCCACCGCGCCCGGCCGAAAAAATAAAATTTAAAATCACTATTAATGGAAGCTTATATTCCTTATGAATACATGTATGCATATATGCACCTCTATATGAATCACTCAAAACAATTTCAAACATCATTCTTTTTTGTATTTAAAATTGCCCTTTTAAATATTTAGAAGTTCCAGAGGTGGAGGCTTTAATGGAATTTTTCCCAGAGTAAATTTCTTGGATTGAAATTGTTCCAGTTCTTCTACTGTTAGTTTATCTCTGGGTGTGAATAACACATTATCTGTTGCAAAGATGCTGCTTGAGGCTGAGAGAGAAGTGGATATGCTGCTATTTCCAAAAGTGTCACTGGATGGCTTAGAAAAAGCAGTGTGAGAATGTGAGCTCGGACTACCAAAACCAGCCACAGAACTGCCACCTCCAAAGGCTGGGGCCACTGGAGCTCTAATAGAACCTGTTGCCAAGGAAGTTGGAAGTCCTGAAAATCCAGGTGATCCAAAGCTGGAAGCTGCAGGGCTTTTGAATGAAAATGATGCAGCCGATGTAACTTCAGGTTTCCCAAATCCAAAAGCTGGAGCAGAAGTAGAGATAGCTGAACTGGTAGAGGCTGCAGCTCCAAATGCTGGGGAACTCCCAAAACCAGCAGGGCTTCCAGAAGAGGCAGCGGCAAATCCAGAGTTTGTTTTAAAACTAAAGTTCTGAGCATTATCACTGCTGCTGTTATTGACTGGAAAGCCTACAAAAAACAAAACAAAGCAGAAAAAAAATTTATTATAGTCAAAAAAATGTCACCATTATTTCCTTCCCCTATCTTTCTTTTTTATGTCATGTTTCAGTATTGAGAAGCTTACTGGAAGGATGAGATGAGAAAAGTAAAAATGAGAGGCTAGAACTACCCACTAAAGCCTGCTTCCTGCCTTTTCTGCTAACAATCCCATTTTCACCTTGATTGACCTTCACCCAAGGAGAAACCACAGGGACTAGAGAACAGACTTTCACTTTGGTTTCTACTTACCTCACCAGAGCTGCCACCTGAAGACAATGCTATGCTGTTAAACACAGTGACAAGAAAGTTCTCAAAGGTGCTGCTATCATAGCTATGTACTTCTACGAAACTCCTGAAAAACCATTCCTAAAATGGACTTCTAAAGCTTAAGTGTCTTTCAAAGAACATGCCCAATCTGGCCTCCATTTCACAAATGTCTAATGAGCCAAATGCTTTGAGGTTCTATGATGGAAGGTTGTAGAATTTATGAAGGTAATTTAAAATGGTGATTCAGGCTTATAATTTGAAACCTATAAAATCTAATTTTTCTAAATCAGTTAAGTCTTGTATTACTTTATCACTTACCTGGCGACACAAATATTGCTGCTTGACTACTGCCAAATCCAAATGCAGGTGCTGCTTGATTTACACCATCCTTTACATCAGAGAGCTGGAAAAAAAAAAAGTGTGCAAATAATAAAGTGCTTGATGAATAATGCTCCAGTATCTTTTCTATACATTTTATGGACAAATTCAATTTTTTAAAATGTGCATTAAAGGCTGGGTGTGGTGGCTCACACCTGTAATCCTAGCACTTTGGGAGGCTGAGATGGTGAAGGGCTTGAGCCTATGAGTCTGGGATGAGCCTCAGCAACACAGTGAGACCCCCATCTCTACAAAAAATTAGCCAGTGGTCCCAGCTATTTGGGAACCTGAGGTGGGAGGATCACTTGAGCCTGGGAAAGCCTGGGTGACAAAGTAAGACTCTGACTCAAAAAAAGAACAGAAAAGAGAAGAAAAAAGTGCATTAAAAAAGGCAAAGTTAAATGCTTAACATGGAAAATGCCCATAATATGATGTTGAAAAGGATAAGATCTAATACTGTATAAACAGTATAATCACAACTAATAATATGAATATGCATAAAAAAATGTACATTAGTAAGTTAACAGTGATTGTCTCTGGCTGATGAATTACGGTTGATTTAAATTTTATTTATGCTTTTTTATACTTTCTAAATTCCTAAAATGAGCAGATATTATAATGAGAAAAATATTTTTAAATTTTTTTCAGTGTCTATAAGGTTAGATCTGCATTTATAGAGAAATCTAGATATTAGGTAAAAAGGACCTTTATAGAATACCCAGTCAACTTTAATACTCGAAATGAAGTAGATCCACTATTATATAATTAAAAGCTTATGACCAAATATCCATTAAACATTTCCCATTCCCTGAAAGTACTTTATGTTCTTGCTATTCTGTGCTCTAGAAATGTCTTTCATCTCTGCTTACTGAAATCTTAATCCTCCTTTCAAGGAACTTTGTACTTGCTCCTTCCTTCCAAGAAGACTTTCTTAATCATCCAAAGCAAACATAAGTGATTTCTTTCACTTGGAAGCCTCAAAAGCATTCTCTGGCCGGTGCAGTGGCTCACAACTGTAATCCCAGCACTTTGGGAGGCTGAGGCGGGTGGATCATGACATCAGGAGATTGAGAACATCCTGGCTAACACAGTGAAACCCCGTCTCTACTAAAAATACAAAAAAATTAGCCAGGCATGGTGGCAGGTGCCTGTAGTCCCAGCTACTCGGGAGGCTGAGGCTGGAGAATGGCGTGAACCCCGGAGGCAGAGTTTGCAGTGAGCCGAGATCGCACCACTGCACTCCAGCCTGGGCGACAGAACGAGACTCTATCTCAAAAAAAAAAAAAAAAAATTTTTTTTTTTTTTTGAGACTGAAACCTCCACCTCCTGGGTTCAAGTGATTCTCCTGCCTCAGCCTCCTGAGTAGCTAAGATTACAGGCGTGCGCTACCATGCCTGGCTAATTTTTGTATTTTTAGTAGAGACCGGGTTTCACCACGTTGGTCAGGCTGGTCTTAAACTCCTGACCTCATAATCTGCCTGCCTCGGCCTCCCAAAGTGCTGGGATTACAGGCGTCAGCCACTGCGCCCAGCCCTCAAGAGCATTCTTTAAAGAATCAACTTTTTTTGAGGTATAGTCTAATACAATAAAATGCATCCATTTTTTGTATATATTTCAATGAGTTCTAACAAACTTGCAACCACCACAATCGAGATTCAAAACATTTTTGTTCCCTGAAAGTTCTTTTGTGTCCCTTTCCAGTCAACTCCCTCTCAACTCCTCGTCCCCGGCAACCACTCTATCTGCTTTCTATCACTACAAATGAGACTTGTCTTTTCCAGAGTTTCATACAAATGGCATCACATGGTCTACACTATTGGTTTTGTTTTTTGGTCTGGCTTCTCTTCCTCAGTGTAATATTCATTAACAGGCAGATGATAAATTATAATATATCCATACAATGGGTTACCATTCAGCATAAAGAAGGCATGAACTACTGATACATGTTAAGTCAGTTATGGGTGGGTTGTCCCACATCCTCACCTATGGGGGGTCCCTGGGCAGCTAGCAAAGAGCAGGGACTTTCCAGCCCTGAGGGAAGTTCCACAGTTCTTTGGACTCAGTTATCCTTTCTCCATCAGCTCTCATCCATGGTGATGGTGGCCCACCTCCCACACAAGGACAGACTACTTCCGAGAGGTCCCACTAAATTCAAATAGCATTACAACAACTAAAAGGTCAAAGAAATTAGCTTGCACAAGAGTCTAGTTATTCAGGAAGCACATATTTAAGAAAGGGGAGGGGTGTTGGGACTGTCAACCATTCACTAAGTGTAGGGACACAGTACTCTCATATCCTTTATACAGAGTAGAAACCATCTGAGAAATTGGAAATATTAAAATTATAAATGTGAATATCTTATTTTAAAATAAAATTCTTAAGAACTTTTTAATGGGTGTAGAAACATCATAACTTTATTTACAAGGATAATGAACTTGCTACAGTCAGGACCATAGATCTTTGGAGACACGTGGGTATATATCTTCCAAAGGCATTTCTGTTTAAGACAAGGAACATACTGTGTTCTTCAGTCACAAAATGATACATTACATTCTAAATGTGCATTCATATAATTGTTCAAAGTAATTTCTTTTTTTTTTTTTTTTTTTTTTTTTTGAGACGGAGTCTCGCTCTGTCGCCCAGGCTGGAGTGCAGTGGCGCGATCTCGGCTCACTGCAAGCTCCGCCTCCCGGGTTCACGCCATTCTCCTGCCTCAGCCTCCCGAGTAGCTGGGACTACAGGCGCCCACAACCGCGCCCGGCTAATTTTTTGTATTTTTAGTAGAGACGGGGTTTCACCGTGGTCTCGATCTCCTGACCTTGTGATCCGCCCGCCTCGGCCTCCCAAAGCGCTGGGATTACAGGCGTGAGCCACCGCGCCCGGCCAATTTCTTTTTACATACAGATAACTTTAAATACTTGAATTTATATAAGTTTGCCATATTCAAAACTAGCACTACCAAAGTTAACAACTTTACCCTAAAAAGCTTTTAAAAGCATAACTGGCCGGGTGCGGTGGCTCACGCCTGTAATCCCAGCACTTTGGAAGGCCGAGGTGGGCAGATCACGAGGTCAGGAGATCGAGACCATACTGGCTAACATGGTGAAATCCCGTCTCTACTAAAAAATACAAAAAAGTAGCCAGGCGCGGTGGTGGGCGCCTGTAGTCCCAGCTACTCGGGAGGCTGAGGCAGAAGAATGGTGTGAACCCGGGAGGCGGAGCTTGCAGTGAGCCGAGATCACGCCACTGCACTCCAGCCTGGGCCACAGAGCCAGACTCCGTCTCAAAAAAAAAAAAAAAAAGCATAACTATTTCTGCTTTTCTGACCAAGGAACACAGAGAAAACTATTTCAAGACCTTGACTCTTAAGTGATGCTATTTTGGGAACGTGTATCATAATTCTTGACAGAAAATTTTTGTTTTGCTTTCCAAATCTAAAGTAAAATATTCTCTTCAAAAAAGCAATAGGTAAGACACTTCCCTCAAGAAAACTCTCCCATACTCACCAAAGCTACTTTAGTTGATATATTTAGACTTTTCAGTTCATTTACCCTGTTCCTCCATTGATTTATTAAATGTTGGACAGAATTTAGCTGAAAAGGGAAGACAGAAAAATAACAGTTCAATATTGTATGTTTAAGTTAGTTTCTTCAATAAAAACTTCACATATTTTTTTGCCAAAATCACGAAAGGTTTATGTAACAGTTTTATGGCCCATGACTTGCAAAATTTGCATTGACTTGGCCTGTTTGTCAAAGATATTCCAGCTCCAGTTCCCTCTCCCTGTTCAACTCCTTGTATCATCTGGTTAATATCACAAGCATCTGGCAGCACGTAGTTAGTTATATTTGGATGGGAGGTGAACACATGTACTAGTTGAAATGCATGATCATGACTGTAGAAACAGAAAAATACAGCATTTAAACTGCTTCCTTCAGGTACTCAACTTATTGTCAAGATTTTTATTTTTTTTTGATATCTGATATATGAAGATGTTAATCTGTATTACAGACTGTATCTTATTTAACTTTGTTTTTCTAGCATTCATCACTGGATCTGTACCTAACAGATGTTCAATAAATATCTGTCAAATGGTAAAACGGTTTCATTTCTGGGACTGACTGTTAGGTAATTTGTAATAAAAATAGTAATATTCCTAATTATTAAAGTAAAAATATACTATCATTTTAATAACCAACCAATTTAAATGAAAATAATATAGAAAAGAAAAATAGCCTTCTCCTGAAAAAAGATCATAGACCTCATCGGTTTTGCCAAAATACAAGCCACAATAAAGAAAGCAGTAATTAACAGCTCATCTGTTATTGCAGTAGATTAATAGGAAACAAACTTACATAACTCTGTAAGTTATTGCTGGTTAAGAAGTTATGGTATTCAAGTCTCAATTCCTCTGGTGAAATGTCTGTAAAACCTGAAGTGAGGAATCAATTGGAATCTTTAAAATAAATGCCAATAATTTTGATAGTAAAGCTACAGGTGCTAAACAAGAAAATATCTAATGTTGATTAGAAAATTTTCATAATCATAAGGAAGAAACTTAAAGCCTACACTCTACTTAATGTTTAATAAAGTGTAAAATTACAGTAAAATATAGTTGGTTATTTTGATCTTTAAATGGGGAAGAATTTTCTAAAGATAGGTGGGGTAGAATGAACAACAAACACAAGAGAAAGATTTGACTACACTTATATTCAAACTTATATTTTAAAAAATCTGCCAGAAACTATACTAAGCAAAATTACAAGGTAAATTGTACACTAGGAAAATTGCAATTTTAACATGTATGACAAGAGAAGAACTAATGCCCTAATGTATAAATAGCTCTTACAAATAAATGAGAAAAGTAAATGAATTTGGGCAAAGATAATGAACAGGCAATTCACACACAAAAAAATCAAATAGTAAATAAATGAAAGTTAAATGCAACTTAAAATATAGATAAAATGCTTTACTTATCAGACTGGCAGAAATTTTAAAAGCTGGTATTTACTGTTGTTCCAAATGTGGTGAAATGTATCATTTCCTAAATTACTGTTAAGGGAATTAAAATGGTACAAGTTTTCTGGGAGGGGTAATTATTAATAAGCATCACAAGCCTGAAAAACATTCATATCCTGTGACTTATAATACAATTTACAGGATTTAACCTTGGGAAATAGTTATATATGTAAACAAAGGTCACTATGTATAGGGGTGCTCATTCTAATATTTTTAGTACCAGAAACAAACTGAAAGCAAAAATTAGGATATAAAACTAGGGCCAGGTGCGGTAGCTCATACCTGTAGTCCTAGCACTTTGGGAGGCTGAGGCAGATGGATCACGAGGTCAGGAGATCGAGACCATCCTGGCTAACATGGTGAAACCCCGTCTCTACTAAAAATACAAAACATTAGCTGGGCGTGGTGGCATGCGCCTGTAATCCCAGCTACTCGGGAGGCTGAGGCAGGAGAATTGTTTGAACCTGGGAGGCAGAGGTGGCAGTCAGCTGAGATTGCGCCACTGCACTCCAGCCTGGGCGACAAAGCGAGACTGCCTCAAAAATAAATAAATAAATAAAACTAGATTACAGCTGGGCACGGTGGCTCATGCCTGTAGTCCCAGCACTTTGGGAGACCAAGGCCGGTGGATCACCTGAGGCCAGGAGCTCAAGACCAGTCTGGCCAACATGGCGAAACCCTGTTTCTACTAAAAATACAAAAATTAGTTAGGCGTGTTGGCATATGCCTATAATCCGAGCGACTCAGGAGACTGAGGCTGGAGAATCACTTGAACCCAGAAGGCGGAGGCTGTAGTGAGCTGAGATTGCGCCACTGCACTCCAGCCTGGGCAACAAGAGCGAAACTCTATCTCAAAAAAACAAAACAAAACAAAGAAAAACTAGATTACGATCCTAATTATATATATGTATATGTATATATGTATAGATATACATATATACACACATAGAACAACTTGTACATCCCTGTACAAGTGGACCCTTGCAGTTCTGCTCAAGAGCCAACTGTACACAAAGCTGTACAGGGCCCACTTGTACAGGGATTTTCTTCTGCCTCTGCCACTCCTGAGACAGCGAGACCAAACCCACCTAGCCCTGTGCTTCTCAACTTAAAGACAACAAGGATGAAGACTTTTATGATGATCCACTTCCACTATGTGAAGAATATGTTTTCTTTTCCTTATGATTTTCTATTTTTTTTTTTTTTTTTGAGACGAAGTCTTGCTCTGTTGCCCAAGCTGGAGTGCAGTGGCGTGATCTCGGTTTACTGCAACCTCTGCCTCCCAGGTTCAGGCAATTCTCCTGCCGTGGCCTCCCCAGTAGCTGGGATTATAGGCATACACCACTAAACCCGGCTAATTGTTTTTGTATCTTTAGTAGAGATGGGGTTTCACCACATTGGTGAGGTTGGTCTCGAACTCCTGACCTTGTGATCCACCCACCTCGGCCTCCCAAAGTGCTGGGATTACAGGCGTGAGCCACTGCGCCTGACCCCTTATGATTTTCTTAACATTTTCTTTTCTCTTACAGTAGGTTATTAGTAGTTAAGCTTTTGGGGAATCAAAGCTTATATGTGGATTTTTGACTGCACAGAGGATCAGTGCCCCTAAACTCTATGTTGTTCAAGGGTCAATTGTATACATAAACAAGAAATATGTTTGTGTGTGTATGTTTTGAAAGAAATATACTAAAATGTAGTAGTTATCTCTGTGATAACAGGTTATTTTTATTTTATTTATATATTTCTGTACTTTCCAAGTTTTCTAAAGCAAAAGCTGTAACCGGTTTTTTTTTTTTATTTTTGAGACAGGGTCTCATTCCTGTCACTCAGGCTGGAGTGCAGTGGCTCATTGCCGCCTTAACTTCCTGGGCTCAAGTGATCCTCCCATCTCAGCCTCCTGGGTAGCTGGGACTATAGGAATGTGCTACCACACCCTGGTAGAGCCACGGTTTCGCTATGTTGCCCAGGTTGGTCTCAAACTCTTGGGCTCAAGTGATCCACCTGCCTCAGCCTCCCAAAGTGCTAGGATTACAAGCATGAGCCACCACATCTGGTCCAAAAGCTGTAACTTTATAATTGGGCAAACTACTAAGAAAGGCAAAAAATGTTCAAGATATTTTCTACAAAAAATTCCTTGTAACCCAGTTATTATTAACTCGAAGGACACCTGCTTCAGAATAAAGGAAAGATTAAATGTTCAAAGCAGAACCCTGGATTCCTTCTAATGACTTGTCTTCCCCATCTTTACTGACGCCTCAAGCCAAAAATCCCTAGGAATCACCTTGGATTTCTCTTTCCCTATATCTAATTAATCAGTATCCTGCCAGTTCAAGCTCCAACAGAACCCAAATATGACCAATTCTGTCTTCACTGCTATGAACTCTAGTCACAAGCAGCAACGTCTTCTGTCTCCCTATCTCTACTTTTGCCTCTGCTCCCAACAGACCTTTTTTATCCCCCCTCACACACATGTTGAGTTAGCTTTTCCTAATCAGATCACGTCCCTCTTTTGCTTAAAGTTCTTCATGGCTGCCTGCCCAGTGCAATTAGGCCCAACATGATCTGGCCCCTGGCTATCTCTCTGGCCTTACTGTCATATTACTTTCCCTTGTTTACTCTCCTCCAGTAATTCAGGCCTCACTAGTCTGTAAACACTGCCAACCTTGTTCTTACCTCAGGGCCTTTGCAATAGCTAGTCCTACTGCCAGGAATGTTTTCCCCCAAATCTTCCCGTAACTGATACCCTCTCTTTATGCAGGACTCATTCCCAATACTGCCTCCCAGGAATAGATAACCACTCTATCTAAAGGAACATTGTTCCCCTAATTGCCTCCTATTCCTTCCAGCCAAGCTCAACCAGAATTCCTCATCTGAACCACAGAACACAGAAAACGATTTGAGTGACAATTTTCTCAAGTCTCGTAAAATGGGGCAAAAGTAGTATCATTCTATTATAGCTGCATAGAAAAAGTTAATTTATTAATACAATGGATTAATTCTACATGCATGATAAACCAGTGGATTTTAATATAATACCACAAAAGGATAGAAGTACGCAAACTTTTGGTCTCAGGACTCCTTTACATTCTTAAAAATCATTAAGGACCCCAAAGAATGTTTGTTTACATGGGTTACTTACATTGATAATTACCACATTTGAAATGAAAACTGAGAAACTTAGTATTAATTTATTTAAAAGAAACCAATTACCTATCTACATAAATGAAAAAGCTATTTTCCAAAACAAAAAATGAAAATTTAGTAAGTTTAATAGCCTTGCTTTATGTTTATACATCTCTTAATGTTTGGCTTAATAGAAGGCTGCTGGATTCTTATATATGTTTCTGCATTCATTCTGTTGCAATATGTTGTTCTGACTGAAGTGTATGCAGAAAACGGGCACTCACACAGACACGTATTGGAAAAGGAAGACTTAAATGGCTTTTTCAAGTAACTGTGGACATTTTTCTTTGATACTACACCAAAACTTGACAAGTGGTAGTTTCTTAAAAGTTAATTATAACACAGACTCAAGCCATACTAATGAACTTTTTGTGGTATTATATTAAAATCCACTGGTTTATCATGCATGTAGAATGGACTTTCAGCCATGCATAATTTTGTAATATCACACATAAGTCATTTTAAAAATGCCAGTTCACCGAGTTATGCAGAACTTCCCAAACATTGGCATGTTATTATACAACATAAAATTTTTTTTTTTTTTTTTTTTGAGACAGTCTCGCTCTGTCACCCAGGCTGGAGTGCAGTGGCACAATCTCGGCTCACTGCAAGCTCCGCCTCCCAGGTTCACACTATTCTCCTGCCTCAGCCTCCCGAGTAGCTGGGACTACAGGTGCCCGCCACAACATCTGGCTAATTTTTTGTATTTTTTAGTAGAGACGGGGTTTCACTGTGTTAGCCAGGATGGTCTCCATCTCCTGACCTCATGATCCGCCCACTTCGGCCTCCCAAAGTGCTGGGATTACAGGTGTGAGCGACCACGCACGGCCATAAAATTTTTTTAAAGAGACAGGGTCTCACTCTGTCACCCAGGCTGGAGTGTGGAGGCACCATCAGAACTCATCATAACTTTGAACTCTTGAACTCAAGTGATTCCCCCCCACCTCAGCCTCCAGAGTAGCTAAGACTCTTGGCATATGCCATCATACTCAGGCTAATTTTTCTATTTTTTGTAGAGACAGGGTCTTGTTATGTTTTCCGGGGGGTGTCTCAAACTCCTGGCTTCAAGCCATCCTCCTACCTCAGCCTCTAAAAGCACTGGGATGACAGGCATGAGCTGCTGTGTGTGGCCCTCACATTTGTGAATGTTGCCATCCATTTCATCAGAAGAGATTTTTAAGTATTGAGAAGTCATCATGTTCATGATGACAAAAAAGTTTTCCGTAATTCCAATTTTTGCTTGAAAAGTTTTAATTTTTTTCTTTGGCAATAAACACTATCAACTGTTTTCTTCTAAATAACCATAGTTGTCATTCCTTTCAAATAAATATTGTCTTTGAAAAAAGTGGCTAGCTCAGTCCAACATGAACAATCACACAAGATAACCATCACACTTGGGCATGGGGCAGACACACTTTGTATGTGCTCCCCATTTTGTCACACAGAATACTAAAAAGGTGTGTACTCAGGGTCAAGGGTTAACAAAATTAATAATTTTTATGTCTTCATAAAGGAAGTTCTTAAGTTCAAATGGCATTAAACTTTTTTTTATTGTGACATCTACTAGTAATTTATTGCCTCTGCCTTGATTCATGCTAAGATACAAGTAGTTCTACTCATCAATGCTTTTGCACCAACAGTGCAAATGTCACCACAGTGAAAAATGGCAATTAATCACTTCGTATTATTAGAAAATATTTTTGAACTTAGGCAACTCCTAAAAGGGCCTCACGGATAAAGTTGCCAGATTCAGCAAATAAAAATACAGGATGCCCAGTTAAATTTGAATTTCAGATATACAATAAATACTTTTTTTAGTATAATGTGCCTCAAATATTACATGGGATGTACACATATTAAAAATACTGTTTGTTTATCTGAAATTTAAATATAACTGGATGTCCCATATTTTATCTGGCAACTTTATTCAGGAATCCACATTTTGAGAACCACTGCTTTAGGGCAACAGGCATTAGGTTCAATTTGGAATGGATTAATACTCAAGTACTAATACTTAAGCTGATTAAGGGCTTAATACTTTGTTGTTTCTCTATAGAAAATATCATTATCTGAAATCATCTTAGTTTATTTGCAGCACTTATTGTCTTCCTCCCTCAAGAATGTAAGATTCATAAGGAAGGGATCTTGTCTGTCTTGCTCATCACTATATTCCTTAGCACTTAGCACAAAAGAAATTCAGTAAATATTTGTCAAATGGACAAGTAAATAAATAACTAAGAAGCGTTGCAATGCAAATGCTCACAGAAAATGAGCAACTAGAACTGAGACAGAGGAAAGATCCCAAGGTTCTGCGATATTGATTGCAAGGGCTCCCATCTGCAAGATACGCACTGTTTCCTCAAAAGGATGGAGGCCCAGGAACACCTAGAGTGGGCTTGGAAAAGCCTGGTGGTGTAGGTTTCAGCCCAGAAAGGGCTTAGGGACTATGGACAAAAAAAAAAAAAAAAAAAGAGAGAGAGAAGAATATTCTAAAGCAAATGCTATTTCAGGCCCCAGGCCAGGTGTGGTGGCTCACATCTGTAATCCCAGCACTTTGGGAGGCCATGGCGGGCAGATCACCTGAGGTCAGGAGTTCGAGACCAGCCTGGCTAACATGGCAAAACCCCGTCTCTACTAAAAGTACAAAAATTAGCTGGGTGTGGTGGCGGGCACCTGTAATCCCAGCTATTCAGGAGGCTGAGGCAGGAGAATCACTTGAACCTGGGAGGCAGAGGTCACAGTGAGCCGAGATCGCATCAATGCACTCCAGCCTGGGGGACAAGAGTGAAACTCCGTCTAAAAAAAAAAAAAAAAAAAAAGTTGCTGTCCCTGTAGCCCAGCTAAGCCTCCTCACATCTAAATATTATCTCCAGAACGGGTCTCCACACAACTATTCTTAGAAGGAAAGATAGGGAAGAAAGAACAGAACCAGGCAGCCAAGGCCTCAATGACAGGCAGGATGTGACTCTTCTATTCACTACAGGAAGCTAAGAGGTTCCAAAGTTGTATATACAGGGAATCAAGAATGTAGACTCTCTTCCTGGGCTTTATTTAAATGTTTTCTCCCAAGAACTACATGTCTTAAAATACTATATTCTCCAACCTTAATCTCTAAATTATGAAGTTTGGCTAGAATACTCAAATACTTTAAACAATGTCCAAACTCTCCTAGTTGTAGCTAAGTTGGTGGTTGATTTCTTTATTTGGCATTCTTTTGGTTTTAGAAAATAATAGTTTTAGAACATATTTTTTAAATGCACAATTTTTCAGTTACCTGAAATATTAGGTTTCTTTTTCACTGGTGAATAAACAGAAAACATCCACTGCCCTGATGATTCCCAAACCTCCATATCTTTTACAATTCCTTCCCTGCAAAAAGAAAAAAAAACAAAAAAGAGTAAAGGATCTTCTTAGCTGCTTGGTAAAATTTATTGTTAATGGTTTTCCACAACTGAAAATTTAAATTCTAGTAAATACATAGTTCAAAATATTTTCCATTATATTTTCTGAAGAGCGTTCTTTAAAGCACAAGTTTATAGAAGTGTGAACTATATGGTTACAAATGGTATTATAATGTCAGAGAAGTTAATGAGTTTGATTTTCCAATACACTGACCCATTAACCAATATACTTACATAAATACTATCACAGATACCATACTTTTTTTAGGAATTAAAATCTAAAATAGTAACTTTAATCTTTCTTTGTTAATTATCACAAACATCAATAATCATTTAACTGGGAAGAACAAAGTACCACTTACGTGATACAGAATCATAATATTTTAAAGGTGGGTTATAGGACTTCAGAGATCATTTTATCTAATTCTCGCATTTTGCAACAGGGGAAACAGACCCACATCCATACAACTAATCTGTGGTAATGCCATGGGTAGATTCGGCTGTAAATTAGTTTCTTCCTACTTAGACTATGTCAATAAAAGGAGAATTATCACAGAGAAAACTGTATTAAATTTAGGACTGTAACAAATGCAGAAAGTAAGGTTTTGTTTGTTCATTTACTTAAAAAAAAAATCAGCTGTATATGGTACATGGCTCAAAATATCTACAACTGGTTCTGATTTAATTAGGAGAAGTAAAAGACTAACCAGTTACATTTAAATTCCATCCTGGTCACCATGAGTTGAGGGAACATTACAGATAGCCAAGCATTGTTTTGACACCAGCCATAAATTTTACCGTAAATATTCTCAAGAAATGTCATATATCTACCTCACAATAAATGTAGGAAATCAAATGAGATCAGTTTGAATAGGATAATCCAAGTAAAAGTTTTAGAAATAAATAAGATATGTGACTGGGTATGGTGGCTCATGCCTATAATCCCAGCACTTTGGGAGGCTGAGGCAGGCAGATCACTTGAGGTCAAGAGTTCAAGACCAACCTGGCCAACATGGTGAAACCCCATCTCTACTAAAAACACAAAACATGAGCTGGCGTGGTGTCAGGCACCTGTAATACCAGCTACTTGGGAGGCTGAGGCAGGAGAATGGCTTGAGCCTGGAAGGTGGAGGCTGCAACAAGCTGAGATTGCACCACTGCACTCTAGCCTGGGCAACAGAGCGAGACTCCATCTCTAAATAAATAAATAGAGAGAGAGAGACAGAGATGGTATAAGTGACCTCCAAGTTTACAAGTTGTTCTAAATTACATCACACTTTGTAAAGGACTTGTAAGTTAGAATGAACTTAAGGAGGACTAATCTTAGAAAGATATTCACAATATAGTGTTATCAACACAAAGTGGAAAAAGCATAATTATCCCTAGGAAGGCACTCTACTATTATAGAAAGATAATATATTTTTAAGTGAAATAAAGTTTAGGATAATACATAGCAAAAGAGTGGCTATCTATGAGTGATAGGATTGTGGGTGACTTTTTTTTGCTTACTCTGATTTAAAAATAATGCATTATTTCTTTTTTAAAGAAAATATTGTATTATGAAAAGATGTTACAAAAAAAGAGAAAACAAAATACAAAGATTGTAGGTGCTTTTGAAAAAACATAAGCAAATGGATAGTAATTTTCCTGAAAGCTTTCACTTACAGAAGTTTCTTTTCATCTTTCTGCTCATCAGGACTAAGTGAACCAAATGGGTTCTCAGACAATCCAAAGCCTTCTTTCCTGTTAGTTGAAGCTCCAGAATCAAAAGAACCGAAAGATGGCTTTTCTTGATCTCTGCTGCCCCCCCATGGTGTGGATTTGGAGAAACTGGATGGCTGGATGACATTGGAGTATCTCTGGCTAGTGGTATTCCATCCACGTCTATTATTACCTAAAATAAACAATAAAACAAAATAATTTTGCTAGCAACTTTTCTTTTTATTTTATTTCTTTTTAATTGAGATAGGGTCTCACTCTGTTGCCCAGGATGGAGGACAGTGGCATGATCTTGGCTCACTGTAACCTCAACCTCCCAGGCTCAATCCTCCCACCTCAGCCTCCTGAGTAGCTGGGACCACAGGCGTTTTTTGCACACCACCATGTCTGGCTAATTGTTGTACTTTTTGTAGAGACAGGGTCTTGCCATATTGCGTGGGCTGGTCTCGAACTCCTGGGCTCAAGCAATCCAGCCGCCTTGGCCTCCCAAAGTGCTGGGATTACAGGCATGAGCTACTGTGTCCAGCAACTGTTCTTTTAAATCTCAAAAATCTTTGTATCTTAGTATGTCTAGACATCATAGAAAGATTCAACAAGCACTACATTTAAACTCATTTTAAATGACAATCTCTTCATTTTTTATTTACAGACAGTAGTTAGGTTGTAATATCAACAAATCATATAGTGGCCAATTGCATTTCTGTTTGAGATTCAGAAGAAAATAATATAGAAAAATAGTGATATTTTACTAAATTCAGCTGACAAAGCTTATTAAATAAACAACTGCTTGATAGTCGAGTTGACAGAAGGCATGCATCATAAATCATAAACTCCTTCAGGATAAAAACTTGTGTTTTTATCATTCTTTGCTCCCCCACCAGGCCCTATATTGTAGTAAAGGCTGAAAAATGGACATTGAATTAGTTTCTTGAATATGAAAGATTAGATTCTACCCTCTGTTTTTGGACAGATGCTTAAGTCTATTTGATGCAGTCTTTTCTCTGGGCAAGCACCTACACACCTATTTTCATGGAGAGATTATACATGGTATTTACATGTGAACAAAATGCATGTAGTTCCTCTATGAGTAGCTTTCCAATATTTCATAAATATCAAAATGAAGATTATCTCCTCTGTTTACATATTGGTTTTGTTTTTTAAAATCACTTTAGCAATCTCATTTACTCATCACTTCCTTGTTGGGGCCAAGATTAAGGTAATTCATCTTGTTTCTGACTGAATTAGGAGATAAGCCATTAAATATATCAAAAGTTGGAATGACAAACATGCCCAGTTGTGAAAGTTCATCCTGCAACTCTAAACTACCCTAATAACAACAACAACAAAAAAGTGGAGATTGCTAGACCAGATCCTTCAAGTAGGAGTTAATGTTATCTTCTTCTAAAATTCCAAATTTCACTGGGGTATGATATAACTGAAGAAACTCACTTCCTCCTTTTTTTTTTTTTTTTTTTAAATATTGCTTTTGGTCTTCATACTTAAAATTCTAGAAACATTCATTTGTTTCTGGGAGCTAAATACAAAGTTTGTCTGCTAAATTTTGTTTACACTCACATTCTTCAGACCTGAGTCCTAATTTTTGGTTTGAAATATTTCACTAGATTAATTGTGGATGAAATAAAAGGACTGTCTTCCCTTAAGTGGGATCAGACGTGAAACCATCAAGCAATACAAGGTTTAAAGGTTAGACGTAGCCTGCCGCGGTCACTCACGCCTGTAATCCCAGCACTTTGAAAGACCGAAGCGGGCGGATCACCTGAGGTCACGAGTTCAAGACCGGTCTGGCCAACATGGCGAAATCCTGTCTCTACTAAAAATACAAAACTTTTCAAGGGCATGGTGGCGGGCACCCGTAATTCCAGCTACTCGGGAGGTTGAGGCGTGGGAATCGCTTGAGCCTGGGAGGTGGAGGTCGCAGTGAGCTGCCTGAGAGAGCAAGAGGCTGTCTCAAAATATCACATCACACCACACCACACCACACCACATCACATCACATGAAGAGCCCTAAAGGAGGGGAAGGAAGGGAGGCAGCACCTAATTATTAACCCGATCTTTAAAATCTTGTGTTGTTCTAAGGTTTCACGTCTAATCTCTCCTTTCCTTTAAGATAAAAAGCTTTGACAATGATCTAGGCCCAGGGATTAGATTAACGAGGCCCCCACATCCCCTTTCCTCATCTCCCGGAGAGTTACTGGACTTCCCACCTTCCCAATTTCACCCCAAATTTATGAGCAGGTGCATTTTTTCTGCGGTATGGCTCTATAGGTTTTATTAGATTTTCTTTTCTTTTCTTTTTTTTTTTTGAGACAGAATCTCGCTCTGTCGCCCAGACTGGAGTTGGGTGGCGCGATCTTGGCTCACAGCCACCTTCACCTCCCGGGTTCAAGCGATTCTCCTGCCTCAGCCTCCTGAGTAGGTGGGATTACAGGCGCGCGCCACCACGCCCGGCTAATTTTTTTTTTGGTATTTTTAGTAGAGACGGGGGTTTCACCATGTTGGTCAGGCTGGTCTCGAACTCCTGACCTCGTGATCCGCCCGCCTCGGCCTGCCAAAGTGCTGGGATTACAGGCGTAAGCCACCGCACCTGGCCGGTTTTATTAGATTTTCAAAGAAGTCCACGACTTATCCCAAATGAAGTCCTGATTCTGACCCCAGCTGCTAGCCTCACCCTCGAAAAAACAACTTAGTAATAATTATATTCAATTACGGCATTTACCTACAAGGTAGTTTCGATAGTTAATTCCGATTTAAAAACTCAGTTTCGCAAAAGCATCCAGGCCCAAACCCAGGTCCTCTGAAGCTCAATAAAAACGGACCCCATGAATAATATGTAGATAAAACCCTCGGTTTAAAAACGTTGTGCAGGGCCCATTGGGGCCGGCAAGGCAGCGATGCGGGCACGTTGGGGTCACCAGCACTGGGACACAAGTGGGACGTCCGGTCCCCGCCAGCCGGCCCTTCACGGCTCGGTTACCGCGGAGGATGCAGAGGACATTCACCTGAAGACTGCTGCTGCGGTTGCTGCCGTCCTCCTCCTGCACCCCTGGCACCAGGATGTTCGTTCCAGCACCGATCTCCAAAGCGGCACCGGCCTTGAAGGAAGAATTGACAAATGGCCATTGCAACTGCGCTGCCGACGGAGGGGTCTTCGGTCGGCACCGGTGGATGCCAGTTACTGGGCAGAGAGCCCCAGGCAACTTCCGCGCCCCGCCGGGCTACTGTGACGTCATCTTCTCGCGCCGGGGGAACCTGTCTCACCCCCCCAGTGCCATGAGACGCGTGGACTTGAGCCAATAAGATTTGAGAAGAGCGGACCGCTCTGACGCTTGAGTGTGTCCTGGGAAGGCGGGATGCTTGAACGGTTACGTGAAGACCGGAGGCGCGTTTGACCCCGGTGCAGGGCCTCGGACTACAGGAAGGCTTGAGGCCCAAAATGAGGGGAAAGCGGAGCAAGCAAACGCACAACTTCAGCAAGGCCCTGAGAGGAGACTTAGCTATGATTTGCGAGACCGAGTCGTTCTTGCTAAGACAGTAAAACTTAGCTTGGGTTGAGAAAGTAACAAAATGCCCAGCCTTTCATCTGAATGGATAACAGAGTCAAATAAAGCCAGACGTGACGTTAAGAGGAAACAATGTTTCTTTTAGGACATACTGCAACGGAAAAGTATTACCCCTTTGAGTGAGTAGTACATTCTTACTACTACTCAGAAACCTTGTTCTTTCAAGTCCACATAAACGTTGCTATTTGAAATTATATCAGAACCAGTGAAACGTCCCATCCTTGCCTGGAGGATCTAAGTCTCTCTGACGCAGAGAAGCAGCCTCAATTTCTACCTAGGTGTAGAGCTTCATTCATATAAACGGTTTCTGAAAACATTATATATTTTCTTAACTTTGCAGTTTCCAAGGAAACATGCCCTACATTCAGTTCTCGTCCAGACCTGATGTTAATGCCTTTACACACAGCTATGTTTTGAGATTTCATTTAAATTTCACCTAAACTTCACTCTCCCTGCCAAAACATACAATAACTACCTTTTATTTTGTACGGTGAGACACCCCACAGCTCCTCTGGTGTGCAGTCTTCTTGATTGCAATAAGTCAATAAATCTGACTTTGTTGGCTTACAGGTTTGTGCTGGTGGTTTTAGGATTATTGGGCTGGGAGTGAGCCATCATTCTTGCTCATGTAATTTGTTTGGATTTTGAAGACAGAATCTACAGGACGGGAACTACTTGTCCAAACTAGTTTTTTATTTTCTTTAATCAAGGCAATTCATTTATTTTGAAACAAATTTATGGAAAAGTTACAAATAGCAGTACAAAGAACTTTTTTCCTGAACCATTTGAGACTATGTTGCAGACCTAATGCCCCATCATCCAAATACTTACTGTATATTTTCTACAAACAAACCAGGGCATTCTATATAACCACAACACAATCAACAAAATTAGGACATTGATACTGATGCACTACTACTCTCTAATCCTTAGACTCCATTTATGTTTTGCCAAATGTCCCAATATTGTCCTTTAGAGGAAAAGGGTTCAGTTCAGAATCATTGTTGCTTAGGCATATTTCTTTTGTCTCCTTCAATTTGGAAGATTTTTTTGTTTTTCCTTTTCATAACCTTGACACCATTAAAGACTACAGGCTGGTTATACTGTAGAAGTTCCTTAGTGCAGGTCTGTTTGATGTTTTCTCTTGATTAGATTCAGATTATGCATCTTTGGCAGGATTATCACAGAAGTGATGCTGCGGTTTTCACATTGCAGGTTGTGCACAGTTTCAATTTGTCCTGTTACTTGTGATACTCAATTGATCACTTGCTTAAGGTGGTGTCTGCCAAGCCGCTCTCCCATAAAGTTATTCTTTTCCTTTTTGTTATTAATAAGAATTTTGTGGGGAGGTACTTTGAAAGTATCTAAAAATCTGATTGTTCATTCAACTTTTAGCTCATTATTTATTCATATCAGTATGGACTCATGATTTCTAATGTTACTCAGTGGGTTATAATCCATTACTATCATTATTTATTTTGATGCTCAAATCATCTCCAATTTGGCCAGCGGGAGCCCCTTTAAGCTCCTTTGCACTTTTGAAAAAGGAAAAAAAAAATCACCATGATTACTTGAGCACTTTTTTACTTTCTGATCTAGACATGTTCCAGGCTCATTTTTACATTCTCTACTCCAGTCCTGAAATCAGTTATTTCTCCAGGGGTCCTTTTGGTGCTGCTTAGAAACCAAAAGCTGAGCTTTAATGTGCTTATTGCTACTGGGATGTCTTTGCTCTCATGAACATTGCTGGGAAATACATAAGTATAAACAAACACAAACATTTACATCAAACATTTCTATATTTTATATATTAAAACTATTATGTCTTCTATATCAAAGACTATGAAAAAAAAGAAAAAACTTGAGTTCACACTGATAATCTCCAATTTCAATCCAAAATCACATGATTCATTTTATTTTCCTCTATTTTTAACTCCATTGATAACAAGAAACTTGGCTTTCATTAACCTTAATATATTTATTTTATTATCTCCTTGTGTTAACCAGAATTGCTTTGTAGCCACTGACTTCTCATTCCTGCAAATGTCAGCATGTATAAGGACTCTGCTGGGATTAGATACCTAAAATAATACCAGTGGTGGCTGAAACTTAAGTGAGGGTAAGCCCAGTGCTTGGTGAAAGTAGAGAGGGGCAAGGTCAGAATGCCGGTTGAGACTGTCTAGGTGGAGTGTGTGTGAGACAAGGAGAGCCTAGGGCTTGCAGAACTTGGTAGTGATCAGTTTGGTGATGGGTATAGGTGGAAATCAGGAGAGTGGGGTTACAGGAAGGAAACTTCTGATTTCTTCAAGATGGCAGAGTAAAAATACTGCTGCCTCCCCTTCCAATTGGATGACACAACTGTCTCAACTTGATAGGAGATAGGATTCCTCCCCCAGTAAAAGGGAACAAGAGACACTTCAGATTCTAGGACATAAGGTACAGAGAGGGCTTATGCTTATTGAATGGTGAGTCAAACAGCCCAGAAAAATACCTATGTATCTCTTATGGACCAGCAACAAAAATAGTTGGCCGTCTCCTCATCATATAATGAAGTTCACTGATTAAGCTCACCCTTGTACCCCTGAATTATCAATTTTCAAATGTCTCATTATAAATACAAATGCACAGTCAGGGACTAGACATTTGAAGGCAGATGCCAATAGGAAAGAGCACAGCAAAGAAACAGAAAGTTAGAGAAAACAAAAACACCAAAATATTTTAAAAGTTAAAGAAACTAAAATATCACCAGAGAGGATAACATGAAACAAGAATGGCATACTGTACAAAAGAACAACTATAGAAATAAAGTACTCTTGGAAAACATAGATAGTGGGAGCAAATTAAAGAGGGTTAGAAGATAATGTTTGAGGGAATTTCTGTAAGATTCAAACTAGATCTTGAACCTCATTTTAAATCTGTTATGAGAGAGGGCGTAAAGCTCTGGAGAGTAAAAAGATTTCTAGTTAATAAGGGCAACATTTCAAACAATTTCCCAGCACAGATTTCTTTTTTTTTTTTTAATTTTAATTTTTTCTAAAGTAGTGTGAATCATCTTGGGAAGGAGGAAGGTTAGGAAGATAAAAGTGGATTCAAGCTTTTTAAAGTCTTTTGAGGCAACTGTAAAGAGGGAGGAGGATTTTTTTTTTCTTTTTTTTGAGACAGAGTCTTGCTCTGTTGCCCAGGCTGGAGTGCAGTGGCGGGATCTCAGCTCACTGCAAGCTCCGCCTCCCGGGTTCATGCCATTCTCCTGCCTCAGGCTCCCGAGTAGCTGGGACTACAGGCACCCGCCACCGCGCCCGGCTAGTTTTTTTATTTTTTAGTAGAGACGCGGTTTCACCATGTTAGCCAGGATGGTCTCGATATTCTGACCTCGTGATCTGCCCGTCTCGGCCTCCCAAAGTGCTGGGATTACAGGCTTGAGCCACCGCGCCCGGCCGGGAGGAGGATATTTAAAGGAAGAATTTATCAAATGCTGAATGATGCCACCTGTAAAATGTCCTTTCATTAAAAGGACAAATTATTTGGACTTAAAGAGTCCAAATAATGACTCTCAGTGAGAGCTGGTTTGGTGCCATGTGGGAGTAAATTGGATTTTCTCAAGTCTTTGGTATAACCTTAGAAAGCAAAATTTCCTCTGAATACCTCCTTTACCCGTGCATATGTAGCAAATCCAAAATTTTTGCTGTTAACAGTATATATGGCAAAAGGAATATAGACTGCTTGGTGGAATAATTCTTTATTAAATGGCTGATTTTGATTTTGTTAGTAATACTGTCATGTCAAAATAATTCATGACTCAAAATTTTCATGGGACGATATGTCAAGTTTTTGCCAGCTAGGCCACAAAGTCACAAGTGTATTTTTTTTTTTTTAATAGCAACAATTTTTTAAAGATGCTAAACTTTTCTGTCCAAATTGTGATTTTTGAAAGCATAAACTGAATTACTTTGTCATCAAAATAGTATCACTGCAAAGGATATAACATTAACTTATCAAATGTCTACTAAAAAGCAAGCAGAGCACTTTACAGGACAGGAAGTTTTGGGGAACAAAATAGAAAATGTGCTTGTCAGTATGGTGGGTGTACTTTTACCCACTATCTTGATATTGACAATTCTGTAGAAATTTCCAAGGCAGAAAAAGACACTAATTAGGAATTATGATACAGATTACTAAGGAAAAAAACTACTTCATTATAATCCACACCAAACCTGTGTATGTATTTACTAGTGTGTTCTAGTCAATTGACACAGCCTAAAAGGAAATGCTAGTGTACTTAAAATATCTCAAACAGGTACTGTATATTCTACATAGGAGATTGTCAAATTATATAGCTATATTTTAATATAATAAATGAATATTTCATCCTCAAAAAAAATTAAAGTAGACACATTTTTCACTAGAGTACAAAATTGAAAACCCTACTAAAAATGTTCAGAATAGTCAAATCTAGAGACAGAAAGTAGATTAGTGGTTGCCTAGGGCTATGGTATTTGGGAGGTTTTCTGTGTTGAACAGCGTCTCCCCAAATTCATGTCTACCCAGAAACTCAGAATGTGACCTCGTTTGGAAATGGGGTCTTTACAGGTGTAATTAAAGTAAGGTCATACTGGATTGGGGGCCCTATGTTTTCCTTTTTATGTTTGTATTTTGCTTTTTTCTTCTTTTGAGAAGGAGTCTTGCTCTGTTGCCCAGGCTGGAATCAAGTGGCACAATCTCAGCTCACTGCAACCTCTGCCTCCCAGGTTCAAGCAATTCTCCTGCCTCAGCCTCCTGAGTAGCTGGGACTACAGGTGCGCACCACCATACCTGGCTAATTTTTCTATTTTTAGTAGAGACGGGGTCTCATCATGTTGGCCAGGCTGGTCTTGAACTCCTGACCTCAAATGATCTACCTGCCTTGGCCTCCGAAAATGCTGGGATTACAGGCGTGAGCCACTGTGCCTGGCCTGAATAGTATACTTTAAATGGTGAACTGTATGGTATGTGAATTATATCTCAATAAAGCTGTTCTGTACATTAAAAAACCTACACAAATAGAAATATAGCTATCATTATGTTTTTCCTAATTCCTTTTTGATTTAAACATTTTTAGGGTTTAAGACTATTATAACCTCTGTATAAAGAAAACTGAAAATTAAGAGACACTGCTTCACAAATTCTAAAAACAGCCATTACCTAACATACTTGAAGAACGAATAAATTGAGTGGCCTATTTTAAGTTAAAAAATATTTAATATTATCAGATAAAAACATTGATGGTGACAGCTTTACATGGTTCATTCCATACACAGTGAAAAAGGCAAAGTATTACTAAAAAAGAAATGAGTAGTTGGGTTTGTAAAAGATTTATTGATCACATAAAAGCAATGAATAGGAGATGACATATATATAACTCATGATTACAAAACTTTTAGAGACAACTAGGTTAAATATCTCATGTTTTGGCTAAGGGAAAATAATTCATGATCTCTTTAAAGAAGTTCAAAGTCAACACTGATATTGTGGTACAACTACCAGTGATTTTCTAATGATCTAGAAATTTGCTATAAATAGCTTAACCTTTTGCTAGTTAATCACTTATTATGATTGGATTTTATTTAACAGTGAGGACTAAAGAGGCAGAATCCTTTTTTAACCACTGAATAAAACATACATAAATTAATGATTGGTGCTAAGCTTTACATTTTGTGTTAAAAATATGGAATATATTTAAGTGGATCGAATACATTTCATGAGGAGTTGGACACATTAAACCCCCAAATCTGTTTAGGAAGTTTTTTGAGAAAGTGTGTATATGCCTTGACTCACTCTGGCTTACTTTAAAAATGGAATACATTTGGCACTAGAAAAATAAATAAAGACAAGCAAACTATGTGAGACTAAGCTGCTCCATCTGAGTTGCCCATCTTGACTTACAGTTCATACTATTTCTTAGTTCTTGACTGAGCACAAACAGACCTAACCACGTAGCACTTCTGTGATGCATGAAAACAGAATCTAGAGCTAAGATACTGCGCTTCACTGATGAGCCAATCTGCCATTCTGCCAAAATCATAGTTACAAATGTGAAATTCATTCAAGAAATTCATATTTTTAACAAATGCTTATACTTTTTCAAGTTTTCTTGCTAGATATGTTCTTGGTTTTGTGGTCAGCTAAAATATGATCTTTGAATTAAGGAAATCCATATAAAAGAAACATCTATTGAATAGGAACCTCATTTCACTTGAAACTTTCTTTACCAAAACACCAAACCAAAACTTTGTCACCAAACTCTTGGAACAAAGCACTGGTGGCTATATTTTTGAGTCTCTGATGATTCTGAAGTCCACTCATTTTTCATGTTTCAAGGGTCTCTTCATTTGCTCCACAAGTATCGACAACACAAATTAAACAACTTGTGACTGGAAAAGCACGAACTTTGGAGTTGGCAACCCATTTGTCCGTTTCAGTATTATATTCGAGAATGTGTCCCAATCGACCAACACCCTGAAAACCAGCCAAGACATAAACTATAGAGCCAACTGCTGCGCACTTCACTGTTACACCCTTCCATGGCATTGGTGAGACCATCTTCCATTCGTTCAACTTAATATCGTAATATTCCACATTGTCCAGACCACCTTTAAAAGAATAAAACATGAACAACATGAAAAACTGTATGAAAAATTCTAAGGTTTCTTAAAGTAATAACTTTTTGTATTTTTCCAATATTTTATTGTGAAAATTTTCAAACACACAGAAAAATTGTAATCATTTTACAATGAATGTCCACATAGCCACCACCTAAATTCTTACTCTTATTTTAACACAATAGAAATTTAATATTTCTTTTTAAATATTGATTTTTTTTCTACAAAATTAAACATATTCTATCTATTCTGGAAAAATGCAAAATAAACAGATCAGTGATTTCCCCTCTGATTAACTTTGACTATAATTATTCAAATGTCCTTCTTTTCCCTCTTATCTTTTAGCACTTTATGGAAAATAGCAATGGGCGGGGACACAAGAAGCAAAAGACGTTATTTGTTACATTTAAGTAATGCTTTAATGTACTGACTAAAATGAAGCTTGTGTCTAGATTCAGTTCCGACTCTCTTTCATTTAATAAAATTATTTAAGATTCTTTAGTACATCATTTACGAATATAAAATGCCAAATTTAGTCATTTAAAAATTACAATATTGGGCCGGGTGCGGTGGCTCACGCCTGTAATCCCAACACTTTGGGAGGCCCAGGCGGGTGGATCACGAGGTCAGGAGATGGAGACCATCCTGGCGAACACGGTGAAACCCCGTCTCTACTAAAAATACAAAAAAAATTAGCCGGGCGTGGTGGCGGGCGCCTGTAGTCCCAGCTTCTAGGGAGGCTGAGGCAGAAGAATGGCATGAACCCGGGAGGCGGCGGAGCTTGTAGTGAGCGGAGATCGCGCCACTGCACTCCAGCCTGGGCGACAGAGCGAGACTCCATCTCAAAAAAAAAAAAAAAAAAAAAAAAAAAAAAAAAATTACAATATTGATATTTTCATGCAATGTTTAAAAATATTTAGGAAACTTTACCATTTAGGCCCTGCATACAAGCCTTAAAACTTGTATTTAAAAAGTTTCTAAAGGTTTTTTAAGGTTCACATATTTCTATTGCTCAATAGTTCTTAAGCTGGTGTGACATCATTCCCCAGGAGGTATCTGGAAATGTATAGCAGCCATCTAAAATTGTCACAATGACTGGTGACCACTGCGACATTTCATAAACAAGAATGTTTAACATCCTGCGATATTTTATCAAGTATGTTAATTCCCAGAAACTATAAAAATAGATATAATAATATGCATGGCAAATGCTATCTAGATTTAAAAAAAATGCTTCAATAATTTAAGGAAGTATCAGCAAACTCATCAGGAAAGTGGAACAGTGAATTAACATCACATACCTAAACCATTCTGACCACCCACAGCAAATATCTTGTCTTTTACAAATACCAGCCCATGATTCTTCCTGGCTTCAATCATTGGACACAGCTCAGTCCATCTGAAAAAATTAAAGATTTTAGTGTGCTTGTTTACAGGAAGTAAAAGAACTCATACTAATAAGAAAGGTCTATTATTCTAATTAAGTGCTTATTTACTACTCACATATGTGTACATATACACACAAAATGTCTAGAAGGGTAGAAAACAAAAGTTTAACAATGATTATGGGTAATTTATTAATACATGGGGTAAACAGGGATTTTATTCCTTTCAATTCTGATAGGATATAAGAAAATGAGGATATCTGACTATTAAAAAACACATTTTTAGAGGAAATCCATTTCCTGAGGTTCATAAAAACTTGTAATATGGGAACAAAAAAGAAGAGGAAGATACTTAGAAGATAAAGAAATAATTCTTTTTTCTTTCTTCACACCTCTGCTGGCAGGAAATATGAACTAGTTCTATCACACGTAGCTTTAATTATTATTTATACATGTGTAAGTAAAACACAAACTTATAATGGGCCTCAGGCAATCAGGAAATTAATAGTATCTGTTACTATTCACATGTCCATCTTTAAATCTACATTAAGAAGTCTATGTTGCTCTGGTAACAAAAAAGTACTATCATTCTGTCAAGTTTAGTAACTCATGGTGCTCTGTTCACAGCCACTATTATAAATAATGAAGCTGAGAATATAAATGTGGACACAAGAGTTAAAGGATATTAATTCACAAGTAGCAGCATTATACATATATACACAGACAATAGAGTTTAGTTATTTTTTTTTCTGAGATTTAATACCTTCTTCTGCATACACTCCCAAGTCTGACATTTGTGATTGTGAAGGTGGTACTGGCACATAGGCTTGTGCTTTTAGCAGCTAACTTAAACCAAAAGACTCCAAACAACAGTAAGGACAACAACAAAAGGGAAACTTGGCATAAGTGTAACTCTCTATAATTATTGTTTATATTTCTTCTTTAAAACAATTTGATGGCCAGCCAGGCGCGGTGGTTCACACCTGTAATCCCAGCACTTTGGGGGGCCAAGGCGGGTGGATCACGAAGTCAGAAGATCCGAGACCATCCTGGCTAACACGGTGAAACCCCGCCTCTACTAAAAATACAAATTAGCCGGGCGCGGTGGCGGGCGCCTGTAGTTCCAGCTTCTCGGGAGGCTGAGGCAGGAGAATGGCGTGAACCCGGGAGGTGGAGCTTGCAGTGAGCCGAGATCGCGCCACTGCACTCCAGCCTGGGCGACAGAGCGAGACTCTGTCTCAAAAAACAAACAAACAAACAAACAAAACAATTTGATGAATTTAACTTTATAAAACGTAATTAGGGCACCATGATTAACTCTGAAATATTAACAATTCTTTTGTCTTACATTTATATATTGTTTTAAAAATGGTTTGACAGTCACCACTCTCATTTTCGAAGTACTCTGTTAAGGTGAGGTGGACAGCATGGCTCCTGTTTTTAGGAAAAACACCCTCATCCAGGTGAAATGACCGGCATACAGCTCGGATGTGGGAAAGCAGTAAAAACTAGGTCTTTACTGCCCTGCATGCAGTGAGATTTATAGACTGAGCTATCATCATGCATTAAACATAGTATTTGACTTGGAAAAATTCCATTTACATATCACTTTCTTCTCCATATACTATGTTAATGATACAAAAAGAGAGCATGTATTTATGTATATCTAAATCTCCTGAAGGTTTAGAAAAAAGTTTCGCAAATTCCCCTTCCTTCTATAATTCACATGTGGAGGACGAACTAGGTCCCTGCTATCTGCAATCTTAAGTTTAATGTTTAGAAGCATTTCTTCGCCTGTAATCCCAGCACTTTGGGAGGCCGAGGCAGGCGGATCACGAGGTTAAGAGATCGAGGCCATTCTGGCCAACATGGTGAAACCCCGTCTCTACTAAAAATACAAAAATTAGCCGGTGTGGTGGCGTGCACCTGTAATCCCAGCTACCCAGGAGGCTGAGGCAGGAGAATTGCTTGAACCTGGGAGGCAGAGGTTGCAGTGAGCTGAGATCATGCCTCTGCATTCTAGCATGGTGACAGAGCCAGACTCTGTCTCAAAAAAAAAAAAAAAAAAAAAAAAAAAAAAAAGCAAGCGTTTCTTAAAATTCTGACAGCTCAAACTGTGTCACATTGTTTCCACAGGCATAATTTATTTCTTCAGTTTGTTACTTTATTATGAGCTTCTGCTCCTCTCCATCTTTTTCAAAATTGATTTTAAAAATGCGATACATAATACATGTACATATTTTTATGGTACCTGTGATATTTTGACACATGTATACCATGTGTAATGATTAAGTCAGAGTAACTGCATTATCTATCATCGCAAACATTTATCTTTCCTTTTTGTTTCTTTTTGGGCTAGGGAAGGAACCCAGGCCTCCCATGTGGCTGCTGAGGGATATCTTTTCTTTGTCTTGGGAACATTCCAGTTCTTCTCTAGCTATTTTGAAATATGCAATAAATTATTGTTAACTATAGTCTCCCTACTGTACTACTGACTATTAGAATTTACCCTAACTGTATTTCTATACTTGTTAACCAACCTCTGATAACCATCATTCTACCCTCTACCTCCATGAGATTAACGTTTTTAGCTCCCACATGAGTGACAACATGTGTTATTTGTATTTCTATGGTCCATAGGCTCAGTTTTTCAGCTTCCAATTAAACACACTCTAATTGTAAAACACTTAAAATGTCAAAATTGGGAAGAAATTCTTATAAAAAATAACTTGGCTGGCTAACTTTTTTTTTTTTTTTTGAGACGGAGTTTCACTCTTGTTGCCCAGGCTGGAGTGCAATGGTGTGATCTCAGCTCACTACAACTTCTACCTCCCGGGTTCAAACGATTCTCCTGCCTCAGCCTCCTGAATAGCTGGGATTACAGGCACGTGCCACCATGCCTGGCTAATTTTTTTTGGTATCTTTAGTAGAGACAGAGTTTTACCATGTTGGTCAGGCTGGTCTCGAACTCCTGACCTCAGATGATCCACCAGCCTCGGCCTCCCAAAGTGCTGGGATTACAGGTGTGAACTACCACACCTGGACTAGGTAACATTTTTAAAAGGAAATAATATAACATTTATTTTGAGAGTTGGATAATTATATTCATACTAGCTTTTCATTTGTGAAAATTTAAAGGCATTGAAGGGAACACAGAGAATTGAAATTTAAGCTCAATATATGTAAAATGAAAGAAATGTTAGGTCTTGTAAGTTTTTAAATATTCCTGAAACTGAATATTCACCTAGTTTTAAAAAATGCAGAAGCTGCAGAACTCCTTTATATTTTTACTTTGAACAAAAGTAAGTAAAAAATCAATACTAATTTACATTGATAGTGCCTGAATAAAGATGTAAAAAATTAGAAACCTGGAGTTTTTATGGTTATGGCTTCTCTTTTAAGAGATTTTTTAGAAATAAAAAATAATTAGACAGCAGAATGAATCAGTTTTCCAACTAGTATGCTGTTACACTTTTTGAACCTAGGGTTTATGGGAAGTAAGGTAGAGGTTCACATGAAAGGGAGCAAAGTTGGTAAACATCTTTAACAAAAGGCAAATTTCAAGACAAGTTGCTTTTCTATTATTTGCATTGGAAAGAAGTTATTGATTATGCTTCCTTAAATCTTTTAAAAATAGGTGGGAGTCATAAATAGATAAATGCACATAATTAATCATATTTTATAATTAAACTCTTATTTCTTAATTTTTTTTTTTTTTTTTTTTGAGATGGAGTCTTGCTCTGTCACCCAGGCTGGAGTGCAGTGGCACAATCTTGGCTCACTGCAACCTCTGCCTCCTGGGTTCAAGCAATTTTCCTGCTTCAGCCTCCCAAGTAGTGGATTACAGGCATGTGCCACAACACTCAGCTAGTTTTTGTATTTTTAGTAGAGACAGGGTTTTGCCATGTTGACCAGACTGATCTCATACTCCTGACCTCAAGTGATCTGCCTGCCTCAGCCTCCCAAAGTGCTGGGATTACAGGCATGAGCCACCGTGCCTGGTCTCTTATTTCTTAATTATTAAAAAAGCAGCAGCTGGAGTTGAAGACTTCCATGTTTTGTACTTTGGCAATATTTCCTAAATATAAAACTTCAAGCACCAGAGTTTTGATGCAACTCTGGCACAACATTGTAGTGAACATATTTACCCAGTAACTTGTTCTAGTAAGGGAAGAACAATGGGCAATTCAGCCATATGATCAAGTGACTTTTCTTATCAAAGCTCTTTGGATGTTTCCATAAAAGGTACAACTAGGGTATCATCTGTTTTATGTCCTCATCAGCTTTAATGTCACTACTCACAACCCCTGCCCTTGTCTCCTCTCCATTATTCAATGATTAGCACATTTCCTTTGGCCACATTGAATGTGTTCCATCATTAACTACAAGGTCAGAAAAACTGGCTAACCAGTTATTTCTTTAGCACTTTACCTTTTTGATACACTTTGCCTTTTTAAAAGCAGTTGATTTAAGAATAATTTTATTTAATAAACATGAATCTAAACATACTTAGGAAGTTACCACCTAAAAAGAACTAGGGAGGCATGATTTATTAATGTCATGAGCCAGTGTCTAATATTTCTATTTAAGGACAAATCTATTTCTAATTAAGGACAAATTTATTGCTGATCATAAATTCCCCCCTCCTCCTCTACATTTCCTGACCGCTCAAACAAAAACATTTTGTTTGAGCCTAGCACACTTAAAAGTTTATATACACTCTTCACTCAAGGACAAAATTCTTCTGTTGGGTTCCTCTGGTCTTTTGACATCTCCTACAGAGCTTATAGAATACAATTAACTGTAAAATAAGTTTTAAATAGATACATACGTTTCTGTGGCAGGATCATAAACTTCACAGGAATTAAGCACTCTCCCAGAAACATTGTTTCCTAAACTTCCACCACAAACATAGATCAGGCCATTGGCTTCCACCATCCCATGGCTGCATCGCTGGGTCAGCATGCTGGGCTTTGTGTGCCAGCTTTCAGTTCTCGTATCATAGCACTCAAATAAATACAGAGCTGAGTTTCCTGTAAAAGAAAAAGGCCCCATCATACTTAACTTTAGTGTGTGCGGGGGTTTGGAGAGAACTGACTGTCGATCTTACTAGTTAAGGAAGGAAGAATTTAGGGTCATAGGGCCATTTTCATACTCAATCAACAACAACAACAACAAAGTGTAGGAATAGTTTAAGAAAACACTAATAATCCTGTTTGTATAGACCCTGGAAAACATCCTTAAAAGGATCTGTTGGAAAGACTTATTTATTGGTAATTAAACTTTAGAAAAAGAAATTTTATTTCAAAAGAAAAATTAAATACGAAGCCTTATATATGTCTTCAAGCCCCGTTATGCATGACGGGAATTATCCATGCTTCAAATGTTTATATAAAGTGGAAAAGCATAATAGTTCCTGACAGATGGTAGACCCACACCTTAAAATACGAAAATTACTATCTGATCATATTCTTATTTAATATTCTGGAATAGCTATAGCACCATTAACAAAACTATACTTCCTAACTATTCTCAGTGTGGTATTTCCTGAAATCACACTGGTCCCTGCTTGAGTATATTCTCAAAATACTGATGTATATTTCTGATGTATTTTGATTACACAACCTAAAGGCAAAACATACATTCATCATGTTTTGAAACTTCTACACACTGCAGGAGTTCAATAAAAAATTTTAGAAATGATACTATTAAAGATTAAGTGCTTTTTTTTTTTTTTTTTCTTTCCCAAGGACAAAAAATGTTAGAAGTTACCAAACTATTTCTCATCTCCCACCATTCTGGGCTAATATCAAATGATTTAAAAACAACATCACCTTTATAATTCTCCATTGCAACTAAGGTCTGTGAAAAGTAAAGATCAGAAAATAACAACTAGAAGAAGCAATGGTCATGACCAAAAATAATTTATTTTTAACTTTTTAAACATTTCTGATTTGGTAGGTTCAGTGGGTGGACACCATGGGAAAATATATAGTATATAGTAAATTTAAAAAAACTATTTAAGCTAAAAACACACTTAGCAAAGGCTGAAGAAATGAAGTTATCTGCAGTACCACAGAATAGTTACTGTCTATCATCTTTAGGATTTATTTTTTGTATTTGAAATATTCTACATTATAACAGCCCGTGAAGAATGCTTTTAAAGAGAGAAAATGGTTACAATTAGGAAATGATTTTTTTTTATTCATTTGACATATAGTTGGGGGTAAAAACCTAAGTATGCAGACCAAAAGTATAACTGTTTACTTGGTCTTCCTAGTTTTCTTTATTAGCCCATTATTTATGCTGAAGAAATTACTTGAAAATGAAAGCATACAAAAGCTATTATGTGTCTAGTCTGCACCTAGAATATTCATTTAGAAAAATTATTCATTTAGAAAAAGAGCACTACTGGACACTAACACACGATTCAATAAGAAAGGTTTTTATATCCACACCCACACCCCATTCTGCTCATAAGCATGAATACCATTACAGTCATTAAAAACTTAAAGAATAAAACGAATGAAAAAGAGCATTATTTTTTCTAATAAAAAGAAAGCAAAAATAATACAAATTTTAAAAGCCTGAATACAGTAATGAGTTCTTAAAGAGTCTAAAAGTTGAACTCTGAAATCTTTAAAACAAATATTATGTAGCCCAAATAACTAATTTAGAACTATAATTCTGATAGTGTCAACTAATGCTTCATTATGATAAAAAATGGACCATTAATCTACGAAGCTAAATTCTGTAATTTAATAGTTTGTAAAGGAATGAGATAAACCTTCAGGGAGATGAGCTCTAAAATGTGACAAACACGTATTTAAATTACCAAGAAAGTACCTGGAGAAATAATACCAGCTGTTTATTTAAATATGAAAGCCAAGATACTTGGCTTTAAAGCATTTGCCCCAAACCAAAATACTTAAGGAGTCCTTACCTACTTCTGAACCTCCAGATGTATAAATTTTGCCTTCTGCAGCACATGCAGCAAGGCTGTCTCGAGGTGTCGGAGGACCCAGTTTGGAATACCAGCTATCCTTCACTACATTATAGCAGTCCATTCGCTTTATCGGGAAAAGCTGAGAGCCTCCCAAAATGTATACTACATTGTCCCAAAACACGCATGCTGCATCTCTTCGTTTTTCAAAGGGGCAGCGGATGTCTGTCCAGCTATAATCCTGTAGCGGAAAAGGACAGGAAGCTTTCAGTAAGGAAAAAAATATAACTGAAAAGGACAATGCAAAGATATAGCCAAAAATATATAAGAATATGTTAATTTATTAGACTACACATACAAATGTTTGGCTTGAGACTATTACCAATTTAATCTTGTGTGGTTTCTGCAGAATGTTGATTAGATGGGGCAGAGGGCAGAAGGCAGGCACTTGACTGCTTTGGGTCCTTTCTGGCTCTAAAATAAACTTAAATATATTTGGATATACCATCACCACCCTGTTTTCTATTCCTTTTGTTACTGAAGATAATACAAGAAGATTCTAAAATAAGTTTTTATTATTTTTAAAAAGCTTCTTTTTCAAATGTAAATGTCTCCATCCCTTCCCTGCCAGATATGTAGTGTGATATAAGTAATCAATGGATAATATAAAGCTCAAATTGCCATTATCCTACCGATAGTCTAAAGCCAGAAGGTATTTTATGGATTTCTTTATTACTTTTCTATATTCAGTTGAGCCAATGTAGTCAGCTGGACTTTAAAACTGTTGATGTTTATAAGGAAATACTTGAGTAATCTCTTCTGAGTATTCTGGATACTCACTTTTCACCTCAACGATTAGAAATATACACCTATCAGTACTTGACAGTAAGGGCTGTTCACAGCACCTGTTTCTTCACTATGTTTGATAGCATCCAAGAATGCTTGTGCCACCCTTCCATGGATGTGCATGGAGGGATGCCCCTAAAGTTATAGTATCTTGGACCCTCCCCTTTTTTGAGATAGGAAGCTACAGTGTTCCTGCTATTTTCTGAAAATAATCAGGGTCAGATAGAAATTCATACCATTCCCAATCTCACCAAGGAAAGCACTATGTGTGATTATTGAGTTTCCTTTGAGAAAATCTGACTGATAACGTATGATCGTATCCAGTGTTTCAGGCAGTCACTGGATTAAAGTATCACAGAACATCAGGAATGGTCTCTTAGGAAAGGAAGAGCCCTTAATGTAGAATACTTTGACTCCTGACAAAGATGAACATTCTGCTTTTTAGGTGACCAGGAAAATAGAGCCTTAATAGCTTAGGATTTTATTCTCAAATTAGGATCAATATCCCCCTAGGTTACTCAGTGGTGGGCACACAAAACAATGGGATAAACATAACATGTTCCTGAAACTTCAATTCCACTCAACGAACACTTGAAAAACTGGGGGAAAATATTTTCACTTGTTCTCTTAAAGAAACTGTATACCACAGAATGAAATAAAGAGATAAAATAATGATCATATTGTACAGGCAACAATCCCTCAAAGATAAACTAAATCATTCTCTTAAATGTTCTTCAAATCTACTCATAATTCCTATCTAATCAGTTTTAGGTAGCAGAGAAATATGATTTCATTAACTGCATTAACTCAGTGAATCTCAAATCTTGTCCCTCTTACCCCTTATTTATTTGACATTTATTACTTGAGAGCTATATGGGAAACTTTTTTTTTTAATTTTTTTATTTCTTTTTTTATTATAGTACCTAGATACTGTATGTAGTTGTGGGAGGGGGAAAGAGTAGATGGGAAGTCAGCCTTGTCAGCTCAGTGGGTATGACTGGTTGGGCATTACCCTAGTGATAAAACTAGTTCCAACCTGGGCTTGCAGGTAAAGGCAGTGCTATTTATTGCTCCCTGCACTCATAGGCTAAAGGGAAATCTAGAGGAATATGCAGTTTTCGTGTTAGCAAGAAGATGGACAAATAACACTAGAGTCACAGATGGGAAGTTGTATGTGTGTGAGCAGAGTCAGGGAACGGTTACCCTAAAAATATGATTTAATTCAGTTAAGTTTTACTGAGTATCTATTCCATGCAAGTTCTTACACTTAGGTGCTGAGATGTGAAAATGGGAAAATTGGAAAGCCTGGAAAAGACATGGGTAGAAGGATTTTTAAAATTTTGATATATCTCTCATTATACACATGTACACATGCAGACACATCCATGTATAAAGTCCTGTCTTCCTTGGCCCTGTCAGCCTTTCTTGCCTCTGCTGTGATATGCCATGCTATACTTTTTTCTAAGCTCAAGACTGCTTTCCTTTTTGTAGGTTTTCCTGATTTCTTTCTTCTGAATCCTTACCACTTGAAGTTCAGGCCTGATGACTGAGCACTCCATTGTATCTTGCCCTGTGTGATTTTCTAGCTATTAATACAATAGCTCTCATTGCTCCTCCAAGAGTAAAAGCTTCGGGTGGGATGTGGTGGCTCATGCCTGTAATCTCAGCATTTTGGGAGGCAAAGACGGGCAGATCACCTGAGGTCAGGAGTTTAAGACCAGCCTGGCCAACATGGTGAAACCCCGTGTCTACTAAAAATACAAAAAATTAGCCGGGCATGGTGGCAGGCACCTGTAATCCCTGCTACTCGGGAGGCTGAGGCAGGAGAGTTGCTTGAACCTGGGAGGTGGAAGTTGCGGTGAGCCGAGATCATGCCATCACACTCCAGACTATGCAACGAGAGCGAAACTCCGTCTCCCCCAAAAAAAGAAAAAAAAAAAAAAAAGAGTAAAAGCTTGGGGGTGATAAGTTGTAAATATTTTTCTCTAAATGCCTCAAGGCAAAAGATCAGTGTGATATTTTCCTTCAGGCCGGGCGCGGTGGCTCAAGCCTGTAATCCCAGCACTTTGGGAGGCCGAGACGGGCGGATCACAAGGTCAGGAGATCGAGACCATCCTGGCTAACACGGTGAAACCCCGTCTCTACTAAAAAATACAAAAAACTAGCCGGGCGAGGTGGCGGGCACCTGTAGTCCCAGCTACTCCGGAGGCTGAGGCAGGAGAATGGTGTGAACCTGGGAGGCGGAGCTTGTAGTGAGCTGAAATCCAGCCACTGCACTCCAGCCTGGGCGACAGAGCGAGACTCCGTCTCAAAAAAAAAAAAAAAAGAAAAAAGAAAAAAAAGATATTTTCCTTCAAAGTAAGGATTGATTTTACATAATGTATTCTGAAAACACATAGATCCTCAAATAATAGAAATGCTGTAGTATGAAGGGAACCACAATCCAAAATGAAATACTTTTCATTTTTAACACCTGAGAACTTTATTTCAGATCATTTTGAGAGAAAATCGAGCCAAATTAGGGAAGGCAGGGTCTTACAGAAAAAAAGAAAGCAAAATTATCGAAACTTTAAGATTCCTTAGAGAAACCACAGGGAATCAATCCAACCTGAGTTTAAGATGACCAAATTGCAAGTACTTTCTCTTAAGCCATTATTTGATATAGCTCAGTTTCTAAGGGCTTTAAAAAAGGCCACACGCCTATGGTGACAATCTACATGAAAAGCAGGTTTATGCCAGATACCAGAACATTCCTAGAAGTAGTTTCATGAGAAACACATAGAAACAGTTTTGGCTTCATTCATTTTACAAGGACACAAAGAATGCAGTTCAAGGGAACTGGGAAACTTGGGTATAAAGCCAGGCTCTGTATGGAGGAGCTACGGATCTCAACTGGGTCACTTAACTTCCAAGGGACTTTACTTTATCTGTACAACAAAATGATTGAGCTAGATGACCAAAGGTCTCTTCACTTTCAGCCCGAACATCCAATGATCTTAGAATCTAAATGACTTAGGATGTATCCCTAACCAAATAGCTACTATTAATTTATTAGTTATTAAGTACTTACCTTTCCAGGAACTATGCTGAAATATTTTAAAACATCATCTAATTTAATTTCCTTAATAACTCTATAAGTTAATATACTCATTTACAGATAAGAAAACTAAGAGATATTAAGTAACTTATCAAAGGTCACATAGTTAGAAAATGGTGAACCCAAGATCTTAATCTAAATCCATCCGACTCCAAAGCTGTGTCTTTAGCCTCTACGCTGCTTCTCTAAAAGACTTTCACGGCCTATTAGAAAGAACAAAGGATTCGGAGTACAGTGATCTGGGTTGCTCTTGTCACTATTGTGTTTCTAGCAAAGTGATTCTGGGCACTCGAATTGTCATCGTTGGATCTCAACAGCCTCATCTATAAAATCAGGAGGTTAGCAGGATGGCTGCTGATGTCCTGCACAATCTCCATATCTTTTCACTTATAAACACAATGCTCAACCACCAAAAGCACAGCTGGTGTGAAAATAGAGTTTCTCTCCATGTGTTTGTACAGTATTTGGCCCAGGGCTTAGCATACTGAGGGAATGTTGTCATTGAGTGATAGTTCACATTTGTAGAAAATATATATCATTCAATTGGGCCACCCTCATTTTTGACTCTGCAAATGTCATAGACATTTGCTGCACTCTGCTACTGGTTTGTACCAGTTCTTCATTGCAGCACTATCTTTATACTACACTAGTTCCAGCTGGCATCTTATCACTATGGCTCCTGGTTCTGTGGTGGCTGTACCACTGAAGACCAGAGGGACCTGTAACCAACCAACTGGCAGTTCCTGGGGTTGAGGGCCAGGTTTTCATCTCCTGTTTTTGTAAATCCAAATAGTTTCCACTTTCATCCTTTGCTAGAGCAATTTTTCTCCTAGGAATTTATCCTAAAGAAAAAACTAAACAGCGTGTAAAGCTGGCAGATATAAAGGTGTTTCACTGCAGGAGTATTTTAACAGGAAAAAACTGTAAATCAACCAAATGTGTTTGATGAAGACAGGTATTAAATTATGGTATATCCTTGTGATGGAATACTCTACAGCCCTTCAAAAGGATGATATTCTCACTGATGTGAATATATCTCCATAATAAAATGGTGAGAGTAAAATACATTTTGTAAAATAGCATGTAGGCATGATCCCATATTTGTAAAATGTAAGGACTGAAATGATGTTCACTAACTACTGATGACTGTCTTTGGACGTTGGGGGCACTTTGGCTTTCTCCTTTATATCTTGCTATATTTGAATTTTCTACAAAGAATATGTATTTAAAAAAAATAACAAAAATACAAGGAATGATACCAAAAATACGGTACCAGGAAAACAACTACTTTTCTCAGCAGAAGCCTATACTAGTGCTAAATGTTTTAACAGGAACATTTAATTCAAACTAATTTAAAGGCTTTAAGAATTGAGAAACACAAATAGCTATATTATGAGACTAAATTTCAACTATAGGACAGATTAGAGGCAGTCTTTGCTTTCCTTCCAAATAGCACATTCTTAAGGGCACTCTGGTTTTCCAGAAGCAAACACTTGATCATGTCAAGTAATTCCACAGGATGTATCCATATTTTGAAATATGCTCATTTTCAGTAGAGTCACACAAATATTACTGGAAACATATTAACCTTAAGTCCAGAAAGAAATTTAATAATTAGCCATTAGGAAAAATACTCTTGTAACTCAAATTCTTCAACAACAGTAACATTGTAGCTCAATAGTTTCCACAGTTGGGGAGGAGGGAGATTGTGCTATTGCAGGCTGCTAGATAAAATCAGGCTTAATTAGCAACAAACAATATATAAATGGGCATTCCTTAGCTGTTAATGATTAGCTAAAATTAGCAAAGAGTCCAAAGTGAGGCCAGTGGCAAGCTGAAAGGGAATTATTAAGAATCACTGCTGCTTTATAAAGTCACAAAATGTTCTTCCTGTCTCCACTCTCAAATTAAAACCACACCACCAACAAACAAAAATCAAACCTAAGCTACTCAGAAACTCAACCATTAAATAAAACTCAGTCTGAAGGTGAATGAAGCATGACATGGCTATTACGCTTGATAACAGTACTTGTCCTTTGAGTAGAAATAACATATTAGAGAAGTATATAGTATCCCTGCACTAGTACCTTGCCAGTTATCTAAACAGAAGATTGCCTTTAAGTGAACTTTGCCATGCAATTTTTAATCTTGGTGTAGCAAGGTATATTATGCTTTAAATTATCTCAAATCCCAGAAAGTAATCGTATACTCATTTATAAAAACGTTCTCACCAATGAAACAAACATCTACTTTTTGTACAGAGTACAGGAGATGTCCCAGGTGTCTAGAAGAGTTCAGAAGATGAAGGGAAAAACAAAGTGGGGAAGATGGCAAGCATTTTTATATTTAAATATGGGAAGATTAGAAAACCCAAGGGTGGCAGGGAGAATCTGACAGAGGAGTTAAGGAGAGCAAGGAAATGAAAAAAGAGTCAGACGAACATAAATGACATTCACATAAATCCTGAGAAGATTTAAACTTTTTGGCTTTAGACCAGAAAACTGGTTTAGAAAGGCTGATGGTGGGGTATGGTGGTGCAAGCCTGTAATCCTAGCACTTTGGGAGGTTGAGGCAGGCAGATTGCGTGAGTTCAGTAGCTGAGACCAGACTGGGCAACATGGTGAAACCTGTCTCCATAAAAAATCTAAAAATTAGCAGATGTACTGGCATGTAGTTCCAACTACTCAGGAGGCTGAGGTGAGAAGAATGCCTGAGCCTGGGAGGTTGAGGCTGCAGTGAACCGAGATCACGCCACTGTACTCCAGCCTGGGCAACAGAGTGAGGGAGGGAGAGGCAGAGGAGGAAGGGAGGGGGAGGGGGAGGAGGAGAAGAAGGAGGAGAAGAAGGAGAAGAAGGAGAAGGAGGAGGAGGAGAAAGCTAACTGACTTGCCTAAGATCATATCTAGAAAAAAGAAAAAAGGAAAGAAAAGTCTCAGCCAGGCTTGGTGGTTCATGTACTTTTATCCCAGTGCTTTGGGAGGCCAAGGCAGGAGGATGGCTTTAGGCTGGGAGTTCAAGACCAGCCTGGGCAACATAGTGAGACCCCTGTCTCCACAAAAAAAAAAAAAAAAAAAAAAAAAAAAATGGCCATGTGTGGTGATGCACGCCTGTAGTCCCAGCTACTTGGGAGGCTGAGGTGGGAGAATCACTTGAGCCCAGAAGGTTGAGGCTGCAGTGATCACCACTGTACTCCACCCTATGTGACAGAGGAAGACCCTGTTTTAAAAACAAAACAACAAAAAGATCTCACAAAAGACAAAAGACCAATGACCTAATCCTTCAGCTCTTCCACCTATGTCTAATGTCTTTTTTTTTTTAAGTGCAAAGTCAAGTTAGATTCCATTCAGTTATATAATACTTTTGGTGGCTTTTATGAAAAATTTTAATAATCATACTTACCAAGTCAAGATGCATTCATACCCAGGATTCAATATACTTTTAAGTCTTTTCTCTTTCTTCCTACCCAAACCCTATGAGTAAGTCTCCCTCAAGAAAACTTCCATGAAGCTTCCACAGAGGATTCCTGATTGACAAATCCCACCCAGGCAGCTCTCTTCTTTCCATGCCACCAACACAGTCATTGTCTATCACACATCAGGACAATTAACTGTTAAGTTCAGCTGAGGTGTTGACCGCCACCTCTGTGCTAACTGCTGTGTGCTTATGTGTACACCTCATGCACTCTGTGAGGACAGGGTCCTGTTGTATGTGTCTTTCATATCCCCTGCTGGTGTTCAACCCACAAATTTCAAATCCTAGATGAACCATGATACTGGTAATATATGCTAAAATATTATTTGTTTAAATTATACTTTTACAACCAGCTAGCCATACAACACACCCTGTTGTTAGGTAAGGATAATTATCTTTTATACCTGGATTACCAAATTTTCAAAGAAAATAATCCGTGCCCAACCCAACCAAATATGATTCAATACTTCTGAGATGACAGCTCTTAATGCAGCTCTGGGTCAACATATGAACAATAACCAAAGGTAATCAATATTAATTATTGGTGACATGGTCTAGTAAAGAGTGTGAATTTATCTCCTTCCCTGTCAGTTATCCTTAGCTTGACTTATCCCTTTAGTCCTGTGCTCATAGACCCACTGCTGTCTAGCTACCTCCCAAAGGCTAGAGTCCCTTAAAACCCCACCCCAGGCTGGCTGTGGTGGCTCACACCTATAATCCCAGAACTTTGAGAGCCTGAGGCAGGAGGACTGCTTGAGTCCAGAAGTTCAAAACCAGCGCTGGCAACATAGAGAGAACCCTGTCGCTACAAAAAATGAAAAAAATTAGTGGGGTGTGGTGGCAAGTGCCCGAAGTCCCAACTACTGGAGAGGCTGAGGTGGGAGGTCACTTGAGCCTGGGAGGTCAAGGCTGCAGTGAGCCACGGCCGTGCCACTGCACTCCAGCCCGGGTGACAGAGCAAGAACCTGTCTCAGAAACACAACATAACACAAACTTCACGGAGGTATCATTCCCATTTTCCTCATTTCTTCCCATTTACAGCCTTCAATCAAATATATGCAGCTCTGTTTCCACTCTCCCTGAGCCTTTTTAGAGGGCTGATCTGTTAATTTATGATAATTAAGGCCAGCTGTGGCTATGGAGCATGAGTTTGATGTCATGACTCCCAGCATCAGTCATATTTTCCCTGGGGGTTTCTTGGAGATGCAGTGACATAACACAAAGAGAAACAAATCTTTGAAGGTGGGAACTTCAGGCACTATGCCAAGGTGGGGTGGAAGGGGCTGTGAAGTTGATTTTAGAACAACACTACCAACCAGTGTATTAGGGAGGTACTTGAAAATAAATTGAGACCCTCAATATTTCTATTTTGGAAGACGTTCTAGGAAACCAGAGCATATAACTGAGAACTTACCTCAGGATGTGATCTAATCTCTTCTTTACATGAACATGAAGACCACCTATCTTACAAACTGCCTTCAAAGAATCAGGGAGAATACCTTTCAAGCACAAACTGCAGAGAACACTGTTTACCCCTGGCTGCCCATGATGCTGACAACTAAGGAAGCTTAAGGGATACTTATGATGACCCAAACTTGCATCTCAGCAATGTCAGTTGCTGGGGCTTGCAGCTAGAGGTCCAACTCATCTGGGATGGTTGCTCCCTATTTTAGATATTTTGTTCTTGTAGGTACTTCTGATCATTGTAGCAGTGTTCACATTTTTACTTCTGTATAGTACTTCTAAAGCTCTTTGCTGGTGACAAACACTACTCATATACTGTTATAAAACTCTCATTTTTTAAAAAAAATGTAACACCATTTTCCTTTAAGGTTTACACTTCATTTATGCACATGATCTTTTAAAATTGTACACAGTTTATAACAGCTGATTTCCGCCATGATCACAGGGTGGGACTGTTTCCTCCTTAGGGAGGACCTGTTTAAGAGGGAGGGTGGCTATGATACAGGCACTGCAATACCTTTAATATAAAATATTTCTGACAGGAAAATGTGTCCCAAGTTAAAGATAACTTCTTTTTATCTTCTTTTCTTTTATTTAGAGCCCTCTATATTTAGATCCAGTCTTATACAACCGAGAAAATTATGTAAAGTTATATTGATTCACTCATCCTTATAAACTTGAGTACTCACCCTGCGCCAGACACTCAGCTCAGTAATGAGTCTACCTTAGAGTTCTGAATACGAAAATGCACCCAGGGTAAACCTTCTGAACCTGGTGGTTCCATGAATAGGGCGCCATATGGTTTTCTGCCTTAGTAATTTACAAGCTCTGGCCCTCGCCCTGCTAGTCTTACTACTAGTTTATTGTTGGCAGGGAATATGCAGAATCCTCTTTTCTCCAGGGCATAGTCTCCTGTTTCTCCACGTATGAAGCCAAGATCCTTACAAAGCCCCAGCTCATCATTTCACTGGGAGGAGGAATCCAAATAAAAACTGGTCAGTTAAGTCAACTTTTATTTAGGTATCAATATCGTAAGACATTACCATGCTACAGATTGAAAACACCAATACTAGGATAAATGGAACACTGAATACATAACTCTTTTAGAAATCACTAAGCATTTGATGATTTAAAAACAGATACAGGATGGGAAGAGGCAGCTCAACAGGCTTTATAAAAGGATAATAACAAGAAAAATATCATTTCAATTCAATATAGCAACCCAAGACTTCTTTTTCTGTCAATATTCAGAAAAAAAGTAAGATTTTTCTTTGCTATAACTTTTTAGTCACCAGTAAGAAAAAATATTTGCCTCCTGTCACCAATGAAATACAAGAACTATAATTGATGGAATGAAAATGTTTTTATTGGTAGTTCATTCCTCAATTATTTGAATTTTCCCATAAATTTTCAAAGTACAATTAGGAATGAGTCATTTATAAGAGCAAGGCAAGACAACAAATGAGAATTCTGAAGTTACAGTCTCACTTCCAGGCTTGTGTAGAAGAATATGCATCTCTTTTCAACTGTCCAATTAAAAAAAAATCAAGGAAAGAATTAGAACTACAGACTAAAAATAAAGTGCTAAGAGTCATCCCACATTTGCCTTATTGTAGGAACAGTGCTCCCTACCTCCTAAATGAAATCAGAATTCTTCTTGCCCATCTGTACATCAAAATAGCCATCTACTTTATTTTAAAATAAAATACCTTCCACCAACACTTGGCTTAATTGCTTTTTAACTGCCAAAATCAATACCACAGTTACGGTTTGGGAAACAAATTGGGTGTAATTATTACTAATACCTGAAAGCTGTGGTTTTTAGAATTACAATTTTTGTTTTGTTTTGTTTTGTTTTTGTTGCTGTTCTCATTACCCAGGCTGCAGTGCAGTGGCAGGATCTCGGCTCACTGCAATCTCAACCTGTCGGGTTCAAGCGATTCTCCTGCCTCAGCCTCCCCAGCAGCTGGGATTACAGGCATCTGCCACCACGCCTGGCTAATTTTTTGTAGTTTTAGTAGAGATGGGGTTTCACCATGTTGCCCAGGCTGGTCTCAAACTCCTGACCTCAGGTGATCCACCCACCTCGGGCTCCCATAGTACTGGGATTACAGGTGTGAGCCACTGTGCCTGGCCTAGAATTACAATTTAAACTACCATTTCAGTTTTTGTTTGGGAAAAAAGGAAGTTTATCATTTTCCTGTTCTTCACTCAAAAGGATCCTGAAAAGTTAACTGTCCTCACAGTGAGGCCAGTGTGCTTACTGGATAGTACACAGGCCATGAATTCTCATGGCACCTGCTAGTCACTCAGTCTTCTATTGAGAAAGCCAGAATTCTGTAGGTGAAAAATCAGCCTATTTTCTGGAGATGAAGGAATAGACCAGAAATCGATGTCTGAGCCAAGAGCGGGGCAACAGGGACAGTCCAAATATGATGGTGATTAGCCAGTTTAAACTGATCTTTCCCTCCTTGGGGAGCTGTTTTTGCTATCTGGCGGCATATTTGCTCTATGGGTTATGGTGTTAACTGTTATGGTAAGAAAGAAAAGCTGATGGAAGTTTCTTTCTCTACCAAAATATAAGAGGAACTGCTTGCCTTGGTGGAACTGCTGAGACTGGTAACTTTGTTGCAAGAGGGCCAGATGTGGTCTTCTTACTGGATCAGATTAATATAGCCAGGAAAACTTGCCATATAGCTAACACTTTGGCTAATGCATATTTCTGTTTCTATCTATTCAGATCATTAGATCGAATTCCTTTTCAGCCGGCAGGGAAAATTTTTAAATGTCATGGTCTGACTTCAAGGATCCCTTGACTCTTTAGCTCTATGCCATAATCTAAGCTGCAGGCATCCTGGACCATCTCACCTTCCCAAGGTCACATACTGGTCTCCTGTGTTGATGCGCATAATGCTAACCATTACTGGAGACCAGAAAATGGAAAGGATCCTACATCTTGGTAAGAAATGTTGCTTGACAGGACAGAAGATAAGTCTAGAATACAGTGCTGATTGCTTCAAAGTCCCTAGATGTTCTTAGGTCTAGAGCAGAGGTTGGCAAATTATGGCCTGAAGGCCAAATCCAACCCCTTAGCTGGTTTTGTAAATAGTCTTTTTTTGTTTGTTTGTTTTGAGACACAGTCTCACTCTGTCGCCCAGGCTGGAGTGCAGTGGCATGATCTCAGCTCACTGCAACCTTCACCTCCTGGGTTCAAGTGATTCTCCTGCCTCAGCCTCCCAAGTAGCTGAGATTACAGACATGCACTGTCATGTCCAGCTAATTATTTTGTATTTTTAGTAGAGATGGAATTTCACCATGTTGGCAAGGCTGGTCTCAAACTCCTGACCTCAGGTGATCCATCCACCTTGGACTCCCAAAGTGCAGGGATTACAGGCACAAGCCACTGCACTTGACCTGTAAATTAAGTCTTATTGGAACACAGCCATAACCATTCGCTTATGTATTGTTTATGGCTGCTTTCCTGCTACTGGGTCAGACTATGGATGGCATGCAAAGCTGAAAATACTTACACTAGTCCTTTATAGAAAAGTTTGTGAAGCCCTGATCTACAGCATGTTGGTATAATCCCTTGAAAATGAAGGACAGCTTGCTGACCCCTAGCACCTCCTACATATTAGAGATGGCATATGGTTATTACACTTCTGGGTAAACCGCAAAGCTATCAGTTACAAGTAAAATCTAGAGTACGAGAAATCTTTCTGAGTGGGACAGGCTACAGTAGTATGGTTCAGCTGCCTGTGATCCTGGGGCATTAGGATGCTGCATATAGGTTGAGGTATGTCTCAATATAATCAGAGCATGCCCCAAATTCTGGAGCAAGGCCAGCCTCCTTTATGCAGGTATCATTCTTTCAGTAGACAATTCCCAGCTGGCCATGAGGTTCTGACAGATGGCAAATGTCTGACACCAAGGTAAACCAGGTGACCAGTCATTAACCCATCTTGAACAATTTTACCTGACCTGCCTAGCCACAAATACAGCATGTCTTCAACCAATAATGCAGCATGTAAATGCAAGACTGGGCTTACGGAGGTTCCAAAGGCACAAAATACCCAAATAGGCTAATGACAGTCCTTATCCAGTAGCCCTTCACTTAATTCACTACCTTTCTCCCTCACCCAGGACTATGCCTTCATGGAGGGGTGTCACTAATATATCAGCTAACAAATTTGAGGGGCCTGGACTTGGTTCACTTTTGATAGTAATAGCCAATAATGAGCTGCAAAAGCATTGTAGCTCCCCGTGTCAGGAACTGTTTTGAAGGACAATATGAAGGAAAGTGTTCTGACTTGACAGAATTCCAAGCAGTTCATTTTACTGTCCATTATACCTTTTAGGAGAAAAACCCTAAGGTCAGTTGTTTATCAAGTCTTGGGCAGTTGCTAATGGTTTATCCAGATGGATGTAGGCTTGAAATAATGCTCTGGTCTCATCAGGTATCTATTCAACCAAAAATGGGTTTGCAAAATGATGAAAAAGATCATTATGTGTTTGGATTCAGCACCACTTATGGATATCACTGTGCAAGTTTGGGGTGTTATCCTTTAGGATTGTGGTATTTGCTCTTCCCCAGCAATACATGTAGTACCAGAAAAATATGGTATTCTTTCTCCCACAGCCAAAACATACAGGTCTAAGACACAAGGAGTAGAAACGTGAGTGGACTCTCTCAAGGTTATAAGTAATGACCCACTGAAAAAAGTTTTATTCCTATCCCTATGACTCAAGCTCTCCTGACCCAGTTGGTCGGCATAATATGTAATGAAAAGTTCACTAAACTTGGTGATCATTTCTAGATGGTTCAAATAAAGGTCATTTAATCTTTTTTCTTTGTGGTTTTCTAGGGTTTCCAAATATTCTAGAATGACTATGTATTATTTCATATTAAAATTACTAAGGGGAAAAAACAAACAAAATATAGCCCCAGCAGATTTTCATTTAAAATGGGACATAAGGAAGAAATCGTAATGAATGCAAGGAGCTGCTGACAAAGAGAGGTGGGGAAGAACTAGTTTCCCTTTTTCTTTGACAGTGGTTACCATGTAACATTCCAGAACAATTAAGGAAACATTTGGAATCTAAGCCTGATTTCCTTATCTGTAAAATGATCTATGTATCTCCTAAGGTATGTGAAAGAACACCATAAATTATAATCTCTGAAGGTATGAGTTATTACCACTTGTGGTTGGTGAGTGTCTTATGTATTCAGTGCTTTCAAAGACAACATCAAAAAACAAGAATAAAAATCAGTTACCTTTGGGTTAAAATATCTACAAGACTGTGGTTGAGAGCCTCCAAATAGGGCTATGCGGTAGTCATGTTTCTTTCTTCTGGGTCTTGTGCCATCTACGAGTTCTTCTCGGTCCTCTGGAGACAGTAGATGGTACCTCATTCCACCTGTAGTAAAATACATGGCAACTCTTCAAGAACTTCAGGCACTAACCAGTGCTTTGAAAAGGAAATACCAAGACATAACAGGGCCTTTATTTCAGTAACTTTCTTTTATCCTATCTTTATAGCATTTGAGGAAAGTGAGGGAGAAGAGGCAGGAGAAATGTATAAGGATCCGAGTACTAAGCAATTCATTATTCTCAGCAATCACCATTATTCTAAGACTGCCCCACCCAGCAAGCAACTTACTATGTACCAGTGAATTATCTGGCAACAGCTGTCAAAATAATATCCACATCTCCTAACCCAGTGGTTCTCGATCTTTACATTAGAATCACCTAGAAAATCTCTGAAACTATTTATACCTGGGACCTACCACAGACCAATTAAATAAAAATCTCTAGATAGAGTCTAGGAATTGGTATTTTAGAGGGCTTCTTAAATCTTGCCACTTAAAATGTAGTTCAAAGACCAGTGGCTTCAGCATTTGGGAGTTTGTTAGAAATGCTGAACCCCAGGCCCTATCCCAGACCTACAGAATCAGCATCTGCATATTTAACACCCCACAGTAATTAGGATGTACATAACACTTTGAGAAGCACTGTCTTAGATGACTCTAAAATGCAATAAGGTCAGAACTACTGTGATCTATCACGATCCTTTTCCTTCGGCAATTCCTTAATTTTGTCAATGCCACTTAACAATCAAAAACTGTTAAAGTATCATTTCAAATCAGTGTGGGAAAGGAGGATTGTCTATGTTAGACAACAATATGAAGAAAGAAATTATACCCCTACCTCATATTTCACTCTCAATTCCAAATCAATAAAAATCTGAATATATAAACTCATAAATGCAGTAAAAGCTTGGAAAAAAAAAACAGGCCCAGAATGGAGAAGCCTAAGAATGACCAAAAATATAGGAGCCAGAAAAAAATGTTCACACTTAACTATATAAAACTTTAAGTTAAAATAGTGCACAGCAAAAAAAAAAAAAAAAAAAAAAAAAAAAAGGCAGAATTAAAAGATGACAAACTAGAAAAATATTTATAAATAATAAAAAATACTATTAAAAGATACTTTATTAAGAATTACCAGCAACTTAACCAACAATTAGGTGAAGTATCTGAATATAGTTCACAGAAAAAGAACTATAACTCTTAAACATATGAAAAGATGCTTGAGTGCTCTAGTTAGAAAACAACAAATTAAAACCATACTTTTTTCACTTATCAGATTGGCCAAGATCAAACTGCCTGGATCACAGGGTATAAAATGGTTGTATCGGGGAGGCAGCACTCTCTTCCATTGATGGTGGGGATGGATGGGTATAACCATGGGAAGGGTGATATAGCCCAATCTACAAAAATTATAAATGTATATACCCTTTAATCCAGGAATTCCCCTTTCTAGGAGTTTATCAACTGTTAGCGAAATGGTTAAAAAATTATGCTATGCCTATACAATAGAACATTATATGTGGCTGTTAAGATGAGAAAGATTAGTATGTACACATGGAATGATCTCCAATAAATAATAAGGAATGAAAAAAGCAAGATGTAGGACAGTACACAGAGTGCAATACTGTTTGTGTTAAAAATGTATATTTTAATGTAAATATACAAATTTTATACATGTAATTTATACATGGATATATAAGTAAATGACTGTATGTACAGTCTCAAGACTACCTCTGGAAGGGTATATACAAGATAATAATGTTAATCTCCAGGGTAAGAGAATGAGAGAGTAGTGAAAAGGGATATCAGGGAGACTTACTTTTCACTATGTATCCTTTTAATATCTTTTGAACTGTACAATATTATTAATCTAAAGATAAAATAAGGCCATTTTATTTTATTTTTTTCTAGAGCCAGGGTCTTGCTCTGTCACTTGGGCCAGAGTGCAGTGGTGCCCTAACAACTCACTATAACCTCAAACTCTTAGGCTCAGCAGTCCTCTCACATCAGCCTCCCAAAGCACTGGGATTGCAGGCCTGAGCCAGCATGCCTGGCCCAAAAATTCCTGAGACATGCAAAACTTTTCTATAAATGAGGCTATGTTTTGGGTCTTTATTAAAAGGATAGAGAATGGAAACTCATTTGGAATAGTTGGTGAGTTAATGAACATCTTTATCAATATTTATCATTTCTTCCATTTCAGAGTTTGAGTAGAAGCTCTTTTGTATTCAAACAGCTGGATATTTCAGAGGCCAAGGCAAGCTGATGCATGCTGTAGGTCAGGGATCTGAAAACTTTTTCTGTAAAGGGACAAATAGACTTTGTAGGCCACATATGGTTTCTGTGGAATATTCTTTGTTTTATAATCCTTTACAATTGTAAAAACCACATTAGCTCAAGTCTGCATTTAGCCTGTGGGTAGTTCTTGAAGTGTGGTTCCATAACCACCAGCATCAGTATCATCTGGAAGTGTGTTGAAAATCCTAATTATTGAACACTAGCCCAGACCTTCTGAATCAGAAACGCTAGGGAGGGGTTTGAGAGCCACTGCTCTAGGATGGTTCCACACAGGTTGAAAGTGGACTGTGTAGTCTATGAATGCAAAATATTCCCAGTAAGAAAAAGGTTGGAGGGAAGGAGAGAGACAAGAGGGAACTGTTTCCACCAATAGGCCATGGGGTAAAAGTGGCTGACAGTGGCCAACTGTGCTGACACACTGGAGGAGGCATGTCTTTGGATCCTTCACTGATGGGCCTTTTTTTCCCTCCCCAAGAATAGGGCTGGGGGACACTTTGGTAACTTTCTCTGAGGAGCTCTTTGTTGCTTAGGCTTATTCCTTCGTGAGTTATTGTTTCCAGATTTAGGTATAATCATTTGGAAATTTTCAGGGAAGTTGGCCTGGCCCTTTGTGGTGGCTTTTACTGTGCACTTCATTTGTATTTTGTAATTTGTTTTCTTTTAGATGTAACTTTTTAAGCTTAGTTTTATTCTATTTTTCAATCGTCTTCTGTTTTTCTTCAACTCTGGAAAGGCAACAAAGTTAGGCGGTAGGAAGACAACTGATGATCTGAAAAAGAGAGGCTGGAAGGCTTTCCCCAATTTAGCTCTGCCCAGGCCCCAAAGCTTGGAAGCATCTCAGCTGCTTGTGCTTAGTCAAGGAGTAATAGAACAATCCACTATTATTTATTTTAAAAAAGGAAAAGAAAAAAAAATGTAATAAGCCTAGTAAGTTAAACTAAACAACAAAGCATCCTGCTCAAGTGTCTACTCCTCACACTTGGTTGACTTTCTGAAATAATGCCTCTATCCTGTTTCTTAATCAGTTCAGAATCCATGTAAGAACTAAACACTAGATTCTGAGACTGGCTGGTTGTTTTCAACAGCTCAGACCATGTATGAAGACATAGAAATTCTAAGGCCAGGAAAATAACACACAGTTTGGGAATTGGGCATAACAAAAAAACCTGATACTAGCATGTACAAAATCTAAGAGATAAAGTCCTAATGTAAAGGCATCTTCTTGGTCCTGATTTTCTTTCCTCTCTGCATTTAAAGAGACAAGTGGCCACCTATGTTCTACCTTCTAAACACTCTTTTACACTATGGTTTTCCAAGACACCAGGCTTTGGTTCAAGTAGCTTTGGGGCTGCTCTTTTATTTTTTTTCATTTTCTTGTACCCCTTAAATATAGGTATTTGTAAGGATGTGTCCTTGACGCACATTTCTTCTCCTTTTCCCTTGACAACCTCAACTAGGTTCAAACACACTTAGTCTTTTTCAGTTTTGTTTTCATTTAATTAAAAAAATACGCTTTTGCCACTTATGAAAATTTTCATTATTAGATATTCATGTAAAATATTTTTAGTAACTATAGAACATTACATTGTATGGATATATTTTTTTCCAATCTAGGGACGACATTGGGTCTACTTACCTAAAACCACATCATACTAGTAAGCAGTAGCTATGTGATAAGTCTAATGAAAATACTGGAAACCTAGAAATTGTTTTTATTGGCTGTGTGAGGCAGAGAAGATAAAGTCTTGGATCTGCTCAAGATAAGGAGTTGGAACTGAGATAAAGCTGGATCACTTGGATTGGTGGTTATACTTTTAGTGAAAGGATAGGCTAAGAAAAATATCTGCCCGATGGCAGAAGAAGCAGCAATAATTTTGTTTCAACTTCAGCTTCAGGTAAAGTGTCCCTCTTTTGAGAATTTATATTGACAGCCCTACCTTCATGCAGCTTTGAGGTTTGAATTTACCCCGCCTGCAAGTCTAGGAAACCATAAGCCAAAGAAAACTCAAAGTAGTCCTGGATTGTTGTGCCCTATAGAACTCGGCAAAAGCAAACACCATTCTCCTATTGAGGAGAAGAGAGAAGACATTCCAGAGAACAGAGAAGACACTACCTAAGCCTCCCAATATTCCTGGTGATTAAAGTCAATCAAATATAAGCATACCATTCAAAATTACAAAACATACAAGGAATTAAGCCACCAGAAATAAGTCAATAGAACCAACAAATAGCAGCATTGTTCTTCAGGGACTTCAGATACTGGCATTATGAAACATAGAACATAAAATAACATTTGAAAAGTTTAAGGTAAAGCAAGAACTGAAAACACAAGCAAGGAAAAAAGACCATAAAAAATGACCAGGGTAGGCCAGCCTTGGTGGCTCACAACTGTAATCCCAGCACTTTGGGAAGCAAAGGTGGGTGGATCTATTGAGGCCAGGAGTTTCAGACTAGCCTGACCAGCATGGCGAAACCCTGTCTCTGCTAAAAATACAAAAATTATCTGGGTGTGGTGGAGCACCTGTAATCCCAGCTACTTGGGAGGCTGAGGCATGAGAATCACTTGAACCCAGGAGGTGGAGGTTGCAGCAAGCCGAGATTGTGCCCCTGCACTCCAGCCTAGAAGCCAGCGAGACTCTGTCTCAAAAAAAAAAAAAAAAAAAAAAAAAAAAGCCAGGCTAATAAATAATACATACATAAAAGGAAAAAGATACAATTTACAATGACAACAAAAGTATCTGAAATAAATTAAGAATGCAGAACTCATAAGAAAATTACAAATTCTCCAGAGACACATGGCAATTTAAATGAAGGATAACAATAATTAAAAGGTATTAGAATGAAGTAGAAGAGAAACTGTGTGTATGTGTACCTACACTACACTTGATCTTAGCCAAAAGACTGAGAAGTGATGTGTGTACATATAGATATATGGAAATTTAGTTTAACGGTTTCAAATCAGTGGGAAAAAATGAATTATTCAATAATGGTATTGAACCATCTTATCAGATATATTAGGAAAAATATTATTTATTTCACACCCAAATGATTTCAGTAAGATATACCCTTAAAATTTTTTTTAAAAAGAGAAGAACTCTGTAAGTGATAAATGCACATGAGGAAAATTTAGTTAATTTTTAAAAATCACCTTGGAATAGGGAAGACCTTTCCAATCACATCACAAAGGAAAAGACTAGTTCAGTCTTAATATAAAAAACAACATGAGATCAGACTCGCCATTTTAAGATCTTTTTTCTCCTCTTCTCTCAAAAGCTATCCCAAACGACAAGGTAACAAGAAACAAACACAAACTCTATCTTTGATAATACTAAGAGACTTGCAACCCCAAAACACAATTAATGAAGACAGCTAGCAGATGGAGTGTCTGTTAAACCTAAATGGTTGTGCCAGGAGACACCAATGAAAAGCAAGCCAAATTACCCTGCAGAACCCTGAAAAGGCTCATAATTGGAGATACCAAGTGCCTAGAAGTGCAGGTAGGCATGAAAACAAGATAACTCTAAAATACTGAACAAACGACAATTGAACTTCCAGCTCTCCTTCCCCTGTTGCACAGTCAGGTACCCACTATACCTGTACCACTGTAGGACACAGGACTGGTCTCTGAAAATACTGAATGAGAAATGTTCCAGACTCAGGGAACAGCATAGAACAGGATGGGAGTCTGAAAACATGGATTAAGGCCAGGCACTGTGGTTCACGCCTATAATCCCAGCATCTTGGGAGGCCTCAGCAGGAGGGTTACTCGAGCCCAGAAGTTTGAGACCAGCCTGAACAAGATAGTGAGACATCATCTTGACAAAAATATACAAAAATCAGCTGGCATAGTGGTGTGCACCTGTAGTCCCAGCTACTTGGGAGGCTGAGGTGAAAGGATCACTTGTGCCGGGGAGGACAAGGCTGCAATGAATTGTGATTTTACCACTGTACTCCAGCCTGGGAGACTCTGTCTCAAAAAAAAAAAAAAGAAAAATAAAAATATGGATTAAGTGAAAGTCTGAATAGCAAAATATTATCTCATCCAGTTCCTAAATGCCTACACCCAGCTTATAGTTCCCTGAGACAATATCTACAAATATTGACATCTGGGGGTCCCCAATTAAAAAACTGAACAGCTACTCTGATTATGCTACAGTTTAGCCCAAGAACTGAGATGCCCAATCATACATACAGCATGATCTATCAGTTTTGTAATAACTCACTCTCATATGATATAAAACCAAATATTTAAGAAAAGCTTCCAATAAAAAAAGGAAATGAAAACTCAAAAATATAGAAAATACAGACAACATAAGAAAACCTCAAAAGCACTACAAAGACTACTTTAGAGTGATAAGATATTGCAGCCATGAAATAATAGAGAATAAAAACTCCAGAAATTAAAAATTATAGCTGAAATAAAAGGGTTGAAAAAAATCAAGCTATCTCAGAAAAAGGCCAAGAGACAAAGATGGATAATAAAAAAGAAAGAAAGAAGAAAGAAAAGAAAGAGAGAAAGAAAGGGAAAGAAAGAAAAGGATCAGATTGGCACTAGACTTCTCAAAATAACATTGGAAGCTAGAAGATAAATTCTACCTGAAAATGATTTTCAGCATAATTCTATCTTCAGTTTAACTTCCTTCCTTCCTTCCTTCCTTCCTTCCTTCCTTCCTTCCTTCCTTCCTTCCTTCCTTCCTTCCCTCCCTCCCTCCCTCCCTTCTCTCTTTCTTTCTTTCTTTCTTTCTTTCTTTCTTTCTTTCTTTCTTTCTTTCTTTCTTTCTTTCTTTCTTTCTTTCTTTCTTTCTTTCTTTTCTTTCTTTCTTTCTCTTTCTTTTTCTTTCTTCCTTTCTTCCTTCCTTTCTTTCGACAAGGTCTTACTCTGTTGCCCAGGCTGGAGTAATGCAGTGGCAGGATCAGAGCTCACTGTAACCTCAAACTTCTGGGCTCAAGCAATCCTCCTGCCTCAGCCACTGGAGTAGTTGGGACCACAGGCACATGCCTCCACGCCTGGCTACGTTGTTTTTTTTTTTTTTTTTTTTTGTAGAGTTGGAATCTTGCTATGTTGCCCAGGTGAATCTCAAACTCCTGACCTCAAGCGATCTTCCTGTCTTGACCTCCCAAAGTGCTGTGATTAGAGGTGTGGCCTACTGTGCCTGGCCTCCTTCAATATTTTATGATAAAATAAAACATATGAGATTTGTCAAGTCTCCAAATATTTACTGATCATATACTCTATCAGGAACCTTTTAGAGGATATATTGCATCAAACAAAAAGAATTAAGATAGAGGACAGCCAAGATCCAAGAAGACAACAGATCTAACAGGAGAAGAGTGAAATGGCTTCCCAGGATTGTGGAGACGGAAGCCCCAGGACAAGAACCGTGTCTCAGGTCTAGAGAGCAAACAGTTCATATTGGAATAGGCAGAAGGAAGGTTCTACAAGGCATGTTTCCAAGAAAGAAAAGCAACAGATTGTTTAATTGCATAGACAATTTTATTAAGTGGCATTTTACAAAGGTGTTGAGGGGTTGGGACTTAGCCGGCAAGCAAGAAAATCGAAGCAAATGAAAACAATGTGGCAATTTTTATCTCTGGGCCAAAAAAGAAAAAAATATATATACTGTTGAAGAAAGAAAACGTGATCACAGTAAACTACTTGGCTAAGTAAAATAAAAAAGGAAACACTAGAAACAAAAGTGCATGAAAGTTATTGTATATAAGAATAGAAAAAGCATAAGTAATTTGTACTTTCTATGATATACACCCCTATAAAATAAGGGCTGAGGCCAAGTCCCTTCCAAGTGTACAGTTCAGAAACCCAAGGGATTAACTATCTAGAAGAGCAAAATCTTGACTCTTTCTCCCTGGCTACTGAGTCTAATCCATTCTAAAGGGTTTCAAGCCCATGAGAAACTGGCTACATGATCAGGTTACAAATGGATATTAAGGCAACTTACTTATCACCATCTTAAGGCATTCAGGATTGTCTTGAATAAGTGGTTCAGCTTGTACCGTTTTACTTAAGAAATTCTTTGATATAAGAGGAAACCTGACTTTAGCAAGGATATCAACCATAAATGGCTGGCGATTAGGTTCATCGTATTTCAACCACCTGACTGCAGCATCATAAACCTAAGGGGGAAAAACAGCACAGTAAAGTTCTTAGAAGACAGCAACATTTCCAATTACCTATGTTTACTCTCACATTGAAGGGAGAGAACCTCATAAGGAGACAACCACTTATTCCTAATATTTTTCATCTCTGGACACTTGCTGGTACTTCAGAACAGTTTACTTACTGCTCTAGTGAGTCTTGTAGGTAATATGTTTTTTAGAACTAACTACTATTATGTAATGTAATGACAGTGAGGATGTTGAATTTATGATTTAAAAAAAAAGATAGCTTCATTTTCAGACAAAGACATGATATACATTGCACTAAAAAAAAAAAAAAAAAACTGCAGTCAACAAAAGTTTCAACATACCCTCATTTAGTTTAGTACCGGGAAAACAGGTTAATTTCTCAAGAGGCCGTCCATTCCAGGAGATATGAAGGTCACCCATGATTTTATTTCAATATTATATTCCTGCATTATGAATGGATAGACTTATCTGCTTTTTAGAAACTTTAAGATATGAAGAGTTCTATACTTAAAAATAAATTACAGGATATTTAAAAGAATTGTTTTCCAAAATAATACTGTTGCTGCACTTAACTGCACTGAACAAGTCCAAGTTCCTCAACATAATTTAACTTACAAATCATTAAACATCCCCCAAAACATCAATTGCTTCATATACACACACATCTCCCATACCCACTAAATTGATTTTGGGGTGATATTTGAAATTAATTTTGGGGTGATTTAATAAGGCCCAACTTCTGATCTCTTTCTGAGTTAATTTTTTATGGGAATTGGTGTTTTTTTAAACAAATTTTTTATTTTAGAATAGTTTTAGATTTATAGAAAAGTTGCAGAGATAGCACAAAGAGTTCTCATATACCCTGCCCCAGTTGTTAAGGTGTTGCATTAGTATGGTATATTTGTTACAACTAATGAACTAATATTGACACATTAACTAAATTTCATTTTTTTTTTGGATTTCTTTAGTTTTTATCTAGTGTTATTTTTCTGTTCCACAATACTATAAAAGATACCACATTACATGTAGTCATTAAACCTTAGAATCTTCTAGACTGTGACAATTTTTCAGCCTTTTCTTGTTTTTGACAACCTTGACAGTTTTGAGTTCTGGTCAGGTATTTTGTTGAGAATGTCCTTCAATCTGGGTTTGTCTGATGTGTTACTTATTAGACTGAGGTTACGGTTTTTTAGGAGGATGATCATAGAGGTGAATGACATTTTCATTACATCAAGTGTGCATACTAATCATCATGACATCACTGATGATGCTAATGGTGACCACCTGTAGGTAATGCTCGTCACATTTCTCCAGTCTAACGTTACTTGTTATTCCTTTCCCATACTGCATATAAGTCAACCAATTTTGAACATGGAAGTAAATTTTTTCTATTTACCTAGTGAGGTCCTCCAGGTCTAACCTGTTAACTTGCAAATTGACACCCTGGGCCACGAAGAAGACTGGGCAAAAGAACATTGCTAAGTGCCAATTTTTGTTTTTAGAACAAAAGCAACTTAAAACATATGATCTTTTTTTTTTTTTTTTTTTTTTTTGAGACTGCATCTCGCTCTGTTGCCCAGGCTGGAATGCAGTGGCCAGATCTCAGCGCTCACTGCAAGCTCCACCTCCTGGGTTTACGCCATTCTCCTGCCTCAGCCTCCCGAGTAGCTGGGACTACAGGCGCCCGCCACCTCGCCCGGCTAGTTTTTTGTATTTTTTAGTAGAGACGGGGTTTCATCGGGTTAGCCAGGATGGTCTCGATCTCCTGACCTCGTGATCCGCCCGTCTCGGCCTCTCAAAGTGCTGGGATTACAGGCTTGAGCCACTGCACCCGGCCTAAAACATATGATCTTATAGTACCTACATTAGTTTTCTATTGCTGCTGTAACAAATTACCACAAACTTAGTGGCTTAAAATACAGAGAAGCATGTGGGGCTGAAAACAGAGATTGAGTTTGCATATTAAAGTGTTCCCACAGCCAGGCATGGTGGCTGACACCTGTAATTCCAGCATTTTGGGAGGCTGAGGTGGGCAGGTCACCTGTTTTGAGACCAACCTGGCCAACTTGGTGAAACTCCATCTCAATTAGCAGGGTGTGGTGGCACATGCCTATAATCCCAGCTACTTGGGAGGCTGAGGCATGAGAATCACTTGAACCCGGGAGGTAGAGATTGCAGTGAGCTGAGATCGCGCCACCGCACTCCAGCCTGGGCAACAGAGTGAGACTGCATCTCAAAAAAATAAATAAGGCTGGGTACGGTGGCTCACGCCTGTAATCCCAGCACTTTGGGAGGCCGAGGCGGGCAGATCACGAGGTCAGGAGATTGAGACCATCCTGGCTGACACGGTGAAACCCTGTCTCTACTAAAAAATACAAAAAATTAGCCGGGTTTGGTGGTAGATGCCTGTAGTCCCAACTACTTGGGAGGCTGAGGCAGAAGAATGGCGTGAACTTGGGAGGTGGAGCTTGCAGTGAGTTGAGTTCATGCCACTGCACTCCAGCCTGGCCAACAGAGCGAGACTCCATCTCAAAAAATAACATACATACATACATACATACATACATACATACATACATACATGAAATAAAGTGTTCCCCCACCCAGCTCCCAAATGACTGCACCCAGCTTACACTTCTGACAGTTTATCTGATAATTCTATAGGTCAGAGTCCAAAATGGGTCACAGTGGACTAAAACCAATGTGTCTGCCTGGAGACGCTATAGAAGAAACCATTTCCTTGCCTTTTTCAGCATCTTGCAGCTGCCTGCATTCCTTGGCTTATGGTCCCCTTCCCCCTTCAAAGACAGCAACGACCAGTCAAGTCTTTCTTATATTGTACCACTTGACGCTGCCCTCTTTTGCATCCCTCTTCCAAATTTAAGGATCTTTATGATTACACTGGACCCATTTGGATAATTTCATCTCAAAATCCTTGACTTGGTCACATATGCAAAGTCCTATCTGCCACAAAGGTGTATTCCAGATGCTGGGGATTGGGAAGTGGACATCTTTGGGGAAGGCATTGTTCTGCCTACCATGGTACCCAATGGTTTTATCTCTATGAAGTGACCTATTTCTCAAACAGCCAGCCTGGCAAGCACCTAAGATTGCAATACTCTGTTTAGTGTAAAGAACATATTCTTTCCTAATATGACTCTTTCCCTTGTCATGTGTCCAAACATGAGTTATAAGAAACCAATAAAGACATTTTTATTAAGAAAAATGTGAGAAGCCAATTTAGTCACCTGATCCTCTGCTCTCACAGTCAGAGTGTCCTGGTTGAGAAGATGTGTTACTCGCTTGACATCAAGTTGAAGAAATTCATCAGTTTTGTAAACTTCAGTAAAATGCTGATGAATAAAGTCATCTGCAGTTGCTTTCAATTCAGGACAATCTAGACACTCTGCTAGCACACTTATACCTAAATACATAAAGAAAATAAAAGAATAGAAAATCATTTTTAGAAAAACCAAGTATACATTTAAGATGAAGCATGATCAGGAAAATCAGTTGAATAAATTTCATAAATCTGGATCCTTTTCTGTTTCATTGATTTGTCTATTCTTGTGCCAATACTATACTGTCTTATAAAAGACTGTTTTGTTTTTTTTTTGAGACAGAGTCTCGCCCACCTGGAGTGCAGTGGCGTGATCTCGGCTCACTGCAAGCTCCACCTCCCAGGTTCATGCCATTCTCCAGCCTCAGCCTCCTGAGTAGCTGGGACTACAGGCACCCGACACCATGCCCGGCTAATTTTTTTTTGTATTTTTAGTAGAGATGGGGTTTCACCATGTTAGCCAGGATGGTCTCGATCTCCTGACCTCGTGATCTGCCTGCCTAGGCCTCCCAAAGTGCTGGGATTACAGGCGTGAGCCACAGTGCCCGGCTGGTTTTTATATTCTGTAGGAGAAGCCCCCTTCAATGTTTTTTCAAAGTTTTCTTGGCTATTGTTGGACATTTTCCCTTGCAGACAAATTTTAAAATAAGCTTATCACATTCTACTTTACAAAATCTCCATGTGATATAAATCAGAATTGCACTGAACTTTTGGATTACTTTGGGACAACTTCTGCAGCACGGAGGAGCTCCACTTAAAAACATGACATACATCAAATTTATTCAGGTATAAACTTTTATGTCAGGAGTCTGCAAAGTACTGTTTATGGGCAAAATCTAGCCCATAGCCTGTTTTGTAGGGTCAGCAGCTAATAATAGCTTTTACATTTTTTTGAAAGGTTAAAAAAAAAAAAAAAAAAGAGGAGGCGAGAAGGGGAAGTGAAGACGGAAAGGAAAGAAGAGATAAGGACCACATGTGGTCCATAAAGCCTAAAATATTTTCTCTTCTGGTCCTTTACAGGAAAAGTCGGCTCCCTCTTCTATATGAAACCACAAATTATTTATTTATTTATTTATTTATTTATTTATTTATTTTTGAGAGGGAGTCTCGCTCTGTCGCCCAGGCTGGAGTGCAGTGGTGTGATCTCAGCTCACTGCAAGCTCCACCTCCTGGGTTCACGCCATTCTCTTGCCTCAGCCTCCTGAGCAGCTGGAACTACAGGCGCCCACCACCACGCCCGGCTAATTTTTTATGTATTTTTAGTAGAGACGGGGTTTCACCGTGTTAGCCAGGATGGTCTCGATCTCCTGACCTTGTGATCCGCCCTCCTCGGCCTCCCAAAGTGCTGGGATTACAGGCGTGAGCCACCGCGCCCGGCCGTCACTAGATTTCTTGACATTGAAATGATTGAACCATTGTGTCACTTTTAAAGTAAATTCTAGCTGGTCACAAAGTATTATTATTTTTAAAATAAATTTCATTTTTTCAGAGCAGTTTTACAGCAAAACTGAAGAAACATTACAGAGTTCCCATGTCCCTGTTGTCACCACGCATGCATAACCTTTCCCACTATCACCATTCCACACGAGGGGTATTCTTGAATTTTTTTTTTTTTTTAGCATCAATAAACGTTTTTAAATGAAACTAAAATGTTATATGTATTTGTACACATACGTATATACATACGCACACACTTTCTTCATCCAATGTTGGTATTATGGTAACCTTACCCTAGAAAAATGAACTGGCAAGTTTTTTACCCTTTCTAGAGATTTAGAAAAATTTAAATAACATAAGCATTAATCTATTCTTTGAAAGGTTGATAGAATTAACCCACGAAGCCTTCAAGCCTGGAGCACTAATTAGAAATACATCTTCATGGTGGCTCATACCTGTAATCCCAGCACTTTGGGAGGCCTAGGCGGGTGGATCACTTGAGGTCAGGAGTTCGAGACCGGCCTGGCCAACACGGTGAAACCCCATCTCTACTACTAAAAATACAAAAATCAGCTTAGTGTGGTGGTGCTCATCTGTAATCCCAGCTACTCAGGAGGCTGAGGCAGGAGAATTGCTTGAACCCAGGTGGCAGAGGCTGCAGTGAGCTGAGATTGGGTCACTGCACTCCAATTGGGGTGACAAAGTGAGACTCTGTCTCAAAAAGAAAAAAGAAATACATCTTTACTTTTTTTATTGTTCCTGAGGTTACCAGCTTCAGGTTTTATAACTTTTTTCTTTCTTTTCTTTTTACAGGCTCATGCCTGTAATCCCAGCATTTTAGGAGTCACTGTGCCTGGCCCAAAATTGTCTTAAAAAGCATAAAATCTGTCCAGGCATGGTGGCTCATGCCTGTAATCCCAGCAATTTAGGAAAATGAGGCGGGTAGCTCACTTGAGGTCGGGAGTTTGAGACCAGCCTGGCCAACATGGTGAAACCCTATCTCTGCCCAAAATACAAAAATTAGCCGGGCATGCTGGTGGGTGCTTGTAATCCCAGCTACTCAGGAGGCTGAGGCAGGAGGATCACTTGAACCAGGGAGGCGAAGGTTGCAGTGAGACGAGATCACACCACTGCACTCCAGCCTGGGCAACAGAGTGAGACTATCAAAAAAAAAAAAAAAAAGAGACAATTTTGGTCACTGTCTTTTGCTTTCATATCTATAGTTCTAATTCCTGATGCTGTTCTTTGATCTTTTCTTCTTGATAAGACTTGTTAAGTCTGAGGCTATTTTGTACCGTATTTTGAAATACTTAGCTTTAGTTTTTCTGACTAAGTCTATAGTCTATTAGTTTTATTTCTCTACTTTATTACTTTATATTTTCTTTTCTTTTTTTGAGATGTAGTCTCACTCACTCTGTCACTTAGCCTGGAGTGCAATGGCGCAATCTTGGCTCACTGCAACCTCCCCCTCTGGAGTTCAAGTGATTCTCCTGCCTCAGCCTCCTGCATAGCTGGGAATACAGGCACAAACCACCATGCCTGGCTAATTTTTGTATTTTTAGTAGAGATGCGGTTTCACCATGTTGGCCAGACTGGTCTCGAACTCCTGACTTCAGGTGATCCACCCACCTCGGCCTCCCAAAGTGCTGGGATAACAGGCGTGAGACACTGCGCCTGGCCTAATTTATATTTTAAATCATATTTTTTTCTACTTTCATTAGGTGTTTACAAATTATTTTTCTCTACCTCTCTGAATAGGATACATAAGTCAAGAAAGAATAAAAATAAATACATTTATTTGGAAAAAATTTAAGACTACAAATTTTCTTCTAAGAAATACTTTGGTTATATTCTAAAGATTTCAGTTTATTGTGTGCTTATTGCCATGTTTCTATATAGCCTATAAGTTTACCTTTAATATCTCTAAAAAATAACTTTCTAAATAATTCTTTGGTTAAATTTTCAAGTGTTCAGAATGGGGCGGGAGAGAAGAGTTGTCCTTCTATAGTTAATTTCTATTTTTACTGCACTATAATCAGGGGATGTGGCCTGTGTCTCCTCTTTTTTAGGTGCTCCAGCTTTTCTGTGGCTGGTGATCAGTACTTGTAAATACTCCAAGGGTATCTGAAAACAATCTGTGTTCTCTGATGACTAAGTAAAACATTCTGTGTTATCTAGCTGAACAAGTTTGTATTATTCAAATCCTTATTCTTTCTAAAATCTGACTTGAGATTTCTGGGCAATGCTATGAGTTACTCACTAGCCATTCCATAAATTCTCTTTCTGTGTAAACCAGCAACATTTGGTTTATTTTGCTTGCAAGTAAGAAAGCTAACCAGTACATCTTTATCTTGAGCTCTTTATCTCTCTCACTTAGCTAGCTTTAGTACTTCTTCCAATACTTTTCTCAGAAGGGATACATGTGATTGTTTTCTTGCAATATCCAAATGAATGATGCCTTGAAAGTCTCTCCCTCTCATTTGCAACCTTTGATATTATGTTCTAATTTTGCGTTGCAGATAAAAAATTAATGGCATTCTGATTCTCTTTCTTTTCTGAGTAACTTGTTATAAACACCAGCTGGGATAGTTCATCTCTGCCATATGGTCTCTAGCCTTCTTTTCATGACAGCAGAAGAGTTCCCAGCAACAATGGAGAGCAAATCCCAAAGCACAAGCATTTTTCTATCCTCTGCTAACATCCCCTTTGCTAATGTCCCACAGGCTATAGCAAATCACATGGTCACAGATTACGAGGCAGGAAAACAGACTCTATCTCTTGATGGGAGGAGCTATCAAGTGACATTGCAAAAGGGTGTACATAAATGGAAGGAAAGAATTTATGGTTATTTTTTGTAATATACTATACTGCTTCTCTTTGAAAGGCTGTAAATTTTTTAATATTGATATTTGTTCTTTTTTACTGTTTTAAGATCAACTTATTATTACACAGTCACTCATTCAGAAGCCAGGGAAACATCAGGGCAGCAGAAAGGAAGGTGGGATGGAGTAGGCTCTGTGAAGGACCAAAGACAAACTGCCACAGTTATGAAATTTTGTTTTATTCTAATAAAGACTAATGTATGCCTGATAGCCTAGTGATAATACATGTTTAGCAAGTCACAACATTTTTAGAAAGCATGTATCATTCAAATAAGGGCATTATATAGCTGGAGACTTCAACACCCCACTTTCAGCACTGGAAAGATCTTCCAGACAGAAAATCAACAAACAGCAGACTTAATCTGCACTATAGAACAAATGGATCTAACAGATATTTATAGAATATTTCATCTAAGAGCTATAGAATACACACCTTTTTCCTCAGCATGTGGATCATTCTCAAGGATAGACAATATGCTAGGTCACAAAACAAGTCTTAAAACATTAAAAAAAAAAAACTTAATAGTATCAAGCATCTCCCCTGACCACAATGGAATAAAACTAGATATTAATAACAAGAGGAATTTTGGAAACCATACAAACACATGGAAATTATACAATATGCTCCTGAATGACCAGTGGATCACTGAAGACATTGAAAAGGAAACTGAAAAATTTCTTGAAACAAATGATAACAAATGATGATAATATCCCCTAACCTATGGGACACAGCAAAAGCAGTACCAAGAGGGAATTTATAGCTATAAGTGCCTACATCAAGAGAGGAAAAATCTTAAATGAACAATCTAATGATGTATCTTCAAGAACTAGAAAAGCAAGAGCAAACCAAATCCAAAATTAGTAGGAGAAATAATAAAGATCAAAGAAAAAATAAAACTGAAATAAAAAAATACAAAAGATCAATGAAACAAAAAGTTGGGTTTTTGAAAAGTTAAAACAAAATGAACAAACCTTTAATTAGACTAAGAAAAAGAGAGAGAAGATCCAAATAAATAAAATCAGAAATGAAAAAGGAGACACTACAACTGATACTACAGAAATTCAAAGGATCATTAATGGTTACTATGAGCAACTATTAATATATGCCTATAAATTGGAAAATTTAGAAGGAAATGAACAAATTTCTAGATACATACAACCTACCAAGATTGAATCAGGAAGTAATACAAAACGTGAACATATCAATAACAAGGAATGAGGTTGAAGCTATAATAAAAAGTCTCCCAGTAAAAAAAGCCTGGGACCTGATGCCTTCACTGATGAATTCTACCAAATATTTAAGGAGGAACTAATACCAATCCTTCTCAAACTATTCAACAACAACAACAACAACAAAAAATAACAGAGGAGGGGGCAATACTTCCAAACTCATTTGATGAGGCCAGCATTACCCTCATACCAAAACCAGACAAAGACACATCAAAAAAAAAGAAAACTACAGGCACCAATATCTCTGATGAACATTGATGCAAAAATCCTCAACAAAATATTAGCAAACCAAATTCAACAACACATTAAAAATATAATTCATCATGACCAAGTGGGATTCATCCCTGGAATACAAACGATGGTTCAACATACACGAATCAATGTGATACAGCATATCTATAAAATGAAGGATAAAAACCATATGAAAATTTCAGTCAATGCTGAAAAAGCATTTAAAAAAATTCAACATCCTTTCATGACAAAAACCCTAAAGAAAACTGGGGATAGAAGGAACATACCTCAACATAATAAAAGCCATATACAACAGACCCACAGCTAGTATCATATTAAATGAGGAAAAACTGAAAGCCTGTCCTCTAAGATCCGGAACACAACCAGGATATTCACTTTCACCACTGTCACTCGACGTAGTACTGGAAGTCCTAGCTAGAGCAATCAGACAAGAGAATGATATGAGGGGCAGCCAAACCGGAAAGGAAGAAATAAAATTATCCTTGTTTGTAGACAATATGATCTTATATTTGGAGAAACTGAAAGAATCCACAAGAAAAGTATTAGAATGGATAAATTCAGTAAAGTTGCAGGATACAAAATCAACATACAAAAATTAGTAGCATTACTATATACCAACAGTGAACAATGTGAAAAAGAAATAAGAGGGCTGGGCGTGGTGGCTCATGCCTGTAATCCCAGCACTTTGGGAGGCCGAGGCGGGCGGATCACCTGAGGTCAGGAGTTTGAGAACGGCTTGGCCAACGTGGCGAAAACCTGTTTCTACTAAAAATAAAAAAAAAATTAGTCGGGTGTGGTGGCATGCACCTGTAGTCCCAACTACTTGGGAGGCTGAGGTGGGAGAATCGCTTGAACCCAGGAGGTGGAGACCACAGTGAGCCAAGGTTGTGCCACTGCATTCCAGCTTGGGTGACAGAGAGAAACTCTGTCTCAAAAAAAAAAAAAAAAAAAATAAATAAATAAAATAAAATAAATAAAATAAAATAAGTAGCCCCATTTATAATAGCCACACATACAATTAAATAACTAGGAATTAACCAGAGAAGTGAAAGATCTTTATAATGAAAACTATAAAACACTGATAAAAGAAATTGAAGAAGACACCAAAAAGTGGGAAAATAGTCCATGTTTATGGATTGGAAGAATCAATATTGCTAAAATGTCCATACTTCCCATAGCAATCTATAGATTCAATGTAATCCCTATCGAAATACCAATGGCATTCTTCACAGAAGTAGAAAAAACAATCCTAAAATTTATATGGAACCACAAAAGACCCAGAATAGCCAAAGCTACACTAAGCAAAAAGAATGAAACTGGAGAAATCACATTATCCAACTTCATATTATACCACACAGCTATAATAACCGAAACAGCATGTACTGGCATAAAAACAGACACACAGACCAATGGAACAGAACAGAGAACCCAGAAACAAATCAACATACTGACAGTGAACTCATTTTCAACAAAGGTGCCAAGAATACACACTGGGGAAAAGACAGTCTCTTCAATAAGTGGTGCTGGGAAAACTGGATATCCATATGCAGAAGAATGAAACTAGATCCCTATCTCTCATCATATGCAAAAATCAAATCAAAACGAATTAAAGACTTAAATCTAAGACCTCAAGCTATAAAATGACAACAAGAAAACACTGGGGAGAAATCCCCAGTACACTGGTCTGGGCAAAGATTTCTTGAGCAATACCCCATAAGCATAGGCAACCAAAACAAAGATGGACAAATAGTCACGTCAAGTTAAAAAGCTTCTGCACAGCAAAGGATACAATCAACAAAGTGAAGAGACAACCTATAGAATGGGAGAAAATATCTGCAAACTACTCATCTGACAAAGGATTAATAACCAGAATACATAAGGAGCTCTATAGGAAAAAAATCAAACAAAGCCAATGAAAAAATGGGCAAAAGATTTGAATAGATATTTCTCAAAGACATACAAATGGCAAACAGACTTACGAAAAGGTATTCAACATCCTTGATCATCAGACAAATGCAAATCAAAACTATAATGAGCTATCATCTCGCCCAGTTAAAATGGCTTATATCCAAAAGATAGTTAATAACAAATGCTGGCAAGGATGTGGAGAAAAGGGAACCCTCGTACACTGTTGGCGGGAATGTAAATTAGTACAACCACTATGGAGAATAGCTTGGAGATTTCTCAAAAAACTAAAAATTGAGCTAACATGTGATCCAGCAATCCCACTTCTGGGTATATACCCAAAAGAAAGGAAATCAGTATATCAAAGAGATATCTGCATTCTTATGTTTGCTGCAGCGTTGTCTACAATAGCTAAGATTTGGAAGCAACGTAAGTGTCCATCAACAGATGAATGGATAAAGAAACTATGGTATATATACACAATGGAGTACTACTCAGCCATAAAAAAGAATGAGATCTAGTCATTTGCAACAGCATGGATGGAACCAGAGATAATTATGTTAAGTGAAATAAGCCAGGCACAGAAAGACAAACATCACATATTCTCATTTATTTGTGAGATCTAAAAATCAAAACAGTTGAACTCATGGACATAGAAAGTAGAGAGATGGTTACCAGAGGCCTGGAATGGTAGTTGGGAGAATGAGGGGAGGATTAATGGGTAACAAAAAAATAAAAATAATAAATAAATAAGACCTATTATTTGATAGCACAACAGGGTGACTATAGTTAATACTTAATTGTACACTTTAAAATAACTTAAGAGTGTAATTGGATTGTTTGTTACTCAAAGGATAAATCCTTGAGGGGATGGATACCCCATTCTCCATGATGTGCTTATCTCACATTGCATGCCTGTATCAAAACATTTTATATACCTCAGAAATATACCAACTATGTACCCACAAAAATAAAAACACAAACACACAAAAAATAGGCATTAAAGAAAGTTTTATAAAGAATGAAATGTCTACTATAATCCTCTTTAAAAGCCTTGATTCATTTTCAAAGATCAACAATAATTTTTTTTCAATCAAAAGAAAAGGAAAATAAGGTTTTTTCCACCAAAATACACAAGAACCATTTATTGGCATTTTTGTTTCAAGTTCCTGGGGAAAAAAAGCCAAATTTTCAAAGGCAGTTAATAACAGCTATACAAGGGCTTGTTTCATTTGATTTAGCATCAAGTAAAAGTAAATATGCCATGGAAGACAGTCGAGTTTTATCTCCACCTCTCATATTGGCCCGCTTCTCCTACCAAGTCACAGTACATAAGCATGCATCCTTGTTGCCCCACTAAGGAATCTAAAATGATTCAAATTTTTAAATGGTTGCTCAGATGACATTCACCAGCAGAATTCTTTCCCCTTAAGATAGGGTGGCAGTGAACACTACCAGGTATCAATGTCATCAGAAATAAATAACTCTTTCAGGAAAGTCACGTTCCTGATCCCTGTTAACCATTATGTAAATTATTTTTGTTGCTATACCTGTTTACTAATTATGTTTGTTACTTATGCAAAGGGAATACTCCCCAGACTTGCCTGATCTATTATTTCTATTTCCTAACAACAAAGTATGTTCACTTTACATAGTGCCATAGGTTTACTCTTTTTTTTTTTTTTTTTTTTTTGAGACGGAGTCTCGCTCTGTTGCCCAGGCTGGAGTGCAGTGGCCGGATCTCGGCTCACTGCAAGCTCCGCCTCCCGGGTTTATGCCATTCTCCTGCCTCAGCCTCCCAAGTAGCTGGGACTACAGGCGCCCGCCACCTCGCCCAGCTAGTTTTTTTTTTTTTTTGTATTTTTTAGTAGAGACAGGGTTTCACCGTGTTAGCCAGGATGGTCTTGATCTCCTGACCTCGTGATCTGCCCGTCTCGGCCTCCCAAAGTGCTGGGATTACAGGCTTGAGCCACTGCGCCCGGCCAGGTTTACCCTTAATCTTTTTTCTTTCTTTTTCTTGGTACCAGATGTTGTTATTTATCAAGGCAGATCATGTTTGATCGAAAAGATCTTAAAACATACATTACTAAACCTGAGTAACAGATGAAAAAATAAGTCTTTAAATTACATTTTCCATTGAAAATTCATTCCACTGTGGTGCAAGAACTTATCCAAGAACTTACAATGTCAATTTCTGACATAAATCATATCCCTCAGCACATATGTATTTTCAAAAGAAAACAAGTCATCTTAAAGTAATATATTCCCATATGCTAATTGATAATTGTATAGCAAATTGAAAATTCTGAGTAAACTGAAGATACATTTAACAACAAAATAAATATAGCAATATGGTTAGCTTATAAATGTCTTGGTGTAAAGGCAGCAGTGAATTTGCATCTTGTAACAGATCTCTAAATCCAGTTGCTGGTTTTCTGGAATTTTATAGACATGATGTCTCACAAATCCATGTTCCACAGGGCTAGAAATATCTCTATGCAAAAACTTTTGAGATATTTTCCCCAAATGACATATAACTTTTAAAAACTTTTCCAGAAAAATATGAAAATTTTATCAACCACTTACTCTTACTGAAAAAAAAAAGACTACTAATTGCTCTTTTTAATTTTGCTCTAACAGATGTTTTAAAAGTTTAGACACTGCTGATGTTTTTGAATTGCACACTGCTAGAAGGTAACTGGATAAAACACATTAGATGATTTCAAAAGATGAATCAGTACCTGATTCATTTGGCACATCATTAGTATCCAGAATAAATAATTTTCAAAGAATTTATACATGCATACATTCTTATACATGCATACATTCTTATTTACATATCCTCCATTCTTAGGAAAAGGAGCTTCTAAATCCAAGGATAAGGAGGTTCTGCTCATCTTACTAGTTATAATCATTTCTCCTCATGGAGTAACTGGGGCTTTCTGCTTTATTTGTGGAACTTTAGTTTGTAGGAAAGCATAAACATAGTGTTAAATCTTGTTGGATTCTGCTCTGGAGAGTGTTTCCAACATCCTTTTTTTCTGGTAAATTCTGGGACTGGCTCCATAAATCTTCAGTCTCTTGATAACTGTGTCTCTGGTCTATCATCCTCAGGCTGAATGAGAGGCCTCCCAGTCAGATCAGCAATGCCCACAGTTTGGGGAGGGTTGAATTCAATGTAGCAGACTCCGCCACCGGCTGGATGAATAGCAGGCAGTGAAGTGTTGTTTAAATGCCCTCAAAGGGCACATACGAGTTAATCATTGTGTCTATCTGATAAGCTCATCTAGGGCTTCTGCCTATGGCAGTGTCCTTGGACAACCAGCTATATTAGGTGAGATTTTTCAGTTCGTGAAGGGCCTCAGCCGAGTCGTAACATCATTTGGAATGAGTTTCCCTTGGTCAAGAAAAGCCTTGGCTAACATACCAATTTCTGTGTCCTGTAGCATGTTGTCCTGGAGCAGTCCCTGCTGGAGAGGTGCCTCAGTTTGAAGTGTTTGGTGATGTACAACAACACGGCACCCTTGCCTAAGCCCAGGGCTGGGGCCCCCATGATCATTGCATGCAGTAGCTGCGGAGATGCCCCTGCAACCATGGACAGAGGCCCAAGCCATGCCAACCGCAGGGTTTTGGTCTGACCTGTGCACTCACCTGATCCACAGCCAAGGTCCCAGATGGCAGAAAGCACTTTTTTTTTTTTTTTTTTTGGTTCGAGTTAACCAGCGCTTTCCTTTTTCTCTATAAAATGTGCTGGCTTGGAAACAATTCAAACATTCACCAATCATTAAATGGATAAACACATTTTGGTATATCCATGCAATGGAATATTATTTAGCCGTAAAAAGAAAGGAAGTACTGATAAATGCTACAATATGGATGAACCCTAAAAACACTGTGCTCAAAGAGGCCAGACACATAGGGCCATCTTTGGTATGATTCAGTTTATATGAAACACTCAGAATAGGCAAATTTATAGGGGCAGAAAGCAGATTCATGGTTGCCAGAGCTGCCAGAGGAAGAATGGGGAGTGACTGCTAACGGGTGCGGGAGTTTCTTTTGGGACCTGCTAGCCATAGGGTCACTTTTTTTTTTATTGTAGTAAAATACACATAAAACTTACCGTGACATTTACTACATTCACAATGTTGTACCACAGTCACCACTATCTAGTTCCAGAACACTTTTATCACCCCAAATGTAAGCTCTTTTTTGATCTCTGAAGGTGAAAAATATCACTAGAATATATCTGAGGGAGGAATATTTTAGTTCATTGATCAGGTTTAGCACTCAGTATAACTTAGTCCGAGAGATTTTTCTTTTTTTTTTTTTTAAACCCAAAGAAGTCGTCGTCTTATTCGATTATTGCTTTCTCCATCTGTTTCTTCTGGAACTCCTACCTCACACTGCAGTTCCTGTATTTTCCTTCCCTTTCTTTTATCTTCTCACTAGTGGCTTCCTTTGCATTTTTGTTTTGCATCATGAGGCAACTTCCTGTTTGATCTTCTTCGGGTTGATTTTTAAGAGTATCCATTCCATTTTTCAATACAATTGAATGTCAAAAAACTGTAAAACCATATTTTTACATATCATGTTTTTAAGTTCGCTTCTTTTTCTTTTTTTTTTTTCTTGAGACAGAGTCTCACTCTGTAGTCCAGGCTAGAGTGCAGTGGCGCAATCTTGGCTCATTCACTACAACCTCCGCCTCCCAGTTCAAGTGGTTTTTCCCTCCTCAGCCTCCGGAGTGGCTTGGACTACAGGCGCGCCATCACCACTATTTCTTACATTAAATTTGCCTTACAGGAGCCATTCATTTTGGCTGTTTAGCTTGGTTTTCTGTTCCTCAAACTACTGGGTTTCTCTCTTTTTTTTTTTTTTTTTTTTGAGACAGGGTCTCACTCTGTCATGCAGCTGCAGTGCAGTGGCATGATTTCGGCTCACTGCAACCTCCGCCTCTTGGTTCAAACGATTTTCCCGCCTCAGCCTCCGGAGCAGCTGGGACTACAGGTGTGTGCCGCCACGCCTGCGCTTGGCTAATTTTTGTATTTTTTTGGTAGAGATGGGATTTCACCGTGTTGACCAGGCTGGTACTGGGTTTAATTTTTTATATGATCTTTGCCCGATTCCATCAGCTGCCACTGGTCCCTTTAGCATTTGTGGAAGCCCGATTGTTGGACACTTTCTGGGCAGCAGAGAATTGACAGGTGGTGAAAACTATGATAGGAATTCTCCAATCAGCTGACATTGAGAGCCATGCTCAGAGCTAAACAGAAAGCAAGCAGAAGCAGTTTCACCAGTTACTGGGCTATGGCAGTTGGCTCACCTGGCTGGGCCACTGTCTTTGCCACAAGCTTAGCCAGAAGTCAGGCTACTTTCTAGGTTGCTGGGCTGTCCTTCCTCCCAGCTTTGTGAACAATGAGGATAGAAGGTATCCAGAGGCAAAACTGAGGGTATCCTCAGAAGCCCAAAGCCTAAGATGTGCTTAGCACAGACTAACTCCAAGTTTCACACTATGCTTTGCACCACCACATCTACTACCTACCTATATTTCAGCCATTCTTCTTTGTAGTTGAATCACCCCAGGAGGAAATTTAGAGTGCCAGAGAGTTATAGAAACATACACAAGCCATCATCTTCAAAAAACTTAATTAAGGTAATTATCTTTTTATAGTACATTGTCTGAAGATAATTATTTATATAATGGAAGTAAGCTGAAATCTTAAGAATATAAATCTTATTGATGAGTGAAGCCCCAACTATGGCCCAAAGAGATGGAAGAACTCATGCCAGAGTGTCTCTGCTGTATACCTAGGATTAGAGATTGGCCTTTTATTTCCTAACATAGGGATCTTTTCAATACCTAGACCCATGGCTACCTTTTAAAAATTCCATCAATATATTCACCTGCATAGCTGCTTCTCTTCCTGCTCCATCTAGTCCAATTCCTTTTCTGGATATTAGACTAAGTCTCATTTTTATTCCCTTCACCTGGCTTTTACTCCCTCTTGAAATTTATTCTGCTTCTTTCCTACTTGCCTTCCAAGATCGCTCTCTCTGTGCTCACAGTGAGGGGGTATGCAGGAAGGAGTACTAAAGTGTCCAGAAGGAGGAAAGCCTAGAAAAAGTAGAGACAGAGGAGGCTTGCCAAAATTCTGAAGCATCTCCAGGAGCCCTTTGCCTCAGTCTTTGAGTTCTTGTCATTAGCACCCCTCTTCTTTTCCCCTGGGTCAAATACCTTAGCACTGACTTGAATCTCTGACCCCTCTTTATACTTTTCTTCATTCTACTTTTCTTTCCTCCCTGCTTTCCTAGCACTCCTATCCCAGCGCTCTTCCCTTTCTTTAAAGCCTCTGAATCACAGCAAGGGAAGGAAAATGGAATTAGAGTAGTCCCTCTTATCCATGGTTTTGCTTTCTGTCATTCAAAAACATTAAATGGAAAATTCCAGAAATAATTCATACGTTTGAAATTGTATGCTGTTTTGAGTTGTATGATGAAATCTCACATCATCCTGCTCCATCCTGCCTGGGACAGAAATCATCCCTTTGACCAGCATATCCATGCTGTTTAACCTACCTGCCTGTCTGTCACTTAAGTAAACGTCCTGGTTATGAAGTGGACTACCCTAGTACTGCAGTGCTCTTTTCAAGTAACCCTTATTTTACTTAATTATGGCCCCAAAATATAAGAGTAGTGATGCTGGCATATTGTTAAAGTTGTTCTATTTTACTATTGTTGTTAATTTTTTACTGTCTAGTTTAGAAATTAAACATCATAGGCATGTATGTATCATAGAAAAAAACACAGTATATATAGGATTCAGTACTATCTGCAGTTTCAGGCATTCACTGGGGGTCTTGGAACGTATCCTGCAGATAAGGGTGGGCTACTGCACAAACATCTGGACGTTCATTCATGTGCCACTAAGGATCATCACATAGCCAAAAGCATACCACACTCTGGAAGGGTCTGATCAACTTTTTCTGCTTCTCCTATCACAAAATAGAAAATACTTTATTAATAGCTTCAAAATGAATGGCTATAGCAGTCCCTCAGTTAGTATCTTAATTTATAGACTAAGGTTATATTTTCTAGTATAAAACATCATTTTGACAATGTGGGGAAGCAGCAAGGTGTAGTAGCTAAGAATTAGATTACTTGAGTTCCAATGCCAGCTCCTTCATATACTAGCTATGTGACCTCAGGCAAGTTACCTAACTATAAGTTGCCTTATCTGTGACGGACTTTAGCATATCATAAGTGCTTAAATAAAAGGAAACATTCATAATCATGTTACTATCACCACATGCAATCCTTATTCCTTGTCCTCGATCCATGAAAAACCATTATAAATGCCATTTTGTTTTAGAAAATGTTGATATAATATTTAATAAGCTTGCTGCTGCCCAGGCTAATATGCATCGCTCTAAGCCCCTCTTAAATTTTATTACTAGAAAATGTTCTAGTGGACAATGTCTTTAAGGTTAAATGAGGATACTTATAATCAGCCTTTTAAAAAAATTAAATTACAAATTGAGGATAAAACAAACAAAAAAAACCACACAACAGGAATCTGATATTTCTTACCAAGGCAATTTGAAGCATCAACTTGTTCTTTCAAAAAATCAACACACATTTTCTTCACAGGTTCAATCTGATATTGGTTTGCTGCATCCAACAAAGACTGAACATTGTTGCTATTCACGGAAATTCTGCAAATAAGTTAGAGGGAATATTAGTTACCCATGATTTTTTATTATTTAAATGTTACTGTAGAACGTATCCTAATAGCCCCTGAAATTAAACACAAAATTAAACTTTCAGTCCTTGAATCAGTATGGCATAGGATACTCAAACTCTTCCATCCTTGCGGTTTTTCATTTTGAAGAATTTGTAGTGCAACCATTTGTTACAACAATGCTTTGCCATGGCAGATACCAACATTACTTCTCTAAAATAAAAATAATCCTTCTTAACTCACCTAGCAGTATAAGCAAATTCCACAAGTTGTTCAATAATATCAGGTTCAGCATCTTTGAGTTCTACTTCAAAGGACTTTGATTCAAGCATGTTAGCTACAATGAAGAGAAGAAACATAAATGGCATCTGTAATACCACAAGTTTGACTGAGGAACCACGGCATTCCAGGCCATGTTAAATATGGAGAAAAATAACAGGACAGTTCTCTCTGGAAGAAAATACCCCAGCAAGCCCAACATTCCTACAGTAAATGCAAATTAATTCTCCACACAAGATGTGCCTTAAATTAAGCTAAGAAAACAGTGAATTAGTGTACTTTTTTTTAATTTAAAGACCATATTAACAGAAACATAAAACTAGATTTTGTTTTCTTCCCAAGCTCATAAAATAGTACTAAGTAGAGGAAGTAGGAGTTGGACCCAGTTCTCAACACCAAATCCAGGGTTCTTTCTAGCACAATATGCTATATCTATTTTTTTTTAAGTTTAACTTGCTGGCTAAAATATTATGAAATTTATCTGTTTCTTTGTCTTTCCACCTGAGGTTAAAAAGAAAGCGCTGGGCTTTTTTTTGAGATAGAGTCTCGCTCTGACGCCCAGGTTGGAGCGCAGTGGCGCGATCTCGGCTCACTGCAACCTCCACCTCAACCCTGGGCTTTTAAGTTGACGCTATACCTCCATCTATAAAGGCATCAGGCCTTTATGTCTAATGAAAGGACATTTTTTCCTTTGGTTATCAGCTGGCTACTTTTTCAGTCTCTTCACTGTTCTGCAGCCTTAAGTTCTTAACTGCTTTAAAAATTAGAAAAATGACATATTCTCTTTTAGATTTTACTTCATTCTCATAGAAGAAATAATGGCATGTTTTACTTTAAGATACTTACTTGTGAACATTAAGTTAAAAAAATGACTTGCTGCAGCAAGAACAACACGATGAGCAGGTATCTTTCTTTCCTGGACCATGAGGATCACGTCACACAACGTTTTCTAATCAAAGAAAAAATACATAATATAAAAAGAGGCTCACTAGCCTAGCTTGGCAATACATATTAAAAAGGTGCTTGCCAAATGCTTTATCTCTTTTTTCTATTTAAAGCCAATCTTTTTTCAGCACAGAATTTCTTTGAAGACATGTTTAGGAAGGACTTACAGAGTTGCTGCCATGTAGTATGAAAATTTTGCACTGAGTTGTCCAACAGTCAAGAGGAAAGAAAACGTTCCTCATAATCAGAAACAAGTCTACTAACCCTTCCGAGAAGTCTTTTTTTTTTTTTTTTTCTGACACAGATTCTAAGACATTTCTCATGGTAAGCTTTTCTGGGGGAAATTAAATGACATCATGGCAGTGCCCCTGATAGTTTTTCAAACACAGCAATTAGTTTTTATATGATTTGTTTTCCATTATTTATCCTTGATGAAATCGAGAACACACACTGCATTTCCTAAGAAAGTAGCATTCACAGATCTAACTTGAAACAGAAACAGCTCAGAATACAGAGAGGAGATGAACTAAATGTCCTTTCAGCAATCTTTTCTTAAATAACACTTCTCTCAAATGTACTTCTGATAGAAGCTGGATAGCAGCCAGTTTTAAATTGTGATTTCTGACCAAGGTCAAAATAGTATCACTATAAGCTGCTTAAAGAAGGCAGCTCTGAGTAAATACTTAATTCAAATGTGGGGAAAATGGAATAATAAAGAAAAAAATTTAAGGCTTACTCAAACACTTATAAATGATTATCAAGAAAAATAAATGTCCTTTTTGCCAAATCCAATCTTAATTTCTTAACGAAGTTAAAGATAAAATATAGAGGTTAGGCTTACAGAAAACTTGGTGCATACAATGTGTTAAACACTGTCCTAGGCACTGGGAATATGAGACAAATAACATATTCAGAGTAAAAAAAAAAATCGCTTACAAATCTAAGATTGGCTTCATAGCTCAGAGGATTTGCATTTTGCAAATTTTAAGTATTTTATTAAAACTGTTAATATAGTTTCTGATAGATAAATCCCTGTTATTTCTTACTGTATTATTTTGTGAAGATAAATCAAAATAAATAATAATGATGTTTATAATGAGAGAGAAAATAAGCCTCAAATAGCAGGCTAGGAAATGAACAAAATTTCACTTTTACCACTTATTTGAAGATTTTCAAATAAGGCCTACTACTGACTATTGCTAAAAACTTATATACAGGTTAATAGCTAAAGCTGTTTTTATTCTCATAGTGTCTTGAAGTTTTAAATTTTATTTCTTTTCATTTGGGGAGGGAATACAGAGGCAGATGTCTTAGGTGATTTTGCTACATACTACACCAAAAAATACCAAGTAGCAGAACCAAGTTAACTATTTGGTTACCACCAAAAAACAAGTGATCAATTTGCCTTGGAGGTCGAGGGAGGGAGAGAAGGAGAGGGAGAAAGGGGTGGGGAGTGAAGAATAAAGATGATAAAGCATCAAGCAAATCAGATTACATCAGATCATCAGGGAGAAATCTATGGCTAGTGATGGAACTTCTGTGAAACATAGGGTTAAACCAAAATACAGCAAAAATATCTCCAAGGCATACTCAACAACAGAGTTTAAAAGTAGAATGACTTTCTAGGCACTGAAGGAGGTTGAAGAAATGTAGATCATTGTAGAGCAACTGAGTTTTAGTCTAAGATTAATGGCCAGCTGGATATTAATGGTTTGAGGGGTGGGGAGAATAAGTCGGAAGAGTCTTTTGTATCCAAATGGTATATTTATTTGCCTGTACTACAATAGACTGATAATTTCCAATAAGAGATGGGATTGCTGGGCGCGGTGGCTCATGCCTGTAATCCCAGCACCTTGGGAGGCTGAGGCGGGTGGATCACAAGGTCAGGAGATCGAGACCATCCTGGCTAACACAGTGAAATCCCGCCTCTACTAAAAATGCAAAAAATTAGCCGGGCATGGTGGTGGGCGCCTGTAGTCCCAGCTACTCGGGAGACTGAGGTAGGAGAATGGCGTGAACCCAGGAGGTGGAGCTTGCAGTGAGCAGAGATCGAGCCACTGCACTCCAGCCTGGGTGACAGAGAGAGACTCTGTCTCAAAAAATAAATAAATAAATAAATAAATAATAAAAAAGAGATGGGACTGACCTATAGTGAAAGGCCCCTCCTGTTATCAATAAGCAAAAGAAAGGTATATCCACAAACAAGAAATGGGAGCTGGGTGTGGTTGCTCACACCTGCAATCCTAGCATTTTGGGAGGCCAAGGCAGGTGGATTGCTTAAGCCTAGGAATTCGAGACCAGCCTGGGCAACATGATGAAACTCTATCTCTGTAAAAAAAAAAAAAATGCAAAAATTAGCCAGGCATAGTGGTGTGTGCCTATAGTCCCAGTGACTGGGGGTGGGGGTGGTGCTGAGGTAAGAGGATCACTTGAGCCCCGGAGGTGGAGGTTGCAGTGAGTTGTGATTGCATCACTGTACTCCAGTGATATTATAACAAAGAGACATCTGCACCCCCATGTTTACTGCAGCACTATGCACAACAGCCAAGATACAGACTCAACCTAGGTGTCCAATGATAGATGAATTGATAAAGAAAATGTGGTATATATACACCATGGAATACTATTCAGCCATAGCAAAGAATGAAATCCTGTCTTTCACGGCAATGTGGATGGAAATGGAAGACATTATGTTAGTTGAAATAAACTAGGAACAGAAAGTTAAATGCTACATGTTCTCACTCATATGTGTATATCCAAGTAAAAAGCAGAAAAGAAGACACTAGAGGCTGGAAAGGGTAGAGGGAAGGCGGTGGGGGAAAGGAGGGATAGAGAGGTTTGTTAAAGGACATAAAATTACAGTTAGATGGGAGGAAAAAGTTCTAGTATTCTATATCACTGTAGGATGACTATAGTTAACAGTAATAGATTCAGGCTGGGAGCAGTGGGTTACACCTGTAATCCCAGCACTTTGGTAGGCTAAGGCAGAATTGCTTGAAGCCAGGAGCTCAAGGCCAGCCTAGGCAACATAGTGAGACCCTGACTCTACTAAAAATAAAAAATTAGCCAGGTATGGTGGCACATGCCTGTAGTCCCAGCTACTTGGGAGGTTGAAATGGGAAGATCACTTGAGCCCAGTAGTTTGAGGTTGCACTGAGCATGATCATGCCACTGCACTCCAGCCTGGGTGACAGAGCAAGACCCTGTCTCTAATAAAATAATAAAAAATCAACAGCAGACATCACATGTAATGGGAAACATCAGACATGTTCTCATTTCAATCTTGAAACAAGGTATATGGGGCTGGGTGTGGTGACTCATGCCTGTAATCCCAAGCACTTTGGGAGGCTGAGGTGGGCAGATGGCTTGATCTCAGGAGTTCAAGGTCAGCCTGGGCAACATGGTAAAACCCATCTCTACCAAAAATACAAAAATGTAGCCAGGTGTGGTGGCACGCATTTGTGGTCCCAGCTACTTGGGAGGCGGAGGTGGGAGGATCGCTTGAGCCCAGGGGCGAAAGGCTTCCATGAGCTGAGATTGTGCCATGGCACTCCAGCCGGGGTGAGAGAGTGAGACTCAGTCAAAAATAAAATAAAATAAATAAAATAATAATAAAATAAAACAAACTACGTATACAAATCCTTGTCATTACTATTATTCAACCTTGCTCTGGAAATCTTAGCCAAATTAGTAAGAAGATAAAGATAAATCAATTTACACTTATAGAAATAACAAGAAAAGTCAGTAAAATGGCCAGACACAAATAAGACAAATATGGAAATGCAATTAACTATCTTGTATGAGAAATAAGCCGTAAAGAAACACAAATGAGAAAAAAATCCCAAGGCACAGAAGCAACAAAATAATTAAATATTGAGAAACAAAAAAAAAATGTGAGGGATCTTCATTAAGTGGCAATTTGATATATGATAAAGATACCATTTCAAAAATGTAGTGGGAAGGTGGAGAACAGGACATGTTTAGGGCAGTGAAACTATTCTGTAGGATCTTGTAATGGTGGATATGTGTCATTATACGTTTGTCAAAACCTGTAACATGTACAACACAGAGTGAACCCTAATGTAAACTATGAATGTTAATAATATGTAACAACATTGGGGGTTGGGCACAGTGGCTCACCCCTGTAATCCCAGCACTTTGGGAGGCCGAGACGGATGGATCACTTGAGGCCAGGAGTTTGAGACCAGCCTGGCCAACATGGCGAAACCCTGTCTCTACTAAAAATACAAAAACTAGCTGGACATGGTGGTGCCCGCCTGCAATCCCAGCTACTCAGGAGGCTGAGGCATGAGAATCACTTGAACCCAGGAGGCAGAGGTTGCAGTGAGCAGAGATCTTGCCACTACATTCCAGCCTAGACAACAGAGCGAGATTCTGTCTCAAAAAAAAAAAAAAAAAAAGTAACAATATTGACTCATCAATTGTAACAAACATACCACATGAATGCAACATGTTAATGATAAGGGTAACTGTAGAGAAGGAGGTGAGGGAATAAATGTAAATACTGCACTTTCTGCTCAATTTTTCTTTTTCTTTTTTGTGACAGGGTCTTCTCTATCATCCAAGCTGGAGTGCAGTGATGCAATCTCGGCTTACTGCAGCCTCAAACTCCTGGGCTCAAGTGATCCTCACCCCCTGTCCTCCCAAGTAGCTGGGACCACAGGCACGTGCCACCATGCCTGGCTAATTTTTTATCTTTTGTAGAGACGAGGTCTCACTGTGTTGCCCAGGCTGGTTTCCAACTCCGGGATTAAAGTGATCTCACTACCTTGGCCTCTCAAAGTATAGGGATTACAGGTACAAGCTACCTCACCTGGCTCAAATTTTCTATGAAGTTAAAACTGCTCTTAAAAAAAAAAGTCTATTAAATAATGTGGTAAGAGATCAGATAATCAAAATTGATATTGAGATAACTTAATCATTTAGGGAACCATTAGATTCCTCACTCATAATATACTCCCTCTTCCCCTGGGAAGGTAAGTACTAGAAGGAAGTTTCAGTCTCCATCCATCACATGTGGAAGAGTGAATACAGGATGAACAAGAGTGTAGCAGAGGTCACTGACAACACAGAGCCAGGCATTGTGGCTCATTCTTCTTTCCTAGGTCTGCCCCAAAAGTGGGACATCAATCATTGGGGCAGGCTTGCCCCTCTGGCAAGAGAGGACTGTTCCTGCTCATCAGTTGCTCTGCCTCAGACTGGGTAGGTAAGTTGAGTTTAGGAAAGAAAGAACAGAAAGCCCAATTTAATGCTTAGGTCAATGTCCTATAGTTAGAACTAGTAGTGACGGGTCCTCAAATATGTATGCATAGATACTCAACACATCATAGAGAAAGAAACTTTGGTGCTGCTTTAGTGCTTACAAGATTTGGGGGCTTTTACAGGAAGAATCCTTTGGTTCTAGGAAAGGTTAACCTCAGAAGAGGCAGACATTTTAGGTATCTGTTGGTATCATGACCTTTTGCTCTCTATCAAGTTTACCACATGGGATTACAAAAGGCAGCTGGGTCCATGTAAGCGCTAAAGCACTGTATGAAGATTAGCTTTTAATCACACGTGCTGTCATTAGTAAGAGGCATGCAGTCAACTGCCCCACGTTCTATTCTTTGTTATATCCCAAGGAGGAGACTGAGGAATGACTAACCTTTAGATTTATGTGGCTTGTCAAGAAGGTTCTGCAATCAGTCCCTCCCAGCATGATATCAAATTGGCATTGAGTATAAACCCCTGAGCAGATTGTAGATTCAACTATAGCTGGGTGGTAGATTTAAGTCACTGAAAATATAAAGGGAAATGAAGCCCTTATTAGATGGGGTAAATAATTTTCTTGGATTAGTTACTAGAAAAGCCTCAATAAAGCAATAGTAAATGCAAAGGCTAAGAAACATTAAAAAGACTTCTCTAGAGATCACATTTGTCAGAAAAGCAATGAAAAACAGGACTGAACTTAAATACACATATTAGAATAAGGCAAGTGGGATAGTGAAGGAAAAACAAAAGAAGATACCTAGACTAAGCAGAAGGAAAAGAGGGACTGCCTTCCTCAAGGGAAACATATACCAGGTCAGGCCGAACAGCTTTGCAAAGGAAAGGAGACTTTGGCATAATTGCCCTTTAAGAGATGGGACTAAGAAAAAAAAAAAAAAAGCTATTTTTGTTGTTATTTATTCAAGGAAAGTGTTATGGACCAAACAGGAATAGAAGAAGAGAAGTAAGAATTCAGGAGTAGATTAAAACGGTTCTCTCAGAAAGGCCTGGATCAGCACTTTGGGAGCCAAGGCATGTGGATCACCTGAGGTCAGGAGTTCAAGACCAGCCTGGCCAACATGGCAAAACCCTGACTCTACTAAAAACACAAAAATTAGCCAGGCTTGGTAGCACGCATCTGTAATAGCAGCTACTCAGAAGGCTGAGGCAGGAGAATCACTTGAACCTGGGAGGCAGAGGTTGCAGTGAACTGAGATCATGCCACTGCACTCCAGCCTGGGTGACAGAGCGAGACTTGATCTCAAAAAAAAAAAAAAAAAAAAAAAAAAAAGCCTGGATCTAGGAAAATTTTATGATTCCTCTTAATGCTAAAGATATTAAGAGAAAATTAGAGGACTTCCCTTAAAGAATAGGACAACTATAATAGGCCATTACAATTAAGTTCAGACAGATTTGAAAAGGAGGAAGATCAGCAAGAGTATTTCTTGCATTATTAAGTAATTTTCAAGTTGATATTGCTGGGAAGACAGGTGTGGTATTTGCTATATGGCATATGGTATATAGTGGAACTGAGAAGTTTGTGGAACTAAGACTCTAAGGGAGAGTACTAGATCACATTAAAGTAAGGCAAATAACCCAAAAGTAGTCCGGCTCTAAGTTATATGCTGGACATCCCCACAATTAGAATTACCTTTCTGAGATTAGTGAAGGCTGGCAGTACCTGAACTAATTCTGAACACATGTGCTCTCTTATTTTCCACTAGGGGAAGCTCTGTAGGAAATGCATTAGAGGAATAAGTATGTAAGCAAAACAAACAGCAAAATCATAAGGAAAAGAAAAAGAAAGGTATTCTAATCTAAAAGGGTCAGCTACCTGATGTAGAAAGGAAAAGATCCAACTTAAGCAGGTTAACAAGTCAGCTGAGGCTGCCTGAAAGAACAGATGTACCACAGAGGAAAATGCAACACTAGAGACATAGCCCATTTTGACACCAATAGGTAACAGAAAGGAACATGTCTGCACTGCTGCTGAGTTTGCAAGGCCTAGAAAATTCAAATACTGAGGAAAAGCAAGGTTTTTAGGAGCATGCTGTAAGGGCCATATTGGTCCCTGTGGGACCACAGGTCTTAAAGGAATGTTAAAGGCCATTCTCCAGCTGAGACAAATGGAGAGGAAAGGAGGACAAACCCCTCCAAGAGACAGGATTCATAGATATAAGGAATTTCACAGCATGACAGGATCTTAATGGGCACACAAAGGTGCAGAACAATCAGGAAGCTCAGAATTTTAAGGAATGCAAGGCCACAAACTGGTCTGCAGAACTGCTGGCTACAAATGTGAATCACTCTTCTCTCAAAAATGAGAGAAGCTTTGTCATTAGATAGAACTCAATCATTTCAGTATCAGGTTGCCAGGAACACAGGGTTCAAAAAAGATGTCAAAATTAAGCTTTAAATGTGCAGGATGGACAATAGGGAAAGAAGGGAAACTCTATGATACCTGATAGCTGAGTATTATCACCCTGGCAAATTTCTAACAATTGTCCAAGACAAAGAATGAGTCCTGGCCATGTGTGGTGGCTCATGCCGGTAATCCCAGCACTTTGGGAGGCTGAGGAGGGCAGATCACGAGGTCAGGAGATCAAGGCCATCCTGGCTAACATGGTGAAACCCTGTCTCTACTAAAAATACAAAAAATTAGCCAGTGTGGTGGCGTGCACCTGTAGTCCCAGCTACTCGGGGGGCTGAGGCAGGAGAATTGCTTGAATCCAGGAGGCAGAGGTTGCAGTGAGCTGAGATCACGCCACTGCACTCCAGCCTGGGCTACAGAGCAAGATTCCATCTCAAAAAAAAAAAAAAAGAATGAGTCCTATGCCACAGAAGCATCAATATATATGGAAGAAATCTCTTCTATAGATGGTAAACAGTGCCCCTATAAGCATGGAAGATTCCCCCCAACTGAGTTTAGCCTAGAGTCTGTAGTTTATAGAAAGCTGATTCAGACTGGCAAGCCAAAAGCCAAGATTGTTATGTTTTATTTGAAAACCCTCTGTTCCCCAGAAACCAAAGTTTATACTCTGTTTTTGGCTGTGAAAAATAATGTGGGTTAGGATTGTATAAATAACATGTCAACATCTGGGCTGTTTGGTATAGAGATGAGAGATCTTCTTGTATCAATCCTAGGGACGTTCTGACATACTGGAAAAGTGTGGCATCAACTACCTCGAAATTGGAGAAAGTCAGCTTTGGAGGTGCTAAGCTAACTAAATCCATTCCAATGGAAGCTAGCCCACATTGCAGCTGCTGAAGAAGCTACCCTGACTGTACCCAAACACTCAAGCAAATGCTTTCTGGCTGACTAAACTGAACAGTATAAGAAACCAGGGTGAGCACATATTTGGAATTCAACTGCCTTTCATTTTAATTCAGAGGAAGAACATAGATGTTGGAATTTAATCATGAGAGGGCTCATAACAGTCAGATTTGGGAGATTTTGTGTTGCTAATACAGAATTATACAGAGTGCTTTAGGCTGTCATTTGGTTCACCACAGAACATCTAGAGAGCTATGAATGACACCTCGGCTTAGAAAAATTTGAGATGGGAAATAGAAGTGAATAACTGCCAGCCTGTAGTATCTCAAGGCCTGGTGTTAATAGTTATCCACCCATTTCAAAGCATTCTTGGGTAAAAATTTTAAAAACCTCTTAAGCTGGTCTTCAGAGGATACAAAAAAGAACAGTTATTGGTAGAGGAAAATAGCCACATAAGCACTGAAGATAAAGCATTCCCTGAGGTAGTAAGAAAATAGCCCAAAAGACAAGGCAAACTTGGAAAAAATAACTTATAGCTACTTGGTCCAGCTACTTTGTGCTGGAGGTTTGCGGCGGGGCTTTGGTGCCTGAATTCTATCATTCAGCCCACTGAGATTCTCAACTCAGGTTGTTTATATAAGGAAGGATCAATAACCAAATAAGACATAACAAGATGCACTTTTGACTGAAGGGCAAGTACTTGTTAATCTCCCATATGCAGTGCTTCTCTCATAAAACAAAGTTGGAAAATGAAGCTTTGCTTGATAAGCCAACCTTTAAATTGCCCCTACATATCCCAATAATCTAAATTTTGGAATCTGCACAGTCATATGTCCTACATGGGAAAAATGAAAGAGATGGCTTGGCCCAAACGCAGCTTATGGAGTCCATCATAACACATACCTTATCTGTCCTACTCAGCAGATGGAGTCCTTAAATACAACAAGGTAGCTCTCAACAGAGTAACTTTACCATTAATAAAACAGCAGTGTCTTCAGTTCCAACTTAATTAGATTAGCTACTCCTCTCTCGTTTGACAAAGTGAGGAAGTGAGACAGATACGAGCTCAAGATGCCTCATTTCCTTTCAGCTTCTTACATTCGTGCTTTTTGAGCTTCTTTTTTATGTAGCAGCATTCTCAAATAAGCTAATCTAATATAATTTATATAGACAGAATGGTCTCTCTGTAGCAAGAATTAACAGCCTGGCAACCAAAAAGTGGAAGAGGCTCCCTTCAATATTTTTTTTTTTTTTTTTGAGACAGAGTTTCGCTCTTGTTACCCAGGCTGGAGTGCAATGGCACGATCTTGGCTCATGGCAACTTCCGCCTCATGGGTTCAAGCGATTCTCCTGCCTCAGCCTCTTGAGTAGCTGGGATTACAGGAATGCGTCATCCAGCTAAGTTTTGTACTTTTAGTAGAGACGGGGGTTTCACCATGTTGGCCAGGCTGGTTGCAAGCTCCTGGCCTCAAATGATCTGTCCACCCCAGCCTCCCAAAGTGCTGGGATTACAAGCATGAGCCACCGTGCCTGGCCCGGCTCCCTTCAATATTATACTTAATGATTCACTTACAAATATTTTGCTTCTAATCTCAGCAATTAGTCTTTCTACTAGTGGGTTCTGTTAGTTTAGAGATTTGGAGGCCCAAAAGAAAAGTGATTCAACCAAGTGATAGAAAAATGTTTCCACAGGATTGAAAGTTAAGACTGTGACCTGCCTATATTAGCCTCCTAATTTTTACCTCCTCATCAGGTAAAAAGAACAAAAGATAGGGCTTTGAAGGCTAGCTTAATATTCAACATAAGTTCATGACAACCTCAAAAGAATCTTCAAAAATACTGACAGCCATAATACCATTTCTATTCTTTGCAAAGACCACTTTCCTCAACCTCCAGCTTTGCCTTCTTCCTTCTTCATTTTAGCAGATGATCTTTTTCTTTCTTTTGTTTTCTTTTCTTTTTTTTTTTATAGAAAAGAGAAGTCACTTGATAGAAACTCCTTCATTTTTCTGATTTCAAACACACCTACTATCAATCCCTTCCTCCTTCCCACTTTTATGGAAGAGGAACTGCCCCCCACCCCTGTCTAAGATTAACCACATTTGCTTTGGATCTCATCTCAGGAATTATCTATTAATTACCCACTCTGTCTCATATACATTCAACCTGTACATCTCTTTTTCTCACTAGTTTTTAAAGACATCTATATCTTTCCCATTTAAACAAATAAAACCCAGCAACCTTCGTTTGACTCCCTCTCCCTTCAAGGCCAAATTTCTCAAAACAGCTGCCTGAATTTCCTCATATTCTACTCACTTCAGCTTACATTAATCGGACTCGCATTTGTCTCCCCATCAAAATAAGTCTTACTACAGTCAACAAACCACTCTGTGTTGCTATGTCCTACAAGTATTTTTAGTTTTAATCTTATTCTGACCTTTTATCAGCTTCAAAAATTGCAGTCCTCCTCTGAACACAGTGCTTTAGACCATTTGGCCATTCTGACTTTCTGTGATCCTCCTCCTGGGAAGGAGAAACAATTTCTTACCAATTTTCAAAACTCTCCATTTTTCTCCTATTCTTCTGGTGACTCCTTTGTTATCTCCTCCATAGGCCCATTTCCTATCCTTTATTCTGGACTCTTGACTCTTCACAGCTTCAATGAAGAAGTTATCTTCTACGTGCAGATAATTCACAAATGTATACATCTAACCCACAACTTTCTAGACCTGTCAACCTGTCATATATACTTGTGTCCCAATGATATCACAAACTAAACACATCTAAAACACAAATTATAATCCTTTCCCCAATGCCTTGCTCCTTTTCCAATACCTCCTTTCTCAGTGAATAGTGTCATCATCCATTTCGTTATGCATTCCAGAACCCTAGAGATCATAAGTGACACCTTATGCTGAATCCCTCAACATCCAATCAAGTACCAGCATCACAACACAAATAGCTAACACTTATTGAGATGTTACTTGTTATCAGGTCGTATTTTAAGTTATCTTAATTTGGTTACCTAATTTAGTTACCTAATTTAGTTATCACAACTACATATGGTAGTTATCATCACCAAGTCCTGTTGATTTTATTATCTTTTTAATCTATCACCTTTTCTTCATTAATGTTGCTTGTGGCTGCCACTGTCATCACCTCAGTCCAAAGGACCATCATGTCTCACTGGACTACTACAGCTTCCTATTTGGTCTGCCAACAACCACTCGGAAAACTCTTTAATTCATTTACCATAGAGCAGTAAGTTTTTTTTTTGTTTTTTTGTTTTTTTTTTTGATAGAGTCTCACTCTGTCTCCAGGCTGGAATGCAATGGCGCAATCTTGGCTCACTGCAACCTCTGCCTCCCAGGTTCAAGCAATTCTCCTGCCTCAGTCTTGTGAGTAGCTTGGACTACAGGCACGTGACACTATGCGTGGCTAATTTTTTGAAGTTTTAGTAGAGATGGGGTTTCACCATGTTTGCCAGGCTGGTCTCAAACTCCTGACCTCAGCCTCCCAAAGTGCTGGGATTACAGGTGTGAGCCATTGTGCCAGGCCGTCATCTTTTTTAAAGAGGAAAACACCCCACCTCTACAAACATGCATGCACATGCACACAAACATGCACACACAGATTTTAGAATAAGGGCAAATCGCCTAACTTGAGTTATGAAGCTATGCATGGGCAGGTCCCTAGCTACTTCACCAGTTTCATCTAGAACCATTGTCCTCCTTATGTTCTGTGCTCCAATTACACTGACCTTTAATCAGTCTCAAACTTGCCATTCTATAATAAAGTAGGTCTCCAACTCAGAGCCTCTGAATATGTTGTTCCCTCTACTTGAGTCACTCTTCCCTTTTCTCTTTACCTAGTTAACACCTACTCTTATTTCAGCTCTCAATGACCACTTCCTTAGAGAAAACTTCCTGATGGTCAAATTACCCACCCATATGCCCTCATTGTACCATGTTATTCTCTTGTGTAATACCTATCACTGTTGCAATATTACATTTATTTGTGTGATTACTTGATTAATGTCTTGCTTTTCTACTAGACTATAAACCACATGAGTATTGGGACTGTCAGGGTTTGCTTATCACTGCAACCCCAGAATCTTGCAAAATGTCTAGCATACAGTGGGTTGTCAATAAGTATTCATTTCAATGAATGAGCTTGCAAGCCAAATTGAACTAGAGGAATAAATAAATAGTGACTAAGAAAACGTAGTGAATTTACCCAACTTCTCATTTTAATGGGGGGAGAGAAGTATTTACAGGGGTACGTTGATTAAACCCATGAAGAATGGGTTTGCTGGTTGGTTGGTTCAAAAGTTGGAGAGGTTAAAACAAGCTTAAGTGCCAATAGCAAGAATCCAGCAAAGAAGAAAAGTTAAAGATGCTCAACAAAGATGGAATAACCAACAGTATAATACTTCTGAGAAACCCAGCATCCAGGAAGCCAAAGCCTAGGTAGAAGTACTGGCCTTAGAAAAAGAAGCAGCATCTCCATTGTAGCAGGATAAGAAGAGAAAAGGGAAAGTGTCAAAATAGGTTTATAGATCTGGTGGTAGAAAGTGAAAAGGTAGATAGTTCTAGACTAATGACTTCTATTTATCTATGATGTCAAAAGAGGGTGATCTGCTGAAAGTGAGGATCTATAGAAAGGACTCAGATTGGAGGAAAATAGTAAAACAAAAAGATGGCTCACCGGCACTGATAGTCTAGTGGAAATTAGTGGCCAAGCACTTACTTGGCAGAAGTTGCCCAATAATGAGATATTTTCCAGCTGTGCTTGGAGCCGTGCATGAAGAAGGTAATCAGTCATCAGTACTGAAGTTTGCCAGATGGACATGAAAAAGGGACAGAGGGTCAAGAAAGCTGGGGCACTGGAGAGACAGTGGAGTGACAATAGCTTCTAAGCTGGACAGACAGAAAAAAACAGAAAACAGTAAAGTACAGGAAAAAGAATACAAAGGTCTGGATGACTGGAGTTGTCAATGAAAGTTAAGAGAATTAAATGAGACAAAGCATGTAAAACATTCTGCAAAGTGGCTGGAACAGAGTTATAAGGGCTCAAGAAGTCTTATTATTATCAAGGGTTTAACACTAAAGGTTTAGATTATTCACAAGAGAACCTAAAGATAATGACATGTAGTAATTTACAGTCAGACAGATAAGAATACAGACGCAAAGTCATTTTAGCCAGCAGGTGAGCCCAGTTAACTGCCCAGTACCTAATTGTCAAATCAGCTTTGTAGTTCTCTCACATAACTCTCAATAAGGAATTTAACATAAGCTTTCAAGTTCCAATTACGCTTTAATTCATTTAATGTGGAGAAACTACAAACTATGTTGGTACTCAGGAAGGTCTTAAAACATCTTCCTCCAATGTTAAGAGACTCCTGGACTTCATTAACACAAAAGAAGAGTATGGCAACAGCAATGTACATGTGCAATAGTGATTGTGACCCAGACCTGCCTTGTAAAGCTTCTATTTTACATATCAGGTAATAACATTAATCTAAGCAAAAAGTTAAAGAAATACATGAAAAAGTACTCAATCCAATTAAATAAGATGCCACCCAGTTAGAATTGCTAAAGTGATAAGACTGACAACATCAAGTGATGGCAAGGATGCGGAGCAAAAGCCTCTCTCACACACAACTGGCAGAAGCATAACATGGTACAATCACTTTGGAAAATACGTGACAATATCTTTTAAAGCTGAAGGTGATATAGCTTATGACTCAAAAATTCTTGTTTGGTATTTCCCAACACAAATATTTTTTTTTTTTTTTTTTGAGACGGAGTCTCGCTCTGTCGCCCAGGCTGGAGTGCAGTGGCCGGATCTCAGCTCACTGCAAGCTCCGCCTCCTGGGTTCACGCCATTCTCCTGCCTCAGCCTCCCGAGTAGCTGGGACTACAGGCGCCCGCCACCTCGCCCGGCTAGTTTTTTGTATTTTTTTTAGTAGAGACGGGGTTTCACCGTGTTAGCCAGGATGGTCTCGATCTCCTGACCTCGTGATCCGCCCGTCTCGGCCTCCCAAAGTGCTGGGATTACAGGCTTGAGCCACCGCGCCCGGCCTACAAATATTAATATATACATATGCATACCAAAAGGTATGTACAAAGTGTACAAAAATGTTCAAAGTAATACTAGTCTTAATAGTCCCAAACTAGAAATAACCCAAATGTCCATAATGATAGAATGGATAAATTGTGCTATATTCATTCAATGGGATACTATATACCACAAGGATGAAGTAGTGCTACACAAAGCACAGAATAATCTCACAAACAATGTTGGCTTTAAGAAATCAAAACACAAGAGTTTATGCCATATGATTACATTTATTTAAGTTCAAAAACAGGAAAACCCCACCTTTTGCCAATGTGCTGCAGACTTTCATGAATGCACCACACACCAAAGACAGAACAAAGAGCTCCTCTTAATAACAGGTGCGCACAGTGCCCTTAGAAGGTGGTATGGCATTTATCAATGGCTGCTTCTGCCCTAACTTCTATGGTTACAGAAGTTAGAATAGTTGTTACTACTGTGGGGTTAGTGACTGAAAAGGGCATAAGGGATACCGCTGGAGTACTGGTCATGTTCTAGTCTTGTTGGTGGGATGTGCACTTTGTAATAATTGAGTTGTACATTTATGATTTGTGCCCTCTTTTATGTATCCCATACTTCACTGGAGAGTTTACTTAGAAACAAAAGGCTAGAAATGACAAAAACAATGTAGGCAAAGGCTTTAGAAGAAGCTGAGGCTGCTGGCTCTGCAGAAGCCCCTTTTGCCTCGATGTATAGAATTGGCCACTATGCTATAGAGAGATGGAATGACCTAAATCATGTTATCTAAAATAACAAAATGAAATAATGAGACAGCAGGGATTGGAACTGAAGTATGCTAATCTCACAATGTTCTGAAATTTTTGAAGGAATGTTTCTGGATGTTTACAGAGGGGTCCTTGTCATCTAAGCACTCATTATCCTGATCCTTAAAGCAATGAGATTGTAAAGGGATGCAAAAGTAGTCATAACACAAAAATATTTACTGAAGAACAAGAGCACTTATAAAGTTGGTCCTCGCTCAAACATTCCTCCTCTGGCTCAGGCCAGCTACTGTTTCTGCCAATTCCCATCAACTGCCCTTGTCAGTCATTCTTGGTGAATTATTTCCTGTGTTATGATGTTAAACAGGACAATACAATATAACCATAATGTAAATCAATTGCAAAGTGAAACTGCACATCTTGCAAAAGATGCATGATTCCATGAAGTTGATAAAAGTGCTATCGGAGAACTGTTTGAATCACATGCCAAACCACTGACAAAAGGAGAACCTGGCAGATTAAGGTCAGTTAATCATTGTGGAGGGGATCCCTGGTTGTTCACCAAGTAACCATTTTTTCCTTCCTACTCAGTAACAGAACCCTGATTTTTCAGTAACTGTATTTCTATTGTAACAGTAAATAAGTGATGTTAATATACTCCAAAGCTAGGAAATGTGAGTCAATTTTTAAATCCAAAGAGCTAAATGGACAGTCTCAGATAATCCTCTCCTCCTCAAGTAAATATTTGCTACTGCAACCCAGTTGCACCCTATCTATTTAGGGATTGAGGCAATGCTTTACCATGCTATGATCCACGAATGAAAACATATTTGAGGGAGTGGGAGGGAACCTAATGAGTCTTCAACAAGTTTAAGCACTGGTAAACTATGTTCAACTACCATTACAGGCAGGCAATAGCTAAATGCACCAGCAATTTGAAGTCTGTGGTATTGTAGATACAATAAGGTTTACATGAAAGGAACATGAATTTGAAAATAGATACATGGAAGTAAGTCGCACGAATTAACGAATTCAGACATCCACAGTACTTCAGCACAAAGGCCAGGAAAGATTTGAAAGCATTCCCGTAGACTGCACTAGTGCACTGTAGCAGGAGCTGGTGAACAAAGACAAGATCCCTGCAGTCAGCGTTTGCTTATAGAAACCAGAAGTTAATATCTTCATAAAAATCTTAAATTCCTCTACTGTTGCCCATATTCCCAGAACCACTAGACAAAGCAAACTAGGTTTTGCAGTTACACACAACTCACATCCTGCTTTGTCCTCTTGAAATAGGATCCCAGTCAACAAAACCCAAACATTCCCACAAATCTCCTTAGATGTGTATTATCTATAAATAAAGCTTACAGAAAGGAAAAAGTGACTTTCTATGCTTATCGGTATAGATGTTATGGAATTAAAAATAATAATAATAAAGCCTCTTTGGTTCACCTTCGCCAGCGTTAAAATCCGTTCTTTTCATAACCCACCTTTCGCCGATGTGCTGCAGACTTTCATGAATGCACCACACACCAAAGACAGAACAAAGAGCTCCTCTTAATAACAGGGGCGCACAGTGCCCTTAGAAGATGGCATGGTATTTATCGATGGCTGCTTCTGCTCTAAATTAACACGTACAGGAGGACGTTTTCAACTAGCTCCACCGGGGAAACACTGGAGGGGGCGGGGATCCTTATTTAAGAGCAGCTGATTTCAGGCCAGCAACTCTCCTCCCTTTGGGGGCTTCGGTTTGGGCTATGCCAATGGGTTTCTTCACACAAGATCTCACGACACTTTAAAACGGCTCGCCGGTGGAAGAATCCTCGCCTCACAAAGAGATAACTAGGGCAGAGCTGTTACACAACCGATACCCGACGGCGAAAGCCAGCCCGAGGAGTCCCCCAGGAGTCTGACTTGGGAGCTACATCCTCCGCAGGCGAGAAGCACTTTTGCTCGAGAATTGTTTTACGCGCCCCTCTACCAACTGCGGACTCGCCTGCGAAAATGGAAGAAGGGGCGAGGACCGAGGAAGAGGGGCGCGATCCACAGGGCGCGGGGTTCGACGCCGGGAGCCAGGGACCCGAGCCCCGGACCACCTCCCACCGTCGTCCGTCACTCCCACAGAGGCGGTACCTGTTTCCGCATGTTATTCATGACGCCCATGAAACCCGCCAACAATTTAGCTTCTTCCCGAGCAGCAAGTTTCTTCTCTGTCTTCTTCTTGCTGTTCTTCTCCACCCCGGAGGCTGCCATCCTCCCTCAGCTCGGTTCACGCCCGGGACTCGCCGGGCCGGGCGAGGGGTCGCACTCTCTGGGTACACTGGGGATTCTATCGACCAAACACGGCGATCGGAACTGCGGCTGCAGCACCCAGCTCTGGAACGCGCGACAGGCGGCGGTGGCTCGGCCACTGCCGAAAGACAAGGCCGGGCGGCCCCCTCAGGAGCGCTCAGGGAGCGACGCTGCCAGCTGGCCTGCGTCCCCGGGCAGAACCCGAGTCCGGCCGAGGAGCCTGCGCACTTCGCGCAAGGAGGCGGGGGCCCTTTGAGGGGAGTCAGGGGCGGGGCCTCGAACGTCACAGTGGCGCGCCGCTCCGAGCAATGTGACTGCAGGCATAGGTGCGGCCTGGTGGTTTGTCGCTGTCCCGCGCTGAGTGAATTTTGCCTCGGAGCTGGTCCGAGGTCGCGCCTGCCCTTCTGTGTGCCCAAGGCAGATTTCCAGGTTTCGGTTACGTGATTATCTTTTTGTTTTTTGATAATAGGGCGGTGGAACATGCAAAGGTGTCTCCCATCAGTGTAAGGCTTCATAGGAACAGGGTCGGTGTTCAGTGCAGTATCTGAGCCTGGTGTATGGTAGGCGCTCAGTAGATATTAAATGATGAAAGGATGTTACTGCACGTTAAAGTCTTGTTACACCGAGTACAAGATTTATTTTCATGGAATTCATAAAGCAACAGCACACAGTCACGTTGCTGTCTCCTTGGCGTGCAGTGAGTGTCTGCCTAACTAGGCTGGCTTACTATGTGTTCACAACTGAAATCAGTTGTCAGTTCTAGAAATCTTCAGTTAGGCTTCTCTAAGTGTTTTTACGGTAACACGGAACTCAATCACAGCCCTCATGGAAATGCTTTTTGTAACCATATTCTTTCTAGTGTATAGTAATATACAGGATTATTTGAAATTGTACATTAATGTTATGAAAACTTTATATTTCATTGGTTTTCCTCCTCAGTCTATATAGGACTGTATAGAGACCTATTTTATGTAAAATAATTTACACTATTGAGGCTTTTTTTTTTTTTTTGAGGCAGGGTCTCTGCCCTGTCACCCAGGCTGGGGGTGCAATGCAGTGGCTTGAAGCCTCAGAACTCCTGGGCTCAAGCAATCCTCCCATCTCAGCCTCCCAAGTAGCTGGGATTACAGGCGTGCAACACAACTCTGGGCTAATTTTTAATTTTAAAATTTTGTTGTTGTTGTTGGTGTTGGTGGTGGTGGAGAAGAGGTCACACTATGTTGCCCAGGCTTGTCTTGAGCTCCTGGCGTTACGCAATCCTCCCACCTAGGCCTCCCAAAGTGCTGGGATTACAGGAATGAGCCGCCAGTCTTGGCCCACAGTATACTTTTCTTGTTGGGGACAAACAACATAACATAATCCAGATGAAAGAGCAAACTGTATATATGCCTCAATTTTTACAAAAGAGTAAGATATTTATGTCTCTGTACACTTTATCTTTCTTCTTTTAATCTAGAGGTTCTCAGATGTGCCTCTATTTTAACTAGTTGATTTGGGGATTTAAGGTGAACTCTGGCAATAGGAATAATTTATTGTTAATAAAATTAGAAATGAGAAAATTTTTCATTCAGTTTATTAAATGACCCAGGACACTGAAGAAAAACAGAATAACTTTTTTTTTTATTTTTTTTAATCGAAAAGAAGTAGAAATCTGTCTTCTAACTCGAAGGCCTTGAGAGATGAAGGATCCGTGATTCAAAGGCAGAAATGTAGGTGGTGAAAAAGAATGCTGTTCTGCAATAAAGCAAAAAAGAAACAAGGAACAGCATCCTTAGTGCTTGGTGTTAGAACAGTCTTTTTACATATTGCTGAATATAAAACATCAAAGTTCATGGAAGAGCCATAGGATTCAGAACTCAAAGAGACCACAGAGATTATACAGTACAGGGGTTAAGCATGAGACTGCCTGGATGCAAAATCAAGCATCTCAACTTTCTAGTTGTGCAACTTTGGACAAATTGCTTAACTTCTGTTATGCCTCAGTCTCATCTGTGAAAATAGAACCTACCACATGGAACTGCCATAAAGATTATAAAAATGCTTAGAGGGGTGCCAGCACAAGACCCTTAAAATTACTTTACTGAGTTAATAATACACACATACCTCAGAGATATTTCAGGTTCTGTTCCAGACCACCACATAAAGTAAATATCGCAGTAAAGTGAGTCACACAAATTTTTTGGTTTCCCAAAACATATGCAAGTTATGTTTACACTATACTGTAGTCTGTTAAGTGTGCAATAATACTGTATCTGCAAAAGCAATGCACATATCTCAATTAAAAAGTACTTTGTTGCTAAAAATTGCTAATGATCATCTAAGCCTTTGCAAGTTGCAAGTTTTAAATTTATTTTTATTTTTACTTTTATAAGAGATGGAGTCTTGCTGTGTTCTCCAGGATTGAGTACAGTGGCTATTCACAGATGTGATCATAGTATCCTACAGCCTCAAACTCCTGAGGTCAAGCAGTCCTCCTGCTTCAGCCTCCTAAGGAGCTGGGACTACAGGCCCATACCACCATGCCCACTAGATTCACAGTCAGTTTGCTTGTGGAAGGTCTTGCCTCAATGTTGATAGCTGCTGACTGATCAGGGTCAGGTTGCTGACTGATCAGAATGGTAGTTTCTGAATGTTGGGAGTGTTTATGGCAATTTCTTAAAATAAGACAACAATGAAGTTTGCTGCATTGATTGACTCCCTTTCACAAAGGATTTCTCCATATCATGCAATGCTGTTTGATAGCATTTTACCCATAGTAGAACTTCTTTCAAAATTGGAGTCAGTTCTCTCAAACCCTGTCTCTGCTTGATCAACTAAGTTTATGCACTGTTCTACATCCTTTGTTGTCATTTCAACAATATTTACAGAGTCTTCACCATCAGTAGATTCCTTTTCAAACAACCACTTTCTTTGCTCAGTCATAAGAAGCAACTCTTCACTCATTCAAGTTTTATCATGAGATTGCAGCAATTCAGTCACATCAAATTCCTCTTCTAATTCTAGTTGTTTTTCTATTTCCACCACATCTGCAGGTACTTTCTCCACAGAAATCTCAAACCTCTCAAAGTCATCCATGAGGGTTGGAATCAACTTCTTCCAAATTTCTGTGAATGTTGATATTTTTACCTCCTCCCAATCACAAATGTTCTTAATGGCATCTAGAATGGTGAATCTTTTCCAGAAGGTTTTCAATGTGCTTTGCCCACATCAGAAGAATCACTGTCTGTGGTAGCTCTAGCCTTATTAAATGCATATTTTAAATAATAATACCTAAAAATCAAAATAACTCCTTGATCCATGGGCTGTAGAATAGACGTTGTGTTAGCAGTCATGAAAACAACATTAATCTCCTTGTACAGCACCATTATAGCTCTTGGGTGACCATGTGCATTGTCAATGACCAGTAATATTTTGAAAGGACACTTTTTTTTTTGAGCAGTAGGTCTCAACAGTGGACTTAAAATATTCAGTAAACCGTGTTGTAAACAGATGTGCTGCCAGCTAGGCATTCTTGTTCAACTTATAGAGCACAGGCAGAGCAGATTTAGCATAATTTGTCAGGACCCTAGGATTTTTGGAATGGTAAATGGGCACTGGCTTCAACTTCAAGTCACTAACTGAATTAACTGCTAACAAGAAGGGTCAGCCTGTCCTTGAAAGTTTGAAAACAGGCATGGACTTCTCCTCTCTAGCTATGAAAGTCTTAGATGGCATCTTCTTCCAGTAGAAGTTGTTTCATCTACGTTGAAAATCTGTTGTTTGATGTAGCCACCCTCATCAAGATCTTAGCTGGATCTTCTGGATAACTTGCTACAGTTTCCACATCAGCACTTGTTGCCTTATCTTACACTTTTATGTTTTGGAGATAGTTTCTTTCCTTAAACCACATGAACTAATCTCTGCTATCTTCTAGCTTTTCTTGGGCAGCTTCCTTACTTCTTTCAGCTTTCATAGAACTGAATAGTGTTAGGATCTTGCTCTGGATTCGGTTTTGGCTTAAGGGAATGTGGTAGCTGATTTGATTTATTTAGACCACTAAAACTCTTCATATCAGCATTAAGGCTGGTTTGCTTTATTATCATTTGTGTGTTCACTGGAGTAGCACTTTAAATTTCCTCCAAGTGTGTTTGCTTTTCATTCATAACGTGGCTGTTTGGTGCCAAGCAGCCTAGCTTCCCAGTCTTGGCTTTCAACATGCCTTCCTCACTAAGCATAGTCATTTCTAGCTGTTTATTTAAAGTTAGAGATGTGCGTCTCTTCCTTTCACTTGAACACTTAGAGGCCATTGTAAGGTTATTAGTTGGCTTAATTTCAATATTGTGTCTGGAGGAATAGAGAGGCCTGGGGAGACAAAGACAAATGGGGAACAGCTGGTCATTGGAGCAGTGAGAACACATGCAACATTTATTGATTAAATTTGCTGTTTTATGGGCTCAGTTCATGGTGCTCCAAAACAATTATAATAGTAACATCAAACATCACTGGTCACAGGTCACCATAACAGATATAATGATAATGATAATAATGTTTGAAATATTGCAAGAATTACCAAAATGTGACTCAGAGACACAACAAAGTGAGCACATGCTGTTGGAAAAATGGTACCAATAGACTTGTTCCATGCAGGGTTGCCACAAACCATTAATTTGCAAAAAAAACAAACAAAAAAAAGAACATGTAGTATCTGTGAAGCACAATAAAGCAAACTGCAAATAAAATGAGGTGTACCTGTCCTGTATTAACTTTGTTACTATTTAGCATTTCCCAAAATGTGTTTCTTGGAATACCACTAGTCTTATGATTCCCCTAACCTGAATTGGTTCTCTGGGAATGCACCCACAGGAGGATAGGTCCTTGGGTGATCTTGGCCAATCCAGCTCTTCCTGCAACTTGTAGTTCTCAGAATAACCTTAGAATGCAACTTTCTGAGATAGAGAGGTAATGTCCAGAATAATCCACGTTGTGTCCTTGTTCCTCGCAGAACAGGGTGTACTGCAGCGCTTGTTCTCGGTGATCCTAGTGCCACCTAGGGTATAAAACCCAGAGCACAGTGCTTCAGTGTCCCTCAGCTGCAGTGGGATGTGAAGCACACACAGATAAGGCCCTTTCCACACTCAGCAGCTTTCTTGAGCCTTAGAGGACTGGCTTGCTGTGGATCCTAGGCTTCTATTTATTCCTGCTGTTCATCTATCTGTGCATAATAAATCTGTTTGCAATCACAATCATGTGATTGGTAGAGAACCTTTGCAACAATTTCAGGAGACATGTAAAATATACCCTTAGTGAAAAATCCCAAAATATATTTGCATATTAAGTGTTTAGAGAAGGTTTTCTGTACCTATTACTTAAACCTATTCAACTTTTCTATAGTCCAGTACTTTTTGAAGTGTCAACTTAGCCAATTCCCATTTTCTGTGAATTACTTACACCTCTATTCACGCACAGGAGGGATTCCTAAGGCTGTACCTATTCTGTGGGACTTTACCTCTACCTGGTCTCAGTTTATTGGATTAAGGTTGAGCACCTAAACCAAAGACTTCCAATTAATAAGCTGAAGTAAAGAGCATCATGTTCTCTTTGGACACTGGACAGATGGATGTTGATGAGCTGGTGTGTAGCAGTTCTACTGGAAGTACGTACAAGGGGCTCAGCCAGCCAATCTGGACGGTGTATGTAGATAAGCAGAGAAAGGCAGCAGTCTGCAGAGACTGCAGAATGAAAAAAAAAAAAAAAAAAAAAAAAAAAAAAAAAAAAAAAAAAAAGCAGAAACCCAGAGAGAAATCAGACAAAGGACCAGGTAGTGGGCAGGGTGATAGGGGTTATCTAAGCTTAAAATTCAGGGTCTCTGAACTTGAACAGGCTGATTTCAAAGCTGTGGGCCTAGTAATGTGTTCACATAGCAATTTGGCTTGGTAAAATTTATAAAAGTAAGATATTTTAACCACAATAGCTTAAGTCTATTGTCTCATTTCACCCTGATTTTCCCTCTATCACATTTTCTTTCTTTCTTTTTTTTTTTTTTACTATCTGGTGGTGTTGAAATGGCCATATATATATTTGGGAACGCATCACAAATTGAGCTGGGGATATATTTTTTGGCATCTAGCAGGATATATATTTGTAGATCACAGTTACTTCCATATAGTTAAGCTATTTCCAGCCCTTCTAATGTAAGAATGGCATCCAGGAATAGTCCCTAGTCCCACTGTGCCAGCCCTATCTTGTGATGCAAAGATGCAGGGCTTGAGATCTTCTCCTAATATTTCTTTTTTTTTTTTTTTTTTTTTTGAGACGGAGTCTCGCTCTGTCACCCAGGCTGGAGTACAGTGGCCGGATCTCAGCTCACTGCAAGCTCCGCCTCCCGGGTTTACGCCATTCTCCTGCCTCAGCCCCCCGAGTAGCTGGGACTACAGGCGCCTGCCAAAACGCCCAGCTAATTTTTTGTATTTTTAGTAGAGACGGGGTTTCACCGTGTTAGCCCGGATGGTCTTGATCTCCTGACCTCGTGATCCGCCCGTCTCGGCCTCCCAAAGTGCTGGGATTACAGGCTTGAGCCACCGCGCCCGGCCTCTCCTAATATTTCTTACAGTAACCAGCACTGAAAGTATTTAAGTAGTGGAGGAGAAGCAAATTTTAAACAGGTTTCATCAGCTAAGCCACAAGCTGGTCTATGGAAAATTCTTCAATCATCAAATATGTAAAATTGTAAGCAGAAGGTTTGGTACTCACTTCCAGTCAGAAGTGGAAGGAATATATATGTCATGCTTTTTTTTTTTTTTTGTTTTGTTTTGTTTTTTGAGACAGAGTCTCACTCTGTTGATCAGCATGGAGTAGAGTTGTGCAGTCTTGGCTCACTGCAACCTCTACCTCCTGGGTTCAAGCGATTCTGCCTCAGCCTCCCAGGTAGCTGGGGTTACAGGTGCCTGACACCATGCCCAGTTAATTTTTTTTTTTTTTTTGTATTTTTAGTAGAGATGGGGTTTCACTATGTTGGACAAGCTGGTCTCCAACTCCTGACTTCCGGTGATCTGCCCACCTTGGCCTCCCGAAGTGCTGAGATTACAAGTGTGAGCTACCATGCCCAGCTAGTCGTGTGTATATTTTACAATATAACGTATGAATGGGAAGTGTGACCTCAACTTCCAGAATGGTAAAGTAAGGGCCTCTGAAAATCTACTCCTCCATAAAAGCAACAAGAACACTGGGAAATTGTCAAAATTAACTTTTTCAGAATGCTGGAAACTAACTAAAAGCTTATAAAAATCCAAGAAGTATTTATTTAATACAGATGGCTGAATCTCAGTAAGAACAATGAGACTTGTAGTGTTTTAACTCTTCCTAATCCCTTCTCACTCTCCCCAGCTTTACAGTAGCTTTAAAGACCAACAGCTTCACAACTATGGTAGCTGTGAAACCCACCAGCCCACCGTCATTGGAGAAGGCAGAACAGGTTAAGAGGTCCTGGAAAGCCTCATCCCTAGGGTATTTTTTAGTATTCAGCCTGTCTGGCACCTTACTGAAAAGCTCCATTCTCAGGGCTTGTATTTATTTGACATGACTCAGAGCTCACTTTGTGCAAACAGCTCTGCCAGCAGGGAATTTGACAAAGACAATAAGTAGCAGTTGTTTAATATTGCAGCTGCCTAAGGCAGTATTGCCATTTAGGGCTAGCAAAAGGCTGACCTAAACACTTAAAAGGAAAAACTGAGTATATTAGGCAGGATTCTCCAGAGGAAAAAAAACGAATAAGATGAATGGATGGATGGAAAGATAGATAGATAGATGATACATACATACATGTATACACACACACATGTATACATACATATGTCACAGGATCCTTAGGATGTTGCTTCACCAGCCAGAAACCTCTGTGGCTGGTGGCACCTTCTGCCTGAGTTTTGCTTACACCTGCTGGACTCATTCTGCCCACTTGGCCTGGCAAGCTGTGCTCAGCTCGGGCTACTGGCCTAGATCCCACACCTGCCAACAGTGAACCAGGTTCAGAGTGGTGAGGAGTGTGTGAGACAGTGAGCTTGGGGTCCAGCCACTGTGCACGGCCTGGCATGCCAGCTACTGTGGCAAGGCGGGCAGCTCCAGGCACCAGCACAGGTGCTGGCTCCATACGAGGCTGTGGCTGGTCCAGATGCACTGTGTGCAGATTCTGTTCCAGATACCCACATCTGGATGAGGGGAACACATAGCACCCGGAAGCTTGGAGATGCCAGGATCCATAGAGCCCTAAAGAGGGTGTCACAGTCTTGGCTTGGGAAGCCTCTAGGTCTGGGCTTCCTAAAGGGCCACAGTTCTTCTCTCCTTCTTGTTGTCTGTAACATGGCAAGTGGGGTGTGTGTGTGTGTGTGTGTGTGTGTGTGTGTGTGTGTTTCATCCCTGTTTGTGTTATAGCTCTTTCAGTCCTGCCATTTGGTGAGACTTGAGTTTTTATCCTGCATCCAGGAAGAATGAGGTATGCAAGCAAGCAAGGTGGAGAGGGCAAGCAAGGTGAAGAGTTTCACTAAGCGACAGAACAGCTCTCAGGAGACCTGAAGTGGGTAGCTCCTTTCTGCAGGTAGGTCATCCTGATGAATGTCCAGCTCTCAGTGGAGAGGAGACCCACAGTGGGTAGCTCTTTTCTGCAGGCAGTTCATCCTGATGAGTCAAGGAGACCCAAAGTGGACAGCTCTTTCCCACAGCTGGTAGTCTTGACATCTGTGTGAGTCTGGCTGAGTCTAGGGTTTTTATGGGCTTCAGAAAGGAGGAAGTGTGTGCTTGTTGGTCCATGGGCAGCCATGGGTGGGCCCAGGAAAACCACCATAAGTTCTCACTCTGGGCCACAGACTCTACCCGAACTGGCAGCCTGGCCCCCAGGCTTCAGGCCATTCTTGGCTCAAAGGAGGGGCTTTACTGGGGACCCACCCCTTCCCATCCAGGAACCTGTCTGCCTGCTGCCCTCATCAACATGTCATACATGGCACCTTGGCTGTCCACACTGAGGGGTGTCTGCAGGCCCATGCCAAGCTGCCATCAGTCACTGCCCTTCCCACCTGCCTCCCATGCTCTTTGGTGCCCAAAGTCTAGAGGGGGCTGAAGCGGCTGGGGGCTCTGTGTCAGCACCATCCTGAACACATGTACAGCTGGCCAGGTTGTGACAATGCCCAGGCTCAACCACAACTTTGCTCTGCCCCAGAGCAGGTGCTGGAAGCAGGGAGAGGCCAGGGAGTGGGAGCAGGCACTTCCAAGCCTGTGGGAGCAGGAGAGCTTCCCAGTTCCTGAGAGCACAGGGATGCCCAGGTCTGGAGCTGTGGCTGGGTGGCTACAGCTGAGCCCCAGAGAGAGGGCTCCTAGCCTACCAACTTGGTAGGGCAAGGAGCTCCCACCTATTCCTGGCCCCTGCTAGCTCTGGGGAGTGCACAGCCCCAGCTGCACCTCCCTGACTGCAGCCTGTGTCTTCACAGTATGGCCACTCCAGATGGTCTGCTGCTGGTATTACATATACATACATAAATGCATGCATACATACATATGTAAATGCACACATATTTGTTACGGAAATTGGCTCATACAATTATGGAGGCTAAGATGTCCCAAGATAGGTTGTCTGCAAGCTACAAAACCAGGGAAGCTGTTGTTGCAATTAGTCTGAGTACAAAGGCCTAAGAACCAGGGGAGCAGGTGGTTTAACTCTCAGTCCTAGGCTGAAGGCCTGAAAAACTGGAGGGACCATGTAAGTCTGAGTCCAGTTGCCTGAGAATCTGGAGTTCATGTGTTTTTTTTTTTTTATTTTTTTTTTTTTTTGAGACGGAGTCTCACTGTGTCACCCAGGTTGGAGTTCAGTGGCTTGATCTTGGCTCACTGCAACCTCCACCTCCCTGGTTCAAGTGATTCTCCTGCCTCAGCCCCCTGAGTAGCTGGGACTACAGGCATGTGCCACCATGCCTAGCTAAGTTTTGTATTTTTAGAAGAGACAGGGTTTCACGATGTTGGCTGGGCTGGTCTTGAACTCCTGACCTCAGGTAAGGTTCCTAAGGTCCCTCCCAAAGTGCTAAGATTATAGGTGTGAGCCACCACGCCCAGCTGAGAATCTGGAGTTCTGATGTCTGAGGAGAGGAAAAGATGGATGTCTCAGCTCCAGAAGAGAGAGCAAATTCAAACTTTTTCTGCTTCTTTGTTCTATCTATCATCAATGGTTTGAATGACACCTGCCTACATTAGTGACTGTGGGTCTTCTTTACTCAATCTACTGATTCAAATGCTTATCTCTTCTGGAAACAGCCTCACAGTATTCTTAGAAATAATATTTTACCAGTTACCTGGGTATCCTTTAACCTAGTCAAATTGACACCTTAAATTAATCACCACATTAGGTAATGAGATGTCCATAGTTGACTTTGAAAACTATGGCATATACTTGGGAATCTAGAAGGCCAGGAGAAACCTCAGAAGGCCTGAAACTCTTACTTCTGGTTGACTTTTGTGGCTCTATGCAAGCAACAAGTGACAGGTAAGGCAGAATTATAAGCTGCCTGCTGGAGCATTAAAGCTGCAACCCAACACACACATAGAACCCCTTGGCAGAGTAAAATAATTATTGTTTTAAGTGATTTTTTATATAAAAAGGATTTTACATCATGACCAAGAGGAATTTATCCCAGGAATGCAAGGTTGGTTTAACATATGAAAAATCAATCAACATAATATATGTTATATTAATAGCATAAAAAACAAAAATAACATGATTATAGATGTGGAAAAGGCAATTGAAAAAATCTGGCACCCTTCCATGACAAGAACATTCAGTAAATTATGAATAGAAGGGAACTTCCTCAACCCATTAAAGGGCATCTATGAAGAACCCACAGCTAACATCATACTTAATGTTGAAAGATTGAAAGTTTTCCCTCTAATATTAGGAACAAGACAAAGATGTTTCATCTCTCCGCTTCTATTCAACATTGTACTGTAGGTTCTAACCAGGGAAATTATGTAAGAAAAAGAATTAAAAGACATTAAGCTTGGGAAGCAGGAAGGAAAACTATCTTTATTCACAGTTGACATTAACTTATATATAAAAAATACTAAGGAACACACACACGTGCACACACACACACACACACACACAGCATTAGAGCTAATACAAATTCAGCAATGTTTCAGGATACAAGATCAAGATACAAAAATCAGTTTTCTATATACTAACTTAAAAAATAATACATATGAAAATGGAATTAATAAAAGATTCTATTTATCATAGCATAAACAAGAATAAAATAAGAATAAATTTAACAAAGATAGTGCAAGGCTTATACACTGGAAAATATAAAACATCATAGAAAAAAATTAAAGAAGACTTAAATAAATGAAAAATATCCCATGATCATGGAATGAAAAACTTAACATTGTTAAAATAATAGTACTGTCCACGTTGATCTACAGATTCAATGTAATTATTATCAAAATCCCAACTCCTATTTTTTTTTTATAGAAATCAACAAGATAATTCTAAAATTCATATGAAAACACCAAGAGGCCAGGCATGGTGGCTCACACCTGTAATACTAGTATTCTGGGAGGCCGAGGCTAGTGGATCACTTGAGGTCAGGAGTTCGAGACCAGCCTGTCAACATGGTGAAACACTGTCTCTACTAAAAATACAAAAATTAGCCAGGAGTGGTGGCATGTGCCTGTAGTTCCAGCTACTAGGGAGGCTGAGGCAGGAGAATCACATGAACCTGGGAGGTGGAGGTTGCAGTGAGCTGAGATTGCACCACTGCACTCCAGCCTGAGTGACAGAGCAAGACTCAGTCTCAAAGAAATGCCAGGAACTCAGAATAGTCAAAACATTTTGAAAGAAAAAGGCGAAGTTGAAAAATTGTAAACTTCCATGTTTTAAAACTTACTACAAAGTTAATATGTAGAACTAACATAAGAATGCAAATATAGATCAATGAAATATAATTGAAAGGCCAGAAATAAATTCTTGTAGTTATGGTCAATTGATTTTCAGGAAGAGTGTCAAGACCATTTAACGAGAGAAGGAATAGTTTGTTTTTCAACAAATTATGTTAATATAACTGGATTAGCCACATGCACAAGAATGAATTGAGATCCCTATCTCACATCATATATAAAAATTAACTCAAATGGGAACTAAATATAAGACTCTTATATTTAGAGAAAAACTGTAAAACTCTTAGAAGAAAAATTATGCTTAAATCTTTATGACTTTGGATTGGGCAGTGGCTTCCTAGACACCAAAAGCACAAACAACAAAAGAAAAAAATAGATAATTTGGACTTCATAAAAATGAAAAACTTTTGTTCTTCAAGGGATACCATCAAGAAAGTGAAAAGACAGCCCATAGAATCACAGGAAATATTTGAAAATCATACATTGGAAAAGGAACTTGTATCCAGAATATGTAAAACACCAATAGCCCTATTTAAAAATTGGTAAAGGATCTTAACAGACATTTCTCCCCAGAAGACAAATGGCCGATAAGCACATGAAAGATGCTCAACTCTATTAGTCATCTAAGACTAAGTAAAAAAAAAAAAAATCAGAACTACAAGATACCGCTTCACACCCACTAGGGTGACTGTAATTTTAAAAATGTATAATAACAAGTGTTGGCGGGATGTGGAGAATTTGGAATGCCCATACATTACTCATGGGATCGTAAAATGATGCAGCCACTTTGGAAAGCAGTTCAGCAGTTCCTCAAAATGTTTTTTTTGTTTTTAGGAATTATCATATGACCCAGCAATTCCACACTTAGATATATATACAGGACAATTGAAAACATGTCCACACAAAAACGTGGGCACAGATGTTTGTAACACTGTTACTCATAATAGCCAGAAAGTGAAAACAACTCAAATGGTTATCAATTAATGACTGGATAAACAAAATGTGGTGTATTCCATATAATGGTAATGTTCCATTAAAATGGAACATTAGTCATTACTAAATCATAAAAAGAAATGAGATTCTGATACATGTTATAATGTGAATGAACCTTTAAAACATTATACTAAGTGTAAGAAGTCAGACATAAAAGACCACAACTTACATGTTTTCATTCTTATGAAATCCCCAGAATAGACAAATCCAAAGAGACGGAAAGTAGAATATTGTTTGCCAGGGATTGGGGGGTGGTAAGGAGGCAATGAGAATTGGCTGCTTAGATGTACGCCTTTTTTTTGGAGTGATAAAATGTTCTGGAATTAGATGGTGGTGATAAATGCACAACTTTGTGAGTACACTAAAAACCACTGAATTGTGTATTGTAAAGTGGTAAACTTTATGGTATACAAATTATATTTACTATAGCTGTTTTTATTTATCTTTTTGAGATGGGATCTCACTGTCACCCAGGCTAGAGTGCAGTAATGTGATCTGAGCTCACTGCAACCTTCGCCTCCTAGGCTCAATTGATCCTCCTGCATTAGCCTCCTAAGTAGCTGGGATTACAGGTGTGTGCCACCACGCCCAGCTAATTTTTGTATTTTTTGTAGATACAGAGTTTTGTCATGTTGACTAAGCTGCTCTCAAACTCCTGAGTTCAAGTAATCCACCTGCCTTGGCCTCCCAAAGTGCTGGGATTACAAGCGTGAGTCACTGTGCCTGGCATATTTTTAAAAATTATAAATGCACCTTATTTTTTCATTTTTGAGGGGAAATGCATGAAATATAATTTATCAGAATTATTATGTTTTTATAACAGTACTACCAACAGTGAGTTTGTCTATGAAGTTTCATATTTTATGCATCCTGACATATTGGACCACATCTTGACAATATAATGCATCATGTCCTGATAAAGTCTTGTGATCCCAGAAGCACAGGTGACTGAGAATGAATTAGGATATATAAAAATTGCTTACAAATCCATAAGAAAAACATCTCTAAAAAAGGACAAAAGAAATAATTAGAAAATGTACTCAAAAGGAAACTGGAATGACCAAGAAACATATAACAATGTGTTCAACATCACTAGTAATCCGAGAAGTGCATGTTAAATGCAAAATGAGATAGGCTGAGGTGGGTAGATCACTTGAGGTCAGGAGTTCGAGACCAGCCCAGTCAACATGGTAAAACCCTGTCTCTACAAGAAATACAAAAAAAAAAAAAAAAAAAAAAAAAAAAAAATTAACTGAGTGTGGTGACGGATGACTGTAATCCCAGCTACTTGGGAGGCTGAGGCACAAGAATCACTTGGACCTGGGAGCAGAGATTGCAGTGAGTCATGATCGCACCCTTGCACTCCAGCTTGGGCAACAGAGCGAGAACTCAACTCAAAATAAATAAATAAATATAAAAAAACAAAATGAGATAGGTTTTGGCATCCATTCATCCATCTGATTGACCAAAATTCTATAGGGATACAATACCAAATATTGCTAAGGATATTTAGCATTTATCAATTACTGGCAATGTTATAATTTGGTACAGTCACTTTGGATGAATAATTTGATGAAATCTAGTAAAGTTGACAATGCATACTCCCTATCTAAACAATTGCACACCTAGACCGGGCATACCTACAAGGAGAGATATATGGGACTAGCATATTCATGGCAGTATTTTTTGGTTGTAAACAATCTAAATGTCCACTTATAGGAACATAATAAAGTAGGCACACTGTACTGTAATTATATTGCAGTAAAAAATGAGTTAGAGCCACAGGAATAAACATAGATTCAGTAACATAGAGGAAAGAAAGTAAGATGCATAAAGGCGCACACATTATGAAGCCATTATAACGCTGTTGAAGTGTAAGAAATAGTAAACCAATGTATTGGTTAGAAATTGATGCACAGGTAGTAAAAGTATTATTTTTTAAAAAGTATGTGAATGATAAACACCGAATTAGTATAATGGTTAGCCATGTGAGGAAGGGAGATGGGTGAATTTTAGGATGAGTTCACTTGAAGCTTCGATAATTTCAGTAATGTGTGTTTTATTTTTGTTTTGTTTTTCTTAAGCAAGACGCTAGGTACATGGCTATTTATTATGCATTTTGCATATCTAATCATCTAATTATATAATATTAAGTTTATTTATATGAGGTTTATATACAAAAACCAAAACGAATGATTAGCAAAAAAAAAAAAAAAAAAAAGGGCAATAAACATGGAAACTAGGAATATCATTCAAAGTGTTACCACTCTAAAAATGAACATCACTATCCTTACATGACTTTAGGCTTATGATTCTGACATTGTTTATAGTCCAGAATCTATATTATTTCTCAATTATTTCCTTTTTTAAAATTTCTACTTGGGAATATCCCAGTTTTATCAGTCTCAAACTGCATGGTCCAGTAGTTGCTTATTTCTTGTCTCTTCTTTTTTCTCAGGTCACAAATTAACATTTTCTCCTACCTAGTATGTATCTGCTCCTTCAGAAACAATCTTCCTTATATTTTTATATTATTTTACTCTTCATAGGATATTTGCATGTTTATTATTTCTTATGATATTTTATATGTATTTCTCTTTTTAAGGATGGGAATATAATCATAGAAAGGCTAAGCCATTTTTCCAAAGTCACTTTGCATGCGGTTGAAGCAGGATTAAACTTCAGGTTCTAATTTTTGGTCCACTGGGACACTAACTACTCTTTTCTCCACCAAGTGTCACAGCTTCAATATTTCTGCTCATGCCAAAAGGTGCTCCTTATGGGGGAGGGGATGGGGAACGTGGACGGGGGAAAAGAGGAGCATGTCTGCCTACTCTCACTTAACCAGCTAAAACATTTTGCTTCTTTCCCAGACATCCACTCCTTTTACCTCTCGAAATAGCTCTGCCCCAAGGAAGGAATAGTTGCTAATCTAATTGGTCAGAGCCGTAAGTCATTGGGTGCCATTTTACTAGTGGGTAGGGTCACTATGCATTTAAAGAACGGCACCCACACTCATCACTCATTATCTAATTCTATGGAGTTGTAAAAATGCCCAGGGAGGGCCTGTATCTGTTGGGCAGGTCTATTTATTTGAGCTTCTTCCAGCCTGCAATTTGATGTGTAAGTCAGGCTGAGCTCTGCCCCTCTAACACGGCCATTTCTGATTTAGGGGGTGCTGGCCAGGGAGGGAGGCTCTCTGCCGAGTTCCATTCTCCATTCTGGTTCTGCCAGAGTTCTGCCTTGAGGGGCTGTGAGTGCTTCTCTAGCTGTTCATAAAATGGTATTTTCTCCCTTCTGACTCTTGTTTCTCACATCTATGCGTGGCTTTTATACTTGGGTACCCTGCCTGGTAGGCCAGTGGGTTAGTGGTAGGATTTTCAAAACTCATCTCTAAACTATTAATACCATTTAGCACCCAAATTGGCATATATTGTTCAGCAATGCCTCGCTTCTCAGTGAAAACAAATTGTCATTACTCCCTTTTGCCCTGGCATGACTGGGGAATAAACATTCTCTTTATTTTTCAGGACTCGAGGGTAATATATAATGCTTCCTACTCTGTCCGTTTTACTACCTCTTTTTTTTTTTTTTTTTTTGAGACGAAGTCTTGCTCTGTCGCCCAGGCTGGAGTGCAGTGGTGGATCTCGGCTCACTGCAAGCTCCGCTTCCCGGGTTCATGCCATTCTCCTGCCTCAGCCTCACGAGTAGCTGGGACTGCAGGCGCCCGGCACCACGCCCAGCTAATTCTTTTATATTTTTTGTAGAGACGGGGTTTCACCGTGTTAGCCAGGATGGTCTCGATCTCCTGACCTCGTGATCCACCCGCCTCGGTCTCCCAAAGTGCTGGGATTATAGGCGTGAGCCACAGCAACTGGCCCATTTTACTACCTGTTTGTTTTATCTATTTCACCAGCTACCATAGCTTTATCACATATAACTGTCAGAAAATGACAGTGATAAAAGATAAAAGGAGTTTGATGTGACATAAAAGAATAACTTGAATAGGAGTGAATGTTTTTGGTAAACACAATTGACACTCAGTGATTTCCCTCCTAGAAATAATTCATTTACATTCGTCATAACACCCGATAATAGAAAACACAAGTTTCATCTGCTTTTTTATTTCAATATGATTTAGATTAATGTTAAATAATTGTCAGTATTTCTTTTTTTTTTTTGAGACGGAGTCTCGCTCTGTCGCCCAGGCTGGAGTGCAGTGGCCGGATCTCAGCTCACTGCAAGCTCCGCCTCCCGGGTTGACGCCATTCTCCTGCCTCAGCCTCCCGAGTAGCTGGGACTACAGGCACCCGCCACCTCGCCCGGCTAGTTTTTTTGTATTTTTTTTTAGTAGAGACGGGGTTTCACCGTGTTAGCCAGGATAGTCTCGATCTCCTGACCACGAATCGTGATCCGCCCGTCTCGGCCTCCCAAAGTGCTGGGATTACAGGCTTGAGCCACCGCGCCCGGCCAGTTGTCAGTATTTCTATTGGATTATCTCTCTTAAAATAAAATGCTTTGAAATTATTTGTATATGATTTTGTCTAGCAAATAGAATTTTATCATTGTCAACAAAAGAGAATTACCCATGGCTATGAATGTTCACGTATGGAAAGAGCCCCAGAAAATTGCCTTGATCCCCAATTCCTGCCCACAAGGCTCACAATCAGTTAGAGTAAGAAAATGAGGGATTTAAGCTGATAACTAGTTTTGAGTATTTAAGCCATGTTTTCCTTCAGTAAAATAGACAAAAACTAACATTTAGTGAGCACTTGCTATGTGCCAATCACTGTGTTATATATTTTCTCTATATAGTCTCCCTTTACCTTTACATGCCCAACTGAGCTTAAGTGCTGATAATTTGGGATTTATGAAAATTAAGGATATCTGCTCTTCAAAAGGCATTGTTAAGAGGACGAAAGGACAAACTACAGTGTGGGAGAAAATATTTGCAAATCACATACTGATAAAAGACTTGTATCTAGAACATATAATGAACTCTCAACTCAGTAGGAAAAAACAAACAAATCATTTGGGGAAAATATGGGCAAAAGATTTGAGCAGATAATTCTCCAAAGAATATACATAGATAGGAAAAAAGCACATGAAAAGATGCCCAACATTTTTATTTATCGGGGAGTACAAATTAAAACCACAGTAAGATGCCACTTTACACCTAAAAGAATGTCTAAACTTAAAACACTTGATCATATCAAGTGTTGATGAAAATATGGAAGCACTGGAGCTCTCATACACTGCCAAGTGGGAATACAAAATGTACAACTACTTTGGAAAACTGTTTGGCAGTTTCTTAAAGTTATACAATATGCCTCCTATGTGAATTAGCTATTCCACTCCTGGGTATTGACCCAAAAGAAATGAAAGCATATGTCTTTACAAATACCTGCATATAAATGTTCAAACAGATTTATTTATAATAGCCAAAAACTGAAAACAACCAACTATCCATTAGTAGGCAAAGGGATTTAAAAAAGGACTGTATCCATATAATGGAATATTCTGCAGCAATAAGAAGGAATGAACTATTGATAAATGCAACAAATGCATAAATATCAAGATAATTATGCTGAGCAGAATAATATAGATGAAAAGAGTACACATTGTATCATTCTATAAATATACACATTTATAGAAAGTTCTAGAAGATGCAAACTAATATTTAGTGACAGAAAGCAATCAGGGGTTGCCTGGGACAGAGTTTAAGAAAAGGTGGAATAAGATAGGATTAAAAAGACGTGTGAAGCCAGGTGCAGTGGTTCACACCTGTAATCCCAGCACTTTTAGGAGGCCGAGGCAGGTGGATCACTTGAGGCCAGGAGTTAGAGACCAGCCTAGCCAACATGGTGAAAACCCATTTCTACTAAATGTATAAAAATTAGCCAGGCGTGGTGGTGCTTGCCTGTAATCCCAGCTACTTGGGAGTCTGAAGCATGAGAATTACCTGGACTCGGGAGGCAGAGTTTGCAGTGAGCTGAGATTGCGCCACTGCACTTCAGCCTAGGCAATAGAGTGAGATTCTCTCTGTCTCTCAAAAAAAAAAAAAAAAAAAAAGATCAAGGAAGCATTTTGGGATACGTATATGTTCATGATCTTGATTGTGGTGATGATTTAATGGGTGCAAAAATTATCTAATTGTACATTTTAAATATATGCAGTTTATTGTATGTCCATTATACCTCAATACAATTGTTTTTTAAAAAACAACTATGAGGCCATGGAGGCTTTTGTACATTTGAGCAATAAATGTTATTTGAACTGCCTTAGTACTTTTAAAAGCACCTAAAGATTTAACAGATTTAAGCTGGTAACAAGCTTGGAGGCATTGGGATCACTTTTTATTTTTTATTTTTTGAGATGGAGTCTCACTCTGTTGCCAGGCTGGAGTGCAGTGATGCAACATCGGCTCACTGCAGCTTCCGCCTCCCGAGTTCAAACAATTCTTCTGCCTCAGCCTCCCGAGCAGCTGGGACTACAGAGGCATGCCACCACGACCTCCTAATTTTTGTATTTTTAGTAGAGACAGGGTTTCACCTTGTTGGCCAGGATGGTCTCGATCTCTTGACCTCATGATCCACCTGCCCTGGGCTCCCAAAGTGCTGGGATTACAGGCGTGAGCCACCGCGCCTGGCCGGGATCACTTTTTAAAAGGAGCTTTACATATATATATATATAATGACAATGGAATCCTAGGTTTTGGAAATCTTTATCAATATGATATACAAAAAAAAAAAAGACTTTTCAGTGTTATTGTTTTTGAGACAGGGTCTCACTGTGTCACCTGGAGTACAGTGCCACAATTATAGCTAACTATCTTCTGGGCTCGAGCAGTCCTCCTGCCTCAGCCTCCTGAGTAGTTAGGAGTAGAGGTGTGCACTGCCATGCCCAGCTAATTTTTCTTTTTTTGTTGTTTTTTTAGAGACAGGGTCTCACTATATTGTCCAGGCTGGTCTCAAACTCCTGGTTTCAAGCAGTCCTCCCATCTCCTTGTTATTTTTAAAATTCTTAATGAGATTAGGCATGTTTTCATACATTTATTGACTATTTTATTTTTTCTTTTGTGAATTGCCTGTTTATATTTTTGTTCATTTTTCTTTTTTTTTTCCTTATTGACTTGTAAGGATTTTTTGTTGAGGTAGATTTCAGACAAACTGAGTTGGAGATAATGTACATATAAAAATGTCCAGTAAGTCATTGAAGATGCAGATTGAGGTCTCCAAGGAAAAGAAAACAAATGAGCAAAAGCAAATTACGAAATCAGAGCCCAAGGAAGAAACAGATCCAGTGGAGGCAAAGAAGTATTCAGAGTGACCTGGAAAAACATGTCCTTATATGACCCTTAACCAGTCACACGTCCTTTTACTATCCAATTTAGTGTGCATGCCTGACTGCAGGAAGTCCGTCTTTTTTTTTTTTTTTTTTAGTTTGCCTCCCCAAGTATTTCCAAAAAACCCCAGGGATGCTGAAACATGTCCAAGTGTCTGTTCTTCTAGCTATTATTTTCCTCTTGGCAAACACCAAACTCAGTGCGCCCCCTTGAGGCTAAAAGCTTCCACAGAGTCACTCCCATGCTTTAACTCCAGAACAGTGGGGCTCCTGCAGTGTTGAGTAAGACACCCAGTGACCTTCTGAAGCCCTGGTATCAGAGACGTTTGAACCAGAGCACTGTGAGAGTACATGTTCCCTTTTCTATGTCTGATTTGGCTCTATGTAAAGAGAACTTTGGCCATTTCTCTGAAGATCCAGGAAAATTCATAGATGAGTTTGAGAAATTACCTCTCACCTACAGTTTAACTTGGCAGAATCAGCATGTTTTGTTGTCTCTGTGTTGTACAGTGGAAGAAAAACAATGCTTTTTTTTTTTCCTGAGACAGAGTCTTGCTCTGTCACCAGGCTGGAGTGCAGTGGCACGATCTTGGCTCACTGCAACCTCTGCCTCTTGGGTTCAAGCGATTCTCCTGCCTCAGTCTACTGAGTAGCTGGGACTACAGGTGCACGCCACCACACCCAGCTAATTTTTTTATTTTTAGTAGAGACAGGGTTTCACCATGTTGGCCACGATGGTCTCGATCTCTTGACTTAGTGATCTGCCCACCTTGGCCTCCCAAAGTGCTCGGTTATAGACGTGAACTGCCGTGCCCAGCCAAAACAACACATTTTGGGGACAGCTAGGACCCATGCAGATGAGGTATTGGCTCGTAACCCTAACCATCACGTGTATCAGGCAGGAGGTATAGCAGTTCCAGATCAAGATCCAGGGTGGAACTATCAAAGGTGCAGTGAGGACCCGGGGAGTAGAGATCATATGGTCTCTTGTTTGTTGGAAGGGATGAAGAAATGTATGAAAAAGCCTGTTAACTATGAAAAGGTTAAGGAAGTTTCACAGGGCAAAGACGAGAATCTAGCTTTGTTTCAAGGGGGTTTAGTTGAGGCAATCAGGAAATATACTAACACTGATCCTGCCTCAAGGGAAGGACAAACCCTTTGGGAGTACATTTTATATTCCTGTCCGCCCCTGATATCCACAGGAAACTGCAAAAAGCAGTTATGGGTCCCCAAACTCCTATGGAGCACCTTTTTTTTTTTTTTTTTTTTTTTTTTGATGGATTTTCACTCTTGTTGCCCAGGCTGGAGTGCAATGGCATGATCTTGGCTCACTGCAACCTCTGCATGCTGGGTTCAAGTGATTCTCCTGCCTCAGCCTCCTAAGTAGCTGGAATTACAGGTATGCACCACCATGCCCAGCTAATTTGTTTGTATTTTTAGTAGAGACGGGATTTCACCATGTTGGTCAGGCTAGTCTTGAACTCCTGACCTCAGGTGATCCACCCACCTTGGCCTCCCAAAGTGCTGGGATTACAGGCATGAGCCACTGTGCCTATCCTAGAACAGCTTTTGGATACGGCATTTTAAATTTCTAATAACAGGGACAAAGCAGAGGAAGCAGAAAGAGCAAGAAGGACCTCCCACAAGGTGCAACTCTTGGCTGCAGCCTTAAGCTCACCTCCCACATGGGGTTGCCCTCCTGGCTCTTGGCCTGAACAAGGGAAGCTGAAAGGTAGGAAGCCCAAAGCTGGGTCTCCAAGTCACCATGCCTTGGGCATGAATCAGTGTGCACACTGTAAGAAAACTGGCCACTGGAAGAAGGATTGCCCAGTGTTCCAAAGGGAGCCATCGACACCTGAACCAATGATGGCAGAAATAGCCAGGCAAGCCCAAGAGTGATGGGGCCTGAGACCTTCTGCCACAGCTTCTGTCGGGCAGCTAGCCATATCTCCGGAGGAGCCTCGGTAACCCTTGACGTGGCAGGTAAGAATATTAACTTCCTTCTGGAATGCTGATTCTGTTTTGACCCATTATAATGGGCCTCTGTCACCCCAAAACTGTATAGTCATGGGGATAGATGGACAAGCTCATAGATGACATTCACCTATCCTGTAAGCTCCTCTTAAGGGACTGTGGTTTTCTCCTGAATGTCCCACCCTTTGTTGGGAAGGGATTTGTTAACTCAGCTGAAAATAGTAGTATCTTTTGGAAATCATAAAGCAGACAAGAAACGGTTCCTTCTCCTTTCCTGTGAATGAATATCAGGCTTTGTTGCTAAATGTCCTGATATAATTCTTTAAGCAAGCCAAACTTTGAATCCAGCTACCTATTTGCCTGAACCCACAGGCACCCTAGATCATTCTTGCATACAAGTTATGGAGAAAGTTTACTTCAGCTATCTGGATTTAAAAGACGATCCTCTAGATAATCCTGAGGTAGAATGGTTTGCAGATGGAAGTAGCTTTGTGCACCAGGGAAACAGAACAAAAAAACTGCCCATACCAGGTGCTAATCAGTGGGAAACAGTTAAACATTTGCATGACTCTACTCATTTGGGAAGAGAGTCTCTGTTTCAATTAATGTCTTGGCATTTAGTAGGAAAGGCTTACTTAAAAGAGTAAAACAGGTAACTAACTCAGGCCTGTGAACTGTGTGCCCAGAATAACCCAAAAAACCAGTCTTTACCTCCTCCTCTAGTAAGGCCTGTTCAGCATAGGGGAATGTACCCTGGTGAAGACTGGCAAATAGACTATACTCAGATGTCCCCATGTAAAGTGTCTATTTATTAGAATTTGTTGACACCTTTACCGGCTGGATCAAGGCTTTTCCTACCCGGTCTGAAAAGGCAATTGAGGTTTCTAAACTCCTACTAAAGGAAATAATTTCTAGATTTTGGCTGCCTAAAAGTTTACATAGCGATAATGGCCCATATTTCACAGTGATAATTACCCAAAACACATCTTCAGCCCTAGGAATTCAGTACCTCCTTCACTCGCATGGAGGCCACAGTCTTCGGGGAAAGTAGAAAGAACTAATCAAACTCTAAAAAGGACTCTTGCTAAACTACACCACCAGAAACCTGGCTGTCTTTATTACCTGTAACCTTATTAACCTTAGTAGGCATAGATACTTTCAAGCTACAGAATTATGTGATCAACTTAGGACAAGTGCAAAGCACACTCCTTGAATGTAGAAATCAAAGACTCCCTTCCCCCACTAAGGAAGAGAATCTTGTTGCAACCCAGCCGGGAGACTGGGTCCTATTAAAAACTTGGAAGGAAGGATCCCCAGCAGATCCACTTTCCCCAAAATGGAAGGGACCCTCTTAAGTTCTCCTTAGTACCCACTGCAGTGGAACTTCTGGGAAAAAACAGCTAGGTCCACTTATCTTGAATTAAACCTGTCTCTTAGGAAGTCCCACAGGCCTGTGGAATACAAGAGAGTGATCTCGTTTATTCCTGTGAGCCAATCAGTGACCTCCGACTCCTGTTCAGAAGAAATGAAAGGGATGGATAACATAAAGATATAGATTGGCATTCTACTTTTGCATATAAGTTGGAATCATGCAGAGAGTAACTTATTTACCGAGTGAGCATAGACTTTAGCCTCTCTACATAATCAGACAAACTGTTGGGTATGTGGAGATTTTAACGGCAGCCCAAGGGGGAACTTGTGCTCTGATCAAAACCAAATGATTGTATGTTTCAGACTATTCACATAATATTACCTGGGATATGAAAGCTTTAGATACTCATATCTCTGCCATTGATGCACTATCAGTTGACCCTACATCGGCTTGGTTCCAACAACTGCTTGGCTCTTGGACAGCCTTCCTGTTTATTTTACTTGGAATGATTTTACTTATTTTACTTTGCTGTTGTGGAATATATTGTGGTTGTACTCTTTGTGTAGGAATGCAAGACAAATTTACTCAATGCTTTCTTAAACTGGACACTTATTTATTTATTTATTTATTTATGTATTTATTTATTTATTTATTTATTTTTGAGACGGAGTCTCACTCTGTTGCCCAGGCTGGAGTGCAGTGGCATGATCTTGACTCACTGCAAGCTCCGCCTCCCGGGTTCACGCCATTCTCCTGCCTCAGCCTCGCGAGTAGCTGGGACTACAGGTGCCCGCCACCACGCCCGGCTAATTTTTTTGTATTTTTAGTAGAGACGGGGTTTCACCGTGTTAGCCAGGATGGTCTCAATCTCCTGATCTCGTGATCCGCCCGTCTCGGCCTCCCAAAGTGCTGGGATTACAGACATGAGCCATCACGCCAGGCCTAAACTGGACACTTATTAATCTTCCAGGTATCACCTTTTGTTGGAACTCGGAGTTACGAATGACTTTCATCATACCAATGCTGTCTGACTGAGCTTCTCTCTACCCTGAATGCAAGAGACCCTAATAGGCAGGAATATAATCGCCCCTATTCAGCCTGAAGAAGTTGCAGAAGACAGATCTGCATCCTTCTGCAACCCTTAGGATTAAGGGTCCTGTTGTAAAGGGTTGGGGGAGATACGGCAGAGGAAGTCAGAGTTTGAACCAGAGCAACTCTAACTTGAATGAGGGCTAGGAAGATGAGGCTGGGACTTGCTGGGCTGCATTCTCAGAAAGTTAGGCATTCCTAGCCCCTAGATATTTATGGTTAAGAGAACAGATTAATATTGTTTACTAAACAGTAACAATTGGGAGTATCTGGTATCCTGATATCTGGAGAACAAAGACTTGGGAGTGTCTGGTATCCTGATATCTGGAGAACAAAGGCATACCTAATTTTGCTTTGAAGATAATAATGTCCGCCGGGGGTGGTGGCTCACACTGTAATCCCAGCACTTTGGGAGGCCGAGGCAAGCAGATCACGAGGTCAGGAGTTCGAGACCAGCCTGACCAACATGGCGAAACTTCGTCTCTACTAAAAATACAAAAATTAGCTGGACGTGGTGGCGCATGCCTGTAATCCCAGCTACTCAGGAGGCTGAGGCAGGAGAATCACTTGAACCCAGGAGGCAGAGGTTGCAGTGAGCTGAGATCACACCACTGCACTCCAGCCTGGGCAACAGAGTGTGACTCCGTCTCAAATAATAATAATAATAATAATAATAATAATAATAATAATATTGATCCTTGCAAAATATAGTAATTAAGAAAATCAATCCTTTATCACAAACCCTTGTAGCAGAACACATCTCCCCACATATACAAGCATTGTGCCTAGGGTGGATGCGTTCCTTCTCTTACTGTCAGGAATGTCCTACTCTATCTATGGAATAGCTGCCCTCTCACCATTTTACTTTCTTAATAAACTTGCTTTTTTGCACTGCAGACTCACCCTGAATCCTTTCTTGCACGAGATCCAAGAACCCTCTCTTGGGATCTGGATCAGGACCCCTTTCCTATAATACTGGCAGTCTGGAGATGTGTGCCCTAACCAGGCCATACTCCCGTTGCCCTGTGACCATCCATGCTGTGGCTACTATTGCTGAAGCTGAACCTCAAGGTTACTGTTAAATAGGGTAAGCCAAATAACTGTGGCTCAAGCTGGGCCACCTGCTCTAATTATTACCACAAGGGTTATTGCAGATCCCAGCAAAGGCTATGGTCATTCCTTATGATGTACTCTTTGGAGAGATGTATAATTTGTTGGCTAATGGGTCAACACCAAAAATGGCCCAGCCTTACCACTTTCAAACTCTTTTGGTTCATGTAGGTATTTCCTTGGGCCCCCAAACTGCCTTCAGGATGGCTGCATTGAGAGCAGATTGACTAATGGATCCAGATGCAAGGTTCACTTTTCCCAGCTGACCTTCTAGCCTGCCTTTTTCCTGTTTTCATGGTAAAGATTTCCCAGGATCTTGCTGCTCTTTCCTGTTGCCTAATTTGGGTTAGGCCACCAAAGTCCATCAAACAAATTTGACTCATTTGGACTTGGGATGCAAAAAGACAAGTTCTCACTTCCATTCCCCTCAAGAGTACCCTCATGTGTTGAAGGCTCTGATCGACACACATCCTAATTCCCAGCAGCATCTAAGTTTCCTCAGCAATGGATACGTTTGGGGGTGGGAGGAGATGTCTAAAGCTATCAGAATGTCCTGTTGCATCACAAAAGCACCTTCTCACTCTCTCAGCCAGGCAAAGGTAACTTGAAGGGTTGAGTCCCCAGCAGAGGCGGATTTTCTATGATGTTAATGAAGCTTACGTGTCACTTGCTCTGGCTCCTTCCAAGTGACGGGAAGGATCTTACAATGTGTTCGCAAGCTTATATGTTTTTGTAAAATTTGTGAAAGTAAGAAATCTTGTGGCCGGGCGCCGTGGCTCACACCTGTAATCCCAGCACTTTGGGAGGCCAAGGTGGGTGGATCACGAGGTCAGGAGATCGAGACCATCCTGGCTAACACGGTGAAACCCCGTCTCTATTAAAAAATCAAAAAACTAGCCGGGCATGGTGGCGGGTGCCTGTAGTCCCAGCTACTCGGGAGGCTGAGGCAGGAGAATGTCATGAACCCGGGAGGCGGAGCTTGCAGTGAGCTGAGAGTATGCCACTGCACTCCAGCCTGGACGATGGAATGAGACTAGGTCTCAAAAAAAAAAAAAAAAAGATATCTTGTATTCTTTCTCTTAAAGAAGTTATCTCCCCCCAATTATATAAACTTTATGCTCCTCAAAATCTGGATCCATCCCTGATTTCTGGCAAAACTTTGTGAAAAGTTGTTTGTTGTTTTAACTAAAAGGAAAAATGGCATAAAGAACCCAGCTGACCTAATAACATTTCTCCTTCTACTTCTTACTAGCTGTGTGATGCAAAGAGTGTTACTTAACCTCTCTGAACCTGAGGTTCCCAACTAGAAAATTGAGATAATAGTGTATGTCATGGAGTATTGCTGTAGGAATCTATTATTACCATCAGGGATACTGCAGATGGGATCATATAGTACCTAATATGGTGTTTGTCACATAATAGATAATCAAAAGTATTGTGTGTTATTGTGGTAATTATTACTTTGTTAACTGTATGAACATCTACCTTGGAGGACTGGAAACTTACATTGCATATTTCCCACATTCCTGTTTATTCTCATGTTGTACCTAGACCTGATTAAACAAAGCCTTGAACATGAAGGAGGAAGCCAGAAGAACTGGGCTCAGCTTTGAACTCTTAACTGAGTAATTAAATTGCCAAGCACTATTATCTCCTTGCAGATCTCAAATTTGAGGTATTCTGGGTAATTACATTGCCTTGCCTTTATATATATAGATATGAAATCTCTAGATAGATAGATAAATTTTTTTTTTCAGACATGGTCTTTCTCTGTCACCCAGGATGAAGTACAGTGATGTGACCACAGTTTACTGCAACTTTGACCTCCCAGGCTCAAGGGGTCCTCCAACCTCAGCCTCCTGAGTAGCTGGGACTACAGGCATGTGCCACCACAACTGGCTAATTTGTGTGTGTGTGTGTGTGTGTGTGTGTTTATAGAGATGGGATTTTGCAGGCTGATCTCTAACTCCTGGGCTCAAATGATCCACCTACCTTGGCCTCTCAACTTGCTGGGATTACAGGTGTGAGTCACCCTGCCCAGCCCAACATTATATTTTTAAAAATTCATATGTAGTCAAGAAGTCTAGAAAATGTCCTTCATAACCATGCACTTTTGGGCTAAACCTTAAAGGGAAAAATCTGACACTGAAAGTATAATATAAGAGTCAACATTCTTTCAGAGGTGATTGTAAAAGGGCAAGTTGGTGGTCTTCAGCTTGTAAGTCGATATGTCAGTTCAAGTGCCTGTGCCCAGAAATGGAGCAGTTCTTTTATTTTCCAATTAAAGAGCCAAACATTTTAAGTCGTCCAACTTCATCCAATTCTTAAGTTGAAAAGAGTTGAAAAGAGTATAATTTAGTCATATCCTCAATTTAAAAGATGTAAATTGTATATTAATGCATAGATGCTCTAATGAAAAAGGTTCAGGAATGAAAGGCAGTACCGTATCTCAAGGACCCTCAAGGAATTATTTAGGTTGATACATTTCTTATAATTACTTAGTTGGCTGTTTGCCTGTGGGTCATACACTAATTTGCTGTAACCACAGCTAGTAACTGAAATGCTGTTTTAGTTAAAGAAGATAACGTGACGGTGAATCCTTCTATGAAAGGATTTCAGTCCAAGGCATTTAATTCTGCTTCAGATTTGCTAGATGAATGTTAAGTGTTGTATCTCCTGAGTACTTAAAATATGTACAGAGTATCTCACAGCCATCTTGATTCAAGTGTATAAATATTTATGCAAAGCACTAAGCTAGGCTGGGTGCTGTAATTGATTGCAAATGGAAACTTTTCTCATTATGTAAATTAGCAAATGATTTGCTTCCTTCTATTAACTTTGCTGTTTGAAGTCATTTTTTAGTAATTTATTTAATAAAAAGAATTAGTGTCTATTGCCATAAACTACCCAACACAGTAGACACATAAATGCTGATTATATCAAATCATTAAGTGCTAAGGGGAATTTTGGATGTAAAAGATATGATCTCTGTTCCCTAGTACTTTCCAAAGTTGATGTCCAAATCCCAGTTGAGTGGACTGGGCAGTGATGGTTGCCAGAAGGGCATAGCACCTAAGGCAGACTAAAAGTTGTGGCCAGAGTGATGATACAGGTGCCAGATATTGAGTTTGCACTATGTGCTAGACACTGCACTAAACAATCCACATTCATTATTTCATTCAATGGGAAGAAAAATATATGATATAGAGAATACTATCACCCCTGTTTTACAGATGAGGAAACTGAGGCTTCGAGAGATTCAGCAATTTGCCTTAGGACACAGTGGTAGAAAGTGGCAGGCCATCTGACTCTGGAAGTCCACACTGTTTCCTATTATACTAACCCTGAATAGAGAGGTAAGTATTTCTCCAAAAGTATCAGGCACCTATCCACTGAGTGGACCTGGGACCCTCGGGGTAATTGGACCTTATATGACCACCCTGTGCTGTGGCTCCTCTGGTCCCCTGTTGCAGCCATTCCTGCCTGCCTGCCCTCCCAGCACTGACTTGGTTCCATAGTTGTGACTTCCTCTCTTGCCTAACCCTGGATGAGAAGTCAGGACCCCAGCTTAGCTCTCAGCTCTTACCTACTTGGTTGCTCTCCTTGCCTGCCTAAGCCAATGCTTTATAAATCACTCGGTCTCAGTTTTTAAAAATTTAATTTAATTTAATTTAATTATTTTTATAACAATGCAAGAATGGCCTGATACCCCTCTGTAACAACTTCTGCCATCCTATGCCCTGGGATCTTCAGGAACAGACAGTGAGGCTCCTTTCTGCCAGCTTTTTCTCCCACATGCTTATAGAGCAAGTCTGTGAGCCTTTTGCCTGGCTTCTCAAGTCAGAATGAGTGAACTGTAAATATGATTAACAATTAGCCTTAACCTTAGCCTTTCTGTTATCCAAAGGCAAATCTACTTGAAATATAAATGTGGAGAATCTGCTTTCTTCTCCTGCTTTATCTCTCACCAACTTCCTATGCCCCTGGCTCTTGCCCTTGATGCTCCAGCCAACTGGATTATCATCACCAACCCACGGTACTATTTTTGGCTTCTGGGTCTTAGTATCTGTTGCTTGCTTGGCTGGTGCTAGCTCTGCTTGTTTGTCAGGTCTAATCTCAGATGTTTCCCCTTTCAGGAAATCTTCCCAGATTCTATCTGCATGCTAAAACAAACAAACCCTAAGTTACTTTCCCCTCCTTTGTGCTTCCCTATCTGAACAACTAAGTAGTGTTTTACTTCTTTGTTTACACATCAGTCTCCTCCATTGGGATAGTCTTTTTAGCTTTGATAGCTGTAATTCTAACAACTAGTACAGTGTGTCTGGCATAAACCAGATGCTTGATCAATAGTTGTTGAAGGAGTGAATTAGTTTGTTAATCTTATTTCACTTCATAGGTCAAGTTGGCTGGAGGAAGTATGCACTTTTTCTAAATGTATTCCCATTGAGCATCAGCATTCTTGTCCAGTTCGTCTTAAGTATCCATCTGCTGCCCCTCCACCCCACTCCACTTTTTAAAGGATAATTGTGTTCTCCTGAGCTTATAGAGTATTTCTTTTCATCCTTCCTTATTGTCCTTCCCCTACCTGCAAACACACACGAGAGTGGCCCTGAAAAGTCAGTGGAAACTCTTCTCCCCCACTCCCTTCTTACTGGGGACTTGTGGACTAGGCATTCTAGGTAATTCCTTACAGCTTCTCTAGACTTATTTTCTACCCTCTTCCCCTCTGTATTTCCACCTACCTTTCCCCACTCTCTCTATTCCGTGAGCATTTCCAACAATAGACTAAACAAACAGATGAATTACGAAACAATGAATTTCTGAACCGCCAAATAGGGCAAGCACAATTCCCAAGTATTTCATTGCTGGAATTCATTCCATGCCATTCCCCAACATTTAAAATCTATTGGGAAATTGTTTCATAATGGTGAGGAAATGGTTCAAAAAGACATCCTTTTGACCTGGAAGGATAGCAGAACATATTGAAAATACATATAGAACATATTGAAAATACATAGAAAAATTGCCTGCAAGCCAAATTATAAACCAAATCGCTAACATTGGTTATATAGGGGATGGGAAACATTGAAACAGAAATAAAAAGGGAAAAAATATTCTCATAACCCTTCAACATAAGCTCTTCTTATTTTAAGTTTTATTACCTGTTTTAGGGAAACAAATAAGGGGTAACAGATATAGCAAAAATAAGGAAGTTATAAATATTGCAAAGTTCTTTCAGAAAAGGCTCCTGGGTCCATTGCTTTTGGCACAGAGCTTTGGCATTTTACTATATTAAGACTTCGGTATTTTACTATATTAAGACTTTGGTATTTTGTTATCTAAATGGGCCAGGGCAGGTCATTTGCTGTGTCTTTCCTTTCTGGTTACAGTTAGCTGATGAGAGGCTGGAGAGGAGAGGCCTGGGGTGCTGCCGTCAACAGAAATCTCTCTTGGTCCCAACCATGAAGGTATCAAAATAATCAAGGAAGTGGTACTCCTGGGGCAAATGTTAAGATGGCTCCCTCCTGCTGCAGACAGCTTAGGAGCTAAAAAGAAAGTGACCCAGATCAAGTACCTGCGAGCTTGTTAGTTTTTATGGACTGAAGGACAGGTAGTTATATCAGATAATGTGTGGAAACAAACAATACAGAACTTTAAAAGCAAAGTCTCTGAACAAAGTTAAAACATTATAATGTGTCAAAGTTTTATTTAAACTACTAGTGAGGGAACTGGAAATTAGACAACTAGACAAAAGAATTAGCTTTTCCAAATGCTTACACACACGCGCGCGCACACACACACACGTATCCAGTAAGCAAAAGAAAATATTTGCTAATTTAGATATAAAATTGGCTAACATTCTACAGGGCAATAAAACTATAACATCTTTGGGGGTAATTTATCTAAAGCCTGTAAAACATACCACCTGATCAAATCCTTCAGGGTGACCTCTAACTTTACAACACTGTAACACTGTTGGCCCTTTTATAAGTTGTGGGTTGTTAGTCAAATATACTTTGTAAACAAAGTTACAGTGCACACTAGAATCAGAAAGAATGAACCAGAACTACGTGGTTTGACTCCACTTCTGGGCTAGAGAGTCTCCTTTCAGTATTAACTTTGGAAATTTTCCAAGTTTATCTTTGAAAGGGAGCCAATATTCTTTTACACCACAATTGCTAGAATTGTATATAAAGCAGGAAAAAGGCTCCAGGAGTCATGTCTAGGGATTCAACCCATAACTTTAGTATTTGGCATGTGTGGAATCTGTTTTTGGCTGCCTAGAAACCTTTTTTACTCACCAGCTAGTTCCTCACTGAGTTCTATTTAGCAAAATGATCATTCCCTTTCTATAATAGCTGCCTTCACAACCAAAGCTGCTTCTCTTAAATGCAAGAGTCAGAGAACTGTTGGTGAAACAGGACCAAGAGAAATCTTGGTGCCAGAGATTATTTTTTCCCCTCTTTACCTTTGTATCCACATTCCTAACAAAGAACCTGGCATAGCAGGCGTTTAGTAAATGAAGTAAGCATATACAAACGTAGCTAAACTATAAATACTTCTAGCTGACGAAGTTTACCTAGTGCTGGAATGTGATGAGATTGGATAAATGGAGTTTGTTAATTGCCTATTTGAATTTCAGTATCTTTTCAGAAAGTAGGAAAACTAGATATTGTGTTAACTTCACCTTTATGTCTTTGATCATGTAAAATATTTTCTAAATTTCTTCATTCCTCTCTTTCTATATATAGATAGGTTGGTAGGTAGATAAACAGAGACAGAGCGAGACTTTGTCTAAAATTTAAAAAAAAAAAAAATTAAGACAGAGTCCTGCCCTGTCACCCAGGCTGGAGTGCAGGGGTGCAATCTCGGTTCACTGCAACCTTGGGTTCACTGCAACCTCTGCCTCCCGGGTTCAAGCGATTCTTGTCCCTCAGCCTCCCAAGCAGCTGGGACTACAGGCACACACCACCAAGCCCAGCTAATTTTTTGTATTTTTAGTAGAGGCAGGATTTTGCCACATTGGCCAACCTTGTCTCAAACTCCTGGTCTCAAAAAATCCACCCACCTTGGCCTCCCAAAGTGCTGGAATTATAGGCATGAGCCACCATGTCTGGCCCTTTCCTCTATATTTGTGATGATGAGTTTCCAAAATTTGTCTCCTAAATGCTTCAAGAGAGATAGTAATTTGAATGTGTTCCCAAATTTGGCTGGTTTGTGATTTTTAAAAAATAATTTATCTCCTTTGGGGGCAACATTAAATTCTCAGTTAATAGAAATAAATGTAGCACTTTGTTGCTTCATAGTCAGTTGGCATTAACTGCTACTTTCTTCAGACTAGTAAGGAAGAAGCTATTTTCTTTTCTTTTCTTTTTTTTTTTTTTTTGAGACGGAGTCTGGCTCTGTCGTCCAGGCTGGAGTGCAGTGGCCGGATCTCAGCTCACTGCAAGCTCCGCCTCCCGGGTTTACGCCATTCTCCTGCCTCAGCCTCCCGAGTAGCTGGGACTGCAGGCGCCCGCCACCTCGCCCGGCTAGTTTTTGTATTTTTTAGTAGAGACAGGGTTTCACCGTGTTAGCCAGGATGGTCTCGATCTCCTGACCTCGTGATTCGCCCGTCTCGGCCTCCCAAAGTGCTGGGATTACAGGCTTGAGCCACCGCGCCCGGCCGGAAGAAGCTATTTTCAAGACTAGCATATAATAATCTCAGTTAATGGACACTTTAGTATTTCCACAAAATGTATACCAGCATTCAAGTATATTCTTTTCCTAGTGACACAGTCTTGGGAAGAATCTTATCATCACACAACAGCATTTAACTGTTTTGTGTGTGCTTTTGTGTGTGTGTGTCTGTGTGTGTGTGTGTGTGTGTGTTAGAGAGAGAGAGAGAGAGAGGGAGAGAAAGAGAGAGAGAATGAGATCTTAAATGTTCGATTGCCTTTGAGAAACAATCTAGATTTGATCCCAGGTCACATGAGTTCTGTGCTAAGGCACAAGCAATCCCCCTTTTCCCCTCTGGCTGCCTTACAAGAAGACTGGAGGGTGCCTGAGCCTTCTAACTCAGATTTGGCTGTATTTCACACTGATAGGCAGGTTTTAGATCCCACATCATTCCAGTCCTCTAGGTGGGGCAGGATGCAATTTTCATCTCACAAAACCTGCAACTTAAAGAGCGGAAAAAAAGGAAACACTCTAAAATCAAGCGATACCTTCAATTCCATCAGGATTTGGGAGAAAAAAAAAAAAAAATCAAGTGATATCTGATACAGGCAAAGAGAAAAATTTCACAGTGAAAGTAGGTGTATTTCCTGCGTTAGAGAAAGCTCCAGGAAATTGTAAGCCACAATTCCAGTGTCCTTTGAGACCACTGACATCTTTCTGTCCCTGCCAAGTGGGAGGTTAAAATGAATATTTTACTTCTCCCAGTGGACTGGGGTCCATTTGAACCCGGGGGAATGGAGATCGATCAAGACAGAATGCTTGACTTTTCTTCTTCATGGTTCATATCTTCTGTCTCTAAAGAGATATTCCTGAATCCTTGTGGCTTCCTACCCTCTTCTTTTCTTTGGTTATATGTAAATAACTATACACACGAGATAAAAGCAAGGAAACGGGTTACAGGTAAAATACAACGTTTCTTTTATAGCCCTTCCCCAAACCTTTCCTCATTGCATCTGGAAACCTATATCTGTGTGTGTGTGTGTGTGTGTGTGTGTTTGTTTGTTTGTTTTTTATTTTTATTTTTATTTTTATTTTTTTTGAGACGGAGTCTCCTCTGTCGCCCAGGCTGGAGTGCAGTGGCTGGATCTCAGCTCACTGCAAGCTCCGCCTCCCGGGTTCACGCCATTCTCCTGCCTCAGCCTCCCGAGTAGCTGGGACTACAGGCGCCCGCCACCGCGCCCGGCTAGTTTTTTGTATTTTTTAGTAGAGACGGGGTTTCACCGTGTTAGCCAGGATGGTCTCGATCTCCTGACCTCGTGATCCGCCCGTCTCGGCCTCCCAAAGTGCTGGGATTACAGGCTTGAGCCACCGCGCCCGGCCGTTTGTTTGTTTTTTAATGAGCCTAGCATCTTTTCTTTAGCAGAAACACAGTAAGAAATCTTAGAGGTCAGTGAAACCCCGGACTATAAGAAAAGTAGGGCATAGCAACTTAATATGCTTGGGAAAATCAGTATGAACTCCGGACTTTAAAAATACATATTTTCTAGCCCTGTGACTTCTCAAATGAACCAGCAGCCGCAGCAGGGGCACTCATTCACCACCAACTCTCTTGTAGACTTACAAGGTCCAAATTTTGGTCTTTGATACTTTTCTCCACTAGAAGGAGCCTGAACTCCTTGAACTGTGGTAGTTTCCAAGACATGAGACAGGAAAACAAAACAAACAAACAAACAAAAACCCAAAAGGGTCCGGAAATAGTCTTCTATTGGTAGAAAACAAGGATTCTTAAAAAAAAAAAAAAAAAAAAAAAGAATTTAGCAGCTGGGCATGGCATGGTGGCTCATGCTTGTAATCCCAGCACTTTTGGGGGCTGAGGTAAAAGGATTGCTTGAGCCCAGGAATTCAAGACCAGCCTGGGCAACGTGGTGAGACCTTGTCTCCACAAAAAATGCCACAAAATTAGCTGGGCGCGGTGGTGTATGCCTGTAATCCCAGCACTTTGGGAGGCCAAGGTGGGCGGATCATGAGGTCAGGTGTTTGAGACCAGCCTGACCAATATGGTGAAACCCTATCTCTACTAAAAATACAAAAAATTAACCAGGCATGGTGGCGTGAGCCTGTAATCCCAGCTACTCAGGAGGTCGAGGCAGGAGAATTGCTTGAACACGGGAGTCGGAGGTTGCAGTGAGCTGAGATCGTGCCACTACACTCCAGCCTGGGCGACAGAGTGAGACTCCATCTCAAAAAAAAAAAAAAAAGAAAAGAAAAAAAAGAAAAAAAGAAAGAAGAAAAATGTGGATATCAAACAAGAGAATGATGAAGACAAATAGATTTGTTCAAGTCTTATTAATGGAAGTAATTAGTAAATTAGTAAATAATGAATAAGTGGGTAGCTTTTTTTTCAATTATGTGTCTTGCTAAAGGACTATTTTTAAAAGACAGTATTGTATCTATATGACTCTCTTGGGTAGATATAAAATAAATCCATGTGAAAGATTTTACTTAATTCATTAATTTTTTTTTTTTTTTTTGAGACAGAGTCTTGCTCTGTTGCCCAGGTTGGCATGCAGTATTGCATCTTGACTCCCTGAAACCTCTGCCTCTGGGGCTCAAGTGATTCTCCTGTCTCAGCCTCCTGAGAAACTGAGACTACAGGCGCATGCCACCATGCCAAGCAATTTTTTTTTGTATTTTTGGTAGTGACAGGGTTTCACCATGTTGTCCAGGCTGTTCTTGAACTCCTGGCTTCAAGAGATCCACCCACCCTGGACTTCCAAAGTACTGGGATTATAGGAGTGAGCTACCATGCCTGGCCAGATTTTACTTAATTCATTAATTAACCAGGGAACCAATGCTATGTTACTACTTGGTCAAAGGAGGATTTAAAGAATCACCTATATATAAGCAATAAGGAATGCCAAGATAAATTTACAAATAAATGCAAAATGAATCTATCCACAAGGCAATAATTAAGTGCATTCCACTTTAGTTTGCTTTTCTGTAGACAAGAATCCATTGTACTACTATCAGTTCACTACAACTTACAGAGTTATAAAATAGTTCAAAGACAATGAAACCTAGAAAAGTGTGCTAGACAGGGCAGCCAATAATTTTTTGTTGCCTTTCAAAATCTTTTACAATTTTTCCTGACAGCCTGTTTATGAAGTATAGAAAGATTTTTATTTTATTTTATTTTTCTGAGATGGAGTCTTGCTCTTGCTGCCCAGGCTGGAGTGCAATGGCACGATCTTGGCTCACTGCAATTTCTGCCTCCCGGTTCAAGCAATTCTCCTGCCTCAACCTCCTGAGTAGCTGGGATTACAGGCTTGCACTACCATGCCTGGCTAATTTTTGTATTTTCAGTAGAGATGGGGTTTTTCCATGTTGGTCAGGCTGGTCTTGAACTCCTGTCATGATCTGCCCGCCTTGGCCTCCCAAAGTGCTGGGATTACAGGCGTGAGCCACTGCACCTGGCCAGAAGGGTCTTTATTTCTGTGTCTGTGTACAGGAAAGAATAAACAGGGAGTGTCAAAGAAGTAGACATTGTTTCAAGAAAGAGAACAATTGATCGACACTAGTAGGCAAATGAAATAGCCAGGGAAGTGAAGGTTTGACAGTTAATCAGCAGATGTAATAACCATGCAGGAAGATAATGTGTTCCAAGAAAATAAAGGAGCCAGATACCGCAGAGGAATTAGCTACGTAGAGTCAGTCCCTTACCACCCAGGAGAAGATATTCCTACATTTTTGCTATGCAAAGTACTTGCATGGTTCAACAACCAGTAGCACTGGCATCTCTTAATCTCAGGCCCTACTCCAGCTTTACTAAACCAGAGTATATATGTTAACAAGATTCTCAGGTGATTTGCATGCACCTTGAAGTTTGCAAAACCCTGAACTAGATATGCTACCTATTATTATGAGATATTCATGAGACAGAAGTCTCCCTTTATACCTTCGGGCCAGACCATCATATTAGAGTGGCAGGACTATTGGTTAGGTACTGGCAGACATAGAAAACATGAGATAATTTATCATTTTGTAAAGAGAGACCATGCATTGGAAAATTCAAATATATAAGAAAGGCAATTGATTAGAAGCAAAAGTGAGTATTAGTTGTAATAGAAGTTTAATTTAAATTCTAGTAATTTGGGGATGAATTATTTTGGGCTGTGTGATCAGATTCCAAATCCAATGGAGAAACAGTCATTTAACCACCCAAATCCTGCAGTGCTGGTGATCAGTATAACATTGCATGAATGCTTTGTCTCTAGTTTAAGTTGTTTAAAACATTTACCTGCTATGTTAAATTTGTGATTTTAAAGTAATTATTTAGCATATAATTAAAGAAGTTTATAATCAGTGTTTGAATAGCTGGGACATTTTTTTTTTTTTTTTTTGAGACGGAGCTTCGCTCTGTCGCCCAGGCTGGAGTGCCGTGGCATGATCTTAGCTCACTGCAAGCTCTGCCTCCCGGGTTCATGCCATCCTCCTGCCTCAGCCTCCTGAGTAGCTGGGACTACAGGCGACCACCACCACTCCTGGCTATTTTTTTTTTGTTTTTTTTGTATTTTTAGTAGAGACGGGGTTTCACCATATTAGCCAGGATGGTCTCGATCTCCTGACCTTGTGATCTGCCCGCCTTGGTCTCCCAAAGTGCTGGGATTATAGGCGTGAGCCACCACGCCCGGCCATAGCTAGGAAGTTTTAAGTTGTTAGATCTGTGATTTGGTTTATCAGTTGTATGAATAGTATATGTTTACAGTAACTGTTTAATATTTAAAGAAATATTAATTGCTTAATGTATCAGTCAGGTTTTTGCTGCAATATTGATATATGAAAAACTCCCAAATTACTTCTTTTATATTCCTGACCTGCAGGTAGGCTGGGGAGGGTTCTCCTTCAGTCTGTGAGTTGAGTTTAGTATGTTTTACATGTTTCTATTCTGGGACCAGTGATTACCTAGGGTTATTCTCATGGCAGATGGCAGAAGAGTAAGGGAGGAGAATGGAAATGTGATGGCTAAAAACGGACATGTTCTCTTTTCCACCCACATTCCATTGTCTAAAGCAAGAGATGTGGCCAAGCCCACCATCAAAAGAGTAGAATGCCTGGGCATGGTGGCTCCTGCCTTTAATTGCAGCACTTTGGAAGGCCAAGGTGGGAGGATTGCTTGAGCCCAGGGGTTTGAGATCAGCCTGGGCAACATAGGAAGGCTCCATATCTAAAATAAATAAATAAATAAATAAATAAATAGCCAGGCATGATGGCATATGCTTGTAGTCCCACTTACTGGAGAGGCTGAGGTGGGAGGATCACTTGAGCTTGAGAGGCTGAGGCTGCAGTGAGCTATAATCTGAGCCACGTACTCCATCCTGGGTGACAGAGCAAGACCTTGTCTCAAAAAAAAAAAAAAACAAAACAAAATAATTCAAAGGAGTAGAATGCTCTACCTGCAGTGAACCATGCAAAGCTGGGGAGGGAAAGAATTGTGAGTAAATAATGTAATCTCCCACTCTTAATAAATCTATGAGATTAAAATATTAGATATATAAGTGCAAATAGTCATGATCATTCTTCATGCACAAAAGCCTCACATGAATGACTTTATAGAAAACTTCTGAGTCATGAGAGAATCTTTTGCTTTTTGGGGTCAAATGCAATATAATGTGAACTTATTATTTATTTGAGTATTTTTATAGCAGGGTTGCAAAATTACTTGTGATACAGAAATTTAGAAGAGATTTAATTTCGTTGTTTTATCTATAGCTTATTTAGTCTTGTGACCTGGTAGGTGGTGGGAAAGAAAAACAAAACCAAAAAACACAAATTAATCTGGTTTAAAATGTATTCTGATCTAGTCATGTAACTCTCAGGTTCTAGGACTTCTCCCATTTTCACCCCTTATTTGCCTTCCTACCTGGAAGTACATGGGGGAGGGGTACAGTTTATTGTATTCTTATGATATAGGGTGGGAAGAGGAGTCTCTATAGCCTTAATCTTGGTTCTTGAGTGTGCATTGATTAGTGCCTATTGAAGTTCATGCAAGTTTTGGCATTAGACTTCAATGGCTGCTAAAGTTGTCTAGTTTTTCCTGGTTTAGTCAACGCCTAGTCACCCTTCCTTGTTGGCTTGGCCTACCTTCAGCTCTCTCTGGCTATAGACCTTTCTGAATCTCTCCCTTATCCAGACCCCAGTCAGGCTATTCATCCTGAAGACTTTTGCTGTGGGATCATCTATCCCAGTGCCACAGCAGGCCCCATGGCAGGTTTGTGGCTTTCAACTCCATGTCCATGTTACATAGGTACCAAAGTAGGCTTTGGAGTGCACATTAGGATCATTCTCTCTCTTTCTCTCGAGGACCTTATCAACTCCAGTCTCCTAATCGTGCCAGGAAATCTCATGTTGAGGTGAAGACACTTGGCAGAACTGACCTGGAATCTCAAATGGACAAAATGACCACCTTGGAGCACAAGTTTCTCACCATCCACCTTTCCCTTCCCCTGTTTCCTGTTTTCCTTCTTGCCATTCCCTGAACAGCAAGAGGGGGGTTTTCTTTTGCTTCTCTTCTATCACATCCTGTTTCTACCACAGAGTGGGAAGCTTCTTGGCAAAATGTCATGGGCAAAAGAGGAAATCTCTATGATTTAGATTGCCAAGTCTGGCTCCTAACATGTGAAGTAGGAGTCAAAGAGATGTGGAAAATCTTCTCTTTCACCATAACAGTTGTCTCATTACAAAATCCTACTTTACATGCCAGATGCTGACTATTGCCTCTTTCATTCCTAATTACTACCCTCCCCCCGAATCACACAGACAGATGCTTTGAACTCTTTAAAGAGAAGATCGTGACTAGGAAAAACAAAAGAGAAAAGCATGTGAATTTTTCAAAACACTGCTGCTGTTACACCAATACTTTACATTTGTCAGGGCATGAGTTGAATAGCATTTCAGAAAATCAGAAATGTTTCCATCTTTAGGTCAATAACCTTCTTAAGGCAACATGGTGGAGAGGAATCTGAGATATACCTGACAGCCATGGAGTTTATGTTTTTTGTGTATTTGGGGTTTTTTTTGGGCATCCAGGAGTGATAAGAATTATCCAAGAATAGGAAAGAGAAATAAATTTGTCATCATCAAATTACCTATCATTACGGGCTAAGCAATAGGAATTCTTGTCCTGTTTATCATCCTCCCTTCGTTGTTGATGAAAAGATTTGCATTGTCATGATTCCTGTGCCATCTCTCTGTGGTGAGACCATAAGATATACAGCTTTAGGATAATAAGCTGCCACTCTGGCATTCAGTCTCTCAGAAGGACATACATCTCTTCTACCAGTCATCTGGGAAGATTAGGATCTTGATTAAGAGTACTGTGGTAATCAGAGCCCTAATTCACAGTGTTAATGCCACTCGCTTTTCAGTGCTTTCACGAAATGGAAACCATGTCATACACATCATTCAGCTTATAAAATCCTAGCCAGAGTAGAGTTTTGTAGAATTTTCTGTAGGAGGATTCAAACCAATCTCTACCTCCATTAGGACTTGCCAAAATCTGGAAGATCAGCTGATTTGTCCAATGAGAGGGAAAGGTCATACCTACTACTTCTATTCTCTTACTGTGCTGGCACCTGGGGTTGGTAGATATACCTTGATAACAAAACACTTTGATAGCCTCCTTGTGGAGTGATACTCTGAGAGTTACAGCCTTTTTCGTAGAAGATATTGTTCTTTCATCTCTCTACCTGGACCTTTAAAGTCTTTTTAAAACTCAGAATCATATTAATATAAACTTTATGGGACAATCCAGACTCTTAGATTAATTATCCAGTCAAGAGGAGAGCCGCAGATATTTTAGAACCATTCTAGGCAAAGACAGAAACAGCATTCTAGAGACTGCTTCTGTATTACTCACTACTCTCAGCAATATTAGCTTAATTGGCATGAGCATGAGGCCAGTGAGACTAAGGTTGTGTGTTCACACTTCCAGAAGGCAGTCATCTTGATGCTGTTTCACGACCTTATATGAGTATCTCAACCCTAACGAACTGCCCTTGGTCACAAGGAAAGCAAACAAGTGACTGAAATGGTGTCTCACGCTCAGGTCTTACTGATCTCCTAGATCCTTACTCATCCTATGAACCTAGGAGACCCTAATTGTATCATGGCTTCAGGGTCTCAAGATTTTCAATTTTTGCTGCAAAACTTGTCAGATTTAGTCACTGGTTACAGGTCTCCAAGGTTAAATATTTTGTTATATCTGTGTTTTTTGTTTGTTGGTTGGTTGGTTGGTTTTTTGAGACAGAGTCTCTCTCTGTCACCCAGGGTGGAGTGCAGTGGTGCGATCTCGGCTGACTGCAACCTCCGCCTCCCAGGTTCAAGCGATTCTCCTGCCTCAGCCTCTCAAGTAGTTGGGACTACAGGTGCATGCCACCATGCCTGACTAATATTTTTGGTATTTTTAGTAGAGATGGGGTTTCACTGTGTTAGCCAGGATGGTCTCAATCTCCTGACCTCGTGATCCACCAGCCTCGGCTTCCCAAAGTGCTGGGATTACAGGCGTGAGCCACTGCACCCGACCAATATTTTGTTATATCTGAACAGAGGTCCCGACTGGTTCTTGATTCCAGGCACCAAATTTAGATGGATTCAAAGATTCCTCAGGCCCCAGGAAGAGGCTCAAGAAACCTTAATATTTTTAATACAGAAAACAGTGATCTTCCTTAACTTGACAGGGGGTGGGCACTGTTCTTGAAAGAGCCGTTTAAGAATCTGTGAGAGAAAGCCAGGCACAGTGGCTCATGTCTGTAATCCTAGCAGTTTGGGAGGCTAAGGCAGGAGGATTGCATGGGCCCAGGAGTTGGAGGTTGCAGTGAGCCATAATTGTGCCACTCTACTCCAGCCTGGGCAACAGAGTGAGACCCTGTCTCCAAAAAAAAGAAAGAAAAATCTCCAAAAGGAGGCATTAATTTTAAGATGTTACTTAATACGATAATGTACTTTGGGAATAGGATATTAAATGAACTTTCCCTGTTATCTCAGAGTTTTGTCAGAGGCTTCAAAGGGCAAAAATAATACAAGAGGTGTCAGCTATTCTCACATCCTAAAGAAAAGACTGGCCACCTTGGGCTGGCCACATTTATTCTGCTGTCATCTGCCCATGGCCCACTCCCAGGTTATCTCAGAGGATGGGAAACATTCAAGTTTCAAGAGATTTGGAAAGAGGAGCAGTGTATTAGTCCATTCTCGCATTGCTATAAAAAACTACCTGAGACTGGGTAATTTATTAAAAAAAAAAAAAGAGGTTTAATTGACTCAAAGTTCCACAGGCTGTACAGGAAGCATAGTGGGGGTGGGGGGTGGGTGCTGAGGAAACTTAAAATCATGGCAGAAGACAAAGGGGAAGCAAGCATGTCTTACATGACCAGAAAAGGAAAAAGAAGGCAAAGAGGAAGGTGCCACATACTTTTAAACAACCAGGTCTTGTGAGAACTCACTATCATGAGAACAGCAAGGGGAAAATCTGCCCCCATGATCCAATCACCTCCCACCAGGCCCCTCCTCCAACACTGGAAATTACAAATGGATGTGAGATTTGGGTGGGGACACAAACCCAAACCATATCAGCAGGTTGCTGTGCATTTCTTCTGCTTCCCACCAAGGAAGCAGAATTCAGAGGGGAGAGACTTCACTTACTTAAAATTTATCTGAAGCCAGTGAAATAGGCTACAATGGAGCCATTTGGAGAACTTGAGTTGGAGGGACACAAAGACTGACATTTGACACACACCCAGGAAGTCTGAAATTGAGAAGTTGTGTCCAGGTCTGACTGAGTAGAAAGCACTTCAGCAGGTCAAGAACACAGGCATATTTCCCCTAAGCCAGGGTCAATCTGATTAAACCTGGGCATGGGTTGTATCATTGTCTTGAAATGGGCCGTGCCCACAACGGCTTCCTGATAAAGATGAGGCAACCGCAGCAGGGAGAAGCTGCAGGTGCACCTTCAGACTCAGAGTGGAGGCAGGGTAGCCTGAGGGGGCAGAGACAGGAAGACGGACAGGCAAGGGGTAGGGCTTCACCCAAGATCCCAAAAGAGGTGTCCCAGAGAGAAGGAATACATATTTGGGAACTAGCACACCAAGACCACAACTGTAGTGGTCAAGTGGGATTGCTCTGTCCTTATGCTGCTTCTCTCCTGCCCCAAACCTGTAAGGGGTTCTGACTGCAGCCAGCAAATGAGGGAAAGGATTGCTGGAAACAGAGAGAAGAAACTGATGCAGCACCCCTGCTAAATCCACCTAAGCAGAAAGGAGGGGACATGTTTCCAACTGCATCAGAGTTTAGAATTTTGATATTTCACCAAACGAAATTATTTGAGACCTGACAAAAGAAAATATTCCTTTATTACCACAGAATGGCATCTCCTTTTCCTTTTTTCATCCTAATGCATGAGTGAGTTTTGGATATATAACAACGTAATGTTAATATGAGCCCAGTTAAATTACGTATTTCTTATTTCTTCATACTCTTTTCATAGAGAGCTTTAAAAACTCTTCTGACTCAATCATCAATGATTTTTATTATAAAGCCTAATGGATGGTGCTTTGAATTAATTAGGAAGATTTTGATTGCAAGTAACAGAATACCTGACTAAATATGGCTTAAACAGTAGGGGTCTATTATCTTACATTAAAAAGAAGTATAGGTGTGGGAGGTTCCAGAGGGGTTAATAATGCTTGAGCTGCTGGCCAACTATGCTGAAATTCTCTTGACTTCTCCTCATGGCAGCAAGATAGCTGCCACCATTGTAAACATTACACTTTCAATCTGACAACACCAGCAAAAGGAAAGGATTTTCTTTTTATATGACTATTTCATCAGGGAAAAAAATCTGGCTGGGCATGGTGGCTCACGCCTATAATCCCAGCACTTTGGGAGGCTGAGGTGGGCAGATCACGAGGTCAGGAGTTCGAGACCAGTCTGGACAACATAGTGAAATCCCATGTCTACTAAAAATACAAAACATTAGTCAGATGTGGTGGTGTGCTCCTGTAGTCCCAGCTATTTGGGAGGCTGAGGAAGGAGAATCGCATGAACCTGGGAGGTGGAGGTTGCAGCGAAGTGAGATTGTGCCATTGCACTCTAGCCCAGGCGACAGTGCGAGACTCTGTCAAAAACAAAAAACAAAAATCTATTTCACCGCCTTCAGCAGATTTTGCCTTATAATTAATTCACCTTCATCGAGTCTCATTCTCATCCTTAAATCAATGACTAGTAAAGGGAAATGAGAATACTGTGATTGGCTTGGACCAATTATGATTCATTCCCAGAGGCAGAATCTACCTTTCTCAGCATATTGCTGCCTGGTACTTGAACAGATTTGACAGTCTAATAGCAATGGAGAAGGGAGGAATGGCAGTTGTACTCACAATGTCTGCTACAGAAGTCTGTGCCAAAGGCTCCTAACAGTGGAACTGTGTGGGCTGGGCTGCGGTGCTGAGTCACTGTGCTAATGTGTTGAAGATCCTCCTTAATAACAGATGCCTCTGTCATCCCTGCTCCAAGGCCTAATATGAAAAGTTGGGTTAGAGTTTTTGAAGTTTTGTTTTGTTTGTTTTTTGAGACAGAGTTTCGCTTTTGTTGCCCAGGCTGGAGTGCAATGGCACTATCTCAGCTCACCACAACCTCCGCTTCCCGGGTTCAAGTAATTCTCCTGCCTCAGCCTCCCGAGTAGCTGGGATTACAGGCATGTGCCACCGCGCCTGGCTAATTTTGTATTTTTAGTAGAGATGGGGTTTCTCCATGTTGGTCAGGCTGGTCTCGAATTCCCAACCTCAGGTGATCTGCCTGCCTCAGCCTCCCAAAGTGCTGGGATTACAGCCGTGAGCCACCGCACCCAACCCGAGTTTTTGACTTTTTAATTGTGAGAAATAACTACCATTCTTCGGTACATGATGTTTTAATATAAAGCATATTATTGTTCCATATTATTTCTACTTTGCTTCAAGTATTTTTGAAGAAAGAATAATATGTTATCTTTCATAGGACTAGAAATATGAATACCTCCCTTTGAAAATAGCACACAAATACATAACCAAAAATGGTAAGCATTCTTATCATCATGTTTTATGTTCTTGGTGTAAGAGTAACACAGTCATATATAATAATAATAATGATAGTGATATCTACCACTTGTTGAATGGTGCCGGCCGCTGGGCTGAGAATATTTACACACACACACACACACACACACACACACACACACACACACACAGATACACACGCACATTTTTTTTTTCCAATTCTCATAATGTTTTTTATTTTTCTTTAACTTTTAGGTTTGTGGGTACATGTGAAAGTTTGTTACATAGATATATGTGTGTCATGGGGGTTTGTTGTACTTATTATTTTGTCACCCAGGTATTAAGCTCAGTACCCAACAGTTATCTTTTCTGCTCCTTTCCCTCCTTCCACCCTCCACCCTCAAGTAGACCCCAGCATCTGTTGTTCCCTTCTTTGTGTTCATAAGATAATATCATTTAGCTTCCACTTATAAATGAGAACAGGTGGTATTTGGTTTTCTGTTCCTGTGTTAGTTTGCTAAGAATAATAGCCTCCAGCTCTGTCCATGGTCCTGCAAAAGACATGACCTCATTCCTTTTTATGGCTGCATAGTATTCCATGGTATATATGCACCACATTTTCTCTATGTAATCTGTCATTGATGGGCATTTAGGTTGATTCTTTGTTATTGTGAATAGTGCTGCAATTCACATGCAGGTGCCTTTATGGTAGAATGATTTATATTCCTCTGGGTATATACCCAGTAATGGGATTGCTGGGTTGAATATACTTATATATTTTTAAACCTGCATACATAATGAATAAGATAGGATTGACTATCTGCATTTCACAGATGGGAAAATTGAGAAAGAGCTGGCAAGAGCAGTGGCTCATGTTGGTAATCCCAGCACTTTAGGAGACTGAGGCTGAAGGATTGCTTGAGGCCAGGAGTTTGAGACCAGCCTGGACAACATAGCAAGACCCCTTTTCTCTCTATTAAAAAAAATACCTAGAGAGCTAATAGAAGTTGCCCAGTTTTTACACAGCTGGGAGCTGTACTTTAAATCCTGCTGACTCCAGGCAAGCCAACTGAATGACTGTGGTGTCCTGTTCTCACTAGGCTTATGATCTCACCTGCTACAGATGAAGAGCCACGAGGGGAAGGGGAATGGGAAGAGAGATGTTTGCTAATGGCTGAATTTGATAACCATGGGGGCAGAGTTCAAAATTCATTTCTCAGAAGACAAATCTTGAGTTATAGTTTTAGAGAAGCATAATTGCATTGGCAAAGCTGCCTGAGGTCAAATCCCAGCTTGACCACTTACTAGCTGCATGACCTTGGTCAAATTGTTTCAGCTGTCCCTGCCTTAGTATCCTCATGTGTAAACCAGGAATAATAATAGCCCCTCCATTACAGAGCTATTGCAAAAATGGAGTTAATGGATATAAAGCAACTAAAGCAAAGGCTGACACTTAATGAGTCATTGAGAGGATGTGGAAATAATGTGAGCTTCAAGTCAGATGGGGTTGGGTTTGAATGCTGGCTCTGCTACTTGCCATGTGACCTGGGCCAAAATGCCAGGCTCTCTGTGTCTAATACATAGTTTGTGTTAATGAATAGGTTTTTAAAATATGGCCTGTTTTAATATTATGTCTGCAACACTGTCCCTTCCCCCATTATCATTTCCTTCTATTTTGGTAGGTGTCACTTTGGTACCAAGTGACTTATTAAAATCAAGTTAATGCTGCGTTGAGTATAGCAACTTAGACTCCCCTTCTTCAAAGATAACTAGACCTCAGTTTAGGATCTCAAATAATGTCTGGCCAAAGAATTGTCAAAAGTAAAACATTTAGTACTAAAAAGAAGTGGGAATCATTGGGAAAGGTGATGGCAATTATCTACTAGGTATTTTATCCTCTGAATTTCTCAGCAAAGGAATATAGCTATCTGAATAGGTGGCAAAGATGTGTGGCTATTTCCTGTTTCTACTGGTGCTTGAAGCAAAGGCACTGTTGCTGTAATGAATTTGGGCAATTTCCTGAGTGTCCTGCTTTTTCTTCTTCCAAAATTACTTCTCCTCCCTGTCTTCAATAGGTATATCAGATTATATAATTCATTTAGGGCCCTGTTCTTAACCAGATGCCATAAAAATCTGACAAATGAATTCACCCAAAGGTGTTAGTAACCTCCATAACTGCAATTTATAGTGACTGACCGAAAATAACTGCAATTTATAAAATAAGATTAAAAAAATGCATTTCAGGCTGGGCACGGTGGCTCACGCCTGTAATCCCAGCGCTTTGGGAGGCCAAGGTGGGTGGATCCCGAGGTCAGGAGATCGAGACCATCTTGGTTAACACGGTGAACCCCCGTTCTACTAAAAACACAAAAAATTAGCTGGGCATGGTGGCGGCCGTCTGTAGTCTCAGCTACTCGGAAGGCTGAGGCAGGAAAATGGCATGAACCTGGGAGGCGGAGTGTGCGGTGAACTGAGATCACGCCACTGCACTCCAGCCTGGGTGACAGAGCGAGACTCTGTCTCCAAGAAAAAAAAAGAAATGCTTTTAAAAATTTTTTAATTTAAAAAAAATTTTTAATTAAAAATTTAATTAGATTTAATTTTGTTATTTAAAAAATTTTTTAAATTTTTAATTAAAATTTTAATAAAATTTAAAATTTTTAAATTTTTATTTAAAAATTTTTAAAAAAGCATTTCTTTTTTTTCTTGGAGACAGAGTCTTGCTCTGTCGCCCAGGCTGGAGTGCAGTGGTGCGATCTCAGCTCACTGCAAGCTCCGCCTCCCGGGTTCAAGCGATTCTCCTGCCTCAGCCTTCCCAGTAGCTGGGATTGCAGGGGCCCGCCACCACACCCGGCTAATTTTTGTATCTTTAGTAGAGATAGGGTTTCACCACATTGGCCAGGCTGATCTCGAACTCCTGACCTCAGGTGATCCACCCACCTCGGCCTCCCAAAGTGCTGGGATTACAGCCATGAGCCACCGTGCCCAGCCAAGAAATGCATTTCTAATAAGAGGTTAGGCTGATAGATTTTCTGGTTCAGAGACTCACCCAAGGCCCCTTATAGCTCACATTGTCTGCTCTCTTGGTCAAAAAGGTCCTGGAAGCCCTGGTGGATTAGGCTTTAGTATATGCACCAAGTTATACCCTGAGCAAGGTAACTACAGGGTAGGACTCTGGTGGTGGGGGAGGAGGGCAAAGATTCACTTCCTTTGGTCTTCCTTCCTTCTTTCCTTCCTTCCTTCCTTCCTTCCTTCCTTCCTTCCTTCCTTCCTTCCTTCCTTCCTTCCTTCCTTCCTTCCTTCCTTCCTTCCTTCTTTCTTTCTTTCTTTCTTTCTTTCTTTCTTTCTTTCTTTCTTTCTTTCTTTCTTTCTTTCTTTCTTTCTTTCTTTCTTTCTTTCCTTTCTTTCTCTTCATGTGGGGCAGAGTCTTTTCCTTAGACACAAACCAAGCTCATTGAATTGCATCAGATAAAAACCATATATTTTAACCTGAATAATAGGAACAGTTATGGCTATAATCTTGTCCTACAATTATTATTATTTTTTCTGATGTCTAAGGTTAGTCCTGTTCAGTAGTGCTCAGTAATGAAAACAGGAAGTTGTTTTGTGAAATTTTTATTATCACAGACTTAAACTCCAAACAACTCAGACCAAAAGATAAACTGCTGTCCTGAAATTGCTCAAGCCATTGCCCAAATGTCCACTTCCCTTTGAGCTTTATAGAGATGGCCTAAAAATACTTTAGCATTGGTAGGCACCAGGGGTTCAGATGAGTACTTATAAGGATCATGATTTGCTAGGCTGCCATTCTGCTTTGGGATGAAATAGTAATCAATTTTAGAGCCTAAGACTTTTTACAACCTAACTGACAAACCAAAAGCAATTTTCAGTTTTTCAACAGGATCTGGGGACTAGAATTCCCTACCACACTATTAAACATTTCTTGGCAGCGGCTTGTGGGATGTGCCTGACAGCTCTTGGCGGAAGCTATAATAGAATCGTCCTTCTTCCCCCTATCACTCTAGCAATTCACAGTCGATTTATGGTACTTTCTGGGAAAGGCAATTCTCAGTCCTAAGGGATATCAAAATGAAAAGCACACCAAATGAAGTGTTTAATTTCATCAACCCGAGAATTAAGTAAAAAGTCATTTTCTCCTTTGGGCTCGTAATAGAAAAATAGCCTTCTGTTAGAGAGACTTGATTATGTGAGCACTTATAAAAATAAATTCCTGTCATAGATTATGTGTCATTTAAAATTGTAACAGAGAAAAGTGTTTAAATGTAAACCTGATTGTTGATGAAAAGAGTCAAACTGTAAAATATTTTAAGAGATTTACTCTGAGCCAAATATGAGTGACCATGGCCCGTGACACAGCCCTCAGGAGATCTTGAGTACATGTGCCCAAGGTGGTTGGGGTACACCTTGGTTTTATATATTTTAGGGAGGATGAGACATCAATCAAATACATTTAAGAAATACATTGGTTTCATTCAGAAAGGTGGGACAAACTCAAAGCAGGAGCTTCTAGGCTATAGGTAAATGTAAACATTTTCTAGTTGACAATTGGTTGAGTTTATCTGAAGACACGGGATCAATAGAAAGAAAATGTTGAGGTTAAAGGATTGTGGAGACCAAGTTTTATTGTGCAGAGGAAGCTCTCAGATAGCAGACTTCAGAGAGAGCAGGTTGTAAAATGTTTCTTATCGGACTTAAAAGGGTCCCTGGCTCTTAGTTGATTATCTCCTGGATCTGGGAAGGAGAGAAGGAAAACAAAGGGGAAATGGGCTTCTCTATAGAATGTGGATTTTTCCCACAAGAGACTTTGCAGGGCAATTTCAAGATATGGCAAGGAAATATATTTTGAGGTTAAATATTTTGATCTTCTTCCTTGTCTCATAGAGTTATGCCAGAGTCAGATTGGAAAGTAAGCCACGATATGCAGACAATAACACCCGTCTGATGAGAATTTATGGTTTGTAGGGCATGACTCTCCAGGCCCCTTAGGTAGGAATTTGGGCAAGATAAAAAATCAGAACTTAGTATTCATGGTCAATTCATCCTTTATGGACTGACATGCACTTTTAAAAAAGTAACAAATAGATCCTAAAATGTATTTCAAAAGAATAGAAGCTTATTTCTTTTTTTAAATAAATGGACTATGTTTTTTGTTTATTTGTTTTAGTAGTTGTTTTTTTTTTTTTTTTTTTTTTTGGTTTTTTTTTGAGATGGAATCTCACTCTGTTGCCCAGGCTGGAGTGTAGTGGTGTGATCTTGGCTCACTGCAACCTCCATCTCCTGGGTTCAAGTGATTCTCCTGCCTCAGTTTCCCGAGTAGCTGGGATTACAGGGACACACCACCATGCCCGGCTAATTTTTGTATGGACTGTTTTAAAGCAGTTTTAGTTTTGCAGAAAATTGAGTGGAAGGTACAGAGAGTTCTTATATATCCCACTTTGCAGCCTCCCAGGCCCACTCCCCGCCTTCCCCTCCCTTATGATTTCTCCTACTATTCGCATCTTTTATTTGTTATACAGTACATTTGTTATAATTGATGAGCTGATATGGACACATTATTATTAACCAAAGTCCATAGTTTACATTAGGATTCACTCTTTGTGTTCTACATCTACCAGCAAATGTATGACATGCCTCCACCATTACTATCATACAAAATAGTTTTACTGCCCTAAACATCCCTTGTGCTCCATGTCGTCATCTGTCCCTCTCCTCAAACCCCTGGCAACTACTGACCTTTTCCTGTCTTCATTGTTTTACCTTTTCCAGAACGTCATATCGTTGGAATCACACAGTATACAGCCTTTTCAGGCTGGCTTCTTTCACTTAGCAATATGCATGTAAGGTTCATCCATATATTTTCATGACTTGATGGCTTTTTTTTCATGTCATTGCTGAATAATGTTTCATCATATGGATGTACCACAGTTTGTGTATTCATTCACCTGTTGAAGGATACCTTGGTTTCTTTTGAGGATTGGCAGTTATGAATAAAGCTGATATAAACATTTGTCTGCAGAATTTTCTGTGGATGTAAGTTTTCAGCTCATTTGAGTAAATACCAGAGAGCATGATCGCTCCATCATATAGTAAGATGTGTAAAATTTTTTAAGAATTGCCAAACTATCTTCCAAAGTGTCTGGACCATTTTGTATTCCTACCAGCAGTGAATGGAAGTTCCTTTTGCTCCACCAAATCCTCACCAGCATTTGGTGATGTTAACATTTTGAATTTTAGCCATTCTAATAGGTATGTAGTAGTTTCTTATTTTTGTTTTATTGATTTGCATTTCAAAGTGTATTAAAACATATTTCTACCTCCTGTATCCAAAGTTCTTAATCTTGAGTTGAAAGACGGAGTTCAGGACCTTCATGAAGCTGTGTTTAAAATTGTGTCTGATTTTCTGGATAATGAGAGAAGCTTATTTTTATCATTAGAATTTAAAAGAGGTTTATCACAAAGACAAAGTACCTTTGTTTTAGATCATTTTATTATTATTATTTTAATTTAAATCACTTTTAACAGTATTGTTTCAATTTAGATTCCATGCTGTTTGAAAAGTTAGACCATAGGCAGTTGCACTTATAATTATTCAACAGATTTCTGGGGAATCTTTAATGTAATAATCGCAATATTAGACACTGGAGATACAGAGCTCAAGAAAATACGGTATCTGTTCTTAGGAAATTCACACTCACGTAACTCCTGTTATCAGCCAATAATCAAAGAGGAAGAGGAGAAAGGCTGCCCTGTCATGCTCAAGATTACTTCTGGGTGCTCAGTCCTGGTTATGCCAGTAGATGTCATTGTAGTGTAGGACAGCCAACCTGATCAGTTAACCTGAAGGCATGGAATTTAGAAATCTCTCTCTTTTTGGTGCATGATGTACATTTTTAAAAACATCATGTATATTTTTTTCTTACTGACACAGACACAGAGCTGTCATGAGTATAAAACTGTAGTTATTTAAAAATTTAGAGAATATTTTGAAGCCTAACTAAAAATATTTCTGCAAAAGAATATGCATAGCCAACAATATTATATTTTAGCATATAATGTTTTAAGCTGGCAATTTGAAACTTCTAAGCTTTCATCATGATTTTAAAGGTAATTGAAGAATTCATATTAAACAAAAAGCCCAACACCAACCATTACTTATATTTGTTAGCATCTGGCATTTCTCTTGTAAAACCCAAAGACAAATTGAATACTTCTAGTAAGAGTGAAAGACTTAAATTTTAGCCACTATGAAATATATGTTGTTTCAGAGATTCTTCTATTCTGAAACAAGAAGAATTCTGTGCAAGGAAAAGCTGAACTAAAAATCAAAAATCTTGCTTTAATTTTTAAAGTGCTTATTCGTTAATCAAATAAATTATGCTTATACCTAAGATTTTCTTTTTTCTTTTCTTTTCTTTTCTTTTTTTTTTTAAACGAGATATGGCCTTGCTCTGTTGCTGAGGCTGGAGTGCAGTAATGCAATCATAGTGTTGCAGCCTCCATCTCCTGGGCTCATACGATCCTCCTACTTCAGCCTCCTGAGTAGCTGGGACTATAGGTACATGCACAGGCACATGTCTAGCTACATTTTAAAATTTCTGTAGAGATGAAGTTTCACAATGTTGCTCAGGCTGGTCTCAAACTCCTGAGCTCAAACAATTCTCCCAATTCGGCCTCCTAAAGTACTGGGATTACAGGTGTGAACCACTGCACTCAGCTGACTTTTTTTTTGAAACAAAAATTTGAGCAGCAATTGTATAGACTCGGACTCAATTACATTTAATGTTTTTTTGTTTTTTTGTTTTTTTTGGCTAGTCCCAAACCATTAAGGACCAATGAGATAAACTAATATGCATCATGCTGAGGTGTAGAAGTTTTTCTTTATGCTGAGGAGCTAATGTTCTGGATCCAATCACCCAATGAAAATGTCTAGCTTACCTTTTAGCATCCATATCCCAAAGAGGGTTTGTCAATGCAAACTCCTTTTCATATAGGAAGTCACTCTGAAGAGGTCTTTTGTTTTTAAATGTTCACCAATTAAGTGGGTGGATATTTTAAAGCTGTCTAATTTATACTGGGAAGGCTGGCATGGGAAACTCATTTTATGAGTCAGCATTACCTTGATATTGAAACCAGACAAAATAATTACAGGTTAAAAAAACTACAGACTAATATCCTACTTGAACACAGACCCCCAAATTGCTAATATGTTCATATTAGCAAACTAGATGCAGCAATATAGAAAAAGGATAATGCATCATGACTAAGTGGGATTAATTCAAGGAAGGCAAGGTGGCTCAATATTTAAATCTAAATTAATGTAATTCATTATATCAATAGATAAAAGAAAAATTATAGGATCATCCCAATAGATGCAGAAAAAGCACTTAACAAAATTCAATATTCATTCATGATAAAAACTGTAAGAAAATATCCTTAACTTAACAAAGGACATTTATGAAAATCCTATGGCTGACATCATTCTTAATGGTTGTCTTAGTTAGTTTGGTCTGTGATACAGTTTGGCTGTGTCCCCACCCAAATCTCATCTTCAGTTCCCATGTGTTGTGGGAGGGACCCAGTGGGAGGTAACTGAATCATGGAGACAGGTCTTTCTCGTGCTGTTCTTGTGATAGCAAATAAGTCTCATGAGATCTGATGGTATTATAAGGGGGAGTTTCCCTGCACGAGCTCTCTTTTTGCCTACTGCCATCCATGTAAGACGTGACTTGCTCCTTCTTGCCATCCACCATGATTGTGAGGCCTCCCCAGCCACATGGAACTGTAAGTTCATTAAACCTCTTTTTCTTTCCAGTCTCGAGTATGTCTTCATTAGCAGTGTGAAAATGGACTAATACAGTCTGCTGTAACAGAATACAGATTGAGTAGCTTAAACAATAGACATTTATTTTTCACATTTCTGGAGTCCAGGAAGTCCAAGATCAAGGTCACAGCAGATCTGGTGTCTGGCAAAGGCACTCTTCCTTGTTTGCAGATGGCTGTCTTCTCTTTGAATTCTCACATGGCTAAGAGAATGGTGAAAGATTAAGTGCTTTCCCTTAAGCTCAGGAATAAATGAAAATTGTCTACTCTCACCACTGCTATCACCTTACCAGAGGTTATAGACAGTGCAATAAGGAAAGAAAAAGAAAAGACAAAGATTTAAAATGAAGAAATAAAGCTGTTGCTATGTATAGATGAGAATTTGTAACATAGGAAATTCCAAAAGAATATGCAAAATGGCTACTGGAATTTATAAGGGAGTTTAGCCAGGTTGTGGGATACAAGCTCAGTATTCATAAATCAGTTGTATTTATATATACATACATAATGAAAAAATGGAAATTTAAATTTAAAAATCACTTTGCAATAGCACTCAAATTATTAATTACTTAGGTATAAGTCTAACAAAATACGTGCAAATTTTATATGCTGAAAATTAAAATATTGATGATAGAATCACAATCTTTAAAGAAAGAAGTGTCTGTATTCATGGATTGGAAGACTCAATATTGTTAGGGTGCCAGTTATTCCCAAATTGATTATAGATTCAGTGCAATCCTAATAAAAATTTTAGCAGGTTTTTTCTTTTATAGAAACCAGCAAACGGCTGAGCACAGTCACACCTGTAATCCCAGCACATTGGGAGGCCAAGGCCAGCAGATCATGAGGTCAAGAGATCGAGACTATCCTGGCCAACATGGTGAAACCCCGTCTCAACTAAAAATACAAAAATTTGCCAGGCATGGTGGCACGCACCTGTAGTCCCAGCTACTCAGGAGGCTGAGGCAGGAGAATTGCTTGACCTGGGGAGGTGGAGGTGGCAGTGAGCCAAGATCATGCCACTGCACTCTAGCCTGGTGACAGAGCAAGACTCTGTTTAAAAAAAAAAAAAAAGAAACCAGCAAACATACCGTATGTTTATATGAGAAAGCAAAAGATAGTCAAAAAATTCTGCAAAAGAAAAAAGTGGGAAGACTCAACACTGCTAACTAATTTCAAATCTTACAAGCCACAGTAATCAAGCTAGTATGGTATTGGTTAAAGAATAGACACAGATTAATGAAGCACATGAGACCAGGAGTTGTCAAACTGGCCTCCAGGACTAATCTCACTGGCTGTTTGTGTAAATAATATTTTATTGAAATAAAATAATACTTTATTAAAATACAGCCATGCTCACTTCTTTACATGTTGTCTATGGCTGCTGTTGTACTATAATGGTAGAACTGGACAATTGTGACTGAGACACACAAAGATTTGAGCCTGCAAAGCCTCAAATCTTACTTATCTGTCCCTTTACAGGAAAAGTTGGTGAACACTTCAAATAGAATCCAGGCATAGAACAACACATACATGGTTAATTGACTTTTTTTTTTTTTTTTTGAGATGGAGTTTCACTTTTGTCCAGGCTGGAATACAGTGGCACAATCTTGGCCCATTGCAGCCTCCACCTCCTGGGTTCAAGTGATTCCCCTGCCTCAACCCCCTGAGTAGCTGAGATTACAGGTGCACGCCACCATGCTTGGCTAATTTTTGTAATTTTAGTAGAGATGGGGTTTCACCATGTTAGTCAGGCTGGTCTCAAACTCCTGACCTCAGGTGATCCACCCAACTCAGCCTCCCAAAGTGCTGGGATTACAGGCACGAGCCACTGTGCCCAGGCTGCTAATTGACTTTTGACAAACATGCAGAGGTAATTTAATGTAGAAAGGATACGCTCTTAAAAACTGCTGCTGGAACAATTAAACATGTGTGCAAAACTATGAACCTCAATGCATACCTCACACTGTATTCAAAACTTAACTCAAAATGGATCTGAGATCTGAGTGTAAAACCTAAAACTATAAAACTTCTAGAAGAAAACACACGTGAAAATCTTTGTGAGCTTGGGTTAGGCAAAAATTTCTTAGCATCCAAAAAACACAAATCAGAAAAAAAAAAAGTTGACAAATTGGAGTTAATAAAAATCAAACATCCACTTCAAAGGATACTGTTAAGAAAATGAAAGAGGAGCCACAGTCTGAAAGAAATATTTGTAAAACACTATATAATAAATACTGATATCCTTAATATGTAAAGAATTCAATAATAAGAAAAAGGGCAGGGCACAATGACTCACACTTGTAATCCCAGCACTTTGGGAAGCCGAGGTGGGCAGATCTCTTGAGCTCAGGAGTTCCAGGCCAGCCTGGGCAACATGGCAAAATCCTGTCTCTATTAAAAAAAAAAAAAAAAAAAAAAAAAAAGACAAAATTAGCTGGGTGTGATGGCACATGCTGGTGGTCCCAGCTGAGGCAGGAGGATTGCTTGAACCTGGGAAGTGGAGGTTGTAGTGAGCCGAGATGGCACACTGCACTCTACCCTGGGTGACAGAGTGAAACCTGGTCAGAAAGAAAGGAAAAAAGAAAGAGAGACAGAGAGAGAGAGAAGGAAAGAGGGAAGGAAGGAAGGAAAATAAACAGTGAAAGCAAGAAAGAAAGAAAGGAAGAAAGGAGGGAGGGAGGGAAGGAAAGAGGGAAGGAGGGAAGGAAGAAAGGAAAGAAGGAAGGAAAGATAGAAAAGAAAAGGAAAGAAAAAAAGAAGCTTGGGTGACAGTGAGACAAAAGAGAAAGAAGGAAAGAAAAGAAAGGCCGGGTGCGGTGGCTCACGCCTGTAATCCCAGCACTTTGGGAGGCCGAGGCGGGCGGATCACAAGGTCAGGAGATCGAGACCATGGTGAAACCCCGTCTCTACTAAAAATAGAAAAAATTAGCCGGGCGCAGTGGCCGGCGCCTGTAGTCCCAGCTACTCGGGAGGCTGAGGCAGGAGAATGGCGTGAACCCGGGAGGCGGAGCTTGCAGCGAGCCAAGATTGCGCCACTGCACTCCAGCCTGGGCGACAGAGCGAGACTCCGTCTCAAAAAAAAAAAAAAAAAAGAAAAAGAGAAAGGAAGAAAGAAAGAGAAAAAGAAAGAAAAGAAAGAAAGGAAGAAGGGAAAGATGGAAAGAGGGAAGGAAGGAAGGAAAGGTAGAAAAGAAAAGAAAGTAGCCTGGGTGACAGAGTGAGACAAAGGAAAAGAGAAAAAGAAAGAAAGAAAACGAAAGAGAAGGCAGTCAAGCCCATTTAAAAAAATGAACAAAATATTTGAACATTTTATGAAATGCAAATGCCACATGAACAATGAAAAGATCATTAGTCATCAGAGAAATGAAAACTAAAACCACAAAGAGGGATCACTACATGTCCATTAGTGCTGATGAGTATGCTGTGCCAATGGAACTCATACATTTTGGGGTGGAATGTAACAATGCAGCAACTTTGAAAAACAGTGTGACAATTTCTTATACAGTTAAACATAGACTTATTAGATGACCCAACTCATCTTTTAGATTTTTACCCAAAAGAAATAAAAACATACACAAAGATCTGCACATGAATATTTATAACAGTTTTCACCAAAAAACTGCAAACAACTTAAATGTTCATCAGCTTGTGAAGGGATAAACCAACTGTGGTACTTCCATACTGCGTACAGGTAGATTCCACATGATAGAATTTCATACAGTGCAGTACTACTAAGCGATAAAACGAACAAATTTCAAATACACCATACTAACTGAAAGAAGGCAATTTTATAAAGCCACATGTGATATGTTTGAATTTATATGACACTCTGGAAAAGTTAAAACCACAGGCAGAGTCTTGGACTGGGGATTAACCACAGGGGACATGTGGGAACTTTCTGGCATGGTAGAAATATTCTATATTTTAATTGTGATGGTAATTGTGTACCTGGATGTGTTTGTCAGGATTCCCAAAATTGTGGTATGTCTAAAAAGGGTGAATTTCACTCTGGAAATTGTATCTCAATAAACCTGACTTTTAAAAATGGCCAAATCAGGGAAAGATTCTGAGTAAAAGTTGAAAACCTCCTTGACTTATATTGGGAGAAAACCCAGAATTTGAGCAATAATTTAGGAGAAATCTAGAAGCCCATACAAACATTTTTATGTTCAAATATTTGTATCCATGAAGTCTCAGGGTATCTACCTTGTGAATATCAAGGGTCTATGGCAGACACAGTGAAACACAAGCATCTAATAAGAATCTATTTTCACGTAGGAGATCTATGGGCTTTTAAGGGAGGAAGTAGGTAATTCTGCCTAAAGGCCCAGGCCAGTCCTAATATCATTACCTACAGAGTAGCATCTTGGTGGATGAACCAAGGATTCAATTGAAGAGAAAATCATTCTAGACAGAAGGAACAATGTAAGGTCCTAAGATTTGAGGTAGTAAAGTGCATTCTAGGAAATATAAGTATTTTCAAAAGATTTAAGCACAGTTATTCATTGTATTATTAACTTTCTTATGCTTAATTTGTTTTCTTTATCATTTCACATATTCTTGAGTGCCTACTTTGTGCCAGGTACTAGGTGAAGCTTAAGGAGGCAAAACTAAGCCTGGGAAATATGACAAGATCCCAACTCTACTGAAGAAAAAAAATTAGCCAAGTGTGATGGTATGCCTGTAGTCCCAGCTACTCACGAGGCTGAGGCAGGAGGGTTGCTTGAGCCTGAAAAATCGAGGCTGCAGTGAGTTATGATCACACCACCACACTCTAGCATGGGTGACATAGTGAGATTCTGCCTCAAAAATAACAACAACAAAATAAAAATAAATAAATTTTAAGTAAGTAAGTAAATAAATAAGTCATTATTTCTGTTCTCCAGGAGATCATGGGCTAGTAGGGGAGTCTGAGCGTGTGCATGCGTGTGTACACATAATAATTACTCTTGAGTATCATAAAATTTTTAAATAAGGTATTTGCATGCACATGCAAGTTGCTCAGAGAATAGAGGGTCTAACTCAATATACTGGTTGTGAGCAACTAGTGACAGGCAAATTTCACAAAAGGACATGTGAGCTGAGTCTTGAAGTATGAGCAAGGTTTGTCAAGTGCACAGGGGACAAATGTCTTGCAAGACAGAGGGAATAGTGTACGCAAAAGCATAGCAGCAGAAGAGAACATGGCACTTAAAAACGACAGGTTGTTTAGTAGTATGACTAGAGGGCACAGGACAAGGTGCATATAAATGCACAAAGAGGAGATGTGATTTAGAAAAGTGGATAAAGGAAAATCATAAGATGTTTATATGACATGCTAAGGAATTGGACTTCCATACAGTTGGAATCTACAGAAATATTTTACTCAGAGTAATGACATGATCAGATTTGCATGTTAAAATGGTCATTTTGCCAGCATTGTTGAATATGATTTGAGGAAGGAAGAGACTAGAGATAGGGAGACTAGTTTAATGATTGCTGCAGAAATTGAAATATAGCATGCTGGGGACCTGACCTGAGGCAGTGACCGTGAAAGTATAGTTTAAGGGGGCCGAGTGCAGTGGCTCATGCGTATAATCCCAGCACTCTGGGAGCCCAGACAGGTGGATCACTTGAGGTCAGGAGTTTGAGACCAGCTTGGCCAACATCGTGAAACCCCATCTCTCCTAAAAATACAAAAATTAGCTGGTGTGGTGGCACACACTGTAGTCCCAGCTACTTGGGAGGCTGAGTTCAAGAGAATCGCTTGAACGTGGGAGGCAGAGGTTGCAGTGAGCTGAGATGGCACCACTGCACTCCAGCCTGGGCAACAGAGGGAGACATCTCAAAACAAAACAAAACAAAACAAACAATGTATAGTTTAAGGGACATTCTTAAGGGATATCTGAGACATGGAACTGATAGACTTGGTAATCAATTGAAAGTGTATGGGAAGAGGCCTACTGAGGGGAATCCAGGGACTGAATATATCTACCAAAGTCCTGATTTGGGTAACTGGATGTTGATTACAGGAGAAGAACTGTTATTGCAGGAGAAAGAGCAGATTTTAAACACAGTTGCCTGATAAGAATCTATTTTTCACATAAGACACCTAAAGCAGCACAAATTTAAATTAGAGAAAGATGTCAATTAAAATATATTATAGATCTATGCTGGGTGCAGTGGCTCACTCCTCTAATCCCAGCACTTTGGGAGGCCGAGGCGGGTGGATCACCTGAGGTCAGGAGTTTGAGACCAGCCTGGTCAACATGGTGAAACTCTGTCTCTACTAAAAATAAAAGATTTAGCCAGGAGTGGTGGCACACACCTGTAGTCCCAGCTACTTGGGAGGCTGAGGCACAAGATCACTTGAACCTGAGAGGTGGAGGTGAGCTGAGATGGCGCCACTGCACTCCAGCCTGGGCGACAGAGCGAGACTCTGTCTTAAAAAAAAAAAAAAAAAAAAATATATATATATATATATATATATATATATAATTTTTTATCTTGTATCTCATACGGATTTTTGAGATATATATACTCATACAGACACACACACACACGCACACACACACACAAGATCTAGATTCCATTCTCCTCTTTCCCAGCCAGAGACATATATAGATATAGATTATAGATATAGATATAGAAGATGTATCTGTCGCCAGGCTGGAGTGCACATATATATTTGCTACTTTTCATTCAAATACAAAACAAAATGGACTCAGAGACCTCTCAGACTGTGTCCAATGTTCGCCTGAACTGATTCACTGGTGATACAATGGTTACCTTAGAAATGAGCTAAATAGAAAGTTGTTTCCTTTTGTGTTTCGAATAATTGCCTTGTTGCCTAGGAAGATACATTCTAACCTCAGGCTGTCTGTGAAAGGTTACCACCTCTTCCTCTCTGTTAGTTTATTTCAATTCTGCTTTGAGATTTCCACTGAAATCTTAAGACATGTTGTTCCAGGTTTGTTTGAAATGCCTCTCTTTAATAGCTTCTACAATTATAACAACAGTTACCAAGTGTCTGCTATGCACCAGGCACTGTGCTAGGTGATTTAGTGATGTGATTTCTTTTCTTTTAATTCTCAAAATCCATATGAGATACAAGTTAGTCTGGTCATTTTGAAGATAAGAAGTAGAAGTTCTGTTAGCTTAGAATCTTGCTCCAGGTCTCCTAACCAGTTAGTGAAAAAAAAAAAACAGTATTTATATATTAGGTCCACCTGACTCCAAAGACCTTGAAATTTCCATAGTCATACTGATTAGAGTCACAGATAAAAAAAATAACAATTTTTAATGAAAAAGTTCAAAAATAAACCAAAGGGGAGGGTGTAGTATAATAAATCCCCACATATGTTCACTTAGCTTCTGCAATTATTTAACTCACAGCCAATCTTGTTTCATCTTTGCCTTCTACAATTTCCTCCTTCCCTCCCCTACTATTAAATTATTTTGAAGCAAATCCTAGGCAGTATATCATTTTATTTGTAAATATTTCTCTATGTAGCTTCAAAAGATAAATTCTTTCTAAAACCCCACTAACCATAATACTATTATTGCACCAAAAGAAGTAGGCAATAAATTCCTTAATATCATCATATATATAGTTAGTGTTCATATTTTCCTGGTTGTCTTATACATTCTTTTTACAGTTGGTTGTTTGAATTAGGATAATTAGAGCTAATTTTTACTTGAGGCACATTGTTTAAATTAGTTAAAACCTCATCTCAGTTCAATCTATTTATCATTGTATCTACATGCATAAGAGCTAGGAAAAACTCAAAGAGAAATTGTGTATAAATTACTGAATCAGTGAGTGACCAGCTGGTCTCTATTTCTGATGTAGACCAGGACAGACAAGGCTGGTAGTCAGTCCCATTGGTGATCTGTGTGAAGTAAATAATCATATTGGTTCCTTAACCAATGTGCAAAGTTTCACAGTGTTTGACCAACTATGACACATCAGATTATTGTGTCTTCCTTGGCTAACTGAGATCAGCAGGGGGACCTGTGGACCACACCCCCAAGCATAAATTTTTTTTTTAAAAAACCTTAAGTTCCTTCAAAAAAATTTCAGGCACCTAGCTAGCCCCCAAAAGTAAAAACAATAAACAACAATAAAAAAAATAACAACAGCTTAAAACAATAGCTCCCAAAATAAAAATCACAGGATGTTTATTTATCTCTAAAAAAAAAAAACCATAACAACTTAATATATGTCCCTGATCGTTTTCAGAAAACCAGACCCCCACCAAACAAATCCACTGGCACATAAACTTCAAATTAAACAAAACAAAACAAACAAAAAGCAAAAACCAAGCAAAACAAAACAAAACCAAAAACAAGAACTGAACTCTGACTGCCATTCTTTGTTCTAAATTTCTTCCTCAGGGCCCTATAAAAAGTCACACCCATGAGCCAGAGCTAACATTCTTTTGTGCTGACCCAAATTTGAAACAGAGCTTCTCTTCCTTAACTAATTACAAATCAGAAAATCTTAAAATCTGCCTAGGACCTGTAAGCCCCCACATCAAGATGTTCTATCCTTTTTAGGTCAAACCATTATATAACCTTCATATATTAATAATTTTTGCCTGTAACTTCTGCTTTCCTAAAATTTACCCCTGCCTTTAAAAACTCTCATTTGCGGCTGGGAGCGGTGGCTCATGCCTGTAATCCCAGCACTTTGGGAGGCCAAGGCAGGCGGATCATGAGGTCCGGAGATCGAGACCATCCTGGCTAACACGGTGAAACCCCGTCTCTACTAAAAATACAAAAATTAGTAGGGCATGGTGATGTGCGCCTGTAATCCCAGCTACTCAGGAGGCTGAGGCAGGAGAATCGCTTGAACTGGGGAGGTGGAGGTTGCAGTGAGCCGAGATTGCACCACTGCACTCCAGCCTGGGTGACAGCGCTAGACTCCATCTCAAAAACAAACAAACAAAAACCCTTACTTGCAAGCCATTGGGGAGACAGGGTCTTAAGTGTGAGTTGCCTGATTCTCCTTGCTTGGTGTCCTGCAAATAAACATCCTTTCTCTGGCTACAAATCTTGGTACAGATTTTTGGCCTTACTGTGCCAGGCTAATGGACCCCAGTTCGTTTCAATTACAACTGCTTCAAAAACAAATTAAAGACTTAATGAGCCCAGAATTTGAATGTAGATCTATGAGATTAAAATGTCACATAGTTAAAAATATAAGAGTTACATATATTTAGTTTCTACACAACACTAAGTCATGCCTAGGTATCAAAATCCATTTAATGGTGCTCAAGTTTTTGAAGTAGCTAATGCTTGTCTCTAATGCCCTCCCTCTCCCTTTACTTCTTTCCCAGCTCCATTGTGGCTGGAGTCCGTATTTCCCTGTCTTCCTAGAGTTCCCTTCTAGAACACTTATTTAGGACTGGTCCGACTCCAAATTCACACCTTCTCCAAAACTGGTCATTCTCTACCTCACCCTCCAACCAAAACCCCTTTCTCTCAGGACAAGCTAACGTGGTGGAAAGCTTACGGGCTCTGGAGTCCAAAAAGCATGAGGTGGAATCTCTTCTCCACCACTGTGTGACCTTGATCAAGTTGGTTAACTTTTCTAAGCATCGGTTTACTGACTTGTAAAATAATAAAATTACCCATCCAGGCATAGTGGCTCATGCCTGTAATCCCAGCACTTTGGGAGGCCAAGGTGGGAGGATCATGAGGTCAAGAGATGGAGACCATCTTGGCCAAACAACATGGTGAAACCCCTTCTCTACTAAAAATACAAAAATTAGCTGGGCATAGTGGCACACAACTGTAGTCCCAGCTACTCGGGAGGCTGAGGTAGGAGAATAGCTTGAACCCAGGAGGTGGAGTTTGCAGTGAGCCGAGATCGCCCCACTGCACTCCAGCCTGGGCGACAGAGCGAGACTCCATCTCAAAAAAAATAAAATTACCCATGAGGTTGTTAAAAGGCATAGAAGCATTTATGCATCCTGCAGCTTTTAGCCACCGGCATCCAAGCTCCCTTTTGTATGATGAATCACAAAGATAAGTCAAAGTTCCAGACCCTGAAGGGTGACCCAGTAGATAAAAAGACTAGTGGTGGAGCCTCAGGGGTGGCCAAAGAGGCAACCAGCTATCAGCCAGCCTTTTCCTCTTTTGTTTTTGTTTTAAACAAGAAACAAGACTCATATGCCAACTGTCCACAACCACTTCCCAAAATCACCAAAGCAAAGTTGTCAAAACTATCCTCCACTCCACACACCCCTTTCAGGCCATAGGTTGCCCTTTCATAACTGGGTGTCCCTTTTCAGATCTCTTGAGATACTTGCTGGAGACAGGGGTATAGTAGATAAGAGAGTGGGAGCACACTGTAAAGTCTGCTTCATTTTCAACCATTAGAAAAGGCTCTGCTTAGGTGGGCGCGGTGGCTTACAGGTGGCTCATGCCTGTAATCCCAGCAATTTGGGAGGCTGAGGCGGGCAGATTGCCTGAGGTCGGGAGTTCAAGACCAGCCTGACCAACATGGAGAAACCTTGTCTCTACTTAAAAAACCTATAAAATTAGCCAGTTGTGCTGGTGCATACCTATAATCCCAGCTACATGGGAGACTGAGGCAGGAGGATCACTTGAACCCAAGAGGCAGAGGTTGCGGTGAGATTGCGCCATCGTACTCTAGCCTGGGCAACAGGAGGGAAACTCCATCACAAAAAAAAAAAAAAAAAAAAAAAAAAAAAAAGGCTCTGCTTAGAATTAGCCATTCTGGGAGTTGGAGGAGAGCCTTCTTCTAAATTTCCACAGTTACTGGTGTTGCACAGCATAGCCATGGGCAAGCGGAGGTAGATCCAGGACTTCCTGGGTGGAGTTGAGTGTTGCATGAATTCAGCATGTTCTGGGGGCCTTTCCATCACGTTTGAAATGTGACGTCTCTTGGCAGCCAATCAGTGAGACAATGACGTTCTCTAGTGTCTGAGAGGCAGATTCAAAATGGTACTTTGGGGCGGGGTGTGGTGGCTCATGCCTGTAATCCCAGCATTTTGGGAGGTTGAGGCAGGTGGATCACTTGAGGTCAGGAGTTTGAGACCAGCCTGGGCAACATGGCAAAACCCCATCTCTACTAAAAAATTACAAAAATAAGCCAGGCTTGGTGGTACACGCCTGTAATTCCAGCTACTTGGGAGACTGAGGCAGGAGAATCACTTGAATTCGGGAGATGGGGGTTGCAGTGAGCCAAGATCACACCACTGACTCCAGCCTGGGCGACAGAGAGAGACTCTGTCTCAATAAAATAAAATAAAATAATAAAATAAAATAAAATAATAAAATAAAATAAAATAGTGCTTTGGGAAGCCTGGGGTTCCAATGATGATGGAGAAGGAATAGGAGAGCAGAGGGTCTTGAGGCCCTCTTCACTCCACTTTAGATCTGTCGGGTTGGCTTTGTTCAGTGTCTTTTGTTATTCTGAAGGAAATTTCATTTGGAAAAAGAACAAAAAGCTTTGCTACTAAACACACACACACACACACACACACACACACACACACCAGCAAACCACTATCTTGGATATTCTGCTCAAGGGGAAGTTAAAGAGGAATCATGGGGAGAGGGAGCAGGTGGGCAGCAAACAGCAAGGCCTTGTGTGTACTATAATACTGTATTACTAGTAATAGTTATTCCCAGTGAAGTTAAAAATATATGTGTTCAAGTGTTGGTAGAACCTTTGGATGAGTGATTCTCAACCCTGGATGCACATTGTAATCACCTAGGGAGTGTTAAAAAAATCCTAGTGCCTACGTTTCATCCCATAGTCTCAAGATCATTGGTTATTAAACCAGCTCTGGTTGCTAGTAATTGAAAACATATATCAATACAGTAGCAATAGAATAATTATATATTATATAAATACACATATAGACATAAAATAAACATACAAAAATTGTAGGGAAGTAGCATAATTATAGAGTTGAATTATTAAGAATGTCTACAAATAATGGCATCTTGGGATATCTTCTCAATTTTATGTTCTTCTTTGAACATAAGAAGACACATAAGAAGGCCATTAGCCTTCCTGGTGTTGTGTCAGAGAAACGGAGATCATAAAACAAACTTTTACAATTATGTCTATATTAACCAGAGAAATAATGACATACATTCATCTTCATGATCTATTAGTGGCTCTTAGTTACAACAAAGAACATTTTAAAGGGTTATCCTTCGGGTAAATTATCTGATGTTAAGTACTTGCTCCAAAATGTGACTATAAGAGGGTATTGGTCGTGGTATTGGAAAACACAAGGCCATAAATGTCCACTCTGCTTGAATGATGCTGCAAGAAAGAATAAGCATTAAATAACTTCAGAAACCACTTATTGTAAATTTAATCCAAAGTGTCTGTTATTCTTCAAGATGACAAAATTTAATAGCCCACAACCAACTATAATATTAAAATGTATATTAGGGCCGGGAGCGGTGGCTCACGCCTGTAATCCCAGCACTTTGGGAGGCCGAAGTGGGTGGATCACCTGAGGTCAGGAGTTCGAGACCAGCCTGGCCAACATGGCGAAACCCTGTCTCTACTAAAAGTACAAATATTAGCCAGGTTTGGTGGTAGGTGCCTGTAATCACAGCTACTCAGGAGGCTGAGGCAGGAGAATCACTTGAACCCGGGATATGGAGGTTGCAGTGAGCTGAGATCATGCCACTGCACTCCAGCCTGAGCAACAAGAGCAAGACTCCATCTCAAAGAAAAAAAAAAGCTATGTATATTTTATATTATATTATATTATATATAAGATATAAGAGTAATATAAATATAAGAGTAATTTTATAACATTAAAATAAAAAAATAGAGCTTCTTACTTTTCTTTTCTTTTCTTTTTTCTTTTTTTTGAGATGGAGTCTCACTCTGTTGCCCAGGTTGGAGTGCAATGGCGCAGTCTCTGCAACCTCTATCTCCCAGGTTCAAGCAACTCTCCTGTCTCTGCCTCCCAAGTAGCTGGGATTAAAGGCACCCACCACCACGCCTGGCTAATATTTTTTGTATTTTTAGGAGAGACGGGGTTTCACCATGTTGGCCAGGCTGGTATCGAACTCCTGACCTCGTGATCCTCCTGCATCAGCCTCCCAAAGTCCTAGGATTACAGGTGTGAGCCACCACACCCGGCTGGAGCTTCTTACTTTTCAAGCATTTGAAATGGATGTTTCCTAATTTTCCTGCTTTTCAGCATTAGAAATGGTATGATGATAGAACCATAAAATAAATTGTCCTAAAAAGTCCATAAAAACTCATGGATGTGAAACATGCAATATTTAGAACACACACCCTTCTGAGTTCATAGGGCAAAATTCTTTCCTCCTTGATGCAACTGCTTTGAATGGAGCATTCTTTCCTTGGGAACCATGGCCTTTTTTGTTATGGACCTAATAGCTTTCCTGAAACTCTGTCTGTAGGTGCTGGTACCCCTCCATCACGGGAGCATGGTCTGTGAAAGTGAAGAGCAGACTCCTTACCCCATACAGATGGTTTCATTTTGAGAGTAACACAGGTTAAGATGGGCACTTTTGAAATTTGAAAATGGTGTTCCAGATTCAAATGTGGACCATGTGTGTCCCACTTGAAAAAGTCTCTAAGAAATGATGGTTGGGAGAGAGTGGCTATGGGGAGGCTGATGGAAGGTACTAGAGTGTTCTTGTCCTGGACAAGGTCATCTGTCTGTATTCTTAGGTCTAGAAAAGCTTTAGCCAAGAAGATTCAGGCAGAATTTTTCCATTCCTAGTGGTACTTAACAAAGTCATTTATAAATGCAAGTATTTATTTTGAGAAATAAATAAATGTTCCAAAATACTTCCCTCTTGTGCATCAAATAACATTTTCTACAGGGCAATAGGCAGGGGAAGAAATGAACATTTATTGAATACCTATTGTGGTACACACACTATGTAAGTTATTTTTATATGTATTAGCTCCTTTAATCCTCCTATAATGCCAGGTAAAAAATGTTATTCTATGGTTTACAAATTAAAGTTTCAGAGAAGCTAACTTAACCCAGAGTCAAAGGTCAGAGGAATAGTGATGCCAAGATTCAAATTATAGCCTGAATTCAAAGTTCACATTCTTTAATTTCACCAAACTGCTTTTTTTCTAAAAAGTATAATGAACTAAACCACATGAAAACAAATGAACGACAGAATCAGAGTTTGATGGGGGTTGGGGAGAGGGCTGCAGTATAGTGTAGTGAGTAAACGGACTTGAGGGTCAGACAGACCTGAATCCCAGATTCTTCACTCAGCAGTCCACTAAGTTTTGGCAAGTTATATCCTTCACAGGAACTATTCTAAGTATTAAATGACAGAGCGATAAATAAAATCTTTGGCAGATACCATCACAAAGAAGACAAGAAAAAAAAAATCTTCAGCAGAGCATGGCACATAGTAAGTGCATGATAAATGCTGGCTATAATTGTTTTCATTTTTAGAAATTTAAACACTGTTCCAACACTCTTAAGAAATAAAAACTGAGGTCCAGAGAGTCTAAGTGAATTTCTCAAAGACACAGGATGAACCACTGACATAACTAGAATTGGAATTCAGCCCTTTTGTGTCCTGGCATATTCTTGTTATCTTTCTAAGATACGTGCTTCACAAGAAGATTTTAAGAGTTTTTGAGATAGTCATCTTTTTTCTTCCTTTTTTTTTTTTTTTTTTTTTTGAGACCGAGTTTCGCTCTTGTTGCCCAGGCTGGAGTGCAGTGGCATGATCTTGGCTCACAGCAACCTCCGCCTCCCAGGTTCAAGCGATTCTCCTGCCTCCTGCCTCAGCCTTCCTGAGTAGCTGGGATTACAGGCATAAGCCACCACGCCCAGCTAATTTTGTATTTTTAGTAGAGACGGGGTGTCTCCATGTTGATCAGGCTGGTCTCGAACTCCTGACCTCGGATGATCTGCCTGCCTCGGCCTCCCAAAGTATTGGAATTACAGGCGTGAGCCACCATGCCCAGCCGAGATAGTCAACTTAATGGCCGTGTTTTGCAAACCACATGAAACAGAATATTTGAAACCAATACTATTCTTGAAAAATCCAGGATGTGAACACTGTTATGAGCTCAATAAACATAACTTCCTTTTCTTCCTTTCTAACAGAACCTCAGTTTTCTCCAGGTATCCACTCCTTCTCCATCTCTAGAAGTAAATTCTGTTTAGTCTAAAACAGTAGTCCTCAGACTATACAATATAAGGAGGACTTGTTAAAACTCAGATTGCTGGATCCCACCCTCAGCATTTCTGATTCCATAGATGTTCATTTCTATCAGATCTCCAGGTTCCCAGCAGCTTAAACTGCTACTCTGAGGATGATGTTTTGAGAATCACGGGTTTAGGACCATCAGTGGCAGCTCCCTGTTCTAGGGACAGGCACGTGTAGTAAGTTGGCCCAATCAGACTAAAGGCAAAGATTCGTGTTCCTCGGTGGGAGGATTTCCTCTCTCCTGTTGTAGATGAATACTGAACAATGTTGCTCCAGTCCTTGCAATTGGCCATCTTATCACCATGAGGAGAGAACTAGCTTCCGTAAAAAGCCAGCACTGTAGATGGAAGAGCAGAGAGATGGATAGAGCCCAAGCGTTTGATGACATCATTGAGCCAGTGAATCAGCTAACCTGGAGGCTTGATCTTCCTCTGTACCTTCTGGTATGAGAGGTTGTGCAAATGTCCTAGTTTAAGCTAGATCAAATCAGAACTTCTGTTATTTTGGCCACACTTAACTACCTAAAGTCAGGTAAATTCCTAAGACAATAAAATGAAAATGTGTATTTGAAAATAAGAAGTATTTTAACTTAATGCCAGCTTTTTTTATCCAAATAGCTGGCAACTGTATCTTTCATTAATGAGATAATACACACTTAAATACAAATCTGTTTCTGTGCTTTACATCACAGAAAGTGCTCAATAAAAGCACAGCCCTATTCTTAATGTTTTCTTGATATACTGTGGGCAGGAAAAACAATTGTCTTTTCAAAGACTCACTGTGATTAGTTAGTAGTTGTCAGTGAGAAACATACTTCAGAATATTACTAAATTAGGAAACACTTGAAATTCTTAGACAAGATAAATACATTTTATGTCAGTTGATCCACATAATCTTAAATATTGCCAGCTTGTTAGAGCCTCTATTCTGTTTTATAAATCTAGGTAGGAGTAAATAAGTTAATCCAACTCCTTTATGTTATTATATTGTTACTGTAAATAGCTGCAACTATGGTAAGGATATTAAAAAGAAAAAAAAAAGCTCAAATAACATACTAGGTCCTCCTCCTAACATCACAGAACTGGAATATATATATATATTTACCCAGTCCATTTCTTTTTCAGAGAAACATGAGATTCATTGTTTATGACTGTAAGCAGACAACATTTTTGTCTACGATTCTGATACAATTCCATTTAAGGCTTCTCTGTGTAAAGGTCATTTTATTGTGGCATAAGTATTTGGTTCTCTTTCAGAAAATATATATTACCTGAGGACAGAGCTTATCTACATCTTTAAGTCATTTGGAACGGGATCAATAACAAAGTTTGAGCTTTTCTGTTTCCCCTACACCAAAGAACAGGGTGAGTAGTAGTAACAGCATTTGTTGCTACTTTGCTCTGCTTCAGATATTGTGCTAAGTGCTTCACGGTGACTTTTGTTTCATTCAATCGTTAATTCACTCACCATACATTTTTGGAACACCTAACATTTGCCAGTCTGATTTGTCAGAATGTTCTATAGAACATTTTCTGCTAGAATGTTCATCAGGGTGACAGAGAAGAGCAGTCTAATTTTGGATTCCAGGGCAAGAATCATATTGCCCAGGATGTAGGAGATGAAGAAGATAGGAATCATGTTTCCCTCCTTTTTATTTCCTGAGTTTCTGCTCCCAGCATGATATACTGTGTTTCTCAATGGGTATTCATTGTAATTGCAACAAGATAATGATAATAGATGTTATTTTAAAAGTTGTCTGGCTAAAATTTTGAGGAAGAAACATGGGAGTTTAAGCATTAAACAGGATTCTTGCTACAGTTCTCAGTGCCTTTAATAAGCTTTGGGGCACTCCAAGAAGGAGGCACATTTTGCACTATTTCCCAAACTTATTTGACCATAACCTCTGCACCCACCGAACCCCATGGGAAGGGCTTACAGTGTTAGGGCTTCATGGTACACACTTCAGGAAAGGGCTCATCCAAGCTATTTTTGCTTTTAAAACTTTGTCATTTCTCCTTCCAGAGCTCCTTCCAGAGCACTTTCATGCTCTGAAATCTCAGGGTTTTATTCTCCACTACTACAAACTCATCACCTTCCTGCCAACCTTTCACATCTTTGACATATCTAGTTTTCAGACCTCACAGACATTTCTAGTCACATTTGGGATATCTATAATAGATATTTAGCTATGAAGCAGGAGATGCAGAGCAACAGAGTGAGGAGGAGAGAATCTCAGGGACCAGAGCAAGTGAGGATCTCAGGAGGAAACGAAGAATAACCAGGCCTCCTTTGCACAGTGGGTAACAACCGGGTAACAACTTTGAACAAGCCCCCTATGCTCAATGAACAGAACATTTTGCTTTCAGATCAGAGTCCAATCCCTTCATTTTACAGATAAGAAAACTGAGAACACACATCTTACAAGAGCTATGTGAGCTTTCAGCTCAAGCCTGGCTTCTGGTTCAAGGCTCTTTCCATTCTCCCACTCTGCATCTTTTATAATCTCTCTGAGTCTCCTCATTATCTTACTTCAGCCTTGAAATTCCACTTGCTCAGATCTCTGGTATCTCCTAGGCAAGGAAAAAGAGGGATGAAGATTTCCTCTGCAGGTACACATATGCTGCCAACACTAGGCTATTAATCTGAATAAGGAAGACATTCTCAGTTTCTGCAAACACAATGCGCAAATTGCACAGGAATAAAAATAAGCTTATATTAAAGCCTGGCTATATCTCTTTGACTGAGCTAGATGAATCTGAAGAACTGGCTCACTGAGAGAGGTCAACTTGATCCATCAAACTATGCCACAGGTATTCTGTGTGGCAATCTCAATAGGTGATGGAGGTGGCCAAAATTAGGTTCTATTAGGGTTAGTGGTGGCTTGGGCCACCTGAGGAATGTAGGGCACTTAAGGTTTCCATGCTTCAGGGCCAGCCTTGGGGAAACTGAGAATTTATTGACCTTTCTTTTAGGTGACCTCATACCCACACCTTCTTCCAAGGTCCCTTTGTCCCCTTCCATCTCTAGGCCCTGGTTTAGCCTGGAGCCACTCTCTTTCCTCTTTGAATGAGGCTTCATTGAATGTGGCCCCACATTTCAGACTGTCCTTGGCCCTCTGCTCAGTTGAGGCTTAACTATCCTCTAGGGTTTCCCTTTCAGTGAGATTTCTGGAAAGGATCTGGTGTCTAACTGTTCAGGGTGGCTACTTAGTGTGTAATGTGTTACCCTTCCCAAGAACTTTCCCCATTTTCTCATTCTTGGCTACTCTCTCCACATTTACAATATCTCAATGTAATAAATAAACTCTGTGATGGAATGTTTATATACTTCAGTCAGCCTGTAATGCAGGCAGCAAGGGAACACCCACCTAGCATCCCCTCTTGGTTAAGATGCACAGGAAGGGGAGCCCACCACAGCTCAAGGAGGCCGACCTGCCTCTGTAGACTCCTCCTCTGGGGACAGGGCATAGCTAAATAAAAAGCAGCAGAAACCTCGGCAGAGGTAAATGCCCCTGTCTGACAGCTTTGAAGAGAGCAGTGGATCTTCCAGCACGGAGGTTGAGATCTGAGAACGGACAGACTGCCTGCTCAAGTGGGTCCTTGACCCCTGAGTAGCCTAACTGGGAGACATCCCCCACTAGGTGCAGACCGACACCTCACACCTCACATGGTGGGGTACACCCCTGAGACGAAGCTTCCAGAGCAAGAATCACACAGCAACACTTGCTGTTCAGCAATATTCTATCTTCTGCAGCCTCTGTTGCTGATACCCAGGCAAACAGGGTCTGGAGTGGACCTCAAGCAAACTCCAACAGACCTACAGCTGAGGGTCCTGACTGTTAGAAGGAAAACTAACAAATAGAAAGGACACCCACACCAAAACCCCATCAGTACGTCAACATCATCAAAGACCAAAGGCAGACAAAACCACAAAGATGGGGAAAAAGCAGTGCAGAAAAGCTGGAAATTAAAAAAATCAGAGCGCCTCTCCCCCTCCAAAGGAGCGCAGCTCATCGCCAGCAATGGAACAAAGCTGGACGGAGAATGACTTTGACGAGTTGAGAGAAGAAGGCTTCAGTCAATCAACTTCTCAGAGCTAAAGGAGGGACTACGTAACCAGAGCAAAGAAACTAAAAATCTTGAAAAAAGAATGGATGAATGGATAACTAGAATAATCAATGCAGAGAAGACCTTAAAAGAACTGATAGAGATGAAAATCATAACACAAGAACTACGTGACAAATGCACAAGCTTCAGTAACCGACTCAATCAACTGGAAGAAAGAGTATTAGTGATTGAAGATAAAATGAATGAAATGAAGCGAGAAGAGAAGTGTAGAGAAAAAAGAGGAAAAAGAAATGAACAAAGCCTCCAAGATATATGGGATTATGTGAAAAGACCAAATCTACGTCTGATTGGTGTGCCTGAAAGTGACGGGGAAAATGGAACCAAGTTGGAAAACAGTGCAGGATACCATCCAGGAGAACTTCCCCAACCTAGTAAGGCAGGCCAACATTCAAATTCAGGAAATACAGAGAACGCCACAAAGATACTCCTTGAGAAGAACAACTCCAAGACATGTAATTGTCAGATTCACCAAAGTTGAAATGAAGGAAAAAATGTTAAGGGCAGCCAGAGAGAAAGATTGGGTTACCCACAAAGGGAAGCCCATCAGACTAACAGCAGATCTCTCGGCAGAAACTCTCCAAGCCAGAAGAGAGTGGGGGCCAATATTCAACATTCTTAAAGAAAAGAATTTTCAACCCAGAATTTCATATCCAGCCAAACTAAGTTTCATAAGTGAAGGAGAAATAAAATCCTTTACAGACAAGCAAATGCTTAGAGATTTTGTCACCACCAGGCCTGCCCTACAAGAGATCCTGAAGGAAGCACTAAACATGGAAAGGAACAACAGGTACCAGTCATTGCAAAAACATGTCAAAATGTAAAGTCCATCGATGCTAGGAAGAAACTACATCAACTAGTGAGCAAAATAACCAGCTAAGATCATAATGACAGGATCAAGTTCACACATAACAATATTAACCTTAAATGTAAATGGACTAAATGGTCCAATAAAAGACACAGACTGGCAAATTGAATAAAGAGTCAAGACCCATCAGTTTGCTGTATTCATAAGACCCATCTTACATGCAGAGACACACATAGGCTCAAAATAAAGGGATGGAGGAAGATCTACCAAGCAAATGGAAAACAAAACAAAGCAGCGGTTGCAATCCTAGTCTCTGATAAAACAGACTTTAAACCATCAAAGATCAAAAGAGACAAAGAAGGTCATTACATAATGGTAAAGGGATCAATTCATCAGGAAGAGCTAACTATCCTAAATATATATGCACCCAATACAGGAGCACCCAGATTCATTAAGCAAGTCCTTAGAGACTTACAAAGAGACTTAGACTCCCATACAATAATAATGGGAGACTTTAACACCCCACTGTCGACATTAGACAGATCAACGAGGCAGAAAGTTAACAAGGATATCCAGGAATTGAACTCAACTCTGCAGCAAGTGGACCTAATAGATATCTACAGAACTCTCCACCCCAAATCAACAGAATATACATTCTTCTCAGCACCACATCACACTTATTCCAAAATTGACCACATAGTTGGAAGTAAAGCACTCCTCAGTAAATGTAAAAGAACAGAAATTATAACAAACTGTCTCTCAGACCACAGTGCAATCAAACTAGAACTCAGGACTAAGAAACTCAATCAAAACCACTCAACTACATGGAAACTGAACAACTTGCTCCTGAATGACTACTGGGTACATAACAAAATAAAGGCAGAAATAAAGATGATCTTTGAAACCAATGAGAACAAAGATACAACATACCAGAATCTCTGGGACACATTTAAAGCAGTGTGTAGAGGGAGATTTATAGCACTAAATGCCCACAAGAGAAAGCAGGAAAGATCTAAAATGGACACCTTAACATCACAATTAAAAGAACTAGAGAAGCAAGAGCAAACACATTCAAAAGCTAGCAGAAGGCAAGAAATAACTAAGATCAGAGCAGAACTGAAGGAGATAGAGACACAAAAAACCCTCCAAAAAATCAATGAATCTAGGAGCTCATTTTTTGAAAACATCAATAAAATTGATAGACTGCTAGCAAGACTAATAAAGAAGAAAAGAGAGAAGAATCAAATAGATGCAATAAAAAAATGATAAAGGGGATATCACCACCAACCCCACAGAAATACAAACTACCATCAGAGAATACTATAAACACCTCTACACAAATAAACTAGAAAACCTAGAAGAAATGGATAATTTCCTGGACACTTACACTCTCCCAAGACTAAACCAGGAAGAAGTTGAATCCCTGAATAGACCAAGAGCAGGCTCTGAAATTGAGGCAATAATTAATAGCCTACCAAAGAAAAAAAGTCCAGGACCATTCTACCAGAGGTCCAAGGAGGAGTTGGTACCATTCCTTTTGAAACTATTCCAATCAATAGAAAGAGAGGGAATCCTCCCTAACTCATTTTATGAGGCCAACATCATCCTGATACCAAAGCCTGACAGAGATACAACAAAAAAAAGAGAATTTTAGACCAATATCCCTGATGAACATCGATGCAAAAATCCTCAATAAAATACTGGCAAACCGAATCCAGCAGCACATTAAAAAACTTATCCACCATAATCAAGTGGGCTTCATCCCTGGGATGCAAGGCTGGTTCAACATACACAAATCTATAAATGTAATCCAGCATATAAACAGAACCAAAGACAAAAACCATGTGATTATCTCAATAGATGCAGAAAAGGCCTTTGACAAAATTCAACAGCCCTTCATGCTAAAAACTCTCAATAAATTTGGTATTGATGGAACATATCTCAAAATAATAAGAGCTATTTATGACAAACCCACAGCCAATATCATACTGAATGGGCAAAAACTGGAAGCATTCCCTTTGAAGACTGGCACAAGACTGGGATGCCCTCTCTCACTACACCTATTCAACATACTGTTGGAAGTTCTGGCTAGGGCAATCAGGCAAGAGAAAGTAAGAAACGGTATTTAATTAGGAAAAGAGGAAGTCAAATTGTCCCTGTTTGCAGATGACATGATTGTATATTTAGAAAACCCCATTGTCTCAGCCCAAAATCTCCTTAAGCTGATAAGCAACTTCAGCAAAGTCTCAGGATACAAAATCAATGTGCAAAAATCACAAGCATTCTTATACACCAGTAACAGACAAACAGAGAGCCAAATCATGAATGAACTCCCATTCACAATAGCTTCAAAGAGAATAAAATACCTAGGAATCCACTTACAAGGGATGTAAAGGATCTCTTCAAGGAGAACTACAAACCATGGCTCAGTGAGATAAAAGAGGACACAAACAAATGGAAGAACATACCATGCTCATGGATAGGAAGAATCAATATTGTGGAAATGGCCATACTGCCCAAGGTAATTTATAGATTCAATGCCATCCCCATTAAGCTGCCAATGACTTTCTTCACAGAATTGGAAAAAACTGCTTTAAAGTTCATATGGAACCAAAAAAGATCCCGTATTGCCAAGACAATCCTAAGCCAAAAGAACAAAGCTGGAGGCATCACGCTACCTGACTTCAAACTATACTACAAGGCTACAGTAACCAAAACAGCATGGTACTGGTACCAAAACAGAGATACAGACCAATGGAACAGATCAGAGCCCTCAGAAATAATACCACACATCTACAGCCATCTTATCTTTGACAAACCTCAGAAAAACAAGAAATGGGGAAAGGATTCCCTATTTAATAAATGGTGCTGGGAAAATTGGCTAGCCATAAGTAGAAAGCTGAAACTGGATCCTTTCCTTACTCCTTATACGAAAATTAATTCAAGATGGATTAGAGACTTCAATGTTAGACTTAAAACCATAAAAACCCTAGAAGAAAACCTAGGTAATACCATTCAGGACATAGGCATGGGCAAGGACTTCATGTCTAAAACACCAGAAGCAACGGCAACAAAAGCCAAAATTGACAAATGGGATCTAATTAAACTAAAGAGCTTCTGCACAGCAAAAGAAACTACCAGCAGAGTGAACAGGCAACCTACAGAATGGGAGACAATTTTTGCAATCTACTCATCTGACAAAGGACTAATATCCATTACCTAAAAAGAACTCAGTCAAATTTACAAGAAAAAAAAAAATCCCATCAAAAAGTGGTCAAACCATATGAACAGACACTTCTCTAAAGAAGACATTCATACAGCCAACAGACACATGAAAAAATGCTCATCATCACTCACCATCAGAGAAATGCAAATCAAAACCACAATGAGATACCATCTCACATCAGTTAGAATGGCAATCATTAAAAAATCAGGAAACAACAGGTGCTGGAGAGGACGTGGAGAAATAGGAACACTTTTACACTGTTGGTGGGACTGTAAACTAGTTCAACCATTGTGGAAAACAGTGTGGCAATTCCTCAAGGATCTAGAACTAAAAATACCATTTGACCCAGCCATCCCATTACTGGGGATATACCCAAAGGATCATAAGTCATGCTGCTGTAAAGACACATGCACATGTATGTTTATTGCAGCACTATTCACAATAGCAAAGACTTGGAATCAACCCAAATGTCCATCAGTGACAGACTGGATTAAGAAAACGTGGCACATATATACCATGGAATACTATGCAGCCATAAAAAAGGATGACTTTGTGTCCTTTGTAGGGACATGGATGCAGCTGGAAACCATCATTCTTAGCAAACTATCACAAGAACAGAAAACTAAATACCGCATGTTCTCACTCATAGGTGGGAATTGAACAATGAGATCACTTGGACACAGGAAGTGGAACATCACACTCCGGGTCCCATTATGGGGAGGGGGAGGGGAGGGATGGCATTAGGAGATATACCTAATGTAAATGATGAGTTAATGGGTGCAGCACACCAACATGGTACATGTATACATATGTAACAAACCTGCACACTGTTCACATGTACCCTAGAACTTAAAGTATGAAAAAAAAATGCACAGGAAGGCAATTCAGGGCCTCTTTTTCTAAAACAGAAGGAGCTTCCCATTGGCCACTGTTGCCATCTTTGGACAAAACTCTGACAGATGGGATTTGAGGTTAAGTAAACCGATCTTTGTCCCTCAATAATCGTCATGTTACCAGAGGTTCATCCACATTTTCAGAGAACCTGTTTTTTCTATGAGTTATTCAGAGAAAGATCTTTCTGGAAGATTTTTATATCATGGTATCATCAAACAACTGTTATAGTTCACTTTCCCTTGTTTATAAGAACTAGTGTTATCTGTAGCAGTATTAAACATTATCCTATTTTATGGCTGATAAGTTAAATTATGTAGTTGTAGAAACTGTCATAAACTATTCTTAAGCCAGAAAACTTGAAAATCTAGCTGGTTTTCATTCTCTACACTCAACCCCATTCCTGCCCTCTGTCCCCAGCCCTGCTGAGACATTCTTTTCCCAGAAATGCTCTCTCCACAATGTCAGTGATAATATATCCTAGAGCGAAACCAGCAGGAGTGACCAGAAACCACTTAGTCCAGAAAAAAACTCTCTCACCACCACCTTCAGACCAAGCACATGGAGGCATCTAATGTATGTAGACTCTGACTCACAGTAGGGACTTAATAAATGGTTGTTGATTTAAAATCTCAATACAGCTGAGGAACGATTTACAATGAAACAGACACGCAGAGTTGCTTTAAAATTGCAGAGCACAAAAAAGTCTGTGTGAGTCATCAGGGAAATGCAAATTAAAGCCACAATGAGATAGCACTACACACACACCAGAATAGCTAGAATTTAAAAGACTGATAATACAAATATTGGCAAGGATGTGGAGCAACTGGAACTCTCATATTCCACTGGTGGGTGTGTAAGTGATACAATTTCTTTGGAAAGTCATTTGGCAGTATTATATAAAGGAGAGCATATGCCTACCTTCTTCCCAACAATACCCCTCCTGGATATATATCACAGAAGAGTATGTAGATGTGCACCAAGAGGCATGTACAAGAATACTCCAAATGGCATTCTTCGTAATAGTCTCAACTGAAAACAACCCAAATACCCATCAGCTGTAGGACTGTCAAACAAATCATGGCATATTCATACAGTAGAATACCTTACAGTAATGAAAATGAACAAACTACAATTCCAATAAGAAATATAGTTGGACTCCACAAAACACAATATTGATAGAAAAAAAACAGACACACAAGCATATATCCCATATGATTCCACTTACATGAAATTTAGCAGGCATAGATAAACTAAAGCATCATGAGTCAGAACTGATGTTGTCTTTGAGAATAAGAGACAGGGTGATGATTGGCAGTGGGTCCAAGGGAGCTTCTGGATTGCATCAATATTCTTTTTCTTGATGTGGTTTGCAGTGTTTGCCTGTAAAAATCCACTGAACGAATCATATTTTTGTTGTCTCTACTTTCCTATATGTATATTATACTTTTTTTTTTTTTTTTTTTTTTTTAACAAAAGTTCCAGTTGCAGAGCTTGTAGGACTGATTCAGGTCAACATAGCCTGCCCTCTTTGACCCTTTAGATTCATCTTATTTCCTTCAATGGTTGCTTTGATTCTTCTCAGGCCTGGTTGTGTCTTACTGTTCATGGTCCCCAGAGCTTGAGTCCTCCCTGGATACTGTTCCAGGCTCAGATATCTACATTCCCTCCCACTGCCCTCCCCATTTTTTTTCCCTAAAGCCCCACACTTTCTTAGGGACCTAACCAATAGCTAAGTTGTTGATGACTAATGTGGCTTCTCCTCCTGGTGTAATTCAACTTCGAAAAACACCCTCAAGAGTGACTTTAAAGGTTAGTATCATGGTCCAACCCACAGGGGTAGACGTTTTTTGGATAATGCCCTTTCAGTGACACAGGGTAGCTGGCCCTGGACATGTCTATGCTGAGGACTTGCTTCAGGTAAGCAGAGAAGATGAGAAAATGTGTGCTTTGCCTCTGCTAGCATAACGGGAGTTTTGATGATGGAATGGGTCACTTCCACGTGGTGGTAGAGGAAATGGAAGCCACGCTTGTTCTTATTGAACATTGGTGGTGTACTCTCTTGCTGAATTTTTTTTTTTTTTTTTTTGGCATAAGTATCAGGGTGTGGTGCTGATGACTAAGTAGATGAGAACAAAATTGAAAAAATGGAAGTATTACTCATATATTGGACTCCCTTAGCACAGAGTTACAAACCAGCGAGAGTCAGCTGGCAAAACTCTTTGGGGGTATGCCTCTTTCTGGCATTTCATCCCTCTTCTTGCAGCTGGGCCGAGTTCCCAAACTCACCCTCCCTTCATCCAGTGCTTGTTGAATTGCTTTGTGGGAACCGCTTAGCAAAGAAACCAAGGAAGTGTGTGCCTTGATTGCTGCCTCTGCTCTCTGGGTGAGGGGTTAACACATGGGAAATGATTTTGGAAAGATAAAAGGTGATACACAATGAAGTGTTAAACTGAATACAACGGAAATTCATTGCATCTAATGAATGCAGCCAGTGGTCAGAAAGGGGAGAAGTCACATTTTCCAGTCCTTGGCCTGTATGCCTGTGGACAGGTGTGCCAACCTGAAAAAGATTCAAACTCAACCAATGTTAAGATGGAGGAGGAAAATGACCATCTTTTCATGTCCTCCTTTAACCTGTTTTTTTGAAGCTCCTCCACTGGCCAAACTTATACTATTGCAGGGGGTCCAAAGATGACAAAAAAAGTTCAACTTCTTCTGAGGGAGTCAGTTTATCACATTTACCTATGTATTTTCCCCGTGTTATTTTCTGTTGTCTTGGCCACCATTTGTCAGAGAAAATCTGTATACAAGTTCATGCTTCTATATTAAATACTCATTAGCAAGGTCTTTTGCTTGTCAGCAATAACCAGAGCTTCTCTGTGGAATTTATGAGAACATTTTAAAGAATTTTGAATAATGCATTAGCTAAAAGTGAAAGGAAAAATGTTTAACTGAGGTTCACTTAGGCAGAATTAACAATAAGCAAGGTACAGTCTGCTGTCTCTTCATCTGAAGAAATAAGGTGTACTTCTGTTTTTTTTTTTGTTTTTTTGTTTTTTTTTTTTTGAGACGGAGTCTTACTCTGTCGCCAGGCTGGAGTGCAGTGGCACGATCTTGGCTCACTGCAACCTCTGCCTCCCAGGTTCAAGCAATTCTCCTGCCTCAGCCTCCTGAGTAGCTACAGGTGCCTGCCACCATGCCCAGCTAGCTTTTTGTACTTTAGTAGAGATGGGGTTTCACCATGTTGGCCAGTATGGTCTTGATCTGACTTCTTGATCTGCCCACCTTGGCCTCCCAAAGTGCTGGGATTACAGGCGTGAGCCACCACGCCTGGCCGCACTTCTGTTTTTGTTTGTTTGTTTGTTTTGAGATGGAGTCTCACTCTGTCGCCCAGGCTGGAGTGCAGTGGCGCGATCTCGGCTCACTGCAAGCTGTGCCCCCCGGGTTCAGGCCATTCTCCTGCCTTAGCCTCCCGTGTAGCTGGGACTGTAGGCACCCACCACCACGTCCGGCTAATTTTTTTTTTTTTGTATTTTTAGTAGAGGCGGGGTTTCACCGTGTTAGCCAGGAGGTCTCGATCTCCTGACCTCGTGATCCGCCCGTCTCGGCCTCCCAAAGTGCTGGGATTACAGGCGTGAGCCACCGCGCCTGGCCTGTTTGTTTTTTTAAATAAAACCAACACTTATTTATTGTAGAACATTTGGTAATTTGAAAACATGTATGAAGAAGAAGATAACATTCACTTATGATTTCTCCATGCTTACATATTGCTGATATATCCTCCTGCCATGAACACTTGACAGACTGTGACCATGTCATATACTATGCAGTTTGTAACCATCTGTTTCATCTAACGTGATGAAAGAAATGTCTTTTTCCCATGTCATCAAATATTTTTCAAAAACATGATGTATAAAAGCTGCATAATAATTCTCTCCTGACAGTAATTCTTCTAGAAGACATTGGTTAATAAAATGTCTTAGAAGATAAATGTGGATATTTTTCATTTCCAATCATGTGAGGGTAGCAGTTAGTCATTATGTTTTCCACCCCTATCTATACGACTTGCTCATAAATATGAACCAGGTTGGTGCAGCTATTAAAAGACAAGAGAAAGGAGACTTTTTTCCCCTTAAAATATAACATTATAAAGTTTTCATTTATGTCTTCTTTTTTAAGATGTGAAGAATGTTTTCTTCTTTCGAGAGATGTTATTCCTAGAAAAACCTATAACCAATCTTAAAGGATGAAATTCTCTTCACAAAATGCAATTGGTCCACCTTCTTTCACTGAATGCATGATTCTGGAAATCTACATATTGGTTTATACGGGGTGAAAGATACAATGATTTACTTAGAATAGGTGATGGAGATGGGAATTTTGGGGACTCTGGGAACAGCTACAGTTGGACCTCACAGATGTTGAATGCAAACACTGGAACTGGAGCGATTCAGTGCAGCTGCAGGAAATGGATTATCTCACTGTCCTTTCAACAACAGGACTTCATTGACCCCCATCTTTGTTACCGTGACTCATTCCACTGCCTCTACTTCTGCCGCTCCTTTGTTACCTATTACTTCACCATCCACTTTATACATCTTGACGCTATCTAATGGCTTCAGTTTACTGAAAACTTGCCCTTTTTATAGCTTCTCAGGGCTTCTTTTTGCTGTCTGATTTTTTAGCTTCTGCTTCCGCCATGTTATTTTCTCTTCCCATTTCCAGTTCAAATTCTTGAAAGAGAGTGGGTGCTCATGTCAGGTTACCTCTTGAGGTTGGCTGCCCTTGGGTTATACAGTTCATGAAGGGGGTTGTATGCTATAGATCATGCCTCAGGTTGCTGCTTCAGCTGGGTCCACTGGCTGGCGTAGTTCCCTCAAAAAGGGAATCTGATACAGCAATCCCTTGAATGACCTCCCAGGCATACTCTTTTTGTTTTTATTGCATTTCTTTGATTTTTTTTTTCTTAAAGTATGTTTAACATACCACAAAAGCAACATTTTGATATATTTTTCATGTTTTTTTAAACAAAATTCTTTTTAATTTAAAATAAACATGATATCTATTTTAACATGTTATCTATTTTAACTATTTTAACAACAGCTGTTGTTCAACTGACTTTAATAGAAATATAAAATATTTGAACTAGGTCGGGCACGGTGGCTCATGCCTATAATCCTAGCGCTTTGGGAGGCCAAAGTGGGCAGATCACTTGAGGCCAAGAGTTCGAGACCAGCCTGGCCAACATGGTGAAACCCTGTTTCTACCAAAAAAATACAAAAATCAACCAGGCACGGTGGCACACGCCTGTAGCCCCAGCAAGTCAGGAGGCTGAGGCGCAAGAATCGCTTGAACCCAGGAGGTGGAGGTTGCAGTGAGCTGAGATGGTGCCACTGCACTCCAACCTGGGTGACAGAATGAGACACTGTCTCAAAAACAAAGCAAAACAAAACAAAACAAAAAAAAAAAAAGAAAGAAAAAAGAAAGAGAAAGATATTTGAACTAAATTTTTCTTAAAGTTCCTGAAATCTAATGTCTTAGGGAAAATGTTTATGTTTATAATGTTCAACTGTCACTTTTATACAGTTACTTGCAAGAAGATAAATGCATTTTAAGAGTTAGTTTAGAATTATGCATGTGGATATCAGAGACTAGCAAAGATGAGCAGAAAAGATCTAGAATATGTTGACTTTTATAAAGTAGGTTAAAAGCATTTTCCTTTTGAAACAGAATGTTCTCTTAGGCATTTTTCTGGTGCTTTGTGATTAAAATATAAATGGTTATGTATAAAACTTAACTGCAGACTGTTATTGTTGGAAATTATTTTTATACACACAAATAGTGATGAAAAGGAAAGTAGACTGGAAACATAATTTGTGCTTTCGTTTTACTCTGACTTAGAGGGAAGACAACTGAAATTGCCTTCTATACTACCTTACCACTGCAAAATGGGAAGTGAAGTCAGACAGTAAACTGCTTCCTGTCTTCTTGCAGGAAGGAAACAAATTATATATAAATACACATAGCCAAACTTCAGTTTCTCTCCACTCAATCTATCCTATGCACGGCCCTGATTTGGCATTAGTAAAATGTTATATTATTTCCCTTTTGTCAACCTTGGGTGTATATTAGAACCACTTGGGAAGCTTTTTAAAAAACCCAATGTCTAGCCTCACACCCCAATTTTTTTTATTTATTTAGTGTGGGGTGTGGTTTGAGTACTGATAATTTTGAAAGGCATCCTAAGTGATTCTAATGAGCAGAGAGGAAGCCACAAGGCAAAAGGAGAAAATCTGAACAACTGAGCTTGCCGTCAAGGTGCTCTATTATCTATCTGCAACCTAGCTTGCCAGGCTTGGCTGACCCAAATTGCCTCCCATGCCCTCTGAACATTGCTTGTACTTCCTCTCTTGTGTTATCTCTCCAGGCATTCTAGGAGTTACTTTCTCACACATTTAATCTGGTTCAAATTCCTCCTCATTTTTCTAGACTCAGCCCATTTTACCTCTTTCATGAAGCCTTCCCTGACTGCGCTTGACTGCAATGCTTGCATCCTCCTCTGAAAACACAGTGGTTATTGCCTAGAAAATCATTTGAACAATGAATCAATTATGTACTGCCTTATGTAATCTCTCCACCGTTGCATTAAATAATTACTTTAATCTTTGCTTAACCTTTCATCTGTTTGTTATCCAGCTACCTGTACTGTAAGCAAGTTTCTAGCATTCATCTATATTCTTGACAAGCCACGTGCCTTGTACAGTACAGGAAGTCAATAATGTTTACCTCTCCCTTCCATCCTGACTTCCACAGGTTTGGTTCAAGATTCTCTCCTGGAATCTTGTCCTGGTCTTGGCTGGCCTTCCTGCCACCAGACACTTTGGCTCTTCAAATCAGGTCAACACATTACTGGCACACATGGCCAATGACCTGTAAAACTGATGGGGTGTGTGTGTGTGCATGTGTGCAAGTGTGCACTCTTTTGCTCACTCTTGTTTCTATCTTATGATTTGGCTGACTGGGTTTCTTTCCTTCCTTGGTCCCTCACTGTCCTACTCAATGGGACTTGATGGCAGAATTCAACTTCTCAGGTTTTGACCTCTTGTTTTCTCTCAGGTGAATAACATGCTGCCTGGATCTTCCTGTTCCTATTCCTTTGAGTAAACACTTGTGCTGAACAGGCTCTGGCCAAGGGGACCTAAGTTAAGTCAATCTGATCTGTCAAGAGTTTCCTCTCTACCCTGTATTTTCTTTTTTTGGATTCTCACAATTTAAAAGAAACCTGATTGTATTGTCCACATGATTAAAAGCTGTTGTTGGTCCCTCATTGCCTTTAGAAGAAAATCTAAACCTGAGCTATCCAATATGGGAGGTGTTAAAGTTAAAATTAAAAATTAATGCCAGACATGGTGGCTCACACCTGTAATCCCAGCACTTTGGGAGGCTGAGGTGTGTGGATCACCTGAGGTCAAGAGTTCAAGACCAGCCTGGCCAACATGGTGAAACCCTGTCTCTACTAAAAATACAAAAATTAGCTGGACGTGGTGGTGGGTGCATGTAACTCCAGCTAGTTGGGAGGCTGAGGCAGGAGAATTGCTTGAACCTGGGAGGTGGAAGTTGCAGTGAGCTGAGATCCCACCACTGCACTCTAGCCTGGGTGACATAGGGAGACTCTGCCAAAAATAAAAAATAAATAAAATAAATAAAAATTGAGTTCCAGCCGTCTATGGTAGTTCATGCCTGTAATCCCAGCACTTTGGGAGGCTAAGGTGGGAGGATCACTTGAGCACTGTACCCCAGTTTAGGTGACAGCGTGAGATCTTGTCTCAAAAATAAATAAATAAATAAATTGAGCTCTTCAGTCACACCATGTTTCAAGTATTTGATAGCCACATGTGGCTAATGGCTACTGTTTTGGACAACACAAATATAGAAGATTTTCACCATTGCAGAAGGCTCTGCTTGACAGTTCTTGTCTGAATATCTTAGTGTAGCTTGTGAGGTCTTTTACAATCTCACCTCAACCTTTTGCTCCAGCCCAATTTTTGGCTGTTCCTCATTGTTTAACCCCATCTACTTTCTCAATGTTCCACAACGGCTCTGTGCCCTTTCATAGCTCCATGCCTTTGAACATGGTGTTCTCTCTTTCTGAAATACCCTTTGACTTTCTTCTCTGGCAAAGTCCTATTTACCTTTTAAGATCCAACTCAAACATCACCTTCCTTGTGGAGTTCGCTGACTTTCCTAAACAGTCATTTCTTGTCCTCTGTTTCCATTGCTCATTGAACCAATCTCTATTGTCCTTATCACAGTAGTTTGTTATTATTTACTTATTAATCTGATCCTCCTTTTGGAGGGAGGATCCTATCTGTTTTAGCAATCTGCCCTAATAATTACCTGAAATTGTTTGCTTGATACCCTTTTGATAATCAAGTAACATATCTTCTTCTTTATGTGCTTGTTATTTATAAGTTCAGCATGTTTGAAAAGTTCACTTAGTGTTTCTGGAGAAATCCTGCCCATTTCTAGTGTAAAGCTAGAATGACTTCCTGTTTTCTAGGGTGGAGGTCAGTTTTTCTTCTAATTAATCTTGACCAGACTTGAGAAGGATGTGGTAGGAGGGGTTTCCAAGGTCAAAAACAGCAGGACTGTCTGCAGGAGCAGGTTCAGGTGTTCTCAGGTTCCAGTTATTATACAAAATATTTAGTATATGTTCAGAGAAAAAGTAGGGAGTAATGATGGAAAAAATAAAAACAACCTCCATGGAAAGAAAACCGGGGTATCGTATTTGACTTTTTCCAGGCTAAGCCCAAAAGCAATGATGTAGTGAGGGGGAAGTTTTTATTTCCATTTTGCAAAAACGTAATTTTTTTTTCCTCCCGGGATTTGGTAAGATTTTCATAAATTCTTGTGAATTCAATTACAGGGAAGTAAATCCTACTTACTAGTAAACTATCAATTTGTTTCTCTTTTCTTACAAAAGAGAAACAAATTGATACACTTCACATCACCCGGTAAAGCTTATTTTTTCTGAGAAGGCCATAAGCCCTAACGGCTCAGAATCTAAGAGACCTTCACTGATTGTCATCGCCTAGCGGCCACCGCAAACCTTACAGTCAATCATCTTCCCCCGGGCCCCGGATCACGCCCATTGCTCAGACCACGCCCACTCAAGTCTCCTCAGAGCTCCGCCCCAGGCCCAGCAGAAGAAGATTCTCATTGGTGGAGAAGTTGTTCTGATCCCGCCCCGGAGGACTGCGATAGGCTGAATCGGCGTGGGGCGGTGGTGGTTGGCTGCTTGAGGACGGGTCCCTGGTCGTGCCTGTCAGAGAGGCTGGCGGCAGTGGCGGCTCTCCGGGCTGGGTTGTCAGTCAGTGAGAGGAGGGGGAAGATGGCTCGCCGGGACCCGTTCTGCTAGGAAGAAGGGGAGCAGGTGGTGCTGCTACTCGGGAGGAAGCAGAGCAGCTGCCGTCGCTGTGGCTGCGAGCCTCACGAATCGAGGTCCTGCAGGTGGAGCTCCGGCAGCCGCTCTGGTGAGTCCAGCCGAGAGACCCACGCCGGGCCCCCAGGGCGTCTGGCGACAGATAACTTTTTTTTTGTCAGGGAGGAGCCGGGGCGAGGCGGCGGCAAGGACAGGACCGAGACTTTGTCCCCCGGGCCGCGGCTCCACTGGGAGTAACGGCTCCCGCGCGAGGCGCCACGGGTGGGCGCGAGGCGGCGCCAGGCGCTGGGGGCTTCTGGCGGGCGGGTGGGCTGCGGCCGGCGAATGTTCGCCCCGAAGTTGGGCGCAGCCCGCCCGCTGCCTGGAGGGCGGCAGCTTTGTGCGCGCGATTCGGGTCTCTCCTTCCCGGCGAGGAGCAGTCCAGCCTTCTGCCGTGACCCGGGTGCTGCCGCCTCGGCCCCACCGGCCGCTCCTCTGCGGGATGGGCCTGGGGCGGGAGCCCCCGGTCCCCTCCCTGCCGCGGCGGATGCTCCGGCCTCTGCCTCCTCTCCCATCCGCGCTCTCCGCTCCCGCGAGGCCGCCGCTGTCCGTCCGGTCTGGTGGCCACAGTGGTCACTATCGACCCCCCGCCCCCGCCCCTTGGGAGGATAGTGTTGGCCTGAGTCGTTCTTGGGTCCCCTGCAGGGCGGAGAGGTTCAGACAGCAGCCACGCTTCCTTCATGGGTTATTACGCTGAAGATCTCTTCTTGAGCCCTTGCCCTTTCTTTCTATGAGTTATTCCTCTCCCGAGGCTCATTTTAACATACTCGGGAATCCTCGGGGGTTTGGCTCCAAATGGTTGCATTAAAACACCCCCAAGTTTGTATGCTTCAGAGCGAAATTTGCTGTCCGCCCGTCAGCTTGCACATGTGTGCTTTGTGAGTTTAGACCTTCCTGAAAGATTTTAATTTTGCCTAAGTGGTTTAGTACTGCACAGAATCTGCTCTCTGAGAAATACACTATCACAAGCCTGACAGCCGCGGCGCTCTTCAGGTAGGGGGAATTCGTTCCACCGGCAGCTACTCCTTATCTCAGAGACTGCGCTACAGGCAGTAGGGCCAAGCTGACCTTTTGCAAATTATTTATCCTTGGGTCACACAGTAGTTTTTTGGAGCAGGTGGGCCACCTCTTTGGTTCATGTAACACTTGACAGTTTGAGGTTTTCAGCTTTCATATCTTATTGGCATACAGTCAGAAAGACTGGGAGGCTTGTTTTCCATGAGAACATTCTTCTGCTAACATCCACAGGCACCCCACCTCCCCCGACATTTCTAAGTATTTTTTTTTTCTTTAGGTGAACACATTTTAAGGTTTACAGGATGAATAGTAGTCTAAACCCCCATATTTTTGAAGTGCAGGCAAAGGCAAGGAAGGAAAAACATTTAAGATCTGCTTGGCCAATAGTAGCTTCAAAGTTAGCTATTCAAATAATCAGTTCAATCAAACCAAGTGGCAAGGGGGAAAAGCATCACATATTTAGGAAACAAATTCTGGATTTGACTCGTTTATCCTTATTCAATTTATTGAAATTACCGTAGAGGGATTAGAAGGATTAGAAACCTTCTTAGTCATCGGCATTAGCAGTACCTGGATACAGACACCCGATGAGGCATTAGCTGGGTCAGCGTTTATCCTTGCTGTGCTTCCTTTCTTTGTTGTATTTCTGTTTTATGAAATTTGCTCTGGGTTGTATTTTTTAGACTGGTGTCTTTTTGACAATGTGTTTAATATATGTACTGTTTTATTCAGCATCCTGTTGCCTAATATTTATTTTATAATGGATCTTAAGAAATTTTAAGAAATCAGTATTCAAGACCTCTTTTGGGGTATCGTTTATATTTTATAAATAATTGCAATTATGTCAAGCATAAATTTATTTTTTTCACTCTTCCAGGCTGAGTAGGTACTAGGGATACAGAAATGAATGTCATAGCTCTTGTCTTCAAGGAATTTACTATCTAATATACAAGGTGTTAGTAACATTACAGTAAATTAACAATTATAATACTATGTAGTCAGTGGGAATGGAGATATGCCTAGTGTAGTAGGAGAGTTTAGAATAGGAGATGGTTAACTTGCCTTGAGTGTAGGTGGAGTTGGGAGCACACAGCCAAGTTGTGAAGGATGATATAATTTTGCCAAGTGCAGGAGGTAAGTAACTTCCCAAGAGGAGGATATAATAAATGAGAAGGCAAGGAGGCCTGAGAAACTGTGGCGATTTAGATAAGTCATTGACAATGACAAGTCAGTGTCAATTGACATTGACAGTTGACAAAGTCAGTAACATTGACATTGATGTGGCTTGAATGCAGGGATTAGTAGGGAAATGGTGCCAGATGAAGATAGTGAGGGTGATAGAGGGCCAGATCAGGGAATGGTATCCTTAGCTAAAGTGATTGGATTGAATGTGATAGATGAGAAGCCATTTATTGGATTTGTATTTTAGACCTTTACTGTGGCAGAGTGAGGGAAAAACTGACAGGTCCTAATCACCTATGAGAAGAAAGGAGGACTCAGGACTCTGAAGGTTTGACTTGGGTTCTGTTGATTGGAAATGAGGAACGCATAAATAGAAGGAAGATAATAAATTCTGTTTTGAATTTGAAGAAGCAGTGGAACTTCAGGTGAATATATAGATAGATGTTTGTATCTATGGATGTGAAAATCAGGATTAAAGAGATGATTGGGGGTTGAATTGAAGCTGTATTGATTTGGTTGTGTTGAAATGACTCAGGGAAAGCCTTTAGCATGATGAAAGTGGCAGCTAGAGAACAGACTCTCATAAATAGCAGAAGTAGGGAGAAGAATTGTCTGAAAGTTAGAGGAACAGTAGCTAGCAAGGTAGGAGGACCATCAGGAAAGATGCCAAGGGTGGGGAGATTTTCCAATGGAGGAGGAACAGGTTAACATTTTTGAATGCTGCAAGGAGGTGTCAAGTTAGGAGAGGGCCCCAGTGACCACTGAATTTGTCAGGACTCCATAGGTAACTTTAACAAGAACAGTTTTAACTGAGTGGTTCAGAAACCAGGCTTCAGAAGATTGAGAAAGAATGGGTGTGATAAAGTAGACATGCTTGATTGAGACTTTTTGAGAGAACTGAAATAAAGAAGGGAGAAAATGATAGCTATAGCTTTCATTGAGCAGTGGTTCTCAATCTTGGCTATGCATTTATTTACAATATTGTAATAATAATTTACAATAATCTTAGGAGCTTTAAAGAATTTTGTTTTCCAGAGAGAACCCCTATACCAATTTGGTGTGGGGGGTGTTGAACCCAGATATCAATATTTATTTCAACAGCTTTTCTGTTGAAGTGTAATTGATATGTAATATACTACATATATTTAAAGTGTACAATTTGATATTTGACATATGTTTATACCTGCAAAACCATCACCATAATCAAAATAATATTCACCTCCAAAAGTTTCCTGTGTCCCTTTATAATCTTTTCCTCTTATCCCCAGGAAACCACTGTCTACTTTCTATCACTATTGATTACTTGCATTGATACTTTTTTATAGTTCCTTAAGTAATTCCAGTGTGCAGCCATGATTGAAAACTATTGCAGAGGAATATTGTTTGAAGGAATGTTATGTTTGTTTGTTTACATGCATAAGGAAAGAGAGAGTAGAGACAAGTGGGAAGAGATTCTTAAGCAATTTAGGAAAGATGAGATAATTATTGGAACTAAGACCCTGAGGAGCTAGAAGTGGATGGAATTCAGAGCTTTGACTAGTAAGAAAGGAAGACATTTCTGGAAGCGACATCTCTAAGAATATAATGTTAAAGACAGTATATTTCTTTGTTATCATCATCAAAGTTGGCATATAGTATCCAAATTGGTTCCCTGAAGTACTTCTGAAGTACTTAAAAAAGTTAGAGAGCATGTTAACATTGTGAAAATGGATACTGCTCAGAAAAATTCCTTAAATGGAGCCTGAGATCCCTGGCATCATCATGTAGTGCTTTGTCATTTTTTTGGAGGGGAGCAGATGGAATTAGCAGTTTGACTATTGCTTATTGTTGAGAGCCAAGTCCTGCCATAGACTTTTTGACCTTCTCAGAGTTAGGCTGCATATCTGCACTAAGGGAAAAGAACATTTAACACTTGAAAATCTCCTATTTAAGGTATCTTTGCTCAGAAGAAATCTTGTTTGCTTGCCCTTTGGATATATGCCTTATAAATACATTTGAGGATAAAATCATTCCTCTGTCTCCTAAATGAGACAGAGAAGAGTTTTGACTAGAAGTTCTCAAAGGCCCACATTTTCTATCTTGAGAAGGGTAATAGCTATCCTCACCTCACCACCTTTTTTTTTTTCTTTTTGAAATTTCTGGCTCAGGATTTGGATATAGGTAAAATTGAGTCCTGCTGGTTCTGAGGTCCAGGGCTTGTTCCTCAGCCTTGACTCTAAGCTTTCATAGGGGGCTGAAAACAGAATAGCTTATCCAAATATTATTTGGCCTTGTAACTTGGTCATAAATAAAGAAGAAGTGAAAAGTTTTGTCTGATTGTATTCTAGAGTTCTGAAAATTTCTTTCATTGTGATTAAATAATTAAAGTATGATTCTTTTCTAGAGAGGAAAGTCATCCCTAATTTTGGTGCAGCCTAAAAGAGTGGAAATATTGATGTTAGCATGATTTTGGACATTATTATTATAGTCACAGCCATATTGTAAACATTCTATATTTTCTTAATTACTATTATAATAATCATTGTAGGAAATTTGAAAAATTCAGGAAAGCATAAATGGTAAATAACACTTATAATGTCTCCACCCAGAGATCCTTATTTCTTTTGTGAATTACCTATTAGTGTCCTTTGTCTATTACAACACTGGAGATTTTTAAATACTAAGTTATGAGAGCTCTTTGTATATACAAACTATTAGGTCTTTGTCAAATTACATTGCAGATAATTTCCCTAGTTTGTCATTTTTATCTTAATTTTGTTTTTGATGTGAATTTTCTTTTTAAACAGATTGCTAACATTTTAATATGTTTAAACTTATCAAATTTTTATTTTATGATACCTTGCTACTTAGAAAGGGCTTGTATTCCCAAATTATATGACTGTTCACCTCTATTTCCTTATATTAATTTCACAGTTTTTAAACAAATTTACATCTTTAGTCTGTTTGCAGTGTATTTTAACAGTGATGGTTCAGTTATTTTAATGCTACTTATTGAACAATTATCTTCTTCAGAGGTTTTAAATACCAAATCATGTGTATATACTCTATAGATATGGATATATGACTTTTTCTATTTAGTTTAATTGGGCTATTTATTTTTGCTCTAGTGATTCCAAACTGTCTTAATTATTGTGAGTTTTTAATGTATTTCACTAAATGGTTGTGTGAATACCTACTATTGTCTTTGTTAAAACATTTTCAGCATTTCTCATATATTTCTTTATTCATGTTACATGAAAGGCAGTAAAGATTCTAAAAGAACCTCACTGGAATATCTGAGTGAATTTTCTAGAGAAAGTTGTACTATCTCTATTAATACAATGTTATCATTTATTGAAGTCATCTTTTATGACTCAAAGATGTAGTTTTGAGTTTACTTCTTGTATTTTATAGTTTGTAGTTTTCTTCATGTGAGTTCTGCCTATTTTTCAAGTGGTATTTTTGATATTTTAAAACTTACTGATTCTATTGGGAATGGAACTTTTAAAATTATTTTATAAAGAGGATTCTATGTACCTGATGGAACATAGAAAGATGACTAATTCTCGTATACTGTTTTCTAACTGGTCATTTTATGAAACTCTTAATTCTGATAGTTTTTATTGTGTTTTGTAGTAACTCAATTATAGCACGTGTAAATGGTGATGATTTTGTCTTCTTGCCAACACTTAATCCTTATTTCTTTTTCTTAGGACGTTGATCAGAATTTCTAGAATAATGTTCAGTTATAGCAGTGAACAGTGAGGATCCTTGGCTTATTTCTCATTTAAATGGAAACGCCTTTAGGGTTTCACAGTTGTGTATTCAAAATTTTTATTTGTGGTATGTTAAGGAAAGAGTCTTCTATGCCTTTTCAGGAGGAGCCAAGACAGATACTTAGTTTGCTCACATGCCCTCTTAATGTACCTTGAGATGATCATATAGTTTTCCTTCTTTTACCTATTGGTTGATGAATTGTGTTACATTTCCAAGTAGCTTTCATCAAACAATTGCTGTCTTAGGGATAAAGGCAACTTGATAATAGCATATCTCTTTAAAATAGTGCTATATTTAATTTGCTATATGAGACTGATCTTTAGTGTTCCTTTTATATTACCTTTTTAAGGTTTTGATTTCTGAATATGCCAGCTTTGTGAAAAGAGAGACTGAGAGAGAAGCTTTCCATCTTTGCATGTGCTCTGGCAATTAATCTCTTCCTTGGAAGATTTGAAATAGATTGGCTCTAAAAATGTCTAGGTCTTTTTGGACTGAATACAATTATAAAGATCTTAATATGTGCTTAAGTACTAAGTATTTTGCATAATTAATTTCATTTAGTCCCTATATAACTTTATGAGGTAAAAATTGTTTATTCTACAGACAAACATAGACTCAGAGGTTAAGACAGTTGTTCACGACGGGCGCGGTGGCTCAAGCCTGTAATCCCAGCACTTTGGGAGGCCGAGACGGGCGGATCACGAGGTCAGGAGATCGAGACCATCCTGGCTAACACGGTGAAACCCCGTCTCTACTAAAAAATACAAAAAACTAGCCGGGCGAGGTGGCGGGCGCCTGTAGTCTCAGTTACACAGGAGGCTGAGGCAGGAGAATGGCGTGAACCCGGGAGGCGGAGCTTGCAGTGAGCTGAGATCCGGCCACTGCACTCCAGCCCGGGCGACAGAGCGAGACTCCGTCACGAAAAAAAAAAAAAAAAAAAAAAAAAAAAAGACAGTTGTTCACCATCAATAAAGTACACAAAGTTTAAACTCAATTCCTATCTGATGTAATGCCCATGTTTTCTAATCAGTACCCTAATGTTTTTCTTAATTTCTTCACCCCATATTACTGAGAAGTAAATTTGATCATTTTATTTGAGCATCTTATTAAGTATTTTTCCTCTTTGCACACTGAGTTTTAATTTTTGGTAACCCTATTATAATTATCACTGGTCTGTTCTGTGCTGATGTGTCATATCTTTTGCTATTTTAATAAATACTGTGATCTTGGAGTGAGGTGGGATAGCGTGGGTGAACTTAAAATTGTTGTTCATATAATGCACTTAATATAATTTACATTTTAATTTGTTGAGTGTTCAAGATCAGTTTGCATTATTGAATCCTGTTTGTACCTTGTAAAGAATGTTAAGTGTACCACATACAAGAGATCAAAGAGTTTTGGAAACACAGTACTTTTCCATTTTAGTTTGAATTATTTTTGTTGTGAGCCTTGCATCAGGGTAGCTTTTTAGTAGTAATGTTAAGGGATATTTGTTTGGTGTTTTCTTGAACAAAGAGTCTTTTGCTAGTTGACAAAGAGTTGCTTTCTCATATAAATACATAGAATTCATTCAGTCACTTAAGAATTCATTCAGTCATTTATACTTGACTTAATGAAAACATATATGAATTATTAAACTGTACCATGCAAATTAGGTTCTAGCCTATTAGAATGTTTATATTTACTCTTATGTTGAGTGATGTATAGGCTTGGAAATTTAAGAGAATAGTGTAAGCCTTAAAAGTGCTTAAATTGGGAAAGCAATTGTAAACTTTTTATTTATCTTTTTGAACTCTTATGTTCCCCCCCTTTAAATGTAAATTAACGTTTAATTAATTCAGTTAGGGTTTTGGTTATAATCAACACACCCAGACTGCATTCCCCATGCCCTTCCTACGGGGACAATCTGAACCTCTCAAACCTGCCAGACACATACATGCTCTTTTGTTCTAAATTTCAAGGTTCCTGCTGATTTGTTAATCAGTAGATGTCACAGTTGTGGACAAGGTGACAAATAGCCCCCGCAACAGTGCACCCATTAGTAGTTAAGAAAAGGGAGAGACTATTTTGGGAAATCATGAAACTTCAAGTGAGTCCTGATAGGGAAATGGAGAGGAAGGTGAAAATATTATAGAAATGGATGGGGGAAGAAGGGAAGACAAAAATGTGTAAATCGAATAGATTGTTGGAGAAATATAGAAAATTGGTTACATAGGTGATAGAACCAGAATATTCAAGTCAGTGAGGTCAAGAAGCAGAGTTTCAGAAAGAAAGACTCTTGCTTCAGGTTACAGAAAAATAAAGACCATAGAGAAAGAACTGATAGAGTTGTCATTTATAAGGTCATGGAGAGTGGATGATGAGACCCAAATTTATACTGTAAAAGGGATTAAGGAATAAATTGATGGTGAGCAATTGGAAGTGGTGGTAGTAGATTAAGCTACTAAATCAGAAAGTTAATCAGTGAAGAGTAAATAAGGATGGAGTAACTAGGGCATTAGAATCTGATGAAGCCTTACTCTTGTGCCCCCTCTTTTCAGAACTGTAAGATCATGAAATACATTCTTAATTGTCCAAATGATAAATACTTTGTTAGTGATACCTAGAGGTATAATTCATTGAGTACCTTTTGTTTGCCAATGCTTTATTTGCATTATTTTTAATCCTTAAAACATTCCTAAAAGATAGGTGTTATTATCTGTCATTCACAGTTGAGGAAACTGAGACTTAGAAAGTTTAAGTAACTTGTTGAAAATTGGTATGAGTTTTTTGGACTCCAGAGTCAGCATTCTTTTCATTATGCCATGTTGTTTCCTTTATGTATTGAGCTGTGTTAAAACACTGGGGGCTTATAAGAGGAATATAGGTGGGATTCCTCTGCTTGTAGAAAGTAGTAGAAGAGGCCGGCATGGTGGCTCTTGCCTGTAATCCCAGCACTTTGAGAGGCTGAGGCGGGTGGATAGCGAGGTCAGGAGATCGAGACCATCCTGACTAACATGGTGAAACCCTGTCTGTACTAAAAACACAAAAAATGAGCCGGGCATGGTGGCACGCCCTTGTAGTCCCAGTTACTCGGGAGGCTGAGGCAGGCGAATCGCTTGAACCCAGGAGGCAGTGGTTGCAGTGAGCTGAGATTGCACCATTGCACTCCAGCCTGGGTGACACAGCAAGACTCTGTCTCAAAAACAAAACAAAACGAAAAAAGCAGTAGAAGAGAAATCCTAATTATGCTTGCCATAATTTGTGTTGACTATATTTTTATTTAAAATGTTTTTATAAAGGGAATCCTGGTAAGCTCCCCTACTATATTTATAATATCTGATTTTTAACAATTTTTTACCCATGATAATGATGGGTTGAGAGGAAAGGAAGAACAGGTCAAGAAAAAGCATGTAAAGAAAAGTAAGACTAAAACTTGTTATTTTCACTATGAGAACTTCTAATATGTCATACAATTTTAGGTAGCACCTCAGAAAGGCCAACTCTTCATGGAAATTGTATCGAGCTAGTCACAAGATGGTAATTAGAGCAGATATTCTTCATGTCACCAGATTATAGAGCTCCAAAGAATTTATTGTAATATAGTGTGATTTATTGAATTTAGATTTCATCAATCAGGAATTAGTTATTGGTGAAAGGGTCTAAGCAGATGTTTGATTTTTCTGTAATAAACCTTTCTTCAAAAACAATGTGTAATTGAAAAAGAAATGCTTAAAATACTTTAGGGATTAAACATTCTTATAGGACTTTGAAGTACTTTGGGAGGAACCAGGATAGAAATTTTTGCTGTGCTAATTTTAGCCTCATATTCAGCTACGAAACAACATCTAGGTTACATTCTGCTGTACTAGTATAAGACAGTATTATTGAAAACTTTATTTTAAAAATAATTTTATAATTCAGCCTCTGCTAAAACAAATTGACTCTTAGCCCAGTTAATATGAATCAGCGTGGTCATACTGAACTATTTATTTCTCCTTTGGTTACTATAATATTTTTAAACCAAGAAAAACAACTATATTCATGATATCCACATAGTTTCTGATTGGGGAGAATCAAATAGAATTTTGTACAGTCAAGATCTGTTGTTTTTATTATTATGGCCCTATTAGCACACATGACTACCATTAACTGTGTTTACTTACATTTTCTTATTGCACTTCCCTCTTTGCCCTACTATTTTCTATTGAACACCCGAGCCTCTATTGGCAGACCTCTTTAAAGATTGAAAGTCTCATTCCAACATATTAAAGGGCAGCGACTTCCTCTAAGACTTTAACTCCCAAGTTAATTGGAATTTGATTCTCTTAACATTTCTGTCTTTCTTTGTCCCCAACATTGCAAAAAGGAAAGCACTTAGAATGCAAAAAACTTTAAGGAGTCAAAGTAGAGCTGTGCTTTGGAAACCACATTTCCATATGCTATTATGTTTTGGAGAGAGGAAAGAGGGGTTATTGATAGTAAAATGATTGAAATATAATGTTTACATTGGGCTTTCTTTTACATTCCTCCTTATTTTTTCTCATAGCATTCATTTATTTTATTTTATTGCTTATATTCTGATTTACCTTGGTTTGTTTTTAAAAGAGCTTAAGACACACCCATTTCTGCTGTTTTAGGTTTATTTGTCTCTCCTAATAGTCTGTGAATCCCCTAAGTCAGCCATGTCATATTCATTTTTGTAAATCTAGTATCTAAGACATAGTTGGCATTTAATAGTTTATGAATAAATGGATGATATTTAACCACCTTAATATAAGAAAAAAAAGAGCCAGGTTGGTTGCTGAACCCTAGATTACTGCAGCTTTAGTGGTATTATGGGCTGCACTGTGTCCCATCCAAAATTCATAAGTTGAAGGCCTAACCCCCAGTACCTCAGAATGTAGCATCATTTGGAAATAGGGTCTCTAGAGAGGTAATTAAGTTAAATGGGGTAATTAGGGTGGGCCCTAATTCAGTATGATTGGTGTCCTAGTAAAAACAGGAAATTTGGATAGGCCGTACAGAGGGAGGACAATGTGAAGGCACAGGGAGAAGACCACCATCTACAAGCCAGGGGGAAAGGCCTGAAACTATTCTCAGAGCTCTGAGAAGGAACCAACCCTCCTGAATCTTGATCTTAGACTCCTATGAATCTTGATCTTAGACTCCTAGCCTAGAGAACTGTGAGAAAATAAATTTCTGTTGTTTAAGCCACCCAGTCTGTGGTACTTTGTTACGGCAGCCCTAGCAAACGAATATAGATGGCTTTTATACTTGGATGTAGCAAAATCTCAAATACCCTTAATTTGCCTATTCCCAAGGAACAGTTTGCCAAGGCGAATGTCAAAACCTCAAAAATTTATATACTTCTCCTAGGTAAAACATGGAAGAGAAAGATTTGGATAGCTTAATGAAGAAAGTAATAACTATTTGCTCCTCCTTCATCTTTCCCAATACAGCCAATCGCAAGCAACTGGCTAATTCCTTAATTTAATTGAATTTGTTTAGTTCGGCAAGGAGAAAGTGTTTACAGGGTATTTGTGTTCCTAAGTGTTCAAGAGCCTCTCCCAATAAACCTGGTTCCTTTTTCATGGTAGAAAATGGAAGAGGAAGACTAAATAAAATACTTTTTAATATGATGTTAATTTGAGCTAATGGCTTGTGTATAATCTTAGTCACATTATTTTACTTGAGTTATAGTCAACAGGGGCAAAACAGTATGTCTTTTACATGCCCATTGCTGTGGTAGTTGCTGTACCCTTTGATCATCAACTAGTCATACTGAGTTGCCACAGTGGTTGTCAGCGTTTTTTCATTACATGCTGTAGCCACAAACTATATATATATATATACACACACACACACACACACGCACACACACAATTTTTACTATTATTTCTTCTTGACATTTTTAATTGAGTTATGTATCAAATAGTGCTGTGTTCAGTCAGCTTTTATAGTGCTTTGAGATACTTCACTGAAGAGAAAATTTCAAACATATACAAAAGCAAAACATTTACTCTTTCATCATTTGGAGGCAGTTTTCCCATAGTTCTGAAAGTAGGGTAAACTAAATTAGAGAACTGAACAAAGATCTCAGCCCCAGAATTTAAAAAAAAAAAAGTTTGCCCTAAAGCAAAGGAAACCAAAACCAAACAGAAAACCTCTGACTTAGGGGCACATAAGAATTTTGGTCTAATTTTGGCATTTCAACTTCAGTCACACCCATATGTTTTTGGACCACTTTTGTTACCAGTATGTAGGCACTGTGGTAAATACCAGTTGATAGATTTTTCTCATCTTTTTTTCTTTTCCTTCATTGCAACTGAGAAAAATACTGCAACCACATGCTAACAAGTGGCAGAGCTGGGTCTAAGTAAATTGAATACTTTTTCTCCAGTACCCTACCGTGTTCTTTTACTACCCTGTAGTTCTCAACCTGGCCGCCAAACACAGTCATCTGAATAATTTACTTTTCCCTACCAATTTATTTTAAAATGAAAATATCCTACTTTTCAATTTAGAATGAAAATATTAGGAAGAAGAAAAGAGTAAACAAGAGTAAATTATTTATGAGATAAGGGAAAGGCTTTGAACTGTTTTAGGTGCCGTGGGTAGGGATTGCTGATAGCATGGTGATTAGAATGGGGTCTTTGGAATTCGACTGCATGGGTTCTAACCCTAACTTAACCACTTTGGTAGTGTGTGATCTTGGGCAAGTTATTTCTTTAAGTGTTAGCTTTCTTTTTTGTGAAATAGAGATTATGTTAATTTACCAGCTAGGATGGCTACGAGAATTAAATTAAAATTCCAATAAATCGCTTAGCATAGTGCCAGAAACATAAGTGCTTGAGGAATGTTAGTCATTATCACAACATTATCCATGGACATCTACCATTGCTACGTATGACACATTCGGTCACATTGGATGTTTTCCAGACCATATTCCCAGTGATGCCAGTTGCGTATGGACAGCAAAGGATCCCATGGTCAAGTGCATTTAGGAAAATATTTCATTCTAAATGCATTTCTTGGAGATTAGTAATACAGATTTAGCATATTAAAGGCTCTTAAAAGTCCTTTGATTAAAAAAAAAAAGCTTCTTTAACTTTGTCAAGTAGTTAAATTTTCACAAGGAAAGCCTTTCTTTCTGCTGTCCTCCAGGGTCTGTCTTCATGTGGCTTCTCATGCAGATGTCTGTCCCTCAGCTCTTATAGCATGGTGGTTACCCTCTAAGAGGGACAGTTGAAGAGGACAGGTCCTAGATGGAAGCTCTTATTAAGCTTCTCCTTGCACCATGCTTGCTAAAGTCCACTGGCAAAAACATGTCACTTTGCCAACTCCAGCATTGATGTGGAGGAGGACTACACAAAGAAGTAAATAACAGGAGAGATCATTTGTTGAAGGTCGTAAATATAATAGTAATAGAGTACCACATATTTTTTAAAAAGGTCCATGATGTATTAGGTGAAAAATAATCAAGTTTTGGTAGAATGTGGTTCTATTTTTATGTTAAAATATAAATGGACTATGTATACATGTATGTATATATGTACATATATACATATGTACATGTTTTGATAGAGCAGATATATTTTGTTTTGGTTGAGCAGATGTCTATATAGATATAGATAGGTACCTATATATATATACATGTGTTATTTGGTTGATATATTTTTCTTGGTTGAAAAGATATATTTTGTTTTGGTTTAGATATACTGCTCAATACTTTTTAAGGGTAGAGAGTTTTCAGAACTGCTGATTATATAGTATATGTATAGAAGAAAGTCTGAAATAATATAAAGTTAACAGTATTTTCTTTTGAAGAGTGGGATAACAGCAGTGAGAACGATGATTATTTATTTTAATTATGTGGAAAAGATTTAAGTGCAGCAATTTAAAAAAATCTCTAGTAAAGAAAAATATTAGCAGGGATGGGAGATCAGTTTTCTTCCTAGTGTTCATAGTTTTTGTGTGTGTTTTATTTTCTTTCTTGGTGGAATTTTTATAATCTTTTATAGTTGCATAGTGAGCAGAACCCTTGTTTTAAACTCTTCATTATTGATTTTGTGTATTTCTGATAATTTTCTCATGATTGCCTTTGCAATTATTCCTTTAGAAAATGTAAGATGCTACTTTGACTTATTTGCCTCTCGTCTATTCCCTGCTTTTCCTTTGCCATCTGGATTACAATTGCCTTAAGGACACAGATCATATTTTACTATTCGTTTGCTAATAGTGCACACTAATAGAAACACTTTACATTATGCTCAGTAGACACTCAAGGACTTGCTGAATTATTAATGTTGCAGTTTGAACATATAGTAGTATTGACTTTTTGCATATATGAAAATATTGAATGAGTTACCCCTTAATGTGACCTCCCATTCTATGTTTGTTTTTGCTACTTCTATTGCTTTGTTCTTACTCTGACCCTGCCCAGCCTACTGTCTGCATAAATTATATGAACAGGCTGTCAACTTGACATCCTGTTCTAGTGAATATGTAGAAAGCATTTCTAATCACTATGCTATTTAATATGCAATTGTGTGATAATCATGTCAATGAATGTGATTGAGGTAATTATTATAGTTCAAAATTTTTACACTGATCTCTTGAAATCTTAACATAAACTTTATAATTTGTATGTTATCAAGGCTTACTGAAGTTTGATTCACTGAGGTAATACTTGAATCACTTCGTATGTACTATAATTATATTTTGTAAAAGTTGGTACAAACATTTTGGAAAGCTTTATTTCAGCAATAACTGCTCTTGTAGATTTTTACCCAATATTAAATGTAAAATAATTGGTTTGTGATATTTTTATGTTTAATGAAATATATAACATATTAATGGACTTTTAAGATTTCTTATAAAATTCTAATAAGAGGTTTTCTAAGTCAAGGTTATCTGCATCAATCAGTCTTTAAAATAATCAGATGATGCTGTTGTGTCTCACAGATGCAGTGTCAGTTCTCTCCTGGCAGCTTACCTTGCCAGTGCGTGCATTTCATTAATAAGAGCCCCGGGTTTTTCCTAGGTAGGGTGTAAAAGCTGAGGAGCAAAAGGAAGATAGAGAGGAGAAGCATAGTCAAAGACATGGAGCCTGGAGTGGCATGGAGTATTTTGGAGAATAGTGTTAAGTGAAATTTGGATAAGTAAATTATGACCATATTATAGGGAAAGTTTGATATAGAATATTTGTTAGGTCTGATGTCATGGTGTGTTCAGGAGAAAAGTAATTTCAATAAGATTATATGGCAGCAACATGCATGGTGCACTGGAGAAGGGAAGAAACCAGGAGCCAGAAGGCTGTGTGATCAGCACATGCAGAGGAAATAAAGGCCCAGACTCAGGGTGTTGCTGTGGAGATGGAGAGCAGATGGTAAATTTGACAGGCGTTATAAAGGGTGAAATTTATTCCTCTATTCAATAAATATTTATTAATACTTGCTGTATGTTACTAATGCTTATAATATCTGGACTGAAATTTGCCTGTAATTACTAATACGGTTTAAAACTTTAAAATTATGTTATGTAATTTTTATTTGAAAAAAAATAATGTTGAACCACTGAGTCATGTGCTATATTAATGTCAATAAGAAGTGCTCATCTTAGTGCCGTGGTTCCCAGAGATCTCACCATTCTGTCTGCTCTTATCTCAAAGAAATCTAATTTGTTAATACATTGTACATGATCTTAGTCAAGGCTATTTGAATGCTAGCTCAAAAAGGAGGGAGAATATTTGCAATAGAAATCCAAGAGCAGTAACTGTTGGCCTCAGAAGTTTCACAGCATTGTGTTTGCTGTATTCTTTTGGTCAACATGGTTGTTAAAAAATAGTTCTTCCTAACTTCTCTTATTGGAGTCCAAATCAGATATCCTTTCCCTGGACACAATGTTCTTCTGAAGTCCTGGAGGATCTTGTCTATGGCCATACTACCTTGAATGCGCCCAATCTTGTCTGAAGTCCTGGAGGATCTGAGAAGAATGGGAAGATAGAAATGGGACATGAGAAGAAAGAACTTCTTACCTTCTAATTGTTCTAGCTTTTCCAACAGAAACACACTGGGCTGGTTGCCATAGCACACTGATATCCCAGCATGATCTTATTTGTCCTTGGGGTAGGCAAAAGATGGTTTAGCCAAAAACCATTTTATTGAGTAAAAACCTATGTTCTATTCTTGATAATCGGACACTTGTTTTGTGATTTGGAGGGAAAATAGTCCTAAGTAATAGGCCTTTGGAAAGACTTCCCAAACGTCTCTTACTATGAATTATTTACTTTTCCTGGTGCCTTGAGAGGCAGCTTTATTTACTTGATGACCTAGGTAGGCAGTGAGGCATCAACATCACTTCTTTTTAACCAACAGCACAAATACCCTCCTCCTTCACAGTTGATTGGTCAGTTTCTAAGCAGCAAAATCCTAAAATTAAATTAATTTTATTCTGTAACATAATCTGAACATTTCTCTCCATTCTATTTTCCTGAAATTCACCCAGGAATTCTTGATAATCTTCTGGTAGTGCTTAATTTAACTACAGCAATGGCCTCATTGCATAGGAGAGAAGTTTAAAATTTCGTGATGTGTCACAATCCATTTATAGAAATTTGGTTGCTCTATAAATTTATAGAAACTTGATTTTCATAATGATATATAAAACAAATGGTTATAAAAAGTTTTATAGTAGTTTATAGTTAGTACTTAATGATGGAGGGGATGATTTAAAAAATAGGAATAAGGAAATTTTTAGAGTTTTACAGTGAAAGTTACAAATACTTTAAAAATATTCTTATAAAATAATTAAAATGTTATATGCCTCTGATGACAACACTAAAGGATAAACTTTGGTAATTGTTATTAATAACAATGTGGGAATTGAAGAGTAAGACATTTGACTTAGAAAGGTTTTTTTGTACATTGAAATTATAAAAAATTAGTGTTAGACTAATTGGGCTAGTGAAATACTACATGGACTCCTAGCAAGCCTTCTAATGTAATTTTAAATATTCTCCTACGGAACATGTTTGGCAAAAATAGGAAGTTAGTTACACAGCAGGAAACATGTATTTTAATTTTATCTCTTACCTTTGAGAAGAATAAAGTTTTTAAAAATGCAAGTGGCCAGGCGCGGTGGCTCAAGCCTGTAATCCCAGCACTTTGGGAGGCCGAGACGGGCGGATCACAAGGTCAGGAGATCCAGACCATCCTGGCTAACACGGTGAAACCCCGTCTCTACTAAAAAATACAAAAAATTAGCCGGGCGAGGTGGCGGGCGCCTGTAGTCCCAGCTACTTGGGAGGCTGAGGCAGGAGAATGGCGTGAACCCGGGAGGCGGAGCTTGCAGTGAGCTGAGATCCGGCCACTGCACTCCAGCCTGGGCGACAGAGCGAGACTCCGTCTCAAAAAAAAAAAAAAAAAAAAGAATAAATAAAAATGCAAGTATATTTTGAATATTACTAGAGATGTCTAATTAGATTTATAAAGCTTGCAGAGTTATATAATCAAGTCTTTGGCATAGATGTTAATAGGTTACATATTAGATATGAAATGTGGGGTGGGTTAGCAACTTGTAGAGAGCCTCCTGCTGCTTGCTGGTAGAGAGAAACCGTTTTAAAATCATCATTTTGTGACCAGTTTACTTTTTGTCCTATCTAAGCTTTAGTGATACCTTTAGTCATAACTGTTATTCATCTTGAAGCCCAGGGCTTATGGAAATATTGTTTTTTTTTTTACAATGTTACTGTATGTGGTAAGGACAAAGAAAAGCTTATGTCAGCTAGTAAACACTGTTGGCTTTTTAATTTTTCATTTCTTTAAATACTTATCCTACAATAGTACTTCAAACCTCAGCATCACACACTATACCCATGTAACAAACCTGCTTATGTACCTCCTGAATCTAAAATAACAAAATTATCCTACACTTTATAGAATTCCATTGTTCTCTTTCTTACATAATGCATTGCTATTTCAGGCTTCATTTTTAATGTTTGTATATTTTCTTTTCTTTCTTTCTTTCTTTTTTTTTTTTTTTTTGAGACAGAGTCTCGCACTGTCACCCAGGCTGGAGTGCAGTGGCGCGATCTCGGCTCACTGAAACCTCTGCCTCCCGGGTTCAAGCGATTCGTCTGCCTCAGCCTCCCAAGTACCTGGGATCACAGGCACACACCACCACGCCTGGCTAATTTTTGTATTTTTAGTAGAGAGGAGTTTCACTGTGTTGGCCAGGCTTTCTCAAACTCCTGACCTCAAGTGATCCTCCCGCCTCAGCCTTCCAAAGTGCTGGTATTACAGGCATGAGGCACCGCACCCAGCCATACTTTCTCTTCTAAAAATATTCTTTCTTTTATAGTTAAGAGGAACTTACCAGGGGCCAGGCACGGTGGCTCATGTCTCTAATCATATTGGATGGTACTTGATATTCACATGACATCATGTTGATGTTAGCTTTGATCAAGGCAGTGCTTGCCAGGTTTCACCACTATACAGTTGCTCTTTTCTTCTTTCCATACTCTATTTTTGTGGAAGTGAATAGCTATGTCCAATGCACTCTCAATGGCGAAGCAAGGACTAAGCTCTACCTCCTGGAAGAGATAGTGTCTACATCTATTATTTGGAATTCTTCTGTAAGGAAGCTTTACCTCCTATTGTCTTATTTATTTAATCATTTATTTATATGAGTATGGCCTCATGTATATTTATTTTACACTTTGGGTTATAATTCGATACTACATTATTTGTTCTATTGCTCAGATTGTTCCAGCTTTAGCCATTGGGTATTCTTTCAGGTTGGCTTAATATTTAATAGTATAAAGAGTACCTTACCAAAATGTTTGAAAACAGGTGGTCTAGGCTATGATCATACATTATGATCATAGGATTGAGTAGCTAAGGCAGGGAGGAAGATAATAGTGTAGGAGGAGAAATCTAGGAGTTAAGACTTCTAGGAATTAACACTTCAGGCAAGAAAAAAATCACCAAGATTTAAGCAGGAGTTGTTTGAAAGCATGACAGTGACCTAGGAGCTAAGATCATCCAGAAATGAAGGGGGAGAGACCAAGCAGGGCAAGGGCTTGGGGTGGATTGATTGATAGATGATGGTGACAGAGTTTCAAAGCAGCTTTGGGTGGATGGTTGAAGGAGGAAAAGAATGATCTTGAGTGGTAATAAGAAGGAAGGAGAACACCTACTTTACCTCTAGGCCCAGTGGTTTCTTTCAGGGATGTGTGAGGAAATGCAATCACTATTTGGTAAGGTTGCATGCAGGGAAACTAGTGTCTCATGAAAAGAAGAAAACATTTGAAGAACTGTTGAAGATATAGAGGATTTTGCTGGTAATAGACTCTAAATTCCAGAGGACACAGTAGAAGTATATCCTCCTTCCAGAATTAGGATGGGATGGGGGATGGGAGATCGGAGCAAAACAGAAGATGTACAAAGAGTTATGATGACAGTGTGTGGGAGATGAATGTCAACTAGGTGTCTGTAGCTTCTTGTGGTGCCGGACATAAACAGGGATGAAGGGAATAATGACTTTAGTCCTGGTGGACCTAAGGCAGACAGTGGTGATGAGACTGTGAAACTTTCAGGGTAGGGAGGCATGTCCTAGACTCCCTTTTGAGTTCTACAGGAGACAGAGAAGTTTGGGGAGGAACAGTTTTATTCTGAGCTTGCATGCATGCTAAACAGGTGAGTGTCCATGTGAGCTCAGCTATACAATGAGGGTACCCATTTGATCTCTATCAACTGGAAGATAAGAGACCCAGGGCTGACTGGTGTTACTAATGTATAATATACACACAGAAAAATGTACAAATTATGAGTGTTCAGCTTGGCAAATTTTCACCAAATGTACACACCTGAGTAACCAGCACCTAGATCAAGAAACAGAATGTTACCAGAACCGACAAGATAGGCCCCTCAAGAGCAGCCACCGTCCCAACTTCTAACACAAATGGATTCGTTTTATCTGTTCTTGAAATTTACATAAATGGAATTATATTGTATGTACTCTCTTTTCCTGCATTCTTTTATCCAACACCGTAACACAGATACAGTTTATTCATTCAAAGTTATATTTTGTTGTATAGTCAAGACAGCCCTTGACTGTTCTTGGTTCCTTGTGTATTCCTCTTGATTTCTTTTAATTTAAAAAAAGTTAACCTTAATTTTAATTGGAGAGTTATTATGAAATTTTGTAAATTTTATACTGTAGCAATTTGCATTCACATTAGCTGTGTCTGAATATTGATTGCTCCATATCTTTTCAAACACTTGGTGTGATCTGGCTTTCATTTTAGCTACATGTGTGTGTGTGTGTGTATGTGTGTGTGTCTGTATGCTGTATTTCACTGTGGGTTTTAACTGACGTTTCCCTGATGACTAACAAAGTTGAGCACATTTCATGTGCTAAGTTTCCATTTGAATAAATGATGGTCTTGTTTTTCCTATAGGATTGTCTACCTTTTTCTTAATAATTTATGAGTTCTTTATATATTCTGGATATGAAACTTTTGTCATATGTATGAATTGCAGATATCATCTGCCACTCTATGGCTTTGCCTTTTCATTCTCTTAGTGGTGTCTTTTGGGGAGTAGAAATTCTTACTTTCAAGGAAGTCTGGTTTATCCTTTTTTTCCTCCTTGTGGTTAGTGCTTTTGTGCCTCTTGTTTAAGAAACCTTTGCCTAGACTATATGAAAGTACTCTCTTGCGTTTTCTTCTAGAAGCCTTATGGTTTACTGTTCACAATTAGATCTATGATCCAACTGAATCTGTTTTTTTGTTTTTGCATGCAGCATGATCTCTGGGGTCATGGTTCTTTTTGTCCTCCCCTTGTAGCTATCCAAATAACCTAGCCCCATTTATTATAAGGATCATCCTTTCCTCACTGAATTTCAGTGTTATTTTTGTCATAAATCAGGTGACCATGTATGTGTGGTCTATTTCTGGCCACTCTATTCTGTTCCATTGGTTGATTTCTATCCTTCCGACAGTGCCACCCCAAACACAACCATAGTTTTTGGTAAGTTTTATACTGAGCTTTGCTATCGGAAGTCCAGGTTCCACAGCGCTGTTGTTCTTCAAGACAGCCCTTGACTGTTCTTGGTTCCTTGTGTATTCCTCTTGATTTCTTTTAATTTAAAAAAAGTTAACCTTAATTTTAATTGGAGAGTTATTGTGAATTTTTGTAAAAATTTTACCTCCCCAGCTCTATGTAACTTGATGTAGTGTGGTTCCATTTGTGATAACTTTCTGTCCTAATTTATTAAACAATGTAATTCATACAAAAGAAAATTTTTGTGCATTTATATTGGCTTTGTTTTACAAATATACATAACAACATGAAACAACGTAGATACAGGCAGACAGAAAATAAGAGTAAGACAAAGAGACTCAGTTATGAAACTCACAGTATTCATAATATAAAAACAAACAAGTTACTCCAAAGGAGAGGTTTTCCTGGTACTGCAAACTTAAGATGTGAATTTTCTAGACTCTGTTGGCTTTTAAGGAGGATAAATGTGATCTAGCAGTGCTTTGGTAACATTTTGGACATAATTTCAAAGCCCAGTTTCTCCAAACAGACAGTTCTATAAAATCAATAATACACCACATGTATGTGGTTTTCTGTTAGTCTGACTTGATCCAAGGAGGAATATTTTTTATTTTAACAATAAAATTCATATTACTCAAGTAATCTTTTACGAATGAATGAATGACCAAAAAAATGTTTTAATCATGTATTTTATGAGAATTAGACATCAGGAACCTTAGAATGTATTCTTTGACTAGAACCTGTGTTGTTCATTAAGGCATATCTGGATACTTTGTTAGACAGTTGAGCAGAGTTTATAAGAATTAATAATAATAATATTGCATAGTAATAATACTTTGTTGCCAGAAATGGAAATAACTGCTTTTATTTGCATTTTAACATGTACTCCTCACAATAACTCCTTGCAAATAGGTACTATCGTTATCCCTATTTTGCAGATTAAAAAAAAGTAAGGCAAATATCTTGCCCAAGGTAGTACTGCAAGTAAGTAATAGAATCAGAATTCATTTCTGGCTACTCTGCCTGAGTTTCTACTACGTTATAATGCTGATAAAAATTAAGTAGCCTAATGAAGGATTTGTGACTGAATTTGGAAGTTAGGAAATTCAGATAGAGCTCAACTTTTCCATCAGGAAATAGTTTCCAAGTGTACTCCCATACAAATGGATGGGTAAAGACAAATACATTGTATTTTGACATTTTGCTTGAGATAAAACTGTTCTGCATTTCCTTTAACTTGTTTCTTTAAATTTATACTTAAGTAAATCCCAATCTTCTGAATAACTTTTGTCAAATACGGTCATTTTGAATATTGTCACTTTTACTTTTTAAAAAACGAGTATTACACTTTCATGAAACCAAATGGCTTGCCTAGTTACTGTTGTAAAGAACTGAAATATAAGCAAATTAAATTACTTTAATGCTTTCTATAAAGTCAATTTTGGATGCATGTCTTCTTATATTTTCACGGTTTTGAAATATTTTCTGCCTTTTTTTTAAGTTCAATGATCTTTTTGAAATTATTTTATTGAAACTAGAGAAAAATGTCCAGTATGTTTTGCAGCTGGCATTCCTGAAAACCAAAGGAAAATTGCAGAGCCAATTTCATCATGTTATGATATTTATGCTTTTGTCAGAATTCTTGCATTTTAAGGCTTGTTTGTGCACATTGGTTTTGAAATGAATTTAGTAATTTATGTTTGAAACTCATTTCACAAATATGAAGTAACAACTTTATAGGATTATCTCTATTCATAGTAATCTGACTAAATGTATTCAAAACGTTAACATTTTTCTATGTTAATTTTCAGGTTGAAGGTTTAGAACAGATGTGGAAAAATGTTTACTTCAGAGAAAGGGGTTGTGGAGGAATGGTTGTCAGAGTTTAAGGTAATATTTACTGTTCTACTATAGTAATTATAGTCCAAAGAAGTTTTGTCTGGGGTTTAAATTCCAGTGATTTTTTGTATTTTATATGACTGAAGGGTTAAATATCTGTGGAAGAAGTATTTTCTATCAAATCTCAATAGAGAGTTATTTACACATAGTAATCTTTTCTAGGAAATTGATTCCTTTTTTCTCCCAAGTGGTTCAAAGAGTTTATTCGTTTGTTTATTTTCTTTCTTTCATGGCAATACCACAAATAATTAAAGTCTCTGAATGTTGATGTCATTCTCCAACGACCATCAATGATTCATTGTCAAAATGTTTCTTGCAGTTTGGAGGGCAGTGGAACTGGGCATGACCAACAATGAGGGAAGATATTTGCTCAACTTTATATCAGTGGATCTTTCTCTAGCTGGCTAACCCAGTGGCTATATAAGGGGTGTATAACCTTTGATTAGTTAATGAAGAAAATAAAACTTATATTTTCTTGTCTCATGAATTTTCTCTAGGATAGCTAAAATGGTGTTTCTTTAATCAGCTAATTACTTTTCTCTGTCCTTATATGACACATAATTATGTGTACTTGCATGATCATGAACCACAGGAATGAAGAGTTTGGGCTGCAACTGTCACTTTGATTTTGTCCAGCCCAGTCAGCCCAAGACCTATAAGGACAAAGTTACAGACTGACAAAGTCAGGCTTATTGACTTGTTGCATTGAGAGAGATTGCCCAACAGATACCATGGGACAATCTCAACAAACCAAAGAAAAGATAAAGTTATAATAATTTGGAGGAAGGGTAGAGTTTAGGTAAAATTTAAATGGAACAGTATTCTGGTAGACTCAAAACAAAGCAGGGCTGTTTATAATGGGGTGAACATCTGGTCTGGCCTTCAAAGTAGACCCAGGATCTTGTTGTCTTGAAAACTACAAAGTTAACGTAGATTTGAAATGTTATGTTCAGAAACTCTGTATTTATATCTTTGTACCTGGGTTGAAAATCAAGGCTGCTTCTCTATGTCAAAGTGACTTAGATGCTCTAGGCAAGAGTGGGATGTTTTGTTCTTACTGATACATGTTCAACAACAAACTTTTTTATAATCTGTGATTTTAGGCAACAAGTCATCTTAGTAAGTAAGAATTTAGTAGTCACTCAAAGAAGGAGATTGTTATGACATTTTTCAGTTGCAGTGTGTATTTAGGAAAAGCACCATTTCCTGTTAATTTTACAGCTGGCCTTATCTGTCTCTGTTAGCTAATCCTGATGAATTGCTGGGCAGACTTTTACTGTCTGAGCTTTTGTAGCCATGAATTGAGCATCCTTCTATGGATTCCCTAAGTTATCATGAAGTGACATAGAATGCTACAGAAGTGCTTTCTACATATTTTAATAACTTGTGGCCAGATGTGGTGGCTCATGCCTGTAATACTAGCACTTGAGAGGCAGAGATGGAAGGATTGCTTAAGGCCAGGAGTTTAAGACCAGCCTAGGCACCGGGCGCGGTGGCTCACGCCTATAATCCCAGCACTTTGGGAGGCCGAAGTGGGCGGATCACAAGGTCAGGAGATTGAGACCATCCTGGCAACATGGTGAAACCCCGTCTCTACTAAAAATACAAAAAATTAGCCTGGCGTGGTGGCGGGCACCTGTAGTCCCAGCTACTCAGGAGGCTGAGGCAAGAGAATAGCATGAACCCAGGATGCAGAGCTTGCAGTGAGCCGAGATTACGCCATTGCACTCCAGCCTGGGTGACAGAGTGAGACTCTGCCTCAAAAAAAGAAAAAAAAAAGACCAGCCTAGACAACATAGCAAGACCTCCTCTCTACAAAAAAAAAAAAAAAAAAAAAAAAAAAAAATTAGCTGGGCTTGTTGGTGCGTGCCTGCAGCCCCGGCTACTTGGGAGGCTGAGATGGGAGGATCACTTGAGCCCAGGAATTCAAAGATGCAGTGAGCTATGATAGCACCACTGCTGTCCAGTCTAGTGACAGAGTGAGACTTTTGTCTCTAAAAGAAAAACAAAAAACGAAACAAAAAAACTTTGATTAATCTTGTGTGTGTGTGTGTGTGTTTCCTGCTTGTGTTATCTTTGTGTTTAACATAGTCTCTTATCATGGCTTTTTTTTTGTGGCAGATTGATGGAAATTGTCAAGTTTAACAGTTGAATGCTATTTCTTCTAGGGCGTTCTTATGTTTCATGATGAAGTAAAATATGCAAAAGCAAATATCGCTAGCTATCCATTCTTTAAGATGGAGTTGTGGAAAGAGAGCATGTTAAAGGGTGGGTTGTAGGGGTAAGATCAGCTAGTAAGGCAAATAATGGAAAACCATGACTGATCTCCTTCCCTTCCCATCTGTTCATTTATTCCCTTCCCCTCCTGGTTTGGATATATAGACACCTAGGAAGTGCAGTACCAAGGAGTGAGGGGCAGAGCAGCGGTTATTGGCAGTAGTGTCTGAGGAAGTAGGTGGTTGGGGTGAAGGACTACAGAGGTGGCATGTAGAAGAGTAACCAGAATAGTTACACTGGTAGATTGGTTACATTGAGCAAATAAGTTGATTGAACAAATAAGTAAATACTTTGAAGATAATGGGAGTTAGATTTCTGTCTGTCTAAAAAGGGAATTACAATCATGGAACAGCAAAAGTCAAGAAAGAACTCTAAGGTGTTGTATTGGAATCATTATGAACTCACGGGTTCTAAGTATGCATATGATATATATGTGTGTGTGTGTCTGTACATATATGCATACATTTATCCCCAGCTTTGTTCACTGGGAGGACCTAGAAACAATGGCACCCCGGTTGCAGTGAGTACACTAAGCACCCAGATCTTGTTTTCCAAATACCATCTTCTGCTACAAGAAACCAGAGTATGCATAAATAGAAAATATTATTTAAGTAGTATTTTATCAATATAACATATTATGTGGCTAGCAATATTTTATTAACATTTTTAATAAATTTAATGCAAGCATAGGGAAACTTTTCCTTTAGGAGGAGGGAGTGAAATCATGGCCTACAAGAAATAAAATGTAGTTTAAGAAGTTTCTCCTGCCCAACCCCAAGATTAACTTTACCCAATTTTGAATCAATTTGATACTCAAATGTTTTAAATTATTTTCAAATCTGTATTATAGCCAGTTCAAGGAAGGATATTTCCCATTCCTTGGTTAGTTTGGTAGGCATTCCTGATAATTATTTGGAGTGTTATTCTAAATTGGGTTAATGTGTGTTGAATTCAGCTCTATGTTTGACAAAGAGAAGAAGGTTATCAGGCAAAATCAGCAGCATACCAGAGGTAATAGAATATAGAAAAGTGCTTGGGAACATGTCTGCTAAGTACTTCTAAAATTAGAGTAACATATCTTTTGAAATCTCTGATGTTAAATACACATTTTTGTTAAAATATTTAAGAAAGGTTTTGGTTACATACATATTTCTAGAAAAGCTTCTGCTTGGTTGTTTGATTTAATAACCATGATGCTAATAAGGCCATGATGCTGATAAGGCCACTTACTCATGATTGAGTAAGTAAACTGAAAGTCAGAAACCCTTTGACTTAATTCTAATTCTCCCCTAGGCTGGTTTTATGATGTTGGGCATAACTTCTCCGGGTCTCATATTTTCATCAGAAAAGTTAAAGTACTGTAAGTGGTTTATGAAGATGATTTTTAGCTCTACACTGGTCCACGGTCAGTCTGAACTCCTAACCTCACCCAACATCTCTCAAATGTGTAGAGATGACACAGTTTGCTTTGTACAAATACTTTATTTAAAATTTTTGAAATTGAAAATTTGGTAAAATTATTCAGTGTCTGTTCTAGCTATGGACTCTCATTAGTATTTTCTTTTTTTAAAATTTGAGAGAGGGTCTCACACTGTCACCCAAGCTGGAGTTCAGTGGCACAATCTTGGCTCACTGCAACGTGTACCTCCTGAGTTCAAGTGATTCTCATGCCTCAGCTTTCTGAGTGGCTGGGATTACAGGTGTGCACCACCATGCCCAGCTAATTTTTGTATTTTTAGTAGAGATGGGGTCTTGCCATGTTAGCGAGGCTGGTGTCGAACTCCTGGCCTCAAGTGATCTGCTTGCCTTGGCCTCCCAAAAGTGTTAGGATTACAGGTGTGAGCCACTGTGCTTGTCCTATTTTCTTTATATACCAACTAAATGATTAGTTTAGGACTTCATTATTTTAAGATTTCATGAATAGTTCAAGCTCTATCTTTTCAAAGATTTATTTATAAAATATTATGTTTCAGATTATGTTATTTTTGTTACTGCTGTGTGGTAGATTTATCTAGCAGATTTCCGGACTCCTAATTTTTTAAAATTTTCTGATAGTTGCTGAATCTCAATATGTGACTCAAAATCAAATCTTATGTGTGATGTTGTTGAACAGGGTTGTTTTAATTACTGGTTCTTCACCCATCTGTCCATCTTGATTAATTCTCTGCTACTCAACCCATATCACCTCCTCACATTTTTGAAAAACCATCTGTCAAATGATACTTTAGTATGAGGCATCTGTCTTCAAATTTTTTTTTTTTCTTTTTCGAGACAGAGTCTCGCTCCTTCGCCCAGGCTGGAGTGTAGTGGCACGATCTTGGTTCACTGCAACCTCTGCCTCCCGGGTTCAAGCGATTCTCTTGCCTCAGCCTCCCGAGTAGCTGGGACTGCAGGCGCATGGCACCACATACCTGGCTAATTTTCGTAGTTTTACTAAAGACGGGGTCCCACCTGCCTCGGCCTCCCAAAGTGCTGGGATTGCAGGTGTGAGCTATCACACCCGATGTCAAATTTTGCCAAGAATAATATACCAACATAATTTTCCATTAGGTACTTTTCAACTCGTTATGCCTTCTGAAATATGAGAAAGCTAAGCTGGTATTTAAGAAGGTCAGTACCTTTGAACTAGTACAGTGCATGAAAATTTAAATGTTTTTGCTATAATAGTATTTAAATTCATTTGGCTCTTTTAGATCTTGTTTTTTAAAGCACCATTTATGAACACAACAGTTATATTTTCTCCCTCTCTACAGACAAAATTAACTTTTCCCACATTCATTAAATGAAATGTCAGAATTGTGAATAAAAGGTATTATTACTGCACTAATTTTTAAGATACCCTTCCTTTCATTTATCAGTGGTAACCTGGGTCCATGGTATTTTCTAGAGCTTGTCTTTTCAGAAAACAGCTGTCTTTTTGCCTTTGGGTGTTTCACAGAAAATATTTTACCTCGTGACAGTCAGCTAGTATATAAGCTGAACATTGTAATTCATGTTTTTAATGAATGATCTAGTTTTAGCCTAGATCATATATATATGTATATATAATAATAATCTTTCTATTCACTAATAATTTTTCTAAAGATATGTATTTTGATTCATTTATTCTTTAATTTTATAGTTAGACATATATATTAGACATGTATACTTAGTTACATAAGTTAGACATCAATGTGTTTTAAATATATATAGTGCATTTTATACATAATTTAGATTTATTTTTATTCAGAGGATTAGGAATCTGCTGTTTATTTGACTGTTATTCCCTTTTATATAAATTCCCCAAGTATTAGGTTACTCTTGATCAAATGACGGAAATGGAATGTTGCCTGGAGATCTTTTGTGTCATGCTTTTGAAATATTGAAGAATGCCTTAATCTCTTCTTTATGTAAGCAGTTGCAGTAAAACCTTTTTTTCCCCACTCTGGAGAATTGTGAAAGGTTTCCAAATAGTCCACATTTGCTTACCCTTCTGGTAAATAAAACTCTTATTAAACTTTAAAAAAAAATCTATTCACTTATGTATCCTAAGGTGAAATGTGACCCACTTTTAAAGAATCTACCAAAGTATAAACAATGGCAATTTTTATTTCTTATTTTGTTTATCTGTAATATGTTCCCTCAGCAAAGATTTGTGTATGAGGCCTTGTGGTGAGTGCTGTGCATGGAGAGATGATAAGAGTTCTTGCCCTCAAGGAACTCACAGTAAAGTGAAAATGAATCAAATGTCTTTATTGTAAAAATTTATGCTGTTTAATTTATGCACACATTCACCTATACGCTAATCATAACCCATATTAAATTTTGAAATACTAGGATATGAGACATATAAGGAATAATGTATACTTTAGAGTGAGTTAGGAATATCCTGAGACATGGTATCTACTTCAGGATTGACATTGATTGACGGAAGGAAGTAATTTGGGTGAGATAGAATAATGACTTAGGAGACAGATATCGCTGTCTGTCACAGATATCTGAGGAGGGGGTGTACTCCAGAAGGAAAGGTTTTTATCATTATGATAATGAAATGTTTTTGTTTTCAGATTTCCCTACACTTTTATTCAAAATCATCTGACTTACTACTGGAGTTTTATTTCTTCCCATTCTTCTCTGGTCATGGTGTTCGTTCTGAATAGGTGGTGCTGGCAAGCTGTGACTCGTTGTCCACATTTTAAATGGCATTAGGAAAAGTAGTTTGTTGGTAGTGTGGATATCTTTTTCTCTAGCTCTGAAAGTTCTAAATTTTCCCCTCAGTTGGTAAAGTAGAACAGCCTTCCCATGCTTAACAGTCACAGTATGTAACTCCGGAGTTAATTTGACCCTGTCTCATTCTGTTGCCCAGGCTGGAGTGCAGTGCCGGAATCATGGCTCGCTGTAGCCTTGACCTCCCAGGCTCAAGCCATCCTCCCACCTTAGCTTCTCGAGTAGCCAGGACTACAGGCATGTGCCACCATGCTCAGCTAATTTTGTTTATTTTTTGTAGAGATGAGGTCTCACTATATTGCCCAGGCTGGTCTTGAACTCCTGGGGTCAAGCAATCCTCCTGCCTCAGCCTCCCAAAGTGCTAAGATTACAGGCATGAGACACTGCGCCTGGCCTATATTCTTATCTCTAATCCCAAACTAATCGAAGATGAAGTGTTGATGTTAGTTTATGTCCTTGTTGATAAGAGGATAAAATATATTTTTTGTTTTATTTTGAAGTTTTGTTGAGATATAATTAATATAACATAAAATTTACTAATTTAAGGTAAACATGTTTACCTTGCCTTGGTTTTTGATATATTCACATGTTGTACAACCAATGCCAGCATCTACTTTCAGCACATTTCCATCACCCCAAAAATAAACTTCATACCTGTTGGTCACTCCTAATCTTCCTTTCCCCTCTGCAGTCCTGGCAACACCTAATTTACTTTCTGCGTCTATGGATTTGCCTATTCTGGACATTTCATAAAAATAAAATGTATTTTTTTAAATTTGTTTAGACATTACCAGAAACATCTTTACCAAATTATGCCACAAATTTGAAAGACAAGAGTTCTTTAGTTTCATCTCTCTACAAAGTTATCCAGGAGCCACAAAGTGAGGTAAGTACTTTTATGGTTTATTGTGCTAGTAGTATTGACTTGATTGATTTTTAATTTTTCATTGTCAAATCTATATAAAAGGGTAAGAAAATATATATGTTTAAAGAACAATACTGAAATGAACTTTAGTGTACCATTCCCCAAGCCAAGAAATAGAATTTATTACCATATTCCAAAAGCCATCTCTGAACATTTTCTCTCTTTCTCTCTCGCTAGAGGTAGCTTTGAAAAGTTTATGTCACTACATTTCATTTTATTCATTCAGCAAGTATTTGAGTGTCCATTATGAGCCCTTCAACTATGCTAGGCAATGGAGAATCAAATTGAGTAACACATGGTTTTTATCCTGAAAGAGGAAAGTGGGAGAAAATAAGTAAACACATGGTTTCAAGGCAATCCTTAATCCAGTCTACGGATAAGCACAAGTTTTCCAGGTGGCAAGGTAAAAGAATATTCCATGCAGTGGGGATAGTATACGGAGGCTCAGAAAATGAAAGGCATTTAAAGAATGGCAAATAGTTTAGTCTGGCTATTGCCTTTCCCAGTCTTTCCTCTTGCCCCCACTACCACCCTTTCCTTTTTCTGATGGCTAATTTAGATTTTTTTTTTTTTTTTTTTTTTTGAGACAAGGTCTCACTTTATTTCCCAGGCTGGAGTGCAGTGGTGTGATCATGGCTCACTGCAGCCTTGACCTCCCGGGTTCAAGCGATCCTCCCACCTCAGCACCCCCGTACCTGGGACTTCAGTCATGCACCATCACACCTGGCCAATTTTTGTATTTTTGGTAGAGATGGGATTGCACCATGTTGCCCAGGCTGGTCTCGAACTCCTGGGCTCAAGCGATCCATCCACCTCAGCCTCCCAAAGTGCTGGGATTCCAGGCATGAGGCACTGCACCCCACTAGCTGCCCATTTAGTTTGAAGGTAATAAAATAATCTATACTCCAGATTCTGGTGCTTGTAAATCCTACTATTCATAGTAGAAATAGAAAAAAATTGGAGATAGGATGAAAAATAAAAAGGTACGACTTTTGGAAAAAGTGAATAGGCTAGCACAGTAGTTAACAAGAGAGGGTAAGGCTGTGATAGGAGCTGAAGCTAGAAAGCTAGGTTTAGGACGTAACCGTGGTGGGCGTCAAATTCCATCTTAAGCAGTTTAGACTCTGCACTGAGGGGTTAGGAAGGTGGCTATGTGGAGGATAGATTGGCAAATGAAAAAATAGGTAACACAAGAAGACTAGGAAGCTATGACAGTAGACTAGGAGGGAGCTGTTGAGAACCTAAACTTGAGCAGTGTCAGGGGGAGTGGAAAGAGGTATGGTAGAAGAGAGGGATCTGAAGTACATAATTCCTTTTGTACTTGAGTTTGATGGATGGCATGATAGACTCTAACAGCAGATTCAGTGGTAAAGTAACATATCCTGGAGTCCAGTCCAATATGGATCTACGTATCTCTGGAATTAAACTACCAAAATTGAGGGAGGATCTTCTTTTGAGTAGTTAACCTCTTTTGGAGGGGGTGTCGAATAGCCCACTCCTACTGGTTATACTGTAATGCATATCATGAATTTTAGGTGCTGAAGGGATTAGGGAGTATATATTGACAAGCCAAAAAACTTTAACTGGAATAACTGAATTGAACAATCATATTTGTCTTGTCTCTTCCTTCTCCCCAAAACTTCTTAACTTATATAGAATGCACAGGTAGGCTGTTTTCTTGAAGGGTTTTACTTTTTAAATATTGAGTGAAAGCTGTTTTAAAATTTTGCATGTTTGGTTTAGAATTATTTCACAAAATAGGGTAAGTATAGCCATGTGATTTATGTTTTTTAACAAATTAAATCTTGATGCTCATGTATTATTTACTATTTTGAGAAGCTTAAAAATTATTCCTCTGATGAAGTATGTTTTAACTAGGCTACTTTGGAAAGAGTTTGTAGGATAAATTTATGATTGGCTAGATTAGTTTATAGCATTCCTTTTATTCAGATAATGCTAGTGAATATAGCTCTGATGGTTCAGAGCAATGTTTCTGAAACTACTAGTGATGACGGACCAGTTTTTTTAAAAAATTGTAATCTGTCACAGACAAATATGTGTATCTAAAGTACGTGACAAACATGCAACTCACACCACAGTGTGAGGCACCACACAAATTTGATATTCCATAACTGATGTATACTCTGATAAATCTGATGGCTCACTTGGATGTTGCCACAATATTAAGTTGCTATAAAAGTTTCTAAATGTTTCCTCTCAATTTCTATGTTTATATTGTTGGAGACTGGTAACAGTTTGTGGATGATCCTCGGGACCATACTTTCCTAAGCACTGGTTCTGGTCTTGCATGTTAGTTTGTTTTGTGCTTTTATTCTGGTTCATGTGGTAAAGACAGTGTGTATTCTGTATTCTTAAAAAAAACACTCGCTCTTTCAAATATATTTGGAAGTGCTTCTAAAATACAAAAGTGTAATCTACTTTAACATTGTAACCTCCCTTTTGCTGTTTAGAATATTTTGTGTCTTAATTTGAAAATATTCCTAACAAGTTGATATTATTGTTTTCCAGAATTTTTGAAATTTGAGATATTGTTTCTGGTATTATTTGAAGTTCAATGAATTTGGCATTTAAACTTTACTAATAGTACTTTTTCATTATTCAGTTTTATTCATTTAATAAATATTTATTAAACACATATAATGTATCAGGAACCACTTAGGAATTATGAGAATAAAATAGACTAAATTCTTGATCTTGTAGATTAAAACTTGTTTTCTAGTTAGTGAGATAGACATTAAACAAATAGCTAAACATATAATACTATGTCAGTTAGTGATAAATCTATAAGGATAAATAAAATGAAGGGAAATATATGTTGGGGCTGAGGAAGTTGGTGATTGAATCAAGATCCAAACGAATTAGGAGTTGGAGTGGAATCAGGGGCAAGAGCCTTCCAGGAGAATGAACTGTAGGTGGAAAGGCCCTGGGATGTGTGATGTGTTCAAGAAACTTATAAAGAGGCAGTTTATATGGGTACAGTGCAATTTGCTTAAATGGCGCTTTTAGTTGACTATAACTTTGAGACAGGCATATGAGTAGAGGTTAATACTGCTTAAGTCTGTTATGAAATCAGCTGTTTTTTGAAAGACCTACATAAAGTCCCCTTCGAGTTCTAGGAGTCTGGAGTCCAGAGAAGAGAGAGGTCCGGTACCAGTAGCTGCTGGTTCCTGAATATTAATGTTCTCCAACTTTTCCGTATCCTTTTCCTACCCAATGTTCCTCAGTAATTGTTCAGTACAAAAAATATTACAAGATTTTCCTTCTAAATTTACCCAAACTTGACTCTTTTCCTGCTTAGTCATTAAAGAACATTTTCCTTACTTAGTCACTAAAGAGCATTTTTGAGTCATATGCCTATTACCACTAGAAATCTCTGTTATAATACAGACTTCTTACTTATGAATGGATTGTTGTAAAAATCCATTTGCGGCTTAGCTATTTTAGAACTCAAAATATATTTTACAATGGAGAGATGACACGTGGTGACTATGTTCTCCTTAAACCCAAAAAAGCCATTTAACACGTATAAGTATACTTGAGGTACAGTCTCTCTTAATAGTACTGTAAAACGTAACCACGATAAATAACACAGTTTCCATGAAAAAAAAAATACATTAAAAAATGCAACCCAGACACCAGGAACACAGCAGGTTCTGATGTTCCTTTGCTTGCTTCAAATATAGTCAAATTAGATATGTCAGACACTGTCCATATTTCCCACACTGTATATAATTTTATTCTTCCTGACATTTTTCAGGTATGTTAGTAAAGAAGTCAAAATACCTGGCTCCAGGTCTGACCCTTGTAAGCCATGTGATTTTGGTCATAGCGGATAGCCTCTTTGTCTTAGTTTCCTTCTGTGGAAAGTGTGGATAATGATATTTTACCCTACAGTGTTGTGGGAATTTAATGGGTTTATGTATGTGTAAGTACTTCGCAATCTGGGACACACTTCACAGATATTGATATTTATCTGTATTAATTTCAAATGCATAATTTCATCTCATCTTGTTGTGATATATTTCTACCTCCTCTTTGAATCGGTCTTCATTAAGTTATACTTTTGTACGGCAAAAACTCTAAATTTTGGATTTTAAATGGATTGTAAAGCCTTTTGAGTATGTTTTGATTAAAATTATATGTTCATACAAACTGTCTTGAATAAATTTTCAAGTAAGATTTCATAATGGCCGGGTGCGGTGGCTCAAGCCTGTAATCCCAGCACTTTGGGAGGCCGAGACGGGCGGATCACGAGGTCAGGAGATCGAGACTCATCCTGGCTAACACGGAAAACCCCGTCTCTACTAAAAATACAAAATAATTAGCCGGGCCTGGTGGCGGGCGCCTGTGGTCCCAGCTACTCAGGAGGCTGAGGCAGGAGAATGGCGTGAACCCGGGAGGCGGAGCTTGCAGTGAGCTGAGATCCGGCCACTGCACTCCAGCCTGGGCAACAGAGCGAGACTCCGTCTCAAAAAAAAAAAAAAAAAGATTTCATAATTTTGCAGTGTTTGTTAGACTATCTCAATTGATTTAGCTTTCTGAGGGATTTAGAGATGAGGGATGTTATGCCACAATTCGAGATTATTGATATGGGTCCACAAAGAAAATTTTAAAAACTCCGCCCTGAAAGCTAAAACATCCCTAACCAGTCATTCTTTCTTCCAGCCACCTCTAACCCCCTTCTTTCAAATTCCTGCGCTAAAAACTTCTCTTGCTATCTCTGAATGGGATGACTTTGCCTCCTGCCCCTCTGTTTTTCTGTTGTCTTTCCATGGCCACACTGGACATCTCTTGGCCTCTAAAGACCATTTCAGGAGTAGAAAAAGTATTCCTTGTGGAAGATTAACTGTCAGAAGTTTATTAATTTTTCAATAGGAAAGACTAATTTGACTTAGTCAATGTTTATTGAAGTATAACTTTTGTTATACCTTTTATAAACAATATTGACTTTAATTATATTCAGTTTACATATTTTACTTACTTGAAATCAAAACATCCACTGTAAATTAGTTTCTGTTCATTACCATTATTGGTTGTAGAAAATCTGTTTAGTATATTTATTTAAATTTGTTGCCTTAGTGAAGTGTAGTTCATTGGATATATATATAATAAATAGCCTGAGAATTTGCTTGAAAAATCAGTACCTTGTGAACAGTACCTTGTGAATCTTTTAACATATTTGAGTATGACTTGTGTGTGATCATTGTATATGCTTTAAGAGAATACTTACCTGTAAGAGGGTCTTACCTTGCCTATGTGATTTCTTAAAGCCCCTTATAAAGATGCAGTCAGCTCTGTTAACTGGATAATGTTGAGAGTGTGGTGGGAGAGGAAAAGGTTGTGGATGACTCCAAATTATGTTTAAAATAAAATTACAGCAATTTTTAGACTCTCCAGGGCCAATTAGTCATGGTCACAATAGGGATCTAGATCTAGGGGGGTCTGTAGTTATTTAGCCCCCCTACACACCAATCATTGCTGTCAGATGTTGCCTAATTATAAACTCAGGAGGAGGGAGATAGGACAGTAAGTACCCAGGATTCCCATTTCAATTTCTTCAACCCCATAGTCAAACCTTTATATATTGGCATGTGTTTTACCAGGAAGAAAGGATATTTTAGGAAGAAACTCCCTACAACTTAGGTATTTTAAGAATTTAAAAAGACATGATTTTTACCAATCTGAGAAAACCTTTTATACTTCATATAGTAGTTCCATTCAAATACAGTCCAGTTCTTGAATTAACATTTTGTGTTTCTTCCAGTTGCTGGAACCTGTCTGTCACCAGCTCTTTGAATTCTATCGCAGTGGAGAGGAGCAGTTGCTTCAATTTACGCTGCAATTTCTCCCAGAACTAATTTGGTGCTACCTTGCAGTCTCAGCCAGCAGAAATGTGCATAGCAGTGGATGCATTGAAGCTCTTCTTCTAGGGGTTTACAATTTGGTTTGTATTTAATGGAGTTAACAAAATCTTTTTTGAGAAAATCAAATATATAACCTGTGCAACTGCTTATCATTTTAATGAAGCTAGTGTTTGTTTTTTCATATGTCAAATGACTCATAGCCCATTCTTCCAAATATAACTTTCTGGGAGTTGGGAGACATACAAGCATATAGGTAATTATGTAACTATACCTTTATGGATTAATTGAAGGTTGAAAATCGGACCATTTCATTTCTTTTATAGCGATATCTGAAAATATCAGTGTTGCATTTTAAATTTTGTAAACTTAAAGTTCATTGCCTATAAATGATCTGTTTCTGACCTTCACAGAAGGTTTGGGAGAAAAGATTTACTCTAATATTCACCAATTATAGTTCTATAAAATCTAGACTGTCTCCAGAGTGTACAACATTGTTTTAACATATAGCTTGCCTTACTAATAGAGTTTGTATATTAATTAGTATGGTATTCTAGATACTTAAGTTTTGTACCTTTCAAAATGGAAAAGAAATGTGAGGTCATTTTCTTCACATATTTCATATTTAAATGATCACTTAACAAATATAACTTGTTACATGAGGAAGATCAAGGATTATTAAGACACTATATCTGTATCTCAGCCATCCTGAAAATTATGTTACATATATTTTTTAAGTGGAAGGATGTACAGTTTAACTGCCGGTGTTGATGAATAATAATGGATTATCATGGTTTAAGATTTTAAGTTAAAATTCCTTTCTATTCAGGTCTTTTTAAAAAAATGTTTTAGACTATTTAAATTTAGTTTGTAAATTTATGTGTAAGAAAGTATGTATTTTAATATATTTTCTTTCACTTCTATAGGAAATAGTTGACAAACAGGGACATAGCAAAGTATTGAGTTTTACAATTCCATCTTTATCCAAACCATCTGTATATCATGAAGTAAGTGACATTTTATCATAACAAGTTTATTGACCCTAAGCTTTGACATTGCCACAAGTTATAATCTAGTTATTTAGGGAAAAAAATTGATCAATTTATTAGTACCTGCAAAAGTATAAATACCCGCAAAGTATTTACTATTTCCAAATTGAGATGAGAAATCAAAATAATTGAACATCAAACTAAAATCTGCTAATAAGAGATCTATTGAAAGTATTCTTTTTGAAATATTTTTCACTCCTCCTGATGGATGGCTACTTGTGTGTGTTGGCGGGGGTAGTGGGGGCAATTGTGTATTTCCATGGTAGAATTTTTGAAATTAAACTAATTTTTATTTCTCATTTGTGGTTTGTTTTAAAATTAGTTATTAAATCTTTGAGCAAAAAAATTGGTAGGCATCCTAAATGTGTTTAAGATATATGATGTTCTTCGTGGTAGCTATTTTAGTGGTACATATATATTCTAAGTATCACCTTTTCAGTAGAATAGCTTTTTTTTTTTCTTTATTCAAATGTCTTTTCTCTAGCCTTCCAGCATTGGGTCCATGGCTCTGACCGAGAGTGCACTATCCCAGCATGGTTTGTCAAAAGTGGTATACAGTGGACCTCATCCTCAAAGGGAGATGCTGACAGCACAGAATAGGTATACTGTGGGGATAAAAATTCTTATCTTACTCCACTAATTTTTTAAGAATATTATTTCAGTAGATTTATAAATAATGTTTAATGAGTTGTGTGTGACAATTTATTTGAATATTGAGTCATTTTATACAAGAGAAAAATAGATCTAGATTTGTCAGTGTGCCTTGCTTCAGGTGTCAGCTGGAACATTGAATTTTAAAGACAGGTTTCATATGGCTGTTACTTGGAAAGTCTTTTTTTCCTTGTAGTTTTTCATTATTGGTGTGCTTATACTGTGCAGGTCTGTTCTGTAACATTATATCTCTCCCCAAGGAGTGCCCTCTCCCCTATTATAGTTGACTTCTTAGAATTCTAAAGATTTGGTAATATTCTTTTTGTTTCTCTTTAGGTTTGAAGTGTTGACATTCCTTTTGTTGTGTTACAATGCTGCCTTAACCTATATGCCCAGTGTTTCTCTTCAGTCACTGTGTCAAATTTGTTCAAGGTAAAGTAAAATTCAAGTGTTTCTAATATTGAAATATATGAATCTATGATTGCTAGTCTGGTACATACCTAAGTTATTTTTGTTTTGTGTAATCATTTGTTTAAAACATTAAATAAGTTAATGTAAAGCTCAGCCTACCCAACACATGGAAAGTTCCCTATAATTGATAGTCACAAAAAAACATGTGCAAAGCTCATGTCTGTAATTTCAGCACTTTGATAAGCTGAGGTGGGAGTATCGCATGAGCCCAGGAGTTCAAGACCAGCCTGGGCAACATAGCAAGACCCCTGTCTCTATAAAAAAATTTAAAAAAAAAGATCAGCTGGGCATGGTGGTGCACGCCTGTAGTCCCAGCTACCTGGGAGGCTGCGGTGGGACAGTCACTTGAGCCCAGGAGGTTGAGAATACAGTGAGCTGTGATTGCACCACTGCACTTCAGTCTGGGTGACAGAGCAAGACCCTGTCTCAAAAACAACACAAACAAAAACAACAAAAACAAGAACATGATGAAGAATGTAAAGATGAATAACATTTAAATTGAATAGTTAATCAGAAAAGGATTATAGTATATAGCTAAATGATAGAGCTGTTATGATCTTTCAAGTTTTGGCATGTGGTTGGCTTCTTTTTGTTTGTATTTATATATTTTTACTGTGCTCTGATTTGGAACTAAGAAATAAGTAAGAGATACTGGTTCTTAAACTTTTCTTGTTAAAAATAAATTGAGTCAAGGAGTTATAAACTAAATTATATCCTTGAGTGTAGTATATTCACATTTAAAAAATCCTGATTTAAAACAGTAGTTAATGATACTATATATGGTATTGGTTGAATATGACCAGAATATTAACAATGATTGTCTCTAGTTGGTGGAATTGTGGTTTATTTTAATTTTCTCCTTTGTGATTTTTTTTGTGATTTTCTAAATTTTTGGCAATGTCAATGTTCCTTTTTGAGTTAATAGTTGCAGCACACCAACATGGCACATGTATACATATGTAACAAACCTGCACATTGTGCCCATGTACCCTAGAACTTAAAGTATAATAAAAAGAAAAAAGAAAAAAAAGCAGAAACAAAAATGACAGATTATTGCCCTTGATAATTCAAGTAAATAAGAGATATTATAGAACTAAGGAACTTGTGGAATAATTTCTATTTGAGGAATTTATTTAGAAAATGCAACTTATGGGCCGGGTGCGGTGGCTCACGCCTGTAATCCCAGCACTTTGGGAGGCCAGGCGGGCGGATCACGAGGTCAGGAGATTGAGACCATCCTGGCTAACACCGTGAAACCCCGTCTCTACTAAAAATACAAAAAATTAGCCGGGCGTGGCGGCGGGCCCCCGTAGTCCCAGCTCCTTGGGAGGCTGAGGCAGGAGAATGGCGTGAACCGGGGAGGCGGAGCTTGCAGGGAGCCGAGATCCTGCCGCTGCACTCCAGCCTGGGCGACTCCATCTCAAAAAAAAAAAAAAAAAAAAAAAAAGAAGAAAATGCAACTTATCCTGAGTGTATTAGTCCATGTTCATACTGCTATGAAGAAATACCTGAGACTGGGTAATTTATAAGGGAAAAGATGTTTAATGGACTCACAGTTCTACATGCTGGGGAGCCTCACAATCATGGTGGAAAGTAAAGGAGGAACAAAAGCATGTCTTACATGGCAGCAGGCAAGAGAGCATATGCAGGAGAACTCCCCTTTATAAAGCCATCAGATCTCATGAGACTTATTCACTATCACGAGAACAGCATGGGAAAACCTGTCCCCATGATTCAATTACCCCCGCACTGGGTCCCTCCCGTGACATGTGGAGATTATGGGAGCTACAATTTAAGATGAGATTTGAGTGGGGACACAGCCAAACCATATCACAGAGGGAGGGATCATTGAGCAATACTTAGAAATGAAATGAAAACAAAATAAATAAAAAATCAGAACTTGATACTGAATAGGATAGAAAGCCATGCAGAATCAGCAGAGGAAGAGAATTCACAAGACAAAGGGCTTAGTAGAGAAGATAGAGAAGTGAAGTCTTTCAGATGTTTTCCAAATTAGAGCATAATTACGTTTCCTCACCTTAAAAGATGGTACCAATGGTTCATCTCTCCCACTTACCAAGTCGTTCTAACATGTTTTTTGCTTTAAATTGTTTAAAGGCAGAAATGTCCAGACTTTTGAATTTCACAGATCTGTAAAATCTCAAAAAAGGTGGAACAGCTGGGTTATTTACATACGTGTTACCAACTTTTTATTTTGCCAAGTCATTATATTATAAATATCTACCATCAACATTATTTAACAAAAGGGAGACTATTTTAATATCAAAAAGGTGGGGGGGGGGGTGGAAGGGAAGGAAAATAATTTATAAATTAAATTGGGATAAGTTTAGCTTTCCTGGCTTTTCATTTCACTATGGCCTAGTGAAAACTCTTGTTATCGACTAAAATGGGTATAAAGACCAACATTCAGAAATACTGGTTTAAGGAGTAACAATGCAGCAATTTTCACCTCTAGAACTTAGAACACACTGCGAAGTCCAGATCCTACTCTGAAGCAGTATATTAGGTGCTAGGATCCAGGAATGCCTATATATGTATATATTTATATTTTTATGTATTATGTGTAAATGTATTTTTTGAAGCTCCATAGATGTTCTAATACAATGCCCAACCACTCTTGATGTTTCCCTGAAACTACTGATGGAAAAGTTAGAAAAGAACTTGTGTCACTGATTTTTGTCCTAACTCTAATGTAGCACATTCTAATATAATTACGTTTACATTATGAGTAGAAAATTGCTAATATACCAATTTTACCTGACCAGGGAACTGAATAATTCTTCAACAGAGAATGCAAGTAAAAACTGGCTTTAAAAACAAAGAGAAACAGATTATTTTAAAACTCGCTGTAGGATTTTGGCCAAGGAAGTTTTGGTAGAAATAGATCAATCTGTGCCACAAGAGAAATTAATTTCATATAAATGTCCACCAGATTTAAAAAAAAAAAAAAACAAGGGTGGGGGAAAGATCTAAGTAATTTAAAAGACTTAAGCTATCTAAATAATGCTAACTCTTAACTACAATGCCTTACGTTTGAGGAACTCTATCAAATTTATCATTTCTATCATTTTTAGTTATTTATGTTTTTAAATTTTCATTTTAGATTCCCTATTAACTGTATTCTCAATGATAAAATCCAGTTATTTATTTCTCATACCTACTGGCTTTCTTAATCGTTTATCAGATATTCTAATTAGGAGGTTTTGTACATTTTTAAGATGAGTAGAAAAGAATTAGAAAACACTTTTGTTAATCAGGTTAAGCCTAGTTCATATCTATGGAAAGAAAATTGGTTACAGAACTGTGGTGTAAGTAAGTTAGAAAACGGTTATAGCAGTTAAAGTATAAGAGCTTCTTAATGATCTTAGCACCTATGCTGGTTTTCCTGAAGATAAAAGTGATCCCACTGTTATATGGGCCATCTAATCCTGTTTGCCATGTGATAGTTGTTTTAGATTGCTGCTGAATTTGGTTGATGATTATACCAAAATGATTGGGTCATCTAGGAGGAAGGATACATAAATACAACCAGAAAAAATTCATGGGGTATATGAACTAGATTCAGTGACAAATGTGTTTCATTCTTTTTTTATCTTCTGATTGTAATTAGTTATGAAAATAATTAAAACAATCTTGAACACTTCCCACCCTCCACGTATGCTAACATAAATTCATTCTACTGAGCAAAAATCTGTTTAGTTACTATAAGCTTTGCCTTCCTGATTCAGATTGATTGATGGCCAGCTTGATAGCCTCTTTTCCTCCTACGTATTGTGTGTGAACAACTTGAAGAAGAGATCCGACAGCAAGCAAGAGCTAAACTGAATAAGCTATAGTCAAGAAGCTTTTGTTCTCTGCTGGTACTAAACATATATGGCTCTATGAAAAGAAATATACTTACCAATGCTACGAATAAGTTTTGATAGTATATATCAGAGTCCTCTAAGTTTGAGGAAATGATTTCTTCCTGTTGGATATTTAATACAAGGCTGTTTAACAAATGGCTTATCTTCTTTTTTGATGTGGAATATAAATATTAAGAATGAAACTATGCTCAGCTACTAAGTTGAATTCTCTCCCATTGTCTAAGGGACAGCTCTGATTTTGTTTAGCTAGTGAGTCATCTAACTGACGAACCTGGATATGGATAGCTGTGAGTTCCTGATCAGTGTATTTGTTTCTGTGTACCTGTAATGAATTCCTGCCTCTCTCCTCACTTCTAGGTCAATTTTTCTGACCACCTGAATAGATTGTTTTCTGTCAATTAAGGGCACCTTTGTTACGAGTAAGCCATTTTGCTCCTGACTAATAAAATTTATATAAATATAAAGCACTTAATGCAGCATCAGCCACTTTGTTATCATCTAGTAAATGACAGCTGGCATATTATTGTACTCCATCAGTGAGCACACACATTCACTATGGATGCATATAAGGCATTGCTTTTTTTTTTTCTCACCTGTTTGCTATGACTGTATCAACAATTCTAGAGCATATCTGATATTAGGTCATTTCTAGTTGAAAGAACCTATGGCAAATTTTTCAATTGCTTGTTATTTTGTTTGGAAACTAGTTTTTACCAGTATCTAAATTTTGCCCATCCTTCACAACCCAACTAAAATAATCTTTCCTCCAACCACGTGAGCATGATTTTTGTGTGTGATCTTCACTTGAGAAACATGACAGGAGATGCAGACTTTATTAAGCTCTTAATTTCAAAGAGCAGAACAAGCAGGACAGAAAAGTGCTCATTACTAATCAGGCAATTCTTCCACTTTCTCTTTTCTCCTTTCCCCTTTTTCTATTCTCCTGGACTTTTCCTCTCCACTTCTCTCTGCCCCTCTTTTTTTGAGATGGGGTCTTGCTCTGTTGCCCAGGCTGGAGTACGGCACAATCTCTGCTCACTGTAACCTCCACCTCCCAGGCTCAAGCAATTCTTGTGCCTCAGCGTCCTGAGTAGCTGGGACTACAGGCAAATGCCACCATGCCCAGCTAATTGTTTGTATTTTTAGTAGAGACGAGGTTTCGCCATGTTGCCCAGGCGGGTCTCAAACTCCTGAGCTCAGGCAATACGCGGGCCTCAGACTCCCAAAATGTTTACAGGCATGAACCACCACACCCGGCCTGTTTCGCCTTTTCAGCCAAGTTTCTACTCACTAGCCTGATGATCTGAAGATCCATCTGATAATAATGTTATGTTATATATAATATTATAATTATTTATTTATAATATATTTGTATATTATATATAAATATGTATATCTGATAATAATAACCTTTCTTTTCTACTTTCGGTTCTGGTCTATCATGAATAAATAAACTCACTGGAATGGGTCTTCCTAATCATTGTATGGTTTGTAACTGAGGCTATGTTAACAATCTCAAAAGTTTTTTTTAATTCTAAGAATGAAACACATATCTCTCACCAGAGAATGAGAATCACAGCAAGAGTTTTTCTCACTTACAAATTGATGCCAAGAACTTCTCCAAGAAATATATTGACCAAATACACCTTCCAGAAGGGATTTTATTTTCACATGCCTTGTGAATTTGGCAGAGTAAACTTAATACAGACATGGCTGTTATGGTACTCAGCTGCTCTTTTGTAAGGACATATCCTTATGTTTGGATTTGTGAAGGGAAATCAAAGAACTTCAGGACATAGCCCTGATGAACAGAGGAACCAGGAATTCATGTGGCATATAGCTTTATTGCTTTGTTTTGTTTGGCATTTAAGTTCACTAAAGGGTATATGGGCAAACAATATCCTTGAAGATAGGGATCAGAAAAAAACTTAATTCAGAGAATTCTTAAGTACCAAAATAAAGGAGTAGAGAAAAGAGATGCCATTACCAGTTAATGATGCAGAGGGATAGGACCAGACTATTTTGGGTCTCAGCTCAAATGGTACTTCGTTGGAGAGGCTTTCCATGACCATCATTCCCAAAGTAGAACTTTCCTGCCCTAGTTTATTTCCTTGTAGCACTCATAACACTATAATTACCTTGTTTGTTCTTTTGATACAGCCTGTCAACTGCTAGAAACTTCATGAGGTCAGGAACTTTGTTTTGTTCACTGCTGTATCACAAGAGCTTAGAAGTGCCTGGCATATGATAGAACCTCAATAACTATTGAATGAATGAATGATAGATGAGCTCTTCAGCTCAGATTTATAATTTGATAAGTAGAGTTAGGATTAAAGGAAATAATTGGGTTTTTACTTTTAAAAAATCTTTCATTGGTAAATAAAATCACCAGTTTTAGTTTTCTTAGTTATAAAACATTAACCATTTGCATTTCTGAATAAATGTTTAATTTCAGCCTCGAATAAACGACCACTTATTTCTTCACAAGTAGCTAGTATAGAAAATGAGAGAACCTGGAATTTTATTTCCTTTGTATATCTTTCACGTGTAGTGTTGGTATTTGAGAGAACTGTCTCTGTAATTCTTACATAAAGTAAATTTAAAAGATGAGTGACCATCCTAGAGCCATGCAAATATTTTTTTAAAGTTGTATAGTAACAACAATAATTTATCTATGTTCTGAACCCTATACTATTTCCTTCCTGATTCCTAAACCTGTATATTCAATCCAGGAACTATCTCTGTCAACATGTCCCATAGATACCTTATAAATTTTAGGACTCTTCCTGTGGCAGCCAACTGATATCTACATCAAACTAAATTATACCAAAGGGGCTGGATGCAGTGACTCACCCCCTGTAATCCTAGAACTTTGGGAGGCCAAGGAGGGTGGATCACTTGAGGTCAGGAGTTTGAGACCCGCCTGGCCAACATGGCAAAACCCCGCCTCTACTAAAAATACAAAAATTAGCCAGATGTAGTGGTGGGCGCCTGTAATCCCTTCTACATGGAGGCTGAGGCAGGAGAAGCGCTTGAACCTGGGATGTGGAGGTGGCAGTGAGCTGAGGTCATTGTGCCACTGCCCTCCAGCCTGGACAACAGAGTGAGACTCCATCTCAAAACAAAACAAAACAAAAAAACAGATATTTGAACCTAGGAAGAGCAGTCATGGAATTGGCCTCAGGATGGCCAGATGGTGGCTCACGCAACCTCCACCTCCCGGGTTCAAGCGATTCTCCTGCCTCAGCCTCCTGAGTAGCTGGGATTACAGGTGTATGCCACCATGCTGGGCCAATTTTTGTATTTTTAGTAGAAATAGGGTTTCGACATGTTGGCCAGGATGGTCTTGAACACCTGACCTTGTGATCCATCTGCCTTGGCCTCCCAAAAGTGCTAAGATTATAGGCGTGAGCCACTGTGCCAGGCCCTTACATTGTCTACTTTTAGTGACCTCAGTAGAAAGAGCTTCTCCCAGTTTCAGTATTAAAAACATCCAGCAAAGGGTGTGCCAGCCTGAGACTTCTACATACCCCTTTGGGGCCATGTTGAGTAATATAATTGTAAGAGTACTCTATCAGGTTAAATATTGCTTTGGTTGTATTAACACAGACAAACAATGATAACTTAAATAAAGTAGATATTTATTTCTCTCTCACATAAAAGTCCAAGCTGGTAGGTGGTCTAAAAGGTAGATTGCTTGCATGTTTCCAGTGTGTTCAAGTTCCTTCTGTCTTGGGATTCTGCCATTCCCTATGATATTTCTCTTGTTGGTATGGTCTCAGATCACCACTATTACATCTGCTTTCTATCCTGCAAGCAGGGAGAAAGGGAGTCAAAGGCATGTAGCTGCTTTTTAGGGGTATGACATAGAAGATTTTTAAGGGGTGTGACCTAGAAGTTTCACCACTTTGGTTAATATACCATTGTCTAGAACTTAGTCACATGATCACATCTAAATGCAAGGAAAACTAGAAAATGTAGTCTCTAGTGGAGCAGCTGCCATTCCTAGCTAAAATTGCTGGGGGAAAGGAAGGGAGTGTGACTTATATGTATGTATTATTAAAAATAGATATGGAGGTAGCGACCTCTGTAATAGATAGTTTCATTAGCAGCCTCACCATAATCATGTGATTATTCTTGATTATATAGGGAAAGACTAGTTCCTAAAGGGAAGAGGGATGGCAGTGCTTTTAATAGAAGATAGGGATGGTGGCATGGCAGATAGGGATGGTGGCATGGCAGGCAAAATTGATACTATGTCACGCTACCTAAAAACCAACATATCTGAAACAGTATATTCCCGTATTCCTATTTGTTCTAACTCAGTTAATGATACCATCATGTGGCCAGCTATTCAAACTAAATGTGGAAATAATTATCTACTCTTCTTATTTCTTTGGTCTTACCTTCTTTATACTTCCTAGATATGACTGCAAACCTACCCTTCCTCCTTCTACCCACCATTTTGTCTTGTCTTCAGTCCTCCTTCATCTTACTACTGGGATCCTCATCCCACCCACATCCAGTTTCAGTGAACTCTTCCAATATAGCCAGAGTGATGTTATCAGAAGACCAATCTGATTTTGGTACTCCTTTGCTTAAAACAAAACAAAACAAAACAAAAAAATCTTTAGTTGCTTACCAGTGTCTACGTGGTAAAACCTAGCAGGTTATAAGATACTTATGATCTGGCTACATGATGTGATGAGCTTCTCTAGTATTTCCTAGTGTCCTAGCCCTCCATCCTGCTAAAATGTCCACAGTCTCCTCAATGTCATGCTGTTTCATCCCACCTCTGCCTTTGAACTTTCCTATGTTTTCCACTTGGAAAAATATCACTTTTTCTTCAAGACTCAATTCAAAGGAATCTCTTTTCTGAGAAGTCCTCTCTGACTCTCCACTTCTTCCACCTGAGTTTACCATTCTCTCCTTTACCAGCTCTTGAACATGTTCATTGAAAATATTTGCTTACTACATAGTCTCCATGATTAGATTGTGAGTCCCTGTGGGAGCTACATCCATCATCTATATCTCTAGGGTCTGACACAATATCAGTCTTTAATTAATATTTACAGAATGAATAAATGAGTTAATTAAAAATTTCTTTCATCCATTGGTTCTCTATTATTTACAACCATACAACCATCCCTAGCATAAAAATGTAAGGCGTAAGAAAGTAAAATTTTTTGTTTGCTTCTTTAGTTAATAAGAGTAAGAGGAGTCTCTATTCTAGTTTGGGCATACATTTTTGTAAATTCAAACAAAACTTGAGTTTGTTTTATTTCACATGCAGCTAATTTTTCTATTTCCCTGCTTACTTTTTACTCTTGGTTCTAAAAAGTTCTGGGATCCTCTGATATTAAATGTATTTATGTGGATCTTTTAAAGTTGTCTGAATTAATAACATTCTTGGGGAATATTTTTGAAATGGTCTGTGGCATACTCGGACATTTTAAAGTGAAGGCTTAGATTCATTGAGTAGAGAAAATAACTTTAGTTAGTTACTCTAACTCTAGTTAGAGTAGAGAAAAGTTCTAGGTAGTGAGTGCAGGGGAAGAGTAAGTAAATAATTACAATCTATTGGCTAGCACTATATTAAGTGAAGCTCATATTATATCAAGCATAGAATATTATGTGAAAGCATTTATTTTCTAGTAAATTTGTTTATGAAAAATAAAAATGTACTGTTTATTTTAGAAACAGTGCATGCTGACCAACATGGTGAAACCCCATCTCTACTAAATACAAAAAAATCAGATGGGCATGGTGGCGCAGGCCTGTAGTCCCAGATACTTGGGAGGCTGAGTCAGGAGAATTGCTTGAACCTGGTAGGCAGAGGTGGCAGTGAACCAAGATCATGTCACTGTACTCCAGCCTGGGCAACAAGAGGGAAACTCCGTCTCAAAAACAAAAACGAAAAACAAACAAACAATAAAACAGTGCATGTTGGTCAGAAAGTTAAAAAAATACATGTAAATATAAAGAAGAAAACAGATCTATAATCCCACAGATCAGAGGTAACTATGACTTTTTAATGTTCTTTTTGCAGTGACACACACTGTACACCTATTTGTTTATTGCAAAATGGGATTATGCTGCATCTGTTGTTTTGGACAGTTTTTTCCCTGTCATTTAAATAGATTTTCAAAACATTATGTTTAATTTCTATAGTATTCTCTGAATGATTTATATAATTGGTCTCCTGTGTTGGACTTTTAGGTTGCTTCCTTTTCATTATAATAAATGCTCCTTAACTTTGGTACTCCTTAAATATTCCTCACTATAATACATATTTCTGGAGCTGAGTGTGATACTTGTAATCTCAGCAACTGGGAGGCTGACATGGGAGGATCATTTGAGATCAGGAGTTCAAGACCAGCCTGACAACATAGCAAGACCCCATCTCAAAAAAAATATTTTTTTAAGCAGCTAGGTGTGGTGACATGCACCTATACTCGGGAGGCTGAGATGGGAGAATTGCTGGAACCCAGGAGTTCAAGGCTGCAGTGAGCCGTGATCATGCCACTACACTCCAGCCTAGGCACACAGCAAGACCTTGACTCTAAAAAACTAATAATAATAATAAATAAATATTTCTTTGCTTTTTATTTTTAGTTTCCATGTCTTTTTTTTTATTTTTTAATTTTTTGTACTTTAAGTTCTGGGATACATGTGGTGAACGTGCAGGTTTGTTACATAGGTATACATGTGCCATGATATAAATATTTATTTACATGTCATTTTGTTTATGGTAGTTTCTTGAAAAAAAAAGGTAAAATCTATTGATCTTTCTTTAGGGTTCTACCTTTGGTGTCATGTTTAGGTAGCGTGCAAAGAGTATGTATCTATTTGCCTGTTTTATGTCCATTGTAATTTTTAAACATTAAGAGTTATAATCTATCTGAAGTTTATTATGGTATACTGTATGAGGTTTGAGTCTAATTTATAGATTTTTTTTTGGATCCTACAGTTTGTGTCAAGAACTTTATCAGGAATTGTGGATCATACCACACATCTATTTATGACAGTGCCAAGTTTCTTTTTTCTTTCTTTTTTTTTTTTTTTTTTGAGGTGGAATCTCACTCTGTCACCCATGCTAGAGTGCAGTGGCTCGATCTTGGCTCATTGCAATCTCCACCTCTCAGGTTCAAGTGATTGTGCTGCCTCAGCCTCCCTAGTAGCTGGTACTACAGGCACATGCTACCACGCCCGGCTAATATTTTGTATTTTTACTAGAGACGGGGTTTTACCATATTGGCCAGGCTGGTCTCAAACTCCTGGCCTAGGTGATCCACCTGCCTTGGCCTCCCAAAGTGTTGAGATTACAGGCGTGAGCCACTGAGCCTGGACCATGCCAAGTTTCATATAATAGGTTTAGCGGTACCCAAAAATCATTGATAATTGATTGACCAAAATTACTGAACTAACCAGTGAGTGAATCTGGTTCACTTACTCTATGTATCTACATACCTCAACTTTATATGTTTTTTCCTGGTATAACTTACTCAGGAATATATTACAGACAAATGTTCTGTTTGGAAAGATTCTTTGTTTCATAAGTATTAGGTTTGTTATGAAAGTGTACCTAGTACATTGTTGGCTTATAAATGTTAAAATAACTTACCTAAATTTTTACCAATTTTACAAATACATTTATTTTGGGTTTTCTAGAATCTGTGTTTGTGGATATCCTCGACAACATGTAAGAAAATACAAAGGTATAAGTAGCAGGATACCAGTTTCTTCAGGATTCATGGTGCAAATGTTAACAGGAATTTATTTTGCCTTGTAAGTATCTCATCATATGCAAAGTAATTTGCACCTTTAATTTCTTTGGAAAATTATAGTCTGTTAATCTATTGTCACTATGTTATAATGTCAATAGATAAGTGATTTACATACTTTTTGTGAAAGAATATGAATGAATATCTTAAATAGTTTTATTTAAGGAAGATATTCATTCAAATTCTTTATTTTATTAAATAGTTTTAATACTTTAAAACTATTACCTTAGTTTGAAACATATCTTTTAAAGTTCTGATGAATTTTTAACCAACTAAAACACTTTATCATCTTTCTTAAATTCAAGGATGGAATGAAAATTAGTAACACTTAAATATATTCATAGTCTCTTTCTTCATTTTTTTTTTTGCTATAATTTCCAAATAGCTTTTTTTCCTCAAGAAATATCTTTTCCCATTGCCAGAAACTTTAGCTCTTAAAAAATATTTCAGAGCCTCTTTGATTAGAAATAGTTTATTATTAGCTTTCTATTAGTTTCTAGTATTGGTGCTCAGTCTCAGTCTTACCTAATGACTTGGGTACTAGTATTTTTCTTTGAACCCTATCCTTTACTTTATAATTCTCTTATTATACATGTCTCATTTACTTTGCATTATATTTACTTGATACTTTTAATTTTCTCTAGTAAAGTATAAACTTTTTGAAGGCAAAATTTATAAACTTCGTAAAGGCAGAATTTATCGTCTCTGGGCCCAATCTGGCCTGATGCCTGTTTTTGTCAAGTTTTTGCAACACAGTCATGCTTGTTTGTTTATGTATTGTCTATGGCTGCTTTTGTGTTGCAATGGCAGAGTTGAATAGTTGAGACTGTATGGCCGACAGGCCTAAAATACTTGTTGTCTCATCAAGAAAAATTTTCTGACCCCTGTGTTAGACCATTAATATTGTCCCACAGTTCTTGGATGCTCTGATCTACTTTATTTTATCTTTTTTCTTTGTGTTTCAGTTTGAGTAGTTTCTGTTGGATGTATCTTCATGTTTACTGATTTTTTTCCTTGACTAGGTCAAGTCTAGAAAGGAGACCACTAAAGGCATTCTTCATCTCTGTTACTGTGTTTTATTTCTAACCATTTCATTAGACTCTTTCTTGTAGTTCCCATCTCTTTGCTGAAATCTTCATTTGTTCATGCATGTTGTCCATCTTTTCCACTAAAGCCTTTAGTATATTAGTCATAGTTAAATAAATTTCCCAAATAACTTCAGCATTTCGGTCATCTATGAATTTAGTTCTACTGCTTGCTTTATCTCTTGACAGAGTTGGTCTTGTTTGTTTTGGTTTTTGTGTGCCTTGTAATTTTTGATTGTTCATGATTTTGTTCAGCGGTAGGACAGTAGAGACTGAGGTAAATATTATTTATGACAGGAAATGGGCATGCCTCTTCTAGGCTGCTAGTGGAATTATTATAGGCAGAAGTGAACTAGGATTGGGTTTTGTTGTTATGATTACCCTCAGGGCACCATCTACTTCAAATTCCTCTAGTGCTACCTGGTACTTAGGTGGAGAGCTGGATTGCTGGAGGGTTTTTGTTAATACTCCTGCTTCCTCCTCAACTTTCAGCATTCCCTGTATGCCTCCACTGCAGATAGATTTCTCTCCATGTTCTCACCCCTTCCTCCAGCAATAGAGTTCTGTTGCTTGGTTCTGGGTGTGCACTAGCCTGATGGTGGTTGGGGTGGTGGCTTGGAGGGGAGCACGTGGAAATGGGGGAGGTAATGTTCTCTGTTGTCCTAGTCCAGCCTCAGTTTTAGGCTGATCCCATGTCCCTGCATCTCAGGGATGGGAGTTTCTCAGTGGTCCTGCCCCTTCTTCAGTGATGATACCTCTACTTATCTCAGCATAGAATAAGAGGTTTTTTGCTTTTTTTTTTTCCTTACCCTCAGAGCCAAATTGGTCTTCACTTGTACCCTGGGGGGTGAAAGGGTTTGCTGCTCTTTCCCCAAAGGCTTTAACATTTTTGTTCCACGTGATAAAGGCATCTGGCTGGGTCTTTGTACTTTTCTCATGGAGAGGTTACTCTTTTCCTTCAGGCCTATACCATCAAGGGCAGTTTTCTCTGACCTGTCCTGTTTCTAGTTTTTCTTGTGAGTGCCTAAAGGAGATTTATGGAGAAGAGCCTGTGGTGGATACAAGCTGCCACTCGTATGTGCTTTTGGAGATCCTATACTCTCCTGCTAGCCCATGAGGTACCTTTTAGCAATTTGGCTTCTAGGAATTTGTTAAGAAGATTAGCTAAATGTTTCTTACCTGCTTGTATTGTGGCCCATCTCTCCTTAGAGGCACCTATCTCTCCTTGGGGTTCCGGCTACATGGATGCCCTTGTGACCTCGGCTCTTTGATGGATTCATGAGAATTTATAATTTTATAGATTATCTGGCTTTATCTTGTTTTTATGGTGGGAGTAATATTCTTGCCAGTTTTTAGGCCTCGCTTGCACTCTTGATGTAGTGTATACCTCTTTATTTTGTTGTCAGTTGATCAAGCCACTATATCTCTGTTCATTTTTGTAATTTAGCTGATTTTTAGGAAGGGTTTGGCATATCTTTGAAAATTATGCATACATACACACACACACACACACACACACACATGCACACATACTTTTTCCCTCATGTTGCTCTGCTATTTGCAACATGTAGCAAATACACATCTAAGTGACTATCAAAATGCAAAGAAATAACTACTCAGGCCACATTAGTTGTATATTCTCATTAAAAACTGTGGGAGTTACAGAGTAATTTGGCCATAAAGTGTTCTGAACATTATTCTAAGGTATATAATTTATTATTCCCTGATTTGCTTTGAAAGTATAAAATGCTTTGAAATTGCCTTAGCTTTTTTTATTTCTGTTCTATAAATAGTCATGTTCTTTAGAGAAGAAATGTAGATCTATAAAATTTTCTTTGCTATTAATAGGCATTTAGATGCAATTCGAAGGAATTCAAAGATTTAAAAATACATTTTTAAGAGGAGTAGAATGTTAAGCAATGTGCTAATATGATCTTTTATTTTCTTCAGTAAAGATAATTTCTCATTGTATTCTGTTCAGTTATAAATAATTATAATTTCTTTGTTTAATTCATCTAATTTTATAGTTATAATGGAGAATGGGATCTCGCTCAAAAAGCACTGGATGATATTATATACAGAGCCCAGCTAGAATTATATCCAGAGCCATTGCTGGTAGGTGCCTGACTTATTTATGTAAATTTTATAATTTAAGATTTCTCAATTTAGAACTATACATTGAGAGAGCCATTCATAGTTCATTAATATGTCATTAATACTCAGTGTATTCATGCTCTTGTTATACATGGAAGTTTTATAACTTAGAAAAGTAACAAATAAATTTTTTTAAAAATTTTCTTTGAGACAGAATTTTGCTCTTGTTGCCCAGGCTGGAGTGCAATGGCATGATCTCGGCTCACCACATCCTCCACCTCCCAGGTTCAAGCAATTTTCCTGCCTCAGCTTCCCAAGTAGCTGGGATTACAGGCACACGCCACCATGCTCAGCTAATTTTTTGTATTTTTAGTTGAGATGGGATTTATTCATGTTGGTCAGGATGATCTTAAACTCCCGACCTCAGGTGATCAGCCTGCCTTGGCCTCCCAAAGTGCTGGCATTACAGGTGTGAGCCACTGCACCCGGCCAAAATAAAAATTTTTATTAGACCGACTTCCTAGACACCTAACAGTCTTTTTAACTTATAAGAATTGTTCTCCTTAACATACTTTAGCTGCATTTATTAATCAACATTAGGCATTTGGAAATCTAATTGAATATTTTGAAATTTTTAACTTCATCATTTACATATTTTTTAAACCATGGATTTCCCCCTGAGCCTCCTATTCTTATCTTAGAGGATTTCTGTATCATCTTTTAAAATGCTTGGGAAGAGCATCTTTGTATAAGCCTGTTTAGCATCATGTTTTATCTAAGGGTAAGATAATACATCTGCTCATGTTGATCTTAAACTATATTTTTTCTTCTTAGGTTGCTAATGCAATAAAGGCTTCATTGCCTCATGGTCCCATGAAATCTAATAAGGAAGGTACAAGGTGTATTCAAGTTGAAATCACACCAACTTCCTCTAGAATATCAAGAAATGCAGTAACCAGCATGTCAATAAGGGGTCATAGGTGGAAAAGACATGGTAAGAAATACGTAACTCTTCAAGTCAAACCATTGTTGATTTCTTTACATTTTTCGCTGTACTTACGGTGCTATAACTTCTAACTTCAGTAAATAGTAGTCTGGAAGAAAGAGCTGTGGAGTTGCCCTTAACTCCTAATTTATTATCTAGGAGCAATAGGCAATAAGAAAAATGGAGCCCCTTATGTTACACATATGAATGAAAATTTATTTAAAAATCATATTCATTTTTAAATTGTTATTTCAGTAGGAGAATAAGGAAAATGCATTTTAAAATTACTCATACATTTTGGGCTTGTATTCAAAAGTATTTGCAAATATTCCTTAATTAATATTTCTGATTTCTCAATTAACTTTTAAGCAAGTGAATTTACATATTGAAGTAGAACAACTAATAGGGACTTTAAACACTTTGGACTTTCTGGTAAAGAATGCCATAGTATTGATGCAACACTAGTTATTTGTATTTTCTTGAAGTTAATTTTCTTCCAAGATTCTGTGTGTGTGTGTGTGTGTGTGTGTATATATATCCCTTCTTGTCTGCTTCATTTTATTATTTTAAAATTTTACTGGAAGTCAGTTTCATTCATTATGGCTTTTTCAATGCTTTCCCATTTCCCTCCCTTGTCTTTTAATTTATTATTCTTTATTTAATTTCGTATTCTTTTTATAACTTCCCTCCTATCTAGACGTTATTGTAGTGTCAACAACCAGTCTAAGAAGGAAATTATCACCTTCCTCAGAAGGTAACCATGGTGGGAAGCACAAAGCTACTTCTTTACCCTAAGCAAACATCTATATTAGAAGTAAAACAAAATCCATTCTCTGTTTTCTTCTTCCTGTAAACTGAGGTGAAAATAGTAGTTCCTTTTGGTATATTTAGTTCCGGTTGTGTTGTGGTTTCTATAGAGAAAATGGGAAAGGAGGAGAATGGAGCTATTTATGGTAAACTAGAAAGTTGATGATGAGAACAGTTGCCATTGTTTTCACTTAAAGAATCTAGGTGATTGTATGTCAGAAAAGAATAATGATTATCCAGCTTACCTAGTGATCATTTTTGGTGTTTTTAAAGTGTGGCAATTCTTGAAAGTTCCATAGGAAAGCATAAAAGAGGTGGTGATGTCTGCCAATAGCAAGGCACATTATGCCACCATTTAAAACATACAGTCTAAACATACTTCAGCTTCTTCAGTGAAAATTATGCTACTGAATGGGTCTAAATTACTGGTAGAAAGTCATTTAATTAGATATGGTTTACCCTGAGATTGGTTTTTCTGTTTTGGCATTAATATGTGAAAACAGGCATGGAGGCAAGGAAGCAGATCATAGTGGTTACTGTGGCTATAAGTGCTCCCGAGCTACTGCTACAGGAAGCACAAGAATGAATTTTAATTTCTTTTCCACTTTCTTTCTTGCTATTTAGGTAGACATGTTGGGAATTAGGGAGAGAAATGTAGGTCCTGCAGTTAAAAATGTGAAATATTGATGCTCCCTTGTATTTGTGCATGTGCGTGTGTATGAGAGAGAGTATGTGTGCATGTCCAGGCATACACTTAAACAAGAAGGTTTGTACCCTGCAATAAAATGGAAGCCATTTCCCAGAAATGTTTTATAGGAAAAAAATTACAAAACAAGAGAAAAGACTGCTTGAATGTATTGTATCTAGCAGATTCTTACATATCTTCCAGATTCCATTTTGGCTGCCACTTGAGGGATTAGCACTCTGTCTTAGGATTTTACCCTCGTTAAAGTAGTATTCTTATCACCTGTCCCCCTTCACAATTCTAACACTTGGGAAACTCCTGTTTATTATAACAATAAAATCACAGATGAGAATATAGAAGTGAGTGAACTATAAAAAGTAAGTCACATGCATGGAACAGATACAGAATACAACTTAGCCTTGTTCATCACTCTTCTTTAGTGTGAATTTCTTTTATCCAGTGGACTCTAAAATACTCCTAAGTCCTTCTTATTTGCCTCTACAGGTAGGTTGCAGTCTTCTCCCTTTTTAGGGTAGTCTTGGCTTTCCCTTTTAGAGCAGTAAAGTTACCGTGTTCGGCTGAATTTAAAAGGTTTCTATTTTCCATCCTCATGGTCCTGCTTCTTACTTCTAGGCTCTCTAACAGGCACTGGCTTCCTGTGGGGAAAGTAGATACTTTTGCTGTACTTCTTAAATATATAGACAATTCTCAAATTATAAATAGATTATTAAATTTAATTTTGTTTATATATAAATTACAAATTTCTCAAATTATAGATTTTTAAATTTAATTGTATTAATATATAAATTCTATTGTTGATATTTATATATAAATCAAAACAAAATTTGTTTATACATTTCTTTAGAAACAATATTAAAGGGCTTGTAGATCCCAGGGTGAGCCACAGCAGCCTTTTTATCTCATAATGTTTCTGAAACATAGGACTATAGAATGTTTAAGTTCAGTTCATGGCTGTGTGAAAATACATTTAGAGTTTCTATATTTAATGGAACTCTAAATGTGTTTCCCAGTCTACCCACTCCTATCCCTACTATTCTCTCACCACACCAACTCTCACAGTAGGACGAATTTCTTCCCAAACCCTCAGCTGTATCTATCATACACTAGAAACAAAGAATATCCCACCCTAAGCCAGTGGTCATGAGGGTTGGGAAAGGAGAAGGAACAAGAACCATGAACTTTAAGAAATACTCTTTTTTTTTTTCTCTTTCTCCTTGCCTCTTTCTTTGTTTTCCTAGTTTTTGGAAAGCAGAAAGCAATTGGCCCCCTTTTTTTTTTTTTTTTTTTTTTCCTGTTGGAGCTCTTCCCTTTTTCTTTTACTTATTTGTCTTTATTTATTATTGCATTTCTCCTAATTGCTCCTCTTTCTATCTTTTCTGGATAGAAGAGGGAAAGGAGTGAATGAGGTTTTCTCATGGAAAGAGCCAAGTAAAAGTTTGCTTTTTGCTATTTTTTTCTTTTCCATCTCCCTTTACCATGAAAGAATATACGTAATTAAGCCATGTGAATGTACTGGTGTGTTTGCATATCTGAGTCATCAAAAATTATTACACAGCCAGCAAATACATTAAATTAGAGCAATTAGTGGACATTTATTCTCCTTTATTATCAGTAACAGAAGAATCTTTCCATTTTCTTTACAGCCAATCTCACACTGTAGTGTTTTTAAAATGAATTTTGAAAAGTTTTAATTATTTACATTTTAAAATATTTTAAAGCTATTCTAGAATGTATTTTAGGATTCTCTAATGCTTCATAGATCTACCATTTTTTTCTTAAGGTTAAGAATTATTCACAACATATTTTAATGGAAAGTATTATAATGGAAGTTTAAAAATTACTTTATCCTTAACATTTCTACACATTTCAGAATATGCATTCTTGGCCATGGTTTTGTTGTTGTCAACCCAGGTTTCTAGAATTGCATTTTGACCAGTCCTGTTATTTGCTTGGCTCTGTTTTTTATTTTTATTTTTTTAGTTAACTTTATTTTTTAGAGCAGTTTTAGGTTAACAGCCAAACTGAGTGGAAAATAAGAGATTTCTTAAATACCTCATGACCCCACATTCATAGCCTCCCCCAGTATATCAACATCCCGCACCAGAGTGGTACATCTGTAAGGACCTGTAATTTAAGTTTTGAGCAGACAGTGCATCATCATGTCAACTAAATAGGATGATTTTTAAAGAAAGATTGGTTTCAACTGAGGTATTATTTTGGAGAGATCTGTTTGACAACTAATGGTGTGTTTGCTTGATTTGCCCCACTTTTCAGTTTAAGTTAAACCATTGTATGGACATGGCCTAACTTAATGTGTTTTTCAAATTTTTTAAACTTTGTGTTTAAATCTTTGAGAAAATTCTAATGACTTTATCATTTTATGTCAATAAATATGTTTGGGAAATAAAATTACAATGTAGAATTGCTGCTTTTGACTTCTAAGGAACATAATTTCAGAATTAAAAGCTTTACGTATTGCTTATTCTTTTATGCATATTGTGTTTAATTTAGTCTACAGATGGCGAATAATTCAAGGCAAAGGTGTATTTTTTCAAACTGATTTTCAAGTCACCTACAAATTGAGGGCTATCTAGAAGTCATAATTTGAAAGTAAAACACAGTTGGAGAAAGATAATAATAAAATAAACTTTAAAAAGCATTCAATAAGTTTAGAGAAGACTGAATAGATTATGACCATAATAAAAGTCAAAATGAAAATTCCAGTAAGAAAAATGAGATAAAATTTAGTAAAATAATTCATTAATTTTTCAAGTTAATAATTAAAATTCAATTTTGCTTAAATATTTATTTCCTTTTAAAAATAAAAAAAAGTTAAAGGAAAATAGAAAGTATTTCTTTATAATTATGCTTTAATTCTATAGTCATTCTTAAATGTTGTTTCCAAAGATACCTTTATCATCTACCATTTCAGCTATTTTAAAAAGCTCCTTTTCTTAAGTCCCTGAAAAGTTCTCTTTTCACTCCAGTATTCCACTCCAGTATTCTAGTGTACAGTTTATACTTGTTTATTTCCTTGTGTTTTTCCATTCCTTCCTCCTTTTTTTTTTTTTTGAGAGGGAGTCTCGCCCTGTCCCCCAGGCTGGAGTGCAGTGGCCGGATCTCAGCTCACTGCAAGCTCCGCCTCCCGGGTTTACGCCATTCTCCTGCCTCAGCCTCCCGAGTAGCTGGGACTACAGGCGCCCGCCACCTCGCCCGGCTAGTAGAGACGGGGTTTCACCGTGTTAGCCAGGATGGTCTCGATCTCCTGACCGATCCTCCCATCTCGGCCTCCCAAAGTGCTGGGATTACAGGCTTGAGCCACCGCGCCTGGCCTCCTTCCTCCTTTCTAGAGCAAATCTAATTGCTATTTTCTCTCTGTTCACCACAACTACTACTACCATGATTACTCATTCTTCTTCCACTTTTTAAGAAATTACCTATTCTTGGAACAATGTAAGAGATTTCCTCCTTTCTTTCAAAATAGTTATTGTAATACCAGTCATTTGTTCTCTAAAAGTTCCCTAATTAAGTTATAGTTACAAATAATGAGTGCTTATAATTTTTGCCAACTATCAAAAGGCTTATCCAGTGAAATCTCGATTTTTTTTATTGCTGCCCATCATTCTTCCCACTTGCGCCTTTGTGAGATAATGAGACAAGTGAAAACATTTGGTATACTTTAAAGCACTACATAAAGGTAGATTATTAATTAAGAACAGTTTCATTTGTTTTACTAGCTACACAATAAATATATTTTTAATAAGTTTTTATTAGCTAGTTTGCTATTCAAATTGTCCTGTGAGTCTTTAGTACTTTCCCAAAACTCTTAAGTTTTTGAAATTTGTAATTTGGATTTTCTCAATTTGAGTTAAACTTGTTTAGTTTGAGTATAGCATCAAACACAAAAGTACACATGTTATGTAATAGTAACAATTACTTTAAAGATTTTTTGTGTGTTCTGTGGTACTGGAGTATAGTACTCTAACTTTATTATCTAATGTGTATGTCACTGTTACAGTAAGGATTTTTTAAATGTTGTTATTGTTTCAATCCCAAGTTAACATAAAAATAGAAGTTACATAGACCAAATTTATGTTTCTTATTTATGTACAGTTATAACTGTTTGCAACTAGTAGGTATCAGTAATAAAAGGAATGTTTATAAACTAGATACTTTGAATGTTTCCCTACTTTTGGTCCTGGCATATGTTAAATGGTTTATTTTAATAACAATGCATTGAGTTATTTTCATTTAGGGGATCCAAGAGTACAAAATTTTAAGTAGTAAAAAAGAATTAAAAATAGCAACTGTATATATTTTTAAGTCTTCTAACTTAATGATGCAAAATAAGTACTGTGAGAATTTTAGAATATTTAATTATATGCAGTGTTTACGTGAAAAATCAGACTAAATGAAGTTTATGTAGTTGAAATAAAAAGAAAGTCTAGTTTCATATTGTTAAAGCAGTTTTATTGCATTTTTCAGCATTTAAAATAATTGCTTCTCTTTAATGGATGCCATCATATTTAAATAAAGTTAAATTATTATAACAGAGGTCAAAGAGATATTATTTAAAAAAACAAGAAAGTGATTTGTTTCATAATTTGCTCATTCAGTGGTTTAGTACTAGCTTATTAGATGAAAAAAGAAAAGAAACAAAGATTGCAATTCATATTGGAAAACATGAAAACTGGTTATTGATTTAGAATATGTTAATAAATTTCTACTGTATAATAACATTGATAAAGCAAAGAAGTACTAATTGTTGAACAAATCTGAAAAATTATAATGGATGTATTTTAGTAAATATAAATAATATTTATTTATAAATATTTTTAAGCATTTAAGGTTGTTTTTCTAGATACTACAAAAGGTAAACGGTAATAAATCTTGAAATGGAACATCTATTTTGTAAATCTGATTTTACAACTATGAGGAAAGTCTTCAGTTGAGGAGAAATAAAATTGCTAACAGTTACAGAAGAATTTTGAAAAACAAAGAAATGGTAATAATTTTAAACCCCAAAGTAGTAAACTTTAAAGAATTGTCTATTGGAATAATTTTTACATTGGCAATTAAACATTTTTAATGTGTATGTTTTTATTTCAAAGGTTGTCTATACTTCTTAAGGAAATTTAGGAAATAAAAAATTATCTGGCAGTTTTATTTTTAAAAATGAAAATGCTTTTAGTATCATTTTGAGAAGCTTCATTACTTTCAGATTATAAAATGCTATTTGAGGAACAGATTTTCTTTCCCAATATAGAAGATAAAACATTTGGACAAAAAACATTTATTTCTTACCAAAAATTCTGTGAATTTTAACTGGCATTTTCGATATGGAACTTCCATGGAGGACAAAATAAAATATTAGGAAATATTGGATTACTCAAGGAAAAAAGACATGTTAACCAAAGAGCTGAAATATGTTGATATGTTTGACACATGTGGATATTAAGTTTGAGAGAGGAAAGAACGACTGTGTGCAGAATCCTGACTTAGACTATTTTTGAAGAAAACAAAAAATCTCATTTTATTTCCAGGTAAAATGAAGTTGAAAAATTTTCCAGCCAGTGACAGAATTAATGGTCTTATGAGGCAAAAAAACTTGTTCATAAATTATTGTAGTCTACATTTTTACTAAGGGGGACTTACATAAATCTTGTAGTAGTTGAGAAAGTTATTATTTATTATGATTGTTTATTGAGCACTCCTCCTTTCTCCACCTTTTTATGAGCATTTGCTGCACATTGCACACCAAGGAAGAAATAAGCTTTTATAGGTAGTTTTGTAATAGGTGTTGCTGACCTGTTTTTGGTCTGTGCTGTGTGGTCATGAGGATCTGTAATAATCATAAAGGATTCACCTGGTCCTGCAGCAGCTTTATGTTGCAATTCTCTATTGGATTTTTAAAAAAACTTGAGACTCAATAAAGATGACAAAAGGAGTTACTGAGAGTAATTGAATCCACCTCAATAAGGAGAATTCTGTCATGTACCATGTGTACAACCAAAGCTAAAGATCTGACTGTTTTTACTTATGGAGACTGCTAATAGCTCCTAACTGGTGTGTCTAAATAAATTATCCTGTTTCAGACTGTTTTTCTGTATGCCCCAGGCTGCTCTTTTCTTACCTAGACAGTCTACTTACTGCTTCAGAGCTCAGATTTTGACATCTGAGTCTTTGTTTTTGTCCTTGCTCAGAGTACAGCCCTTTAACTGCGGTGGGGTCCCATCCTGTGTTTCTGTGATAGCTTTGCTTTCCTCTAATCTGCCTTGTAAATACTGGCTCAGGTTGAGCATTGCCCCAGTGCTGTTCTTTCTGACTCAGGACACACTTTATGCTCAGTATTTTGTGTTATGCAAATGTGACTTCTACTGATAAAAAAGGCTAGTAAAGTATGACAGTATGCAAATAGTTTTTCCATGTAGCTGTCAATGGCTATCCACTGTAATCACAATAAAATCCAGACTTCGTACTATGGCATATGTGACCCTGGTGATATGACCTCTTGACTACTGCTTTGACCTCACTTTAAGACCACTCTCACCCTAGTTCATCAGACTCCTTCATTCTAACACTTCAACATACTAAGCCATTCTGCCTTAGGGGCATTGTCCAGTTATTTGGAGTATTTGAGCTGAAATGTGAATAGTGAAACGTACCTTGACTGCCCTTACTCCAGATTGTTGTGTGGCTAGCAGGTTTTCATCATTCACACCTCAGCTTAAACATCTCTTCTTCAAAGAGTTTTTCCCAGACCACCCATCTAAGTACTTTTATCCCCTACTACCCTACTTACTCTTTCCCATCTTATTTTTTTTATTGCATTTTCTGCTATTTAAATTCTCTTGTTTACTTAGTTCCAATATTACATTGTGATCTCTGTTCCCTTATTATATAGTGAGGGCAGAATCTGTCTTTTTGGCTGTTGTATCCCCAGCATCTAAAACAATGTCTGACATATTACAGGTGCTCAACACGTTTTAGTTGAATGCATGAATAAGTGAGTGAATGATAAAGAAATGTATAACATAGGGTGAGCAAGTTGGTCTTTTCTTGTTTTGTTGAAGAACAGTGTAACAACATGATAGTAAACTAGGTTAGGGGATATTTACTTATAATTCCAATATTTAAATAATTTTCATTTTAGTTTTTTCTATGCATGTATGTTTTCATGGTTGTACTCTATTTAAATGTTTTTGGTATTTTGTTTTTGTTTAGTTAATATTGTCAGACATTTTCCCTAGTTCTCCTAGTAAATACAGTTATTTTAATGGCTACATAATATCACATTGAGTTGATATTCCATCATTTGCTTAATCATTTTTCTAATATGTTAAGAAATTTGTTTCTGAGTTTTGCTATTATAAATAACACTGCAAGGAATAGCTTAATGAATATAGATAACATTTTTCTCCATTGAACAGAATATATTATAAACATAAAATGACTATATTAAAGGATATTTGTTCTGGTATTTTATGGCATTTAAAATATCTACATCTCATAAATTGTAAAAGAATGTGTATGACTTTGTTTTGGGGTTTATTCTAAGTTAAAATACTTTTCATAATTCATGTAAAAATTGTATGATGCAGACAAATAATAAATTATATTTTTAAAGCTTCAGCTTATTATTTTCACAAATAAGTTTGTAAGCACCCCATATAGCCAGATGCCTTTAGACTCAAAGTAATCTGAGTACAGAGATGTATAAATTATGAATAAATAAATTATTATTTTATTAAAATTACCACCTTTAGTAAATAGGGCACCCTAAAACAAATAAAAGCAAAAGCTAAAGTGGTTTTGTAAGTGACATAATAGAATAGATATTTGGGATTATAAAATGACATTTGAGAGAAATCACAAATTTTCATGATTGGTTTTAATATTATTTGCAATTTGCTTCACTTTTTTTCTTAAAGCTGGAAGAAATTTTTTAGGGCGAAATAATTTGAGTACCTTTGAGAACTAATTTGGAAATGTCTATTAAAAGTATTCTTTAACTTTCATTTCTACATGTGGAGAGTTTACCTATTTATGCATATAAGAGGTTACACAAATAAAATATATCCTGAGAATTTTCTCTTTGGATCTTTTTTGAGCTTTTTGAATTATTTGAAGTCAAGTTTTTTTTTTTTAAGGTGTGGATTAATCATGACTTCATTTGCATAGATTGTTAAGTTCTGGGGAAAACAAAATCTAGTTTATTGTGCATTTATATTCCCTTGCAGCATCTTCTATATAATTTACTTAAAGAAAGGATTAAGTTCTACTCTTTAGCTATATATGCTATCCTCTGGATAACATAATGCAAAAATAGATTTTAAAAATGACCTTTTTGACCTAAGCATCTTGCTAAACCTACACTTAGAGACGGCTCCTTCACTTTTCCAAAACAAAGAGGCTTTGCTTTTCTTTGCCATATAAAAACTCTTATTAGCATAAGCTATATGTATTTCATTTATCCAGTCAACACATTCACAGCTTACCCTTCTCATATCTTCTGTATGTTTTCTTTCTTTTATTTATTCTAATAATTTAATCTGATAACAGAATATTCACTTAATTCATCAAAAAAAGATTTCTTGAGTGCCTACTATATACAAGCTACTTTTCCAGGTACTAGATATATAGTAGCGACTAGATGAAAATTTTAAAAACTCCTTCCTCATAGAACTTAGGTCTAGTAAACAAGATAAATAAATAATTGTAGGTTAGATAGAGAGTGTTAAGTGCTAAGAAGAAGAAACAAAGAAGAGGGTATGTGAAATGTGGGGGCTATTAAAACTTTGGATGGGTTGACCAAGGGACACTTCACTGTAAAGGAAATTTTTGAAAAAGATTTGAAGTGAGCCATTCAGCCACCAGGAGAAGAGAGCAGCCAGGAGAGCAGTAAGACAGTGTGGGTGGGAGTGTCGGGTCACAGAGTTATACAGGGAAAGAAGTCGGAGAGCTGATAGAGAGCGGGATTAGGTAACAAATGTTTGTTTGGATTACTTAATTATCTTTCTTTATTCTGTAATTCTTCTGAGATTTATGTTTCTGTTCTTTCTAGCTCTGTACAGAATTACTTGCTCTTATAAATTTAATAAGCGGTTTAAAAAATCTGCCATTGTTAACCATTTTTGAGTGATAATAAGTATCAATTAATTAGTCAAAGATTTGTGTTTGTGGGAAAACACATGATCTCGTTTTTCTACTTGCCATTTAATTCCATGATTTTTTTTTAATGTAATATCATTGCTTTTTGGGCTGCGGACGTTGATCACTATTCTGATAAATGTGATTACATTTCAGTTGCCTAGTACTGCTTTATGTAATATTCTCCCTGTCATTTTCTAGTTTTTCTTGCAAAATCCTAAATTTCTGCCACTGAAGCACCATTTTAGGTTAATAGCTTTCTTCGGCATCTTTTAAAAAATTGACCCAATTAAAAAAAAAAAAAAGAACAGACCTAAACTCAAGAGTAATTACTTTCCTAGGATTTCTTCCAGACTTTTATTTTCTCTGGCTCTCTATTCAAAGTAAGTTATTTGCTTTTATAAAATGGCCAGGAGTCTACACAAGTAAATTAAACCTAATTGTGGAATGTCAGAGGATATTTAACTCAAATGGACTCAAATGAATTGAAGAGTTAGAGTTAGTATTTATAGTATGTTAGAATAGACATTTGAAGTTAAAAGATTTTACTGGTTAACTTCCCCTACTGAATAGTTGTGTAGTTCTTCCTGAACTTCAGTTTCCTTGTCTGTAAATGGGAATCAAATTGCCTACTTCAGAGGCTCACTAATAGATTGTTTTGAGATTATAATTGAATAATATATGTGGACACTCTCAAGAAAGTGACTTAGGGCAATTCAATGTAAGTATTGTTCTGTATTCTATGAGGCCACCTATGCTTAGTTTTAAAATTTTGTTAAATTTTAATATTCATTGCCTTTTTTATGTCTGGATAATTTCCGAAGTTTGATTTTTTTTTTTTTTTTTTTTGGACTGAAGATCCCTTCAGTAGATCTTTTGTGAAACAGCTTCTACAATGTAAATAAACAAGTCTTGGCCTTCACAGTGCCATGGTGATTTTATCTCAGTTGCAGTGACCTCTGGCATGTACCTCAATAAGAATTTATTTGCCCTCACTTGGATGACAGTTGTCAGCAATTGGAAACAGGCTTGGTTGGAGCTTTTTAGTTGCATTAAACCTTTATTAGAGAGCACCCAGAAGCAGCAGTGCACTACTACCTCACCAACATTCTGCAGCCTATCTAGGAAATAAAAACTTTAGAGAACCTTTAGTCAAAAGCCTATGAAGCACTAATTAAGGGGAAATAATTATACCAGCATGTTGGCTCAGCAGTGCGAGGCACCGTGAAGCTTTGAGGAGGGGCTCCCAGAAGTGCGTATTGCTGCTGAGTATGGAGTATCCAAGGCACCCGTAACAACTCTTGTCTTAAGTTTTTAAAATTGGAAAATCAGAATAGAGCAGTGGTTCCCAGACTTTGTTACACATTAGTCACCTGGGGCTTTTACAAATCTTATGCCCAGGTAATATCTTACACTAATTATAAATTAGAATGTTTGGGGGTTGGAGCCAGGCATCAGTAGTTTTTAAAGATGTACAGATGATACCAATGTGCAGCTAACTTAGGGAACCACAGGAATATGTGGCTCTGGCCTTCGTTCTTTTACTGCCTATTACTGTTTCTCAGCCTTTAGCATCATTAGTGGGAGTCTGATAATCCTATCACTAAAAATATTTGAAAATAGTAGGTGATGTCCTGTAAGCAGGTTTGTGGTCTACAGTTTTTAAAAAGTATATGCTATTTTACGTGGTCTTATGTTGCTTTGAACTTTGTTTCACTACTGTCACCTTCTAGATATACTTATGTTACTTTTTCCCATTTACATGAATAACTCCTTGACAACTTTAAATAACATTATGCCTTTGTTATTTAAGACCAGAATAAAATAATGTCTACAGGTATTAACTAGTTAGGAGTTTTGTTTCTTTGTTTCATTTATAATGGCTGTTTTCAGATAAAGGGCTGACAGCCAATTTGTTTTTCCAAATCCATTTTTATTTTTCTCCAGTCTCGTAATGAACTAAATTTATGAAATTGATATGGGTCTGAATAAATCAACTGCTTAACTATATCACAGCCACATTAATATTTACTATTAATAATAGATGATATATATCTGAGACAAAAACTATACCTGTGGCATTACTAACCATGATATCGTATGTGAATAAGCATTTTCCCAAATATCATGGTTTATTAAGTCAGTCTCAATGTAGCCTAGTAAAAAAACTAGAATTTTAAGAGTACCAAGGGGAACTTCTACGTGGCTTTGTTCATAATGTTGACAAAAGCTAAAGTTTTGGCTGTAGATCCTTGAACATTTGCCTAAGACTTGACATAAATTCAGGTGGTCACCATATTATCTTAAAAACACTAGAAAATTACCCAAAGAACACAAAAAGAACAATTTAAAAACAAATTTTATTTTGATTTATTAGAAAATTTATCTTTCATATTTCATGTGAAATGTGTGTGTGAAAAAAATGCAGAACGTGAATTGATACTCTGTGAATTTTTTGTTTGTCATTTAAAATTAAAGAATATGACCCTATTGTCTCTGGTGCTATCAGAGTATTATAAATTATGGAAATTACTACAGTGCAAATATTTGGCTTAATTCATAACATTTAGTCATCCAATTTTTGTTTTGAGTCTTTTGCTTTTCTCATTTCACATTTTTGTTTTGTTTTCATCCATCATTTTGTCTTATCATCTTCAATTCTAGAGCAACCTGACAACAATAATGATACTACTGAATTGGGCATCCTTGTCATTCCTGAGATTAGTGTCACAAATGTGGCCGGAGAGAGAACCGGGAATGGGGAAAAAGGCAGAACACTAGGAGAAATTGATGCTCAGCATATACAGGGTGTACAGGAAACAGCCACAGATCCTAGAACTGAGAGCAAAGGCTTGCCAGAGATCAGGAGGCAAAAATCTGTAAGAAAAATGATGGAGGATGGAATAAACTCATCTGGCAGAGTGCAGTTTTAGCAGAGCACTTTATAGCTGCACTCCAAGGTATCTTAAGGCAAAGGGCCACTGATGCATGTTAAGCAGCAGTTGCACAGTCACAAAAATTTTGCATGTAATCTAATCCAAATGCATGAATTATGCACCACATTTCTCAATGACTCTTAATGCTCTTTGGAATGATTATACCTATATTGTCTTTTAGTAAATTGTTATGAAAACTGAGGCAGAAAATTCCTTCTAAAATAGTTTTCTGCTTATGTTTGGAGTTCTAAAATTACTTTTTCAGCTTTGTCTTTTTGCCATCTTTGATATGAAGGGTAATGTGTATAGAATTTTGTATTTGAGCTTGTGATATTTATAGTCTAGATTTTTGAATTTGATAAAATAATCTACAGTATAGAGTGCAACCTTCTAAAAAAGTCTTTAAAGTATTCTAATACGGATTTTTAAAAAGTTCCTTGGTGAAAGCTTTGATTTTATACTGCTTTGCTACTGAAGGAGAGTTCACCCCTAGTTTTACTGTGTGATAATATTTCTAATTGTTTCTTATCTTTTGCATGAATAGGAGAATTCTTTCTAAAAACATAATGGGGTATGGTTTATGGCATGCTTATTGTTTAATACACTATAAATTACCGTCATTTAATTACAATGAACTATTTTTCACGTTTTTATAATGTTTTGATTTATCCTTTGATTTTCTATAATCTGTTGCTTTATAAAATTATGCTAAAGCTTAATTTATTTAAAGTATAACTGATTTGGTGTTAATCATTTAAAAAGATTGCTTAAAATATTTAATGTTAATTAATCTTTGTCATTTCTTTGTTTAGGAAATACAGAATTAACAGGTCAAGAAGAACTGATGGAGATATCTGAAGTTGACGAGGGATTTTATTCCAGGGCTGCGTCTAGTACCAGCCAGTCGGGTTTATCAAACAGTAGTCACAATTGTAGTAACAAGACAAGTATAGGAAAGAACCAGAGACGGTCAGGAGGAAGCAAAACTGGAGGAAAAGAAAAAGAAACTACAGGGGAATCTTGCAAAGATCACTTTGCTCGAAAACAAACTCAGAGAGCCCAAAGTGAGAATCTTGAGCTTCTCTCTTTGAAAAGACTTACTTTAACAACCAGCCAATCCCTACCTAAGCCTAGTAGCCATGGTTTGGCTAAGACTGCAGCGACTGTATTTAGTAAATCCTTTGAACAAGTCAGTGGTGTCACAGTCCCACATAACCCGTCATCTGCTGTTGGTTGTGGGGCTGGGACAGATGCCAATAGGTTTTCAGCTTGTAGTCTCCAAGAAGAAAAGCTTATTTATGTTTCAGAAAGAACTGAACTTCCAATGAAGCATCAATCAGGTCAGCAGAGACCTCCTAGTATTAGCATTACTCTGTCCACAGATTAATTAGTAACGTATTTTTCTCCCATAACCCAGTGAACCCAGAAATACAACTTTGCTTCTTTGTGAAAGTACCCTGGGTCTTTCATCCGTGTTCCTGACAGGAGCCCTGATGTCTTAAATTCTGAAGGCTCCCCTGACTTTATGAAGGGAAGATTGTCTAGGTTGCAGTAAGTTGAAATATGGTTTTTTTTATTTCTTGATTAAGATTTTTTCCCCTTGGTTTGAGTCTTTTTTTTTCCCCCTTCTTATTTGTTATTGTTGCCCTAAGATTATCAGTGACAATAAATTTTGACAGGTTGTCTGATCAAGTTGGTTATGTCTCATGTGAGGTTATAAGGTAGTTTTTCTTGTTTTGGTTTGGGTTTTTAATAGCTCCTATTTTGGTGGCTGTGTGTTTGACCTTCAGAGTCAAAGGGAGTCTCCATGTATGGGAACTGTTTTATAGAGGATGGGGCAGAGGCACAACTCCAGGAATTCTTCAGCTCCTGGTCAGGAAGCCAATCTGAAAAACAGGCGTGTGGAAACACAAAAATGATGTGTATGAAAAGCACCTGATGAAAATATTTGTAAGCAGATCATCTTTATGATTAGAACAATTTGCTCAAAGCACTGGAAAATGCCTGGTAACCCAGTACCTAGAATATTATATGATTCCAGGGGATGGGTAGAGGCATTTCTGTTGTTATCTCTGAAACATTTTTATATCAAAAATCAGATTGCTGGTAGGTGTGTTGTTTTGAAGTGTTTGGACTTAGCAGGTGAAGATCTCTTTCAATTATTAAGGTATAATAGGCCATAAAGCTGATTTACCCTACTGCTGGACTTTAGAAATCCTAGTTAGTTTGGACTCCTGTAATTCAGAGCATACGTCATTGGAAGACTTCCTGGAAATCAGTGTAAATCTTGCAACACAGCTCTCAAGATACCACTGTGTAATATGGAATTGTTTGTATGCAAATGCATTTTTCATCTATAAAATGTCATGAAAGAAAATAAAGATAGTAAAATATGGACAAAGGACATTTATATATTAACTAATTTAGAGTTGTTTATGTTTGTGTTCTTAAATTTAAAATATGAAAAAAAAGAAATGTCTTTCTTGTTTGTGAACAGACCTATTTAAAATATCTTAGTATGATATCAAAAGAATAATCAATTTAGTTACCTCCCAACTAAAAATTAAAAATAAAAAAGATGATATGGCAGAAGTTGAATCAAACTTGTATGTATTTGTATGTGACCTCTAGATGGAAATAAAAGTTTGGTGTTTGCTAGCAGTGTTCCTTTTGGCTATCGTTGGGGTTCCCTTGTAAAGTAAGTGTACTTAAGTCATCATTCAGAGAGAGAGCAGGGCTGAGGCTGAGTCAGTTGACTGTTGAGGAAGTCCTAAGGAGCTGTCCGGTTGGCTCTTTCACTGTGAGTACACAGCGGTTTCCTTCTTCATAGTCCCTCTCTGTGGTCACCAAGAGAGCATGCTAGTGTTTTCCTCTTGTACCTGCTTATGCAGAGCTCAGATATGTGAAAAATTTGTACGCTTTGAAGGCCGCCAAAGCATTTATACTCTGAACATAGTTTTGACCGCAATTGCTTTGGCTACCAGTTTAAACTGAATTCTTCAAAAAGCATGAACTGGTTTTCATTCATTAGCCCTGATTACAATGTGGTTTTTGACATAAATGAATTTGATTTTTTTTTTTAAGCTCCAGTAACAGAATGGAATAAGATCTGTTGCCATAAATTGTAGTTAAGAACTGTAAGGCAATCAGGCAGTGAAACTTGATATTGTATTAACTTAATGGGAACCCTGTATACAGTTTAAAATATTTGTAAAATGTCACTGTGAATTTACAGATGTCTTTTTGTCATTCTTTACCAATGAATTTCCCCTGTGCATAGTTATTAATAGTGTGGGTATTATTAAAAACTAATTTGTAAGATAGGCATTTTAAGCAAGTTGAGGTGCTTAGGAAACATTGTAGAATAAGTTTGAGGAAATGTTAGCTGACACAGCTGAGAGATCAGATTTTCATGTTCTACCACTGTAATGGAACCTCATTTGGGTATTCTTCTAGACCTTTGCTAGCTGTGTGGTCTGAGGACCAGTAAGTAGGATTGGCATTATCTGGTATCTTGTTAAAAATGCAGAATTTCAGTGCCACTCTAGGTCTACTAAATTAGAATTTGCATTCTTAACAAGGTTCCCAAGTGATTGTTATGAGAAGAAAGTATCAGAGTGCAAACAAATTACTTGTCTGATATGTAGAACTACCAGTAGTCTCACAGCTCTAGATCAAATGTGTCAGACACTAGGTCATTATAATCTTCATTGGTTTTGACAGCTAATTAATTAGTTTAATAATATTGACATATGGCTTCTTAAGTATTTGAATTCTAAATTGCTAATGATCCTTATTTTTGCAATAAAAAATGTAACAGTTTATATTTTTCTTGTTAACTATAAATGGAATCAGAGCTGCAAATACCTGAAATTTTAAGTATGAAAAGGGGTGCCACCCTTTTATATACTGCACAACAAATTTGCATTTGTATATTCTTTTAAAAAAATCTCTGAAGGCTTACTCAGTGAAATGGTTCTGATTTTTTGCTTCAAATGATTTGCACTAATTGATTTTCTGGAGAGTGGAGTTACGTTAACAAAATTCTTTTATAGTTCCTTTGATACTATTTCAAATAAGGATTACACATTGAAAGTTTTTATAGAAATTATGAAAATTGGATAATCTTAACTATGGTAACAATGACTATTATCCATACTACTTTCTCCCCACTCAACTTTCAAATTTTAAAGTTGGGGTAGCTTTTGTAGGTCACTTTCTTATAAAGATGCTGATGGTCACAGACCTCCTAAGTATCCAGAATAATATTTTTATCATGAGAAGGATTCCACACACAATTGGGGTCTTGCACCCCATATTTCAGAGGATCTAAACAGAAATTGTGGCTCCATTGCACATTTTAAATCTCTATAGATTCTTGAAATCACCCAACCTCTCACTTTTGAAAACCCAACGGCCTGGAGTATTCTGGTGGCATTGGAGCCAGCACTAGCTTTTTGGAATCCAAGTGGGGAGAGAAACAAAGTAGACTTTTCAAGGGACTGTCCCAGAGTACCCAGGGCAAATGTCTTCCCTTCCCTTCCTGAAGCCACAGGAAAGCACCCTGGAGTCCTTTGTATACCACTATGGAAATTTTTAAGGCAAGCTCTCTAGACTTGAAGAGTTGGAATTCTCAGCATCTAAATGATGACTGAAGTTTGTTTTGAAAAAGCAATATTTCTTTTTTTTTTTTTTTTTTGAGACGGAGTCTCGCTCTGTCACCCGGGCTGGAGTGCAGTGGCCGGATCTCAGCTCACTGCAAGCTCCGCCTCCCGGGTTCACGCCATTCTCCTGCCTCAGCTTCCCGAGTAGCTGGGACTACAGGCGCCCGCCACCTCGCCCGGCTAGCTTTTTTTGTATTTTTTAGTAGAGACGGGGCTTCACCGTGTTAGCCAGGATGGTCTCGATCTCCTGACCTTGTGATCCGCCCGTCTCAGCCTCCCAAAGTGCTGGGATTACAGGCTTGAGCCACCGCGCCCGGCTTGAAAAAGCAATATTTCATTGCCCTTTTCAACTGTGAAGCAACTGCTGAGCAAATATTACTCATTTTTTTTAAAAAAGTTGAATTAAAGGGAAATATATTTTTAAAACCAAAATAGATCAAAATGATCCCAGTTTTAAGGGATGTTGCCTATTTTGGAAGAATAAAACTAAAATGTTAAAACTGTTGAATTATGGAGAACAGATGTAGTCTGAGACATAATTTTAAACAAATATTTAAGGCAGTTAACATTTGCGTCTAGGCACAATAAATCTATATTAAAGGGAAGCACATCAAGGAAATATATATATGTTGAATAATGTAACTGAAAAATATTTTTTAAAAACCACTTAAAAGGAAAAATAACTTGATGGGTACTTTAAGCATTGAGATATAAATTAATGTATAATAGTGTCTTCCCAGTCTTTGTATGAAAAATTAAAACTCTCTAGTCCTTTAATGAGCATGAATTCATACTTCTAGATTTGTTGCTTAATAAAATTATACTCAGTACTTTGACTTATTCAGATTTATGTTTACTATTGTTAAATTCTTCATCAGAGAGCGTAAATATATTGTTTTCTATACTTTGTAACTTGTGCATATCTAAAGAAACTAACAGTGAACATTTTGGGAGATGTTTTTGTGTTTTTTTTATAGTAGAGTTTTAGAGTACCTGTGTCTTAATAGGAAGTTTTTACCATAAACCCAAGATTTTATTTCACGTATTGTTGCTTTCTCTTATATGGAGCTTATTGTGTACCTCTTACCTTTATTTCTAATCATTTGGTGATACTAATCTTTTCATAGTAAATATATTTGTTTCTAATTGTATTCCTAGAGTTTACATTCCTAAAGAATAAACTCTGACTTTGGATATTTTTATGTGTTCCCTCCCTTCTTAAGGCTATGGAAATAAACTGGAGTTTAGTTTTTTGAATTTTTGTATATTTGCGTAAATGTTCTCCATATGCAGTACTTTATACCACAAGTGTTGCCTTTTGTTTTATTGAAATAAAAACTGAAAAAAATATTTTTTCCAGATCAGTTTACTCATTTAAAAAATTGTTATAAAAATTTGCAGAAGTTATGATATGAAGGAAGAGAGTAAAGGAGGAAGACTTAGGTGAGTTGAGCCATTGAGAGCTTTTGGGGGTAAGTGATAAGACAATGACCTCATTCCTGGCTTTGTGCTTTATATGTCATAGGGCTGAGGAGTATGACAGGTCCACTCGTATTCATCCAAAGATGAAGATGAGCTCTATGGGCCATGCACCAGTGGCGGATTATTTGTCATATCAGAAGCACAGGCAAATTTAGGTAACATCACTTTGTCCTTCTAACTTTAGAATCTTTATTGCCAGGTGTGGTGAGTAGTAGTCCCGACTACTCTGGAGGTTCACTTGAGCCCGGGAATTTGAGACCAGCTCGGGCAATATAACGAGATTTTATCTCTTAAAAAGAAAAAAAAAAAGAAGAAGAAGAAGAAAGAGTCTATATCTTTGAGTACAGAGATCATATGCCCCTAGTACCTAGATAGGACTTTGTGCATGGTAGGTATCTAGACATTTAGTGAATACATGAGTTAGGTTGATGTTAGCTTTGGAAAAGAATCAAGGATAAAGTCTTCAGTGTTTTCTTTAACAGTACAATTTTAGAATTTTGTTTGTTGGCTTTAGGAAATCTCAGTGGCATTACATGAATTGCATTATAGCATGCACTTAGAAAAAAGAACCTATGGCTGGGCGCGGTGGCTCACACCTATAATCCCAGCACTTTGGAAGGCTGAGGTGGGTGGATCACCTGAAGTCGGGAGTTCAAGACCAATCCGACCAACATGGCGAAACCCCATCTCTACTAAAAATACAAAAATTAGCCGGGTGTGGTGGCGGGCACCTGTAGTCCCAGCTACTCAGGAGGCTGAGGCAGGAGAATTGCTTGAATCTGGGAGGCAGAGGCTGCAGTGAGCTGAGATCACGCCACTGTACTCCAGCCTGGGCAACAGAGTGAGACTCTATCTCAAAAAAAAAAAAAAAAAAAAAGGAAAAAAGAACCTATTAGACCCTTGAAAAAATTCCTGGCTTGTAGTTGATTATATGTTTGGTTAATTCCATTTCATCTAAGGAACTAAGTAATTTAGGAAATGTGTTCTTAACTACTCTTAGAAGGGTATTTGTAGAGAACCAGAGTGGTGATTTTGTAAGCAGTATTTTGTCCTATGCAATATGCACTCTTCCAGTAACTCCAGTAGTCCACATAGTTGACTCACCTCCTACAACCTTTGTTAATATCAAGATAACTGTTTTATAATTGTAAAGAAAGATTTTTTACAAGCAATTGTAGTTATTTTATTATTTTCTTTATATTATTGTGATAGTAGTGACAGCTAATATGTGTAATTAAAATGATCATCTTATCCTCAAAATCATCCTATAAAGTGCATAGAATCCCCATTTTACAGAAGAGGAAACTGAAGCTCTCGATAGGGTAGAGGACTTGGCTAAGGTCACCTAGCTGCTGAGTGGCAAAACTAGGCCTTGAACACAGATCTTAGGACTCTCACTTTTATATCGCTTGGTAAAAGAAGGTACTAATTAAATCCTACCTAATGGAGATGTATTTAAAATTCACTCACCCCATCTGTCTTATAGGTGATAGTTGTAAGGTAAGATAAAATCAAAGTGTGCTAAAACTAAATCATAATACATTTTACAGAATTAGAGATAATTGTGTTTTAGTGGTCAAACAATGCTGGTTAGTGAAAGCATGGTAAAATGCAAATTAAAATAAGATTTCTTTCTTTTTTTTCCTGTCAGATTGATAAAGATGAAGAAGATTGATTCTAGTATTGACATTGGTATGGGGAAATCATTAGTCACTGAGATGATTAGCAGGACTGTAAATTGGTACAAATGAATTGGTGGGCAGTTCAACAGGATCTATCAGACTTTAAAGTGCACCTCATACCCTCTGAAACAGCAATCTTACTACTCTTCTATATTTCATTCTCTGTATTCTACTGAAAATGTAGCACAAATACATAAACATAAGCATGCAAGGTATTCATTGCAGCATTGCTTGTAATAGCAAAAACAAGCCAGCAAATCTAAATGTCTATTATTAGAGGAATAGATAAATTATGGTACATACATATAGTGGAATATGATGTAGCCATTAAAAAGAATGCAGATCTGTATGTGATGATTTAGACTGATTATATATTGTATGATCCCACTTGCTTTGTAAATGTGTGCAGTAGTTAAATATGAGTGTGTGTATGTGTATAATACACACTTATGTTTGCTAGTATCGGGGAGGAGAGCATTGTGTCTCAAAGTATGGTCTAAAGACAGCCTGCATTAGGAAATTTTTTTTTTAAATGGAGATTCCTGGGCTTTGTGCTAATTTCCCTGAATCAGAATCACTGTGAGTAAAACATGGAAACCTGTATTTCTAACAGGTTCCTCAGTTGATGGCTTATACAAATGTAAAATATAGTCTAGTAGCTGACAGCAATGAATTGGATATCTGGTAGTGGATTGTAGTTAGAAAGGGCAAACTTCTTGAAGAGATCTTGTATTTTAAATGAGGCCTACCTAAGATAAAGCCAGTTGATTAACATTATCAACATAGACCTGTTAATGAAGGTGAATTGGCCTGACATAGAAAAATGATTTTACCGTACAGGAGTACACACCAATTAAATGAGCAAGCCTTTTAAAAAATCCTTGTTGAACTTCCCAAATATCAGATGACCTGTTAATAAAGCACAATTAAATAATAGGACTTATTGTGGTAAGAGAAAGTACCACCTTCATTTGATTAACTGTGTGTCAGAACAAGAAAGTAAGATTATTGGTAGGGCTTTGGGATCTATGTTCAAATGGTTTAAGGTATGTCTGTCAAGGCAGGGAAATGATTGGGATTAGCAAAGTTGATAGTTCAGGATTAGTGGACACAGCAAGCAAGGGTCTTGAAGATTCCTGGTAAGTCAACTGTTGTTTAAGAAACAAGCTGTTTGCCCAAGTGAGCAGGGCTTCACCTGTAGGAATTGTTTTCAACCTTAGGAATTTCCTCGACAAACAACAACAAAAAAATAGGAGTTGTTCTTGTTTTTATTTGCTTTGTTTTGTTTATAATCTTATCTTTTCTGGGCAAAGATTTCCTGGAATAAACAACTAAGTTATGTTGACATACATGGGCTACAGTCTTATCCAAGCTGTGCTGACACTGATAGATTCAGTTTGCTTTTGTTAGTTCTCTCTGTTCAAAGATTGTAAGTCAATATTATGTGTACAGCAATTGACAGGTCATAAGTACTGCATGCTAACTGCTTGTACCACTGGAGCCCCAACAATTGATGGATCTTTGGTGACTTTTTAGTGTTCTGCTGAAGATCTCAAAGATTTCTTTTGAAGCTTCTTGACCTCTATAACACTTGGTTCACACTTGTGAAGTGTTCTAATATAATCCACATCACACTGTGCTGTGGCTTGTCTGTCTTATATCTGTCTCCCTCACTAGAACACAGCCCTGTGGGAATATAATATAACTACTACGTAATGGTGAATAAAGATTTGTTTTACTAGATAGAATATAAATCAAATCCAGGAAATCAGTGACAGCATAGGAGAGACTGTTGCTTCTCTTCCATTCAATAGAAGTCTTTGAAACTCCTTTTATTCTCTAATATTCTTCATGGAGATGAAGATGAAGGTTGTAAAACTTTTGATTATTTTACGCGTGCCTGCATAAAAGTTTTTTGAGAAGTAAATTATGCATCACATTTCTCTTTAGTTAGAGTATGAATGGTGTGAAGAATTTTCTGGGCTAATGTTTGACATTTATTATTCACTCCTGTATATTTGTGGTGAGTATGAATGGCATCTGGACTAATCAGAAAACAATGTAGGAAAGGCCTAACTTCAACACTGTGAGTTCTCACTCCTTGTCTCACTTGCTTCCTTTTGTGGAAACTACAAGTATATTTAACTTTTGTATCCTCGATCCACTACTACCTACTGAGGCCTGTCGTGCATTTATTTTTAAACTTTTACTCTCTTCATTTAGCCAACATATTTCTACTACTGTGTTGCCTGCTGTGCTGTGTCATTTTCTACAAACATTTTCATCTCCAAATCCCTTGAAATGAAACCCTCTGGAAGAGCATCACCACTTTTTCTTCTTCTATTCTAATTCCCCTCTAGTTTCCCTTCTAGTTTAAGACTTTTGTTTCAATATTTATCCTTTCCTTAAGCCTTTTAATTCATTTATATCCACCAAGTTGAATTTGACGAGGCAAGATATGTTTGAAAGAAGGACAAACCAGCCAGGCGCGGTGGCTCACGCCTGTAATCCCAGCACTTTGGGAGGCCGTGGCGGGCGGATCACGAGGTCAGGAGATCGAGACCATCCTGGCTAACACGGTGAAACCCCGTCTCTACTAAAAACACAAAAAAACTAGCCGGGCGTGGTGGCGGCGCCTGTAGTCCCAGCTACTCTGGAGGCTGAGGCAGGAGAATGGCGTGAACCCGGGAGGCGGAGCTTGCAGTGAGCTGAGATCGCGCCACTGCACTCCAGCCTGGGCAACAGAGCCAGACTCCGTCTCAAAAAAAAAAAAAAAAAAAAAGAAGGACAAACCAAACAAGCGAGCAAACCCATGAATACATGTACAACAGGAAATAATATACATTTCCCAGTTCCCTGAAGCGGGTAAAATTGAGACTGATTATACAAGCAGTATTGCACAGCATGCTGATACTAGCTCAACATAGTCTACAGTGTTTCAGCTTCACTCAGAGATAGTTCTGGAGGACAGTGAGGAAATGAACTTTTTCCAGTGAGAATAAATATGAGCACTATTTCTAGTCTGCTTTGCACCAAAAGTACAGATCACCATTTATACCTGGCCAGGTGACTGGAAACATGAACATAATAAGATTGGAGGATGAGTGATAAAAAATGGGAGCTAAACATATTGGACTTCTTAAAATAGGCTCAAAATGCAAGAATAATTGTTTCCTACAAACATATTAAACAAAGGCCCTATGGTGAAGGAGGTGCTAAATAATCAGATGGTCAGGATGACTTTGAGGATATCAGTAAATCTCTTTGGTATTCTAGCCCTTGTTCAACCAGTTTATGAGCAAAGCTGCTATACTGGAAGGATAGGGCTACACATGGACTTCAACAATAAAGGCCTCCTTTCATCATGGCTGTCTTTATTACTGCCCAGAGCCAAATTGGCCAGCAGCAGTGCCCATCCTAAGATATAACATCTGAGGGTGACCAGATAGTGGCAGATTGATTATATCAAATATTTTCTTTCATGAAGAGACAACTATTTGTCCTCATGGAATAGAGCCTTACTCTGAATCTGGGTTTAGGTTTGCCTTCCCGAAGCACCATGCTTCTGTGTGCAATACTAAGCTTCCTGTTCACCATTATGATTTTCCCCAAAATATTGCTTCTAAGAAACTTATTTTACAATGTAATAAGTGAGGTAGAGGTAGAATTACATTTTCAGTCATGGGAGACTAGGTAATTAACATCAAAATCTCCATTGGCAACTAGATAATCTAGCAAAAACTCTTTAAAACATGAAAATCTAGGCCAGGCGTGGTGGCTCATGCCTGTAATCCCAGCACTTTGGGAAGCCGAGGTGGGCGGATCACCCGAGGTCAGAAGTTCGAGACCAGCCTGGCCAACATGGTGAAAGCCTGTTTCTACTAAAAATACCAAAAAAAAAAAAAAAAAAAAAAAAAAGGCCAGGCATGGTAGCCCATGCCTGTAATCCCAGCTACTCAGGAGGCTGAGGCAGGAGAATCGCTTGAACCTGGGAAGTGGAGGTTGCAGTGAGCCGAGATAGCACCACTGCACTCCAGCCTGGGCAACAGAGCAAGACTCTGTCTCTAAATAATTAAACATGAAAATCTAGAGAGGCAAGAATTGGCACAACTTCTTTCCGGAGGTATTGGCTGATTCTAGAAGAAGCATTTAAGGGGATAAGCCGTACTTCTTACTGCTCCAGGATATTAGGAGGACAAAAACTGAATACCAGTGCCTGCCAAGTCATAAAAGAGGGCTTAGGAAATTTCCATGCTTTGGGCTGGGTCCCAAAAAAGCTGCACCATAGGAGTAAGAGCGAATCGAAAGTGCATCAACTCTCCCTCATACACAGGGAATTCAGCACGGATTCAAACCATCCCAATTCCTGAAATCAGATTAAAATAATCCCTTAAATGCTTGGTGATAAACAAATGCTCCATGAAGGAGGAAAAAAACCCATCATAAGCCTCAAGTTCTACAATTTTTCAAATGCAGTCTTCACAAGAGAAAAGAAAAATAACCAGACACTTCTACAGCAGAGCAACACTCATCGAGAACAACAAGCAACTTTGGATAAAATTGCTTAAAACCTCTATTTGAAGCCATTGAAGAAATTTCAGCTAAACAGGACTCTAGAAGACAAAATACCAGAGAGAAGGTGTGCAGAGAAGAGTCAACATAACAGGCTGAGATGCTATCCTTAGCCCTGATTTTAAAGCTGAGCTTTGGCTAGCGTCTGGGAACTTTGATTACCGGAATGTTCCCACCATTCCCTAACTGATAAGGGGGTTTACTCTGTAAATTATATAAACAACATGGTTTATGCTGAATTCCTGCTTTCCTTCTAGGAGTCTGGAATTGTGATTCGTGCTAGGCAGAGGGTGCCTGTGTCACCAGCTTCCAATACAAACTTTGAGCAGTAAGACTCTTAAGGAGCATCCCTGGCAGACATTTCACACCTGTTGTCATGATTCAATACTGAAGTAATTAACCACATCCTGTGTGATTCCACAGGGAAAGGATTCTTGGAAGCTTGTGTCAGGCTTCCTCTAGACTTCACCCCATGTCCATTTCCCCTTTGCCGATTTTGCTTTGTAGTACTTTGCTCTAATAAATCATAGCCATGAGTATGACTGTATGTTGAGCCTTGTGAGTGCTTCTGTTGAATCACTGAACCTGGGGTGCTGGCGTGGTCTTGGGGACTCCCAATACAGAAGTATTTTAACGAGAGAAGTGAGCAGACATTCTGCAGCTACTTCTTCCTTTGTGGAATTTGCCAAATCTGGGTAAAAGGCCCAAGAAGAGAGTTACTGCTAAGAATCAGAGAAGCAAACAAGTTATGGCAACCACACAGGACTGGAGAAACAAAAAGAATCAAGGCCTTTAAACCAACCAGCACTTGGGAGAGCAGAGATCCTAATAAGACAGGAAGTTCAGAGAAGTGAGCCTGACACTTTCCTTGTTTTTCTCTTGAGTATTTGCTGAATTCTTGGATTGCTCAGAGAGGGGGATGGTGGGGGGTGGGGGGGGAAGCAGAAATTTACTGAAAGCCAGAAAAAAGATTTTTAGTTTTTTTGCATCATGGCATTGAGAGATAAAAATGTTATTTCAGGATCCTTCAAGAGGGAAAGGCCCTAGTACATATCCCAGGATCTCATTTAAGAACTCTGTGGAGATACAAACAGGAGAATCGGAGTAAATTATACCTTATAAAAATCATAACTTAGCTTCAAGTCAGCTGAATGATTGATTGAATTAATGCGATCGGCCTGCCACCACTCTTTATCTTCCCACCAGGAATATATCATCCAGATACTATAAAAATGTATCATATCTAATAGTTAACATTGTGTCAAAAATTACAAAGAATGTTAAAAATCTGAACTATGAGGGAAAGGCAATAAAAACATGCACAGATGACCCAGTTATTAGTATTATCAGAGACAGACTTAAAAAATAGCTTTGATTAATGAGTAAAGATGGAGAATTTCATGAGAATCAGAATCTAATTTAAAAATTCAAAATTCTAGAATTAATGCAAAACTTAATATATATGTATTTATGCATATTGAAGAATGGATTAATCAAAAGAGATTGTCAGACTGGATTTTTTTTTCAAAAGATCAAACTATATGGTGATTACAAGAGATATGCCTTGGATTCAAAGACACAAGACACCAATAAGTTTAAAATAAAAGGTTCCAAAGTGCTATACCATACAAACAGCAACCATCTAAGAGAGTCAGAATGGCTACACTAATATCAGACCATTAGACTTTAAATCAAACAAACAAAAAAATGTTATTAGAGATCAAGAGAGAAATTTTATAATGATGAAAATGTCAACTATACAAAAATGTAACAATTATGAACATACATGCACCTAACCCCAAAATACATGAAGCAAAAATTAACAGAATTGAAGGGAGAAACAGACAATTTGGTAGCAGTTGGAGATTTCAAGATTTTACTTTCAGTAATGGATATAATACCTAGGTAGGAGATAAAGATTTATCCCAATAATTCAAGGTTGATGAATTAGCTTCCTAGAACTGTTGTAACAAAACTCCACAAACTGTATGACTTAATACAATAGAATTTATTCTCTCATGGTTCTGAAGGCTGTGTGAAATCAAGGTATCAGCAGGAAAATATCCCCTTTAAGGCTCTAAAAAATAACTTCTGGTGGCTCCTGGCAGGTCTTGGCTTATAGCTGCATCACTCCAATGTCTACTTCTGTTGTCACAGGGCTTTCTTTCCTGTGTATTTTCATATGACCTTTTTATAAGAACACCAGTTATTGGATTCAGGGTTCACTGGAATCCATTATGACTCCAACTTAGCTAATTACATCTGCAAAGATTCTATTTCCAAATAAGGTGAAATTCTGAGGTTTTAGGCCACCGTGTTTTGGGGGGTTATCATTCAATCCCATACAGTCGTCCCTATGGCTCCCCAAAATTCACATTCATCCCACATACGTTTACCCAATCTCAGTGTTCTCCAAAGTCTTAGCCATTCCAGCATCACTTATAAGTTCAAAATCTCATCTAACTATCATCAACTAAAAAAGTCCTAAATCTCATATCAAAATTAGGTATTAGTGAGAATCTGGGTATGGTTCATCCTGGGGAAAATTTCTCATCTGTGGACCTGGGAAACCAGAAAGTAAGGTATCTGCTTCCAAAATACAATGCTGGGACAAACATAAGACAGACGTTTCTAATCAAAAAGGGAGAAATTTGAAGGAATAAAGGGGCCTCTGATACCCAACAGGTTTCCTGATTCCATTAAGATTCAATATCTAAGAATAATTCTCTGTGACTTGATGCTCCATCTTCTGGGCTGCAGCAATAATGACCCCATCTACTGTATCCATGACTCAGTCCTTGGAGTCAGCCTTCTTTCATTTTACCCCATCTTTACTCCTTTTAGTACAGGCTGGCAGTGTTCCTATTGGCACAAAATCCTCAAAAACCTATCTGTTTCCTATGCAGCTCATTCAAGCCATTAGACAAAGGGGTCTTCCATACATTTTTTTTCTAGATAACTCCACCTCTATTTGTGGCTTCTGATAAAATGGTTGATTGTATCTGTAAGTCACATATCTCATCAATAAACTTTTGTCCAGCCACGCCTTTGGTGTTCTCTCCAGACCATATTTTCTCATCTTTTGCTATCTAGATAGGCTGATAATTTTTTTCAGGCAGCAAGTGCTGGTTCCTTTCACGTAATAGTTCCCTTCTCAATTTATCTCACACCTCTTGCATTTTACTGTAAGAAGCAAGGAGAAATAAGATCATATCTTCCACACTTTGCTTGCAGATGTTCTCCACTAAATCTCCAAGTTTATATCTCGCAATTTTTACTTTCCATCCAAAACTACAACACAATTCAGCCAACTCTATTGCCACTTTATAACAGTAATCACCTTTCCTCCAGTTTTTCAATCATATATTTCAGTTCCTTCTGACCTCACCAGAAACAGCTTCAATGTTCACATTTTTACCATCAATCTAATCATGATGACATATGTGTTATCTAAATGATAGAAGCTCTACTATTCTCTTCTTTTCCTTCTGAGCCCTCACCAAAATCACTTTTAATGCCCATATTTCCACCAGCAAACTTTTTAAAGCAATTTAGGTTTTCTATCATGTATGTCAAAATTATTTCAGCCTCTACCCATTAACCAATTCCAAAGTCACTTCCACAGTTTCAGATATTTGTTATGGCAGCACCCCATGCCCTGGTACCAAAATCTATATTAGTTTCCTATTGCTACTGTAACAAATTACCTCAAACTATGTGGCTTAAAACAACAGAAATTTATTCTCTCACAGTTCTGGAGGCTAAAAGCCTGAATTCAAGGCCTGTGCTCCCTTTGAAGAGTCTAGAAGTCTCACCACTTCTAGTGGTGACAGGCTGTTGTTTTATTTTATTTTTTTGGCATTCCTTGTCTTCTAGCTGCCTCATTCCATTCTCTGTCTCTGTCATTACATGGCCTTCTTTCCTGTGTGTCTTCATGTGGCCTTAAAAGGGTACTAGTCATTGGATTTGGGGCTTATCTTAATCCTATATGACTTCATCCTAATTTCATTTGCAGAGACACTATTTCCAAGTAAGATTATATTCTGAGATTCAGTCTTTCACATTATGATGCAAACTGTGGGTTTATCTCACATGTTCTTTATCAGTTTGAGGAAGTTGCTTGATATTTGTAGTTTGTTGAATGTTTTAAAAATCATCATGAATGAATGATGAATTTGTCAAATGTTTTCTCTGTAAGTATTGAGATGAACATGTAGTTTTTGTCATTTATTCTATTAATGTGGGGTAGTACATTAATTTATTTTTTGAATGATAAACCAACCTTGCATTCCTGGAGTGAAGCCCACTTGGTAATGGTGTAAAATTCTTTACACCATAAAAGTTCTTTTTATGTTTCTTTGATTATTTGATTTGCTAGTATTTTGTTGAGGAGTTTTACATCTCTACTCATGAGGAATATTACTCTGTATTTTTATTTTCTTATGATGTTTTTTCTGGCCTTGTGTCAGGGTAATAGTGGCTTCCAATAATGAGTTCCCCCCGCTTTTATTTTTTGGAAGAAATTGTGGAGTATTGGTATGAATTATTCTTTAAATGTTTGGCAGAATTCACCAGGGAAACCACTAGGCCTCCAATCACAGTATTTTCTTTGTGTAAAGTTTTTTGATTACTAGTTTATCTCTTTACTTTTATAGGTCTGTTCTGATTTTCTATTTCTTCTTCTTCTTCTTCTTTTTTTTTTTTTTTTGAGACAGAGTCTGGCTCTGTCACCCAGGTTAGAGTACAGTGGCATGATCTCTGCTCATTGCAACTTTCACCCCCTGGGTTCAAGCAGTTCTCATGCCTCAGCCTCCCAAGTAGCTGGGATTACAGGTGTGCATCACCACACTGGCTAATTTATGGGGTTTTTTTTGTTTGTTTGTTATTTTCTTTTCGTTAAAGTCAAGATTTTACCATGTTGGCCAGGCTGATCTTGAACTCCTGACCTCAAGTAATCCACCTGCCTGGGCCTCCCAAAGTGCTGTGATTATGGGCATGAGCCACCATACTCGGCCTTCTATTTCTTTTTAAATCATTTTTGGTAGTTTGTACCTTCTAGTAACTTGTCCATTTCATCTAGGTTATCCAATGTTTTAGTATACAGTTGTTTATAGTATTTCCATGTAATCATTTTATTTGATTCCTAAATTTCCTTTATTTGGTAAGGCCAGTTGTAATGCCCCCTATTTTACTTCTAATTTGTGCAACCTAAGTCTTGTCTTAATCTTTTTCAGTCTAGCTAAAGGTTTGTCAATTTTACTGATTTTTTTGAAACATAAACTTCTTTTTATTTTCTCTCTTGTTTTTCTATTTGCTGTTTCTTTAATTTCTGCTCTAATTCTTACTATTTCCTTCCTCTTGCTTTGAGTTTGGTTCTCGTCTTTTTACAGTGTACTTAATATGGAAGATTAGGTTATTGATTTGAGATATTTCTTCTTTTTTAACATAGGAAGTTACATCTATAAATTTTCCTCTAAGTACTGCTTTAGCTATGTCCAACAAGTTTGGGTATGTTGTGTTTTCATTTTCATTCATCTAAAAGTACGAATTTACTTGTGCTTTTTTCTTTGACCCATTGGTTATTTAGCAGTATGTTGTTTTATTTCTACATATTTGTGAATTTCCCACATTTCTTTCTGATATTAATTTCTATTTTTATTCCTGTGGTTGGAGAGGATACTTTGTGTTATGTATGTCCTTTTAAGTTTATTGAGACCTGTTTTATGACCTGACATATGATCTATTCCTGAGATTGTTTCATGTGCACTTAAGTATGTGTATTTTGTTGTTGTTGGGTGAAGTGTTCTACCAATGTGTGTTAGGTCAAATTTGTGTGTAGTGCTCTTTAAGTATTTGGTTTTCTTGTTGATCTTCTGCATAGTTGTTCTATCTATGATTGAAAGTGGAGTATTTAAGTATCTCATTATCGCTAAATTGTGTATTTCTTCATTCAATTCTCTCATTTTTTTACTTCATATGTTGTGGGGCTCTGTTGTTAGGTGTATATATATTTCTAATTGTTATAGCTTCCTGATGGGTTGACACTTTTATCATTATAAGATGTCCCTATTTATTTCTAGTGCTTTTTTTGTTTTAAAATCTGTTTTGTCTGATATTAGTATAGCCACTGTAGTTTTTTTTTGTTTGCTGTTTGCATGACGTATCTTTTCCCATACTTTTACTTTCAACATATTTCTGTCTTTGAATCTAAAGTGTGTATTCTGTAGACAACATATACAGGTGGTCCCGGACTTACAATGGTTCAACTTACGACTTTTTAACTTTATGATGGTGTGATGGTGATATGAATTCAGTAGAAATCATACTTTGAACTTTGATCTTTTCTTGAGCTAGCAATATACCATACAATACTCTCTTGTGATGCCAGGCAGTGGCAGTAAGCTGCAGCTCCCTGTCAGCCATGCTAACATAAGTGGTCTGAGCATGTTCAAGGTGGGCTTAACTAAGCTATGATATAGTAGGCTGGATGTATTAAATGCATTTTTGACTTATAATATTTTCAGCTTATGATGAGTTTATCAGGACATAATCCTATTGTAAATTGAGAGCATCTATAGTTGGATCTTGCTTTTTATCAAATATGACAATCCCTGTCTTTCAATTGGATCTTTTAATCATTCACATTTAATATTATTCATAAAGTTAGATTATGTTTGCCATTTGACCTTTTGTTTTCCATATGTCTCATGTCTTTTTTGTTCCTCTATTTTTCCTTTACTAATTTCTTTTGCATTAACTGAATATTGTCTAGAGTAGTATTTTCAAACTCATTTAATGATTTTTTTCACTGTAGGCTTTTGAGTTTTTCTTACTGTTTGCTCTAGAGCTTTCCTATACATATCAACCTATCGGAATCAGCTTCAGATTTATGTTACAGTTGACCCTTGAGCAATGTGGATTTGAACTGTGTGGATCTCCTTGTACATGGATTTTTTTCAACCAAACTTGGCTTGAAGGTTTGTCAATTGAATGTGAAACCTGTGTATATGAAGGGCTTACTTTTTGTATATGCAGGTTCTGCAAGGCTGACAGAATTTTTAAAACTCATATTTTTAAAAATATGAATTTATACTGATATTATTTTTACCCATAATCCTCACTATGTGAGTTCTATGGGATACATGGGTGTGGGGAGCAGTGTGGAGCCAATCCCCTGTGTATACCAAGGGACAGCAGTAACTTAATTCCACTGAGATATAGAAATGTTACTCCACTTCCTCTTTCCCTTTTTTTGGTGCTATTGTTGTTATACATACCAAATATTTATATTCTACAAACCCAAGAATACATTGTTACAATTATTGCTTTATGTAATTTTGTGTCTTTTTCCATTAAAGATGGAAAAAGAATGAGGAGAAAGTATATATTTATAGTGTTTGCTGTATTTAACTTCTTCTTTACCTTGATATTTTTTATTTGTTCTTGTGTGTTTGAGTTACCATCTGGTGTTATTTTCCTAGTCCAAAATTTGCCCCAAGCTACTGCCTTTATTCTGTTTTTGCAAAGTATTCATTTATATGTTTTAGGCCCAAGAATACATACATATGTACATGCAAACATATATACATACATACACGTAGTTTTATATACTTGCTTTGTAAAACAGCCAAGAGAAATGTGTTAGCTCATTTTTGCATTGCTATAAAAATACCTGAGGCTGGTTAATTTTAGACAAGAGGTTTAATTGGCTCACAGTTCTCCAGGCTGTACAGGAAGCATGGTGCCAGCATCTGTTTCTGGCGATGCCTTAGGAAGCTTACAATCATGGCAGAAGGGAAATGGGGAGATAGTGCATCACATGGCAAGAGAGGGAGCAAGAGAGAAATGGGGAGATGCACATACTTTTAAGCAACCAGATCTCACATGAACTAGCTGAGCAAGAACTCATTACCAAGGGGATGGTGCTAAGTCATGCATGAGGGATCCACCCTCATGATCTAGTCACCTCTCACCAGGCCCCACCTCCAGCATTGAGAATCACATTTCAACACGAGATTTGTAGGGGACACACATTCAAACCATAAGTAGAAGAAAAAAGAAGAACTATGCATTTATACTGGTATATATTTTTACCTTTACCCATACTTTTTGTTTTTTCATGTGGATTCACACTTCCATTTGAGTTTACTTGCTTTCAGACTGAAGAACTTCCTTTGGTCTTTTCTGTAAAATATCTCTGCAAGCAATGACTTTTTTTTTCAGTTTTGTTTATTTGAGAATGTCTTTATTTCATCTTCATTTTTAAAAGATGTTTTTGCTAGATATAAGATTCATGGTTGACTGTTTTTCCTTTCAGCATTTTGCATATGTTATTCTATTGCCTCTGTCTTTCATTGTTTCTGCTGAGAAGTCAAATACTAACTTTATTTGGGATCTCTTATATGTGATAAGATGTTTTTCTTTTCTGCTTTCAAGATTTTTTTTTCTTTTATTCTTTTTATTTATTTATTTATTTTTTAAATACAGGGTCTCACTCTGTCACTCAGGCTGGAGTGCAGTGGCACAATCATAGCACACTGCAGCCTTGAAGAGATCCTCCCACCTCAGCCTCTCAAGTAGCTGGGACTACAGGTGTATGCCACCATGCCCAACTAGCTTAAAACATTTTTTTGTAGAGACAGGGTCTACAAAAAAATCACACCACCCTATGTTGCCAGGGCTACTGTCAAACTGCTGGGTTCAAGCTATCCTCCCTCCTTTGCCTTCACAAAGTGCTGGGATTACAGGCATGAACCACTGTGCCTGGCCTAAGATTTCCTTTTTATCTTTGTTTTCAGAATTGTTACTCTCATGTGTCTGAATTTGTATCTCTTTTCATCTATTTTCCTTGGAGTTCACTGAGCTCAGATATGTAGATTAATGTTTTCTTAACATATTTAGAACATTTTATTTTGTCATTTCTTCAAATAGTTTTTTTTTCCTGTTTTCTTCTTTTTCCTTCTTCTGACATTCTCCTTATGTGTATGTTGGTGCACTTAAAAGTGTCCCATATTTCTCTGAGACTCTTTTAATTTTTCTTCATTCTATTTTTCTCTCTGTTCTTCAAGTTTGTTGATTGTTCTGACACTTTAAATCTAGTTTAGTTGAGCCCCTCTATTAAATTTTCATTTCCGTTATTCTACTTTTCAATTCCAGTATTTCCGTTAGGTTTTTTTTTTTTTTAAATAATTCATATCTCTTAATTGATACTCTCTACTTGATGGGACATTGTCATCATAACTTCCTTTACTAATTTTGTTTTTTTGAGACAGAATCTTGCTCTGTTGCCCAGGCTGGAGTACAGTGATGTAATCTTGGCTCACTACAACCTCTGCCTCCTGGGTTCAAGCAATTCTCCTGCCTCAGCCTCCTGAGAAGCTGGGATTACAGGCACGCACCACCATGCCCAGGTAATTTTTGTGTTTTTAGTAGAGACAGGGTTTCGCCATGCTGGCCAGGCTGGTCTCAAACTCCCAACCTCAGGTGATCCCCCCGCCTTGACCTCCCAAAGTGCTGGGATTATAAGTGTGAGCCACTGCGCCCGGCCTCAACTTCCTTTACTTTTTAATGCATCATTTACTTGAGTTCTTTGTACATATGTAATGGCTACTTTGAAGCCTTTGTCTATTAAATCTGAAATCCGGCCCCTCTCACGTGCAATTTTTTTTTGTTCCTGTATATGTCTCACACTTTTCTGTTTCTTTGCATGTCTCACAATTTTTTATGAAAATTGGACATTTTAGGTAATAAATTATTGAGACTATGGATACCAATTTTCCTCTCCCTCTCTGGGGCTTGTTTTTGTTATTTGCTTGAGTGTGTTTTTGTGACTTGGCTAGACTATTTTAATGAAACCTGTTGTCTCCTTGTCATGCACGTCCATGTGAAGAGACCACCAAACAAGTTTTGTTTGGGCAGTAAAGCTTTTTAATCACCTGGGTGCAGGTGGGCTGAGTCCAAAAAGAGAGTCAGCAAAGGGAGTTAGGGGTGGGGCAGTTTTATAGGATTTGGGTAGGTAGTGGAAAATTATAGTCAAACGGGGTTGTTTTCTTGCCAGCAGGGCAGGGGTCACAAGGTGCTCTGTGGGGAGCTACGGACCCTTATTGTCCAGGAGAAGGAATGTCACAAGGTAATGTCATCAGTTGAGGCAGGAACTGGCCATTTTCACTTCTTTTGTGATTCTCCAGTTGCTTCAGGCCATCTGGATGTATAAGTGCAGGCTTGGGCTCAGAGGCCTGACATTCCTGTCTTCTTATATTAATAAGAAAAATAAAATAGTGTTAAAGTGTTGGGGTGGTGAAAATTTTTGGGAGTGGTATGGAGAGATAATGGGCCATGTTTCCCAGGGCTGCTTCAAGTGGCATTAGGGGTGGTGTGGGAAACTAGAATGGGAGAGATTAAGCTGAAGGAAGATTTTGTGGTAAGGGGTGATATTGTGGGGTTGTTAGAAGGAGCATTTGTCATATAGAATGATAGGTGATGGCCTGGATATGGTTTTGTATAAATTGAGAAGCTAAATGGAAGACCCAGGGTCCGAATAAGAGAGGGAGAAAAATCAGGTATTAAAGGACTAAGAATTGGGAGGACCCAGGACATCCAATCAGAGTGTCTAAGGGGGGTTCGGTGTGATTATTTGCTTGGTTGGTGAGTTTTTGGGCTCTATCCTTGAGTTTTTTTATATTGTCATATGCCAGGCCAGATTGATTTGGGTAAAAACAACACTCTTCATTTAAAAATACACAGAGCCCTCTTTTTTTAGCAGTAAGTCGAGGCCTCAGCGATTTTGGAGGAAAGAGAAATGCAAAGGCAGCAATTGTTTGTTAAAGAAGGATAAGAAATGGCTAGGAGAGAGTGAGATTGATAGTGTGGTGGAGATAGCTGGGGAGAGGTAGAGGGTGGCATAAGAACGGGAACGAGAATAAGAGTGAGTATAAAAGTAAAGAATAGGACTTCATCAGGGTGAAAGTGTTGGAGGGTACCTTGCCACTGCAGATCTTTTATCCACTTTAAGAGAGACTTAAGGGTGGCAGTTTGAGGTAAAACCAGGAGCCACTGAATACCAAGAGCCTGAGAAACTGCTTGGGTGATTTGACTAATAAAGGCCAGTCTGTTATCAGACTGTATTATGGAGGTGGGAAGGCCAAACTGAGGAATTATGTCTGACAGAAGGGAAGAAATGACCACAGTGCCCTTTTCAGATCCTGTGGGAAAGGCCTCTACCCATTTAGTGAAAGTGTCTACCCAGACTAAGAGGTATTTTAGTTTCCTGACTTGGGGCATTGTGAATAAAGTCAATTTGCCAGTCCTGGGCGGGGCAAATCCCCGAGTTTGATGTGTAGGGAAGAGAGGGTGTCTGAACAATCCCTGAGGAATAGTAGAATAGCAGATGGAGCACTGAGAAGTGATTTCCTTGAGGATAGATTTCCACAATGGAAAGGAAATGAGAGGTTCTAAGAGGCGGGCTAGTGGCTTATAATTTGCATGGAAGAGGTTATGAAATGACAACAGAATAGAATGGGCCTGCGAGGCTGGAAGGAGATATTTTCCTTGGTTCAAGAACCATTTGCCTTGTGTGGGAAGAGATTGAAGTAGGTGAAAGTTTCAGTGAGGGAGTAGGTGGGAGTGACTGATGAGAAGGAGAAAACTGCCATGAGGGACTGAAGCTGGAACACTAGCTGCTTCTTTAGCCACCTTATCAGCATAAGCGTTACCCTGAGCAATGGGATCTGACGCCTTTTGATGGCCCTTGCAGTGAATGACTCCAGCTTCCTTGGGAAGTAAAGCAACCTTGAGAAGAGTTTTTATTAAAGAGGCATTAATGATGGAGGACCCTTGTGTAGTGAGGAAACCTCTTTCAGCCCATATAACAGCATGGTGGTGCAGGACATGGAAGGCATATTTAGAGTCAGTATAAATATTGATGCATAGTCCTTTCGCAAGAGTGAGGGCCTGAGTTAAGGCAATGAGGTCGGCTTGCTGAGAGGTAGTGGAGGGGGGCAGAATGGTAGCCTCCAGGATAATGTGGAAGATACTATAGCATAGCCTGCCTTTGCTGGTGAGTGGCTATTAGGCCTGGTAGAACTGCCATCAATAAACCAAGTGTGATCAGGGTGAGTAACGGGAAAGAAGGAAATATGGGGAAATGAAGTGAATGTCAGGTGGATCAGAGAGATACAGTCATGTGGGCCAGATGTGGTATCAGGAATAATGTGGGGGCCAGCCTAAAACAGTAAGGTCAAGTTGTTTGTACAGAAAGGCTACAGGGCGCGGTCCCAGCTCTTGTGTAAGAATTTTGACCCCACAGCCCTGTACTTTGCCTGTGGGTCAGCTAGGTTTATCTAGAACAGAATGGATTGTGGAGGGAGGTATTGAGGATAGGAGAGTATATGGGTTTGGCACCATGGGTGGATAGGCAAGACAATTTGGTTGATAAGGCACAGATCCTGAACTAACCTGTAAGACTTGTCTAGTTTTTGGACAGGTAAAATGGAGGAATTGTAAGGAGAGTTTATAGGCTTTAAAAGGCCATGCTATAACAGGCAAGTGATAACAGGCTAAGGGAGAAGAAGGGGGAATAGAGGGTGGAAGGTTTCCCATAGTGAAGGAGGCAAGCCCAGAAAAAAGAGAAGGTAGAGACATGGAGAAGGGGGGTGGTGGGCAGCCAAAGCAGGCGTCCCCGCAATTGACTTCCTACCAAGGGAATGTAGGTGAATGACCAAGGCAGGTGTCCCTGCGGTGATTAGACACCAGTGGAGTGTGGGTGAATAATCAGGCAGGCGTCTCCATAGTGATTAAACACCAAGGGAAGACTGTCTTCCCGAGTCCATGACCGGCTATGGAGTTTTGGGTCCACAGATAAAATGTGTCTCCTATGTCTCTACTAGAGAGGAAAAAGAACTGGAATTGGAAGGACAGGGAGATTGAAGGGTAGCAAGAGAAGGAGATCGAAGGGTAGCGAGAGAGGCTGGAGAAGAGAGGGAAAAGACTGTTTACCCAATTTGAAATTGGTGAGATATTCCTTGGGCTGGTTGTACTGAGGACCTGAGGTCATAGGTGGATTTCGTCACGGAGTGAGGGCGCGGACAGGGGACTGGTCTCCCGAAGGAGTCCTCCTGTCCCGGATCTTTGGCACCAAATGTCACAAGCGTCCGTGTGAGGAGACCACCAAATAGGCTTTGTATGAGCAATAAAGCTGTTTATTTCACCTGGGTGCAGGTGGGCTGAGTCTGAAAAGACAGTCAGCAAAGGGAGTCGGGGTGGGGCAGTTTTTTGGATTTGGGTAGGTAGTGGAAAATTACAGTCAAAGGGGGTTGTTCTCTTGTGGGCAGGGGTGGGGTCACAAGGTGCTCTGTGGAGAGCTCCGGACACTTATTGTCCAGGAGAAGTAATGTCACAACATAATGTCATCAGTTAAGGTAGGAACCAAACATTTTCACTTCTTTCATGATTCTTCAGTTGTTTCAGGCCATCTGGATGTATAAGTGCAGGCTTGGGCTCAGAGGCCTGATACTCCTACTGTGTGGGGTATGACTCCTAGGAGGGTATTGCTTTGGGTGTGCACACAGTGAAGTTGGATGACAGTGATTTTGGCAGGACATTCTTTGACTATCTTTTCCCCTTGTTTCTCTGTTAAGCTGTCTGCCTCATTTGGTATCACACCCCACTGTAGACTCCATGAATTGCCAGCTGATTCCTCTATTGTTTTCAACAATGCCCTGGGGCGTAAATTGCTGTGCAGTCTGATCCAATTAAACTCAGGCAGGGGCAGTTTTTGAGACTAGTCTTTGAGGTTTAGTTTGACCCTAGGAGAGTACTTCTTTTTTTTTTTTTTTTCCAAGATGGAGTTTTGCTCTTGTTGCCCTGGCTGGAGTGCAGTGGTGCTATCTCAGCTCACTGCAACCTCCACCTGCTAGGCTCAAGTGATTCTCCTGCCTCAGCCTCCTAAGTAGCTAGGATTACCAGCGCCCACCACCACGTCCAGCTAATTTTTTTATTTTTGGGAGAGACAGGATTTCATCACGTTGGCCAGGCTGGTCTCGAACTCCTGACCTCAGGTGATCCACCCACCTTGGCTTCCCAAAGTGCTGGGATTACAGGTGTGAGCCACCATGTCTGGCAGAGAGTACTTCTTAGTTGTCAGTTTCCTTGGTTCTCTTTGGTGAAATAGCTTGTACATGCTTTAGCTGGTGCTCTTACTTAAGAAGAGCTGCTGTTTTCTAGAACACCCTTAGGCTTGAACTTTCCCACATTCTCTTTCAAATGGTCAGTTACTTTGGGGAAAGATTGGAACTCTCTTTTCTGATGAACTAACTCTCCCCATAGGATAAATCTCCGAAGCACTATTCTGGGTGGGGCAGTAGTCTCTGATCTTCTTGGCTTCCCTCTCCTTGCTAACTTGAGCAAGCTGAAGCAAAGGTAACTGGGGTCGTCCCAGCTTGGCCTGCTGCACTTGGTAGAGCCTCCATCTTATGTGTGAGTGTTGGGTGGAGGAAGGGAGTTCCCAATCTCCTGGCTGTACTCTCCTGGAATTTTTCCTTCTGAAATTGGAGTTGGAGGGCTTGAGAAATGTTGGCATTCTACCCTCCTGTTGAGATATGGTACCCCTTGATTAGGAGCTGAGGAGAGAGGGAACTCCATCTTCCTGGTTGTATTCACCTAGGGTGGAGCTTCTGTCAAGCTGAGCTGGGTGTATAGAGTTGGGAGATGGTCATGACTCAAATTCCACATACTCTTATTGGTTCTTTCTGAGTTTTAGTAAATTTTCTTTAGTAAATGTTTCTTCATTTGCTGTATGCTTCAGAGAATTTCCAGAGACTTTAAATAGTTGTTTTGAAATAGTTTTTTATCAGTTATACTTGTATGCCAGAAAGTGGGTCCTTGGAGTTTCTCATGCTGCCATACCAGAAGTGGAAACTTAAGTTTAGAAGACAAATGACCATAAACATTGGTTTTAAAAACATTTTGTGGTCTTCTATGTAGCCAATGAATGTACTTTTATGGCAAAATCACTAGCCAACCTTCAAACACATTTGTCTCTTCTTATTCCGTTAATTATTCTTTTTGAAAAGAGGATAAAGATGTTCTGCTAAGTTGGGGCTACATGATCAGAAACATTTAGTTAGAATTCACTTCAAAAATATAGTACTGGGATTAGAAACATTTCAGAGAAGTTGAACCTTTTTATTATTATTATTATTATTATTTGATATGGAGTCTTGCTCTGTCACCAGACTGGAATGCAGTGGTGTGATCTCAGCTCACTGCAACCTCCGCCTCCCAGGTTCAAGCGATTCTCCTGCCTCAGCCTCCTGAGTAGCTGGGACTACAGGTATGCGCCACCATGCCCAGCTAATTTTTGTATTTTTAGTAGAGATGGGGTTTCACCATGTTGGCCAGGATGGTCTCGATCTCCTGACCTCGTGATCCGCCCACCTCGGGTTCCCAAAGTACTGAGATTACAGGCGTGAGCCACCACACCTGGCCTTTTGAACTTTAATGTAGGTATGAGAACAATAAATGGTTTGTCTCTAGGGACTATTTTAGGAGTAAATTATCTTGCTGCCAAAGACATTGCTAAAGTTTTCTTCTAAAACAGTGAGACTGATTATCAAAGAATTGCTTGGTATAAAAACAAAACAAAAATCTAGTACTAGGTCAATTGCTTATGATTAACAATAAACAAATAAGCCAAAACAAGACCAGCCTACACAACGTTGCTCTCATTTACAAGGCCCCTGTTTCCTTGATAGCAGCCACCAAATTGATGGCCATTGCAAAGGTCCAATTTCAGTATTTATCCCCAGATTCTATGATACAATGGTAAAAAGTCCTATATTTCTTCCTTTCTGTTCCTGAAATGAAAAGCCATGTAAATGAGCACTTTACATAGTTATTACTTTAGCCTTGCCATGAAATGTTATCAACTATAGGCTTCATTTAGACTGAAACCTGAAGTTCTCAAAATGCGCAAGTCCAAAAAGATAATCCCTAATTTTTGTATAATACAACTTAATATAATAAAATATAAACATTATGAATAATGAGAGTGACATAGTTTCTGTGGATTTCTGCATTTTTTTTGAGTGAACATATTTCAGAAAGAATAAGCATACTCTTAAAATACTTTCTTACAGTAACTCACTAGAAGTTAACTAAAATTAGTTGCCCCTTCCCCCAAAAAACAGGGAAATGTAATGATATATTTTATGCCAAAAGTAATTGGATTGCTAAAATAGGTCTGCTTATGATTTAGAATATGAAAATTTCCCCATTTTAGTAACATTTTACACATCATATTTTAGCATTTCTAACCTTGCAGTTATACATGTGCATCCTGGGAAACAGTTTTTATTGTAGTGGTCCTACCCTTGTTTTTCATATTAAAAAAGAAATGGCTTCTTTATGCTAAGAAAGATTAATTAATATTATGTGTTAAAAAGACATGTATTAGTCTGTTTTGCATTGCTGAGACTGAGTAATCGTAGGAAAAAGGTATATTTGGCTTCCGATTCTGCAGGCTGTACAAGTATGGCATCCACATCTGCTTGGCTTCTGGTGAGGCCTCAGGAAATTTACAATTATGGTGAAAGGTGAAGGGGGAGCAGGCATGTCACATGGCATGAGAAGGAGCAAAAGCAATGCCAGGCTTTTTTTTAACCAACTAGCTCTCTTGTGAACAAACAGAATGAGAACTCACTCGTTACCATGGGAAGGGCATCAAGCCATTCATAAGAGATCTGCCCCATGACCCGCATACCTCCCACTATTCCTCCAACATTGAGGATCACATTTCAACATGAGATTTGGAGAGGACAAAGATCTGAAACACTTGGCATCCCTTGCTGGTGCTTATTAATAGCCTTACATATTTGTCGCTGAGTTCATTTCATATGTGCATATTTTCTGGTCTGGATTTTTTTCCTCTTTATTTCAAACAGTCATGTCCATATGTAATTCATTCAATTCATACACATGTACTAAAGACCTACTCTGTGTGAAGCCCTCTGCTGGGTACTGAGAATGCAAAGATGTGAGGGCCATGATTATTTGTGCTAGGTGTGTCCTAAGAGAACTAGCATAATGAGAGTGGGATGGGGAATCACTAATTTCGTCTGAAAGAAGGATCTGGTGAGGACTCTCAAAAGAGGTGCTTAACAATACCTACATAAAAGAACAGGAGTTTGCCAGGTAAGTAAGGGAGAGGAGGGCCCTGGGGAAAGGAATATCAGTCAGAGGGAACTACAGGAGGAAAGGTCTAGAAGAATAAAAGACCTTGATGTGTTCAGAACATTGTAGGTGTGCAAACTTAGGGAGTCAGCAAGCCCATCTTCAGGGTTAGTAATCCACTAGAAGGATTCACAGAACTGACTAGAAGCAGTCACGCTCATGGTTATGGTTTATTATATCAAAGGGATATCGATTAAAGTCAGCCTGTAGAAGACATGCATGGGGTGGTGTGTTAGGCCATTCTTGCATTGCTGTAAAGAAATACTTGAGACTGGGTAATTAATAAGAAACAAGTTTAATTGGCTTATGATTCTGCAGGCTATACAGAAAACATAATGCCAGCATCTGCTTATGGGAAGACCTCAGGAAGCTTCCGGTCATGGTGGAAGGCAAAGGGGTAGTAGGTGTCTCACATGGTGGGAGCAGGAACAAGAGGTGGGGGTAAGGTGCTGCACACTTTTAAACAACCAGATCTTCCAACAACTCACTTGCTGTCATGAGGAGAGCACCAAGCCATGAGGGATCCACCGCTGTGATCCAATTACTTTCCCCTAGGCCCTACCTCCAATACTGGAGATCACATTTCAACATGAGATTTGGAAAGGACACAGATTCAGCCCCTATCAGGCATAGCCCAGGAGAGGTCCATGTGTGGTTTCCAGTTGTCCTCCTCCAGCATGGTCATGGACCATGTTAACTTCTCCCAGCAATAATGGGAGACAATCCATCTGGAGTATTATCAACCAGGAAAGCTCATCTGAGCCTTAGTGCACAGAGTTTTTGCTGGGGCTCAGTCACATCAAAATGGTTGACTGCCAGCATAACTGACTTTTAGGCTGTAGCCCCTCTGGAGGTCAAGCTGATACTGCATAGCACCAAACCCCCACAATAAATCACACTGTTAGACTAGCCAGTGGCCCAAGGCCCCCAGGTAAACAAAGTCATTCTTATCAGGCAAGACATTTCAAGTGCTTAGAGATGACCTTTTAGGAGCTGAGGGTAAAGGCCAGACCTCTCTTTGGGTACACTTAATTCTTTACTATACAAGGTATAAGGAGTCCAGTCTGACTGGAGTGCAGAGTTTATTAGAGGCTGGAAATGTGTTCAGGGCCAGATGGAGAATCATTGATGGGGTGACAAATGGAGGGGGAGTAAATGCAAGTAACAGAAGATGTAGATCAAAGATGCATGGAATTAACAGCTATATTTGGGGAATGTGGTTTTCAACATTACCTCCTTCCACATAATGCCTGGAAGACCAGAATAGAGGCATAATAAAACCAAAATCACAAGCAAAAGAAATGCCAAATCGTGTTTGTGTGCTGGAACATTACAGCATGTGTTTCACAACAGTGCCATACAAGAAAATGTAACCAAAGCAAGCCACTTAAATTGAGTATATAGTGGAAGTCAGATCAAAAAGTTATCTATGGGTATCAGGGCTCTTGTTATCTCCTTACACAGAAGAGCACCAACGTCTTCCAAAAGAAATTTGTCAAATGACCTTTTTACCACTCCATTGTATGGAACTATGCCTTGTGCATTTCCCTATTTTTCATCACTTAAGCTTCTCTTATGTTTTGGTCTACTAAAACAAAATTATAAACTCAGAAAATTTGGAGGCAAGAGAGGTCTTAATACTCCTTTAAGTCCACCTTTTGCTTAAGGGCAGCCCTCAGACTGCTTGCATGAGAACCTTCTGGGAAGATTTCTCATTCCTAATAAGAGATTATGGTTCAGCAAATGGGAGAGTGGAGGTGGCAGTGGGAAAGAAGCATATAAATCTGCATATTTATTTATTTATTTTTGAGACAAGATCTTGCTCCCTTACTCAGGCTGGAGAGCAGTGGCGCAGTCTCGGCTCACTGCAACCTCTGCCTCCTGGGTTCAAGCGATTCTCCTGCCTCAGCCTCCTGAGTAGCTGGGACTAGGAGCGTGTGCCACCAGGCCCGGCTAACTTTTGTATTTTTTTAGTAGAGACGAGGTTTCACCATGTTGGCCAGGCTGGTCTCAAACTCCTGATATCAAGTGATCCACCCACCTCAGCCTCCCAAAGTGCTGGGATTACAGGGGTGGGCAACCGCGCCCAGCTGAAATCTGCATTTTAATAAGCATGTCAGTCTGCATCTACCTATGAATCTTTCAAAATATTTTGCATACTTCCTTATGATTATTTGTTTAGATAAGCACCAGGAAAATATTTGGCTCACCCAAGCATCTAATACCTAAAAGGCTCTCAATAAATGGTGTTTGAATAGTTGTTCACTCTCCTAAAAGATCTCCTAGATTCCAGGGACCAGAAGACGGGGCTGAGGGATTCTGTGATGAGGTTACCTGGACAGGCTAAGGTAACGTGCCAGCCAGCCTCAGCCAGTTTTTGGCTAGACCCCACCAGGTGGCAATACTTTTTTGCTTCGTTGTTACCTTTGTTTCATAATAAAGGTTTATTTTTAAAAATCCAGGCATCTTAGTTGAACTAAGTAAGGAGAAAGGGGAAGTTTGCACACACCTCCTAGATAGTTATTCTTTTGTGAGGGCCTGAACCAGCCTGGGCCAGGTGATTGACTTGTACACTAGACGTAAGAACCATTGCTTTTTTTTTTTTTTTTTTTTTTTTGAGACAGAGTCTCGCTCTGTCACCCAGGCTGGAGTGCAGTGGTGCGATCTCAGCTTACCTCTGCCTCCTGGGCTCAAGCGATTCTCCTGCCTCAGCCTCCAGAGTAGCTGGGATTACAGGTGCCTGCTACCATGCCCAGCTAATTTTTTTATTCCCACCTTCCAACCCCAACTTCTGCAAATGAGTGCTTCCAATCTTGGGCTTTTAATTTCATTTCCAATGTTTAATAGATGTGTAATTGTGCCCTAGATTGTACATGTATTAAAGAAACCCAGCCAGGTGTGTATTTTTCATTTTGGTAATTTGATGTCTTTAAGTCTGCATGTGTAAATGGTTTGTCCACCTTGGCTATAAGTCAGGCAGAATCAGATACTAACCTTATATATTTACAATTGTTTTTTATTAGTAGTATATTACACATTTCTCTTTCTTTTGTTACTTTTCTTTTAATATTTTATACTAGTATATTTTATGTATATCTGAAAATGGCCTCCATTTTGTTATGTATCATTCTTTCTTTTTTTTTTGAGACCGAGTCTCACTCTGTCACCTAGACTGGATTGCAGTGGCGCGATCTTGGCTCACTGCAACCTCAGCCTCCTAGGTTCAAGTGATTCTCGTGCCTCAACCTCCCAAGTAGCTGAGATTACAGACACGTGCTACTATGCTTGGCTGATTTTTGTATTTTTAGTAGAGACAGGGTTTCACCATGTTGCCTAGGCTGGTCTCGAGCTCCTGACCTCAGGTGATCCACCCGCCTTGGCCTCCCAAAGTGCTGAGATTACAGTTGTGAGCCATGTATCGTTCTTTCATAGCTGAGATAAATACACGAGTCCATTTTTTCTAGCTTTTAGAATAGTTTTTAATGTTTAATGCTACCTCTTTAGAATAACTTTCAAGTTTAATACATCAGTCAGTGGAGATAGAAATATTAATTGATCTGAGTTAGCAAGTATCAGTGCTGTTCTGGAAAAAAAATTGCCGCATTCAGATGATGATATTATTATAACTAATCATCATCATCATCATCATCACTATCACCATCATGATCATCAGTAATGGCAATGTATGATAGTCTTACTAATCTTTCCGGATGAATTACACTATAAACTTGTCAAGAGAGTGGGCTGGAGACTGTAACTGGTACTTAATGTAATCTAACTTAATGAACATATTAATATTTTACTTAGTCTTCTCACACAAGAATAAGGCATATGTCTTCATAAATTTATTTTTCCTCTATTAGAGTTTTGTATCTGCCTGTAAATAGATTGCAAAATTATAAATCATGTTAAAGAAATCCTCCATAACTTAATATATTTAATTTTTATCAAACAACTTATGTAGATATAAAACATTTGATACTCTATGTGAAAAACCAGAATGCATGATGCCATGTATAAATATAACTGCATCTCAGGAAAAATTAAAAAGAATTATATAAAAATAAAAACTTATGGGATGATAGTAGCACTTTTTTCCTTCTTGGCAAATTTTCTTTAATAATATTAATATTATTAAATCTTTATGAGAAGAAATTAAGTAAAGATGGTGAGATGGTTTGGATATTTGTCCCCTTCAAATCTGTGGCTCATGCCTGTGATCTCAACGCTTTGGGAGGCTGAGGCAGGCAGATCACTTGAGGTCAGGAGTTCAAGACCAGCCTGGTGAACATGGCGAAACCCCATCTCTACTCAAAAAAAAAAAAAAAAATTTAGCCAGGTATCCTGGTGTGTGCCTGTAAATCCCAGCTACTCCAGCGACTCACTACTTGGGAGGCTGAGACAGGAGAATCACTTGAACCTGGGAGGCAGAGGTGGCAGTGAGCCAAGATCATTCCAGCCTGGGCAACACAGCAAAACTCTGTTTCAGAAAAAAGAAATGTAATCCCCAGTGTGGAGGTGGGCCTGGTGGGTGGTGTTTGGATTATGGGGGTGGATCTCTCATGAATGGCTTAGTGCCAACCCTTTGGTGGTAAATGAGTTCACAAAAGATCTGGTTTTTAAAAACTGTGTGGCCCGTCCCTCCTTCTCTCTCTTGTTCCCTTTCTTGCTGTGCAATGCTCTACTCCCTTTCTCCTTCTACCATGATTGTAAGCTCCCTGAGGCCCTCACCAGCAGTCTTGTGGATGCCAGCACCGTGCTTCCTGTATAGCCTGCAGAACCATGAGCCAATTAACAATTAAACCTCTTTTCTTTTCTTCTTCTTTTTTTTTTTTTTTTGAGACAAGGTCCCCCTCTCTCACCTAAGCCTTCTGAGTAGCTGGGACTACAGGCACATACCACCATGCCTGTCTAATTTTTGTATTTTTAGTAGAGACAGGGTTTCACCATGTTGGCCAGGCTGGTCTCGAACTCCTGGCCTCAAGTGATCTGCCCACCTTGACCTCCCAAAGTGCTGTCATGAGCCACCATGCCTGGCCCTACACCTCTTTTCTTTATAACTTACCCAGACTCAGGTATTTCTTTATAGTAACGCAAGAATGGTCTAACACAGATGGTGACTTTTATAAAATATTCTATTTTAAAATGTGACTTATACCTTTATTCTGTTGAAAGCATGATGAATTATGTTTTACTTCACTTTGCTGAGAATTCAGTGCTATGGGTTTCCAAAGACATCTTTTTTTTTTTTTTTTTTTTTTTTTTTTTTTTTTTTTTTTTTTTGAGACAGAGTCTTGCTGTGTTGCCCAGGCAAGAGTGCAGGGGTACGGTCTTGGCTCACTGCAAGCTCCACCTCCCAGGTTCACGCCATTCTCCTGCTTCAGCCTCCCAAGTAGCTGGGACTACAGGCACCCGCCACCATGCCTGGCTAATTTTTTGTATTTGTAGTAGAGATGGGGTTTCACCGTGTTAGCTAGGATGGTCTGGATCTCCTGACCTTGTGATCTGCCCACATCGGCCTCCCAAAGTGCTGGGATTACAGACATGAGCCACTGAGCCCAGCCCCAAAGACATATTTTTTTAAGGTTTCAATTACTAAGTTTCTTTAGGATTTGATAATTTCTACATTTTCAGTATTATTGGTCTTACTATGTTATACATTTTCTTGATTTTGTTTTATCAGCTTGCATATTGTAATATATTTATAGCTATCTACTTCTAGGTAAAAATAACATTTGTTACAGAATGTAAGAAAGTTATAATCCCTTAATTTTTCCTTCCACATTTCATAATAAAAATTGTCAAATGTTACAGAAATGTTGATTCCTAGTGCTTTTTCCTTTATCCAATGATTGCCAACCCCTCTCTGGCCAGGTTATGATATTAAAAAATGTCTCCACATGTTGACAAATTTCCTTTAAGAAGGCAAAATCATGAACCACTACTCATGAGGGATATTAGCATGTCATTTTAAAAAAGAGTTTGACATTAGAGTTATTTTCTCATGAGTGGGCAGTGTTTCCTCCTGCTTTATTTTCTGAAAAATTGTATGTGAGATCAGTATTATTTCTTCCTTCATTGATAAAATTTACCAATGAAACTAAGTGTCCTAGAATTTACTTTGTGGGTAGGTTTCCGGTAACAGATTAAATTCTTTTAACAGAGATAGAGCTATTCAGATTTTCTGTTTCTTCTTGTGTCAATTTTGATAAGTTGTATTTTTCTAGGAGTTTGTTCATTTATGTAAATTATCAAATTTGTTGGCATAAGGTTTTTCATAATATTCTCTTACAATCCTTTTAATATTAGTTGAATCTATAGTTATAATTGTTTTTAAATTCTTGGTTATTTGGATTCTCTTTTTTCTTCATTACAAGGAGTTTGTCAATTTTAGATTGTTTCCAGTTTAGGGCTGTTACAAATAAAGCTGTTATGAACATTTGTGTACAAGTTTGTATGTTTGCATGTTTTCATTTTGCTTGGATATATGCCTATGAGTGAAATTAATGGGTTATATGGTAACTATGTTCAATCTTTTGAGAAACCACTAAACTATTTCCCACTGTGGCTGCATTATTTTATATTCCCCAACTCCAGAAGTGTATGAGTGTTGTAATTCCTTCAACCCCTTTCCAAAATTTATCAACACTGTCTTTTTCATTCTAGCTATTCTAGTGTGTATGAAGTGGTATCTTATTGTGATTTTGATTTGCATTTTCCTAATGACTAATGATATTGAATATCTTTTTATGTGCTTACTGGCATTTGTGTATCTTCCTTGTCTGCTGCAGTTTAATTTATCGTTTCTTCCATTTATGGTCTATGCTTTAGCGTTTCTATCTAAGAAACTATGTTTATCTCAAGGTCACTAAGATTTTATCCTAGTTGTCTTCTGGAAGTTTTATAGTTTTAGGTTTTATATTAGTCTATTATGCAGTTTGTCTTAACTTTTGTATATGATTTGAAGAAAGGGTCAGTGCTCCTTTTTTCCCCATACAGATATGCAGTAGTTCCAGCACCATTTGTTGAAAAGATTTTTTTTTTTCCCATTGAATTTCCTTGACACTTAAAAAAAATAACCATATATATGGCATATTTCTGGACTCTCTATCAAGTTCTCCTGGTACCTTTTGCTAAGGCCAAACTGTTTTGTTACTGTAGCTCAGAGCTTCTCAATTTCAGATTATTTACATTTTGGTTCCAATATTTCTTTGTTGGTAATATTTTCAGAGAACTAGCTTTTGGCTTTGTTAATTTTCTTTGTTGTGTGTTTTCTATTTTTCTGACTTTTGTTGTAATTAATTTTATTTACTTTCTGATACTTTGGGTTTACTTTATTTTTTTTTAGCTTCTTAAAATAATAGATCATTAATTTAAGACTATCAAATTGTTTTCTAATACAAGCATTTAAAACTATACATTTCCCCCTGAGCACTGCTTTACCCACATCCCATATATTTTTATGTGTTCTGTTTTTATCATTGTGTTTAAAATAATTTCTAAATTCCCTTCTGATTTCTCCTTTGACTCATAACATTTGAAAGCTTGCATTTAATTTCCAAATATTTGAGGTTTCCTAGATATGTTACTTTTATTGATACGATTTGTAATTTGATTCTATTGTGGTTGGAGAATATGCTCTACATGCTATCAATTCCTTAGAAGTTACTGAGATTTGTTTTATGGCTCAGCATATGGTCTGTCTTGGTGAATGTCCCATGTATACTTGAAGAGGATATGTATTCTGCAGTTGTTGGATGTAATATTATACAAATGCTGATTATATCAAGATATTTTATAGTATTATTCGAATCTACTATGTCCTGAATTTTGTCTAGTTGTTCTATCAATTGATAAAAGAAGTATATTAAAATATATTACTATGATTGCAGAATTATCTCTTTCTACTTTTATTTTGGTTAATTTTTTTTCTTCATGTATTTTGAGGTTCTGTTATTAGGCACATATTTATAATTTATATGTCTTTCTGATGGATTGCTCCTTTTATATTTCTGATATATTCTCCTTCATCTCTGGTAATATTCTTTGTCTTATTGTTTATTTAATCTGATATCAATATATCCTCTTCAGCCTTCTTAGGCTTACTTATTTTTCCAAATACCATCTTAGTTGGGGCTAGAGTTTTGACAAGTGAATTTTGTGGAAACACAAACATTTAGTCCCTAAAATGTTCTTATGATTCGTATTTGAAATGAGTTTCTTGTAGACAGCATATAGTTAGGCTGTGTTCTTTTATCCACTCTGCCAATCTTTGTCTTCTAATTGGTGTGTTTATGCCAGTTACATTTAATGTAATTATTGATATGTCAGGGCTTAAATCTTTCATTCTATTTTTTTCTATTTTTAGTTTTCTGTTAGTTTCTTTTTTATTTATTTTTTCTGACTTCCTCTGAGTTGCTTAACATTTTTTAAAAAGAATTATTGAGAATTATTGGTGTATCTTTTTTTTTTTTTTTTTTTTTTTACTTTGAGATAGGGTCTCACTCCTGTTGTCCAGGCTGTAGTGCAGTGGCGCAATCATGACTTACTGCAGCTCAACTTCCTGGGCTCAAGCAGTCCTCCCACCCCAGCCTTCCAAGTAGCTGGGACTGCAGGCACAAACCACCACACCTGGGTACTTTTTTGTATTTTTAGTAGAGATGAGGTTTTGGCATGTTGCCCAGAGTAGTCTCAAACTACCTGCCTCAGCCTCCCAAGTTGCTTACAGGCATGAACCACCATGCCAGGCCAGTATATATTTTTTATTGCATGTATTTTCAAACCTATTTGTGTCTTCTTACTTAGAGAAATTGATAAAATAAGTATATTAAAATATTTTAATTAAATTTTTTAAAATTAAACTAAAAATATTTAATTAAAATTAAAATTAAACTATAGTAAAATATCTTACTTAGAGAAGACACAAATAAAGATGGTATTATGTACAGAGCATATGGTTGAGTCTTGCTTTTGTTACCCACTCTGATAATTTTTGCTTTTTAATGTGTTTAGATCATTAGCATTTAATATAATTATTGATATGGCTGAATCTAGGTCTACCATTTCATCATCTCATCATCTGTACCCTTCATTTTTTGTTTTTCTGTTCCTATCTTACTGTTTTTTAAACAATTTTCTGGCCGGGCGCGGTGGCTCAAGCCTGTAATCCCAGCACTTTGGGAGGCCGAGATGGGCGGATCACGAGGTCAGGAGATCCAGACCATCCTGGCTAACACGGTGAAACCCCGTCTCTACTAAGAAATACAAAAAATAGCCGGGCGAGGTGGCAGCGCCTGTAGTCCCAGCTACTCGGGAGGCTGAGGCCGGAGAATGGCGTGAACCCAGGAGGCGGAGCTTGCAGTGGGCTGAGATCCGGCCACTGCACTCCAGCCTGGGCTACAGAGCGAGACTCCGTCTCAAAAAAAACAAAAACAAAAAAAACAAACAAAAAAAAACAATTTTCTTAGTATTCCATTTTAATTTTATCTATTTGATTTTTAGCTATATTTCTTTGTATTGCTATTTTAATGATTGCTCTAAGAATTATAATATACATCTCTAAGCAGAACTTGCCTTTTTAATACAGCGCTTCAAAGGTTTTCCTGGAAGCTTACCTAGCAGATGTCTGTTTACATGTCATTGGCTAAAATTGGGTTTAATCACTACCTTTAGACCAACCATTGTCCATGGATAGTGACTAGGTTAGACAAATTTGATTCACATTCCGGAATTGGAGGATGAATCCATCTACACTGAAACAGGAGATTCTCTTTGTTTGGTATTTGTTAGTAGGAAAGAAGGAGGGTGAATACAAAGTAAACAGTGGTCAGTGCCTGCCATGGTCATTAAGCTTGTTGAATGTACTTAGTGTGCCAACATTTTAACCTCAGCACATTTTTAACACAGTTCTTTTATTTTTTTGTTGTTATTTCCCTTTAATTATCTTATCAATAAAGGAAAACTATCCCCTTCAAAAAATTACGTTAAATGTAGCTTCTAGTATTTGTTGCCCATGCCTCCTATTCCCATTTTGTTGTTTATTTAGGCTAGGAATGCCCCTTGGAATAAATATTGAAAGTCTGTGCAAAAGTGGCCTATAGTAGATAATGCTTATTATCTACAAATGAGTGATTAAATAATGAATGCCCAAAAGTGGCTATTTTCTGACTATAAAAATGAAATTTCATAAAGAATCGGTTTAATTTTATTCTAGCAGATCAGAATTTCTCTTGAGATTTATTTTGCCATAAAGGAGACAACCGTAACTTTTCTTTAGACAAAAAAGCAAAAGAGAAACAAAAAGATTAATTTGGGCCATTGGCTATTTCCTTTCCCATTTTTAAAAGAAGGTAGGTGTCATAAACCATGTTACATGTCATTTTGTTTTTAAAAGCTTAAGTAGTATTTTAAGTATCTTTGACTTAATACATTTTGGTACAATATGGATATACTTGTGGAAATATTCGTAACTCGAGGAAAAAAGAATTGGCATTTGCAAAGTTTAATTACATATAAGATGTTTGGTTTGCGAAAACCAGGCCCATAATTTTGAAAGCACATTGCCCACTTTCTTCTCTAATAGGAAGGTACAGCTACTTATTACTGATGATAGAATTATAAATTCTCTAAGGCAGAGACTATTTTCTGTCTCATTAGCAACTTGTGTGTGCAAAGGGACAGGTTGGTCAGCCTTATGATGATTTACAACTTAATAAATATATATGTACATTATCTTATTGGAGATCCTTAACCTCCCAAGAAGGTAGTGGAGGAAATTTCTCCCATTTTTTGGATATTTCCTCTATGCCAGCATCCCTAGGCGCCCCCCCTCCCCGCCGATGCTGTACAAATTCCTTGGAGTTGGCCCATGTACAACCTGCAAGGAGACTTTCCTGCCTCCTAAGTGTTTTCCAGAGGGACAGCATGGGGAGTCTGGGTGGAAAATCACTGATTGTGCAGGACTGTTTCATTTAACATCCCCAGACCTCATTCAAAGTACCAACACTGCCGACCTGCCATGGTGACATTCAGAAATGCCCCTCCCCACCAACCACCAGATGCCCCTGGAAGCAGTGCCATGTCAGGACTCGCTACCATGCTGCCTCTCTAAGGTCATAAGTGGCAGGATTTATAACCACAGTGAATAAAAATGGCCTTGACAGAGAATTGTGAACATTTTGGACCAAACACATAAACCTTCCTGTATGCAAGCTTTCTTGGACACACAAGGGAGTGCTTGGAGGAGATTAAGAAGTATTTGGACCAGCCTGGGCAACAGGAGGAAACCCTGTCTCTACAAAAAATGCAAAAATTGGCCAGGCACAGTGGCTCACGCCTGTAATCCCAGTACTTTGGCAGGCCGAGGCTGGCAGATCACAAGGTCAGGAGTTTGAGACCAGCCTGACTAACATGGTGAAACCCCATCTCTACTAAAAATACAAAAATTAGCCTGGCATGTTGGTGTGCACCTGTAATCCTAGCTGCTCAGGAGGCTGAGGGAGCAGAATCGCTTGAACCCAGGAGGTGGAGGTTCCAGTGAGCCAAGATCATACCACTGTACTCCAGCCTGGGTGACAGAGTGAAAAAAAAAAAAGAAAAAAGCAAAAATTAGCTGGGCATGGTGGTGTGTGCCAGTTACTTGGGAGGCTGAGGTAGGAGGATGTCTTGAGCCCAGGAGGCAGAGGTTGCAGTGAGCCATGATTGTGCACTGCACTCCAGCCTGGGCAACAAAGCAAGACCCTATCTTTAAAAACGAGAAAGAAGGAAAGAAACATTTGGAATCCCTCAAGCAATATGAGTGTCAAAGCTTAGAAAAGGAGTTGGCATAGAAGAATCACCTCAAAATAATAATCATGGTGATAGCAATAAGAATGCTCAAGCCAGGTGTGGTGGCTCAGACTTGTAATCCCAGCACTTTGGGAGGCCAAGGTGGGTGAATCACTTGAGCTCAGGAGTTTGAGACCAGCCTGGCAATATGACAAAACCCCATCTCTACAAAAATAAATAAATAAATAAATAAAACACACAAAAATTAGCTAGTGTGGTAGCGTGCACCTGTAGTCTCAGTTACTTGGGAGGCGGAGGTGTGAGGATCACTTGAGCCCAGGAGGAGCTCACCCCACTGCACTCCAGCCTGGGCAACAGAGTGAGACCCTGCCTCAAAACAAACAAACAAACAAACAAACAATGCTAACACTGTTATTACTATGTGCTAGGCACAATGTCAAGCTACCTGCATGTACTATCTTATTTAATTCTCACAACAGTGCCATGCAATTGTTGCTACCATTACCCTCATAGATTAGTGAACTACCATCATTCCTTGCCACAGTCATTATTATAAAGTCCTTTCTGGTCTTACTGCTTCCATGGAGTAAGCAGTACTTTTACCCTTCTGGAGTCCAATCTTGACAAAATCAACCAGAGCCAATTTTATAAAACAAAATCAGATCACGTAACTCCTCTGCTAAAACTCTCCAGTTGCTTCCTGTCACTGAATAAAATCAGAAGTCCCACAGTGGTCCACAGGGTGCATATGTCCTGGTTCCACATACCTCCCTCATCTCCTTCTACTCTGTCCCACACAGACCTCACTCCAGCCACACAAGCTTCTTATCATTCTTGGAACAGGCCAACCTTAGTCCCACCTTGGTGTTTGCAATGGCTGTCTCTTCCCAAGATGTGACTCACTCTCTTACCTTAATTGGTCTCTGCTCAGACCTCATCACCTGAAGAGCCTTTCCTGGTGGCTCCATCCAAAGTAACCTCCCTTCTTCACTCTCTACCCTTCCCCCACTCCAACTGCTGACCTTTGCCTCCCTCTGACACTCTATTAAGTGCCTCTTTGTCCTCCCATTCATTGTTTCTCCAATCATAAGTATGTGAGCTTATAAAGTGGGGGCTTTGTCTTGTTCTCCCCTGAATCCCTATCTCTTAGAAAACATAGTAACTCAGTAAATATTTCTTGAGTATCTGTGGCTGCCTGAAGTAAAGTGACTTGTCCAATGTTCAGAGCTAATAAGGAGTGATTCACACTCTGAACTCCCAGACCGTCACAGAAGGCCCTCCTTTGGGAAGAGGGGAAAAAAGTACAAATGGAAGAGAAGTTTAGTGTGGAAGATGGGAATGGGAGAAAGGCCTTTCTTCTCTGCCAGGGAATGCTCGATGGAACATTTTTTTTTTTTTAATGCATGCAGTAACCAAAGGACAATGTATAAAAGGTAAAAACTAAGGTGCAGACGCTGAGACTTCAGCAAGTCAGGAGTTTGTCAGTAAATTGGAACCAGAGTTGTTTCTTTCTGGGCTATGCAGTTGCTAGACAGCTCTCTGCTTTAGCCTTGCTGTCTAATTGTCATATGTAGGAATCATGCAACTGCAGAACTGTGTCTGTTAAAGCAGCTCCATAGTGGTCATTCTGAGCAAATTAATTTAGGATTAGCTCAGAAATAACTAATGCCTCCAGGGCAGCCAGAATTGCAGTCTGCCTATTAACATTTGCTTTGTTCCATTGCTTTAGAGTCATATTCAATTTATCAATTCCCCTCTTCCAGTTTTTGGCATGGTATCCTTTTGTCCCTTTCTCCTTCTGTATCATAACTCTCAGGGAGCCTAGCTCGCTGTGTGTTCAATACTTTAAACATTTTTTTAAGTAATTATGCAATTTTAAAAATGACTTATCTTTTTGGCTAGGGGGAAGCAAGGGAAATCGACAGAATACCACCTCAAATGATGTGGACTCAGTTTCTTGCTGGAATTTGCAAAGCCGGTTTAAATACGATCTTAAGTGTCAGAAGATTGTTTTTAAAATATAGGAATTCAAGAAGACAGACTTTGAGAATGCAAATTTGAAGAACTTGGAATCTTTTCCATTTCAAATATAATATTAACCACGGAGCTTGTCTAGCTGGATGCCACAGTCTGTACAACATAAGGAAATCATCATAATAAAAACAGCTTCACGGCCTTGCTGGTGTTTGGTGCTGTCTTTGCCCTTACACCATTTTTTGCATGTTGTTGGTTAGAAAAATAGCAATGTATGTAGGAGATCTAAAGGGCAAATCATTAAATTATGGCCACTAGCTATGAACCAATGAATGAATGTCAGCAGAGGAAGTGTGATGACTTAAAATATAGAAATGATGCTTCCAAAACTTTCCAAGGTTGTTTACATCACTGTTGGGGGAAAAATAAGGTTTATGTGGAGAAAAAAATTCAAGAATACCTGAAAGTCATATAGCAATTATGACAAAAATTCAAAGCAGTTCATAGGCAGGGATAAAGGTGTAAGGAAGGCAGGGTCTAAACTGGTGCAATTTGTGTGGGGAGGGAGGGGATGATGATGGGAGACAAGGGGAGGGGAAGAATCGCTTAGCCCTCCATGGATTTATGTTTAGCATTCTATTAAAGAACACTGGGATTTAATCCAATGCTAGCTTTACTCTAAATCTGTTTGATGTATGCAGGCAGGGAGCCAAAGGGCTGGAGGCTAAGGATTGACTTGCTTAGTTAACTAGAGAAGCAGATGGGGTTGGGAGGTTCTGTGCTGTGTCTCTCCCTCCACAGACAAGGCTGAACCTGGGAGCAAAATAACGAGTTGGGGTTGGGCATGGTTGCTCACACCTATAATCCCAGTGCTTCAGGAGGCTAAGGCAGGAGGATTGCTTGAGGCCAAGAGTTCAAGACCAACCTAGGCAACCTGGGAGATTCTGTCTCTACAAAAAAATGTTTTAATTAAAAAAAAAAAAAGAAGTGTGGGCGCCCTTCAATCTTGGAGCTCTAAGACCACATCTAAGTGAGTGGGAATGTGGTTGGGGTTGTGAACAAGTCCAGTAGAATGTGGGATGTGGGGCAAAAGACTGGAACTTAGCTTCCCCAAGGGCTCAACCCCAGGGTACACACTGGCAGGTTACGCTACGAACTCTCTAGGTCTTTACAACCTAGTGCCATTCAGAGGAAAAGGGAAGAAGGTAGGAGAATGTTTGCCAGGTCCCCTCTCACCCTCATTCAACACTGCAGCCTTCACAATCCACCTCCACACTCTCCACCCTCGATGACATCACTGCTCATCCACACCACAGTAGGTCCCAGTTTGCCATCTCCTGGTGAAACAACATTTCCTTTTTGGTATCAGTAATGATAATTTTTTTATGTTCCAGCAACAATAAGAGTGATAAAATGAGCTTTGCCAACCACCCTCCTTCTGCACTGATTAAACATTAATAGTGGGGTTAAAGGAAACTCTCATTAAAAACAAATCTACGCTAACAAGCAGTTCTCCAAGGCTTCATCTGATCTCTCTTACAGCAAAGTACATTGGTGATACAGGGGAGCGAAAGAACTGCCCCATAACACAAACACCCTGTGGGTAGAAAACAAGCAATGACTGAGATTTTGGAAGCACCAAGGCTAATGGTCTTCATTCTTCATTTTAATATCCTGGCCACAGGACATAGTAGGCACGCAATAAGTGTTGAAGAAATAAATGATTGAACACACTTTTTAGGATACTCAAATCCCTCCCTTTTAGCACTGACTTCCCCAAACCTGTCTTCTGACATCCTAATTTTATCCCCAATAAATGGTCCAGCTGTAATTATTTTCAACCAAGTTCCTTCAGAGGAATTTGTGTATCTGTGACTATGCAAAAATATCTTGACTCTGGTGATGTCAAATAAAGCTCCTATACTATTAAATACTAGACATGCATTAAAAGAACAAGGTAAGCCAGAGTATAGGTGAGGAACAGACTTGACTTTGTGGGAAGCATTGGTAGGAATAACCTCCTCAGAGATCATCAGCTTTTCCCATTCACGTGACTTTTCACTCTGACATTTGAAAGACATCATTTTTCTCTGTCTCAATACCCAAAACACTGATTATCATTGCTGTTTGGAAACTTAGAAACCATATAGTCCAAAACGCTCACTTAATAGATAAGGGAACCTAATTTCAGAGTGGTCTAATGATTAACGCAAGATCTCACTTCTAGTTAGAATTGCTAGAGCGAAAGAACAAATGTCTAGTGTCTCAGGCGAGTAAGCCATTTCCCCCACAAAGCAATGACTTCTGCAATAGACAGAAGCAGCAAGGGAGAGACATTCATCACGCCTATTGAAGCAATCCATTGTGGTTACTGGGAATAGGCACCATTTAAAAAAAAAATGAATACTAACATGGAAATAGCTCCAGACATTATTGAATGAAAAAAGCAGTTGCAAAATAATGCATAGGGTATGAGTCCATTTATGTGAACCAAAATGAACAGTGTAAACTTTTCCATGGACAAGGTGTGGAAGGATGGATTCCACTCTGACAGCAGTGCTTCCCTCTGAAGAGGGCTCTAGGATCAAGGATAGTGGTCAAAGGTCAATTTGTCCTTACCTGCAATTGTCTGGATTTTTATAAGGAGGATCTATCTATGCATGAATTGTTTAAGAACTAATTTAAAAGGGTAAAACTGGCCGGGCATGGTGGGTCATGCCTATAATCTCCGCACTTTCGGAGGCTGAGGTAGAAGGATAACTTGAGGCCAAGAGTTTGAGACCAGTTTGGTCCACATAGTGGGATGCCATCTGTTAAAAAAAAAAAAAAAAAAAAAAAAAAAAAAGTTTAATTGAGTGTGTTGGCACATGCCTGTAGTCCCAGCTAGTAAGGAGGCTGAGAGGCAGGAGGATTGCTTGAGTCCAGGAATTCAAGGTTGTACTGTTGTACTGCTCACTGGCTATGATCATGCCACTACACTCCAGCCTGGATGACAGAGCCAGGTCTTGTCTCTAAAATAAAATTAAACAAAAATAAAAGAGTAAAACTGTATTTATCGTTGTGTTCTATGTCACTCTGATGGCTTTGTTCCTAACACTATGGATCATGCTCTGGGGGACTCAGCCTTTTACCTTAATTCCAATGGATAGTCTAGATTCATCCCAAAACTTTAGGGTTCATGTTCTACCACAGGGAGAGGAGAGAGTATGTTTGTGAGGTTATCTTCCCAAAAAGTGTTTATTGCCCACTTCTTCACATTGATTTCCATTTCACACCTTGAATATAATAATAATGACAATAATAATAATTGAATATGTAAATGCTACTAATAATAAATGACAATAGCTATGCTCTTTTGAGCTCTAACTCTACCCCAGGCACTCTCCTAAGCACCTTCATGCATTCTCTTTTAGTCTTCATAACCACTCTGAGAGGTAAGTACTATTATTATTCCCATTTTAGAGATGAAAATCTGAGGCTTAAATATATCAATGAACCTGACCTTGGAACCAGGCAGTTTCACTCCAGAGTCTGTGGTGGGACACAGGCATTGGCACTTCTTGAGCCTGGAGAAATGCTGACCAGTGTCTGTAGGAGGAGTATATCATGCTAGAAAACATGATTTCATCCACAGCAGAAAATGCTGCCTCCAGATAGACCTTCTGTCTAATCTGCTTCCCCATTGCTTTCTCTTCGAGTTCCTTTGAGTCTTTTTACCTATGGATTCAAATGCCCCTGGGTCACTAAGTCGAGTGCATAATTCTATCACGCAGTGTACAGTGAGGGGAAAATATTCTTATTTGGAGAGTAAAAACCCATCTACTATTATGTACAAGCTCAGCAACAATTGCTCAATTACCTGTTCATTTTATTTAAAACAACAGTCAATAAAAACAGCAAGAAACTTTCTTTGAAGGAGATAAGGGCTGATCTGCCTGGAGCCAGGGAATAATCCCTTTTTTCTTGGGTTACTATTTACTTTGGATATGTCAGTTTGGGCCCTTAAAGGTGTGGACAGCATAAAGTGGTAAGTTTTGAAATGATTTTTGCATTTTATGTTAGAGAAAGGTACTTTTCAGGAAGCTGTTATTTTCTTTCTTTCTCTCTCTCTTTCTTTCTTTCTTCTTTTTACTTTTTTGAGATGGAGTCTCGCTCTGTCGCCCAGGCTGGAGTGAAATGGGGCAATCTCAGCTCGCTGCAACCTCCACCTCCCAGGTTCAAGCAATTCTCCTGTCTCAACCTCCTGAGTAGCTGGGATTACAGGCACGTGCTGCCATGCTTGGCTACTTTTTTATGTGTTTTTAGTAGAGACAGGGTTTCATCATGTTGGCCAGGCTGGTCTCGAACTCCTGACCTCAAGCAATCTGCCCGCCTCAGCCTCCCAAAGTGCTGAAATTACAGGCGTGAGCCACCACACCTGGCCTTATTATTTCTTTAATAATGAGCGAGGCCTCTCTGATTCAACACTGAAAGTTTGAATTAGATCATAGAAATCTTTGTTTAAATATGTATATACATACTTATGTATACATTATATATGTATGCCTATGTGTGTATATATATCTATAACATGTCTATTCTGTATCTATTATGTACAGATATGTAAAAAGTATAGCTTTAATTGGGAAAATTTGCATTGGATGAAGCACTTTAAAATTCTTCTCTCATGCCCCAGTACTGTCAAGTTTTTGCCTAGAGCAATGTACTGACTCGAGTTCTGCTGAATCCTGCCTAGAGAAACCACTTGTCGTTTCAAAGTTGCATTAATATTTCCATGCACTTTTTGAATATTTCCTTTTGGAAAGAGTAACTCCACCTGCTTCTTTTTTCCACATGTGTACATCAAAGGTGAAGCTGGGACATGTCCTCTTTCCTCTTAACCCCCTAGCTCAGGACCTGGTAAATACAGGAAATGGGGAGTGAGTTTCTCAAGTGCCTGGCTGTGTCCGCCCCGTGCCTGCCCCGAGATGCGGTGGTGGAATAGCAAGAGGAGCCTTGCCAGCCTGCAGGACTCGGGTGCTGCTAAGCCCTCCAGTTACCACGACTACAGCACTTTCCAACGGGTGAGGAGTTTTGATAAATGTCTGGTACGCATTTCTGCAAACAAAGCCATTTATTTTAGGCCAAAGCATTTGTAGCAAAATGTAGATAATATATCTAGAATGTGTCAAATGGAATGCTTTCATTACATATTTTCGGATTGATTTCTTAGGCTGCACATTTATAAAGTAAAAGCCTTGTTATCTTAGATTTCTTAGCTTTGCCATTAACTGCAAACAAGATGTATGGACTAACTGTGGAGGCTGTCTCAGCAACCTGAACCCATCTGGGAGAAATATTTTAGGTCATCACTGAAGGGAATCAGTGCCCTGAGGGTCCTTTCTCAATGCTCTAAGTTCTTGGGACAGCAAAAATGTTTTTGTTGGGCCACAGTTGCCACTAAGTGGTATCTATTATGTGATGAGCCAGAGACCTGGAAAACTATCCCCAATTCCTCTCCCCTTCACCCAAAAGAAAATACTGGTTCCTGAAATTCTCATTAAAAATGGAATCTTTTTGGCTGGGTTGGCATGGCTCTTGGAGGAAAGGCCAATCAGGCCAGGAGCGGTGGCTCACACCTGTAATCCCAGCACTTTGGGAGGCCGAGGCAAGCGGATCACCTGAGGTCAGAAGTTTGAGACCAGCCTGGCCAACCATGGCCAACATGGTGAAACCCCATCTCTTCTAAAAATACAAAAATTAGCCAGAAGCAGTGGCGGGCACCTGTAATCCCAGCTACTTGGGAGACTGAGGCAGGAGAATTGCTTGAACCTGGGAGGCAGAAGTTGCAGTGAGCCAAGATTGTGCTGCTGCACTCCAGACTGGGTGACAGAAGGAGACTCCATTTCAAAAAAAGAAAGAAAGAGAGAGAGAAAGAAAGAAAGAGAAAGAAAGAGAGAAAGAAAGAAGAAAAAGAAAGAAAGAAAGAAAGAAAAAGAAAGAAAAAGAAAGGAAAGAAAGAAGAAAGGAAGAAGAAAGAGAAGAAAGAAAGAGAGAGAGAAGAAAATAAGCCAATCAATCCAGGAGGACCAGCCCAAAGCTTGTGCTTGGGATTAACTTTTAGTAGGATTTATCTGTTTAGGGACTGGCTGGCACCGGTGGCCTAAGGATTGGGGCACCACACACGAGAGTCAAACTTTTGAAGGAAGACAGGAGGAAAAGAGAGAGAGGTGCTGGACAGTGTTGCCCTGGGAAGGCCTGGAGAACTATGGGTACCAAAGGGGCAGCCTCTAAGCATGGAGATCTAGCGTATGTTAGCCACTTACCTCTGCAGAGGGCCAGCTCTTATCTGCCTCCAAGTGATTTCTGACATATTTCCAAGTGCAAAATAAAACATTCTTCTTTGAGAATATTAATGAATGTTCCTGTATGTGTCCTAGGTTTTTATAAGACAAGGATGTTTTGGACATGTCCAAGCCCCCAGAACTGGCTGCACCCTGTGTGCCCTTCTCTCAGTGCAGCGACTTCTGGGCTAAGAATGGCCCCTGCCAGAGCATACTGTGCTGGGCGGTCACGGGTGGCAGAAACCGCTGGCCTCTCTTTTGACAACCCACAGGAAACGTTTGCACCTCCAGCACGTTCCACTCAAAGTGCTCCATGGTAGCAACACCTGCGTGTGGTGCAGAGCTGTGGCTACGCTGCTTTATAACTCATCTTTCTCTCTGACCTCTGGGAGTCCAGTGAAAGACAAAAACTCTACTGCTGTTTATGTTCGGTAAGCAAACTTAAACGTTTAGAATTCCTTATTTGAACTATATTTAGAATTCAAATAGTCATTAGCAGGAGGAAGCATTTGCTTCTTAGGGATATATATTAGTGAAAATGTAATGAAGCTTTTATTTATAAATTGCATTAGTTATAAGTTGCCAAACATAATCAATTTACCCTGTTGAGAAATTAGAGTTGAGAGACTAACATGTTAAAGAAGGACAAACTGGGACGGGTGATATGGCTTACACCTGTAATCCCAGCACTTTGGGAAACTGAGGAGGAAGGATTGCTTGAGGCCAGGAGTTCGATCCTCCCTGGCCCGGGAAACATAGCGCGACCCTGTCTCCATAAAAAAGAAAAAAAAGTAAAAAAGAAATTAAAGGACAAGTTACTTACATCATTGTTCCTGGTAGAATGACAACACAGATAATTTAGTTAAAACCTATCTTTAACCTTTTTGTGTGTGTGATTAATCTGTGAGTCTCTGATTATAGCTGGTTGAATATTTCCCCCAAAATAATTGGTTTTGAGCATTAATAATAGGCCTCTATGTTGATGACAATTGTTATGACTTTATTCATGTGCAATAAAGCTCTTATAATAGATTATACAATTAACTTTCTACAGTTGAAAAAGTGAAATATAAATGGTTTTAGAGGGATCCAGTTGGAATTAAGTTAAAGCACATTGACTTCTTCCAGTTTAGGACCATGTAATAGTTTTGAATGCATTTTTCATTATTTGAAACCTTTTTCTTCTAGCATGTAGTAATGGTGGGAGAACTAAATGACCCTGAAAATTCTGGAAATGAGGAGAAACAGACTAAAGCCACAGGCAGCAGATGAATGAAGAGAGAGAAGAGTGCTTTAGGTAAGCCTCTGGTTAGACCTAACTTTAATAAGCTCTACTTGAGAAAGGGGGCACATGGCCTCTCCTGGGGTACTATGGCTTCATTCATGTCACCCTAAAATTGCATGCTTCCTCTGAGCATAGTGGTCTTAATTAGGATGGGAGGTTAAACAAAATAAGCAAAATTAACAAAGCATTTGTCCTTTTATGTAGCAATGTTCTAGAAAAATCTTAATGGATTTCATTAATTTAAATGTCACAACACAATTAACTTTGTTTTTCCATCTCTGCTGAGTGTGGGTGCATCCTAATTTTTCTTATAGTTATAAAAAGTGTTGACTATTTCATATACACAATTAGTATTGAAATTACCAGAACTGTGGATAAAAATGTCATCTCTTGTTTATCTTCTCCCACGGTTACTTGTGAATTGTGGAGTGTGATGTGTAGAGCTGTTCTGGGAGGTGGAATACAGGTAGGACCCCTAGTCAAGAAGCCTGCCTCACAGAGAGGGCGCCTTACTCCACATTAAATGTTCACAGTCCTTTGCTCACTGTCTAATTGAGAAGAATATTAGTACATCAGGCGCTCAATCCCAAGTAAATTTAAAAATGGGAAGTCTTGCCGGGCGTGGTGGCTCAAGCCTGTAATCCCAGCACTTTGGGAGGCCGAGACGGGCGGATCACGAGGTCAGGAGATCGAGACCATCCTGGCTAACACGGTGAAACCCCGTCTCTACTAAAAAATACAAAAAACTAGCCGGGCGAGTTGGCGGGCACCTGTAGTCCCAGCTACTCGGGAGGCTGAGGCAGGAGAATGGCGTGAACCCGGGAGGCGGAGCTTGCAGTAAGCTGAGATCCGGCCACTGCACTCCAGCCTGGGCGACAGAGCGAGACTCCGTCTCAAAAAAAAACAAAAAAAAAACAAAAAAAATGGGAAGTCTTACAACACTTTTGGAAGATACGTGGATGAGGCTTTTAGGTGACTTGTTAGTCTTTTTTTTTTTTCTTGAGACAGAGTCTCACTCTGTCACTCAGGCTGGAGTGCAGTGATGTGTTCTCGGCTCACTGCAACCTCCACTTCCCGGGTTCAAGTGATTCTCCTGCCCCAGCCTCCTGAATATGGGACTACAGGTGCACGCCACCACGCCCGGCTAATTTGTATTTTCAGTAGAGATGGGGTTTCACTATGTTGACCAGGCTGGCCTCAAACTCCTGACCTCAAGTGATCCACCTGCCTGGGCCTTCCAAAGTAAATCAGCTTTATGCATTTAACTTTAATCAGCAATTAACTTTAAATTGTGCCTGGCTGGATTTGTTAGTCTTAACTCCAAAACTTTATTTCAATTTTCCCAGAGGCACTATGGGCCCAGAGCCAGCATGGGCTAGAAAGTGAAACTTTGTAGCCACAGACAGAGAGAGTGGAGAATGTTTCTTTTTTATTAAAAGGAGAAGAAGGCCAGTAGTGGTGGCTCACCCCTGTAATCCTAGCACTTTGGGAGGCCAAGGCAGGTGGATCACTTGAGGTCAGGAGTTCAAGACTAGACTGGTCAACATGGTGAAACCCTGTCTCTACTAAAAATACAAAATTAGCTGGGCATGGTGGCGGGCACCTGCAATCCCAGCTACTCAGGAGGCTGAGGCAGGAGAATCGCTTGAACTCGGGAGGCAGAGGTTGCAGTGAGCCGAGATTATGCACATTGCACTTCAGTTTGGATGACACAGCAAGACTCCATCTCAAAAAATAAATAAACAAAAATAAATTAAGCTAAATTAAGGTTCATGTCTGTAATCCCAGCACTTTGGGAGGCCGAGGTGGGCGGATCACAACATCAAGAGATCGAGACCATCCTGGCCAATATGGTGAAACCCCATCTTTACTAAAAATACAAAAATTAGCTGGGTGTGGTGGTGCATGCCTGTAGCTCCAGCTACTTGGGAGGCTGAGGCAGGAGAATCGCTTGAACCCGGAAGGCAGAGGTTGTAGTGAGCCAAAATGGCACCACTGCATTCCAGCCTGGCAACAGAGCGAGCCTCCATCTCAAAAAATAAAATAAAAATTAATTAATGAAATTTTTTTTAAAAAATGAAAAGAAAAAGTCAAACAAAATCCCAAGTCCCATTTGTATGAACATTTATATGAAAATTTTATCCAACCACAAAAACACATTTTTGTGTTAAATACATTTTGTGATAAAGGAAACTGAATATGGACTAGTGCTCAGATGATATCAGAGAATCATTAATATTCTTAGGAGGGATAATAGAATTGTCATTATGAAGGAAAATGTTCTTCTTTTTAGGAGATACATGCTGAAGGGCTAAAGTGTTATGTCTACAGTTTATCTTCCACATATATTGAAAACTTACACACACAGAGAAAAAAGCAAATGTGGTAAATATTAGAAGTTGTTGAATTTAGATACTGGGTGTATGGGTAGTCATTGAGCTAGTAATTAAAGGTCTGTGAATCAGTTGGAATTGCTTCTGGCTACAAATAAAACTCAACTGACAAAGGTTTCAATTTTAAGAACCTTCAACCTTGGCTAAACAAGAATTGCATCAGTTGTCCATTTAGTGTTGGTGCAGCCACTCAGTGATGCCATTGAGACCCTATATTGATCTATCCATCTGTCTTGTCATTTTCAGCAGATTGGCTTCTGACACTGCCAATTCATGATTGCATGACAGCTGCCGCAGCTGTAGGCACTGTCACACTCACAGACAGGATGTGGGTGGGGAAGAGCAAAAGCAAACTCTCCTCTTGCACTTGCACCATTTATCAGAAAGCAGAGTCGTTCCCTGAAGGCCCCAGGAGACTTCTACTTATACCTCAGTGGCCAGAATGGTCCTATGCCAATCCTAGCTACAGGGGAGTCTAGGGAAGGAAATCACCATATGGAATTTATATCTACTGTGATTCATCCCCTTGGGTTACAGGTGCACTGTCACCCTGAACAAAAGTGGTGTTCTGTTAACAAAAAAAAAAAAAAAAAGGAGAAAATGGCAGCTGTTTGTCATTGGCTAAATAAATACACTTTTTCTCTGGAAGGGAAATTGTTCTGTTTCACTAGATAACAGAAATGATTTTTAAATGAAACTAAAACTCCTTCCACATGACATCAGATTGATGTTTAACAGAAAGATAAATGGTGCCCGAAAGGAGCTTTTAGGTTTCTTGTTTTTCTTTAGCTCAGTAAAAATAGAAAGTTTTTAGCCATCCGTGGAAGCTATTTTTTGCTTAACTTTTGATTTTGGTAATACATTTCAATATACAGTTTGCTTCCAACAATTGTTTTCATTGTGATAGACATTGTGAGGCAGAACCCAATATATATTTCTACTCATCATATTATTAGCTACCATTTGTTGAGTGTCCCTTATATGCAAGGCATTATAATAGGTGGTTACATCTTCTCTCATTTATGTAAGAGGATATGCCCAGCTGTTACAAAAAGCCCTAGATCAAGTCTGAGTCATCAGAGTTAATAAAGAAGAAGAAAACGGAAAGTTTTCAACAACCATTCTAATTTCTACTTCATTCCCAGCCTGTGTGAGGCCACTATAATAAGATACTCTTGACATCTGGGCTCTTAAAATGGAAACCCATTTATTGGTTAAAACAAAGAACAGTCACAACTAGAATTCCCTTCTGTTCCCTTCCCTATCCCTTGGCCCAAGGGTAGGGTTTCTTTTAGAAAGGAAGCAAGACTCATTATAGAGTCTTAGCTCAGTAATAGCCACCTAACCATCACTGGGGGCCACAGTCATGTGTCCTGGAAAGGCATAGAAGGCATGACCTATGCCCAGAAGGTCTCTGAGTGTGCAGAAGTCCCTCACCTTCAGGCCATTTGGTGATGATTTAGCATGTGGTGTGGATGACTGAGGTCCACCTTCTAACTCTGGTTGACTGCCAACAGATGCTGTGAAGTGCTGTGTTGTTTTCTGGAGTCTTAGCAAAGAGAAGTATAGGCTGACAGCACTCTTGGGCTACCCCATGGCTCTTGGTAATTTGTTGTCTCAGGTAAGCCTAGTTGAAGAGAAGCTCAACAGAGCCAAAGCTGGCAGAAAGGACCAAGAGGCTATAGACTGGTGGGTTGAGGTGAAGGTAGTGGGTACACCATTGGGAAACTAGATACTGGTTTTGGAAGGAAGAAACCATTCAGAAGGAGAAGGGCCAGAGGTATGTATGAACATCCAGGTCAGGAGATGAAAGTTAGATCAACGTCTGGCAAATTAGCAGAGAGTAGACATAGACAGAGAGCAGAGCAACACCTGGGTGCAATTTGTAGAGTTTCCTACTGCATTTCCTTCACTTAACAAAGATTTTGTTTAGTGTGTACTATGTGCCAGAAACTGTTCTAGGTACCAGGAATATAGTAGTGAACAAAACAGACAAAGATCCCTGCCTCTCATTCTCCTTGTAGTTATAACTTGTTTTTTCCACTTACATTCTAATGAGGAAAACAAATTATAAACAAGATCTACACATAAATTATAAGTAAATTATGTAGTATGTTAGTGGTAAATAGTAAGCAGAAACAGAAAGCAGCAAAAGGAGATAAAGGAGTGTAAAGATACTGTGCTTACAACACAGTAGCCACTAGCCTTGTGTGGCTGATGATATTTAAATTAAAGTTAAAAATTCTGCTTCCATGTGATACAAGCCACATTTCCAGTGCTCAAAAGCCTCATAGTGGCCATCCTATTGGACAGTGAAGATAAAGTTTCATCATGCAGAAAGTTCTGTTGGTCAGTGCTTTTATAAAGGGTGCAATATTTAGGTGGGGTGGGTAGTGAAGGTCCTACTGCAATATAACTTTTAAATAAAGACCCAATGGAGTTGATGGGGTTGATGGGCTGATGGGCTGACTCATGAGCCTGTCTAGAGGAAGAGTATTCCAGACAGAGGGAATGGCAAATGCAGAGGTTCAGGAGATGGGAGTGAAGTCCATGTGGCTGGAGCATAGTGGATGGGGTAGAGTAGTAAAAGAGGAGGTCAGAGAAGTGAATGGAGGGAACAGATCCTGAGGCCCTTGTGGGCCTTTGTAAGGACTTTGTATTCTACCCTAAGTGAGATGAGAACCATTAGAGGTTTTGTGCAGAGGAGTTTCATGATCTGACTTAGATTTTAATAGAACCCCTCTGGCTGCTATGATGAGGATAGATTTAAAGTGGGCCAAGGCAGAGGTAGGGGATAAGTGAGGGGATATTGCAATAACCCTGGAAAGAGGTGACGGTGTCTAGGCTGGTAGCAGTGGTGGTGGTGGTGAAAAGTAATCAGATTCAGGTTATTCTTTTGAAGGCTCAGGCAACATGATGCCTGTCTGGGGTGTAGGGTTTAAAAGAGAGAACAGACGAAGGTTTTCTGGTCTGAGCAATAGGAAGGATGGAGTTTTCACTCACTAAGATGGGGAAGACTGGGGGTGGAACCAGTTTGAATAGAATAAGATCAGGAGTTCCTTTTTGGACATGTTAAATGTGATATGCCTGCTCAGCATCCCATGGATGTTCAGCACGTGGTGGTTGCTGGACTTAGAAATTTGGGACTTGTCAGCCTTGTGGTATTTTAAATCATGAGGCTGGTGATATCCTTAAAGGAGTGGGTTTAAATAGAAAATAGAAGACGTGGTTGGGCTCATGCCTGTAATCCCAGCACTCCGGGAGGCCGAGGCAGGTGGATTGCTTGAGTCCAGGAGCTTGAGACCAACCTGGGCAACATGGTGAAACCCTGTCTCTACTAAAAATAAAAATAAAAATAAAAAAATAGCCAGACATGGCAGTGCGTGCCTGTAATCCCAGCTACTCAGGAGGTTGAGGTGGGAGAATCACCTGAGCCCGGGAGCTCAAGGCTGCAGTGAGCTGAGATTGCACCACTGTACCTCAGCCTCAGCAACCAGAGTGAGATGCTATCCAGAAAGGGAAGGGGAGGAGAGGGGAGAGGAGGGGGTCCAAGACCAGATAGGAGGTTGGTAAAGGAGGCAATAGAAGGAGCAGCCAGTGTTAGAAAAGCCAGGAGAAGGGGGTGCATGAAGCCTAGTGAGGCAGGGTTCACAAAGGAGGAAGGGAGCAAGGTGTCCCATGCAGACATGAGCACTCAGAACTGACAGCTGGATTGAACCCCGTGGTGGGTAATTGATGACCTTGTGAGGAGTAGATATGTTGAGAGATGGGGGTGAAAGTTGTTCACAGTGGGTTCAAGGGAGAATTGAAGCAAGAACAAATGATCCTTTCAAGATATAAAGGTGAGTAGAGAGCTGGTGTAGTAGCCAAGAGAAGAACAGCAAGACCAAGAGAAAGTTGTTGTTGCTGTTTTTGTTTTTTTTGTTTTTCAAATGATCCTTATTGAAATATTTTCCATTGTGCGTCTTAACTAGTTGGGCATTCCACAGCACCACCGTTGATGTCACCTATGATGTCATGAGGGTGGCGGCCATCAACATTGCAGCCCACAGACTCGAGAGTCCCCAGTATCTCTTTAATGATTCCAGAGAGTTCTCTGGCTAAAGATCAGTGCCACATGTGTCGAGCAATGTTGACGATCTCATCAAAAGTGACATTTCCACTGTGTTTAATATTTTTCTGTTTCTGTCTCTTGGCGGTTCCTTGAGGGCTTTGATGATCAGGGCAGAGGCAGAAGGCACCACCTCAATCTGGGCCTGTCTGTTCTGAATGGTCAGTTTCACTGTAATCCTCAGATCCTTTCAGTCACTGGTTGCTTTAGCAATGTTATCACCAACCTTTTTTGGAAACAGACCCAGGGGGGCTGATCTTGGGGGCCAACACAGACGTGGCACCCACTTCACCCCCGGTGCACCTCAGGTATATGACTTTGATCTCGTTGGGGTAAAACTTTGGCAGCATGGCAGAGGCGGCTAGATTCAGGATGACCGAAGAAAGTTGCACCTTGGCCTCCTCCCAGCTGAAAGCCGAAAGCCTTGTTGCTGTTTTTTGAAGAGATGCTTGGATTAATAACTTGTTTGTAAGACCTAGTAAAGAGAAAGTTTGAGGACACACGAGCAGAGGAGAAGAAAGACTGGAGGGAAGAGAGATATGGGGAGGAACTGGCATGTGCCAGGAGCCTGGAGACAGGAGGGGAGGCAGAGCCCAGGGCCTGGGTGCAGGCAGAGGAGCAGGTGTGGGGATGAGAACTCAAGGAAGTCCTCTCCCATAGTTTTTAGATCGTTAGTGATACAGGAAACACAGTCATCAGTGCAGAGTGAGTGTGGGAAAGTTTTTAGGAGAGAAGAGAGGTATTTTAGGGAAGTGGGAATGTCAATGGACAAGAGAAATGCTGTCCAATGGCAGCCCAGCCCAAAGACCAATTTGGTGCTGAGACTTTGAAGGGAGACTAGTCAGTGAGGGGAGATCTTCTCCTGGCCAGACCCTCTCCCAAGGCTGGGTGAGATGGAAGATCCTGACACATTCTAGAGAATTCCTGATGTGGCAGGCTAGCTCCCAAGAAGCTCTTTCCACCAGCGATGGGCCAGTGGCGTTGGCTTGAACAGACTGTGGTTCCAGCACTTTAATGCAGTTTCTGTCACTGGAGGATTTGTCCAGTGCTGGGATGTGGAGTGAGAGCAAAACCCTGATGCCTCAGGGATGGCTGAAGTGCTGAAGCACACAGGGTGCACCTGGGGAGAGGCCACAGTGTTGGTGACCTCTGCGGGTGTGAATGACCCCAGGCACTTGTTTCAGTGTTGGAGTGGGTGGCTAGGTAATGCTCCTGTGTCAGCGGTTGACGTGTCCAGTGTTGATGTCCTTCCTCAGTGCCATATGCCAACCTTCAGGTTCCAGAGGGCCTTTTGAGTGACCTGCCATGGTTTCTCCATGACTAGCTTCTGGGGTGATGGGGTGGCACCTCACCCTGTCTAAGTTGAAACTCATCACACTGGGTTGTATTTCATGGTCTATTGTCTGTTATCCCTGGGCTGTAAGTGTAAGAACCCTCTCCAACTTTCTTACCACTTTATCCCCAGTGCCTGGCAAAATACCTGAATACATGAATACATACAAGAGGGCAGGTAGGAAGGAAGGATGGGAGGAAGGAAGAGGGAAGGAAGGAAAAAAGAAGGGAAAGGAAAGAAAGAAAGGAAAGGAGGAGGGGAGGAAGGAAGGGACGAGGGGAGGAAGGAAGGAAGGAGCAGACATGGAATCCCTGCCACTATAGTAGGGCTATTCCAATGAGGATTGCAATCATGGATCTGAATCAGTGGTAGCCTCCATAGAGGATGTAGCGATGAGGTAGGGTAGAAGGTAGTGAGTGCCATAAAGAGGGCTTTCAACAGGGCTCTCTAAAACCAGGAAGACACATGTGAGATTGTAGGGCATAACCAGGAAGACTGGGATGCCAGTGCCTGGCCAGATGGGGGTCTGATCCACTCTCCTAAATGACTTCTCTTCTCTCCTGAAAACTTTGCCACACTCACTCTGCACTGATGACTGCGTTTCCTGTGGCACTAAAGATCTAAATCAGAACCCCATTTCTGACCCCCATTCTGATGGGCATCAGAAAGGTGAAAATAAGGAGTGATGGTCCGGATGGGCAAGAGGAAGCAGGAAAGGAGTCCTGGCGAGTAGCTGAGACAGGCCCTGGCCCCCAGCTCTGTGGGGAAGGTGCGGGGTGGGTGTGTTGAAAGGTTGGAGAGGAGGCCCCCTGCAGCTGGGAATCCACACAAGGCTGTATTAGTCCGTTTTCACACTGCTAATAAAGACATACCTGAGACTGGGAAGAAAAAGAGGTTTAATTGGACTTACTGTTCCACATGACTGGGGAGGCCTCAGAATCACGGTGGGAGGTGAAAGGCACGTCTTACATGGTGGCAGCAAGAGAAAAATGAGGAAGAAGCAAAAGCAGAAACCCCTAATAAACCCATGAGATCTTGTGAGACTTATTCACTACCATGAGAATAGCATGGGAAAGACTGGCCCCTCCATGATTCAATTACCTCCCCCTGGGTCCCTACCACAACACGTGGAAATTCTGGGAGATACAATTCGAGATTCGAATGGGGACACAGCCAAATCATATCAGGGCACAGCAGCTTTGGTGATCCACCGCTCCTTCCTGCTCCTCCCAGGTAAAGGGGAGTCTCTCTTCAGACTTGCTTCATCCCTTCCCTTTCTTATCCCTCTCCGACTTTTGCACCTTACACCCCAACCTCTGGATTTTGTCTGCAGTTATCCTTCCTTTTTTCAACAGGCCTCTGTACCCACTGTTCTCCCAATCTGGAGAGTTGTTTCCACCCCGATCCTCACTTGCTAGTTCAGTTCCTTCTTGGTCCTCAGATTTTGCCCTGGGGCAACTTCCTGCCATTTCTATATTCTTCCATTGCATTCTGGGCTACTTCCCTTATGGCACATATGTCGACAGAAATGCCTTATTTCTCTATTTCTAGACTTAAGGAAAGGGAAAGAGATGGATATTTCCCCAGCGGTCCCTCAGTGACAAATGAATGAAGACAACTTTGTCAAAAGAAAACAAAATCCCTGAGTATCCCCTAACTTTGTGCTTGTATTTTTATCCAGCACTGGTGTACTCTCTAAAAGCAAATTCATGCTAAACAGCATTTTAGTCTTTCTGGTTAGCTGGCAAAATTTGCTCCAAATAAATATGTATATATATTTATTATTTAACAATGCTTATGGTTTAAATACATGTGTTTTAGGAGCAACTTTGATCTACCTCATGAGTCCAAGTTTTTTAATTTTGTAAGTTGTGCCTTATGAATATGGGTAAGAGAGGAATCAAAATGAAATTAATGTTTTGTCTTTGGATGGTTAAGAGAACTGCAATATTAAGGACATTAGGATGTCTCAAAATATTAGATGCAAAAATATGTATTTTTTAAAAATATGTGTGAATTATCAAATATAGAACAAATAGAGGAAGATGGCTGGGTCTGGTGGCTCATTCCTGTAATCCCAGCACTTTGGGAGGCCAAGGTGGGCGGATCACTTGAGGTCAGGAGTTCAAGACCAGCCTGGCCAACATGGTGAAACCCCGTCTCTATTTTTTCTTTTTTTTTGTTTGAGATGGAGTCTCGCTCTGTTACCCAGGTTAGAGTGCAAGTGGCACTATCTCAGCTCACTGCAACCTCTGCCTCAAGCAATTTTCCTGCCTCAGCCTCCGGAATAGCTGGGACTATAGGTGCGTGCCAACAAAGCTGGCTAATGTTTTACATTTTTAGTAGAGACGGGTTTCACCGTATTAGCCAGGATGGCCTCGGTGTCCTGACCTCATGATCCGCCTGCCTCAGCCTCTCAAAGTGCTGGGACTACAGGTGTGAGCCAGCACACTTGGCCAACCCCATCTGTATTAAAAATACAAAAATTAGCTGGGCATGGTGGCACATGCCTGTAATCCCAGTTATTTAGGAATCTGAGGCAGGAGAATCATTTGAACCCAGGAGGTGGAGGTTGCAGCAAGCTGAGATCGTGCCATTGCCCTCCAGCCTGGGCAACAGAGTACTCCATCTTAAAAAAAAAAAAAAAAAAAAAAAAAGGCAGGCACATAAAAACATATGTGTTGGAATAAATGTAATAAATAATTATAAAGGCTGAGTGTGGTTGCTCACACTTGTAATCCCAACACTTTGGGAGGCTGAGGTGGGAGTATTGCTTGAGCCCAGGAGACCACCCTGGGCAACATAGTGAGACCCAATCTTTACAAATTAAAAAAAAAAAAAAACTAGCTAGGCATCATGGTGCGTGCCTGTAGTCCCGGCTACTTGGGAGGCTGAGGTGGGAGGATGTCTTGAGCCTGGGAAGTTGAGGCTGCAGTGAGCTATGATTGCACCGTTGCACTCAGCCTGGGAGACAGAGTGAGATCCAGTCTCAACATAATAATGATAATAATTTGTATATTATTTTATAAAATTTTTATTTTATTATTATTATTGTAGGAATACTTTGAAGCCTAAGATGGTGGCATCTTCCTTTAGAGATAATTTTAACTAGCTCCCACCAGATGCATAGTGGACACTAGTCATTTTGTAACACTTTAATCCATGTTCAAGGTTTGAGATTCCCTGCCCATTCGGATGAGGTAGAACTGGACTACAAGTCCACGTGAGCATCAGTTTACTTCAGGTTTACCCTTACTTACATTTAAGATGTAATTACATGGGATCTCAGCTTAAAATGGGAACTGGTTTATCTTAGTCCCCATCTTTGGTAGCATGGACTTCCATAGTCTGTCTTTCTGAGGACAACGAACCTGCTGTTGTATTTCACAGCTGTTGCTTCAGAATCAGCAGATGTCCTCAGGGCACTGTGGGCTTTGTTCTTGGAGGTCTCATGTTCTTCCAAGTGTTTGTCTGATATTTTTTCATTAGCTTGTTGACTCTTTGGAGCTTTTAAGATTTTAACATATATTCTCTCTAGCTTTTAAAATTTATAACTATATTGCATAAAAATAAAGTTATAGATGTACTGCATAAAAGTGTAATTTTACATTCTGTCTTGTAATCCTGCATATTACATGTCCCTGGGGATAAATGCATCTTTGTGGATTTTAACTTGGATCCATCTTTTAGGTCAATGATGAAAACATGCTTTGCCTGCACTACTACTTTGCAGGGAGACCAAATGTGGCACTTTGCCATGTCTATCTTCCTGATAGAATTATATGGACATAATCTGCTTTTATCAGCAGTGTTTGGCTTAGTGGTGGCTGGATATGTATTAATATTTGGGGTCTTAATTGGTGATTGGATTGAAAAGAAACCAAGAAATAAAGGTAATACTCTTACCTGTGACATATTTATGTGGTACATTATGACTTCACTGGCTTTTTTGGTTTATTTAGTGAAATAAAATTCATAAATTGCTATGAACTGAATAGCAAAAGAGCATAAGTTAAAAACTCTAGACAAAGTTATACAGCTTTGTGTCATCATTCTCTGATTCTACATGTAAGATGTTTTAGATTTTTGCTAAGTATAGGTTTTTAATATCAAATTCCTGAAAAATGCTTTCTTTTTAATATTTTGGCATTACTTATGCATAATATGCTTGTGTTGTTTTTATTAGAAGCAATTTATTTGTGTAAATGATTTTTTTTTTGGTACTGGGTGATCTGTCTAAACTGTTCATTAATATCTGGAGACTTATTTGTTTAAATGTAGATCTACTTTTAGCTTTTGGCCATACTGTCTCTTTAAGCTTCTTTGTCCAATAAGAATGTAGGCTATATAAATGTAGGCTTCTCTGAAGCCATACCATTGAAAAGACTAGCTGATTGAAAATCTGGTGTGCTGGTCTTTAGGCTAAATTGGTACCTTCGGTTACAAATTAAATCCAGAAGAATGTAATGTAGCACTAGAACATTTTAAGTTTCTTGACTTACCTAGAATCCAGCTTTTCATATATTTGAGAATCCGTCTCTCAACTATGTTTTCATTCACTTGCGAAGTCCAGCTTTTTTCTCTTTTTGTTGCAAAGGCTTTGTCTTTAGTGAGTTCAAGAGTCTGCTCTTTGCCTCTTAAGCCTGTGATCACCGATGGAAATGCTAACCCTGGTTGCACAGGGATTTGGTCAAATGCAACTACTCTGCATTTTTTTTATTCTATTTTATTTTTTTGAGACAGGGTCTCGATCTGTCGCCCAGGCTGGAGTGCAGTGGCACGATCTTGGCTCACTGCAACCTCTACTTTCCAGGTTCGAGTGATTCTTGTGCTTCAGCCTCACGAGTAGCTGGAATTACAGGTGTGTGCCACCGCGCCTGGCTAATTTTTGTATTTTTAGGAGAGACAGGGTTTCGCCATGTTGGCCAGGCTTGTCTGGAACTCCTGACCTCAAGTGATCGGCCCACCTTGGCCTCCCAAAGTGCTGGGATTACAGTTGTGAGCCACCGCACCCAGCCTGCTCTGCATTAAATGATGATATAGCTGTGAGCTGCCTGTTAAAACCGAGAGTAAAGATTGGGCTGGGTGTTTCCATTCACAGTTGCTTATGCCTCGCTCTTCACGCAGAACGCCTCCGTCACCACCTGTTGCGCTGTCCTGATGCTTGTGCTCCCCTTCAAGAGGCAGATGGAACAAATCTGGGATGGCTGGCTCACTGTGAGTGTCTCCCGTGTCCCTGTGTCACAGACACCCTGAATGTCCACCAGTTAATGTTTTCTTTGTGGCCCTGCTCACTGATTTTGGATCAGGCTAATCTTTCCTCAGTGTCCTCCTCTCCCCTAATTTGTGAGTCTGAGCTGAAATCCCACTGACATGAAGGCAATAGAACAGCAGAATCTGTGTCTGCAAGGTACAAATTAGCGTCGGCTCTGGCTCTGATGGGGTGGGAGGAAGAAAATGCTTAGCATTAACACAATAGCACTGGGCTCCAAACCTACATTGAATCTTTTTCTCTCTAAGGTCTTTGTGTTCATTTAGATGTTCCTTGAGCTGTCAGATAAATAACTGTATGCACTGCAGTGGGGTGGGAAAATCTATTCTCGGGTTCCAAACTTCCTTTCCCCTCCTTCAGTAGGTGGCCTACTGTGCACTGGTGACCACCCTAGTGGCCTTGGCAAACCTGGCTGGCATGGCACTGACCATCACCATTCAGAGGGACTGGATCGTGAGCTGACGGGTGACAACAGAGGCCGGCTGGTTGGTGAGTGGTACCACCCTGGGTACTGATCCTCTGATCAGCTGAGAAGTAGAGAGCTGACAAGGCAATCAGGGCTCTGAGAGAGGCTGACAACAGGCTTTAAGAACATGTTATTTGGAGTCAACGAGACCTGGGTTTGAGTTTGAATTCAGCTAAAACCAGCTGTGCCTCTTACTAGATGCATACTCCAGGGCAAGTTACGTGATTTTCCTCAACTGTAGAATGAGGGAAATAAAGTCACATACACACACACACACACACACAGAGCTCAGCTGTGGGAAGGATTCTAAGAGATACAGGATCTGGAAAGCACTTAACACTATATCTGCATGTAGGAGTCACCTAAGAAATGATTGGTACTGTATTATCTAAAGAATATATAGGCTGGGCGCGGTGGCTCACGCCTCTAATCCCAACGCTTTGGGAGGCCAAGATGGGCAGACCATGAGATCAGGAGATCAAGATCATCCTGGCCAACATGGTGAAACCCTGTCTCTACTAAAAATACAAAAATTAATGGGGCGTGGGCACGCACCTGTAGTCCCAGCCACGTGGGAGGCTGAGGCAAGAGAATTGCTTGAACTCAGGAGGTGGAGGTTGCAGTGAGCCAAGATCGCGCCACTGCACTCCAGCCTGGCCAACAGAGCAAGACTGTCTCAAAAAAAAAAAAAAAAGAAAAAGAAAAATAATATATAGACTGTATTTTTAGGAGAGAAGGCTCTCAAAATGTATCACAGAGGTACCTTGGCAATTTTAGGCCTAGAAAATAAGTAAATTAAAAGATTTATTGGCCAGGCTTGGTGGTTCATGGCTGTAATCCTGGAATTTTGGGAGGCCAAGGTGGGAGGATGGCTTGAGGCCAGGAGTTCAAGGCCAGCCTGGCAACATAGGGATACACTGTCTCTACAAAAGAAAAAAGAAGGCCGTGTGTGGTGGCTCACATCTGTAATCCGAGCACTTTGGGAGGCTGAGACAGGTGGATCATCTGAGGTCAGGAGTTTGAGAATAGCCTGACCACATGCAGAAACCCCATTTCTACTAAGAATACAAAATTAGCCAGGTGTGGTGGCACATGCCTGTTATCCCAGCTACTCGGGAGGCTGAGGTAGGAGAATTGCTTGAACCTGGGAGGTAGAGGTTGTGGTGAGCCAAGATCGCACCATTGCACATATATATATTTCTTAATTCGGGCCAGTGATAAGCTTCCACTTTCAAAAAAAAAAAAAAATCTTCAAGTGTAACTGTGAATTGTCATTGATAATAAAGGTAAAAAAATATATTTTTTTAATAATGGAGCTAAACGAAAGAATCTGGCATTTTTGCTTTTTCTCCCATTTGCAAAACTTGGATCATTCACATTGAGATATATACACATTGCCAACTTAAAGCTGAAGATCTCATCCTACTCTCTATTTGTGTGGGTGGTACTCTGCTAGAAAAGGTGTGTGATCATGGATGGCTAAGATAAAGGAAGCTATTAAAGAGGCGTCTATAGAAATCATGCCTTGCAAAGACTAGGAACCCTTTATAATCATGTTTTCTTTTAAACTACACTTATTTGGATGTACTCTGGCTTAAATAACAGCACCTAAAATAAAACAGCTATGTGGATAAAAGCCAAGTAACATGGTGTCCTCTGTCTCTGGGTGAAGAAAGTCTTCCTATTCTTTGTTAATTAAATTTAAAAAAAAAAGATAAAGCACAGAATTTATTACAATTAAAAAAATAATATTGTAAATATATCCTTCGATGATGATGGAATAGTGAAGCTAATAAGCTTCATAGTCACACTGCTTGGGTTGGATTCTCAGCTCAGCCATGTGCCCTCTCTGTGACTTTGAACAAGTAAAATCACCTCTCTGTGCCCCAGTTTCCTAACTTGTAAAAAGGAAACACTATTGACCTGTAAGAGTTGTTGCGAGGATTAAGATGAATAGATGTAGAAAGCTTAGAACTATTGCCTGGCACAGAGTAAGTGTTCAACTAATTCTGTCCTCTACCCTCCTCTTGTCACCTTGCTCCCCTGACAAACATGTTGGTTATAATAATGGCGTTAATACTACTATAGTTGTTAAGATAATGGGTTGTGCTGGGAAAGAGTGCTGAGATGGGAGTTAAAATAATTAGCTACAAGTAACACAGTCTCTCTGTTTCTCAGTTTATTTATCTGTTAATTGTCCAAGTTCCAATAGAATTGATCTTGAAGGTCTTTTCCTGGTTGCAAATCCTATGGCTAATCTATAGTTAAATCCAAAGGGATCTTTCTTGTTTTCACCATAATTACATGGCTAGCAAATCTAGTAAATGCATGATGTTAAATTCACCAGAAGGAAGGACTCACCCACTAAGTTGCAATGTTTCCTTCCTCTCACTTACAGGGATGAATGCAACAGTCCAGCAGAAGGACCAGATCATCAATATATTTGCTCCCCTGTCTGTGGGTCAAGTGATGACATATACATCTCATGTGATCAGTTGTTGTTTCATTCTTGGATGGAACTTTGTTTCACTTCTTGTAGTTTCTATTTCTGTCCAGGGTTTATCAGCTAGTTCACCGATTGGCTATAAAACCCCAGCAACACACAGAGGGGCACTTCCTAGAAAGGCAACAGGAGGCTGTGAACATTCAAGGTAATGCAAACTCAGAGGGAGTTCCTGTTCTTTTCCTCTCCTTTATGTCAGTGTTTTTTTTCCAGAACTCTTCTTTCCAGAACTCTTGAAAGTTCTGATCATAATCTGATCATAATCTCAACATTTTATCTGCAAATGTGCCTAGAAACAGTGACAAATGAGAGGGCTCCAGCTGTGCCATTGGTCATGCAGTTCATAGGGCTGATCTTATTGGTGGGGCAGGCAGGGCTGCCTTATACACAGGTTGTGCCCTGTCTGGGGACTCCATTCAGAGAGACTGACACCACCATGGGACTGTGCAGTATACAACGTGCACAACCTGTCCCACAGTCCTGGGGGCAATTACTCCTCCAATCTCACTTACGAACATCCTCCCCAAAGATACTAGAGAGGCAACTGTGTCAGAGTATGGGCTGCTCTTTGGTCAAGACAATATGATGAATTGGTCATTCCTGTTATCAACAGTATTTTTTTTTAAATCAGAAATTCCCAAACAGTATGGTGGGAATAAAAGAAAGGGGGCTTTGCCAGTAGATATGACCTCAATCTCCCAAAGAAAGAGCCAGCACTGCATACTGGCTGTGTTGCCCATCTGCCTGGTACAGCACAGTCCAGGAATTGCTTCTGCTCTCAGTTTCTTTTTATGTACTTCTTATAATTCATTCTCTTTTCTCTCAAGTTATTTTGCAGTTAAAGTCCACCAGATCTCATTACACAAATAAAATATATGTATTTGCAGAGACAGATAAACAGAGATACATATTTAGATGAGGGATGAATATATAGATATGTAAGCAGATAGATGAATAGATAGAGTAAGCTGTATTCTTCCCCTCTGCGGCTATTACCTGTGTGACCATGCAAAGTTAGTTTATTCACATTCTGTCTTACTATCTGTAAATTAAGGACCACAAAGGAAGTGATATCATACAGATGTTATGACAATTAAATAAGATAGTTTATGTAAAGCCCAATTTTACTCCCTGGCATATAGTAAAACTTAAGCCAATGTTAGCTATTTTTTTTTCATTGTTGTTGTCATTGTGATCTTTTTAAAAATTGTTCTGGCAATACATTCATTTCTGCAATTAAGAGCTTAATCCTTCCCACACTTCTTGGTCTAGAATGGATCTGGCCCACCTGCCCCTTTCTCCTTCCTCCACAGTTCTATTTGGTTCCTCTAGTCCTTTGCAGGATTTGTCTTAATTTGCACTAAATACCCCTCACAATGGTGTGTGTGTATATGTGTGTGTGTATATATATATTATACATATATATAATATACATATATATAATATACGTATATACATATATATATATGTTTTGAGACGGAGTTTCGCTCTGTCACCCAGGCTGTAGTACAGTGGCGTGATCTCGGCTCACTGCAACCTCCGCCTCCTGGGTTCAAGTGATTCTCCTGCCTCAGCCTCCCGAGTAGCTGGGATTACAGGCATGTGCCACCATGCCTGGTAACTTTTGTATTTTTAGTAGAGACGTGGTTTCACCGTGTTGGTCAGGCTGATCTCGAACTCCTAACCTTGTGATCCACCCGCCTCGGCCTCCCAAAGTGCTGGGATTACAGGCATGAGTCACCACACTCGGCGGTTATATATTTTTAATCTGCTTATAATTGTTGTTTATTCTATCTTGGAAGACTGAAAGGTATTTAGCTTTTTTCACATAAGTGTCTGTTTCTTCAGAAAAATAACTAAAGGAAATATCTATCACTATTTCCTGGAGCTCATGACTGAGTTCCAAGCATGTAGCATTTTGTCTTCTACAAAATGTGTCCTCCTCTTCCTCCTTCTTTCAGTGCCATCTTCCTGGCTTGACTGTGTGTTAGTTTGGGTTCTCTCAAGAGTAATCCCAGAGACAAAGATTTGGGGTGAAAATTAATCTATTAATATTTGGAAGGTGATTCCAGGAAGCATGGTGAGGGAATGGGAAGTGAGACAGAGAAGGGAGAAAAGCCAGTAAAAGGTGTGTTAATGTATAGGTTACTGCTGATGGCCACTGGGCTCAATCCTTTTGGTGACCTTTTGAGAAACCGTGTAGGATACACCTCAGAACTGTCCCACCAAGGCCCAAGGAAACTAGGATGTTTATCGACCAACTCTTGTCTGTTTTTGGTTGAGAGTTGTTCTCAGGGCAACTTACAGCTCACCCCTCATGTTCCTGTGGCTGGAGAGGGATCTTCAGGCAAAGAGACACAGGTGCTTAGGGTAGGAGGCCATCAGTGTACACAGGAATTGTCCAACAAAGAAGCAGATAACACTGGGGATGGGTTGAGGGGAGATCAACAGGCACTGACTTAAAGCTTGTTTGGATTTTATTTTGGGTGAAATGGACTGTTGGGTAATCAATGGTGGATTCATCTACAAGCCCAGGACTTTGGAAAAGCCAAAGGAACACAGGTTTAACCTTGAAGAACAGACCACAACCTCAGGTTTTCCTTTTCACCTTCTCTGCATGTGCCATGAGGGATGGGAAGCCTACTGCAGGCAGATGGTCTTCTTAGCTGGCTTGGGCTTAGTCTTCCTCTACATGACAGTTCTGGGGTCTGGCTGTATCATCACTGGCTATGCCTGCACCCAAGAGGTTGGAGACTCCCTGCTTAGCATCCTCATGGCCCTTTCAACTCTCTCTGGCCTGATGGGCACCATTCTCTTCACCCAACTTAGGGGGCACTATGGCTTAGTCACAACTGGAGTCATATCTAGCCAGTTCCATTTAGGTTGTCTAACGCTGTGCATGTTTTCTGTCTTTGCTCCTGGAAATCCTTTTGATCTGGCTGCTTTGTCACTTCCATTAAGCAAAAATCCTTCAAACCATGAGTTGTTGGTCCAGTGGATGGAAGAACGGTCCAGAGGAGTGGCTTGGTTCACGTTTCTTTCAAAGGGATAAACATGTGTCTGGTTCTCTTTTAGCAACTCATGGTAAGACTTGGGACACTCAGAGTCCTGCTGTTTGAAGGCCAGCAGGACCCTGAGCATTCTGAGTCTTCCATCTCCATTATCTTCCTCTTCTCAGCTGTGATCCTGGCAAGAATCGGTGAACAGCAGATCATATGTGGCAAGGGATTCTGCAGCTTGCGATGTTGCTAAGTGCAATCTTAGAAGCATTTGATGGCCTCACCACTGTACTATTGTGTCTTCATCATTCATTCATGCAGAGCCTGTTATGTGACCGGAACTGTGTTAGACAGTGGGGATACAAGAGTTATTTGATCACACAGAGTGTTAGCGCTATGGAGTTTACAGTCTGACCAATAAGTAAGTAGTTAACAACAGTCAACAACACAGAGTGACAGGAGCTTTGATAGGGAAGAGCAAAGCATTGGGGACACATGGGAGGGATACCAAATGTGGCCTTGTGGGTTAGGGAAGCCTTCCTAGAAAGAGGCACAATTAAGAAATCCCTAAAGAGCAAGCTAGGCAGGTGACGGGGCAGACTGTTCCAGGCAAGCCAGAAGCAGTGGTGCAAAGGTGAACACTGGGAGATGCGGGGAAGTGAAAATAGTTATTTCCTGGGTGTCAAGCATGTAAATGCTACAGATGATGTCTACATTAAAGAACTATATTGACCTGAGTCCTTTTTCTGCAGAACTGGGATAAGGAGAGAGGAAAGAGAGCAGCTTGCGGGGGGGAATGGCAAGTCTTTCCTTAGCTGCCTGGGGGAGGGTAGCGCAATTCTTCCCCAAGAACAGTGTGTCTAGCCTTGAGAGTCTACAAGGTACTTGGGTTAGGAGGCCATCAGTGTACACAGGAATTGTCCAACAAAGCAGATGAGACTGGGGATGGGTTGAGGGGAGATGGACAGGCACTGACTTAAAGCTTATCTGGATTTTAAACCTTGTACCTCCTAACCCTACCTTGCGTTAAAGCTTGTACCGCCTACCCCAAGTACCTGTCTTTGCTCCTGGTCTGCTCCAAATACTTGTTGTCTGAACTCTGCCATCAAGTATGTGTCGTTCATACTTGGCAGCAAGGACATATCTGGTTTTGCAAGTGTGTATATTAAAAACAAATATTTAAAAAATGTTGGTCATGTGATGCCTGCCAACTCCAAAAGTGACATGTTTGGGATCAATGGTGCTGGTGATAGAAACCACTTAATAGCACACTGGCCCTAGTGATTAGACCTGCAGATTCCCAACCTGTGAAGAGACTGGGCCATGCTGTTTGACATGGAATCCCCACAATCAGGTTTCTGCCAAGAAAACATCATTTCTTTGAGCCTTTTCCTTCCTCCTCAATTCAAAGTCACCACCTGCAAAGCCCCTCTCTGAGGCCACAGCTCAGAGCCAGGGATTCCTCACCCCCAGGCTAGAAACAGGGTGGGGAGAGTGGAAACTGTGGCAGTGAGTGGTGGAAGTTGTAGATCAAAAACCCCCTCATTCACCAGCCCTTCCCACACCTCTTCCATGCACCACATTCTCTACCCCAGGCACTGAGTTGAAGCAAGGTCCCTGCCCTCCTAGGACTCAGAGCTGCACCTTCTAATCTCTGAGGCCACAGTGGGGTGGGACCATGGGGTTGGGGAAGGTGTTCCTGACTTCTGCTGTGGCGACCCAGAACCCCTTGGTCTACAGAAGCTTTGAAATACTGGGAGAGAGGAAATAAGAATGTTGTAGCCTCAATTAATGAGGTTAGAAAACCATGAGCTAGCCTGGGAGTCTCCTTCCTTTGATGGAATATGCATGTATGAGAAAAAAACTGTGCTCCTAATTCCAAATGATTTAAAAACCTATTCTTTCATCTAGAGATTATCTAGCCTCTAAAATACTTTAAGTTGGGTACCTGATGGGTAGATTATCCTTTATTGGGGTATTTGACTTGCACTTCTAGTCTTTAATTGCACAAAACTGAAGAACAGATTAGCCATTTAAAATTTGTGCAATTCACATTATATTACATTAAAGTATTTAGTTCAAAACGAAAAAATAAAAGTCCACTAGCAACTCCCGTTTACTAGGATAATTTGGCTCTTACTGACACAAAGGAAATGATCACATTTGGAAAACACCAAAGCTCACTGCAGTGCCTGCGATCCGGAAAAACATTCAGTATAAGAGACACTTGGCGTTTTCTCTATTGCAGTAAGTAATCTTTCTTTTTGTATCCAGAATGAGGATTCCAGAGTCATAGAAATCTTTTAATTTTTTGTTTTATGGTTTTACTCCGCAAGATATTTGGATTAATTTTTTTTTTTTTTTTTTTTTTGAGATGGCTTCTTGCTGTGTTGCTCAGACTCTTCTCAAACTCCTGGGCTCAAGCAATCCTCCCACCTCAGCCTCCCTGGTGGCTGGGACTACAGGCATGTGCACAGTGCCCAGCAGAAACACAGTACACTCTCAACACTCATGAGGGATAAAGCTCAGGCCCCGGGGCCATACTGTCTGATGATGTTGGCAAGTTACCGAAACTCCAGGTCACTATTTCCTTTTCCATAAGACGGGGATAAGAATAATAATGGTAGTTACTTATCAGGGAAATCAGAGGATACACTGAAACAATTTCCATAGGTAACATGTTTAGCACAGAACTTTCTCAGAGGAAAGACTTGTCCTCATTGTCATCATATTTTTGTTACAATTTTGGTGGCTTTCACAAGTGTTGCTGTGTGAGGTCTGGGGTGCAGGGTGGGTAGTAATGAGAGGTGATAATGTGTTAACATCCCTCAGTCTCGCTGCCTCCTCGGCCTCGACATCCACTGTGGCGGCGCTTGAGGAGCCCTTCAACCCGCCACTGCACTGTGGGAGCACCTCTCTGGGCTGGCCTAGGCCGGAGCGGGCTCCCTCTGCTTGCCGGGAGGTGTGGAAGAAGAGGCGCGGAGGGCAACCGGGGCTGCGTGCAGCGCTCACAGTCTAGCGCCAGTTCTGGCGGGCGCGGGCTCAGCGGGCCCAGCACTCGGAGCAGCCAGCCGGCGCCGCCGGCCCAAGGCAGTGAGGGGCTTAGCACCCGGGCCAGCAGCTGCGGAGGTTGCGCCGGGTCTCCCAGCACTGCTGACCCCCATGCACCGCTCTCTCGCCGGGCCTCAGCCGCCTCCCCGCGGGGCAGGGTTCGGGACCTGCAGCCCGCCATGTCCCAGCCCTCCTCTCCGCCGTGAGCTCCCCCGCCGCCGAATGGGGACGCCGCTCCCTGCTCCGTGGCGCCCCAGCCATCGACTGCCCAAGGGCTAAGGAGTGCGGGCGCACAGCATGGGACTGGAGGGCAGCTCTGCCTGCAGCCCCGGTGTCGGATCCACTAGGTGAAGGCAGCTGGGCTCCTGAATCTATTGGGACTTGGAGAACCTTTATGTCTAGCTAAGGGATTGTAAATACACCAATCAGCACCCTGTGTCTAGCTCAAGGTTTGTAAATACACCAGGATAATGCCACTGCACCCTGACAGAGCGAGACTTTGTCCCCCCCCCCAAAAAAAAAAGCCAGGCATAGTGGTGGCACCTGTAAGTGTAGCTACTCGGGAGGCTGAGGCAGGAGAATGGTTTGAACCTGGGAGGTGGAGGTTGCAGTGAGCCAAGATCACGCCATTGCACTCCAGTCTGGGCGACAAGAGCAAAACTCCTTCTCAAAAAAAATAAAAAAGGCACCAGTGCTGTAAATGATGAATCATTTCATTTGTTAGCATGGCTAACACTATTGGGCCTGGTGGCTGTGATGATGGATCCTCTCCCTGGGAGAGGTGGCTTGAGGCCTACCTTGGTATTCAGTGTGTATCACCAAGCAGGGGGCTCATCTAGCTGCTTGCTCAGTAACTACTTATTTCCATTCTGATGGAAACTAAGTTACAGTACTTTGGCTACAGTAAGATTTGATGCATTGAGTCACTTTGCATTTTAAAATTGAACTGTAACTCTTTATGCCCTCAGTTTAGAAATAATTCTCAGTGCATCATTAACCCTGACTTCTTTGAGCGCTTCACATTATACCATGGCAGCATTTTACAAATACTTCCTAACTTTGTAAGCACTGCTTGCTAAGATCAAGTGGGAATTTTACAGGTGAACTCTGGGTCAGAGTCCAGAGTGAATCGAGGTCCTTTGCAGGCCAAGCCCCGAGAGACATGGAGGCCAGCCAGAGTGGTCAGGACAGCCGAGGAGGATGAAGGATGGGGGACCTGATCTAGACCTCCATATGGTAGCCCCAGCAGGGTGGCTGGAGCAGCCCGGGAGGACAAAGGGACTGTCTGGTACTCTGCAAAGGCAGACACTGGAGGACACAGCACATTATCTCCAAATTATTCTTCAGAGCTAAGTGCAGGGATCAGGACAGAGGCAACCAGGAGGCCTTGGCAGGGCCGGAGGTGGATCTCAGGGAGAATCTAGAAGCTCAGCTGGCTGAGAAACCAATCAGGCAGGCAGAAGCTGGGAGTGGGTCCCTTGGGAGCAGGCACGAGAGCCCCAGGGGAGATGTTGTCATGTGAGGACTTGGTCATTGCCACAGCTCACTTCTGTCCTATTTGATGCCTGCACAGTAGGTTTGGAGCCTGCCTCTGAAGTGTAATCAAATAGCACCTCTTCATGTGGTTGAAGGGGGTTGGGGGCATGGGGAAAAAAGGAGGCCAGTTTTTCCTCTGCTAAACCAGGAAAGGAAGAGGAAACATCTAGAATTGGAACCAGATTGGAAGCTCAATCTTTTCTCTTTGTCTTAAACGTGTCTTAAACATTTTTGTAATGAAGTGGGGGCATAAATAAATACCTCTAAATGAAGTTAGAGTGCATCTGAGATAATGGTGATGGTGATTCATAAAAGATAAATATAATGTCACAAATTATGACAGTTACTACCATGTACAGATGTCCAGGTACAGGGCTACACATTTTAATAATACTGTCATAGATTCTTCCAATGAGATCGCACCTGAAATATTCGTATTTCACAGATGAGGAAACAGCAACAAAAAGGCGCCCAAGGCAACAGAGCTAGTCAATGCCAGAGCCAGAATTGTCACCAATGTCTTCTGATTTCTATTCAGATTCATTCGTAGCCTACACTGCTGCCCTGCTGGCCTCTGGGCCTTTGCCCTCACTGTGACTCAGCTTCTTTGGGACAATGTTTCAGAAGTGGAGTGAGGGGCTGTGGATGGTGTGCAGTGCTCCCTGAACAATCTATGGACCTTGTATTAGTCTATTCTCACGCTAAGAAAGCCATACCTGTAATTTATAAAGAAAAGAGGTTTAGTAGACTCCCAGTTCTGTATGGCTGGGGAAGCCTCAGGAAACTTACAATCATGGTGGCAGGCACCTCTTCACAGGGCTGCAGAAGAGAGAATAAGTGCCAGCAGGGGAAATGCCAGACACTTATAAAACCATCAGGTCTCGTGAGAACTCACTATCATGAGAACAGCATGGGGGAAACTGCCCCCATGATCTAATCACCTCCCACAAGGTCCCCCCTCCAACACATGGGGATTACAATTCGGATTGTAATTCAAGATGAGATTCAGGTGGGGACACAGAACCAGATCGTATCAGACCACATCCACTTCATCCTCATCATGCTGGCCCCACAGCCCCAGCAGTTTGGCATGCTGGTCTCATCTCCAAACTGTTTGGAACCATAGGGCATGAGATGTACTTTTTTTATTTTTATGCAAGAAAGTATAAGATTAAAAATGTCCATGCAAATAAGACAATGAAAGGCATTTGGATGCCTTTAACCTAAGAAGTAGGCAGCACCTCTGGCTTCTCAGAGCTCAGGTAACACTGGCACCATCTCATACTGTTTTCAGTGATTTTCCTGTGTTGCCGCTGTGTGTCTACCTGGTGCTTTGCTACATTTGAGAGCAATTGTGTCATTGCCTTTTGCCAAAAGCATCAACTGCATTAAATGTATCTTGGGAGTGGTGGCGCTATCCAGAGTTTGAAAGGGGTCTGACTCCTGGCATACTCATTAGCCAAAGTCAGAGATTCCACCCCAGACATCTTGAAGGGGCTTGTTTTGCTTTTGCCAATATAACAACTCAATGTTTTCAGGTTCTTATTGTTCTTCAGGTTTTAAAATTAGTCAGTATTGGCTGGGTGCTATGCTCACGCCTGTAATCCTAACACTTTGGTAGACCCAGGTCGGAAATTCACTTTAGGCCAGGAGTTTGAGACAAGCCTGAACAACATAGCAAGAACCCATCTCTACAAATTTTTTAAAAATCAGTTGGGCATGTTGGCACGTGCCTGTAGTCTGAGCTACTCAGGAGGCTGAAGCAAAAGGATTGCCTGTGCTCAGAAGTTAAGGCTGCAGTGAGCTACGATGGTGCCACTGCACTCCAGCCTGGGGAACAGAGTGAGATCTTATCTCTGAAAAAATTAGATAAATAATTAAATAAATAAAATTAGTCAGAATATTCATTGGGTGTGGGATTTTGGTTCTTTTCCCAGTTTGTCCACCCTGAGGGGGACATATTTTTCCCCCGGCCCCAGTCACTATTAAGAACAACTGCTTTTTTTTTTGGTCTTTCCTAAAATGCAGTCTCTTTTCTCTTTATTTCTTCAGGTTTTTTTTTTTTTTTTTTTTGAGACGGCGTCTCGCTCTGTCGCCCAGGCTGGAGTGCAGTGGCCGGATCTTCTCAGCTCACTGCAAGCTCCGCCTCCCGGGTTTACGCCATTCTCCTGCCTCAGCCTCCCGAGTAGCTGGGACTATGGGCGCCCGCCACCTCACCCGGCTAGTTTTTTTTTTGTATTTTTTAGTAGAAACGGGGTTTCACCGTGTTAGCCAGGATGGTCTCGATCTCCTGACCTCGTGATCCACCCGTCTCGGCCTCCCAAAGTGCTGGGATTACAGGCTTGAGCCACCGCGCCCGGCCTATTTCTTCAGTTTTAACTAATTTTATTCCTTTTCAGTTGCTTTCAGTGAATTTTAGCTGAGTCACCACAGATCATACTGATTTTTAAAATATGTTTTGTGACTGATTATAACATAGTATGCTCTTTTGAACCTATTGCCTTACCACTGTTTATTTCATTTCTTTTTCTTTCTCTCTCTCTTTTTTTTTTTTTAATTATACTTTAAGTTCTAGGGTACATGCAAACAACGTGCAAGTTTCTTACATATGTATACTTGTGCCATGTTGGTGTGCTGCACCCATCAACTCGTCAGCACCCATCAACTCATCATTTACATCAGGTATAACTCCCAATGCCATCCCTCCCCCTCCCCCCTCCCCATAATAGGCCCTGGTGTATGATGTTCCCCTTCCAGAGTCCAAGTAATCTCATAGAAGAACAACTACTTAAGAGAAATGTGAAAACTAAGGGAATAATTCAATTACTGTTAAACACAAAAAGACAAAATGTCATTGTTAGTAGCAAGGAAACTACAAAAGGAGAATTTACACAGACCTGTTTTTTAGATCACAAAGTGAAGACAGGAAAAGGAGAATTTTATGGAACATTTTGCTTAACATAAGGTAATCTTTAAAAAGAGTGCTTTATATAAGGTAATATTTATGGTGCCACTTCCCACAGTCTCTCCCCTTCCATTAAGAAAAAATAAAAATAATAAAACCAAAACCCTGAAAGACACTTTAGTACACACACAACTAGATCAGGGATCAAGAAACTAGAACTATCCTTCATATGGTTTTTCATTAAGGAAGTTGCATTTTGACGAAATGTAGCATACCGAATCCTTTTGCTCTTCATTTTTTTCTTACCTAAAAAAATTTGGGGTCAAGCATGGTGGTTCATACCTGGAATCCCAGCAGTTCGGGAGGCCGAGATGGGTGGATCACTTGAGGTCAGGAGTTTGAGACCAGCCTGACCAACATGGTGAAACCCCGTCTCTACTAAAAGTACAAAAATTAGCCAGACATGGTGGTGCACATCTGTAATCCCAGCTATCGGAAGCCAGAAAAATTGCTTGGACCCAGGAGGTGGAGGTTGGAGTGAGCTGAGACCCACACTCCACTCCAGCCTGGGTGACAGAGCAAGACTCTATCTCAAAAAAAAAAAAATAAAAAAATAAAAAAAAAATTTACATTTATTTAGAGATGGGGTCTTGCCATGTTGCCCAGGTTGGTCTGAAACTCCTGAGTTCAAGCAATCTGCCCGCTTTGGCCTCCCAAAGTGCTGGGTGGGAGCCACTGTGTGAACCACTGCACCTGGCCTGCTCTTGATTATTTTAATGAACACACAGATGCTTGCAGAGTGGGCATAGCAGAGTGTTTGCTAAATACGCTCTGAAGTCTTTCATTTAAAATCTCCAGAAGTCCTAGCAGCTTGAGTGTAGCATTTATGTCAAATCTAAGTAGTGCTGACTACCACTGCACTTTCTGCCCTTCAAAAAATAGCTGCTTACCTGTAACTTTTGCATTTTCAAGTGCTAATTTTATTCTTTTCCCTGAAGGTCATATATGGTAAAACAGCAATACCTTTGTATCTACTGGATGGTGAATCAACTGTTTTAGATCAGTACTGTCCAACAGAAATATAATTATAATACACATCAGGTATCATTTAAACATGTATTTCATTTAACTCAATATATTCAAAACATTTAATTTGTAATTAATGTAAAATTGAGATAGTTTACACTCCTGATGTTTTTCACCCTTCAGCACATGTCAACTTGGTCTAGCCACATTTTGGGTGCTCAGTAGCACATGTGAATTGTGGCTACCCCATTGGACTGCAGTTTTAGATTCTGATTCCCATAGTTGCATGTATTTCTCACTGAGAGGCCTATAAATTATACAGTGTGCTCTATTCTGCCTTAAAGAGTGGCAGTAACAGGGCAGGGCACTTGTCCAGCTGCAAAAATCAATGGTATGAGACTCCATTCCATCAGCTACAACATTCAGCTCTGTTCCCGGAAACATACATCACACTGATTTGACCGGATTTTGTCTTTGTCTTTGAAACAGATTGGTGTGGAGCTGTCCTGGAGATGCAGATATCAACAGAGGATGATTCCGAGACAACTGGCCCCTTGCAGTGCAGATAAACTCCATTAGGGGGTCTTCTAGTCATGGTGGCATAATCCTGGATTGTGATTAATGACAATTTTATAACAAAATATTGCCATCAGAACTTTCCAGTTTATGAATACAAGGTAAATTTTGGAAAGACAATCTTTTCTACTACAAAATAAAAGTAAGCCTTTCAAACACATCTCTGGCTATCTGTTCACAGAATCTGATCTGTGAACTCACCTCCCTGCTCCAGAGGCAGTCTCCACTTTCGGTAGATCCCCATTTAGTTATGCAGACATGTTCTGTGTTCCATTCCTTCCTTCAGAGTGCAGTATTTGAGATCATGAAGGAAAGAAAGCCGCCTCCTCGGCTTTAAGGAGCTTGGAATGCACATAACCCCTCCCCTCCTCCCTTAGAAAATAATGGCAATTGCCTGATTACTAACTTGCCAGTTCTGGCTCTTTGCTCTTAGGAAGCTCAGAGTCAACTTGGCTGCAGCCTACAGCATGAGATCTAACAGCTTAGTTTTTTATTCTTGCCCTCTACTTGCTGAGCTTTTATCTGCTTCTAATTATTGTTGCTTGATATTTGTTATAAACCACCCTAAATTATTTTGGGAATGTTGTGAGGGGGGCGCTAGATTTTTCAGCTTGCCTTAATAATTTAATCTTTCAGATATTGACCCAGACACAAAATGAAATGATTCCTTACAACAGCAGAAGTCAACCAAGGAACATTCTATTAAAACTGGCTCTGACTTACATACTGAAATGAGTCACACTGTGAAAGCTCCAGAAAGGTAAGAACTGTCTGTATCATGGGACTTGACACAACAAAACAGCAAATATTTGCCAAATTACACAATTAAATATCTAAGGCTTAAGGGCCTTCAAAAAGACACATATTTTAGTCTGGAATATTCACTTGAACTACAAAGATTTGGCTACTTTAAGGAAACAATCTATTTGTATTCAAGTGCTTAGGAACACCAGAGACAAAATGGGATATGGCCATTTTCGAAATCAAATTGTGACTCAATCTACATGAACTGACATGTCAATGCCACAATTGTTACACTGGGTTTTACATCACTATCCGGGGAGGTTTGGTGACCAGTTCTTAAATAAGACTTTCTATTTTCAGTGAAATAACCATTAGCATAAACATTATGTTTCCAATCACAATTTCTTTTATAGTCATAATTAAAGATTCACATGCCCAAGTTCCTCACTTGGAAGCCCTCTTTGAAAACATTTCATTCAACTCCAGGTTTGCTTCTCTTCATGGCACTTGAGCACAAAAGAATGGTAGTTCAATAGTCCATTCCTGCTTTTAGCTCTGCTAAACACGTAGACATGCAATGTACTAAGGCAGGCACTACAGAACTGTGGTACGACTGCAACCACTCATCCCCTTTTCCTGGGTGATGCTATGTTTAACCGAGGTTCTATATTGGACAACTCTACATTGCTAGGGTATAGGGTAAGGGGATTTGGTAGTGGGGGAGTGGCAGGGAAGGTATCAAACCTAGAATCATAAGGGACGTCTGAAGAACTTTGCTCATATGGGCAAGATGGCACAACTCTGTTCATGTCAGAAAATGCTCTTGGTCACCAGGGCAGGGTTCAACAGGCCCTGTGGTTAGACCTACCAAATAGAGAAAAGAACAATGACTCACAAGCTATACTTGAATCTATCCCTTTTAAGAAGCACCCTTGATTACTCCAAGGGAATGAGGACAAGGAATGCAGACTGGCTCTTTTTAGCCAGCTTTTCAGTCAACCATGTGGCTTATGCAGCATCAAACCGTTTCAACCCAAGACCAATACTCAGCCTCCTTTCATTTCTCAAATTTCTTGGTTAGCCAGTATTTGCTAAGGACATCTTAAGCTTTCTTGAAATGGAAAAGTCAATATGGAAAGCAATGCTGCAGGGAAGCCACAGTAGTATTTGGAGTGGCACATGGCAACAGATTTTCCATATCCCACTTTCTGCTATCTCATGCCCACTACAATGGACACATCACAGGTGAGATTTAAAATGCTGCTGTGAAGTGGATACATCAGTGTTGTTGCTATCCAGAAGGGAAACTTGCAGCACTGATGAGCGTGCCAATACACAACTGCCGTCTGGTCCTGCTTCTCAGGTATTGTGTGCATGAGTCACTTCTGTGACTTATGTCCCAAGAGTGATTTCGATGTATTTTTGCTCTTCCAACTTGGCAGTTCATGTAAATAGTGACCCCAAACCATCTTGCCATAGATTTCACCGGAAACACCATTGAAATGCCAAGGAGGGCTAAAGTCATGTTTATTGAAGTATGATTTTACATTCAGTAAAATTCATCCTGTTAAGATTCAACAAATGCGTAGTCATACCATTATCAAGATGCAGAACTGCAGAATCACTCTAACAATTCCCTCCTGCCCTTTTGTAATCAACCCCTTTTTGATCCCAAAACTCATTGACCTGTTTTTCTGTCGAAAGTATCAAATTTCATCACTAAAATGATCTACAGTACTATAGAAAAATGTGTAAACACATAAAATACACAAACCAATTTTTAAAAAAGTGAGATACTTTAAAATTTCTTTAGCATACCAACAAAAAATGAAGGTAGCATTGCATTTTACTACAGATGTGCAGACATTCAAAGTCCACCACTGTCGTATATATGGCTCAACAGTAATATTTAAGAATATACTGGGTGGGCATGGTGGCTCACCCCCATAATTCCAGCACTTTGGGAGGCTGAGGCAGGCAGATTGCCTGAGGTCAAGAGTTCGAGACCAGCTTGGCCAACATGGCCATCTGCACAAAAATTAGCCTGTAATCCCAGCTACCTGGGAGGCTGAGGTGGGAGAATTGTCTGAACCCAGGAGGTGGAGGTTGCGGTGAGCTGAGATTGTGCCACTGCACTCCAGACTGGGCAACAGCGGGACTCCACCTCAAACAAAAATGTGTAAAAATACAAAATTAGCTGGGTGTGGTGACATACGCCTGTAATCCCAGCTACTCCGGTGGCTAAGGCAGGAGAATCGCTTGAATCTGGGAAGCGGGGGTGGGGTGCAGTAAGCCAAGATTGCACCATTGCACTCCAGCCTGGGCAACAAGAGTGAAATTGTGTTTAAAATCTTTACAGTTAAGTCATATCATTGTAGAGTATGTGAACCATGATTAAGCATGATGAAGGTATTGCTATTTGTTTTATTAACACTGTCAAATTACAAACCACAGCTGTTTCATAGAAAAACTACTTTAAATAATAGAATTGTCTTTGCAGGGGCCGAGGTGGGCGGATCACGAGGTCAGGAGACTGAGACCATCCTGGCTAACAAGGTGAAACCCAGTCTCTACTAAAAATACCAAAAAAGTAGCCGGGCATGGTTGCGGACGCCTGTAGTCCCAGCTACTTGGGAGGCTGAGGCAGAAGAATGGTGTGAACCCGGGAGGTGGAGCTTGCAGTGAGCCAGGTCGCACCACTGCACTCCAGCCTGGGTGTCAAAGCGAGACTCCGTCTCAAAAAAAAAAAAAAAAAAAAAGAATTGAATTGCATAGAAATTTTCTACAGGATCCACTCAGCGATAAGGCAGTTTTGTGCCTCCAAACTGTCAAATAATATTCCTATAGATTGGGGCCATCTCAAAATTCACCCTTGCTACCACTATGAAAGGGACGAAAAAAAAAGCAACCTGTGTTCTGTGGATACTAAAGGTGACATATTCAAATATGTATCATCTACTTGAAAAGCTTCACTGATTCTTTCAAGTGCCAGACCTGTAAAAGAAGTATCACAGTAGGTATTACTAAATAGCAAAATACAGTACTGTCTAGACTATGTTTACAAAAACTACAGGTAAATAAATAAAATCCCCCAATATCTTACACATTGTTGCTTTAGTAATGTTGTGACATCTAAATTTATGTTTTTACTCAAACTCCTGTTTTTCTCTTGGCTTAGTAGTAGTATCCATTTACCAAGAGCTTTTTCCCCTTTTTACCAAAAGCATGATTTTAAAAGGGGGGGGGTGGTATGATTCCATTTAATAAATTCCTGCATACCAAGTTGGCCTCAGGTAAATCCTTTAATCCATCACAGCAGAAGCATATGAAATCAGATTAGAGTTCTCATCCTTGGCCAGGATTTCAATTCAACTATTAATAACTTAAACCAAATTCTTTCCACTTGGCCCATACCTTAAGTTCATCAGCATCTTGAAACTCCACCAAGCCTGGTTAAAAAAAGTGAAAGACAATGTTAAGAATATCATGCAATTTTGTTTTTTAAGGAGCGGTCTTTATCATGGCTATCCACTAGCTACCTTTAATGAGTAAATAAATTGCTATCTCTGTATATAATTCCTGTACAAAGCTACAACCTCCAAATTTCCTGATACTTGGAGTCTTCTGTAGTTTCCAGCTAGGAGGAAAATGGTCAGGAGTCACTATCTTCCCATTGATGAGCATTGAATGCTATCCATGTTTGAAAAGAAACACTATCCCAACAATATTTGTCTAGGAAGAACTGAAACCTTCCAGATTTAAAAATCAAAGGAAGCACTACTAAACTCGCTTACCCTGAGGCTGACTTCAGGGGGCTGAGAAGTTTCTAGTCCTGGGCACTTGCTCAGTTTTCACAATCCTTAGACGCTAGCTCACACTGCTTCCTTGACATCTCTCTCACAGTTTAAACTGAATAGTTAAAAAATTGGCGGGCCGGGTGCACTGGCTCATGCCTGTATCCCAGGACTTTGAGAGGCCGAGATGGGCGGATCACCAGTTTAGGAGTTCGAGACCAGCCTGGCCAACATGGTGAAACCCGGTCTCTACTAAAAAAAAAAAAAAAAAAAAAAAAAACGGTTGGGCGTGGTAGTGGACTCCTGTAATCCCAGCCACTGAGGAGGCCAAGGTTGCAGTGAGACGAGATTGCACCATTGCACACCAGCCTGGGTGACAGAGCGAGACTCTGACTCAAAAAAATAAAAATAAAATGGGCTCAGTAAGAATCTCAACACCTAAAGCAATTGTAAAACAAAGCCTTAGCACTGCTATCTTCCTGTGCTGTCTGTAGGGCTCTTCGCCAGAGCTGGAGGTATTCCAGGGAGGGAAAATTGTCCATACTCTGGGTCTATCTGGAAAAAAGGTACCTAGAACCTAGGCTGCAAATGTACAAGCTTTCCTCATTAAAGCATGGTAAAATGGATCCCATTTGGTTTCATCAAAAAGGCAGCAAATCTTTCACAACTGAGGAAAACACGTGAACCATGAGCTTCACATTTCAACAGAACTGTGGTACCTGTGATAGCCACAAAGATTCATATGTTGACTCAAATGTAACTTTAGATCTTTATCAATTTTACTAAATTCGCAAAGTACCCTTTTATATGGCAATTTGTACCAGTAATGAACAATTAGTATGCTCACCGATGCTCAAGAGAGCCGCTCCAAAAACTTACATTGTCCCCCAGACAAACGTTGTCTAGGGGCAGCCTTGCGTATTTCTACACCTCAGTAGACATAAGTTCAACACCTTGTCCTGGTCCGAGTCAGAGCCCAGTAGTTCAGACTTTTCCCAGGACAGAAAACCAAGAAGGGCCTCCTCACACCCTGATTAAACGCTGGAAGCGGACCCTGTGCTGTAACAACGCTCGGGCCACTCCTGAAAAAGTGGATCTTGGGGAGGAAACGGCAGGCTCTCTTCTGAGGGCTCACAGCATTCTACTGTAAACTCGCTGCAGGCGTCGGCTCCAGGAAGACTCGTCCGTTCATGCCTTTAAATTACCCGACTGCGGGCCAGTGGCAACTGAACGGCACTGGTGGCAGAGGGGGGTGGCTGCGCGAGTGAAGTGGCCTCCGTGTGTTTGCTAACCCCGCTATTATACTGCCCCGCTTGGAAACTTAAAGCACTTCAGACATCAGATGTCACTCACTTCCTAAATAGGCTTACGTCCGCGCGGCCACAGCCACTGGGCAGGCGGAAGCCCCGAGTGCGCCAAAAACCCAGAGACCGTCCGGGGCTCGGCGCCTCCGCCTGCGGTCGTAATTTGATCCTCAAAATGCAATCATTTAATTGAAAAAGGACTAAAAGCTGCCTGTAGGCCGGACCCGTGGACTGCAGGGACTCAGGCACTGCAGGCGACCGGCGCCTGGCAGCTTCTGCTGAGTGGGGGTGGGATCCTCGAGGAAAGGGGGCGGCCCCTTCAAGCGCACAAGGACACGGGCCGTCCTAACCCGGGACGCAGGGCCCAGGCGCCACGAGGACGCCCCCACCCCCGAGGGGCCCTAACGGAGGTTTCCCCGCGGCGCCGAGCCGAGGCCGAGGCGGGCACCGGGGCAGCGAGGGGTATGCACATTAAATACATTTATATGCGCGCCTAGGAAGGGCACGGTGTAGCCCCGGAGCCACGTGGCCGGTTCCCGAGTCCAGAAGGTCGGAACCCACTTACCCAGTCACGCGTCGCGGCCGAAAAGGGAGAGCACCCCGGAGATCAAGTTTAAAAGGGGCCTGGGCGGGGCGGCACCAACCAAAAAGTTGCCGGAAGGCCCCTCCCGGCCCAGCACGCGCCCCGCCCGCGGCGCCCGGAGGCCCTCGCGCGCCCCCTGCCGGCGGCCCGGGGCTTCCCCGCCTTGGGTCCCCCCACCCTACACGGCCCCGGCTCCCACTTTGCCCCGACCTCCGAGTCTGAGGAATCTGCCCCAAACTGTCGCTGGCTGTGATGTCTCTTTACCTCGTTGAAGGTCAGAGGAAGCTCCTGCCACTCAAATAATGTTCGGTGTCTCTGGTACCCCCTCCCCTCCCGTGCCTGGTGTTTCTTAAAGTCTTCAGCCACGCCCCTGGGTGCTTATTTCAAGACTCGTCTAATTATGTAGCAGAAGACTGGCTCCCGTTAAAAGATCTGGACATTAGCGGAGGTCGGGGGTGCAAACTCATTGAAGAGGGGTTGAAGCACGGGGAGGACTCCTGGTGCCTGGAGTGCTGCATGCTTAGAATGATATCCACGGCCTGCAAATGTCTTGCCCCCAAAGCACGTCTGTGTCATTGGACTGTGAGGAGAAAGGGGAGAAGGTATTTTGACTGCAGTAAAATAAACAGGTCTATTGGCTGGATGCCTAAGCCACACTACATACAGAACATGAGTGTTGTGGACTGAATTGTGTCCCCACTCCCAAAGACATATTGAAGACCTAACCTCCAGCACCTGTGAATGCGACCTAACGTGGGAACTGCGTCTTTAGAGATGTAGTCAAGAAGAGGTCACTGGGGTGGACCCTCCTAATTCAGCATGAGTGATATCCTTATCACACAGACAGAAGCACACGAATATGTGGCGAGACAGGGGCAGATCAGAGTGATGCAGCTGTAAGCCCGGGAATGCGGTGGATTGCCGGCCACCACCAGAGAGAAGCTAGGAAGAGACAAGGAAGAACCCTCCCCTGCAGATTTCAGAGGGAGCTTGGTGTTTGCTTCTGCTGACACTTTGATTTTGGACTTCCAGCCACCAGAAATGTGAGATAAAACGTTTCTGTTGTTTCAAGTCACCGAGTGCTTTGTTAAGGCATCCCTAGGGAATTAATACAATGACTGTGGGGACTTTCCCTCTGCCGTTCTGTGTAAAATCTGGCCATAAATACATTATTTGACTTCCCTTATTTGACTGTAGGTCATAAGACCCCCATTCCAGAGGGAGTCCTGTCCCATACCCAGAAGGAAAGAGTGCATGCTCAGAGAGGCCAAGAAGAATCTAGACAGACAGGCCTTGCTGGGTTTTCTCCCTCTGTCTATTAGTCTTAGATCATACCCTTTTTGTTCAATCACATTTCTACATCACTGCCCATACTTTGTTGAACCTAGGCATAAAAATGGACAATTTCTCCTGTATCTTTGGGTCTTTATTTGAAGGCTCCCGGGTATGCACATTAAATACATTTATATGCTTTTTCTCCAATTAATCTGCCTTTTGCAAGTTGATTTTTTAGTGAACCTTAAGAGGGCAAAGGGAAAACTTTCCATGTTGGCTCCTACAGATTGCTCAGTGCAGCAAATACTTGTTGAGTACCTATTCTATGCCAGGTACTGTGATTGGTGTTGGAGGGTGTGAAGTTCAATGAGAAATTGCCCCTGCCCTAGATCAAGGAATATAAAATGAGATTCACCCACCGATAGAAGCCCATGAAGAGTGCCAAGGGCACAGCATAAAGCCACAAAGCCCAGCCTGCTAAGGCCACAGGAAAGGCTTCCAGAAGGAAGAGGTACCTAATAGTACAATGAGTGTAGCATGACCAGCAGGAAACTCATATACTGTATGAAATTTAGGAGAGCAAAGAAGCAAAGAGGCCAAGAAAGTTGCAGAAAAATCACAGGATAATAGAGTGCAGGGGACTTTAATAGGTCATCTAGGACTTTTCTCTGGTAGGTGGAGCTGGTCTTAGGGTGTTGTCATGCAGAGTTGTCATGATGATGCAATGCAGGCTCCATGACAACTCTGTTTCCTTCTCTACTGAATCCCCTGAATTCAGTGTAAATGCCTAGAATATATTTAGATAAGGGGGAAAAAACTCCTTATCTAAATATCCTTATCAGAGAAAGAGATTATTCTCCCAAAGTAGTTCAATATTCATACCATAAAACTCTTCAAGGCTGATAATGGGACAGTAGTGGGGTTTTATCCCAAGCTGTGGCTTCCTTGGGTCACCTTGAGTGTGAATTTATTCCTGTATTCCCAGTACCTGGCCTAGGGCTTTGCACATTTTAAATGCTTGATAAAACCTACTGAATTTCCTTTTTTTTGCTGTCCATTTGACTTGTCTTTCACATATGTGGTGAACTACAGACATCTCTGACTTACAATGGTTTGATTTATGGTTTTTTGTTTTTGTTTTTGTTTTTTTTTACTTTGTGATGGTGCAAAAGCAATATGTAGCTCAGTAGAAAGTGTGCTTCAAGTATCCATACAACCATTCTGTTTTTCACTTTCAGTACAGTGTTCAATAAATTACATGAGATATTCAAAACTTCATTCTAAAATAGGATTTGTGTTCAATTGTTTTGTCTAACAGCAGTGTAATGTAGGTGTCCTGAGCACATGTGAAGTAGACTAGGCTAATGGGATAATAGTAGACTGGGATGTTTGGTAGGTAGGTGTATTAAATGCACTTTGAACTTACCATATTTTAAACTCACAGTGGGGTTATCAGAATGTAGGTCCATTATAAGCTGAGGAGCATCTGTGCTTGGAGAGTAGGAATCCCAGGGCATTGGGAAGCGTTGTGCACTTCCCTGGCTTGTTTTGCTGCTGTTGGTGGGGAGTCTTTTCCCCCAGTCCCATGCTTTTCTGTAGAGGAGCTTCTCCCAGACAATGGCCTGGGCCTTTTACTTATTCTTTCCTCATTCCTTTCCAGAGAAGGAAGGAATTTCAGTACAATTCTGTGCTAATGTGAATGCTGAAATCATGCAAACTGTCCTGTTGGCTTCCATCCTCTGCCTGTCCCCTGTTTTCAATGTGAACAGGTGCAGACTATTATTTTCTCTGATGGGACTAGGGGAAATGGGTGGGGTGAACTATGCCCTGCCATTTTTGTGCTTTTTCGATGGTCAAAGTGGAATTAAAAATAGTGTCTCTCCCAGCACTTTGGGAGGCCGAGGCGGGTGGATTACCTGAGGTTGGGAGTTTGAGACCAGCCTGACCAACATGGAGAAACCCCATCTCTACTAAAAATATAAAATTAGCTGGGTGTGGTGACCTATGCCTGTAGTCCCAGCTACTCGGGAGGCTGAGGCAGGATAATCACTTGAACCCGGGAAGCGGAGGTTGTGGTGAGCCGAGATCGCACCATTGCACTCCAGCCTGGGCTACAAAAGTGAAACTCCGTCTCAAAAAAAAAAAAAAAAAAGTCTCTCTCATTAACCCTGCAATAACATAATCCTGGAAGCCACTGAGGGTTTTCTCAGCTCAGTGTATACTCAGTCAATTGGGGACATTATAAGTGTCACTGCCTTAACTTTTGTGCTGTTCTTTTTTTCTTGAGATAGGGTCTTGCTCTGTTGCCCAGGCTGGAGTGCAATGGCACAATCATAACTCACTGCAGCCTTGACCTCCTGGGCTCAAGCAATCCTCCTGCCTAAGCCTTCTAAGTAGCTGGGACTACAGGTGGCGTGACACCATGCCTGGCTGATTTTGTTTATTTTTCGTTTTTGTAGAGACGTGGTCTCACTATGTTGCCCAAGCTAGTCTTGACTCCTGGGTTCAAGCAATCTTCCTGCCTTGGCCCCCCAAAACACTGAGATTACATGTGTGAGCCAACATGGCCTTCCACTTTTGTGCTTTTTGATGGTCAAAACGGTATTAAAAATAGTGTCTCTCGGTTAGGACAGTGGCTTACGTCTGTAATCTTAGCACTTTGGGAGATCGAGGTAGGTGGATCGCATGAGGGGAAGAGTTCAAAACCAGGCTGGCCAACATAGTGAAACCTCATCTCTACTATAAGTACAAAAAAATTAGCCAGGCATGGTGGCGGGTGCCCGTAATTCCAGCTACTTGAGAGGCTGAGGCAGGAGAATCACTTGAACCCGGGAGGTGGATGGTGCAGTGAACCAAGATCGTGCCACTGCACAGCCTGGGTGACAGAGTGAGACTGTCTCAAGAAAAGAAAAGAAAAAAGTCTCTCATTAACCCTGCAATAACATAATCCTGCATTTTACCCAGTTTAAATTTTTGGCCGTCACTTTTGTTGGCAGGTGACATCCACTGGCTCATCTTTCTTAAAAAAGAAACACATCTATTTGAAGGCTGCAGCTATGATGATTCACTCCCCTTTTCTTCCCTCACTGCCCAAAACCAGCATAAGGCAATGATGGCCCAAGGTCTAGACTGGGATGGGGAGTAGCGTGTCTCAGCTCTGAAGACACAATCTGAACAGTAATAAAGCTAGCACCTTAATTTCCATTCCATGTCTTATGTCTGGGTTGGTTCTGAATGTGAAAGGAAGGGAAAGTGCATTATTTTTCACCCTCCCCATATCCTACAGTTGCCTGATCCTCATCCCCAGGAGGATCTAAGACTCACATATTATCGATAGACTAACTTCAGACATTTGCTTTCATGAACGAATTGGCCCATTCATTTACTCTTGTGTCTGTGTGTAGTGCAGATTTTAGTGTGTTGTTGCAGTGTAGAGTCAGAATATAAAGCAACTACAGACATTATTTATGATTTAAATGATCACTCCAGTTGGGTAACATTTTAACTGGGGTCATTGGGCTGTTTGCCATGAGCAGGTCTCTGCCCAACAGCTTGCCTTTTCCAAGCAGCTGTAGGCTTGTTTTCAAGCCAAGAGAGAATGTCTGCCCTTGCTGAAGCATATTGGTTTCATCTGCTTCAATAAACCCATGTGGCTGATTTCAGCAATTAGAAGGTACCCATGTGAGTATCCTGGAAGCCTTGGGATATGAGTGCTCTGATCCCCACGTGGGTACAAAATAGCCTTTTGTTTCTGATCCTCATATAGGTACAAAATAGCCTGTTTAACAAAATCCCGACATACTCGTTATTTCCAAACCTGAACACTGTTGTTCACAATACTTCTAGAAAATACATGAATAGGGTATAAAACAGAATAAGTTAGATATTTAAATATATCAAATATATCACCTTAATTGATAAGAATGATGACATTTGTTGTAAAACAAATAAAATACAAACATTTTTAACTCCATATCCTTCTGCAATGAACCACTTATTTCTTTGTTTCTCCTTACAGCAAAACTCCTCAAAAGAGTTGTCTATATTTGTCTCTAATGCCTCTCTTCCATTCTCATCTGAATCCGGTTGTGGTGGGCAGCCTCTGAGATGGTTCCTAAAAGTCCCCATCTCCTGCTATTCAGGCTCTTGTAGAATCCCTTCTCCTTGAGTCCAGGCTGCACAGCAGAAGCGATGGGGTGGCATCTTAGAAAAGATGCTAAGCATTGTAAGTTATTAGGGAATTGCAAACTGAAACAACACTCAGATAACACTACATACCTTCTAGAATGGCTGAAATTCAAAACACCAACTGTTCCAATGTAAGTGAGGATGTGGAGCAACAGGAACCCTCATTCATTGCTGGGAATGCAAAATGGTACAGGCACTTTGGAAGACAGTATGGTGGTTTCTTAGAAAACGAAACAAACTCTTACCATAAGATCCAGCAATTGTGGTCCTTGGTATTTACTCAAAGGAGTTGAAAACTTATGTTGACACAAGGTCTTGCATGTGAATGTTTGTATTAGCTTTATTCATAATTGCCAAAACTTGGAAGCAACCAAAATGTCCTTAAGTAGGTGAATGGATAAACTCTGGTACATCCAGACAATGGAATATTATTGAGTGCTAAAAACAAATGCTCTATCAAATCACAAAAAGACATGCAGGAGCCTTAAAGCCCTATTACTTGCCAGATATCGTGGCTCACACCTGTAATATCAGCACTTTGGGAGGCTGAGGCAGGAGGATCACTCAAGCCCAGGAGTCCAAGACCAGCCTAGGCAGCATGGCGAGACTCCATTTCTATAAAAAATTTAAAAATTAGCCCAGCATAGTGGTGGGTGCCTGTGGTACCAGCGACTTAGGAGACTGAGACAGGAGGATCACTTGAGCCCAGGAGGTTGAGGCTGCAGTGAACCAAAATTGCACCACTGCATTCCAGCCTGGGCAACAGAGTGAGATCCTGTCTCCAAAAACAAAAACAAAAAAACCCCAAAAAGGTCTGGTGCGGTGGCTCACACCTGTAATCCCAGCACTTTGGATGGCCGAGGTAGGTGGATCACTTGAGGTCAGGAGTTCAAGACCAGCCTGGCCAACATGATGAAACCCTGCCTCTACTAATAATACAAAAATTAGCTGGGTGTGGTGCTGCATGTCTGTAATCCCAGCTAATTAGGGAGGCTGAGGCACGAGAATAACTTGAACCAGGGAGGCAGAGGTTGCAGTGAGCTGAGACTACACCACTGCACTCCAACCTGGGTGACAGAGTGTAACTGTGTCTCCAAAGGTGAAAAAGAAAAAAAAAAAAAAGCCTACTACTAAGTGAAACAAGCCAATCTGGAAAGGCTACGTATTATGTAATTCCAACTAACATTTTGGAAAAGGCAAAGCTATGGAGATGGTGAAAAGATCAGTAGTTGCCAGGAGCTGGGGATAGGGAGGGATGAATAAGTGGAAAGGGGGATTTTTATTTTTTTATTTTATTTTTAGAGATGAGGTCTTGTCCTGTCACCTAGGCTGTAGTGCAGTGATGAGATCATAGCTCACACAGCCTCAGACTCCTGGGCTCAAGGATCCTCCTACCTCAGCCTCTCAAGTAGCTGAGATTACAGGTGCAAGCCAGCACACCTAGCTGAAGAGAGAATTTTTAGAGCAGTAAAACTATTCTGTATAACACTATAAGGGTAGATACATGTCATTATATAGTTGTCAAAACCTGTAGAATGTGTAACACAGAGTGAACCCTGATGTAAACTATGGATTTGGGTTATCAGTGATGTGTCAGTGTTTCACCAACTGTAACAAATGCACCATGCTGGTGTGGGATATCATGGTAGGGGAGGCTGTGTGGAGGAGGGATGAGGGCATGTGGGAATTCCCCATTTTCTGCTCAATTTTGCTGTGAGCCTAAAACTGCTCTAAAAAATGAAGTCTTTAAAAAAAAAAATGATGTGGGCTGGGTGTGGTGTCTCATACCTGTAATCCCTGAGAGGCTGAGGCAGTAGGATTGCTTGAGGCCAGGAGTTCAAGACCAGCCTGGGCAACATAGTGAGAACTCTACAAAAAATTAGAAAATTAGCCAGGTGTGGTGGTACACACCTGTAGTCTTAGCTACTCAGGAGGCTGAGGCAGGAGGATCACTTGAGCCAGAAGCTGGAGGTTGCAGTGAGATGTGATTGTAGCACCGCACTCCAGTCTGGACAATAGAGCAAGACCCTGTCTCAAAAAAAAAAAAAAAGTGGTGATGTGATGTCACTTCCAAGATTAGGTTGAAAAAGACTATAGCTTCCACCGTGAGCTGCCTCTCTTTCTCTTGTAGATTCCTTGCTCTAGGGCAGGGGTCCCCAACGCCCAGGCTGCGGACTGATATCAGTCCAAGGCCTGTTAGGAACCGGGCAGCACGGCAGGAGGCGAACGGTGGGTGAGTGAGCGTTACCACCTGAGCTCTGCCTCCTGTCAGATCAGCCGTGGCATTCGATTTTCACAGGAGTGCTAACCCTATGATGAACTGCACGTGTGAGGGATCTAGGTTGCACACTCCTTATGATAATCTAATGCCTAATAATCTGAAGTGGGACAGTTTCTTCACTACCTCCCCACCCCCCCCACCCCACCCCATGCCGAACCCCTGCGGGTCTGTGGAAAAATTGTCTTCCAAGAAACTGGTCCCTGGTGCAAAAAAAGTTTGGGTACCACTGCTCTAGGGGAAGCAAGCTGCCCCGTTGTGAGCTGCCTTATGGGGAGACCCACTTGGCATGGAATAGGTGTCTCAGGCCAGCAGCCAACAGGGATCTGAGCCCTGCCAAAAGCCACATGAGCAACTTGGAAGCAGATCCTTCCTGTCGAGCTTGAGACCACTCTCACCCCAGCCAACGTGAGGATCCTATCCTTGTGGAAGACCATGAGCCAAGCCACACCCAGATTCCTGACCAATAGAAGCTGGAAGATAATGAAAGTTTATTGCTTTCAGCTGTTAGTTTGGGGTAACTTGTTACACAGCAGTAGCTAAGTAATACACCAGTTCACTACTCCATAAGAACAGCTCTTTTTGAGGGCAGTAGTGATTTTGGTCTTTGCCTTAGTGAACCTTCATCTCAGTTGTGTGATCACCCTCTCCTTGAAACACTCTTCATTTGGCTTCCTGGTCTCCACACCTTCTCTGTCTTTATCCAACATCCTGCCTGCCTCTTTTCTGCCTCTATGACTGGATCCTTTTCATTTTGCCCACCTTTTACTGCAGAGCTCTTCAGGGCTCAGTCCTCAGATCTCTGCTCTCCTTGATCTACTCCTGTCTAGGTGATGACTTCGTTTAGTCATACGGTGTGAAATGACATTTTTATTTGATGAATCTTCCATTTCTGTCACAGGCCTAGACTATTTCCTGACTTGCCGACTCATCTCTCCAACTGCCCACTCAACATTTGCACTTGGGTTTCTAAAAGGCATCTCAGAATTAACTTATCCAAAACTGAATTTTTGATTTTTCACCCTCAAAAACTGATCTTGCCACCAGTAACCCCACTGAATTAAATAGCTATTTCATTCTTTAGATGACTGTGGCAGAAACCTGGGCAGCATCCCAGACTCCCCTCCTGCTCTTACACCTTATATCTGTCCAGTGCAGCAGTCCTAGTTCTACCTCTAAACCCCAAATCTGACCTCTTCTCAACCACCCTAGTCCAACTTTCCATGGTCTCCCTTCCTGATGATTTTAACAGCTCTCTAGCTGGTGCTTTTCTTCCATCTTTGCACCTGCAGGTTATTCTCCACACAACAGACAGAGTGAACTCTTAAAACATAAGTGTGATCATGTTGTTTCTCTGCCTAGAATTCTTGAGTGGCCTCTCATTTCTTTCAGTGTAAAGTCAAAGCCCTTTCAGCGGCTTACATGGCTGCACATGATGTGGACTCCATCTGCTGTCTGTCCTACCTCCTGACACTCTGTCCTTTTCACATGTGCTCCCTCTACACTGGCCTCCTTGTTATATTTTGAAGGTAGCAAACATGCCTGCCTCTAGGTCTTAGCACTTGTTGTTCCTCTGCCCAGAATGCTCTTCCTCCAGGTTTCATTTTGGCCTGCATTGTCTCTTCCTTGAGGTCTCCAGTCATAAGCCACCTATTATGGCTGAATTGTGTTCCCCCAAAATGCATAGGTTGAAACCCTAACCCTCCATGTGACTGACTAGACGGTATTTGGAGATTCGGCCTTTAGGGAGGTTAGATGAGGTTTTGAGAGTGGGGCCCTAATGCAACAGGACTGGTGTCCTTATAAGAAAAGGAAGAGATACCAGAGGTCTTTCTCTCTCCCCGTGCACACATGAACAGAGGAAAGACCATGTGAGGCAGTGAGAGAAGGCAGCTGCCTGTACTCCAGGAAGAGAGGCCTCACCAGCAACCATCCCTGCTGGTACCTTGATCTTGGACTTTGAGCTTTCACAACTGTGAGAGAGTTTCTGTTATGTAAGCCCCCGGTCTGTGGTCCTTTGTTATGACAGCCCAAGTCGACTAAGACACCATGTTAGAACTGCCTCGTATAAAGTGCCAACTCCCCTCATCTCACCCAACATGCCTGTCCCCCTTAATCTGCTTTTCTCTTCACAGTGCCTTAACTTCCTTTTCTTGTTTGTATGTTTGTTTTTGTTCCTCTTCCCTGAGTAGAACATCAGTGCCATGAGGGCAGAGGCTTGTACTCACAGCACCTAGCACTGCGTCTGGTGCAGCTTATGCCCCCACTTAAATGGTTAAGTGCCCATGATTGAACTGGGGAAAACTCCACTGTGCTACCATTGCTCCAAATTCTGCAGACAACTATAGGTGCCCAAGAGGAAGAAAGCACTGTCCAAAAGTGAGCACCAGCCACAGTGGCCACCTAATTTATATAGTCTCACTTTTATCATTCCTAGAACCAATTCAGGATTGCATGTGGCTACACATAATAAAAATCTGACTACAGGGGCTTAACCAAATAGAGATCTCATTTTTCTCACACAAGAGTTCAGAATTGGTGCAAAGGGACCCAGAATCTTTCCTCCTGTTCAGCCACCCTTAAGATATAGCTTTAGCCATTCTAATTAACTCCTCGTGGTCACACATCCTGCATTCTCATCTGTATTCTCAAGAAGACCAAGAAGGGCGAAGGGCAAAGGGCAAAGGTGAATGTCAACTGAGGTAGCCCTTTTAAAAACTGTTTTCCTAGAAGCCCTATTTGGTGATTCCCTTCACATCTCATTGGCCAGAACTGTGTTACATGTTCTCCTCTAGCTGAAAGTGATACTGAGAAACACATTAAAAAAAAAAAAAAACAAAAAAACAATGCCTGGTGCGGTGGCTCACGACTACAATTTCAGCACTTTGGGAGGCTCGAGGTGAGCGGATCACCTGAGGTCAAAAGTTCAAGACCAGCCTGGCCAACATGATGAAACCCCATCTCTACTAAAAATACAAATATTAGCTGGGCGTGGTGGCGCATACCTGTAATCCTTGCTACTTGGGAGGCTGAAGCAGAAGAATTGCTTGAACCCAGGAGACGAGGTTGCAGTAAGTATTCCAGCCTGGGCAACAAGAGCGAAACTCAGTCTCAAAACAACAACAAAACGCTAGGCATGTTACCACTCTAAATAAAAACAGAGTACTTTTGTAGAAAAGACACTGTGGAGTATGAACAATTGGCTAGGTGTCCAACAGTGTGGGCCTCTTCCTGTTTTACAGGAAAAGCAATTTCCCCACTTTTCAGTTCCTGGAAGAGTATAAGCCAGCACCACGTTCCAAATATCTACTGTAATCTGGATGGAGTTGCAGGTAGTGAGAACAGTGTGTACAGAATTTCTGAGTGGACATGAGAAAGAGCTTCCCTGTGGCTGGATCTCAGAGTGGGTGTGTGGGAGAATAATTGCAGGTGAAGCTTTGTTTGGTTCCTTTTTTTACATAATTGTTCACATCAACATTGCCAAGTTTAGATTTGAAGAGGGTAGGAATTGTGACTGCTTAATTTCTGCATAGAAAGAAAGCCCAGGCTGCCTGAGCCACATGCAGGCAGTTACTAACAATTGCCCCTCACAGAAATGATAATAAATGACGTGAAGCCGCTTGGTTGCTTTGTCCTTTCTGATTAACACATATTTATGATCCACATGTGGGAGACTGGAAATAGCTGCCAGGCCCATCCAGATCTGTGCTGGGTAATTGAATGCAGAAGTGCCACAAATGGCGTCTCCTAAACTATGCTTTTTGCTTTAGAGAAATTATAATGAAAAGTGAATAATCCTTTTGTTCTCTCCAGAGAAGTACACAATGTGTATTTAGTTCCTAACCCGTGACATTCCTAAGCATCTGTGTGAGCATGACTTCCTGCCTTCCAGAAAAGCAACAGGGCCTGTTTAGGTTCCTTTTTCTTCCATCCTGTGTCCTTTCTCCTCTCCTTGCCGAATGTAGTCTTCAAGTTGAGGCAGCAGCGTCACAAATGCTGGCTTGAGAGCAGAGTTACTCTGTATTTTTCTGTTGCTGGTCTGCATTTCCTATTGAGCCCGTGTTCTGCTGGATAGGGCTTGAGGTGCCTTGCAGGTCTCACACTTTAGTCCAGTCAAGTAATTTATTCAGATTCAATCATTTAAACAGGCGTTTGAGGTAAATGTTAAAGGCTTAGTCTTTCGGATTTCTGCTTCCCTTCCCTTCGCCTCTCCAGATGGCATCTGGTGCATGTGTGTGGGAGGGGGAGGGAGGTGCTTACGGCAGAAGAAGGGAAACAGGGTTACAGGGTTGATGCACATCCTCACTGGCCTCTGCTGGGCTCTGAACTGCCCTTGGGACAGTGACCACTGAGATGCAACTGTTCCCAGTCTTAAGTCTTCTCCGGAGGTTGCTGCTGAAACCTGAGACATGATCACAGGCTCTTGGGTTGGGCAGGCCTTGGGAATCTGCCCTGGACAACCCCAGTGTTGCCTGCTGTGGCCACTCTATCTTTAAAAAAGCTCCCTCTGGCCGGGTGCAGTGGCTCAGGCCTGTGATCCCATCACTTTGGGAGGCCAAGGCCGGCAGATCACTTGAGGTCGGGAGTTCGAAACTAGCCTGGTCAACGTGGTGAAACCCAGTCTCTACTAAAGATACAAAATTTAGCTGGGCCTGGTAGCAGGCACCTGTAATCCGAGCTATTCGCAAGGCACAAGAATCGCTTGAACCCCGGAGGCGGAGGTTGCAGTGAGCCGAGACTCTGCCTCAAAAACAAACAAAAACTCCTCCATTTTTCTTTCTTTCTTTCTTTCTTTCTTTCTTTCTTTCTTTCTTTCTTTCTTTCTTTCTTTCTTTCTTTCTTTCTTTCTTTCTTTCTTTCTTTCTTTCTTTCTTTCTTCTCTCTTTCCTTTCCTTCCTTCCTTCCTTCCTTCTTTCCTTCTTTCTTTTTCCTTCCTTCCTTCTCTCTACTTCCTTCTTCCCTTCCCTTCCCTTCCCTTCCCTTCCCTTCCCTTCCCTTCCCTTCCCCTCCCTTCCCTTCTCCTTCCTCCCTCCCTCCCTTCCTTCTCTCTCTCTCTCTCTCTCTCTCTCTCTCTCTCTCTCTCTCTCTCTTTTAGATGGAGTGACCCAGGCTGGAGTGCAGTGGAGTGATCTTGGCTCACTGCAACCTCCACTTCTTGGGTTCAAGTGATTCTTTTGACTCAGTTCCCCAAGTAGCTGGGACTACAGGTGTGTGCTACTACGCCCTGCTAACTTTTGTATTTTTAGTAGAGATGGGGTTTCACCACGTTGGCCAGGCTGGTCTTGAACTCCTGACTTCAAGTGATCTGCCCACCTCGGTCTCCCAAAGTGCTGGGATTACAGGCATAAGCCACCGCACCCGGCCCCCTCCATTACTTTCTATTTCCTTACCCTGCTTTCTTTATTACACTTATCTCTCTCCATCTATTTGTCTCTCAGTTAACTTCTGCTAAAAACTTAAGTACCTTTGAAGATTATCATTTCTGTTTAGAGGTCTTCTATACTCTAGAACAGTGGGGGAGTTATTTCCTTCTCTCTCTCTCTCCCTGTCTTTCTCCCCCGACCCCCTATCTACACCTATATGTATCAATATCTATGTCTGTATGTATCTATATTAATCAAAAACATGAACTCTAAAATTTAACTGCCTGGATTCAAATCCCCATTCTGTTACTTTTTAGCTCTGTATACTTGAACAAGTTGCTTAGTTTGCCTATGCCTTAATGTCCTTATTTGTAAAATAAGGATAATAGCAGTACCTGTTGTATAGGTTGTGATAAAGATAAAATGAGTAAATGTGTAGAAAGAGTTTAGGAAAGGGGCTGGCTCATGGAAAGCACCATGTAAGTATTTGCTGCTGGTATTATGATTGACTGCTTACTGTTACTATTATCCGCGATTAGAATACAAAGTCCACGGAAGCAGAAACTTTATCTTTTTTTATTGTTATATTTTCTAGTCTTTAAGCTATGCCTAACACATAGCAGGCACTTAATAACTACTGTATTGGTTGAGTGAATAAATAAATGAGTGTGTTGAGAAACAAACAAACAAAAAGAAAAACACAGTATGTTTCAAAAAAGATGACCACCCTTTCACACTCCCTCTAGTAAAAGTTCATGTTCCTCTCAAGGTTCTTTACTTCTGCTTAGGGCTCTCTTATCCCTACACTAGTGAGAACTAGGTCTTAGGCTTTAAGGGATTTTTTTCTACCCTCAAACTACCCCACTGTAGGACCACCAAGCCCGTTGGGTGACCTGGTCCTGGGGAAAGCCTCACCTCCTAACTCTCAGAAGTTCCTTCCTTTTCCTTCTGTTACCTCTCAAGAATTCCTTCTCCTGCTCTGAGGACCCAGCATGTGGACGGTCGACGGGTTAAATCTTTTTTTTTTTTTTTTTTTTTTTTTGAGATGGAATTTCGCTCTTGTTGCCCAGGCTGGAGTGCAATGGCACAATCTCGACTCACTGCAACCTCCACCTCCTGGGTTCTAGCGATTCTCCTGCCTCAGCCTCCCGAGTAGCTGGGATTACAGGCATGCACCACCATACCCAGCTAATTTTGTATTTTTAGTAGAGACGGGATTTCTCCATGTTGGTCAGGCTTGTCTCGAACTCCCGACCTCAGGTGATCCACCTGCCTTGGCCTCCCAAAGTGCTGGGATTACAGTCGTGAGCCACCGCTTCCCGCCCATGGGGTACATCTTCTATTGCCGGAGGGAAAGACTTAAAGAAGTCTTGCTTTCGCGCGCGCGCGTGCGCGCATGTGTGTGTGTGTGTGTGTGTGTGTGTGCGTGTGCGTGTGTGTGTGTGTGTGTGTGTAGTTAGGGAAGGCAGATGATAATGAGCAGCTCTCACCGTTTAAAAGCAGCCAGTTTCCCACATTCTGTATGACTTGAGAGAGAGCTGTCCTGTGCTAGCTCTCCCCACCGCGCTGTGGCGCTCATGACTGTCCTCTTCTGCCACACTAGCGGCTGCTATTAGCTGGAGGCTTTCATTCTAATTTATCTGCCCAAATATGTCCCAGGTCACCCCACTAGTGGCAGGAGTCACTGCTCATGGAAATGAGCTTCCCCCTTGATAAGAGGCTCTGAATTCAAAGCAATCGCTTTGAGTTTGAATCAGACTCGAAGCATGATGAATTCTAGTATGGCCTTTCCTCCATCTTTCTTCTTCTGACTTTCCTCTCTCTGCCTCAGCACAGCACCCCACTTGCAGGATTAGATTCAAGACCTGACCAGGTGCGGTGGCACACGACTGTAATCCCAGCACTTCGGAAGGCTGAGGCGGGTGCATCACTTGAGGTCAGGAGTTCCAGACCAGCCTGGCCAATATGGTGAAAACCTGTCTCTACTAAAAATACAAAATTAGCCAGGTGTGGTGGCACACACCTGTAATCCCAGTTACTTGGGAGGCTGAGGCAGGAGAATCTCTTGAACCCAGGAGGTGGAGGTTGCAGTGAGCCAAGATTGTGCCACTGTATTCCCGTTTTGGCGACAGAGCCAGACTCTGTCTCAAAACAAAAACAAAAACAAACAAACAACAAAACAAAACAGAAAAATTTGCATTCAAGATTTGGCTACTTAGTTTGAATATAGAGAGTTATAATCAGCCCCCAGGGCAAGGAAGTGAGTCGGGCATGTAGCAGGAGAGGGATTGACTATTGTTTAACCCCACCCAAGTGAAGTGTTAGGGCTCCATCCCTTTGGGCATTAAGGCCCTTAGTGTTCAGGGATGCTGGGGTACCCAAAGATGAGTTCATATATGACAATTTGAATGGGCTCAGCAAAGTCTTGGGGTGTGGCTGTGTTTCCTTTTGCTGGAGAAACCACAGGCACCATGCAAGCCCCTATTGACAGAAAACCCTTCCCCCACAGCAAAGAAATGGTTAAATCAATTGTCCACCCATGTGCTCCCAGTGGTGTACACTGCTCTGCGGATGTTGACTTCGTGTTTAGGTCTATCTGGCCAGAGAGGAAAATCCCTCTTCTCCTTGCCAGACCTTTTATTATTAATCACTTGGTTCAGTTGTTTTTTTTTTGCAAAATTCCTTAGAGTAGAGAGAAATGTGTAAGTGACATTGCAAAACATTTTATATTTTTGTTAGTGTTTGTATTTTGTTATGTTTTGTTAGAGATAGGAACTCAGGTGGCAACGTACCCCTTGATGTGTATTTTAGGTGTTGGAAAGGTCAATAAAACCAGGGAAATAAAACTGAGAGCAACGGGGGAAAGAAGTCTTATTTTACACAGGGTGGTTGGGGAGGCCCCTCTGAGAGGCTGATATTTATGAGGAAACCTGAAGGAGATGAGGGGCTGAGCCATGGGAAGAGCATTCCAGACAGGGAATGAAGATGCAAAAGCCCCGGCCGGGCGTGGTGGCTCATGCCTGTAAATCCCAGCACTTTGGGAGGCTGAGGCCGGTGGATCATCTGAGATCAGGAGTTCAAGATCAGCCTGGCGAACATGGTGAAACTGGGTCTCTACTAAAAATAAAAAATTAGCCGGGTGTGGTGGCATGCGCCTATAGTCCCAGCTACTTGGGAGGCCGAAGCAGGAGAATCACTTGAACCCGGGAGGCAGAGGTTGCAGTGAGCTGAGACTGCACCACTGCACTCTAGCCTGGGCGACAGAGTGAGACTCCATCTCAAAAAAAAAAAAAAGAAAAAAAAAGAAAGAAAATGCAAAAGGCCCGAGGTGGGAGCCTGAGTTTTGGGGTCATCAGGAAGGTGGCAACATGACCTCTTGGCATGAACCCCACAGGCTGATGCTTCTCAGCAGGCCCTTTGATGTGCATGGCCTGCATTCCTGGCACCACCTCTGACCTCCTCCTGCCCCTCCCTCATTCCTTCCCCAGGTCTCCTAGGAGCAGGGGATGAGGTCACCTCTTTCTCTTCTTTCCTATCCCAGGCTCCAGTCCTTTGGTGTTAGCTCTGTGCCCTGCTCACGACTTCCTCCCTGGGCCTCATATTTTAATTCATAAACCACTTATGAAAAATTTTTAAAAAGCTTAAGTGGACTGTTTCCACTTCTTTTCATTTCAGTGATAATAATTTTGCTTCTGTTGGAAGCAAAGCAGATGTCTCCACCTGACTGTAGTCACATACAAGGCAGCTGGGTGGGGGAAGAAATAAAGAAAAGAGCTTACTACGTTGGTTTTTCACCCTCCACCCACTTAGTCCCTGGAGATCTGCTCTTATATACTTTCAATCCCACAAAATTGTCTTCCAGTATTATGACTTGTGACTTCCTAATTTCCAAAAGCAGTGGTTTTGTTCTCAGTACTCATCTTAAATAATTTATCTGCAGAACCTGGCACTGTGGCCACATAGTGCTTCCAGGAACTAACTACTGTTACCGGTGGAGGGTACCCAGGTTCTTGGTGTTTTGAACAAAGAATTGGACAAAATGCACAAACAAAGCAAGGAAAAAATGAAGCAACAAAAGCAGAGACTTATTGAAAAACTGAAGTACACTCCACAGGGTGGGAGTGGAACTGAGCATAGGGGCTCAAGAGCCCCTTTACAGCATTTTCTTGGGTTTAAATACCCTCTAGAAGTTTCCCATTGGTTACTTGGTGTACACCCTATGTAAATGAAGTAATGGCTCGCAATCAGAGCAACCAGTCAGAGACTGAAGTGAAGTTACAAAGGTTACACCCTATGCAAGCATCTGATTGTGGAAAGCAACCAATCAGAGGCTGAAGTGAAATTACAAAGTTACTTTTTCTTTATCTGTTTTTTTTTTTTTTTTTTTTTGAGATGGAGTTTCGCTCTTGTTGCCCAGGCTGGAGTACAATGCACAATCTCAGCTCACCACAACCTCTGCCTCCTGGGTTCAAGTGATTCTCCTGCTTCAGCCTCTCGAGCAGCTGGGATTACAGGCGTGTGCCACCACATCTGGCTAATTTTGTATTTTTAGTAGAGACGGGTTTCTCCATGTTGGTAGGCTGGTCTCAAACTCCTGACCTCAGGTGATCTGCCCACCCTCAGCGCCCAGCCTTTTTTTTTTTTTTTTTTGAGATGAAATCTCAGTTTGTCACCCAGGCTGGAGTGCAGTTGCATGATCTCTGCTCACTGCAGCCTCTGCCTCCTGGGTTCAAGTGATTCTCCTGCCCCAGCCTCCTGAGTAGCTGTGATTACAGGCATGCATTACTATGCCTGGGTCATTTTCGTATTTTTCGTAGAGACAGGTTTTCATCATATTAGTTAGCCTGGTCTCAAACTCCTGACCTCAGGTAATCCGCCCGCCTCGGCTCCCAAAGTGTTGGATTACAGGCCTAAAATTGCTTCCTGATGTGTCCAGCAGAATGATTTTCCTACTAAATGAACTACCACAAAGGGGTCAACTTGTTGGATGGGTTCGTTATTATTACTATTGTTATTATCCTTTTAAGGCAGAATGGCTACCACATGCAAGTATTTTATTTACCATTATTACTGTGTAGCATACCTTCTGATAGTCATTAGTGACTGGATTAGAAAACCGAAGGGCCCAGAAAGCCATATTATTTGTAAAACGAAAATAATATGGACTAGCGTGCAGCTCTTTTTGATGCTCCTTAAACTGAAATAGAATCTGTCATGAGATAAATCCTGTGACTTCTGTGATTCTACACACAGGATTATGATACAACCTCTAGGTGAAAATGATACTTGCCAAATTTTTTATTTGCACAGTGGATTCAACTCAAATAAACAACTGTTATAGGTATCATCTCATTGAACACTCAACCTAATTGGGAAGTAACCAGGTGGTTAATCCCAGTGTCGTAGGTGAGGGAACCAAGACTAGGAGGCTAAGTGACATGCTCAATGTCAAACAAGTAGCAAGCAGCTGGACTAGGAGGAAAATTGGGTGCCCTTGATTCCCTGGCCACTGCTCTTGTTAGAATTTTTATTGTGGTTACATAATTGGGTCCACAGACAACTCTTAACTATGGAGTCAAAGATGGGACATACAATGATGGACACTGTCATCAATTTTCAGTGCTAAGAAAATCTGAAATAGTTTGCCTTGTTAGAGGATAAATTTAAAAAATTATTTATTAAAGGTGCAACAGTACTGTGCGTCTATAAAAAAAGGAAGCTATGTGTTGATATGGAATAATCACCAAGAAATATTTATAATACATTTTATTTTGATACTTCAAGACTCAGGAAATTTCAAAAATAGTACAGAGAGTCCTTGTGTGTCCTTCACTCTGCTTCCCCAAATGATAACATTATACATAACCATGATACATTGTCCAAGCCAGGAAATTAACATGGTGCACTACTATTAATTCAAATAAAGACTTTATTTGGGTTTCTCAAAATATTTTTAAATAAAAAGGAAAGGTGTTATACTGAGTGTATAGTTTGCATCCTATTTGTTTATTTTAAAAGAGAGGGGAAGGATGTGTGTGTATTTATTTCCATATGCCTAGAATATCTCTGGAGGGATATATAAGAAACTAGACACTTTGCCTCCAGGGAGAACAGTGCAGCAAGTTGCAGAAAGGTAGAGAGAATTTTGCCTGTATATTATTTTGTACCAATCCATCTATTTTTAAAAAAGTGAATGTTGAATTTTCATAGCATAATTTAAAAAAGTGAATGAGGACACTTTTCACGTATTCATGCAAAATAATCTGTAAGTTATATTTTTGAGTGAAAAATGCAAGGTAAATAAGTGTCTATTCATCTCACTTACAAAGGAGGAGGGAAGAATTTATGTGCATCTTTATTTCCATAGGCATAGTTATCTCTGGAAGGATATGTAAGAAACTGTTAACATTGGTTTGCCTCCAGGGAGAAAAATAGGCAGCAGGGGACCGAAGTGGGAGGGAGACCTTTCACTATTTATTGTACTTTTTCAATTTAGGCTATGTGAACTTATTTCCTTTTCAGCAAAATAAAGAAAACTGAAAAAATTAAATCCAAAAAATGCTTTCACTTTGTCATTTTTTTCCCTCTAAAATATTCAGCAGCTTTCCAGCTACTCTCTGGCTCAGTTCCAAATTTCTTAACTTGACATTTTGTTTCTTTTTATAATTCGATCTCATTATTTCCTGACTGGAGCTTTCTGTTCCACTTAAAGTGTTTGACTCTCTGTCTTTTTTCTCATAATGGTTCACTTTGTGACATTTCTTCTCTTCCTCTTCTCTAGCCATCAGAAATCATCCCTGGTTCACCTCTGTGAAGTTTTCTCTGAACTCTTCAGCCTTTTGTGACTTGCCTCTCTCCTAAATTCCTGTAATATGTATTGTCTGTCTGACACTGGGCCCTAATCCTATGCTTTCTAGACTTATCAGGGGAATGTGCACTCTGTCCCCAAAGAAGATTACCATATCCTCACCGGCGGTGGCTGGGTGTGACAGTTTTCTGAAATTCCCTTTTCCTCACAGAGACTTACACTTGGTTGATGTCCCAGTGAACCTTTTTGACGAATCTTTATAGAAATTTTATTTCATACATGTGCTTGCCTAGTGCGCTTAAGAGTTCCAGGCTGTATCCTGGCAATAAGAAATTGTTTGTCTGCTCAAAAACACCCTAGCAGAAAAAAGAGGACACAGTTAAGAGTTAAAACTCAATAAAGCACATGATGTTTTGAATATTGATATATTTTAAAATCTAACACTTCAGAAAAACAAGATGCATGATAAAAATTTTCCCTCTTTTTTATTTGGCTCCTCTATTTGGCTGCATTTTGGAGACTAGGTCCTGTTTTCCTGGTAACCATGGCAAATTAATTAGCTTTTCTGAAATGTTATCAACTGGTTCTCAAGGTCTTCATGTGAAGTAAATGGCAGAATTGAATTGAAATCTTTGCAGGTCTTATCTTAGATCCATGTGACTTCTGAGTTTGTGTTCTTTTCTTCAAGGCAAAAAATATTTGTTGGGTTTCCTCCACTACATAGCACTGTGTTAATATCTAATGGAGATCAAATATAAAATACAGTCTTTGAGCACTATATGCCATTATTCTTATATTGCATATTCCATTTTCTTTCCTTGCCCCATATTATGGCTGTATGTAGTACATACATGTTATGGTGTATGTAGCAGGTGCAGTCAGTTCCCAGGTAGCCTTAAGATGAGAGAAAAATCTTTTGAAAAAGACTGATCTTGAAAATTGCAATAGTAGGCCGGGCGCGGTGGCTCACGCCTGTAATCCCAGCGCTTTGGGAGGCCGAGGCGGGCGGATCACAAGGTCAGGAGATCGAGACCATGGTGAAACCCCGTCTCTACTAAAAATACAAAAAATTAGCCGGGCGCGGTTGTGGGCGCCTGTAGTCCCAGCTACTCGGGAGGCTGAGGCAGGAGAATGGCGTGAACCCGGGAGGCGGAGCTTGCAGTGAGCCGAGATCGCGCCACTGCACTCCAGCCTGGGCGACAGAGCGAGACTCCGTCTCAAAAAAAAAAAAAAAAAAGAAAATTGCAATAGTAAAAAGCAGGAAGCAAACAACAAACAGTAATAGTCATAGCTTACATTTGATTAGGTCTTTACTTAGCTAGATATATTTCAGGCATATTATCTCTTTGTATATAATAAATGATGGAGGTGGGCGCTATGATTTCTCTGTTTTGCAGATGAGAAAAGGGAGAGGCTAAGCAATTTGACTGTGATCACACAGCTAAGTTATAGAGCTGGGAGTCAAATGCAAATATTTTGGACCCTGGGTCCCTGTGCTGAATCTTGACTTTATGTGATTGTTTTTCCAAAGATTAGTCATATGGGCCAGTAACTTCTTAATATACTTGTCTTCATCTCTAACTAGATGGTAAAATATTTAAATGAGGACTGTGACTCATTTTCTTGTTTCTCCACACAAAATAATCCATAGCACAGAAAGCTGAACATCCTTAGTACTTACTTTTCCAAAATAAATAAATTCATAAAGACAATTATGGCTTATAAACATGGTGTTAATAAGTCTATGATATTCATATCCCAAATTCAACAAGCCGGTTGGGTGCTGTGGCTCACTCCTATAATCCCAGCACTTTGGGAGGCTGAGGTGGGGAGATTGCTTAAGGTCAGGCATTTGAGACTAGCTTGGATAACACAGTGAGACCCTGTCTCTACAAAAACATTTAAAAAATTAGCCAGATGTGGTGGTGCATGCCCATTGTCATAGCTGCTCAAGAGACTGAGGAAGGAGGATCTGTTGAGCCCAGGAGTTGGAGGTTGCAATGAGTGTAATCATGCCAGTGCACTTCAGCCTGGGCGACAGAGTGATCTTATCTCTCTCTCTCTCTCTCTCTCTCTCTCTCTCTCACACACACACACACACACACACACACACACACACACACACACAACAAGCCAACTATGTGCCAGGCAGCATGATGTGGTACAAACAGCATGTGTTTTGGGGGACTAGAGATGATGGTCCTGGCACAGGGAGGTGCTCAATACATGGACTGTTTATTAATGCATTTATATTTTCTGATTTAATTCTTCTCATTCATAATCCTATTAGGTAGTGTATTAGTCAGCTTGGGCTGCCATAACAGAATACCACAGACTGGGTGGCTGAAACAGCAGAAATTTATTTTCTCACTGTTCTGGAGGCGTGAAGTCCAAGTTCAAGGTACCAGCAGAGCTGGTTTCTGGTGAGGACTCTCTTGCTGGCTTGTAGACGGCTGCCTTCTCATTGTGTCCTCACATGGTCTTTTCTCTGTGCACGTGTGGAAAGAGAAATATTTTCCTATTGGATTAGGGCCCTACTCTCATGACCTCATTTAACTGAAATTACCTATTTAAAGCCCTTAGCTCCAAATACTGCCACATTGTTGGGGTGGGTGTTAGAGCTTCAGTATATAAATTTTGGAGGGATACAATTCAGTCTATAACAGGTAGTTACTCTTCCCATTTTGCAGATGTGGAAACAGATATTCAAAGGAGTGGTTTCTTTTCTTCTGTGAAGCCTGTCTGTGCAGTCAGAAATATCCAGCCATATTTCTCCAGGTTTCTTTTTTCCTTACTACCTAAAGAGTTCAACTATTTTATCCTCTCTAGAAGTGTTATTTTTTGTTGTTGTTGTTGTTATTTTTGTTTGTTTTGTTTTGTTTTTTTGAGACAGTCTCACTTTGTCACCAAGACTGGAGTGCAATGGCACGATCTTGGCTCACTGCAACCTCTGCCTCCTGGGTTCAAGCAGTTCTCCCTGCCTCAGCCTCCTGAGTAGCTGGGATTACAGGCACCTGCCACTATGCCTGGCTAATTTTTGTATTTATTTATTTATTTATTTTTTGTAGTAAAGATGGGGTTTTGCTGTGTTGGCCAGGTTGGTCTTGAACTCCTGACCTCAGGTGATCCACCTGCCTTGGCCTCCCAAAGTGCTGGAATTGCAGGTGGGAGCCTCCGTGCCCAGCCGTATTTTTTACAACAATACAACAGAACTGGTAGCATCATTTCCTTGGATAGTGCTAGTGAAATCCTGACAGTTGATTCCCCACCTGGGTTTCTCACCTTGATGCCTTCACCTCTCTTCTGTTATTTTATAATTAGCAGAGACCATGGGGTTATAATGTACTTAATTACATATTCAATACTTGATGTACTAGTAGAGAAATTCTACTTTTCTCTACATCAAAACAAACAGGAATTGGCTGGGCATGGTGGCTCACACCTGTAATCCCAGCACTTTGGGAGGCCGAGGTGGGCAGATCACCTGTGGTCAGGAGTTCAAGACTAGCCTTGCCAACATGGTGAAACCCCATCTCTACTAAAAATACAAAAATTAGCCAGGCGTGGTGGTGTGTGCCTTAATCCCAGATGCTCGGGAGGCTGAGGCAGGAGAATAGCTAGAACCTGGGAGGTGGAGGTTGCAGTGAGCCCAGATCGCACCACTGCACTCCAGCCTGGGTGAGATTCTGTCTCAAAAACAAAAAACAAAAAACAAAACCAAAAAAACTCCCAAAAATGATGTCACAGCCAGACTTACCAACTTTGGAACATAGCCGGGGAATGAAAGGTTGCTCAGCATATAGCAAATTCTAGGGTGGAATTATCTTGCTGCCCAGAAAGCACATTATTCTCTATCCTTGTGCTTTGATATCACTATAACTCAGTATTCTCTACCCACGGTGGATTCTATTGCTTCACGTCTTCTCGTCTATCTGTCGAACTAGCTTCAGTGAAACGTATTTCTTTCTATCTTGAGTACAAATCTCACTTAGAGTGGATCTGATTGGTTCAGGTAGTCAGAACCCACCCCTTAGGTTCCCAGCCAGCTTTTGGTCTAATCATATGTGCCACTATAGTACTGTGAAAAACAGGTCTCTTATCTATCGCAGCTAAAGGAAAATATTCTTTGAGAACATACAAAGGTTTGTCTTCTATTTCTATGCTTATTTCTCACCTATAGGCAAAATAGTGTTATGGTTAACATTGAGGTTCTGCAGTAAGACCGCCGGAGTTTCCATTCTGTCTTTACCACTTACTAGCTAGCTACATGACCTTGGACAAAACAAATTTACTTCACCTTCCCATGCCTCAGTTCCTCATCTATAAAATGAGAATGATAATACAGCCCCTGCCTCACAGGGCTGTGAAGATTCCATGAGTTAATGCATGTGAGGCCTTAACACAGTGCATCATATACTACTAGTAAACACCCAGGAAGTTAACATTATAATTGGTTGCCTGAGTGTTCTTGCCCACCAGAATGAAGAATGCCAGTTTTATTCTCAGGATATCTCTAAGGGTACAGTTACAAATAAGCATTTTAGATACCCACTTTATGGAAGATTAAGTAGCATGGTAAACTAAGACTGTTAGTTTCTGATGAAATTCATTCACCAGTTCCACAAATGTTACATACACAGTCAACGGGGATATGAAATGAGTGAGACAGAGTCTCTATCTGTAGTTTACTTGGGGGAGATAGTCAAGTATCTAAGTTAGCTTGAGATGGTAGCGAGAATAATATAGAGTAGGAGTCACCATGGAGGAAGTGGTCAATTTGCTCTAGGCTGGGGTGCAGGGTTAGGGGCAGGTCAGGGATGACATCTTGGAGGAGATACTTGAGTGAATCATAAAAAGCAAGGGGTATGGGAAGGCATTTCTGGCAGAGGTAACAGCAGAGATGAGACTGCATGGTGCCTTCAGGGACCATGTAGTTTGTAAACGGATTTTAATCTTCTGTCCTAAAGACAATAAAGAGCCCTCGGAAGGTTTTATTTGGTTTAAAGATCTATCTACCTTTATTGTTTTTTATTTCTGATGACAAATCATATATGCTCATTATAAAAAGCAATGAACACATTATAAATATATTCATTTATCTAGATACATATGTGTGTGGGTATGTGTGTATATGTATGTGTATATATAAAGTATATATACATATATAAAGATCTCCAGTAATTCCCTTCCTCATCTCCTGAGATAATTACTCCTACTGACAGTTTAGAGTACATTTTTTCTAGATTTCTTTCTATGCACATATTAACAACAAATATATCATAATTTCATTATTGTTATTTCTAATATAGGAATTGCTTATATGTATTTTTTGTTTGTTTGTTTTTTGAGACGGAGTCTTGCTCTGTCGCGCAGGCTGGAGTGCAGTGGTGCGATCTTGGCTCACTGCAGCCCCTGCCTCACGAGTTCCAGCGATTCTCCTGCCTCAGCCTCCTGAGTAGCTGGGGCACATGCCACCACACCCAGCTAATTTTTGTATTTTTAGTAGAGATGGGGTTTTGCCATGTTGGCCAGGCTGGTCTCGAACTCCTGACCTCAGGTGATCCACCCAACTTGGCCTTCCAAAGTGCTGGGATTACAGGCGTGAGCCACTGCACCCGGCCATGCACGTGTTTTTTTTTTTTTTTTTTTAAATATCTTTTAATGATTTAGTACTGGAGGTTTTCTTTTCTTTTCCTTCCTTCCTTCCTTCCTTCCTTCCTTCCTTCCTTCCTTCCTTCCTTCCTTCCTTCCTTCCTTCTTCCCTCCCTCCCTCCCTCTGTTCCTCCCTTCCTTCCCTTTCTCTTTCTTTCTTTTTCTTTTTCTTTTTCTTTTTCCGGGACATTAAGTTTAGAGGGAAAACTGGAAACTGGAGGGTCAAGGCTGAAGGAAAGGAGACCATCTTGATGTAGGGCACACAAGCCCCCAAATTGGAGCTTAGCCCAAGAGGGTTTTTGGCTTCACACAGTAAAGAAGTCAAGAGTGAGTTGGTGGTTTTAGACAGCAACTACCACTGAAGCAGCAGTGTACAGGAGCAGCAGAGGTATTGCTCCTTCCACAGAAGGGCCAATCCACAGGCAGCATGCCCAGAGTAGCAGCTCAGGAGCAGTTTCACAGTAATATTTATACCCAGTTTTAATTATATGCAAAATTAAGGGGTGGATATTCAGAAGTTTCTAGAAAAGAAGGTGGTACTTCTGGGTTATTGCTACAGAAAGGGGAGGTGACTTCCAGGTGTTGCTATAGCAGTGGTAAACTGACATGGTACTTGTGGGCATGTCTTATGGAGAGGAGATTTTGCCTCTTCCCTGTTTCAAGTTAGTCTTCAATCTGGTCTAGAGTTCAAGCCCCACCTCTGGAATCAAGTCCTGCCTCCTACCTCAATCTTGTCTCAATCAGATAAAGGTGAGTTTCTGGACCTGTAAACACTCATCAGGACCAACTATGCTCTCTGTGAAGTTTTTCCTGAATATTTCAGCTCACAAGGTTAGCTCTCTCCTCTTAATACATTTAATGTTTTTTTGTTGATTCCACTCATTTAGCATTTTCTGGGTACTATCTTTTATCATTGACTATGATATTACTTACTATGTATCTAATACTCTAAAATTTGCAAAGATCTTTAAAGTACACTTATTTTCAGAAGATAAACAGATTTAGGGAGGTAGCCCTTGGTAGCTCACTGGAGGTGTTTGAAAAGGGGAGTGACATGAGCAGAGCAATGATTTAAGCCTGATCTTAACTATAGTGTATACAGTATATAGCAAAGGTGGAGACTAGAGGCTGGTACACCAGATAGCTTCCAGCTATTATAGTTTAGGCTATAAGGGCCTGAACTAGGAGGGCACATCAAGAATAGAAGAGAGGTTCTCAACCTTTTTTCCTTCAATAAGAAATGTATCCAAGGAATATAACATACCTTTGGCCATTATGATGTTGTCTCCATTTCCAACTCTATGTGTGGGAATTACTGTAGAGGTGAATCTCTACTGTGAGGTAGGAGGCAGGACTGAGCTCCAGAGGCAGGGCTCGGACACTGGACAAAATTGAGGACCAGCTAAAACAGGGACAGGGTGGAAGCAGTTTTCCATAAGTCATGCCTCCCAGTGTGCCATGTGCCATGTCAGTTTACCATTGCCCTGGTAACACTGGGGAGCTACCACCCCTTTCCATGGCAGTGACCTGACAACCCAAAAGTTAGTACCCTTTCCCTAGAAATTACTGCATAAACTGTCCCTTAATCTACATGTAATTAAAAGTAGGTATAAATATGACTGTAAAACTGCCCTGAGCTGCTATTTCTGCAGGAGCAGTCGTGGAGCTGTAACACCTCTTTAATAAAGCTGTTTTCTTTTACCACCAGCTTGGCCTTGAATTCTTCCCTGGGTAAAGCCAAGAACCCACAGGCTAAGACCCACTTTGGGGCTCACCTGTCCTGGATCAAATCTACATAATTTAGACTTTGTGGAGGTCAAGGAGTAAGATTAACTCAGTGTGTTACGCAAGCTCAAAACTTGACAGTCATCCTTGACTACCTCTTTCAATGTTGCCCTTCATATTCATTTGGCCAACAAGTCCTGCTGAGTTCACCTTCTTAATGGTTTTCAAATTTACTCCTCTCTCTAGTTTTAACTGCGTGGGGTTCCTCAAAAGTTCCCTGACTCCTCTAGGCAGTGTTAGTTGTCTTTCTTCTGCCTTTCTGTCAAATTTTGAGCATAACTTTATTGTGGGACTTAGTAGATATATTCACATTACATTGGAATTATCTGTTTACTCATGTTTCTCCATTCAACCATGATATTCTTAAGGGCAGTTAAAAAAAAAAATCTTATATCTCTAGTGCTTGGCATATAACAAGGCTCAATGAATGTTTGAGAAAGGCAAATGACTGGTATTTTTAGCCCAACTGGCAGGATAGTGCCACATTCACTGCATTCTTACTGTGTATCAGGTATTTGAATTTAAAAGATGAGAAAGAAACAGTTTCTGCATTGAATACATGGACACTAAGAAGGGAGCAATGAACATGGCGGCCTACTTGAGGGTGGGAAGAGGGTGAGGATCCAAAAACTACCTATCAGGTACTATGCTTATTGCCTGGGTGAAAAAATAATCTGTGCACCAAACCCCTGCAACATGCAATTTACTCATATAACAAACCTGCACATGCACTCCCTGAAACTAAAGTAAAAGTTGGAAAGAAAAAAAAAAAAAAGAAAAAAGAAATAGCTTCTGTTTTGGAGGAGCTCGGGTAACAGCAAGGGACAATATAATGACTAACAGCAACCAACTGTGTGATCTTTGATCAATTATTTAATATCTCTGAATCTCAGTTTTCTTATCTGTAGAATGAAGCTATATATATCCTTACTAAGAATTAGTAAAATAAGCTATAATGCAGTGCAATCTTACAAATTCCTGTAAGGATTAAAAGAACTATTTTTCAGCACTTAACACAATGACAGACATAGTAGACACAGGTTGTTATTATTAATGATGATGAGCCTAGCAGAAGAATACCATAATGCGAGGGGATTTTTTTTTCTTGTTTTTAAAGACATGGTCTCACTCTTGTTTCCCAGGCTGGATTGTAGTGATGAAACTGCCACTGTAAAATTATAACTGAGATGGCAAAAGACATCTGACCTCACCAACTCCATCTTGCTTCTAACCTCCAAACTGTTCTTGTTCACTCCTGGGCATAGGCTGAACTAACTTTGGAAGGAACTTTTAGTTTTTAGCTTAAAACAAAGATGATAACAGCCCTTTCCTAAAACAAATCCCCTTCTTGCCTAAAAAATATTCTTTTAATCCTTACAGGAACTTGTAAGATTGCATTGCATTATAGCTTATTTTACTAATTCTTGCAAGGATTTAAATATATACAGTAGGCTTCATTTTACAGATAAGGAAACTGAGATTCAGAGATATTAAATAATTGATGAAAGATCACACAGTTGGTTTGTGCTTTTAGTCATTATGTTGTCCCTTGCTGTTATCTGAGCTCCACCAAAACAGAAACTATTTCTTCTTTTTTTCTTTCCAACTTTTACTTTAGTTTCAGGGGGTGCATTGCAGGTTTTGGTATATAGGCTAACAGAGTAGCCAAAAGATTAGACATTATGGTTTAGGAGTCATGCAGCTGGAGGCTACAAGATTCTGACCCTCCCCAAATTGCTCCTGGGGATAACAACACTATTGTAAAGTCTAACGCAGTGTTTGAGATATTTTGCAGACCCCACAAAATGGATCAGCTGGCACCACCCAGATCGGTAAACTGGCACATCTGATCTTGTGGTCCCAACCCAGGAACTAAGATTCTGACCCTTCCCAAATTGCTCCTGGAAATAACACTACTGTAAAGCCTAACATCAGTGCTTGAGATATTTTGTAGAGCCTGCAAAATGGATCAGCTGGCACCACCCAGATTGGCAAACTGGCTCATCTGATCTCGTGGCTCCAACCCAGGAATTGATCCAGCACAAGACAGCTACCACTCCCTGTGAGTTCATCTCTGACCCAACCAATCAGCACTTCCGACTTACTGGCTGTCTCCCCACTCACCAAATTGTCCTTAAAAACTCTGATCCCCGAATGCTATGGGATACTGATTTGAATAATAACAAAACTCTGGTCTCCCGCACAGCCAGCTATGCATGAATTACTCTTTATTGTAATTCCCCTGTGTTGATGAATCGGCTCTGTCCAGGCAGCCGGCAAGGTGAACCCGTTGGGAGGTTACATTGAGTGACCCAATCACAGCTCACTGCAGCATCAAACTGAAGTGGTCCTCCGGCCTCAGCCTCCCAAACAGCCAGAATTACAGGCGCAAGCCACAGAGGTTAGCAAGGGGAAATTTTAGGAGCACAGCCACTGGGCACAGAAAACTACTATGTACCTTCAGAGTGAGGCAGGAAAGTCTTAAAAGTCAAAGCCTTAGAAATGTTGTTCAGCCTTAAAAATCAATTAAGTCTTAGACCTGGGGGGGTCAAACCTCAACTATGACAGCAGCCAGAAATTTATTACATCAGAGGCTGGGAATCACTTGGGGAACTTCAAAGACAGATCAATGGCCAGTTCCCAGCCCCAAACTCATCAGAATTTCTAGGAGTTCTAGTTCCAGCATGAGTATGATTTTACCTCTCCTAAACTGATTCTAATGTGCAGCCAGGGTTGAGAACCGCTGCCATTCTAAACCAATGAGGGCAAGATGGCCAAACAGAAGTGTCATTTCCTATGTAGTCTCCTTGATTGTTGCAATGGAATTTCTCAGCTTCAAAAGTCCAGAATTTCATGTGAGATTTCCCAAATTCTAAAATGTTGGCAAGTAATTAAAAAAATTTTTTATAAAAAGATTGGGATCAAAGAAAACATGGATTCGGGGCCTACTGAGTGTCACTTCGTAACCTTTCTTGCAGTTCAACCTCAGGTTTGAACAAACAACCTGATTCTGAGAAGTTAAATAACTTGTTCACGGTTACACAGCCAGTCAGAATAAGAGTTGGGACTAAAATCCAGTCCCTCTGAATTTAATTAATGTTCCTTCTATGTCAAAGAAGAAAAACCTGAAGATGCGCTTTAAGCATGGGTAACAGAAACGCAAAGTTACAACCGGCCATGATGGCAACCACGCATGCGCCTACTACTGGTAGCGCGGCGGAAGAGCAGCGAAGGTTAAAGGTGATGAATTACGACTTCTACTGGCGACGCTCACGACTCCTGCCGTAAAGGCCGTGTGTGGCGCCTGCGCACTTCCTTTCCCTTGCGGATTCCCGACGAGGTGGTTGCAGTAAGGGATTCTCCCTACGCCGCGCGGCCGTCGCTATGGTGAAGCTGAGCAAGGAGGCCAAGCAGAGACTGCAGCAGCTCTTCAAGGGGGGCCAGTTTGCCATCCGCTGGGGCTTTATCCCTCTTGTGATTTACCTGGGTCAGTAGGAGAAGAACCGGGAAAGTGACTGGAGGGAAGAGGGTGGCGGAGACTGCTGTCCCATTTTTGGCCATCGAAGGAGGGAGAGAAAAACAGGGGACACCGCCGTGCACGGCCCCTGAGGCTGTCTGGTCAAGTGGGGCGATCTAACCTGAGTTCAAGTTCCCGTTCCGTCGCTTTATAGTTGCATGGTCTTTAACCAGTCTTGCAATCCCTCCTTTTCTATTTTTGCATCCTTAAAGTGGAGGTCATACTTCTCGGGATTGTTGGGAGGGTTGGATGACCCCAGTGGATGTGAAAGCGACTAATGCACTCTTTAGCAGTAGGTGGGTTCTCGGGGTGTTTGTCCTCACCTCTCCATGTGGTCCTAAGTGGAAAGAGGCCTGTTCTGGGAATCTAGACCCCCTCGTGAAAGTACCACTGCCATGAAAGCATGATTATAATAATAATCGTTGGATGCCTCTGCTTTCTTACCTGTACAATGAAGGGTTTGGATGATTTCTATTACTGCTCCCATTTTACAGGTGAGGAAACAGCCGTAGAGAAACTTTTGCCAAGGTCGCACAGCTATGCTGACTGAGGGAGTTACGGGCTCAGGCAGTGGGGCATCAGAGCCCATAGTCTTAACCACTATAGGGTACTTAAAGGATTTGGGTTTTTTTTGTTTGTTTGTTTTTGTATTTGTTTTTGAGACAGAGTCTCGCTCTGTCACCCAGACTGGAGTGCAGTGGCGCTATCACGGCTTATTGCAACCTCCGCCCACTGTGCTCTAGCGATCCTCCCACGGAGCTCAGTCTCTCAAGTAGCTGGGACTATAGGCTCGTGCCACCAGGCTCCGTCACTTACTGCAAAGATTTGTTAATATTTTTCAGTTAGGGCTGCAGACTGGGACCTATTCTGTAGTTTTTTCTTTTCTCTTTTCTTTTTTTCCTTTTTTTTTTTTTGAGACGTAGTCTCGCTCTGTGCCCAGGCTGGAGTGTAGTGGCGCGATCTCTGCCCACCGCAATCTCTGCCTCTTGGGATCAAGCGATCCTTCCACCATTAGCCTCCCGAGTAGCTGGGATTACAGACTTGCAGCCACCTCTCGCGACTAATTTTTATAATTTTAGTAGAGACGGGGTTTTGCTATGTTGGCCAGTCTGGTCTCAAACTTCTGGCCTCCAGTTAGCTACCGCCCCTCTCGCCGGCCCCCGCCCTGCGCGCGGCCTCCCAAAGGGCTGGGATTACAAGTGTGAATCACCGCGTCCAGCCAGTAGTTTTTTTTTTTTTTTAATTTTACTGCCCCACTCAGGCAGTACCGTGAAAGGGAAAGAGCAGGTTTTTCATCCCAGCTGTGTCAGTTTGATCATATAGTTTGACAATTCTAAAACTCAGTTTCACATTTTAAAATGCTGTGATTTTAACAAGGTGCTGCTTCCTATTTAATTTAGGTGTCATGCATTGTATAAGATAAAGTACACTCTGATTAAGCAGCTGTGGTTTTTATTTCTCCATGAGTTGCAAGCCAGCTATAACCTGGGATTATAGAACTTAAAAAGATTGCACCTTATTCTGGGTGCAATTTTTTTTAAAAAAACTGCTTTTCTAGATTTTAGTGACTTTGTGTGGGTACCAAGGATTAAATATGACAGTTGTGTTATCCCCACTATTCTTGCAGCACCTCCCCCCACCCACTTCTTTCAGTTACTGATAGAAGGGCCTACTCTGGCTGGTCAAACACTGGGACTAGCTCTCCTTTTAGCTAAGAGAGGTGTGGAAGCTTGATTCTTCCCCTTCTTTGTGCCACCTTCTGTTTTCATTGTGTATGCGAGGTCCTATTTTAGCATGCTCTTGCTTTTTGTGTTCCTGTGGTTCTTTGCTTCTCTGTAAGTCTTTTCATCTACTGTTCCCTCCTCCTCCCTGTTTTGAGATTCCATTTCTATTGCTAGAAAGCTATAGCTGGTTGCTGCAATCTACATGCCAGGGGCTTTCGTCTAAGAGTTGATAATGCATTCCTTTCCCATACTACAGTTTATTTTTCTTTTTATGCACACTGGCTATATTCCCTTCCTAGGACTACCATTATGGTGATTTTCACCCCAACATTCAATTCAAGTTCTATGAGATTGGTGTTAAGGTTGTCTTTCCAGTACTTGTTTATCATTGTCTTTTCCCTTATGCTGTATATTTAATTTTATGTCTAAACCAGTTCCCACGTTGAAATAGAGACAGGGGCTTGCTGTGTTACCTAGGCTGGTCTTGAACTTCTGGCTTCAAGTAATCTTCCGATCTTGGCCTCCCAAAGTGCTGGGATTATAGGAATGAGCCACCACACCTGGCTCCAGGTTGTTCTTTTGCTTCCTCCACCTCAACTCTCACTAAAACCAGCAATTGCAGATTTAACTTTGTATGTAATTTAGGTTCAGTCATAACTTTCAGTGCTTTGGGTAGTATAGTGCTGTAAAATATGACAAGCAGTGACACGATAATAGAGAATCTATCTGGACATCTACTAACAAGGTTTTAATGAGCCACTTGTTGGAAGGCAATTCTCCATGGTCTCTTGCATTTCTGCACATCTTATAAGCAGAGGCTCTGATGACCCTTTGTTTCATGTTATCTTTTGAGGGCGTTTGTAGAACAAACAGCCTTGGAAAATAGTACCTCCAGACAGAGCAAAGGGAGATGCGCTTGCAGCCCATTATAAAAGATTCTGGTTCCCTAAACTCCAGTTAATATCCTGCAGTGCAGTCTACCACATGTGCAGGTGTCATCCGGACCTCTTTGCATGGAAATTGGGAGGTGAGGAACTGAAGCAAAAATGATGATACTCTCACAATCTATTGCTGGAAGTAATAAAGTGTTCTTTGTTTCTGACTTAGAATATTGTCTATACCAGCTGGGTGCAGTGGCTCACGCCTGTCATCCCAGCACTTTGGGAGGCTGAGGCGGGTGGATCACCAGAGGTCAGGAGTTTGAGACCAGCCTGACCAACATGCATAAACCCCGTCTCTACTGAAAATACAAAAATTAGCTGGGCGTAGTAGTGCATGCCTGTAATCCAAAGCTACTCGGAAGGCTGAGGCAGGAGAATAGCTTGAACCCGGGAGGAGGCGGAGGTTGCAGTGAGCTGAGATTGTACCATTACACTCCAGACTGACGACAGAGCGAGACTCCTTCTCAAAAAAAAAAAAGTGTTTATACCAACATCTGTGAAACTGGCAGGCCAGTTTGTTATCTTTTATTTATTTATTTTAATGGTCTAAATCACAGAAGATTTTTAAAAAAATATTAACTTTTATTCCCTATTACACATACTATTTTTTGTTATCTTTTAAATAAGATGAAATTGCAGACCCCTCATAGTTCTTGAAACCTCCCTAACTTAATCAGTTACTTCAGCAAGTGAGCATATATGTCATCAGGTTAATTTATAAATATATTTTAAATGGTAAAAGATAACCATACTTGTAAAGAGTTGATTTAATTAGGTTGTTAAATAATAAGTATTGGATGATCCATCCCCTGCCATCCCCCGCCCCCCACCCTGTCCCTTTTCTATCATTGGTCTTTGTTTTATAAAAGAGGTTTATGAGGGATAAAATATCCTCAGTTGTGTTTTTTTAAAAGTTCAGTAGTTTTTCCTCCAGGCATGGTGGTTCACGCCTGTAATCCCAGCACTTTGGGAGGCTGAGGAGGCTGAGCACTTGAGCCCAGGAGTTCAAGACCAGCCTCGGCAATATAGTGAAACCTTGTCTCTAAAAAAATTTAAAACCTTGGTTATGTGTTTTTCCAAAAATCATTTTGCTCTTCATAGTCTTTCATCCAGTGTAATTTTGGAGTTGTGGTATCTTATTTCTGGGTAAATGACTAATAATGAAAGATAGAACATGCTAAGGGCAACTGTGCCAATTGTGTATATAATGACCATGTGCAGTGGCTCACTGAGAAAGTTGTTTGTTTTTGTCTGGGCATGGTGGTTCACACCTGTAATCCCAGCACTTTGGAAAGCCGAGGCAGGTGGATCATTTGAGGTCAGGAGTTTGAGACCAGCCTGGCCAACATAGTGAGATCCTGTCTCTACTAAAAATACAAAAAAATTTAGCTGAGCGTGGCAGCGCGTGCCTGTAATCCTAGCTACTCAGGAGGCTGAGACAGGAGAATAGGTTGAGCCTGGGAGGCAGAGGTGACAGAGGTTGCAGTGAGTCGAGATCATGCCACAACACTCCAGCCTGGGTGACAGAGTGAGACTCTATCTCAAAAAGAAAGGAGTAAGATAGCTTGTTCTTCCTACTGATTAGTCCTGGACACAATTTCATACTCTAATGAAGATTGGAGACTTCTGTAGTGCAGATAAATTTAGATAGTGCTGGTTGGTGTAGATATCATTCTAGCTATCCTAGGTTGGATTACAAAGAAGAAAAAGTCTTGATTGTAAATGTTTTGTCTGCTGGGGGTTTAATTAATACTTTTTTCTCTTCTGTCTTCCTTGATTCAGGATTTAAGAGGGGTGCAGATCCTGGAATGCCTGAGCCAACTGTTTTGAGGTACTGCTCTTAAAACTAAACATTTCAGGGCAAATGTTCATACAGTAGTATTGAATCACTAAGATGTAAAAGAGTAATAGTGGCAGGCCTTTAAATGGAGCTTTATCAGTCAGTATAGTTTTGGGTTATTGGAAAACTGCAACTACTTTCTCTTCCCCTTCCTAATTTGTATTTACTGTATCATGTTATAACTACAATGAAGCACATTTTAACAGAAAAAGAATTTATTATCCTACCACTTTAAAATGCAAACTGTTTTAAATTTCCCATATTCGCATCTTATCCTCATTCAGATGAATACAACCTTTTATATCATTCTGACAAGGGTATGCAGGATTTTGTTTTCACTTAAAATTTGAGTTGCTATCCCATGTATTTTCCAGTTGTGGTTTACCTAGTTTTTTCAATTTTTAAGTATTTTATACAACAGTATAATTAACATTTGGGCAGGGTGTGGTGGCTCACACCTGCAATCTCAGCACTTTGGAAAGCCAAGGTGGGAAGATCGTGGGAGGATTGCTTGAGGCTAGGAGTTCAAGACCAGCCTGGGCAACATAGCGAGACCCAACTCTACCAAAAAGAGAAAAAAAGTAAATAATTAACATTTGTGTATACATAGCTTTTATAGATTTTGATTTCCTTATAAATTGTCATGGGATTAATAAAGTATATGAACATTTATGGCTCTTGACTGTCAAATTCCTTTCTCGGAAATGATCTTGCTGGTATGTGTAAGCACTCGTGAAAACTTCACCCACACGGTATACATACTCATATACACATGTATGCATATATGTGCATACTTGTGAAAATTGTATGTATACGTATAATCTCAAACTGGCAGGTTGCTCTGGAGGAAGGACTGATACTTGTGGCACTATGATGATCATGACTACTGCACACTAGTGAATCGGATTTCTGCTTGATCCTGTCTCAGACATCTCTTGTGGGTTGCCCTCACAGACTTTTCACTGACTATTCTAGGGCTTCATTCATTTTCTTCGAACTTTTACTGTAAGCCACGTTTTTCTAGAGTGGGCAGAAAATACATTATTCACTATCACCTACAATGTGCCAGCCACTGCTTTAGGTGCTTTTTACACAATGTGTCTAGTTGTCACTTCAGAGCAGGTTATACAGTCAGTAGGTGGTGGAATATGTTCTATTTCCAAAGCTCACATTCTTTCCACTAGGTCCATGTGGCCTTCCCCAAGTAATTTTACCTCTTCCTTTACTTAGCACAATGCCATCTGATATGAATTTGCTCCACCACATCTGCCTTGCTGCTCTTTTCTTTTTCAGAGGAAGGTCTTTTTTATTCTCAAAGGGTACTACAATATGTGCCTTCAAATTGTTCACTTCTGCAGTTATTCTCTTTTCCCGGATAAAGTTTTTCAACAAATGATCTTCATGCACTACCTTCCTCTCCTCCCTCTCTTCCTTTAACTGTTTATGGCATGACTTTTAGAAACTGCTTTCAGAGATTCCCCACTAAGTCCTTTTTTCTTAGCCCTTATTCTTTGATCTATCGTTTCCTTTTCTGTAAAATAGGGATTGAGGCAATATATCTGCTGCCTACTAGTTGAGTGGCCTTGGCCTTAGACCGGTTATTTCCTTAGAGAAACATTACCTTGGGAAGCATGAGAGAGAACTACTGAGTCAAGCTGTGTGGCATTTTCCAAGTACTGGAAATTATCATCAAATACCTTTCTCCAAGAAACCATTAACCTTTCTAAGCTTCATTTCCCCTTTTTATCAGTTGGGGATAATAATACCTACATAATAAGGTAGCCATGAGCATTGAATAAGAATATTATATATAAAGTATTAGTACTTGTCAAGTAATATGTGACCAGTAAACTATTAATAATAATTTTTAATCTTTTCAGTGTCATCTTTTTTATCCCCATTTCCTTATCCTATGAAAACAGTGCTCTAGCTATATGATACTGCATGCTAAGTCCCAGAATAAACTATATATATTTTTATGCCTTTGCCCCTATGCTTGTGCTCCGTCAGCCTGGAATGCTTTTTCCCCTTAGTTTCCACTGGATGGAAATCTGCTTCTAGAAAAGCCCAATCTCAAATGTTGCCCCTTCCGTAAATCTCTTCCTTCTTTCCTCCTAGCTAAAACTATTCTGTTTTTTGTGTTTCCATAGTTTTCTTTTTTTCTTTTTAATTTTTATAGAGGCAGGATCTCACCATATTGCCTAGTCTGGTCTCAAACTCCTGGGATCAAGTGCTGAGATTATAGGCATGGGCCACTGCGTCCAGCCCCTTAGTATCCTTTTGTATCTGTCATTCTCTGCCTTGTAGCTATAATATATTTTGTCTCATAAGCACCTAAAGTAATTGCTCAGCAAGTATTGAATTAACTTAATGACACTCATCTCTTGATGGTCTTCTGTGGGTTTTTTATATTTTATTTTAGTTTTTTTTTTTGTAGAGACAGGGTCTCACTGTGTTGCCCAGTCTGGTCTTGAACTTCTGGGCTCAAAAAACAATCCTCCCACCTGGCCTCCCAAGGTGCTAGGATTACAAGCATGAGCCACAGCACCTGGCCATCTTGGTGGTCCTTTGGACAGGAATTGACAAAGCATCGCATCTTGTACAAATTTTAGGCTGGACCAGCATGCTGGGAAGTAACATTTTTTTGTGCCCTAGGTGATTTAGGATACAGAAGTGGGGAGAGAATGTGTCTTTCTGTTGTCCTTTTTTGAGGCTTCTCTCCTTCCTGGTGCTAACCTTCTTGATCTTTTCTGTCATTAAGAACATCTTCTGGTTTCCTTCCAGAGGCATTTGTGTTTTAGGAAAGAATTGAGTGACTGCCTGCAAAGGGTTACTCAGTTAAGGAATTTCATGTACTGTGCTCCCTGCACTGGGAAGAGTAATTAGAGAGATCTGAGCTGCCTGATCTGTACTATGAAAGGAACAGAATTATACCTGCTATGGTTTTTATTAACATAAAATTTGTTTATTAATATAAAGTCTATTGTTTCTATATATATTTATTGTGTATATAATACTTATGTAAATAATACAGTTAAGGATCTACTAGTTTGTTTCCCTTGCCAAGTTGTTGGGTTCTTTGAGATTAGGACCACTTTCATCTTAGTATCCTCTTTCACCCAGGATGGCTCATTGTATGTGGTCAGCAAATGTTGGTTGACATGAATGCCTTATTCAAAAGTCCTTTAATATATGAGGGGCAGTGTGTTAGTAAAATATTTAGGCAAAATATGTGCATATCAAGGTTAAGAGAATCATTTCCATTATCTGCATAAGGCTGAGCAAAATTTCCTTTTTATATTTTTGCTGCCCATTACCATTGAAGAAGAGACCTTTATAGATCTTTTTTTGTGTGTTTTCTTCTGTCACCCAGGCTGGAGTGCAGTGGCACAGTCATGGCTTACTGCAGCCTTGACCTCCTGAGCTCAGGTTGTCCTCCCACCTCAGCCTCCCGAGTAGCCGGGACAGCAGACACGCGTTACCACGCCTGGCTTTTTTTTTTTGGATTTGGAGTCTTGCTCTGTCGCCCAGGCTGGAGTGCAATGGTCCAATCTCGGCACACTGCAGCCTCTACCTCCCAGATTCAAGCGATTCTCCTGCATCAGCCTCCTGAGTAGCTGGGATTACAGGCGTGCACCATGAAGCCTGGCTAATTTTTTTTTTTTTTTTTTTTAGTGGAGACAGGATTTCACCATGTTGGTCAGGCTGGTTTTTTTTTTTTTTTTTTTTTGAGATGGAGTCTCGATCTGTGTTGCCCAGGCTGGAGTGCAGTGGTGCGATCTCGACTCACTGCAACCTCCGCCACCCGGGTTCACTGCATTCTCCTGCCGAGTAGCTGGGACTACAGGTGCCTGCCATAATGCCCAGCTAATTTTTGTGTGTGTGTTTTTGGTAGAGATGGGGTTTCACCATGTTAGCCAGGATGGTCTTGATCTCCTGACCTCGTGATCCACTCGCCTTGGCCTCCCAAAGTGCTGGGATTACAGGCGTGAGCCACTGCGCCCAGCCTTTTTTATTTTTTTTAAGAGACAGGGTTTCACCATGTTTCCAAGGCTGGTTTCGTACTCGTGGGCTCAGTCGATCCACCCGCCTCAGCCTCCAAAGTGCTGGGATTACAGGCATGAGCTATCATGCCTGGTCAGTAATTTATTTTTATATTTTCACTGTGTGCAAAAATACTTAAGAGTTTAAGGGGAGATTTTAATACACAATGAAAATTGGAAATAGATGTGTGTTTTCTTCTTAGGCACAGGGAAATTTCTTTTTTTGTTTTTTTTTTTTTGCGACGGAATGTCGCCCTGTCACCCAGGCTGGAGTGCAGTGGCGTGATCTTGGCTCACTGCAAGCTCCGCCTCCTGGGTTCATGCTGTTCTCCTGCCTCAGCCTCCCGAGTAGCTGGGATTACAGGTGCCCACCACCATGCCTGGCTAATTTTTTTTTTTTTGTATTTTTAGTAGAGACGGGATTTCACAGTGTTAGCCAGGATGGTCTTGATCTCCTGGCTTCGTGATCCACCCGCCTTGGCCTCCCAAAGTGCTGGGATTACAGGCGTGAGCCACTGCGCCTTTCACTGCACTTTTCAGTTTGGCTGAAAATATTTTTTAAAAATAAACTACAAAACTGTCATTGTCATTTAATAATGCAATTTTATTCAATGGGCCACATTTTTAAGCAGCCGGATTTAGAAATGAAACCATCTCTTTGCTCCTGAAACCATCTCTTTGCTCCTTCTTAGACTCTATTGGAGTCAGCAAATGATTTGGGAGTTGGGCTTCTTAGTGACTGGAATGTTTGGGGTAAGAGTTAGTTGAGGTGGAAGTGGAGGCTAATTGCTCCCTAGGAACCTAATGGTTGTAAGAGCACTTAGGCCACATCCCACTCTGCCCTCTTAAATGATATAACTATCTCAGATCCTCAATTTCCACATTAAAATAGGGATTGTAGTTGGGAGTTATGAACTTTCCTCAGTGTCTAATGCACAGAAACCATTCAATAAATGTTATTTTAGTATTACTGATGTTGCATCTAATAATGAGATAGCTTTGTTTTCTGGGTTTATCAGGCTTACCTGTTAATGGAAATCAGTAATCGTTTTCCTTTTGATTGACTTCATTTTGTGTCTGCTCACATTTTTGTTTTTGTTTATGATAGGTAACTGCACTCAGAAGTAACTAAAGTGTATTTTAATACAGTTCTGTATGTTTAATTTGTTTGTTTGGTGCAATTGATCCTTGTCTTTTCATAACTCTGAATTTGATAGATGAGGAAACAAACATAAATGTATAAAATTTTCTAGGTCTTAGGTTATGTGTAGAAGATTTTTATTTTGGAATTTAATTTCTTTCTCCTCTTCACAAACATTTTAGCCTACTTTGGGGATAAAGGATTAATTGGTCTTCTGGATTTGGAGGCAATCAGCGGACAGCATGGAAGATGTGTGCTCTGGCTTGGATAAGAGATGGGACATCGTTCAGTCACTAGTTGGATGGCACAAGGCTCTTCACAGATGCATCTGTAGCAGAGTGGAACTTGTACTAACTTATGATAGAATGTATCAGAATAAATGTTTTTAACAATGTTATGCTTGAGTCTTTTTTGAATTGAACATGCTAGGATTATCAGGTAAAAATTAAGCCTTTTGGTACTTTTTTAAAACAGGGAATTTGTGTATGTACCTAGGTGCTGTTTACACTTGTAAATCCTAGCACTTTGGGAGACAAAGGTGGGTGGATCATGACATAAAAAAAATTTTCCATGTTAATTCCTGCCCATTGACCTAACATATGGATTACAGTTTCCCTTTACAGTGAATTAATAACTCCTTCTAGGGTATTCCGAGGTAGTAAGAATACAGATAGTTCTCAGTTTGTGACAAACCAAACTGTCACTTCCTCCTCTGCATTAAAGTTCTGAGCGCAAGAAATAAAGGTCCTGGTGGCTCTGTTGCTAGGGGATGGGAATGGCACTGGAGAGTTGTGTGATTTATTTGTAGGTTAAATGTGAGTCTAAAGTTTCCCTCAGTTATATTAGGAAACTAGAGCTGGCTGGGCAAGAGCCCGTGGAGAGCTACATGGAATAGTAGCACTGTTTTCGGGTAGAAAGAAAGGCAGCTAATGAATGGAAACTAGTTTTCAGTTCTAGATACTGGTTTCCTGGGACCTTCACCTCTATTTAAATCCTACTTTTATTTAGTTTTTTCCGTTCTTCTAACAAAATAGCATTCTTTACTACGTTTGGCCATTGTTACTAATACAAGAAAGCAGAACCTGAAACAAACAGTTTGGAAAGAGCCTATTGGGTTGAGTATTTTAAGCATCCAGTATTTAGGCATGATCATGACTATAATCCCTCTCAGGTGCTGGGAGCTGCCATCACCAGAAAGTTCTTATTTCTAATGTAAAACCCTTTTAGCTATTTAAGCCTATTTCCTCAAGGCTTGTTACTTTTGCCATGGAGACGTAGAAGACTATTGTGGTGTCTTGTTGCATAAGGGGATTTTAAAGTGGAATTCTTGAGAGCTAACTGCAGGAAATCAGTTTGGTAAGTACTTAATGTAATTGCTTCAGCATCTCTGTGAATCTAGGCGTGTGTAATTTTGCTGAAAATTGAGCACAGTATTAAAATTCCATGGAATTGCTTAAGTTTGTGGTTCCCCCCAATCCTTTTTGCCAAGTGCATTGTCAGGGAACTTTTGTTTAGTATTTTGTTTAGACGTTTTTCTTCTGTTTCTCACTTGGGATTTTCAGAAATTGAGAAAGCTGTGTCAGGTATCTGTTTTGTTTAAATAGTAATGTGAATGGTAAACATAACTGGTTGTGGTTTTTTTTTTTTTTTTTTTTTTTTTTTGAGATGGAGTCCCGCTCTGTCGCCAGGCTGGAGTACAGTGATGTGATTTCGGTTCACTGCAACCTCCGCCTCCCTGGTTCAAGTGATTCCCCTGCCTCAGTCTCCCGAGTAGCTGGGACTATAGGCGCATGCCACTATACCTGGCCAATATTTTGTATTTTAGTAGAGATGGGGTTTCACCGTGTTGGCCAGGATGGTCTCGATCTCCTGACCTTGTGATCTGCCCTCCTCGGCCTCCCAAAGTGCTGGGATTACGGGTGTGAGGCACCACGCCTGGTCTGGTTGTGTTCTTTTAAGGATGACCTTTGTGAACGCCAAATGTCTGAGACAGGTTTCAGTCAATTTATAAAGTTTATTTTGCCAAGGTTAAGGATGCTCCCATGCCACAGCCTCAGGAAGTCCTGAGGCGGTGTGCCCAAGGTGGTCAGGGTATGTAGTTTGCTTTTATACATTTTAGGGAGACATGAGACATAAATATGTCTAAGATGTACATTGGTTTGGTCTGGTAAGGCGGGACAACTCGAAGTGGGGGCTTCCTAGACAAAAGGTTGCATTCTTTTGAGTCCTTGATCAGCCTGAATACACAATTTAGTCTGGCTCAGTGAGTCTGCATTTTTTACATAAATAGCGCAGAGGAAGCAATCATAATGCATGTGTCTCAGGTGAGTCTCAGAGGGATGACTTTGAGTTCTGTCTATCCTTTGTCCACAAGGAATTTCCTGTGGGCAAATTGTGAGGGAGGTATGTAGCTTCTTTTCTTTGTGGCTGTCTCATTTAGGAATAAAGTGGGAGGCAGGTTGGCCTGACAGTTCCCAGCTTGACTTTTCTTTTGGCTTAGTGATTTGAGGGGTCCTGAGATTTATTTTCCTTTCATACCTTATAGCTGTCTATAAAACCTCAGAAATTTTAAAATAAGGCATCCAGAATTAGGAAGGAACCAGCTCCCTGATCTCACATCTAAGGAAGCTAAGGAACAGAGTTTAAGCACTTCTTCAGGGTACAGCCTAAGAGCTGAGACTACTACACAGTTTAATGTGTATATATATATATATATTGTAAAGTTTGTGAAATGTTTAAGCTCCCACATTTTATGAGTTTTAGTTTTTAGGACAGTACAATTCAAGCATTTATTGATTTCTGTTCTGTGTTAGACACTAGAGAGTCGTTATGACTGAGATTATTCCTGACCTTGATTAGCTTATGGAAAAACACTGAGCTGGTAGGACCTGATTTGAGTCCTGGCCCTGTCAGTTCTAGAACCTTTGGTGAAATCACTTTTGGTTTTTTTATTGGGAGAACAAGGCCTCTGTGTTGCCCAGGCAGGTCTCAAACTTCTGGGCTCAAGCTATCCTGCCTCTGCCTCCCAAAGTGCTGGGATTATAGGTGTGAGCCACCGCGCCTGGCTGAAGTCACTTAATCTTTAGATTCCTTCCACAAGATAGGAACAACAATACCTGCCCCAGGATATTATTTTCTTTTTTTTTTTTTTTTTTTTTTTGAGACGGAGTCTCGCTGTGTCGCCCAGGCTGGAGTGCAGTGGCCGGATCTCAGCTCACTGCATGCTCTGCCTCCCGGGTTTTTACGCCATTCTCCTGCCTCAGCCTCCCAAGTAGCCGGGACTACAGGCGCCCGCCACCTCGCCCGGCTAGTTTTTTGTATTTTTTAGTAGAGACAGGGTTTCACCGTGTTAGCCAGGATGGTCTCGAACTCCTGACCTCGTGATCCGCCCGTCTCGGCCTCCCAAAGTGCTGGGATTACAGGCTTGAGCCACCGCGCCCGGCCGGATATTATTTTCTAAACTAATGGTTTTCATAGCTGGTCCCAGACTAGCTTCACCTGGAAACTTGTTAAAATGCACATTTTCAAGTCTTACTCCAGACCTGAATCAGAAACTGGTGATGAGGCCCAGCAATGTGGGTATGTCTGTGCGTGTTTCATTTCCTCAAACATTATTTTAACCATATTTTGAGAAAATTGTAGAGTTGTATACAGTGTAAGAAATGATACAGAAAGATCCCTGTATCCTTTACAGTTTCCCCCAGTGGTAATATCTTGTGTGAACCCCAATTATCGGAGACGAATCTCAATTAGGAAGTTTATTTTGCCAAAGTTAAGGATGTGCACGCACCTGTGACACAGCCTCAGGAGGTCCTCACAGCAGGAGCCCAAGGTGGTTGGGGCACAGCTTGTTTTTATACATTTTAGGGAGACACAAGACTTCAATCAGTATATGTAAGATAAATATTGGTTTGGTCCAGGAAGGTGGGACAATTCGAAATGAGGTAGGGGGCTTCCAGGTCACAGGTAGATAAGAGACAAATGGTTGTATTGTTTTGAGTTTCTGATTAGCCTTTCCAAATGAGTCAATCAGATATATGTTTATCTCAGTGGACAGAAGCATGACTTTGAATAGAATGGATGGCAGGTTTGTCCCAAGCAGTTCCCAGCCTGACTTTTCCCTTTAGCTTAGTGATTTTAGTGTCCCAAGACTTATTTTCCTTTCACACTTGCAAAGCTGTGGTCAGCATCAGGATATTGACATTGATGAAGTCAAGAAAGAACATCTGTCACCCCAAGGATCCCTTGTGTGGTGGGATATAGTCAACCTTTCTCCTCCTACCCTGCCCCTACCCCTAACCCCTGGCAACCAGGAAATCTGTTAACTACTTTTATAATTTTGTCATGTCAAGCAAGTTATATAAATGGAATCAGACAGCCTTTGGGTTTGGCTTTTTTCAGTCAGCATAATTCTCTGTAGATTTATCAAAATAGTTTCTTCTTTTTTATTGCTGAGTAGTATTCCATGGAATGGATGTACAAGGATGACATCTGGGCTCCCAATTTTTAGCTGTTACGAGCAAAGCTGCTATGAGCATTCATGTACAGGTTTTTGTTTGATTAATCTGTGATTTAACAAATCACAGGTGCTTCTGATGCAAGTCAGGTTTGAGAACTTCCCCAGACTTGCAGAAGCCTTCTTGCTCTCTCCTATGTATTACAGTGTGCTCTCAATGGAACATCCAGAGTGATCCTTTTAAAAATAAGATCACATCACATCCTGATCAAAGTTTTCCAGTGATTTCCCATCTCACTGGGAATGAAATCCCAAGTACTTACTTTCCGTGACCTGCAAGACCCTATATCATCTGACCTTCTGCATCTTTGGTCTCTTTGTTGCCTATGATTCATCACCCACATTTGCTTGCACTCTTGCTGTTTTGTTCTATCCAGAGAAAGGCCAAGTATAGTCTCACCTTGTAGTCTGTACTACCTATTCCCTGCTGGAACTCTCTCCTCCCAGATATCTATATGGTTGGCTTCCTCTATTTCAGTCTGCCTAAATGTCATCTTGTTAGAGGGCTTCCCTGATCCTTTAAAACAGAAGACCCTAAACCTGTGTTGCGGATGCAGAATTTTTGCTCCTTAGTTAGCTAAATCCAGGTTCTTGTATCATGACCAGGAGAAATCAGGCACGCAGACACATTAAAGGGTGAGGAGAGCTGAATTTATTGGGTGAGAAGGAAAAAAGGAAAAACTCTCAGCAAAGTGAGAGGGGGTCCTGCTAACAGAGGGAACCCCCTACCACCTCCTAGATTGAATAGCAGGCCACCACACACATTGGCTGAAGAGACCAGGCTCCTCCCCACTGCACAGGGTGAGAACTTCCCGTGGCTCCACCCCGTTCCCCCAGTGTACATGTGGGCATTATTCAGAAAGAGTCAGTTGGGAAAGGGCAGGCAAATGGGCAGTTCTCCCTGAGGGTCAAGGATTTCATCTGGGACCAGCAGTCCAGTCCCTCAGACTTCGGGCTGTTTTAGGCTTGACGGTGGGGTTTGCCAGGGACTGTTGACTGTCTCCTGTCTCTATCATTCTCTTCTCTAAAGAAGTACATCTAATTGCTGTTAGATAAGGATAAGGATGAGGACAAAGATCAATCTTAACTGCTTCCTTCTGGCAGGGGGCGCTGTTTTGGGAAGACAGCAGTCAGAACTCCTGTAGAGGCCTATCTAAGGGTCTCTGGCGAAAGGGGCCATTATCTGAGGCTCTGGTTGTATGACCATTTGAAGTTTGATGTCCTGAAGGCAAGACGAGACAAACTGGGTTATTAGAACACATGTATCAAAACAAAACAAGGGGAGTGTAAGGACAGCTCAAAAATCCTGAGGCCTTTTATCAGTTTGCATAGGGATAGGGAAGCCAAAATCTGTCTGGTTAAAAAGACAAACAAACAAAAAAACTTTACCCTTTTGCTGGCATGTGAGGCTTCTGGGTTCCCTTCCCTAAGCCCAATCCTAAGTCAACCAGTTTAAGGTTTGGTAAATTAACTCTTCACAGTTTAGAGGATGTATCTAAGGGAAGCATCCCATAGTACGGTGACACAATTACGTATCTGTGAAGTAAGAAGAGAGGAGGAAAAAGGAAAAAAAGTGTTTCTTTCAAAGGAGTCCCAGGGGTTCAGTATGCATTTGAAAGGGGTACAGACTGAAGATGAATGGCTACTTATTTAGAAAGGAGGGACCGAGGCATCCCAGGTTCCCTTCTCTTCCTAGTAAATACCCATGGTACGTGAGGGAGAGAAAGTGAGGTGTTCCTCTCTTCTTCCTTTCCTCCAATCTCATATCCCCGAGTCCCGGTGACTGTGACAGTGTGTTGCCCATGGATGCTAAAATGGCTTTTACTCATGTTAACAGGGGGGCCTAGGGACTGGGAATATTCACTCTTACCCATGTATGCCCTATCTCCTGTGCTGTCAGTAGCCTTTGAATTCCTTAGACGTCATTTATGCCATGGATACTAGCATGAACTTTATCCATGAAATGGGAAGCTTGGCTTAATTGGCAGGAATCAGTCACGCTAACCTGCATTGTGTCTTTTAACTTTTGTTGTGTGCCTCTGGATCCCTCAGATCCAGTTTTCTTTCTTAGGACGTTGACCTGAAGCTTGGAATTAAGTTTGGGACAAAAATGTGTCTTAGGGGCATTGCATGGACTCCTTATCATAAGCTGAATACTAAGGTGAAGCTGTGGAATTGAGTCCTCCTCTAACGAGGGAGAGAAAAGGATGTATTGTGACATACCCAGATAACTGGTGGCTGTAGTTATGCTTGCTAAGATTTGGGTGCATGTGGCTTGTCTTTGGTTAGCTCCCTTGGTCTTTCTCCAAAAGGAAACCTCCGAGTGATGGGCACCCTATTTATTCCCGTCACCTGGCAGGGTCTGTAGGATAATTGCTCAGCATTAAAATATTGATCCAGATTTTTACATTATCCATCCCATTTTGTTCCTTCTGAGCTATAGTTAGAGATCGCTGGATGATTCACAGGAATTAGCAGGGTCGGTCTAAACTGTAGGCAAAAACTTAAAAACAACTAATGAATCTAGAACTTAATGACAAATGTATGATAAGTTTTGAAAAATAATTTGTCTTTCCCATACTCATTTCTGTTAAAAACAAACCATGATAAGACTGAGTTGTTTGCAGAATAGACTAGTCTTATATTTGGCTTGATTGTTTGCATAAAGTACAGCAAGAATAATTATTTTTACATAGGCCTTGTAGATTGGCTTTGATGGAACTCTGATCCACAATAAATCTCAGGACTTTCTAAAACCGAGCCTAGCCATTAGTTTGTACCATCAAATACTTGTAAGTTGGGTGATCCTCTCCTCTTAAGGTCCTGAGATAAAGTTGGAGCTCTTGGGCCTGTCAGAAAGTGACATTCTTTACTTATCACAGGTCAGGAACTCTGTACAGGGACTGTGTAGACAAGGTGTGAGGCCAGTTTTCCCAAGGTGCTTTTATTGGCTCTACAAGTTGAGCTTGACTCCTTTAGGGAAACACACCCTTCCAGTCAAAACCTTGGTAAGACAACCAGTTTCTACAATTGTGTCATGTTGCAAAAGAAAATGGATTCTTACTGCACTGATGCAAATAACTATATTGCCATTTCAAGTTAAGAATACACACAACTAGTTTCCAAATTCTGGAGAAGCCAGGCAGAAAGAGAGAGAGAGAAATATGCTCCAAATTTTGTTCACAGGAGTTTACCTTACTCAATTATTAAAGGCTGCAAATAGTTCAAAATAAGCTTCCTTGAGTCTGAAAAACAAAACAAGAATCAGCAGTGTTCCAGGCAAAAGTAAAAAGGATTACTTCAGTTTTCTATTAGTTCAGTCCTTTCCATTAATTCTTGTTTTGCTTGATATTCATGAACATGTTAGCTCTTCATGAGTCCTGTATGTTTTTCCTTTATTCCAGTGTCACAATCTTCAAAGGTATCAGAAACCTGCATTTGAGAGCACCTGTTAAAGTTCTATAGCTGATTAAACACCATCTTCTGAAGATCAAAACAAGACAACAATTGTCTGTAAGTAACAAAATGTCCAGGGTAGTTACAGTCAGAAACATGATTGACAAAGAAATTTGGTTTATTTCTGTGGTTTACAATAACTTAACCACCTTAATTGTGATTGATAGCATATACTCAGGCATTAGAATTTTGGAAATCCCATATAATTTTGGAACATATATTAATATTCACTAAACCTATATTAATATAGGTATTTAATATTAAGAAGCTATTAATTACCTATATTAATATAGGCAATACAGGTTAGTGAATATTAAAATTAATGTTAATAAATATAAATATTAATCAATATTGATATCAATAATATTGATATCAGTAATATTATCATAATAATATCAACATTAATATATAACACCATAATATCAACATTAACATATTAACATTGTAATATCAACATTAATATATTAATATATCATCATTAATATATTACCAAAATATGAACATTAATATATTAACATAACATCAACATTAATATATTAATAGTAATAATATCAACATTAATATAATAGTAATATCAACATTAATATATTAATATAATATTAATAATATCAACATTAATATATCAATATTCACTAACCTAAAGAAGATTAAACAACATTTTGGCAATCCCGTGTACCTAGACATGTCTGGTAATTCTGTTTACCTCTCTTCTGGATGTTCCAGGGGCCCTCTATAGCATCCAAAAGCCAGGTGTCAGGAAAGACAGTTTTGAAATAGAAGTTTGATTTTGGGAAGCCTGTTAAATGTTAGAGGTTTAAAACACTTGATGCTATGAAATAAAATTCCAGATTACCATAACTTATTTATTTTGCCAAAATGATGACTCAGAAATGTAAATGCAGGGAGGGCACGGTGGCTGAAGCCTGTAATTTCAGCATTTTGGGAGGCCAAGACAGGTGGATCCCTTGAGGTCAGGAGATCGAGACCAGCCTGGCCAACATGATGAGACCCCCGTCTCTACTAAAAATACAAAATTAGCCAGGCATGGTGGTGGGTGCCTATAATCCCAGCTACTCAGGAGGCTGAGGCAGGAGAATTGCTTGAACGCAGGAGGCAGAGGCTGCAGTGAGCCGAGATTGTACCACTGTACTCCAGCCTGAGTGACAAAGTGAGACTCCATCTCAAAAAGAAAAAAAAAAAGAAAGAAATTTGAAAGCAGAAACCTTTTGTAACTTTTTACAAATTTTGCTAAAGAGCAGATTGGTGCTGAGTAGCTTGTGCTTTTATTTCAGTGTTTAATTTACAGAAAAGCCATATTTGAATTTAGCCAATATGTTCACACACAGAATTTCTTTTGCAAGATTAATTTTTACATTCCTTTCACAACTTGTTTGAACTTTTAGCTTTATTTTATCTAATTCAAAATAATCCTTTAACCTTAGGCAAGAATTTTACATTTCCACACCTTCCTATAATCTTTTATTAAAAACACATTTTACTGTTCTTATACAACTCACATGTATTTCTCACAAATCTATTTCCAGTAGTCTCAATTACATGTTACAATGGTAACTCCTAGCATTTTTTAACTTTAATGTAAAACCTGGTAAGTTGTTGTTGTTGTTGTTGTTATTTTGAGACAGAGTCTTACTCTGTCGCCCAGGCTGGAGTGCAGTGGCACGATCTCGGCTCACTGCAAGCCCCGCAGTGAGCTTCTGACTCAACCTCCCGAGTAGCTGGGACTACAGGCGCCCGCCACCACGCCCAGCTAATTTTTTGTATTTTTAGTAGAGTTGGGGTTTCACCATGTTAGCCAGGATGGTCTCGATCTCCTGACCTCGTGATCCGCCCATCTTGGCCTCCCAAAGTGCTGGGATTACAGGCGTGAGCCACCGCGCCTGGCAAGTTGTTTTAATTATGTACTAGGTACAGCCAAGTTTTGACTTCTGGCATAATTAAGGGTGTGGTTAATTCCACATGTCCCCAGACCTTACCAGTTTTGAAGCAGGCAAATCGAACAGTTCTCAAAAACCACAAAGCAGTTTATAGCCTTAAAGCATTTTGTAAACCTAGTATCTGATCTGAATAATTTTGTCCACCTATTTACATTTTGATGGCATTTGCATTTTACCAATAATCTTTAAGGCTATTTTTATTTCTCAGAGACTAAAGTCATGTGAACTAAAAGTTACCACCGCTTTTATCTTCCCTTTAAAAAATATTTGATCCAAGCACTAATCCTTCTTTCAGTCAATTAATTAGAGCTCTTTTTAATAGACATCACACACAACATATATAACTACACAGACAGGCAAAGAAAATCCAGTGCCCATAAGACTTTTCATTTGCAACCTCCTAATTGGATTATTTGCCTCTGGGTGGAGCCCTTCAAGAGCAAGGCTAGGAAAACATGCAGTTTTTAGGATCTAATAAACAGGTACAGCTAGAAGGCAAAAACAGATTTTGAGAGGGATCCATGAGGAAAACAGAGGTCTGTCTCTTCGTGTGTATTAAGAGTGGCAAGGCAAAATAGAAATAATTCAGTTGGCTGAGATAAAACCCTAAAACCCCTTTCCAGCAAAACAAGAACCAAGAAGAGAAAAATATAAAGGCCTTTTTAATATACCTATAACTTGGATATCCACTTTTAATTAAGCTGAGTACTCTTTAAGAAAATCCTTTTAAATCCCTTGTTACCCAATTTTAGCTGGGCCAAGTGGCCAATATTTCTGACTTTCAAACTTTACTAAAGGTGACCTCCCAGGTGCTCAGAGAAAGGAAAATCCAAGGTGATTCATGGAGAGAAAGAGAATCAACAAATGATAAAGGTAATGCAGATATAAAACTAGAAAAGACTCATTCCCTCAGCCAGGATTGAACCTGGGCCACCACTGTAAAATGGCAAAAGCTAAAACAAAGCAATGCCAGGTGGCTACAGGTCACACTTGCAAGGATGTAAAACAAGATGGAGGCCTGCAGCAAAGTTTGCTACTGACCATATAGAAAGACATGCAAAGCACACCAGATTGGATACAGCTTAAGACCAACCTCACAAATCCTTTTTCATAATTAAAACTTTACAGATAATATAAACTGTTAAGTTTGGCCTAGTAAAATGTCTTCTAAAAAGAAGAAAAGCCTCTTGCATTAAAGTTAACTCCTGACCTCGTGGAGAAAAGAAAAAAAAACAGCTTAAATGCAGGGCTGTGTTAACTGCTGAAAGGGTGGAGAAAAGAAAAAAGAAGTATGGAGAAGAACCTCTTATGCAGATAAGTTCCTCCAACAGGGAGACTAACTTAATTGCTGTCTGACAGAGCTGGACCCCCTGGTCAGGGGAGGGGAAGACACTGTGGATGTGTGATGGCGAATGCTGGCCATTCTGCCTCCTGGCACCCTTGGGCCATGTGCCTCAGCCCCAGCCTGTCTCCTGGCACCCTTGGGCCATGCACCTCAGCCCCAGCGGGGAGGAGAAGGGTGCTGGGGAGCTGCCATTTGCCCATCCATCTCATGCATACCTATGGCTATTGAGGGGCGGGGGGAATGCAGTTTCCTCTACCCTCAGAAGTCCTAGAATGAAAAGGCTTAGAAGCAAAAGGGAAAAATATTTTTTTGTTCACATCTTACTCACCCTTCCTTGATCCCCAGATGGGCCACCAGAATGATGCAGAAGTTTTGCTCCTTAGTTTAGCTAAATCCAGGTTTTTGTGTCACGACCAGGAGAAATTAGGCACATGGACACATTGAAGGGAGAGGAGGGCTGGATTCATTGGCGAAAAGGAAAAAAGAAAAAAAAACCTCAGCAAAGTGACAGGGCATTCTGCTAATAGGCCCCTACCTCCCAGGTTGAACACTAGGCCACCACACACAGAAGCTGAAAAGACCAGCCTCCTCCCCTGGCATAAGGCGTGAACTTCCCATGGCCCCGCCCCATTTTCCCAGCGTGCATGTAGGCATTATTCCGAAAGAACCAGTCAGGAAAGGGCAGGCAAACAGGGGCGGTTCTCCCTCAGGGTCGTGGGTTTCATCTGGGACCAGCAGTCCGGTCCCTCAGCCTTCAGGTTGTTTTAGATTTGAAGGTGTGGTTTTGCCGGGGACCCTTGACTATCTCCTGTCTCTATCATTGCCTCCCCATCATTCTCTCCTTTAATCTCACTTTTTCTTCAAAGAAGTTTTACCCACCTGATATATACATGTAAAGTTATAATTTAACATATGTATATGTGTGTATATGTATATATACATACATATATATTTCTTGTCTCCTGCCTGTAGAATGTAAGCACCATAAATACAGGACAGTGTCTTCTGCTGTAATTTTGGAGCCTAGCACAGGTCCTGGCACATGGTAGGTGTTCAATGAAAATGAACGGATGGATTATAGAATTATACATATTAAGTATAAAATGCTTTGTGAACTGGATACTGGCATAATGTGAATCATAAAGGGCTAATATTTTTCACTATGTTAGTCATAATGGGTAATTGCAGTCCTGGCCAAGGACTTGACATCGGAGGATGCTGGGAGGAGGTGACATGGGAGAGAGAATGTTTACTGTGACTTGGCAGTTTATTCATTTAGTCCCCACAACAACCCTGGGCATTATCTCTATTTTGCAAATGAAACAGCCATGGGTAATTTTCTCCAAAGCACAGGAAAAACGGATTTGGACCCAGTCTGCTAACCAGATGCTTATGGTCCTATTACTGGTATGCGCTACTTTTCAAAATAATTTATACAATGGATGAAGGCTGGGTGCAGTGGCTTGGGCCTGTAATCCCAGCACTTTAGGAGGGCAAGGCGGGTGGATCACTTGAGCCCAGGAGTTTGAGACCAGCCTGGCCAACATGGTGAAACCCTGTCTCTAAAAATTACAAAAATTAGCTGTGTGTGGTGGCAGTCACCTTTAATCCCAGCTACTCAGGAGGCTGAGGCAGAAGAATTGCTTGAACCTGGCAGGCGGAGGTTGCAGTGAACCGAGATTACCTGCACTCCAGCCTGGGTGACAGAGCAAGACTCCGGCTCAAAAAAAAAAAAAAAAAATTATACAATGGATGAAATGGTATACAGACAATTACAAAAACTAAATTTCAAGGTCCATAGAGAGGGCCCATGTACCTTACCCAACAGTCAGTGCCTTACATTATACACATAGAATAGTCAAATTTGTATCATAAATTTAACTTATTTCTCTCTCTCTTTTTTCTGAGACAGGGTCTTACTCTGTCACCCAGGCTGGAGTGCGGTGGCATGAACATGGCTCAGTGCAGCCTCGACCTCCTGGGCTCAGGTGATCTGTCCATCTAAGCATCCCGGGTATGCTACTATGCCTAGCTAATTTTTTGTATTTTTTGTAGAGACCGAGTTTCACCATGTTGCCCAGGCTGGTCTTGAACTCCTGAACTAAGTGATCTACCCGCCTCAGCCTCCCAACATTTTGGGATTACTGGTGTAAGCCACTGTGCCTGGCCGTAAATTTAACTTCTTTGAAATTAATGTGTTAACAATAGTAAACACTAAACATTTATTTTTCTGATCTTTCCTTAAATAGCCTACATTTTTATTGTGTCTATTACATGCAAAACAATGAACAGATCTTTTTTTGTTTTTTGAGACGGAGTCTCGCTCTGTCATCCCGGCTGGAGTGCAATGGAGTGATCTCAGCTCACTGGAACCTCCACCTCCTGGGTTCAAGTGTTTCTCTTGCCTCAGCCTCCTGAGTAGCTGGGATTACAGGTGTCCACCACCATGCCCAGCTAATTTTTGTATTTTTAGTAGAGACAGGGTTTCACCATGTTGCTCAGGCTGGTCTCAAACTCCTGACCTCAGGTGATCCACCCACTTTAGCCTCCCAAAGTGCTAAGATTATAGGCATGAGCCACCGTACTCAGCCACAATGAACAGATCTTAAATGCACATGCAATTTGTTGAGTGTTGCCAATTGAGTATATCCTGTAACCACCACACCAAAATAGGGACCAGGATCTCTTGAACCTCATATCCTTAGTGTACCATACATGGTAGATGCTCAATAAATGTGTAATTTTGGTTTTTCTCTGCTGAACAGTCCAGGGGGATTTTTAAATTAAATATTAAAAATATTGATGTTGACATAGATAAACTAATATGGGAAATTTTAGCTGATGCTCTCCTTTTCTGTCAGAAGCAAAGTTATAAGGATATTAAAAGGTGAATAATAATCTTGGAGTTTTACTCAAAACTGAGTTAAAAAAAAGTACGCAGCAGCACTTTCTCTTCTTTTTCCTCCTGCCTCAAGGATAGCCCAGATGAGAAAATAAGGAAAGGGGCATGGAAACAGGGTGAGAAAAAACACTTTTCTTCTCAAGAAAACTTAGACTTGCACCGTTAATATGGTTTGTCTGTGTCCCCACCCAAATCCCATCTTTAATTGTAACTCCCACAATTCCCATGTGTCATGGGAGGAACTCAGTGGGAGGTGGTTGAATTATGGGAGTGGCTCTTTTATTCACTCTTTTCATGATAGTGAATGAGTCTCATGAGAACTGATGGTTTTAAAAACGGGAGATTCTCTACACAAGTTCTCTCTCTCTCTCTCTCTCTTTTTTTTTTTTCTGAGATGGAGTCTCAGTCTGTTGCCTAGGCTGGAGTGCAGTGGCACCATCTTGGCTCATTGCAACCTCTACCTCCCGAGTTCACGTGATTCTCCTGTCTCAGCCTCCAAGTAGCTGGGATTACAGGCATGCATCATCATGCCCAGCTAATTTTTTGTATTTTTAGTAGAGATGGGGTTTCACCATGTTGGCCAGGCTGATTTCAAACTACTAACCACTTGGGCCTCCCAAAGTGCTGGAGTTACAGGCATGAGCCACCATGCCGGCCCACAAGCTCTCTTTTTGCCTGCTGCCATCTATGTGAGACATGACTTGCTACTCCTTGCCTTCCACCATGATTGTGAGGCTTCCCCAGCCATGTGGAACTGTAATTCCAATTAAACTTCTATCTTTTGTAAATTGCCCAGTCTCAGGTATGTCTTCATCAGTAGCGTGAAAACAGACATATACAGTAAATTGGTACCAGTAGAGTAGGGCACTGCTGAAAAAAATACCCCAAAATGTGGAAGTGACTCTGGAACTGTGTAACAGGCAGAGGCTAGAACAATTTGGAAGGTTCAGAAGAAGACAGGAAGATGTGGGAAAGTTTGGAAGTTCCTAGAGACTTGTTGAATGTCTTTGACCAAAACACAGATAATGATATAGACAATAACGTCCAGACTGAGGTGGTCTCAGAGGGAAATGAGAAACTTGTTGGGAACTAGAGCACAGATGACTCTTGTTATGTTTTAGCAAAGAGACTGGTGGTATTTTGCCCCTGCCCTAGAGATTTGTGGAACTTTGAACTTGAGAGAGATGATTTAGGGTGTCTGGCAGAAGAAATCTCTAAGCAGCAAAGCATTTAAGATGTGACTTGGGTGCTGTCAAAGGCATTCAGTTTTAAAAGGGAAACAGCGTAAAAGTTCAAAAAATTTGTAGGCTGACAAGGCAATAGAAAGAAAATCCCATTTTCTGAGAACAAATTCAAGCTGGCTGCAGAAATTTGCATAAGCAACAAGGAGCCAAATATTGATCACCAAGACAATGGGGAAAATGTCTCCAGGGAATGTCAGAGACCTTTGCTGCAGCCCCTCCCATCACAGGCCCAGAGGCATAGGAGAAAAAAGTGTTTTCATGGGCTGGGCCCAGGGTCCCCGTGCTGTGTGCAGCCTAGGGACTTGGTGCCCTGTATTCCATCTGCTCCAGCCATGGCTGGACGCCCTCCCCCTCCCCTCCCCTCTCCCTCCTCTCCCCTCCCCTCCCCCTCCCCTCCCCTCCCCCTCCTCTCCCCTCCCCTCCCCCTCCTCTCCCCTCCCCTCCCCCTCCTCTCCCCTCCCCTCCCCCTCCTCTCCCCTCCCCCTCCTCTCCCCTCCCCCTCCTCTCCCCTCCCCTCCCCCTCCCCTCCCCTCCCCCTCCTCTCCCCTCCCCCTCCCCCTCCCTTCCCCCTCCCTCTTCCCATCCCCCTCCCCCTCCCCCTCCCCCTTCCCGTCTCTCTTTCTCGCTCTGTTGCCCAGGCTGGACTGTAGTGGTGTGATCTTGGCTCATTGCAATGGCTGCCTTCTGGATTCAACCAATTCTTCTGCCTCAGCTTTCTGAGTAGCTGGGATTACAGGCACGTGCCATCACACCTGGCTAATTTTTATATTTTTAGTAGAGATAAGGTTTCACCATGTTGGTCAGGCTGGTCTTGAACTCCTGTCCTTGTGATCTGCCTGCCTCGGCCTCCCAAAGTGCTGGGATTACAGGCGTGAGCTATCACGCCTGGCCCAAATCAATGCATTTCTTAAATGTACTTGATTGCTGTTTCATGCCTCCCTAAAATATATAAAACCAAGCTGTACCTGGACCACCTTGGGCACATGTTCTCAGGACCTCCTGAGGACTGCGTCACTGGCTATGGTCACTCATACTTGGCTCAGAATAAATCTCTTACAATATTTTACAGTGTTTGACTCTTTTCATCAGCACTGCTACAACAAAATACTACAGACTGGGTGGCTTAAATAAGAAATGTATTTTCTCACAGTTCTGGAGGCTAGAGGTCCAAGATCAAACCAGTCCAACCAGACCTGTTGACAGTTTTAGTTTCTCTTGAAGTGTCTTTCCATGGCTTGTAGGTGGCCATCTTCTCACTGTGTCCTTACCTGGCTTCTCCACTGGCACATGCATCCTTGGTATCCTTTTCTATTTTTCTTTTTTTTGAGACAGGGTCTTGCTCTGTTGCCTAGGCTGGAGTGCAGTGGCGTGATCTTGGCTCACTGCAGCCTCAACCTCCCAGGCTCAAGCTATCATCCCACCTCAGTCTCCCAAAGTGGGATTACAGGTATGAGCCACTGCACCCAGCCCCTTCCTCTTCTTATAAGGACACCAGTCATATTGGAATTAGGCACACCTATGTACCTTCATTAGCCCTATTACCCTTTTTAAGACCTTATCTTCAATTATAGTCACATTCTAAGGTACTGGGGGTTAGAACTTCAACACGTAAGTTTTAGGATGATTCTGTTCAGTTTGTAACAATGATCTTGTGTAATCCCCTCGAGTGTGAGATGGATCTAGTCACTTGCTTTTAATGAATCAAATATAGCAAAAGTGATGCTATGCCACTTTTGATATTAGGTTACAAAAGACTGTGACTTCTGTCTGATTCAATCTTTCTCCCTGGCTCTTCTTACTTGCTTGTTCTGATGCCAGCAAGCTGCTATGTTGTGAATTGTCCTAAGGAGAAAGCCACATAGCAAGGAACAGAGGGTGTCCTTTAGCCAATTGGCAGCAAGGAACTGAGGCCCTCATTCTGACAGCCTACTAGGAATCCTGCCAACAGCCACGTGCATGAGCTTGGCATCAGATTCTTCTGCAGTTAAACCTTAAGATGACTATAGCCTTGGCTGACATCTTGGTTGCAGTCTGGTGAGAGAGTTTGAGCCAGAGGATCCAGCTAAACTGCACTGGCATTTCTGACCCACAGAAACCATGAAATAATAAATGTTGTTGTTTTAAGCCACTGAGTTTTGGGGTAATTTGTTACACAGCAATAGACAGCTATTATTATTGTTTATTGTTATTATTTATATTATTTTACTGTTATTTATTATTGTTGAGAACAAATAATAGTTACCACTTATGACTAAAGTTGGTCCTTTGTATCCATGGGTTCCACATCCATGGATTCAACCAACCATGCATTGAAAACTACAACAAAAACCACCCTCAACAATAAAAAAAAATACAATGATGAAAAATAATACAAAATTTTCTAGGCTCTCAGGCCTCCTTGGTAAAATTAAAAAAAAAAACTCAACAAATTAAAAAATACAGTATAACAAATATTATATAGCATTTACATTGTATTTGGTATTATAAGTAATCCAGAGATGATTTCAAGTACATGGGAGGATAGTACATAGGTTATGTATAAATATTTTATATAAGGAACTTGAGTGTCCATGGATTTTGGCACTTGAGAGGGTCCTAGGACTAATCCCCCGTGGATACTGAGGAATGACTATATTTATGTATAGTACAATGCTATATTTTTCCACATATTATTTCCTTAATCTTCACAACAGTCTTTTAAAATCCTGTTTACAGACAAGGAAACAAGTCTAAAAGGTATCAGCTGTTATGCCCTAGTTCATACATCTGAAAATGATAGATCAGGGATTTGAACCCATAGACTGACTCCAGACCTGGCACCAGGAGAGTCTACATAATTTATGGGGCTCTGTGAAAAAAATATGGGGCTCCTTGTTTGGATGTTGTTAAGAATTTCAAGATGGTGACAGCAGAGCATTAAACCACAGTTAGGGTTATTTTGAGTACAGGGCTCTCTGTGTCTGCACAAGTTGGTTGCCCACTGAACTTGCCCTGCCAGCACTCTTGCTTGCTATGCAATATTGCCTCCCATCTATAAATAGGAAAATACTTCAGATGAGGACCCTAAAGTCAGTTGGACAAAATGACAGGCTCAGGTGTCCTCATTCTAAGCCTACAATTCATTTATCTGCATCACACTGCCACTCTAGGGCAGTAAACTCACAATCTACCTAACACCTTACCTGGGCTTGAACCTCCTGCAAGATCTTCTCACTGATGGACTCTTCAGCCACGTTGCTAGGAACACTGATACCCTTCCTGCTTGAATGGCCATATTCTAGCACATGTTCTACTGAGGGCATATTGCCTGCGTAGGGAAGGGGCACACAGCACCAGGGAGCACTGCACCCAGTTCCAATATCATCTGGTGAGCTCTTTGCTATCTAGGCAACTATTTCCTTGATGACTTCCTGTCAGTAAAGGCAGGCAGGATGGCAGATGGCAGTAAAGAGTTAATGCAGCAGGCCTGGGTTGTCCAAACACCACACATTCCAAATGTCTTTAGGACTGGACCTTGACCACCTCCTGATAAGCTCTAAGCCCTTGCAAAATCCCACCATAAGAGTTTATTTGTATACCTGAGGCCATGGGCCATTCTGGATATTATATATTAACAATGTAATTTAAGATGAACACCTGTTTTTGTTGTTGCTTTTTGCCTGAGGGCCTAGGCCATTGCCTTATCAATTTGACCTCTGAGGGCAACTAGAGACTTACTTGTTAAGTTTAGTCATGTGGTTGCTCCATAAAAGCCCTGGATACCAACCTTTGGGTGAGCTTTTCTAGTAGGTGACACTTCACATCTATTGTCACACATCATTGCTGGGAGAATTTAGCACTGTCCGTGCAACTCTGTTGGGAGAGGACAACTGGAATCTTATACCTGGTCTGTGCCCTTTGTTAATAATGACAGATTTTTTTTCAGGATTAATGAAAGACATCAAACCTCAGGTTTAGGGAATTCCTTTGCTTATTTTAAACTCTATCCTTGCCATGTGGGCCTCTGCATAGGATAATTCACAGCGTGGCAGCTTGCTTGCATCAGAACAAGCCAGCAAAAAGAACCAGAGAGAAAGAGAGGGAGAGATTTAGCAAGACAGAAGTCAGTTACAGTCTTTTGTAACCTAATATCAAAAGTGGTATATCACTTTTGCCCTATTTGATTCATTAGAAGCAAATGACTAGATCCATCCCACACTCAGAAACAGGGAATTACACAAGGTCATTTTCTCATGAAGATGAGAACAATGACTTCCAAGCCCTTTAAATGTTGGACTGGAAACTGGAAGTCCCCATTACACTACTAAATTAATACACATTAGCTTCTTTATCTTGTTAAAGAAATATGGATTCTGAGTGGACTCTTCCAGCTTTCAACAATGGGAGAAATATTTGTTATGATGAGCAAAACAAAACGCAAGAATGCAACATATTTATATTTGTAATTTAATTTTTTTTAGCCCTGAATTCAGAGCTTCAAATGTAATCGAATCTTAACATGTTTCTTTAAAAAGCACAGAAATAAAACTAGAAGGAAGTATTCTCAAAGATTAACAATGAGTAAATATTGATCTTAATCTTGGTATACTGGAGGATATTAGCTCTTCTTTCTTTTTTTAAATTTTTTTTACAAATAATAAAACATACAAAGGATGCTGTTATTTTTGGTTTTGTTTTCTACATTGAGCATATATGACTTAAAACTTCCAAAAAATGGAAAAATATGTTTTCCCCTGAAGTTGTCATGGAATAAGGAACCAGGCATCTTAATTTGGGAGCATATGCTTAATGAAATGGCTTATTTTATTTTATTTATTGGTTTTTAGAGGCAGGGTCTCACTGTGTCACCCAGGCTGGAGTGCAGTTGTGTAATCATAGCTCACAGGCTATGATTCTGGCCTCCAGTGATCCTCTGGCCTCAGCCTCCAGAGTAGCTGGGACTATGGGTACATGCCACCACACCCAGCTATTTGTTTTTATTTATTTATTTATTTAGTAGACATGGAGTCTCACTATGTTGCCAAGGCTGTTCTTGGACACCTGGTCTCAAGCGATCCTCCTGCCTTGGCCTCCCAAAATGTTGGAATTATAGGCATGAGCCACTGTGCCCAGCCTGGCTTATTTTAATATGTGGTAATTATTGCTAACAAGTTAGGAAGTATGCTGAAGAAACATGAGCCTCGTCCTTGTTGTTATAAATTGACCATTCCCTATTGTGTTTGTCTTTGTTATCTCTAATCAGTGGAGTGAATAGCATGATGATGTGAAAAGGTTTGATCTGTACTGGCTGTTTCCCAATCTCCCTGGAAATACCAGCAAGATAAATTCCCCATTGTGCTGGATGATTGTGAGTGAGCTACAAGCAGAACTTGATATGCTGAAACATAACACAATTTGTAAGACATTATTGAACTTCCTGGTCAAAAGCAGATATCAAATTATATGTTGATTAAACACATATTGCTGAAATATTTTCCCCTGAAATTTACCTACCCAGATGATAAGTAATTGCACCACACCTCCTACTAGTGCCCTGTTAATTCTAGAAGTCTGTAAGAGACGTGCTTTGTGTTACTTCATCTCACTGCTTCTATCTTTTTGTAAATTACTAAAGATCACTGTTAATTTGAGCTTATGACATCTTTCTGATATTTTCCTTTGGTACATGTGGAACTGAGTGATAAATGTAGTTCTTTGTCATGAGCACTATGGTTGTAATACCTTCCATTTATATTTGTCCCTTCCTTTGATCTCTTCTTTCCTCTGTGCATGCTGAATCACTTCAGGCCCCCATTTCTCTTTGGCAATCATGATTCCTTCCTGTATTTGCCTCTGCTCTCCCCATCTCACGCCAGCCTTCACATTGTCTTTGGTAAACTTCCTCAGACATGCTATTCACAAAGCTAGATGGCTCCACACTGCCTGGCTGTCACTGTCAATCCCACAGAACGCTATGGTGTCCCAACCTGTCATCATAACCCCATTCTCCACTGTGGCACCTCATTGCAGGCTGCGGTCAAGCTGGAGTTCTTCATATCCCCAGAACCATCATTCCTCTGCATCATGGCCCTCACTCTTTCCTGAGTCTGGGAGGCCCTCTCCTCATCTCTCTTACTGAAATCTTACTTGTCTTTATGACCTGCTGCAGCATGACACACTCATGAGCTCATCTGTGATTCTTGCTCGACCCTCCACCTCAGGCAAATCAAATTTTCTTTTCTCTTCATTCCTCTTATTCTTCTTATTTATTACCAATATGCCAGTCAGTCTCCTATTTGAAGTACAGTTATTCTCATGCATGCTTATTTCATCCACAAATTTCCAAGTCTCCACAAAGATCAAAACTACCATTGTCATCTCTGTCTCTTCAAAGTGCCAGACAGGTGTTGTTGTCATTGATGAATTTAATTAGCATAGCACTTAATGATTTCAGAGTGCTTTGACAAATGTCTGTTCTCTCATCTGTCCCCACCAACTCTCACAGGTAGGCTGGGCAGGTATTATTGGAATTACATAGATGAAGCCACTGGGGTGCCGAGAACTCAGGTGCCAATTGGTGGGGACAATAACAACTGGATGCCTGCAATTTATCTCATTTAATCTTCATATTAACTGTATGGGGTGGGTATTGTCATCTATGTTTTACAGTTGAGGAAACTAAGGCCCAGGGACACTCAGAATAACTTTCCTAATACCTTAACTAGAATGTGACAGAATGGGGGCTCAGAGCCAGTCTGCCTAACAGATGGCACCTACCTTTTTCCATTGAGGGGTACTCTATTTCTCTAATTTGGCACTGAAGATAATTAAATATGATTAGCAAGTGTGGCTTCTCTTTAATGTTTAGTCTGTACCTCTTGGGGCAAACATGGGTGTCTGATCATCTCGGGACTGTGGACTTTGGAAGCATCTCCCCAGGACCTCGGTGTCCAGCAGGGGGAGCGGGTGCTCAGCATCTGTCTGGTAAGAGGTCTGAGCTCCTGTCCTGGTGCTGGTGGCTTTGCTGTCTTAATATCTCACCTGGCTTCTGGCTGGTAGTTCAACATCAGTGGTTTGCCGTTGTTTTCCCTTAGCTACGAGGATGGCCTCTGCCGTTACTGTTGACCTGTCTTAGATGGTGCAGGAATTGATGTCACAGAGAAACGTTGTCTTTGGTTCCCTGTGCTTCACAGGGCAAATAGAATAAGAAGCCACATGGCTTAAGAAGCCCACCTGAGAAAACATGGTAGGACTATAGTATGTTTTGTCTTGTCTTTTCTGGAACAAGGGCAGGCATAAATAAAAACAGAACATGGGGGACGGTATAAACTAGTGGGGAGACTGGGCCCCTGACAGGCAGAGTGTAGGAAGGCAGATGGTGGAGGTGGGCCAGGGGAGGGGCACGGAAGGCTAAGGAGGCAAGTGGTGAGGCCCTGGGGGTCCAGGCGGGTAGCGATGGGCTGAGTGACTAAACAAGTGGTACTGCATGCCTTGGGAGCTGGTGGGTTATGTTTGGCCTGCAGAGATGACGTTGAAGCAGAGATGGCAGGGATACAGTTGTGACTGAAAGCTAAGACTAGCTGGGTAAGGATGCAATGATGTACAAAGCTCAGAACTGTGGCTGGAATTGGGCTTTGTGGCAGGAGCTGGAAGTCTGGAAAGTTGAAGTGGGGCCTGGCATTGAGCTTGTCAGCATGGGGTTAGGGGAGTGCTTGTGGCATGGAGGAGGGGATGTACTCATAACCCTGAGAAGTCAGGCTGATGCTGGCAAGCAGGTAGTGGTGAACGCCTAAGGAGGATGGCACTAGAGATGGCACTGCCATGGCTTGGCAGAACGTGCTGCAGGAGTCCTGCACCTCTCTTTTCAAGGTACCCATCTGTAGTGCTTTTCTGAATCCAGTGGGGGTGGGGGCAGTAAATTTTAGAATTAAAACTTCTTCCAGAACCAAGGAAATACAGCTTTTTTGGCCAGTGCCTGGGTGGAAGGAACAGACACAAGTGCACAACAGTGTCATGTACATTACCTCACAGAGGAGGTATTTTGAGATAGGAACCATGCTTTACGCCCCCTCAAGTATGCCTTGCTAAACATCCTGATTACTCAGAAGATTGTCATCTGAAGCCGAGGGGTCCAAGATTCCTGGTGGCCACCTTGACTTGTCTCCCAGCAAAACCTTTCTTTTTAATTTCCCAGTCTTCAGCACAAACACATTCTCTTGATTTGTGACAGTAGGAGGAGAAATCATTAGGTTTCTGTTCCTTCTGTTGTTGACTGGGATTCAGATGGGCATAGGTTTGAGCTTCTCTGATGACCTAGGGAATAGTTCTAATTATTTAGTGGAAATGAAGCAACTGTTTCAACATGAGATCCACAGAACTTAAGAAGACATAGTGCCAAGAATTCATTTCCAAGTGGTTAGGGAAACTATTAAGCACTTTTGGTTACTGATGCCAAATTAAGAGACTCACTTAAGCCAAGGCTCATTGTTGGCTTATCAAAATCATAGTTTTGAAAACTCAAAGTATTGAAAAAATGTTCTTTATTAAAACCAAGGAGAAGAAATATGTCTAAATGAATTTTTGTGATGCAAAATCATGATGTGTGTTTAAAAATAACATCCTCCCCCCAATTTTAAAAGTGGTGAATGCTCATGGTAGAAAAAGTTGGGAAATATGAAACTAAAAAATTAAGAATATAACATCTGTAATCTTCTACTTAGAAATGACCACTCAAGATTTTAGTGAATTCATTCTGGGCTTTAGTTTTCAGTTGTGTGAACTGGCTTTTTTTTTTTTTCCTCCCGATAATGCTATGTAGTGAGCATTTTCCAATGTCATTCAGATTAATTACAAACCTTTTAAATGGCTGCATAATCACTGTGTGAATGTGCCATTATTTAATTTTTTAATTTTAGAAATTTTCATCTTGAAATAATTTGTCTCACCCAAAGTTGCAAAAATAGCACAAAGATTTTTAGTATACTTTTCAGCCAGCTTTTGCAAATGTTAATATCTTGTATAATCATATACAATAATCAAAACCAGAAAATTAACTATGATACAATATTTTAATCTCCAGATCTTACCCACATTTCATGAATTGTTCCACTAATATCTAGGACCATGTCATGCATTCAGTTGTAGTGTCTCCTTAGTTTTCTCTATTTGGGGATAGTTCCTTCATTTTTGTCTTTTGTTACCTCAGTTTATTTTGTAGAATGTTCTTCAATTTGAGTTTGTTTGACATTTTCTGGTGATTCAGTTCAGGTTATGCATTTTTGGTAAGGATACCGCAGAGATGACGTGCCCTTCTCTGAATCTCAGTGCATCAGTTCAGAAGGTGATGTACTATAATTTATTAAGACATTTTTCTGGACTTAAGCATTTAGGTAGTTTCTGTTTTTTTAATGTAACTCTGCATCTTTGTATCTGATTCTTTTCTTTTCTTTCTTTTTCTTTTTTTTTTTTTGACAGAGTCTTGCTCTGTCACCCAGGCTGGAGTGTGGTGGTACAATCTCAGCCCACTGCAACCTCCACCTCCTGGATTCAAGTGATTCTTGTGCCTCTCAGCCCCCTGAATAGTTGGGATTACAAATACACACCACCACACCCGGCTAATTTTTATATTCTTAGTAGAGATGGGTTTCGCCATGTTCCCTAGGCTGGTCTTGAACTCCTGACCTCAAGTGATCGAACTGCCTTGAGCTCCCAAAGTGCTGGGATTACAGGAGTGAGTCACCACACCCAGCCTATATCTGATTATTTTCTAAGAAGTGATTCTTAAAAATGGAATGAGTCAAAGAATATAACTTTTTTTTTTTTTTTAAGAGACAAGATCTGGCTGTGTCACCCAGACAGGAGTGCATGTAACCTCAACCTCCTAGGCTCAAGCAATTCTCCTGCCCCAGCCTCCTGAGTAGCTGAGATTATAGGTACAAGCCACTGCATCTGGTGTAAACATTTTTAAGGCTTTTGCCAGCATATTTCAAAATTTTTTTCCTGAAAAGTTTTATCCATTTACTCTTATGAATAGAATGCCTCTCTCTCTGACCTTGCCATCACTGAATGTTATTAGCAACAAAATGAAAACTCTGTTAATTTGATTACTATGGAGGCCAATCAGCTTTACATGTATTTCTTAACCATTTTTCATTCTGGTTTTATGACATATCTAATAACTCTCAAACTCTTTTGCACAGTGCTAAGTGCTTTGCATATACTGTCTCATTTAATCCTAACTACTCCCTGAGGATAATATGATTATTATGGCCGGGCGCGGTGGCTCAAGCCTGTAATCCCAGCACTTTGGGAGGCCGAGACGGGCGGATCACGAGGTCAGGAGATCGAGACCATCCTGGCTAACCCGGTGAAACCCCGTCTCTACTAAAAAATACAAAAAACTAGCCGGGCGAGGTGGCGGGCGCCTGTAGTCCCAGCTACTCGGGAGGCTGAGGCAGGAGAATGGCGTAAACCCGGGAGGCGGAGCTTGCAGTGAGCCGAGATCGCGCCACTGCACTCCAGCCTGGGTGACAGAGCCAGACTCCGTCTCAAAAAAAAAAAAAAAAAAAAAAAAAAAAGATTATTATTTATATTTCACAGAATAGAAAAACATGGGGGGTCAGAATATTTAAATAATGTTTAATTTTAATGTTTAAATTCAGATAGCTATGAACTGATGGAGACAGAATTAGAACTCAGAACTTCTGATTTAAAAGCATATACACATAACATTTATGCTATCATCTCTTTTTATGTTACAAAGTATTTTCTTTAACAATCACAGCTTTTATGTTTAATACTTCCAACATCTTCAAAATGGTAACAGAAAGATCTGTGCTGAGTGGTTTAATTCTTAAAATGTGAAAAGCTCTCAGAAAACGAGAACTCAGGAGGGTTTATTCTTTTCATTTAAAACCTGTGAGTTGCTGGATTTCTTAAAATTGATACTGAGCTCTTTAAAAATAATTGCAGTAAAATGGCTCCTTTAAAACTTTTTTGGTGTGTGTAAAACTCTGTTTTGAAAGTGTAAAACTCTTCTAATCTTGCCTCCTTCTGTTTTAGGAATGATATCCTCATGAAAGCACAGAAAATAAATAGCTTGTTTTTTTTTTGTTTTTTGTTTTTTGTTTTTAATTTAAAAGAGACAATAGTAACTCCAGACATTGGTTTCCCCCTTTCATTTTCAAAATGCTCATAGTTGAATTACCTACCCTGTGAATAAGTGAGGGCAAGTTTTTCTATCTCCTATGGAAACAGAAGCTGAGAAAGGTTCAGTGATCTCTCTAGTCATACAGCTAGTTTGTAGCAGATTTGGTACCAAAATATGGGCTATGTATATATCAGCTCTTTCCATCATATAAAAATAACTTAGGAATGAGGTGTGAAACACTGAGATTCTAAATACTCCTCAAACTTTTATGTCTTTTCTAAGTAAGAAAATAATATCCATTCTGGATATCTTAATTTTGGTATCTCACAAATTATCTTAAGAAACATGTCAAAAATGAAACTTATTTTTCTCCCTAAATCTATTTTCTCAAAATGTCAGTGAATGCCCCACCGTCTTTCCATTTGCTTAAGCCAGAAACTTGGGAGTCATCCTTAGCTCCTTTGCTCTTTCATTCAACCCTCAAGCTCTGTGGTTTTATCTCCTGAGAACACTCTTATGCCTTTCCTTAGTTTAGACTATTACAGTATGGAGTTGACCCTGCAACAAAGTGAGGGCTAGGGGTGCACAGTCTAAAAACCCTCATAAAACTTTTTACTTCCCCCAAACTTAACTACTAATAGTCTTCTATTAACCAGAAGCCTTACTAATAACATAGACAGTAGATTAACACATCTTTTGTCTGTTATGTATATATTGTGTACTGTTTTCTTACAATAAAGTAAGCTAGAGAAGAGATAATATTAAGAAAATCATAAGGAAGAGAAAATATATTTACTATTTATTAAGTGGAAGTGGATCATCCTAAAGGCCTTCATCCTCGTTGTCTTCATGCTGAGTAGGCTGAGGAGGAAATGGAGGGGTTGGTCTTGCTGTCTTGGGGGTGCTAGAGGCAGAAGAGGTAGAGGGAGCAGGAGAGGCAGGCACCTTCAGGGTGACTTTATGGAAATACATCATAATTTCTGTTAGACTTTTGTGCTTTACATTTATTTAAAAATGTTTCTATATGGTACCGATCCTTCTTCCACTGTTTCCTTTTGTTTTAGTGCCTGTAACATAGAAGAGTCCATGTCTTAAAAGAAGTCCAAAGCAGTCTTGAATGATCAGAACGCTTCTGCCAGATTGTCTAATGTTAGTTTGTTTCCCGGCACTGCTTCTACATCTTCCTCATCTTCTGGCACGGGTTTGGAAGCACTCGTCTCCATCAAACTATCTTCTGTTAATTTCTCTAGTGTGGTGTCTATTTGCTTTTGAATATTTCCATAGTCTCTATCTTGAAGCTCTTCACCGCCCACCCCCTCCACCCCACTGTTTTTGCCATACCCAGTTTCTTTCATGATTTCCTTGATTGGCTCTGTTGTTAATCCTGTGAAGTCATGTACAATTTCTGGATGGTTTTCTCCAGTAGGAAGGTATTGTTTTGGGCTTGATGGCTTTCATGGCTTTTTCTATAACAATGATGGCATCTTCAGTGGTGTAGTCCTTCCAGGCTTTCATAATGTTCTATTAGGGTTCACTTCCATAATGTTGACAATTTTTTCTAGAGAGTATACTGTGCAATGAGCTTCAAGGTCTTTATGATCCCCTGATCTAGAGGCTGAATTAGAGACCTTGTGTTTGGGGGCAAGTAGACCATCTCAGTGCCTTCGATGTTGAACTCCTGGGGTTCTGGGTGGCCAGGGGCATTGTCCAATATCAAAAGAACTTTAAAAGGCAACCCCTTATTGGCAAAGTACTTCCTGACTTCAGAGACAAAACATCAATAGAACGAATCCAGAAAAAGTGTTCTTGTTGTTCAGGCCTTTTTGTTGTATAAACAAAATACTTATAGTTGGTATTTATATTTTCTCATCAAGGCTCAGGGGTTAGCAGTTTTTTAGATAAGAACAATCCTGATCATAAACCTGACTGCATTTGCACAAAATGGTAGTTAGTCTCTCTCTTTCTGTCTTAAATCCTGGAACTCGCTTCTCTTCTTTACTAATAAATATCCTTTGTGGCATTTCTTTTTTTCTCTAGAACAGGGCACTTTCATCTACATTAAAAATCTGTTCAGATGGATAACCTTCCTCCTCCATGATTTTCTTAATGGCATCAGGGAACTCACCTCTTGGTCAGCAGAAGTTGCTTCTCCTGTTATCTTGACATTTTTAAAGCAAAACCTCTTTCTAAAATTATCAAACCATCCTTTGCTGACATTAAATTCTCCAGTTTTATATCCTTCATCTACCTTTTGTTTTAAGTTGTTATTTAATGACTTTACTTTTTCTCTAATTATATTCAAGCCCATAGATATGCCTTTCTTATAGCAATCCTGCTCTGCATAAAAGCTGCATTTTCTTTCTTTTAAAGACAGAGTCTCACTCTGTTGCCAGACCGGAGTGCAGTGGTGCGATCTCAGCTCACTGCAACTGCCGCCTCCTGGGTTCAAGCAATTCTTCTGCCTCAGCCTCCTGAGTAGCTGGGACTACAGGTGTGTACCACCACACCCAGCTAATGTTTTGTATTTTTAGTAGAGACAGGGTTTCACCATATTGTCCAGGATGGTCTCACCTGACTCAGCGTCCTAAAGTGCTGGGATTACAGGCGTGGGCCACCATGCCTGGTAAAAGTTGCATTTTCAATATGAGACAGAAAGGTGTTTTGGAAAAAGTGCAAAATTTTTGCACCTACTGGCATAGCTGAATTGACAGCTTCACGAATTTCTTTTTCTTATTTTACAGTGGTCCTTACACTGGATTTATTTATCTTGAATAGGCAGACAACTGGAGATGCAGATCTCAATCTATGGTGCATATCAAGCAATTCAACTTTTTCTTGTAATGTTATGATTTTTTTTCTGCTTTCTGGGAACATTTCCAGCATTACTTACTAGTGGCACTTTGTATGGTGCTCATGGTGTTATTTAAGGTTAATGGTGTTACACTTAAGCATGATGAACCAAAAGAGGTCACTTTTTACTGTGACACACAATTTACTAGAATGATGAAATGTTCACTTGGAGATAATTAGTGTTACATGGTGTGAAGCACATACTTGTGACACTTCAGCTCACTGCAGTAGCAGCAGGAGGTGTCTACAAAATTATTACAATAGTATAGTATTACTACAGTTAATTTTATATGGTTATGATTTAATACTGCATCCTTATATTTGGTTACATTTGTCTTGACTGAATAAGTGTTTGCATGTGTTTTGATGAATTTTAACTTTTTGTGATAGATTTGTGTATATTTTATGGTAGTAAATGGTAAAATAGACTAATAACTACATATTTTATGCCTTCATGACATACGTTTTTCTTAATTTTTAAAGTATTTCTCAGCTGTGGGTTTGTTTTTTTCAAATTATTGTAAATCTCCAAAAACTTTCCTAATATATTTGTTGAAAAAAATCCACATGTAAGCAGAACTTTGCAGTTCAAACCTGTGTTATTTGAGTCAACTATGGTCTCTTCTCTGAGTTTACAGCAGTTACCTAACTGCAATCTACCCCTCCAATCTTGTCCCCTGACCTATCCCATTCTTCCTTATGTGGCATCCAGAATGACCTGGCTCCAGGCCAATAGCACTTGTCCACCCAGCTGGGACATGGGTAGAGGAGCTGCTCTCAATTGGCCATCCAAGGTTGATATTGTATGGACAGTTATAGGGGGCTTGGGTGTAATTGATTTCCCCAACCCATTGTAATATTATTTTACATTGTAATAAACGATAGCATCATTTTTTCTCATATCAAGTACATACTAAGGAGGTTACAAATGAATGGACACATGACAGCTTGGGTCTGACCATCTCAATCAGGTTTAACTAGGTTCTAGCAAGGCAATCATTCAGAGCCTTGTTATTTTAACAGCTTTGATCTTCCTGGAAGCTGAATTTGAATAGAAGGAAAACTGCTGATTGTGATTAATGTTATACCCAAGGTTTTTTGTGGAAAAACATGTGTGTGTGTGTATGTGTGTGTGTGTGTGTCTTAATGCTTAGTCTGTCTAATGATAATATCTGAATTCTATCAATTTCGTGTTCTGCTGTCATGTAGAAATTATTCACTTGGGACTAAAATTGTCCAAATGGATGAATTCTTTGGAGAACTGAGGATTTAATTCTTTAAACTCGAAAACTGTGTATTTGGCATTTTGAATCAGAAATGTGTTATAAACCCCCCCATCAATGTAACCAGTGTAAATTGTTGTTTTATTGATTACTCAGGACTTTAAATATAAGTGGGTACAGTGATGTTTCTAGGGTCTATTGAGAAATAGCAAGGTATTTGCCCCATCACTAAATAGCCCCAGATAGCCATTTTCAACTTTTTGTAGTTTTTCTGTCTCTCCTCTAGTTGATATTTCATACTGTTGCCAGTGAGTTTACCTGTAGCAACTCTTGTTCCCATTTCAAATTGTGTTGAATACTGGAGAAAACAAACCAAGCCTTAGCGAGTTGTATGTAACACAAGAGTAAATAGGTCCAGAATAAGAGTGTAGGGGCTTATCTAGGATCAAAGTGTATACATGTCAGAACAGAGGCTTTGTTACATCCACTATTTGAAACTGGTCTTTAAAGACTAATAGTAAAATAAATATCCATATATTTACATCTGCCATTTGAAGGTCAAAATGGTAGATTATTGGCAGTTTCATCTGGTTAAACCTAATATATATATACCATGCATGAGTGAGCTAGATTAGTGTTTTGCAATTTACTGTGGTCAGGTTTTTTTTTTTTTTTTTTTTTTTTTTGGTAATTTCCATTCCATCACAGTCTAATTCTTTTGCAAAAGACAATAAAAATAAATTGCTAGAAAAATTAAATGAAAACATACAAAATAAAAGCCCATTTATTTTATTAGATTAGTATAGACATAAAATTATATTTTAATAAAATAATCAGAACAACCTCATATAGGAAAAAAGAGATAAAAACTGCACATACTCAATATGTATACACACATTTGATTAATATGGAAATTACTGTACATGCAAATTCTGTTCTTTGCCATCATAACTAAACACAGTTATAAGGGAAATAATGATTTGTAGTTTTGAATTTGTTTTTTAAATTCAAACACCACTTAGGTTTCAGCGTTTAGGTGGTTCCATTACTTCCTTAACTTCTACAAATAACACCCAGGGTTTAGCACTTGACCATAACTTACATCTACAAAATCAGACAAACCCAGCATTTGAGGGATCATATTTTGAGAAAAACAGGTACAAACTCTTTTAACCTTTTTCTCTTTGGAATCATTCCCATTGTCATCATTTAGTCAACTACTATCACTACACTCAGAAAAAGTGTGTCTTTGAGCAAAAATGTCCAGTGAAGCTTATTTTGCCATCTGTTTTCTAAAAGGGCTTGACCAATATTTAAATGGGTGTGAGGGGGTGGAGTGGGGGTTTTAATGTACACAAGTCTCTTAATCCCTGGTCAGTGAAGACTGGAGACTCCAGGGCTTGGAGAATGCGTTTCTTAGATCAAGACATCTAAACTTCTCAAATGCTGAATTACTAAGGATTATTCTGCCAACTGTTGACTTGCGACTTATTATTTAGTTATGGTTAATTTGTGAGTCATGTGAATATATCAATACATCTTAACATCTGAAAACTGATTATTCATCTAGTTATACTGTACACTATTGTAAATTATAAAGTGGAGTTAATTTATTCCACTCGTATGATGAAAACAAAATATTCATAGTAAAGATAAAATATATAAAAACAAGCAAATTGGATTGAGTGGTTCACCAAGTCTCGGAATATTTTCATTGTGTAACTAAGGACACTTGTCTAGAAGGTGTGATTTCCTCTTAGGTTGGGGCATCTTCCAGTGATTTTGATGCATACTAATTATTGAGAAATATTGGGTGAAAGCATACATTCTTCTTATCCTCAGTTTTTCTAGGTTGTAGGGCATGAAGAGGAAGGCAGGAGCGCAGTTAACCAGCCTATGGTCAAGTTAGGCTGAGTATAGATTACAAGATAAGCTGGCTCATCTGGGCGTTCTGTCCTCTGTTTCAAAGACACTAGGTGTCCAAGGGATGATAGCTCCCCAGCACAGCTGCCTTTTGGTCACGCTGCTTCAGTCTGGACTGTTGTCTTCTAAACCTGGTACACTGGTATTAACCAGAAACCCCTCTCATTGTTCCACCTTGAGATTACCTTCAAATCTCTCCTCTTTCCTCTACTCCATGTCTTCCTTTTCCTCGGCTAATTCTCTTGTTTCGGTGAAGCCCATATGCAGTACTTACTTCCAAAAGAATGCATGAGATATACATTTTTGGAGTCCTGGAATATGTAAAAATGTGTTCATTGTATCTTCACACTTGATTAATTGTTTGGATGAATTGAGAATTGTTGACACGCCGTTGCTCCATTCCTTCAAAATTTTTCCCCAATTTTTTTATTGTGATAACATACATCACATAAATTTAGTATCTTAATGATTTTAAGTGTATAGTTCAGTGTGGTATTACCTACATTCATAATGCTCAACTATCACCACCGTCCATCTCCATAACTCTTTTAATCTTGTAAAACTGAAACTCTGTACACATTAAACAACTACCCCTCATTCCCTTTTCTCCCCAGCCCCTGGCAACCATCATTCTACTTTTCCTTTCCATTTTCCTTTCCTTTCCTTTTCTTCTTCCTGATGGGATCTTGCTCTGTTGCCCAGGCAGGAGTGCAGTGGTGTGATCACGGCTCACTGTAGCCTCAACCTCTCAGGCTCAAGCAGTTCTCTCACTTCAGCCTCTCAAATAGCTAGGAATACAGGTGCATGCCACCACACCTGTCTAATTTATTTTTATTTTTATTTTTTGTAGAGATGGAATCTCTATGTTGCCCAGGCTGGTCTCCAACTCCTGGACTCAAGCAATTTTGCTCCTGCCTTGGCCTCCCAAAGTGCCAGGGTTACAGGTGTGAGCCACTGCTCCCACCCCCACCATTCTACTTTCTGTTGCTATCATTTTCACTACTCTACCTCATAGAATTGCAATCATAGGCTGGGTGCAGTAGCTCACGCCTGTAATCCCAGCACTTTGGGAGGCCAAGGCGGGCGGATCATGAGGTCAGGAGTTCGAGACCAGCCTGGCCAATATGGTGAAATCCTATCTCTACTAAAAATACAAAAATTAGCAGGGTGTGGTGGTATGCACCTGTAATTGCAGCTACTCGGGAGGCTGAGGCAGGAGAAACGCTTGAACTCAGGAGGTGGAGGTTGCAGTGAGCCAAGATCATGCCACTGCACTCCAACCTGGGCAAGAGAGAGTGAGACTACATCTTAAAAAAAAAAAAGAATTGCAATCATGTAATATTTGTCTTCTTCTTCTTCTTTTTTTTTTTTTTTTGCTTATATGTCAATATTTGGCTTATTTCACTTAGCATAATGTCATCAAGTTTCATCCATGTTATAGCATAGGTCAGAATTTCCTTCCTTTTAAGGATGAATAATGTTCCATTGTATGTGTATGCTGCATTTTGCTTATTCGTCCTTCAGTGGACACTTGGGTTGCTTCCATGTTTTAGCTATGTGAATAATGCTACGATGAACATCTGTGTACAAATGTTCAAGACTCTGTTTTCATCCTTAAAAAACTAAAAACAGAACTGCCATATGATCTAACAATCCCAGTTCTGGGATATATTCAAAGGAATTGAAATCAATATGTTGGAGGGATATCTTCATACACAGAAAGACAAATACCACATGATCTCACTTACATGTGAAATCTAAAAAAGTTGAATTCATAGATGTAGAGAGTAGAAATGATGATTACCAGAGGCTTGGGACAGCATTGGGGAGCAATGGAATGGGGAGTTTTGTCAAAAAGTACAAAGTTTTGGTTGCACAGGAAGAATAAGTTTTGAGATCTGTTGCACAGCAGGGTGACTGTAGTCAATAATAACGTATATTTCACAATAACTAAAAGAGTAAGTTTCAATTGTATCACCACAAAAAATGTTAAGTAAATGAGGTGATGGATGTGTTAATTAGCTTGATGTAATCATTCCCCATTGTATATATATGTCAAAACATCACATTATACTCCATAAATATAATACAATTATGGTTTGTCAATTAAAATAATATTACTTAAACAATTTAAAAAATAAAATTGCAACCACTTCTCCACCTCCTCAAAGACCCTGTTTCAGTTTTTATTTTTGTAATAAAGTTTTCTTTCTTTCAAATAAACTTTATTGTGTATATTTGAGGTTGACAACTTGATGTTATGGGGTACATATAGATAGTAAAATGGTTATTATAGAGAGGCAAATTGACATATCTAATGTCACACAGTTACTTTTTTGGAGCAAGCACAGCTAAAGTCTACTTATTAAACAAAAATTCCTAATATGATTTTATTAGAGTCCTCATGTTGTACATTAGATCTCTACACTTCTTCATCTGTGATTGCCGCTTTGTAGCCTTTGACTTACTGCTTCCCATTCCCCACACACCCCCTGCTCTAGTAGCTACTATTTTCTGTTTTATTCTCTTTCTCTGTACGTTTGACCTTTTTTAAAAAAAATTTAAGATTCTACACATAAGTGAGATGAAGCAATATTTTTCTTTCTGTGACTGGCTAATTTTGCTTAGCATAATGTCCTCTAGGTCCATCTCCTATTGTGGCAAATGACGGGATCTCATGTTTCAAGGCTGAATAATATCCCATTGTAAATATATCTATATAGCTCTCACATTTTCTTTACTCATTCATTCATTGATGAACACTAAGTGATTCCATATCTTTGCTATTGTGAATAGTGCTGCAATGAACATGGGAGTGCAGAAATCTTCAGGAGGTGGTGACTTCACCTCCTTTGGGTACATACCCAGAAGAGGGATTGCTGGGCCATATGGTAGCTCTGTTTTTAATTTTTAAGGACTCTCCATACTGTTTTCCATAATGGCTACACCAGTCTACATTTCCACCAGAGTACTAGGGTTTCCTTTTCTATACACCCTTGCCAGCATTTATTATTTCTTGTCTTTTTTATAATCTTGTTTTTCATCCTGTATTGTTCTGTTTTCACACTGCTGTAAATATACTACCTAAGATCGGGTAATTTATAAATAAAAGAGGTTTACTTGACTCACAGTTCCACATGGCTGGGAAGGCCTCAGGAAACACAGTTATTGGCAGAAGGTGAAGGGGAGGCAAAGTATGTCTTACATGGCAGTAGGAGACAGAGAGGGAGCTCAGGAAAAACTGTCACTTTTAAAACTATCAGATCTCGTGAGAATTCACTATCATGAGAAAGATGTGATCTTGGGAGACCGCCCCCATGATCCAGTCACCTCCCACCAGGTCCCTCCCTCGAGGGGATTACAATTCCAGATGAGATTTGGGTGGGGACACAGGGCCAAACCATATCATATTTTTTTGACTATATACTGTGAAGTGAAATTGTTGGATCAAGGTAATTCTGCTTTTAATTTTGAGGAACTACCACAGTGTCTTCCACAGCAGCTGTACCATTTTACAGTCTTGCCAATAGCACACAGGGGTTCCAATTTCTCTACATCTTTACCAACACTTGTTTTTTTTTTGTTTGTTTGTTTTTTGTTTTTTTTGAGATGAAGTCTCTCTCTCTCTTGCCCAGGCTGGAGTGCAGTGGCACCATCTTAGCTCACTGGAACCTCTGCCGTGTGGCTTCAAGTGATTCTCATGCCTCAGCCTCTGCAGTAGCTGGCACTACAGGCATGCACCACCATGTCCTGCTAATTTTTGTATTTTTAGTAGAGATGGGGTTTCACCATGTTGGCCAGGCTGATCTTGAACTCCTGACCTCAAGTGATTTGCCTGCCTTGGCCTCCCAAAGTGCTGGGATTTCAGGCATGAGCCACCATGCCTGGCCTGTTTTTATTTTTTATTTAATAGTAGCCATTCTAATGGGCATGAGGTGGAATCTCATTGTAATTTTGATTTGCATTTCCCTATTGATTGGTGACGTTGAGCACCTTTTCATGTACTTACTAGCCATTCGTATGTCTTATTTGGAGAAATGTCTGTTCAAATCCTTTGCCCATTTTTGAATCCGCTTGTTTTTTGTTATTGAGTTTGAGGGGTTCTCTATGTATTCTGAATATGAAGCCTTTATCAGATATATAATTTGCAAATGTTTCCTCCTATTCTGTAGATTGCCATTTTTCTTTCTTGGTAGTATCTTTTTATGCATAAAATCTTTAAATTTTCATGAAGTTCACTTTTTCTGTTTTTTTCTTTTGCTGCCTATATCTTTGGTATTATATTTAAGAAATCACTGTCTGCTCCATTGTTTCTCATTCTTCTAGTATTCTTGCTTCTAATGCTGTTTTGAGAAGTCTAAGGCCATTTGATTCCTGCTTTTTTCTTTCCATGTGACCTGTTTGTTTTTTCCTCTTTGAAGCATGCAGAATCTTCTATTTGTCCCCAGAGTTCTGAGATTTGACAAGAATATGCTTGGTGTGGGGAGTCTTTTTATTAATTGTGCTGTGCATTCAATAGCCATTTCACTCTGGAAACTCATATATTTCTATCCTGGAAAATTTTCTTGAATTGTTTTGTTGATTTCCATCCTTCCATTTTCTCTGTTCTATCTTTCTGTAATTCTGGTTTGTTTCTTTTAGATGTTGCACCATCTTGACCTGTCACCTTGAAAAGTTTTTAATGTTTAACTTGCTTTTTGTTCTTGAAATATTCCCTTTTTAATAGCCTTCTGTTCTTGTTTTATGGCTACAATGTCTTCTTTTATCTCTCTGAGAATATTGATAATATTTTTGAATCTAAATGACTTTGGGTTTGGTGAAGATATTTTAGATACAACATCAAAGGCACAATCCATGAAAGAAAGAATTGATAGACCAGATTTCATCAAAATTAAAAATTTCTGCTGTGTTAAGGACAATGTCAAGAGAATGAAAACACAAACCACAGACTGGGAGAAAATATTTGCAAAAGACATATCAGGTAAAGGACTTTATCCAAAATATACAAAGAACTCTTAAAACTTAACAATAAGGAAACAAACAACCCAATTTAAAAATGGGCCAAAGACCTTAACAAACACCTCACCAAAGAAGATATAAAGATGGCAAATAAACATATGAAAAGATGTTTCACAGCCTATGTCATCAGGGAAATGCAAATTAAAACAACAATAAGATACCACTACACTGTTAGAATGGGCAAAACCCAGAACACTGACAACATCACATGCTGGCAAGGATGTGGAGCAACAAGAACTCTCCTTCATTGTTGGTGGAAATGCAAAATGGTACAGTCACTTTGGAGGACAGTTGGTGATTTCTTACCAAACTAAACATACTTTTACCATATGATTTAGCAATTGTGCTCCTTGGTGTTTACTCAGAGGAGCTGAAAACTTACATCCACACCAAAACTTGCACATGAATGTTTATATCAACTTTATTAATAATTGCCAAAACTTGAAAGTGACCTTTAGTAGATGAACAGATAAACTGCAGTATATCCATACAATGGAATATTATGCAGTGCTAAAAAGAATGAGCTATCAAGCTGTGAAAAGACATGGAAAAAACTCAAATGCATATTATTAAGTAAAAGAAGCCAAACTGAAAAGGCTATATGCTCTATGATTCCAACTAAATGACATTCTGGAGAAGGCAAAACTATAGGGCAGTAAAAGATGAGGGGTTGTCAGGAGTTAGGGGAAGGAAAGGATCAACAGGCAGGCCACAGGATTTCTAGGGCAGCAAAACTACTCTGTATGATATTATAAGGGTGGAGACATGTCGTTATACATTTGTCCAAACCCATAGACTGTAAACCACCAAGAGTGAACCCTAATGTAAACTATAGACTATAGGTGATAATGACCTATCAATGTAGGTTCATCAGCTGTAACAAATGTACCACTGTGGTGGGGGACATTGATAATAGAGGAGGTTGTGCATATGTGGGGCCAGAGGATATACATTCTGCTCAATTTTGCTGTGAACCTAAACTGCTCTAAAAAATAAGTCTATTTAAAACAAACCCCAGTAGCACAGTTAAATCTCCACATATATTTGTGTCCAGCATCATTCAGTAGGTCCTTTGCAGCCTTAAACTGAGGTGTAGGTCCTCGAGGGCATTTGCTTTTAACAAAGGTTGGTCTAAAAATGAAAGAGTGACCTGATCCAGGTGTTAAGTGTTTCTTCATTGATTTTTTTCATCATGGGGGAAATGCCTTTGCAGTTTTTCGTCTGTACTGTCACTTCCCTGCAATGGTTATGGTTGTAGAAAATGTAGGGGTTCTTGAAGTCACTAAACCAGCGAATACTTGTACTAAAGGATTTTCAGCCTCTTTTTTCCCCCTTCAGGATTTCACATATTGTTAAGATTTTCTTTTCAATTGTGAGAAATTTTGCCTCTGGTAGCATCAAAATGATGAATAGGTCACCTAGGAGCCTACACAATTTCCCCATTATACTGGTATCATCTAATGACCAAATGTATTTGAATCCATTTTCATTAAAGGAACATGTGTTGTGTCTGAACAGACCATGCGCCTCGCTTCTGTGGCCCATTCCTGCCCTCAGGACTAGATGCTCTAAAGATTCCCAGGTAGCCCTTAGAACATAGACAATTCCTGCATTGTGCGGGAGCTTTGTTGCTCCTACACTTCTGGCCAGACTCCCCAGGTTCTGGGCTGTGTGCTTGTGCACTGGTGCTGTGATTGGTTCCCGTTTCACTGATGATGATGTTGTGTTTCTTTTTTCCCTCAAATTTTCATCCTTATTGTTTTCAGAAAAATTTGAGAGAGGGCAGTGGAGTAAAATATCATTACCCACCATCTTTATCCAGAAGCCCCCAGGAACAGTAGTCCTTGAGGAAGCGGAACTCCAGATTAGCTCACATTTTACAGGTTTGCTTTGGCCTCAGAGAGGAGTCAACACTGGAGACCTGGAGGAAAGAGAAGCTGTGAGGAGTTGGAGGGAGGGAGAGCATGGAAGAAGCCTTTGTGGAAACAACAGAGGCTATGGTTATTGATCTAATTTAATTGAGCTTGATTTTGCGTTTTGTAGTACTCCGTTTATCTCTACCTTTGGGATCATCAGAATCTCCAGCTCCATCTATGTTGCTTAAAAGGACATCATCTCATTTTTTTTTTTGGCTGCATAGTATTCCATGGTGTGTATGTACCATATTTTCTGTAACCCAGTCTGCTGTTGATGGGTATTTAGGTTGACTCCATGTCTTTGCTGTTGGGAATGCTGCTGCAGTAAACATACATGTGCATGAGTCTTTATGGTAAAATGATTTATCCTTTGGGTATATATCCAATAATGAGATTGCTGGGTCAAATGGCAATTCTGTCTTAAGTTCTTTGACAAACTGCCACACCATTTTCCACAATGGCTAAACTAATTTACACTCCCACCAGTATATAAGCATTCTCTTTTCTCTGCGACTTCACCAGCATCTGCTATTTTTTTTACTTTTTAATAATAGCTATTCTGACTGGTGTGAGATGGTATCTCATTGTGGTATTGACTTGCATTTCCCTGGTAATTAGTGGTATTAAGCATTTTTTTCATTTGCTTGCTGGCTGCATATATGTCGTCTTTTGAAAAGTGTCTGTTCATGTCCTTTGCCCACTTTTTAAATGGATTTGTTTGTTTTTTGCTTGTAAGTTTTTTTAAGTTACTTAAGATGCTGGATATTAGATCTTTAATGGATTCATACTTTAAAAATATTTTCTCCCATTATGTAGGTTGTTTACTCTGCTGATAGTTTCTTTTACTGTGTAGAAGCGCTATAGTTTAATTAGATCCCATTTGTAAATTTTTGTTTTTGTTGCAGTTGCTTTTGGTGTCTTCATCATGAAATCTTTGCCAAGTCCTAAGTTCCAATGGTATTTCTTAGGTTACCTTTCAGAGTTTTTATAGTTTGAAGTTTTACCTTCAAGTCTTCAATCCATCTTGAGTTGATTTTTGTATATGGCATAAGGTAGAGGTCCAGTTTCAATCTGCAGCATAGGGCTAGCCAGTTATCCCGGCTCCATTTATTGAATAGGGAATCCTTTCCCCATTGCTTGTTTTTGTCAGCTTTGTCGAAGATCAGATGGTTGTAGGTGGTGCAGCATTATTTCTGGACTGTCCATTCTGTTCCATTGGTCTATGTGTACCAGTACCATGTTGTTTTGGTTACTGTAGCCGTGTAGTGTAGTTTGAAGTTGAGTATGTGATGCCTCCAGCTTTGTTCTTTTTGCTTAGGTTTGCTTTGGTTCTTTTTTGGTTCTATATGAATTTTAAAACAGATTTTTCTAATTCTGTGAAGAATGTCATTGGTAGTTTGATAGGAGTAGTACTGAATCTATAAATTGCTTTGGGCAGTATGGCCATTTTACTGACAATTATTCTTCCTGTTCATATACTGCTTTTGTGTTTCCAAACAATATTTGACTCTATGAAACACTCAATTTTCATTTTCCTTGTGCCTCTTTTTCAAAGGGTAGAGACCTCTAAAGCCTGAATTATCTACTGTGTTTTTTTGTTTTGTTTTGTTTTGTTTTGAGATGGAGTCTTGCTCTGTTGCCCAGGCTGGAGTGTAGTGGCATGATCTTGGCTCACTCCAAGCTCTGCTTCCCAGGTTCATGCCATTCTCCTGCCTCAGCCTCCCGAGCGGCTGGGACTACAGGCGCCTGCCACCACGCCTGGCTAATTTTTTGTATTTTTAGTAGAGACAGGGTTTCACTGTGTTAGCCAGGATGGTCTCGATCTCCTGACCTTGTGATCCACCTGCCTCAGCCTCCCAAAGTGCTGGGATTACAGGTATAAGCCACCATCCTCGGCCTATCTACTGTGTATAGAACTACCTATTATAGCTGTTAGTCATTGTGGCATTTCATAGTTAATTATTACTGTACTAGAATAAAACCTCATTAAGAATTTAAATGTTTGTGGATATGTTAAACAAAAGTTCAATGAATTTATTTCTCAATACATATTTAGTCTACCAATTCTACTTCAAAACCAAGATCCCTTATTTTAATAATTCTGGTCACTTGCCAACGTTTATTTCATTATTTCTGTAGTAGGCATGAATCTTACACTTTCATCACAGGTATGTAAGACATATATATTTTTAAAATGGAATATAATTTGTATATTAAACCCCTGTTTCATAGAAGCTAAATGGGATTTCCCGTGTCAATTCACACTCCAGCTTCTGGCATGGCCCTCACACCTTCAGGAATGAGCGTCAGTCCCAGGAGTGCTGAAATTTCCCAGGGTGGGGGTGAGAGCAAGCACACTTGGGATCTGTCCTCACATGGTTGTCATTTGTCCCCAAGCTATGGAATGTAAATCAGGCTTCCACTCATCAGACACAACATGACTGGCTCTTGTATCTGCCTTGTCCTGTTCTAAGACCTCTCCAGGCTGTTCTTACTTGGATCCTCACACGTACAAAACACGTGGCTGCCATTCTGAGAGATATTTATCAACAAGTAACACTCCTGTTTTTCTATTTTATGACTCCTTATCTCCCACAGCTAAGATAATCTGTATTTCCTCTGGGAGAGCAAAATTTGAATTTTATATAATTATGCAATCTCTCCAATCATTTGATAATATATACGTTTTGCCATATATTCACAATATTAGGTTGTTATAACTGAGAAAACAATCTGCTGTCTTGTGGAAGGAAGCATGTCTCCCTGGAGGGAGACTTAGAGTACAGTTTGAATGGAGGAAGAATCACAGGGCAAAAAAGAAATGACTAGAAATAAAAAGAATATCTGTTTAACCATTTGCCTTGAGAATACTCGCCAGTGGCACTTGAGGCTGCAGTGTTTACCCCAAAATATCTTTGTCACTAAATATCTCGCTTTTATTATTATTTTTGCATCACTCTAGTATATTGACTTTGGAAACAAAAGACATCATTCTATTTATAGCTCTCTATTTTTAGTAGTGGTATTTCCATTTACAAAATATAGTAATTCTCGATTGTGTAGATGTCAAATACTAGAAAACATAGCATTCCCATGTGTGTTATTAACATCGTTCTCGAACAGTTGTTGGCCGAAGATTCGTTCGATGAATCCAATTTTTTGGAAATAGATGATTCTCATGATTCAGATGATTCTGATGTTAGTTCTGTTTAGAAATAAATCCAAGAACAGTTTTTATGTTTCATTTTTACATTGAAAATTGGTCACATTTGCTTCAGCCTCAAAGAGTGTGCTTATGTAAAACTAAATGGGAGCTGGCAGTAAGCTGCACTTTGTTTTTTCTAAATGGGAGAAAGGTTAATGTATGAAAATATTACTCACGGAAAATTACAATGGAACTTGAAATATATGATTGGTATCTATTGTGACTTATGGATTTTTTTTTTTTTTTTTTTGAGACAGAGTCTCACTCTATCACCCAGGCTGGAGTACAGTGGCGCAGTGGTAATCTCGGCTCACTGCAACCTCCGCCTCCTGGGCTCAAGTGATTCCCCTGCCTCACCCTCCCAAGTAGCTGGGATTACAGGCGCCTGCCACCACACCCAGCTAATTTTTTGTATTTTTAGTAGAGACAGGGTTTCACCGTATTAGCCAGGATGGTCTTGATCTTCTGACCTTGTGATCCGCCCGCCTCAGCCTCTCAAAGTGCTGGGATTACAGGCGTGAGCCATGGTACCTGGCCGTGGATTCTTAATTTTAGTTTGATGCTCTGTTTTTCCTATATGAATATTATTTCCATCTGTCCCTATGGGGAAATGGAAAGCCAGTGGTGGTGAGAGATGGATCACTGGCATGGACTCCCTGTGACGACGATGTGACCTTGCAAATCTGATTTGGGGTTAAAAATTGGGAGTACCTGATTTCGTACACATTGTCTTAAAAGGAAGCATGTCTTCTTCCAGGAAGATGGAATATTCACATATCCCCCTATTTCCCCCATTAAGAACAACTACAATCCTGGACATGATAAATAAAACAAACCTAAAAAGACTGAAAAGTGAAGAGGCACACCAGCTGGAGACCTCAGAACCTGTGGAATGACACAGTCATGAGTTCCCAGGCTTTTCTTTTTGTTTCATATATTTCAGACTTGATACTAGAAGTGACAGTATCCAAATAGTTTCTGGAGAATCCAGAAACACAAATGGATGCAAACAAATAAAATGTCCTAAGAAAAGCTTGATTTCTTTAGCCAAAGGACCAGAGAAGGGATAGCCTGGAAAAATAGAAAACTTTGAGATAATAACCACCAGACTCCAGCCAAATATACAGAAAAAAAACTATGGCCCCATTACTTCCCCCCACATTGGAGGCCAAGTGAGAAGCCCAGCCTTCCATCCCCATGAGGCTATAAGGAGGCACCCAACACCCCACTGGGGAAGTGTCAGGCAATGCTTAGTGAAGAGCTGGGACTTTTATCTCTGCCAGGAAGCAATGAGTCCCCTTCCTTCTTTGCCACTGTGGTGCTAGGAGAGACCATGTGGAGAGCCTGGGCTTCCACTCCTTCCATCCTTAAGGAGGTGGTCTTTCCCCTCCCCAGTAGGATGTCAGTTATGGCCTAGTGGAGAGTCAGTACCTTCACCAACACGCAGCAGCAACAAGGCCACCACCTACCACCTCCCAGCTGTGTCAGATGTATCCAGATGGGGAGCAGGCATTGCTCTCCAGGCAAGGTAGTATCAGTGGAGACCCAGTGGGGAATCTGAACTCCCACCCCTGCCTAGTAGTGACTAGAGGCCCCTCTCACCCTGGGTGTCAACAGGGCAAGTAGAGAATCTAGACTTTCTTTTCTACCTGAAGACTAAAGACAAAGAAAAACTCTTAAAAGCAGCTAGAGAGAAATAACACATTACCTATTACCCATAGAAATAAAAAGTTTGAATGACAAGCAGATTTCTCATCAGAAACCATGCAGGCCAGAGGGAATGACACAACACTCTTCAACTGCTGAGAGAAAAGAACAGTCAGCCCAGAATTCTATGTCCAGTGAAAATATCCTTCAAGAATGAAGGGGAAATAAAGACATTCTCAGATGATGGAAAACTAAAAGAAAAACGAAATTGTTGTCAGCAGACCTATTCTTTTTTTTTTGAGACGGAGTTTCACTCTTTTTGCCCAGGCTGGAGTGCAATGGTGTGATCTAGGCTCACAGCAACCTCTGCCTCCCGGGTTCAAGCCATTCTCCTACCTCAGCCTCCAAAGTAGCTGGGATTACAGGCATGCGCCACCATGCCCGGCTAATTTTGTATTTTTAGTAGGGACGGAGTTTCTCCATGTTGGTCAGGCTGGTCTCGAACTCCGGACCTCAGGTGATCCGCCCGCCTCGGCCTCCCAAAATGCTGGGATTACAGTTGTGAGCCACCGCGCCCAGCCACCAGCAGACCTATTCTAAAAGAATGGCTAAAGGAAGTTCTCTAGACAAAAAAGAAATGGTAAAATAAGAAGTCTTGGAACAGTAGGAAGGAAGAAAGAACATGGGATGAGCAAAACAATTAGTAAAAACAAGACTTTCCTTTTCTTGAGTTTTAAAATTCTGTTTGATTATTGAAGCAAAAAGTGTAACTGTCTAATATGGCTCTCAGTGCATGGAGAGGAAATAAGACAATTATATTCTAAAAAGAGGGAGTGAAGTGATATAAAGAGGCATAAGGTCTCTATACTTCATTCTAACTGGTAAAATGTTGACACAAGTGGACTCAGATAAATTAAATGTCTGTAATATAATACTTAGAGAAATCACTAAAAGAGATCACAAAGAAAATCACTCAAAAGCACTATAGGCATATCAAAATGGCATTTTAAAAAATGTTTGAGTAATCTACTAGAAGGCAGAAAAATAAAAGTAGAGAAACAAAAATACAAAGAGATCAAAGATAAAGTAAAAAATAAAATGGCATATTTAAGCCTTAACAGATCAGCAATTACATTAAACGTAAATAGTTTAAACATAACAATTAAAAGACAAATCAGCATAGTGGACTTAAGATATCAAAACCACAATGAGATACCATCTCACACCAGTTAGAACGGCAATCATTAAAAAGTCAGGAAACAACAGGTGCTGGAGAGGATGTGAAGAAATAGGGAACACTTTTACACTGTTGGTGGGATTGTAAACTAGTTCAACCATTATGGAAAACAGTATGGCGATTCCTCAAGGATCTAGAACTAGATGTACCGTATGACCCAGCCATCCCATTACTGGGTATATACCCAAAGGATTATAAATCATGCTGCTATAAAGACACATGCACACGTATGTTCATTGTGGCGCTATTCACAACAGTAAAGACTTGGAATCAACCCCAATGTCCATCAGTGACAGACTAGATTAAGAAAATGTGGCACATATACACCATGGAATACTATGCAGCCATAAAAAAGGATGAGTTTGTATCTTTTGTAGGGACATGGATGCAGCCGGAAACCATCATTCTCAGCAAACTATCGCAAGAACAGAAAACCAAACACTGCATGTTCTCACTCATAGGTGGGAACTGAACAATGAGATCACTTGGACTCGGGAAGGGGAACATCACACACTGGGGCCTATTATGAGGAGGGGAGACGGGGGAGGGATTGCACTGGGAGTTACACCTGATGTGAATGACGAGTTGATGGGTGCTGACGAGTTGATGGGTGCAGCACACCAACATGGCACAAGTATACATATGTAACAAACCTGCACGTTGTGCACATGTACCCTAGAACTTAAAGTATAATAATAAAAAAAAGAAAAAAAATTATTAAAGGGAGATTCTCAGGGAAACGTTTTCTTCAGGAGGAATCCAAGTTTCAGTAACAGCAAGAAAGTTATGACTGAATTTAAAATTCTTAAGTCCCATTGAAAAGTTATTACTAGTGGTGTAGTTGGGAAGAGGTGAGATTTGGTGTGATTCTTATAAATTTTCACTTTGTAATTGTGACTTCTCAAAGTGTGTGTGTGTATTAGTGTGTGCTTGTTTAAATGATTCTGTATAATTGAATATTTGTTGTATGAAGAAATCTAAAGAAAACACATATAAATAAATGAAACTGGGGGAAAACAGAAAAAATAAAAATAAAAATAAAAATAAAGGATGGAAAATATACAAACTTTAATCAAAAGAAAGCAGATGTGGCTCTGTTATTATCAGATAAAGTAGAGTTTAGATAAAAGAAAAATATCAAAAAGAGAGAAGGACATTACACAATGATAAAAGGGTCAATTCACCAAGAAAACATAGCAATCCCTAGTGTGTGTTCACCAAACAACAGAACTGCAAAATATATGAAGCAAAAACTGATAGAACGGAAAAGAGTTATGGATGAATCCACAGTTCTAGTTGGTGACTTCCACTCTCCTCTCTCAACTAGAACTAGTTGTTGATAGAACAACTAGAGAGAAACAGCATCAAGGATATAGAGAACTCAACATGACCATCAACCAACAGGATCTAATTGACGATAAAACACTTCATTTAACAATAGTAGAATACATGTTTTTTTCAAGTACCCTTGGAATACACACCAACATCAACCATATCCTGGGTCATAAAACAAATGTTAACAAAGTTAAAAATATTGAAATCACATATAGATTATGCTGTCTGACCACAGTGGAATGAAACTAGAAATGAATATCAGAAAGAAAATTTTAAAATCTTCAAACACTGAGAAACTATAAGCAGCACATGTCTAATACATGTGTCAAAGGGGAAGTCTCAAGAGAATAACAAAAAATGCATCAAACTAAATGAAAATGTAGCATACAAACTTTGCGGGACAAAGCTAAAGCAGTAATGAGAGGGATATTTATGGCATTAAATATCTCAATCAAAAGGAAGCATATAGATTGTTTAAAGTTCTTCCTGAATAATGATGCAAGCTCTTAGTATAAAAAGGGCAGTATTGGTGGAAGAATTCAGCTTTTCAGATTCTGGGAGACCATATGTCATGTGGATACTGTTACCAATAGGCTTGTGCCCTGATTAAAAAGACCTGGGCATCAAGGGAAGCTGTGCACAGACATGCTGTCTGCTCCTGTCCTGCATGACTATTGTACTTTCTGCATGTTTCTTATTAAGAATAAATGATAAGCTATGTTAGTTAAAGTATAGGCTAAGGTGCTGTAACAAAGGCATCCTCAAATACAGTTGTTTAAATAAGATATAAATATATTTATCATCTAACAGTCCAGTGATTGTTAGTGCTCTAGGCTGGTAAGTCTATTCAGCTCCATGAGATCATTTAGTGACCAAGGTTCCATTCATCTTTTTGCTCCACTAGCCTCTAGGGCAGGGCCATCCAATATAAATTTCCGCAGTGATGGAAGTATATTGGATCTTCACTGTTCAATATGATAGTCACTAGCAACATGTGAAATTGGGGTTCTTAATTTTAACCTTTATTTAATTTTAACCAATTTAAATTTTAAATTAAATAATACATGAAGCTACTGTGTGCCATGTGGACATTGCAACTATGGGTGTTGCTTTCTTCCACGTGATTGTAGCTGGTTTGCTGCTTCAATCATGTTCTAATCTATAGTAACGTAAAAGACTCATAATGGAGGGTAAGCAATTTCTTTTTAGGCCAGTGAAAGTAAATTTGCATCACTTCCACTCACATTTCATTGGTGAAAACTTAGGCACTGTGTAAGGGGTTCCCAAGACCCTCAGAATTGGGGATTTACTGGGAGGGCTCACATGACTCAGCATATAGTTATACTCATGGCTATGATTTACTGCAGCAAAATGATAAAAAAGAAACTCAGCAAAAGCACACGTGGGTGAATTCAGGAGGAAACCAGGCACAGGCATCCAAGAGTCCTCTTCCAGTGGAATGACACAGGATGCATTTAAATCCTCCAGCAATGAGTTGTGAAAACATGTGTCCACCAGGGAAGTTATTAGCAACAGTGCCCAAGACTTTTATTTGGACACCCTCTACTTTGCATGTATTAAAATTTCAGAGTCCCAGGAGCAATGCAGGTGGTTAGTATAGATTGTTTGTACAAATCATTTAGGTGCTTTTATCATTTGGGGAAAGTTTTATTTTGACGTAGGGAACCGTTTATTATTCAAATTCCCAGACACCAGGCAAGGGCCAAGCTTGTAAGCAGGTCTTCCTAAGAATTGCAATGTTAAGCCTTCTGTGTTCTCTTTTTAGCATAGCCACACCTAATTGCAAAGGAGTACGAGAAATGTAGCCTCCAGATGGGCAGCCACATGTCTATTATTACCATAGAAGTGGTGAGGAATAAAACTGAAAGGATAGCTAGCAGTCTGCTATGGAATTTTCAAACTTTGTGACTTTGCACAAGTTGCTTAGCCTCTCTGCTCCTTTCATTAATACATGTGCCCCTGAAACAACATACACTGAACTGTGCCTGGCACACAGTCAGTGCTCAGTAACAGCTATATCATCGTTATCATTATTATTAATATTTTATTACAGCACATGGACATATTTGGACTTTGGTTTATCTCTTTCTTCCCATCCTTAACCCACCAGAAACTCTGCAGTTGTTATCATAAATGAAGTCTGTAATGCTGCCTCCCTACTGGCTTTCTCAATTGCAAATTTTTGGGTCGTATTCATAGTGTAACTTAAGTGTTGTCAAGCCTCTAGCATCCAAATAGAGCATTCAATGTCTCTATCTGAAGCTGACTACAAGAATTTCACACTTCCTGGTTGTTGCCTGTCCCTTCTCACCTTGAACTCTTACCTTTGGCTTATCCTTGATCACTTTTTGAAGTCTTTGAATCTTTCTGTGATTTTAACCATCCCTCATCAATTTTACCTCCAAACATTGACATGAACATCCTTTTATTTTTCGGACGTGGGTTAGCACCTGGCTGACAGACTTGCTTTGTGCTGGTGAACAAAGCTTTTGCAAGTTCTGTGAGTAAGGGGAAAGAGAAATTAAAATTGGCTACTAGACCTCACAGTATCTGAAGTTACTAGGGAACATCTGCTACAGGGAGCTCCTTATTGTCATCTCCTTTGTGTGTGTGTGTGTGTGTGTGTGTGTGTGTGTGTGTGTGTGTGTGTCTCGCCTTCTTGGTGCTGTGTGCCCTGTTGCTGGAACATGCTGCAGAAAGCTGGACCTCTTCTAGATCTTCTCCTCCCTACCTCTGGAGCCCAGTCTCCTGACCCTATTCTACCAGAAGAAACTGAAAAATCCCTTAACATTAAAAATGAAAGCAGGACTGGGTGCAGTGACTCAAGCCTGCAATCCTAGCACTTTGGAAGGCCAAGGCAGCATGTGCCCCTGTAGTCCTAGCTATGGAAGACTGAGTCAGAAGGATCGCTTAAGCCTAGGAGTTGGAGGCTGCAGTGAGCTACTGTCGTGCCACTACATTCCAGTATGGGTGACAGAGGAAGAAAGATCCTGTCTTAAATAAAATATAAAATAAAATTTAAAAATAATAAAAAGCAATGGCCAGGCGTGGTGGCTCATGCCTGTAATCCCAATACTTTGGGAGACCAAAGTGGGTGGATCATTTGAGCTCAGGAGTTGAGACTAACCTGGGCAACATGACAAAACCCCATCTCTACAAAACAAACAAACAAAAACCCCAAAATTGGCAGGGCTTGAAGTAGGTCCCAGCTACCGGGGAGGCTGAGATGGGCGAATCGCTTGAGCCCAGGAAGTCAAGGCTGGCTGCAGTTATCAGAGATGGCACCATTGCACTGCAGCCTGGGTGTCAGAGTGAGACCCAGTCTCAAAAAAATAAAATAAGAAGAAATAAAAGTGAAAACAGGTGAATAATTTTTTTAAAAAATACCCCAATTAAAAGCGCTTTCCAAGAAAGTTGCTCTTTGTCTTTCTGTTATATGAACAATTTTATTTAATCTGTTCACTGTGCTCTTTCATGGCTACTTCAGCTTCATTTATAATACTTCCATTTTTGTAATTTAGCCATTTAGGATTTCTTCAATTTCTCCAATGTGTTCTCTCTTGCCTCGAGCCTTCAGACCTGCTGAGCTACCCAAGTGGAGCACCTCTCCTGCCTCCAATGGCTACATCCTACACATTCTTTTGCTATAAGTTTAAATGTCATTTCTGCTGGGAATCCTTTGTCAACCCTCTGCTTTACATTCAACTCTCCTCCTGTGCACCGCCATAGTAGCTGTATTAGTTTCCTAGGACTGCTATGACTAATGACCACAATCAGGATGGCTTAAAACAGCAGGAATTTAATCTTGCACAGTTCTGGAGTCTGGAAGTTTGGAATCAAAGTGTCAGCAAGGCCACGCTCCCTCTGAAACCTATAAGGAGGGATCCTTCTTTGCCTCTCCCTACCTTCCACTAGTTGTTAGCAACCCTTGGTATTCCTTGGCTTATAGATGCTTCTCTCCAATGTTGGCCAGGCTTCATAGAAAAATCTCTCCTGTGTCTTTCTGAGCCTTCTCTTTTCTTGTAAAGCCCACCCTAATGACCTCATCTTATCTTGATTACATTGGCAAAGACCCTATTTCCAAATAAGCTCACATTCGCTGAGGATTAGGATTTCAACCAAGCTTTTTGGGAGACACAATTCAACTCATAACAGTAGCATGCATACTTGCATATGGCATAGAAGTCATTTCTTTACATTTATTTCCCTAGACTGTGAGTTCCTTGAGAGCAGAAATCTTGTCTGTCTTATTCACTGTTGTATCCTCAGGGCCAAATAGAGAAGATTGTACATGGTAGAGACCTACAAAGAGACTTAGACTCCCACACAATAATAGTGGGAGACTTTAACACCCCACTGTCAATATTAGATCAATGAGACAGAAAATTAACAAGGATATTCAGGACTTGAACTTAGCTCTGGACCAAGTGGATCTAATAGACATCTACAGAACTCTCCACCACAAATCAACAGAATATACATTCTTCTCAGCACCACATCACACTTATTCTAAAATTGACCACATAATTGGAAGTAAAACACTCCTCAGCAAATGCAAAAGAATTAAAGTCATAACAAACAGTCTCTCAGACCACAGGGCAATCAAATTAGCACTCAGGATTAAAAAACTAACTCAAAACCACACAACTACATGGAAACTGAACAACCTGCTCCTGAATGACTATTGGGTAATCAACAAAATTAAGGCAGAAATAAATAAGTTATTTGAAACCAATGAGAACAAAGACACAATGTACCAGAATCTCTGGGACACAGCTAACGCAGTGTTTAGAGGGAAATTTATAGCACTAAATGCCCACAAAAGAAAGCAAGAAAGATCTAAAATTGACACGCTAACATCACAATTAAAAAAACTAGAGAAGCAAGAGCAAACAAATTAAAAAACTAGTAGAAGACAAGAAATAACTAAGATCAGAGCAGAACTGAAGGAGTTAGAGACATGAAAAACCCCTCAAAAATCAATGAATCTAGGAGCTGGTTTTTTGAAAAGATTCACAAAATAGATAGACCACTAGCCATACTAATAAAGAAGAAAAGAAAGAAGAATCAAATAGACAAAATAAAAAATGATAAAGGGGATATCACCACTGATCCCACAGAAATAAAAACTACCATCAGAGAATACTATACACACTTCTATGCAAATAAACTAGAAAATCTAGAAGAAATGGACAAATTCCTGAACACATACACCTTCCCAAGACTAAACCAGAAAGAAGTCGAATCCCTGAATAGACCAATAACAAGTTCTGAAATTGAGGCAGTAATTAATAGTCTACCAACCAAAAACAGCCCAGGACAAGATGGATTCACAGCCGAATTCTACCAGAGGTACAAAGAGGAGCTGGTACCATTCCTTCTGAAACTATTCCAAACAATAGAAAAAGAGGGACTCCTCCCTAACTTGTTTTATGAGGCCAGCAGCATCCTGATACCAAAACCTGGCAGAGACACACATACACAAAAAAGAGAAAATTTCAGACCAATATCCCTGATGAACATCAATGCAAAAATCCTCAATAAAATACTGGCAAACCAAATCCAGCAGCACATCAAAAAGGTTATCCACCATGATCAAGTCAGCTTCATTCCTGGGATGCAATGCTGGTTCAACATACGCAAATCAATAAACGTAATCCATAAACATATCCATAATGTAATCCATAAAAGTAAAACATAAACAGAACCAATGACAAAAACCACATGATTATCTCAATAGATGCAGAAAAGGCCTTTGATAAAATTCAACACCCCTTCATGCTAAAAACTCTCCATAAATTAGGTGTTGATGGAACGTATCTCAAAATAATAAGACCTATTTATGACAAACCCACACCCGATATCATACTGAATGGGCAAAAGCTGGAAGCATTCCCTTTGAAAACCGGCACAAGACAAAGATGCCCTCTCTCACCACTCCTATTCAACATAGTATTGGAAGTTCTGGCCAGGGCAATCAGGCAAGAGAAAGAAATGAAGGGTATTCAAATAGGAAGAGAGGAAGTCCAATTGTCTCTGTTTGCAGATAACATGATTATAGTTTTAGAAAACCCCATTGTCTCAGCCCCAGATCTCCTTAAACTGATAAGCAACTTCAGCCAAGTCTCAGGATACAAAATAAATGTGCAAAAATCACAAGCATTTCTATATATCAATAATAGATAAACAGAGAGCCAAATCATGAGTGAACTCCCATTCACAATTGCTACTAAGAGAATAAAATACCTAGGAATACAACTTACAAGGGATGTGAAGGACCTCTTCAAGGAAAACTACAAACCACTGCTCAAGGAAATAAGAGAGGACATAAATAAATGGAAACACATTCCATGCTCATGGATAGGAAGAATCAATGTTGTGAAAATGGCCATACTACCCAAAGTAATTTATAGATTCAGTGCTATCCCCATCAAGCTGCCATTGACTTCCTTCACAGAATTAGAAAAAACTACTTTAAATTTCATATGGAACCCAAAAAGAGCCCATATAGCCGAGACAATCCTAAGCAAAAAGAACAAAGCTGGAGGCATCACGCTACCTGACTTCAAGCTATACTACAAGGCTACAGTAACCAAAACAGCATGGTACTGGTACCAAAATAGATATATAGACCAATGGAACAGAACAGAGGCCTAAGAAATAACACCACACATCTACAATCATCTGATCTTTGATAAACCTGACAAAAACAAGCAATGGGGAAACCATCCCCTATTTAATAAACAGTGTTGGGAAAAATGTCTAGCCATATGCAGAAAACCGAAACTGGATCCCTTCCTTACACCTTATACAAAAATTAATTCAAGATGGATTAAAGACTTACACATGAGACATAAAACTATAAAAACCCTAGAAGAAAACCTATGCAATAACATTCAGGACATAGGCATGGGCAAAGACTTCATGACTAAAGCACAAAAGCAATGGTAACAAAAGCCAAAATTGACAAATAGGGTCTAGTTAAACTAAGGAGCATCTGCACAGGAAAAGAAACTATCATCAGAGTGAACAGGCAACCTACAGAATGGGAGAAAATTTTTGCAATCCATCTGACAAAGGGCTAATACACAGAATCTACAAAGAACTTAAACAAATTCACAAGAAAAACAACCCCATTAAAAAGGGAGTGAAGGATATGAACACTTCTCAAAAGAAGACATTTATGCAGCCAACAAAGATGAAAAAAGCTCATCGTCTCTAGTCATTAGATAAATGCAAATCAAAACCATAATGGGATACCATCTCATTCCAGTTAGAATGGCAATCATTTAAAAAAGTCAGGAAATAACAAATGCTGTTGCCCCAAATTTTGGTCCACAGCCTTCATTGGGTTACCAGGGGCAAATGAAATTTAGCCGTGTAGACAGTCCCCAATTTTGTCAGAAATAATTTAGATCCGGCTATCTTTTATAGGCTGATGAGTTTGTGATGCTGTCTCATGGCTAGAGTTCTGAGGTAAAGCGAATGAATCCTTACTTTTGTATGTGTGTATACTTGTTTAAATGTGTTTCTATATATGTGTATATATACGTTATGTATTGTGTCTCACATGCTACCAAATTTGCTCATATATAAACGAGTACTCATAGATTAAGCAAGTCCAAAAATTTTCAAGTTCACATGACAAATATTTAATAAATAAGCTAGCCTTAAAATTATTGTTTAGCCAGGCATGGTGGTACATGCCTGTGGTCCCAGCTACTCAAGTGGCTGAGGCAGGAGGATCGCTTGAGCCCACAAGGTCAAAGCTGCGGTCAGCTGTGTTCATGACACTGCACTTCAATCTGGGTGATGATTTTGAAAACCTTGTTTTTGTCTTCAAAATTGTCATTTTTGTATTGTATACATTTTTGTCTAGATTTATTAGTCAAGTGGCTTCATATTTATCTCTGCTATGAAGTATAAGGTGTCAAGGTTTGGCACAAAAGTTATGAAACTACAAACCCAGCCCCAATCTTTGTTCATGTAAGTTTTGATAAATAAAACATTTAATATTGTTGGCTTAATAAGAACAGCTAAATCCTAAGTTATTGGCCAAAAAAAAAAAAAAAGAAAGAAAATTACCCATTTATTTAACCTTAAGATTCTGACTTGGGTAAATCTATGATATCCATAGGCTATTAAAATGGTTAACAGGGGAATAACTTTAAATAATGACTAGCTTTGTCTAATATCCCAGTTTTCATAAATAACCTATGTAAACTATGAAAAATAAAATAAATAGAATAAAATGCATATAAATAAATGTGTCATATAATTTAACGTCTTAAAGTTATATTAAATTACATAATGCATATTCATTAAATGTCTTGGTCATTTCCAATTAAAAGTATAGAAAAACTTTTTTCTATAAAAATTAATTATAAAATGATTCTTATCTATAAAATGCTAATGTAACAGACAATTCACTATTTCTTACTTCCTAGGTATTCACAAAGATTTAACATTACTAAAAATAAAAATTCTAGTTAATGCACAATTCTGCATATAAAATGTGCCAAAATGAAATGCGTTTTAAATAAAAAAATTATAAGAAAGACATAAAAATGTGTTCTTATTAAAAGGGAAATAATTTTTGTCTAATTCAAAAGTTAAAGATTTTTTATGAAACCAGTAAGTAAAGGAACCAGTAAGTGAGAGAGATGTGAAGAAAGTTATAGATGTAAGATATATTTTTAATAAAGAAAAATAAAAATAATTTTATATGAGAAAAAGTCTTAGGCTGGGTGTGGTGGCTCACACCTATAATCCCAGCACTTTGAGAGGCCAAGTCAGGAGGATCACTTGAGCTCAGGAGTTCAAGGCCAGACTGGCCAACTTGGTGAAACCCTTTGTCTACTAAAAATATAAAAATTAGCTGGGTGTGGTGGCACATGCCTGTAATTCCAGCTACTTGGGAGGCTAAGGCAGGTGAATCACTTGAACCCAGCAGCCAGAGCTTACAGTGAGCCGAGTTTGTGCCATTGCACTCCAGCCTGGCAACAGAGTGAGACTCCATCACACACACACACACACACACACACACACACACACACACACACACACACACACACACAGAAAAAATCTTATATGGTAAAGTTTTGTCCTAAAGTAAAATGACTGATTATTTAAGAAAGGGGCATGTTTAGGACAAAACGCAAAGTCCAAGCATGCCATAAATGGTCTGTGTAAATTGTCATAAAGTTTATAAAAAGAGAATGTATAAAATAAATTTTATTTATTTATTTATTTTTTATTTTTTATTTTTTTTTTTTTTGAGACGGAGTCTCACTCTGTCCCCCTTGCTGGAGTGCAGTGGCCGGATCTCAGCTCACTGCAAGCTCCGCCTCCTGGGTTCAGGCTATTCTCCTGCCTCAGCCTCCCGAGTAGCTGGGACTACAGGCGCCCGCCACCTCGCCCGGCTAGTTTTTTTGTACTTTTTAGTAGAGACGGGGTTTCACTGTGTTAGCCAGGATGGTCTCGATCTCCTGACCTCGTGATCCACCCGTCTCGGCCTCCCAAAGTGCTGGGATTACAGGCTTGAGCCACCGCGCCCGGCCTAAAATAAATTTTATATGTGATTAAGTTGGCTTTAATCAAAAGAAAATGTGTCTTTCTAGAGATTGGGTTTTGATATTAAAAATATACTAGTACAAAACCAAAGAACTGATGAAAACAATAAGATTTTCTTAAAGTATTTATCTTCTTAATGAAATTGCAAGAAGTTTCCTTTCTGTTACCTGTTTCTTTTCAAATTTCTCAAATTGATATCTCAGAAGTTCAACTTCTGCTGTACCCTGCTGCTTTCAGCCTGCCTCGGTTTGAAAAGGCCTGGGATGTTAACTCTCTCCTTCAACTTTTATTGGCTCCTGTTACGTTTCTTCCCCTACTCTAGTTCTAAATCTGTTGTTATGGCTTGATGCTGAAATGTTTTATCTTGAAGGTTTTAAAAAGGCAATGTTTTACTCCAATGTAACTTAAATCTATGTTCTTGGTTTTCTTAATATGTTTTAGGGACCAGAGGCCCTTTGAAGTTTTGCCAAAAAAATAAAATCACAAAAGATAGGTTGATGGAGAAAAAAATATACAAATTTGTTTAGGGTATATATGTGGGAGTTTTCAGAATAAAAGCCTTAGATACAGAGGAAATTGTTCATTTTTATGCTTAGGTTCAACAAGATATGGACAGCCATATAAAAGTATAATTAAACAAAAGGGTATAATTTAATGCTAGTAGACTACCTAGCAAGGCCTGTCTGTCTAAACTCTTCCTAACTTCCCTGTTCATGCATTTCCTTCCTTCTGGGTATGTGATCTTATGACCTACAGTCCAACTAGAAAAGTTAGATTATTTCTTTATGGCCACATTCTTACACAGAAACTCTTCCTAACTTCCCTGTTCATGCATTTCCTTCCTTCTGGGTATGTGATCTTATGACCTACAGTCCAACTAGAAAAGTTAGATTATTTCTTTATGGCCACATTCTTACACAGAAAGGCAAAGAAAAGTTAGAGTAATCGTTTTTAGGTTTTATGGCTGGTTTTGAGGAAAATGAGTTCTGGTTTCTAGGACCCACTTTAGAGAAGAGAGATTCTAGTTGCTATGACCAGCCTTGAGGGAAAATGGGACTGAGAGATGGAATGGCAAGAGAAAGCCAAAGAAAAACTTTTACTTCTGAGGCTGCTCCTGAGACTTCCATTTTGGGGTATTATTTTTCAGAGCACCAATATATGTCTAAAGTGTTCAATACAATCAGGCAATTTCCCCTACTGTTGCTGAGTCACATGTTTCCCTGTTCAGGGTATTTATAATATAATGTCCACTCAACCCTATTTCTGAGTAATTCCTTCTGTATGCGTGTCTACACACACTTTCCTTAAACATATTCTTGATTAACTCCACAATCCCCCAACCATGAAAAATCATGAAAAATCATCATTGTATTTCAATTGTAAGAACCCAACATCTGAGAAACCCCTTAATAAAAATCATTAACCACTCATTCATTGATGGCACCATCAAATATTTCCATATGGTGAAATTTTGGCTCAGTTCTAGGTGTTTGCCTGTCCTGACAAATCATAACAGGACTATTCCTAGCCACACATTACATATCAGACACGATAACTGCTGTCTCCTCCATCACACACATCTGTTGGGATGTGAATTCTGGCTGAATTATTCGGTATCTATATGCCAATGGAGCCTCAATATTCTTTTTTTTTTTATTATTATACTTTAAGTTCTAGGGTACATGTGCACAACGTGCAGGTTTGTTACATATGTATACATGAGCCATGTTGGTGTGCTGCACCTCTTAACTCGTCATTTACATTAGGTATATCTCCTGATGCTATCCCTCCCCCCTCCCCCCTCCCCACAATAGGACCCGGTGTGTGATGTTCCCCTTCCTGTGTCCAAGTGATCTCACTGTTCAATTCCTACCTATGAGTGAGAACATGTGGTATTTGGTTTTCTGTTCTTGTGATAGTTTGCTGAGAATGATGGTTTCCAGCTGCATCCATGTCCCTACAAAGGACACAAACTCGTCCTTTTTTATGGCTGCATAGTATTCCATGGTGTATATGTGCCACATTTTCTTAATCCAGTCTGTCACTGATGGACATTTGGGTTGATTCCAAGTCTTTGCTATTGTGAATAGTGCCGCAGTAAACCTACGTGTGCATGTGTCTTTATAGCATCATGACTTATAATCCTTTGAGTATATCCCCAGTAATGGGATGGCTGGGTCAAATGGTATTTCTAGTTCTAGATCCTTGAGGAATTGCCACACTGTTTTCCACAATGGTTGAACTAGTTTACAGTCCCACCAACAGTGTAAAAGTATTCCTATTTCTCCACATCCTCTCCAGCACCTGTTGTTTCCAGATTTTTTAATGATTGCCATTCTAACTGGTGTGAGATGGTATCTCATTGTGGTTTTGATTTGCATTTCTCTGATGGTGAGTGATGATGAGCATTTTTTCACGTGTCTGTTGGTAGTATGAATATCTTCTTTAGAGAAGTGTCTGTTCATATCCTTTGACCACTTTTTGATGGGGTTGTTTGTTTTTTTTCTTGTAAACTTGATTGAGTTATTTGTAGGTTCTGGATATTAGCCCTTTGTCAGATGAGTAGATTGCAAAAATTTTCTCCCATTCTGTAGGTTGCCTGTTCACTCTGATGGTAATTTCTTTTGCTGTGCAGAAGCTCTTTAGTTTAATTAGATCCCATTTGTCAATTTTGGCTTTTGTTGCCGTTGGTTTTGGTGTTTTAGACATGAAGTCCTTGCCCATGCCTATGTCCTGAATGGTATTACCTAGGTTTTCTTCTAGGGTTTTTATGGTTTTAGGTCTAACATTTAAGTCTCTAATCCATCTTGAATTAATTTTCGTATAAGGAGTAAGGAAAGGATCCAGTTTCAGCTTTCTACTTATGGCTAGCCAATTTTCCCAGCACCATTTATTAAATAGGGAATCCTTTCCCCATTTCTTCTTTTTGTCAGGTTTCTCAAAGATCAGATGGCTGTAGATGTGTGGCATTATTTCTGAGAACTCTGTTCTGTTCCATTGGTCTGTATCTCTGTTTTGGTACCAGTACTATGCTCTTTTGGTTACTGTAGCCTTGTAGTATAGTTTGAAGTCAGGTAGTGTGATGCCTCCAGCTTTGTTCTTTTTGCTTAGGATTGTCTTGGCAATGCGGGGTCTTTTTTGGTTCCATATGAACTTTAAAGCATTTTTTTCCAATTCTGTGAAGAAAGCCATTGGTAGCTTGATGGGGATGGCATTGAATCTATAAATTACCGTGGGCAGTATGGCCATTTTCACAATATTGATTCTTCCTATCCATGAGCATGGTATGTTCTTCCATTTGTTTGTGTCCTCTTTTATGTCACTGAGCAGTGATTTGTAGTTCTCCTTGAAGAGGTCCTTTACATCCCTTGTAAGTTGTATTCCTAGGTATTTTATTCTCTTTGAAGCTATTGTGAATGGGAGTTCATTCATGATTTGGCTCTCTGTTTGTCTGTTACTAGTGTATAAGAATGCTTGTGATTTTTGCACATTGATTTTGTATCCTGAGACTTTGCTGAAGTTGCTTATCAGCTTAAGGAGATTTTGGGCTGAGTCGATGGGGTTTTCTCAATATACAATCGTGCCATCTGCAAACAGGGACAATTTGACTTCTTCTTTTCCTAACTGAATACCGTTTATTTCTTTCTCTTGCCTGATTGCCCTAGCCAGAACTTCCAACACTATGTTGAATAGGAGTGGTGAAAAACGACATCCCTGTCTTGTGCCAGTTTTCAAAGGGGATGCTTCCAGTTTTTACCCATTCAGTATGATATTGGCTGTGGGTTTGTCATAAATAGCTCTTACTATTGTGAGATATGTTCTATCAATACCTAGTTTATTGAGAGTTTTTAGCATGAAGGGCTGTTGAATTTTGTCAAAGGCCTTTTCTGCATCTATTGAGATAATCATGTGGTTTTTGTCTTTAGTTCTGCTTATATGCTGGATTACGTTTATTGATTTTTGTATGTTGAACCAGCCTTGCATCCCAGGGATGAAGCCCACTTGATCATGGTGGATAAGCTTTTTGATGTGCTGCTGGATTCGGTTTGCCAGTATTTTACTGAGGGTTTTTTCATTGATGTTCACCAGGGATATTGGTCTAAAATTCTCTTTTTTTGTTGTATCTCTGTCAGGCTTTGGTATCTGGATGATGTTGGCCTCGTAAAATGAGTTAGGGAGGATTCCCTCTTTTTCTGTTGATTGGAATAGTTTCAAAAGGAATGGTACCAACTCCTCTTTGTACCTCTGGTAGAATTCGGCTGTGAGTCCGTCTGGTCCTGGACTTTTTTTGGTTGGTAGGCTATTAATTATTGCCTCAATTTCAGAGCCTGCTATTGGTCTATTCAGGGATTCAACTTCTTCCTGGTTTAGTCTTGGGAGAGTGTAAGTGTCCAGGAAAGTATCCATTTCTTCTAGATTTTCTAGTTTATTTGTGTAGAGATGTTTATAGTATTCTCTGATGGTAGTTTGTATTTCTGTGGGGTCAGTGGTGATATCCCCTTTATCATTTTTTATCGTGTCTATTTGATTCTTCTCTCTTTTCTTCTTTATTAGTCTTGCTAGTGGTCTATCAATTTTTTGATCTTTTAAAAATCCAGCTCCTGGATTCATTGATTTTTTGGAGGGTTTTTTGTGTCTCTATCTCCTTCAGTTCTGCTCCGATCTTAGTTATTTCTTGCCTTCTGCTAGCTTTTGAATGTGTTTGCTCTTGCTTCTCTAGTTCTTTTAATTGTGATGTTAGAGTGTCAATTTTAGATCTTTCCTGTTTTCTCTTGTGGGCATTTAGTGCTATAAATTTCCCTCTACACAGTGCTTTAAATGTGTCCCAGAGATTCTGGTATGTTGTATCTTTGTTCTCATTGGTTTCAAAGAACATCTTTATTTCTGCCTTCATTTCGTTATGTACCCAGTAGTCATTCAGGAGCAGGTTGTTCAGTTTCCAAGTAGTTGAGCGGTTTTGATTGAGTTTCTTAGTCCTGAGTGCTAGTTTGATTGCACTGTGGTCTGAGAGACAGTTTGTTATAATTTCTGTTCTTTTACATTTACTGAGGAGTGCTTTACTTCCAACTATGTGGTCAATTTTGGAATAAGTGTGATGTGGTGCTGAGAAGAATGTACATTCTGTTGCTTTGGGGTGGAGAGTTCTGTAGATGTCTATTAGGTCCACTTGGTGCAGAGTTGAGTTCAATTCCTGGATATTCTTGTTGACTTTCTGTCTTGTTGATCTGTCTAATATTGACAGTGGGGTGTTAAAGTCTCCCATTATTATTGTATGGGAGTCTAAGTCTCTTTGTAAGTCTCTAAGGACTTTCTTTATGAATCTGGGTGCTCCTGTATCGGGTGCATATATATTTAGGATAGTTAGCTCTTCCTGATGAATTGATTCCTTTACCATTATGTAATGACCTTCTTTGTCTCTTTTGATCTTTGATGGTTTAAAGTCTGTTTTATCAGAGACTAGGATTGCAACCCGTGCTTTTTTTTGTTTTCCATTTGCTTGGTAGATCTTCCTCCATCCCTTTATTTTGAGCCTATGTGTATCTCTGCATGTGAGATGGGTCTCCTGAATACAGCAAACTGATGGGTCTTGACTCTTTATCCAAGTTGCCAGTGTGTGTCTTTTAATTGGACCATTTAGTCCATTTACATTTAAGGTTAATATTGTTATGTGTGAACTTGATCCTGTCATAATGATATTAGCTGGTTATTTTGCTCGCTAGTTGATGCAGTTTCTTCCTAGCGTCGATGGACTTTACATTTTGACATGTTTTTGCAATGGCTGGTACCTGTTGTTCCTTTCCATGTTTAGTGCTTCCTTCAGGATCTCTTGTAGGGCAGGCCTGGTGGTGACAAAAATCTCTAAGCATTTGCTTGTCTGTAAAGGATTTTATATCTCCTTCACTTATGAAACTTAGTTTGACTGGATATGAAATTCTGGGTTGAAAATTCTTTTCTTTAAGAATGTTGAATATTGGCCCCCACTCTCTTCTGGCTTGGAGAGTTTCTGCCGAGAGATCTGCTGTTAGTCTGATGGGCTTCCCTTTGTGTGTAACCCAATCTTTCTCTCTGACTGCCCTTAACATTTTTTCCTTCATTTCAACTTTGGTGAATCTGACAATTATGTGTCTTGGAGTTGCTCTTCTCGAGGAGTATCTTTGTGGTGTTCTCTGTATTTCCTGAATTTGAATGTTGGCCTGCCTTACTAGGTTGGGGAAGTTCTCCTGGATGATATCCTGCAGAGTGTTTTCCAACTTGGTTCCATTTTCCCTGTCACTTTCAGGCACACCAATCAGACATAGATTTGGTCTTTTCACATAATCCCACATTTCTTGGAGGCTTTGTTCATTTCTTTTTACTCTTTTTCCTCCACACTTCTCTTCTCACTTCATTTCATTCATTTGATCTTCAGTCGCTGATACTCTTTCTTCCAGATAATCGAGTCGGTTACTGAAGCTTGTGCATTTGTCACGTAGTTCTCATGTTATGGTTTTCATCTCTATCAGTTCTTTTAAGGATTTCTCTACATTGGTTATTCTAGCCAGCCATTCATCAAATCTTTTTTCAAGGTTTTTAGTTTCTTTGCTCAGGTTACGTAGTTCCTCCTTTAGCTCTGAGAAGTTTAATCAACTGAAGCCTTCTTCTCTCAACTCGTCAAAGTCATTCTCCGTCCAACTTTGTTCCGTTGCTGGCAATGAGCTGTGTTCCTTTGGAGGGGGAGATGCGCTCTGATTTTTTGATTTTCCAGCTTTTCTACACTGCTTTTTCCCCATCTTTGTGGTTTTATCTGCTGTGGTCTTTGATGATGGTGACGTACTGATGGGGTTTTAGTGTGGGTGTCCTTTCTGTTTGTTAGTTTTCCTTCTAACAGTCAGGACCCTCAGCTGCAGGTCTGTTGGAGTTTGGGCTTGAGGTCCACTCCAGACCCTGTTTGCCTGGGTATCAGCAGCAGAGGCTGCAGAGGATAGAATATTGCTGAACAGTGAGTGTTGCTGTCTGATTCTTGCTCTGGAAGCTTCGTCTCAGGGGTGTACCCAGCCGTGTGAGGTGTGAGGTGTCAGTCTGCACCTAGTGGGGGGTGTCTCCCCGTTAGGCTACTCAGGGATCAGGAACCCACTTGAGCATGCAGTCTGTCTGTTCTCAGATCTCAACCTCCGTGCTGGGAGAACCACTGCTCTCTTCAAAGCTGTCAGACAGGGACATTTACATCTGCAGAGGTTTCTGCTGCTTTTTGTTTAGCTATGCTCTGTCTCCAGAGGTGGAGTCTACAGAGGCAGGCAGGCCGCCTTGAGCTGAGGTAGGCTTCACCCAATTCAAGCTTCCTGGTGGCTTTGTTTACCTACTTAAGCTTCAGCAAGGGCGGGCGCCCCTCCCCCAGCCTCGCTGCTGCCTTGCAGTTAGATCTCAGACTGCTGTGCTAGCAATGAGGGAGGCTCCATGAGCATGGGACCCTCCAGGCCAGGTGTGGGATACAATCTTCTGGTGTGCCATTTGCTAAGACCCTTGGTAAAGTGCAGTATTAGGGTGGGAGTTACCCGATTTTCCAGGTGTTGTGTGTCTCAGTTTCCCTTGGCTAGGAAAAGGAATTCCCTTCCCCCTTGTGCTTCCCAGGTGAGGCGATGCCTTGCCCTGCTTCAGCTCTCGGTTTTTGGGCTGCACTCGCTGACCAGCACCAACTGTCTGGCCTGCCCCAGTGAGATGAACCGGGTACCTCAGTTGAAAATGCAGAAATCACCCTCTTCTGTGTCGCTCAGGCTGGGAGCTGGAGGCTGGAGCTGTTCCTATTTGGCCATCTTGGGCGCCACCCCCAATATTCTTTATCTGTTTATTCTGACATGTATGATGAGGCCTATACTATGGATCTTGTACTCTTCTAGAAACCTGACATATTGGTATTTTCCTATTATTTGTGCTAATAACAACAGCATTTATAGGTTACATCTTGCCATGAGGACAAATATCTTTTGAGTTGCAACAGTAATCACCAATCTGCTATCAGCTATTCCATACATTGACACTGACCTAGTAAATGAATCCGAGGTGCATTTTCTGTTGATAAAACTACCCTCAGATGCTTCTTTGCCTTCTACTTCATTTTACCCTTAATCATTGCAGCCCTAGAAGCCATCCACCTTTGATTTCTCCATGTAACAGTGTCTAATAACCCCTCGATTATTTCATCAGATTCTGATAAAATCCCTTTTCATCCTTATTTTACAATCGAAGACATCTTAGCCCTAATTCTACTACTGCTATTAATTATATTAGTTCTATTTTCACCTGACCTGTTAGGTGATCCAGATAACGATACCCCAGCAAAGCCCCTCAACATACCGCCCCATATTAAACCAGAGTGATTCTTTTCTTTTTTGCCTGTACAATCTTATGCTCTATTCCCAACAAACTATGGGCCTACTAGCCGTCATTCTCTCCATTCTTATCATAGCCATTGTCCCAATACTTCACATGTCCAAACGAGAAAGTATAATATTTTGACCATTAAGTCAATGCCTATTTTGAATCCTGCTAGTAGATCTTCTCACACTCACATGAATCAGAGGCCTACGCATTGAACACCCCTTTATAATCATTGGTCAAACAGCATGCACTGCATTCTTCTCCCTCATCCTTTTTTTTTTTTTTTTTTTTTTTTTTTAATACCACTTACTAGTCTAACTGAAAACAAGTTACTTAAATGAAGAAGTTCTTGTTGTACATTATACATTTGGGTCTTGTAAACCCAAAATGGAGGGCCTCTACCTTCCCAGGACAATTTCTGGAAAGAAGCTTCCCGCTCCACTGCCAGCACCCAAATCTGAAATTCTACTTAAATTATTCCCTGAATTCTTTACTTAAGGTGCAATAATTTTATTTTAACTGCTATGTCAGTATCAAAGAAACTCACAAAATTAATGTTGTGACAATGGTATTACTATGTACACCATGCATTCCTGCCTGACCACATAAATTTATGTAGCAGTACTATATATGCTTAACTGTATGTTATACATCTATGCATTATCACACATTAAACTCCTGTCCCCATGAATATTAAGCAAGTATAACTTTATATAACAACTTTATATCGACCTATCATCTATTCTATTAACCTCCCATGAAACAGAACTCATGTGTATATCTATTGTCCAGTTCAATAACTCCTTAATATTGCACAGTACATTTAGTCATGTATCATACATAGTGCATCCAAGTCAAGTAATTTCTTGTCAACATGCTTATCATCTCCAACCTAATTTCTTGACTACCAAACTTTGAGAAACCAGCAACCCACTCGGGAAGTACTACCCTTCTCGTTCTGGACCCATTCACACTTGGCGGTGACTGTACTGAAATGATACCTGGCATCTGGTTCTTACTTTAGGGCCATGTTCATTGAGAATGCCCATACGTTCTCCTTAAATAAGACATCTCCATGGATTAGTGACTAATCAACTCATGATAACTCATGGGAGCACTGCCATGCACTTGGTATTTTTTTAAATTTGGGGATGCTATGATCCAGCATGAGAGAAATTGAACATCATAAGAGAGCATTTACAACCACAAGGTGCTAGTTCACTCATGCTTAATGGACATAATGATAATAAAAGACATGTTTATGCATGTTTATGCATGCCTACACATGCTTCCCCCCAAAATATTCCTGATTAACTCCACAACCCCCCTCCTGATGGTTTTTCCCATGTTTGACTTTCAGGTTATCCAAATGTGCTTCCCATAAGGAAAAACAATCACTGGCGAAGGTTTTTTAATTCCTTTTTTTTTTTTAACCTTTTTGACAACTAGCCTAAGAAACAAATATTTTACATTGTATGAAGATAAGTCCTGTGTTGTGTTTATTAGGAAAAATTACTTAAAAATAAAACTTTAAACGGGTTAAGGTTTTTATATCCATATAACTTTCTATCTTGCTTTTAACATCTTTTAATTGTCACTCTGGTTAAATAAATATTCTTTTCTAATGACCTATAATTATATTTTAATAAAATGTTTTGAGGCTTTCAACATCTTTTGACAAACCTTCTCAAAAAATTGAATCCTTAATTATCTCTGACTTAGACTTACTGCTGGAGGATTATCAAAAATATAAATATTAATCACTTCAAGGTTGTAGAATCTTTCTACAGCTTCTAAGTCATAAACTCTAATATCATCTCCAGCCTAATGATTAGATATCAGTTGAGATAATTCCTCCAGCCCCATTAATAAAAAGGCCTTTATCAAATATTGTTAACTAACCCTTGCGCTGTTAAGTTGCAGGGCTTTGACTCCTGGGAATCCCTATCTCCTCTAGGGAGCACCGGCTCCTACTGAATCTGAATCTTAAACATCAGTGCTAGTATCTGACACCAAAGTCAAGTTAACCAAAGTCTCATCTTTAGACCCAGGAAAAGGCACCAATCAAAATAAACTGCTTTCGTGTGACACTAGATCAAGACTGTATAGTAATACAAAGGCATAATATCCCTTTAATATTTTTGTCTCTATCTAAATTAATATATTTATTCTATGTCTTCATACTACATAATTTAAATATTTAGTTACCTGTGAGTTTCTCCTATCGTTGTCAGAGCTAAGCAATACTTAACGTCCTTTTTGTTTAAAATGTTGCTAATTTTATACATAGTTTACGAAATTAGATAAAACAACAACGATTCTACCTACTATCTCCAAAATTTAAAAACATTTAGAATCCCACTGGGCCTAATCTATTTTCACTGCTAATGCCCTGCTGCTCAAACTGTGTAAACACCTTCCCTCTAGGCCCAGGGACTATTGCGGAATAGGTAGGTGTGTAAGATTGTAAGGGCTGATTTTCAGCGATAAAATTAGTTTAGATTCTCCAAATTAAGAACGGGCACATAGATGCCTGAACAGCTGGAATTTTGCCTCGTGGGCCATTATGTGGCCCCTTTCCATCCATTTCAACCATAAAGAATTTCCTGCTTCAGATGTAAAATTTTTTTTTAATCAACCACCTTAGGACAGATTACTAAAAAGACCTCAAAATGCATGGTGGTATAATAAAAGTCTCTAAATTCCTTAGCTTAAATAGTTTTAACAAAATGCTTTTTAAAATATGACTAATTAGGCCAGTTGTGGTGGCTCACGCCTGTAATCCTAGGACTTTGGGAGGCTGAGGCCAGTGGATCAGCTGAGGCCAGGAGTTCGAGACCAGCCCGGTCAGCAAGGTGAAACTTTGCCTCTACTAAAAATACAAAAATTAGCTGGGTGTGGTGGCGCACACCTGTAGTCCAGCTACTCAGGAGGCTGAAGCACGAGAATTACTTGAACCCAGGAGTCAGAGGTTGTGGTGAGCCAAGATTGCCCCATTGCACTCCAGCCTGGGCAACAGAGTGAGACTCTGACTCAAAACAAAACAACTATATATATATTAAATACATTTAAAAATTCTAAAATAAATAAAAAATAAAATACAGATCATTGGACTGACAAAACAAACCCTTTATAACAATAAAATACCAAGTTATAAACACGACCTAAGACCATGCCAGGCAAAGGTTAAGTCACATACTCCCACACTTTAAAAGTACACTATATTCTAATTGCCACAAGATTTTTCTTTTTCACCAGCAGCCAAACACACACTAGTCTCTACATAAGCTGACTGACTGACTCTCAGCTCCTGTTCCACCAGCCATAGCTACAACTTTAATTAGACAAGAGATTGATTTCAGTAAATTTCTCTTGATAAAAAGACCACCAACCGTGGACTAGTTCTGGTCAGTTTACAGAAATTATACACGTTCATGGCTTTGTGACCTGAAAAGACCTTTTGATATATATGGCCTAATTATAATACATTTAAATATTAAGTCTCCAACACAAAATAGACATGGACTATATGTTACATACATATTTGTTCAATGTGCTTGTGTCGGGACCACCTTCATAAATATACATAGCTCCTCCTGTAGCCTATTAAATACGTGTATTTAGCTAACTTGTCATCTCCCAACAGAAGCTCTGCTTACAATTGACAGTGAAAAACATGCACTATAATTAAGAATAAATGCTGTGTGTACATCCTGGGTAACTCCAAAAACATATCCTCAGCATATAAGACATACGCAAGAAAATTAATACTATGTCTTATCCCACCATGCCCTAAAATCAATGGCTTTCCTCATGATTTAGATCAGGCTTCTCCTGATAAAAAAAAATTACTCATAATTTTAGCCATGATTCTAGAGATAGGTTTAGTCCTCCATTGTGAACTATATTGCTATTACACACTCACCATAATGCTCCCGTAATCTCTTCTGTAAGCCTAAGGACTCACAAATACTTGCCACTCAGGGTTCAACTCCAGGTTCCATTCCATGCCCCCACAACTACACCACTTTTCAGCAAAAAGTAGCCAAAATAAATATATTACTCATTTTCCATAAAAATAAAATAAAACTTAGGTTGGGGGTGGTGGCTCACGCCTGTAATCCCAGCACTTTGGGAGGCTGAGGTGGGTGGATCACTTGAAGCCAGGAGTTCAAAACTAGCCTGGCCAACATGGCAAAACCCTGTCTCTACTAAAAACACAAAAACTAGCCAGGTGTGGTGGTGCGTGCCTGGAATCCCAGTTACTTGGGAGGCTGAGGCATAAAAATTGCTTAAACCTGGGAAGCAGAGTTGCAGTGAGCCGAGATTGTGCCACTGCACTCCATCCTGGGCAACAGAGTGAAACTCTGTCTCTAAATAAATAAATAAATAAATAAATCTTAACAGAGGGGAGTTTATAATCAGGTACTTCAGTTTAAAAAATATATTTTAATCACTGACTTTATTTATTTACTTATTTATTATTTTTAACTTTTATGGGTTCCTAGTATATATATATATTTCTGGGGTATATGAGATGTTTTGGTACAGGCATGCCATGTGAAATTAGCACATCATGGAGAATGAGGTATCTATCCCCTCAAACATTTATCCTTTGAGTTGCAAATGATTGAATTACACTTTTTAAGTTGTTTTAAACATGTACAATTATGTTATTATTACTATAGTCACCCTGTTGTGCTACCAAATAGTAATTCTTATTCATTGTTTCTACTTTTTTGTATCTATTAACCATCCTTTTCTGCCCCCCGTCCCCACAATACCCTTCCCAGCCTTCGATAAGCATCCTTCTATTCTCTATGTTTATGAGTTCAATTGTTTTCATTTTTAGATCCTTCAAATAGGTGGGAACATGTGATGTTTGTCTTTTTGTGCCTGGTTTATTTCACTGAACAACGATCTCCAGTTCCATCCATGTTGCTGCAAATGACTGGATCTCATTCCTTTTTTATGGCTGAATAGTACTGTGTTGTGTATATGTTCCACATTTTCTTTATTCATTCATGTGTTGATGGACCAGGTTGCTTCCAAATCTTAGCTATTGTGGATAGTGCTGCAGCAAACATAGGAATGCAGGTATCTCTTCGATATACTGATTTCCTTTCTTTTGGGTATATACCCAACAGTGGGATTGTTGGATCCTATGGTAGCTCTACTTTTAGTTGTTTGAGGAACTTCCAAACTGTTTGTTCTCCATAGTGGTTGTACTAATTTACATTCCCACCAACAGCATACAACAGTTCCCTTTTCTCTACATTTTCGCCAGCATTTGTTATCGCGTCTTTTGGATATAAGCAGTTTTGACTGGGGTGAGACAATTTCTCTGATGATAAGTGATTTTGAGCACCTTTTCATATGCCTGTTTGCCATTTGTATGCCTTCTTTTGAGAAATGTCTATTCAAATCTTTTGCCCATATTTTGATTGATTTATTAGATTTTTTTTTTTTTTCCTACAGGGTTGTTTGAGCTTCTTGTATATTCTTGTTACTAATCCCTTGTCAGATGGTTAGTTTGCAAATATTTTCTCCCATTCTGTGGGTTGTCTCTTCACTTTGTTGATTGTATCCTTTGCCATGCAGAAGCTTTTTAACTTGATGTGATCCCATTTGTCCATTTTTGCTTTGATTGCCTGTGCTTGTGGGGTGTTGCTCAAGAAATCTTTGCCCAGACCAATATCCTGGAGTTTTCCTCCAATGTTTTCTTGTAGTAGTTTCACAGTTTGAGGTCTTAGATTTAAATCTTTAGTCCATTTTGATTTGATTTTTTTATATGGTGAGAGATAGGGTCTAGCTCCATTCTTCTGTGTATGGATGTCCAGTTTTCCAGACACCACTTATTGAAGAGACCGTCTTTTCCCCCAGAGTATGTTCTTGGCACCTTTGTCAAAACTGAGTTCACTGTAGGTGTGTGGGTTTGTTTCTGAGTTTTCTATTCTGTTCTATGTGTCTGTTTTTGTGCCAGTACCATGTTCTTTTGGTTACTATAGCTCTGTAGTATAATTTAAAGTCAGGTAATGTGATTCCTCCAGTTTTGTTCTTTTTACTTAGGATAACTTTGGCTATTCTAGGTCTTTCATGGTTCCATATAAATTTTAGGATTTTTTTTCTACTTCTGTGAAGAATGTCATTGGTATTTTGATAAGGATTGCATTGAATCTGTGGATTGCTTTGGGTATTATGGATATTTTAACAATATTAATTCTTCCAATCTATGAATATGGAATATTTTTCCATTTTTTGGTGTTCTCTTCAATTTCTTTCATCAGTATTTTATAGTTTTCATTATAGAGATCTTTCACTTCTTTGGTTAAGTTATTTTCTAGGTATTTAATTTTATGTGTGACTATTGTAAATGGGATTACTTTTTAAAATTTCTTTTTCACATTATTCCCTGTTGGAATATAGAAATGCTGCTAATTTTTGTATGTTGATTTTGTATCTTGCAACTTTACTGAATTTGTTTATTAGTTCTAATAGTTTTTTGTGTGTAGAGTCTTTAAGTTTTACCACAGATAAGATCATATCTTCTGCAAACAAGGATAATCTGACTTCTTCCTTTCCAGGAATGCCCTTCATAACTTGGATGCCCTTCATAACTTTCTTTTGTCTGATTGCTCTAGCTAGGACTTTCAGTACTATGTTGAATAACAGTGGTGGTAGTGGGCATCCTTATCATGTTCCAGATCTCAGAGGAAATGCATTCCGTTTCTCCCCATTCAGTATGATATTAGCTGTGGGTCTGTCATATATGGCTTTTATTATGCTCGGATATGTTTCTTCTATCCTCAGTTTTTTAAGAGTTTTTATCATGAAGGAATGTTGAATTTTATCAAATGCTTTTTTTAGCATTAAGTGAAATGATCCTGTGGTTTTTATCCTTCATTCTGTTGATATGATGTATCATGTTGATTGATTTACATATGTAGAACCATCCTTGCATCCCAGGGATAAATCCCATTTGGTCATGAGGAATGACCTTTCTAATGTATTGTTGAATTAGAATGCTAGTATTTTTGCTAGTATTTTTTGAGGATTTTTGCATCAACATTCATCAGATATATTGGCCTGTAGTTTTCTTTTTTTGATGTGTTGTTGCCTGATTTTGGTATCAGGGTAATGCTGGCTTTGTAGAATGAATTTGAAAGTATTTCTTCCTCCTGTATTTTTTGGAATAGTATGAGTAGGATTGGTATTACTTCTTTTCTAAATGTTTCATAGAATTCAGCAGTGAAGCCATTAGATCTTGGGCTTTTCTTTACTGGGTGACTTTTTATTAGGACTTCAATCTCATTACTTGTATTTAATCTGTTCAGATTTTCAATTTATTACTGGTTCAATCTTGGTAGGTTGTATGTATCTCAGCATTTGTCCATTTCCTCTAGGTTTTTTAATTTATTGGCTTATAGTCAGTCATAGTAGCCAGTAATGAGCCTTTGAATTTCTGCAGTATCAGTTGTAATGTCTCCTTTTATATTTCTGATTTTATTTATTTGGATCTTCTCCCTTTTTCCTTAGTTTGGCTAAAGATTTGTCAATTTTTAACTTTTTTTTTTTTTTAAACCAACTTTTGTTTCTTTGATCTTTGGGTTTTTTAAATTTTAGTTTCATTTATTTCCATTCTGATCTTTATTTATTTTGATATAAATTTTGGGTTTGGTTTGCTCTTGCTTTTTTAGTTCTTTAAGATACATCATTAGATTGTTTATTTGAAGTTTTTCCTTTTTTGTGATGTAGGCACTTATAGCTATAAACTTCCCTCTTAGTACTGCTTTTGCTGTATCCCATGGGTTTGGGTATGTTGTGTTTCCATTATCACGAAATTTTTTAATTCCCTTCTTAATGTCTTCATTGACCCACTGGTCATTCAGGAGCTTATTGTTTAATTTCTATGTGTTTGTGTAGTTTCCAAAATTTCTCTAGTTATTACTTTCTAGTTTTATTCCGTTGTGGTCAGAGAAGATGCTTGATATTATTTCAATTTTAAAAAAATATTTTAAGACTTGTTTTGTGACCTAACATGTGATCTATCCTTGAGAATGATCCATGTACTGAGGAAATATGTGTTTTCTGCAGTTCTTGAATGAAATGTTCTGTAAATATCTGTTAGATACATTTTGGTCAATAGTGCAGATTAAATCTGATGTTTCTTTATTGATTTTCTGTCTGGAAGATCTGCCCAATGCTGAAAGTGGGGTATTGATGTTTCCAGCTATTATTGTGTTAGGACCTATCTCTCTCTTTAGCTCTAATAATATTTCCTTTATATATCTGGGTGCTCCAGTGTTGGGTGCATATATATTTAAAATTGTTACATCTTTTTGTCAAATATATCATTTTAACATTATATAGTGACCTTATTTGTCTCTTCTTATAGTTTTCGTGTTGAAGTCTATTTTGTCTGATATAAGTATAACAACTGCTGCTTTTTTTGTTTCCATTGGCATGGAATATCTTTTTCCACTCCTTTATTTTCAGTCTAGGTGTGTCTTTATAGGTGAAGTGTGTTTCTTGTAGGCAACGGATCAATGGTTTTTTTTCATCCGTTCAGCCAGTCTATGTCTTTAGATTGAAGAGTTTAGTTCATTTATATTCAATGTTATTATTGATAAGTAAGAACTTACTACTGCCATTTTGTTATTTGTTTTCTGGTTGTTTTGTGGTCTTCTCTTCCTTCTTTCATTCCTGTCTGCCTCTATTAAAGATAATTTTCTCTGGTGATATGATTTAGTTTCTTGCTTCTTATTTTTTTTTTGTATCAATTGTATATTTTTTGGTTTGAGGTTGCCATGAGGCTTGCAAATACTATCTTAAAATTCATTATTTTAACGTGATAACAACAACACTATTTGCATAAACAAAGAAGCAAAAAGAAAACTAATAAAAACTCTTGACTTTGTCCCCAGCTTTTTAACCTTTTGTGGTTTCTATTTATATCATATAGTGCTATGTCTTGAAAAATTATACTTATTATTTTTGATTGGTTCATCATTTAGTCTCTCTACTTAGGGTAAGAGTGGTTTACATATAACAGTTACTGTGTTATCAGATTCTGTGTTTTTCTATGCACTTACTATTACCAGTAAGCTTTATACCTTCAGGTGACTATTTATTGCTCATTAATGTCCTTTTCTTTCTGATTGTAGTACTCCATTTAGCATTTCTTGTAGGACAGATCTGTTATTTATGAAATCTGTCAGCTTTTGTTTATCTGAAAAAGTCTATTTCTTCTATATGTTTGAAGGATATTTTTGCTGGATATACTATTCTAGGGTGAAAGGTTTTTTGTTTTGTTTTCCAGCACTTTAAATATGTCATGCCACTCTCTCCTGGCCTGTAAGGTTTCCACTGAACAGTCTGCGGCTGGAAGTATTGGAGTGCCATTGTATGCTATTTACTTATTTTCTCTTGCTGCTTTTAGGGTCCTTTCTTTATTCTTGACCTTTGGGAGTTTGATTATGAAATGCCCTGAGGTAGTCTTTTTTGGGTTAAATCTGCTTGGTGTTCTATAACCTTCTTGTGCTTGGATATTAATATCTTTATGTTTGGGAAGTTCTCTGTTATTTTCCCTTTGAATAAGCTTTCTACCCCATCTCTTTCTCTGCCTCCTCTTTAAGTCCAATAACACTTAAACCTATCCATTTGAGGCTGTTTTCTAGATCCTATAGTTGTGCTCCATAGTTTTTCATTTTCTTTTGTCTCCTCTGACTATGTATTTTCAAATAGCTTGTCTTAAAGCTCACTAATTCTTTCTTCTGTTGATCAATTCTGCTATTAAAGGACTCTGATGTATTCTTCAGTATGCCAATTGCATTTTTAAGCTCCATAACTTCTGCTTGATTTCTTAAAATTATTTCAATCTGTTTGCTAAATTTATCTGACAGAATTCTGAATTCCTTCTCTGTGTTATCTTGAATTCTTTGAGTATCCTCAAATAGCTATTTTGAATTCTCTGTTTGAAAGGTCACATATCTCTGTTTCTCTAGGATTGGTTTCTGGTAACTTATTTAGTTCATTTGGTGAGGTCACGTTTTCCTGGATGGTGTTGATGCTAGCAGATGTTCTTTGATGTCTGGGCATTGAAGAGTTAGGTATTATTGTAGTCTTCATTGTCTGGGCTTATTTGTAGCTATCCTATTGGGAAGGATTTCCAGGTATTTGAAAGGATTTAGGTGTTGTAATGTAAGCTGTTTGTTCTTTAGGGGGCACCCCCCACCCAGTAATGCTGTGGTTCTTGCAGAATCATAGAGGTACTGCCTTGATAGCCTCGGACAGGATCTGGGAGAATTCTCTGGATTACCAGGCAGAGCCTCTTGTTCTCTTCTTTTACTTTCTCCCAAACATACAGAATCTCTCTTTCTGTTCTGAGTCACCTAAAGCTGGGAGTGGAGTGACACAAGCACCCCTGTGGCCACCACCACTATGACTGCACTGGGTCAGACCTGAAGCCAGCACAGCACTGGGTCTTACCCAAGGCCTGCTGTAACCACTCCCTGGCTACTGCCTATGTTTGCTGAAGGCCCTGGGGCTCAACAATCAGCAGATGGCAAAGCCAGCTAGGCCTGTGTCCTTTCTTTCAGGGTGGTGAGGTCCCCAGGGTAGGTCCAGAAGTGCCATCTGGGAGTTAGGGATCAGAGTGAAAAACCTAGAAGTCTACCTTGTAGTCTATTGTCTTGTGACTGAGCAGACACTCAACCTACAAGATGTGGTCCTTCTCATTCTTCCCTCCCCTTTTCAAAAGCAGAGAATCCTCACCCTGTAACTACTGCCCACCCTGCTCCCCAGTAGCCTTAAGGAGTGCTACCAGACCACCATGGATGTTCCCTTAAGGCCCTAGGTCTCTTAAGTCAGCTTGTGGTGAATGCTGTCTGGCCTGAGACTCACCCTTCAGGGCAATAGGCCTCTCTCTGGCCCACGGCAGGTCCAAAAATGCCACTTATGAGTTAAGTCTTAGAATCAGGGAACCCAAGATCCCACTTGGTGCTCTACCCCCTTGTGGCAGTGTTGGTACCTAAGGTGCAACAAGATACAGCCCTGTTTACTTTTCCCTCTGCTTTTCTTCCGCAGGAGTTTTGCCCCATAGCCACCACAGCTGGTAATGTGCTGAGTCTCACCTGAAGCCAGCAAGTCTCAGAGGCTCACCCAAGGCCCTTGACATAGTACCTGGATATCACTACTGGTTATTCAGGGCCCAAGGGCTTTTCAGTTAGCATGTGATGAATGCTGCCAGGACTGGTCCTTTCACTCAAGGCAATGGGTTCCCTTCTAGCCTAGGATGTGTCTAGAAATGTTGTCTTGGAGCTTGGGCCTGGAATGGGGACCTTATGACTCTGACTAGTGCCCTATCCTGCTGTAGCTGAACTGGTATCCAAGATGTAAGGCAAAGTCCTCCCCGCTCTTCTGTCTTCTCTCCTCAAGCAGAAAGAAAAAATCTCTTTTGAAGCTATGACTTGTGCAGCCTAGGATTAGGAGAGGGGCGAAGCCAATACTCCCTTGGCTGCCTCAGATGGTATCTCAGTATGTCACATGTCCCCTCAGTCCACTAGGTCTCTGGGCCTTGTTCAGCCCTAGGACTTGCCTAAGAGTTGCAGTCCTTGAGGCCTAGACTGCCTTTCAAGTTTGGCCCTCAGTGGTGAGGTTTGTGGCCACTCAAGTTTGGACTGCTGGGATTGACAATTCCCCTTGGGCTAGGGCTGGTTTAAATGCTCCCTCTATGAGTGGGCATCAGCTGAGTTTAGTCTGGTTTTTCTTTCTCCTCTAACAGGACCGTACTGAGTTCAATGCCCCACAATTGATGCGTTCTCCTTCTCCCAGTGCCCAGAGACATTCTCTGCGCGACACCACTGCTGCTGTGGATAGGGGAGGGGTAGCATCATGATTCAGGACTGATTTTTAATTTCTTCAGTGCCTCTTTCAGTGATATGAAGTTAAAACCAGGTACTATGTGTGCTCACCTGAGTTTTGATTCTTATGAAGGTATTTTTTGTTTTTTCTTTTCTGTGCAGATAGTTGTTAACTTGGCATTTGTGGTGGCTATGGGGCAAAACTCCTGCTTGAGAAAAGCAGAGGGAAAAAGTTGTTAACTTGCCAGGGGGACCATTGGAGGAGTTTTCTATTCTGCCATCTTGCTCTGCCTCTCACCCACTTTCTTTTTCTTCCTTTTCTTTCCTCTAACCTCTTCATTCCTTCCCTCTCTAGATACTCCCCTCTGGCAATGCATGCTTATCTAATTATACTCTTGCTTTAAAAATCCCAGAGGCTGATCTTTAAACAAATGAGGCAGGGAGCCCCCATTGCAGAATCCTCCTGGTTAGAAGGAATCATGAACAACGAATCCATCATCTAGCTGAAGTTAAGATGACGCCAAACAGACCTCCGGACAGGCGGTTACCTGAGATAGCCATCAGAACAAGACACACAGACCGTACACCACACATCACTCCCACATATCTCCCATACCAAGTTTCTCTTTAAAAATTACTGTGATAAATTTTAAAATTCAAGATGGTACCTTCAAATGCTAGCTCACCATCTTATTGGTTTACTGGCTTTTTGATGAACTGACTTTTCTTCCCACCACCCTTGTCTTTCATGTCTGGCTTTTGAGTGGTGAGCAGCCAAACCAGGGCTCACTTACATTATCGGTGCCCCTAGTATGGGTTCTCAGCACAGCCCATATTTCTTTTTGGAAACCTCATCACACTTACATTCTTTATTTAATATCTGTTTTCCCTTCCATAGTGTACTGCACAAGAGGGCAGGGATCATATCTATCCTTTCACTTCTTTCTCACGAGCTTTCCCTGACTTATCTATGATACTCAACCCATTTTTGTTTGAAGAACGAAGGCATCAGTTGACCGCAATTTCTCTTTGTTCTTTGACTTGACCCTAGTTTTGGGAAGCCCACTTGTGATGCATGGTTTCTAGAAATCAGAGTATGTGGCTCTTTTCTGGCTCAGCTCCTCTCGGTTTTTGACCTCTGTGGACTTTCCCTTACCCAGAAGAACTCCTCCCCTGGAGGAAGAAGTCTGTAGCGGGTAGGGTGGGGAAAAGCTTTATAAGGAGACAGAACTTTTATACTGCAGGGGTTAGAAAGGGGAAATCTGCACCAAATTCCCAGTGTCGTGTTGAGATGGATAAGCGAGGCCATGTTGAATTGTCCAGATTGCCTCTCTCACTACCACTCTAGGTGGGGGAGGGGAGAGGGCAGATGAAGTTTACTGCCAGTGGCAAAGGAAATGGAGGTAGGTGTACATGCACTGGCTATTCATTGCCTTCTCTGGAAGTCCTTTGAATGTTTCTTTCTAATTGCTGTTTTTCCTTAAGATGAAGATACATAAAAACACAGAATGAGTGATTTCCCCTAACACTATATGACTACAAGAATTGAGGTGTCTTCCTATCTTTCTTATCTTTGATCATCTATATATATTTTTTTTGCTCAAAAAATATTTACTGGGGCCTTCATTGGTCAGGTTTGGGGCCATGGGTACAGGATGCAAAGATTAATATAGGAAAGAGTCTTTTTTAAAAAAATTATTGATTATTATTATTATTATTATTTTGAGACAGAATCTCCCTCTGTTGCCCAGGATGGAGTGCAGCCCCAGGGTCTACCTCCCGGGCTCAAGTGATTGTCATGTCTCAGCTTCCTGAGTAGCTGGGATTATAGGTGTGCCACCACGCCCAGCTAATTTTTGTGTTTTTAGTAGAGATGGGATTTTGCCATGTTGGCCAGGCTGGTCTCCTGACCTCAAGTGATCCTCCTGCCTCAGCCTCCCAAAGTGCTGGGATTATAGGCGTGAGCCACTGTGCCTGTCTTGTCTTTTTTTTTCCCCTGAAATTAGTTTTAAGTCATGAAAGGAGTCTGCTCTCTTGAGGCATCCACATGCTGGCTGAGAAGAAAAAAACCGTTGATTTTAAGGTGTGGTACAATGTGGTAGATGCTTTGACAGGTAGATAGGTGCAGTGCTTTAGGAACCCAGAAGAGGGAGGCAGAACTTCTAGTTATTATTTGGAAGCTTGTACATTGTTATGCCTTATACAGTGGTTGTATAGTCCCAAAGACTTTGATCGCATGTTTATAGATATTCCCTATATTAACATGTTTTGGAATTTTCTACATCATCCCTCAGCTCTTGGGAGGCAATGGGACTTACAAGTTAAGAGTAGGGGACCTGTAGGTAGGTAGACTTGGATTTCAAATCTGGGCCCCTGCCTGACCTTCCAGCTGGGTGACTGAGATAAATCACTTAGACTTCCACAACCAGAAAGCAGTGTGCAAGTGCTGGGGTTAAATGATGTGATGGATGCAACACCTTTAATGATGCCTGGCATGTAGTAGGCGCTTATATATATATATATATATATATATATATATATATATATATATATAAAATGTGATTGATTATAGCTTTTTTTTGGTGGTGGTGGTGGCAGTGACATGAAACTTGTTTTTATTAAGCTTCACGTGACACACACAGACTAAGTTGCTGAATTTTTAAAAATGTGATTTATTAGTATAAAAACCATTTATACATTATATAAATACAATATAAATATTTCTTTTAAAAATATGTATAAGTTAGCCATTTATTTGAGGTAAGCCTACACTTTCCAAGAAATGATCTGGCTCTGAAACAAAGGATATTCAAACTACATAGCCACTTTCCATTATTATTTCAAAACTAATACATAAAATATTTCAAGTGGTACTTCATAAAAATATAAATATCACTTACATAAATTAACTCAGCTTCACATATTTAAATATTAATAAATTAAAAATAATTAAAATAGTGTCCTAACGCTCATACTTTTAGTTCTCCATAGAGAACAACATAAGTTCTGTGCCCAGTGGACAGGTTTCTGACCAGAAGAAGGAATGTCCATGAACAACAACACTCTGAGGTGCCCATGTTACATTTGCCGAAGAGCCCTCAGGCTGGACTGCAGGAACTCCTTAAAGCTGCGCAGGATGAGATGCGTCGTCATGTCCTGCAGCCACTGGTTCTGTGCCTGCAGCTTCGTCAGCAGGCTGGCATTTGTGGTTGGTTCAGGGGTGGTTATTGCATCTAGATTCTTTGCCTGAAGGAAATGAAAGCAAAAAGGATTGTTTAAATATTGAATAAATCCTTTGCAGTGGAGGGATGCTCTGGGCTATGGGATGATGTTCAAATGTGAAATGTGGGGTGAATGAGATTAACTGGGGTGCCTGCTCTGAGTAGGATCCTTCCATAGCAATGAATTTCTTCTTTTTTTTTTTTTTTTTGAGGCAGGGCTCACTCCGTCACCCAGGCTGGAGTGCAGTGGTGCACAGCAACCTCCGTGTCCTGGGTTCAAGCGATTCACGTGCCTCAGCCTCCTGAGTAGCTGGGTTACAGGTGTGCGCCACCATGCCTGGGTAATTTTTTTGTATTTTTAAGTAGAGATGGGGTTTTACATTGTTGGCCAGGCTGGTCTTAAACTCCTGGCCTCAAGTGATCCACCCACCTCAGCCTCCCAAAGTGCTGGGATTATATCAGCACTGTGCCTGGCTCACAGCAACTAACTTCTAATCATCCCTTTGCTGTTCTGTCTCCCATTAGACCACAAACATCCTGAGGGAAGCACCACTATCTTTTTGTTTGTTTGGTTTTGTGTTTTTGTAGCAATGGGGTCTCGCTATGTTGTCCAGGCTGGTCTTGAACTCCTGGCCTTAGGAGTTCAAGGAGTTCTCACCTTAGGCTCCCAAAGTTTAGGGAATACAGGCATGAACCACCAAGCCTGACCAGCATCACTATCTTATTTGTTTGTATTCTGTCATATGAAATAATGCCTGGCACATAGTTCATATTTAGTATATGAATGAAGAACCCATACTTAAAGGCATTTTAATATGAGTTCTTCAGTGGCCTCTAAATCTAATACTTTTCTCCAGTTTCCCTCTCACCATCCCTTTAGGATCTGTCGAAAGACCAGTGATCTGGTGGTGTAAAGAGGACTGGGAAACATCTTTCCGTAGACCCACCAGATGGGATAAGTAACTTGTGGAAGGCCTTAAACCTCCAAGTGTGGTCCTGGAATTCTGCAGCATCACCAGGGATATAAGCCTGCTAGAAATATGACCCTCAAACCCACCCAAGGCCTGCCAAGTCAGACTCTACACCACAGCAAGATGCCCAGGGAATTCCCATGCACGTTCACATAGGAGAAACCCTGGCTTAAGGCAAACAAGTAGAAATGGCAGAGGCAGGATCAGCACCAAGGGTTTCCTTCTAGGCCCCTACTTATTGAGCTTTGGCTCCTCCACATGCTAGCCAGCAACTCTTTACTCCCTGCTGTTTGAATAGCCAGCTACTGGTGGCCAAAGCCCTTGGTACCTCTTTCCAGCCTTGAGTCTCTGACCGTTTCTCTGAACTAACTCTCTGGTAAAAGGTAGGAAAAAGAGTTGAAACAACTACAATGAGAAGAATGCCACTTGACAATAACTAAAATCTTAAAATCATTTTATGCCCCTTGGTTTTTGTTTCTGTGGATCACTGGGTGGGGATGGATGTACTTCTTTCTGCCCCCCCCCCTTTTTTTTAAATCTCTTGCACTATTAAAAATTGATGTTAAAATCCACCTCAGTTAATATAGTTTAAAGTACAGTTATTGATGTCCTTTGCAGAAGAGAGCCAACCAAACAAAAAAAGATTTAACGGTAACTATCAGAAACTATTTCTCAGACTTTTTTGTTTACATGTAGCCTTCTCTTTTGGAAGTGGCATTGCATCCCTGAGTTGTCCAGGACACTGTCTTTGAGCCTGTCTTCTCCCACACCAAGGTGAAGGAAGGAGGACACACCCACCTTTTTCTGCAGGAACTGGATCAGGACTTTTGTACTCATTTGCACAGCTCTGGCTTGCTCCTCACTACTCTCAAACCTGTTCTGGAGGTACTCTAGGTATACCTCAAACTCCAAAAGACCAGTGATGATTTTCACCAGGCAAGTGTCCTAAGAGGAAAGATGGTGGGAAAATTGGTTATCGCCAGGAGATAGAATCAATTTGAAAAGTTAAAACTGCCACAATTTGACATATTTTCCCTCTGCTCATCTAGAGAACTTCAAGTACCTCTTAGGCAGCATGTTTTGGGACATTGGACAGCATCATTTTAAATAACCAGACAATCAGAGGCTCCATGTAATTAGTTTTACCCAAAGCCCAACAGATGCTAGAATGTGGCAGTGGGGATCCTTCTCTGATTCTCCCCCTTGATGTTCTTCCTACACTCTTGCCCTTGTCAATGCTGGGCTGGAACCTCCTTTTATAAAATAATCAGAAGTCAGTGCAGGTTATCTCACTGTGGAGAATGAGCTGGGCATGGAGGGAGGGCAGACCTGAACCCTGCCAGGGGCAGCCAGAGAGGGAAAAGGCCCTGAGATCACCTTACCCAGGATGAACTAATTAAACCTGTGGGAGTTTTAAACATTTGACAGTTGTTAAAATCTCAACACGGTGGGACCATCTCTGGCCATACCTGTCCAAGAATAAACTACCTTTAAAAAAGCTTGAAGTTGGCCTCCTCATGAAATTTACATAACATTCTTTACATTTACCCCCTTTTTATTGCTGCCTGGATCTATATGTATACAGGCACTGCAAGCAAGAGGGTGAAGTTTTGCCTAAGGAATAGTGAAAAGTGAGTGTGACAAGTTGGTACCTCATTGAATCCAGATTGGAAGCATCCATCTTTTTCAGCCATCTTTGGAAGGTTCAGGTTGTTTTCTGCCAGTGCCTCTTTGCTGCTTTCACACATGTTACTCCTGTTACATGTCTGGGAAAGAATACCAGAATCGTTATCACCTAAGTGCCCCTATAACAAACACCACTAGAGGGCCTTTGCATTGTTCAACCACAGCCAGGAAAGTCTCTAAGAAAAATGAAGCCACAACTCATTGGCATCCTGGCAAGCAAATTCCAGTGGAGTGGGGGCACACTTGGGTTCAGTTCCAAGCTCACCTGTGACTTCAGGTGTGTTACTTAATCCTGAGTCTCAGTTTCCTTATCTCCAAAAACCTTCCTTGCAAATGTTGAAGATTAGACACAATACTTATTTAAAGTGCCTGGCACACAGTAGATATTTAATAACAGCAATTTTGACAATAGTTAGGTGAATATAATTCAAACCATAGAATGTTCCAGCTGGAAGGACCTATGAGATCACCTAGTCCACCCCCAGTTTTACTGATGGAGTCCAGAGGTGGTAGGGAATTTACCCAAGATCACGAGGCTGGTTTGGCAGAACCAGAATTCGAGTGTGGGCTCCCAATCTCCTCTCCTGTGCTCTTTTCTTTCTACCAAACAGGACCAAAATACCTTGCATTGAAAGTGGGGAGGTGCTTTAACCTATTTATGATTTGCCACTTTGGTGGGCTCTGAGGTATGAATCTTAGCTGGAATGGCTTTGAGGAATCCTAACCATTGAGTTTACATAAGCAAAAAGTACTGCAACTGCTCTGAGAAGCTGAACATACCTTTCAGGTGGCACTTTTCTAGTCCTTCCAAAGCCCAAGGGACAAAAAGGAGCTTAACAGACCTTATGTTTTGGAAAGGGAAAAGGAAGCCCTGAGAAGCAATGACCCTCAGCTCATGCCAAGGGTGGGCATGGGTTTCAGACCCATTCTGCATTTTCCAGAAAGGAAAGGAACCTCCTGAGACCAGCAAAGGATAAATACAGAAGTCAGTCTAGTCGGCCCCATTGGCCTCAAATCTACAGTGCCCTAGAACCCAGCAAAGACCTCCTAATGCGGGCAGCCCCAGTCCACAAACAGGGGCAAGGGGAACGCATGCGCACACGGGCCATTCAGCCCCTTTGCCAAGCCTACCCACCTCCTTTCTCAGGGCTGAGATGCCGTCGAGGATGTACCGAATGTGTTTGTCAATTCGTTCTGAAGAGGTCAGTGGCTGGCTGTGTGGGGCGGCTACATCTTTGGAATCTTCTCCTGGGAGTACTGGGGCGGGGAAGGCAGCAGGCAACACCAGGAGCAGCCCCAGGGAGAAGGCAACTGGACCGAAGGCGCCTGTGCCGGAGGGGAGCGAGCGGCGGGGTGAGCTGACAGCACAGCTGGGAGCCTGCCTCTGCTGCTGGCCGCCCGCCAGCCCTCCCTGGGCCACACACCCCTCCCTCACACAGGGCTCGACCGCCGCTGGCCGTTCCAGGGCTAGGGATTTCCTGCACTTACTTGTGGAGACGGAGTTCATATCTGGGTTCCTGGAGGGCAGATAGAGCTTCTCTTTCGTTCCTGGTGGGCTCGAGGGCAGAATGAGCCTCAGACATCTCCAGTCTCATATTTATTGGGGGTTGAGACTCTAATATTGAGACTCATGGGAAAATCCCACATTTGATAAATCTTTGTTGGAGGGTTAGGGTGGGGCCAGAGCGGGTGGGGCTGATTGGAAACATTAAGATTGTGCAATGTGACGTCCTTTAGCATCGCAAGACTCAACTAGGGGGAAAAGTGCAGCTTAGGTCGTCACTGAGGCTAGCGCTAAGAAGCAGAATCACTCTTCCTTTACTTTCTTTTTTTCTTTTATTAGTGACTCAGCACTTTGGCATGTCTTGACAGAGTAAAGCTGAAGTCATGCACGAAGTTTTACAAAGAGAAAAAAAATAAGCTAAAGCTATGTTTTTTGAAAAAAAAAAAGTGACCAGATTAACAGGCTAGAATTTGGCATTCCAGTTAATTTGTATTTGTAAAAACCGAAGATGTTCTGAACTGAGTTTCCTCTGACTCCATCGCAGCCCCCCAGCCTGGAGTTAGGAAGAAGGTAATGCTACCAGTCGTCTGAGTTCTTCTGTGTTCTGGCTCTCCCTGTGAGCAGCTGTTGTACAACTGCCTGGCCACCCTCAAATTTCGTGCAGTTACTTCAAGGCGTCTCCAGGTGGAGTGTGTGACTCCTTTTTGCCACCGCATGGCTTCTGCCACTTTCCTCTTCACCTGCTTCAACCCACTTAGAGGAGGTTGGCTGCTACCCTGCCCTCTCCCAAGTGACCCCTTGGGAATCCTGCCAGTGAGGACTTTGCTCTCTGTGCCAGAGGCTTGCCTTGTGCTGCCAGTGCTCTCCCCATTGCCACCTGAGTCTCTTCACCACTGTTCCACTGGGTCTCCTGCAGCCCTGAAATTACTAAAGCCCACTTGGTTCAGGGCAGAAAGGCGGAGAATACAACTCACCTCTTTGTTGGGGATGTCAAAGGAGGACCTTGTGGCATCTTCTAGAGCTTGTGTTTATAGCTCCCTCTCCCTGTAAGTCTTGATTTGAAATCAGAAGAAGCTACAAGCAAAGTACGGACGTAGGCACGGCTCTGGGCTCTGAACCTGCTTCCCCACTGGCACCCAAAGATTTCTTATTGGGTCAAGCTTGTTCAGAAGCTGTCTTCCCTCAGAAGGTGTCTCTTGCAGGAGGATCCTTGGTCTCATGCAAATGGGCTCTAGACTAGGCTGTCCCTGCAGTCTCCAGAGACCCAGACAACTCTGAGATAGCTTCAGGCTGAAACCAGACCCTTGCACAAAACCAAAACACTTATTTACCAAACATGGTGTTAACTTCACAGTCGGTTTCTTTGCTTTGCTAAGAAGAGATCTCTTCAAGATCGATAAAACAGTGACCTCTGTTGGGCATTTACTCAAGTTTTGTTTTGTGCATAACATTTCAGGACCCGCCTGTTGGGGAAAGTGAGGTCATCCATTCTTCACCGATTGTCTAAACAGAGAGACAGTGGTCTTCTGCCGCGGTGGGATTTTTTGGTGTGAAAATGAAAATGGGGGAGGATGGCTGGATGGTTTCACTTTTAGTGCTCTCTGGTCTTAAGCAACGTAGACGCTCCTGAACCAAGTTCTCTTTCCTGCATGAAACGAAGTCACTGCTCTCAGCTCCGCAGCCGTGCGTTGTGTTCTGTCTATGTAATGTGAGATTGCTTTTGCTCAAATATCTATTTTTTAGAAAATACAATTCAATAAATTTCAAGTACTTGAACTGAGTGACATAATACAACACACAGATTTATCTTTTCAATAAAAAGTGTTTTTTAAAATAGGAAGTTCGTGTTCATGATAAAATGTTCAAATAGGACATCAGGGCATACAGGGAAAAGTGTCTCCTTCCTATCCTGGCTCCTTTTTTCAGAGGTAGCACCTAATCGCCTGTATTTTCAACCAAACCCTCTGTTATCCTAGCCTGGGAAAGATTTTCTCGTCTTCCCAGCTGTTTGATCCTGGCTGTTACATCAGGGATCTGTGCCCTTGTTTGTTCACCTATAAAACGGGGGTAATAATAGTTCTTCCCTTCTAGGGCTGTTGTGAACATGGAACATGATGGAATATAAAAAAAATCCTGGCGCATAGTAATCCCACAATACATGCTAGCTCTTTGAACATTCCTTGGCTCAGAGTCTCTGCCTTGGAGAACTCTTCCAGCTCGGCTCTATCAGTTCACCTGGTGTCTTGCCTATGAAGGAATTAGGACTGAGCCAGGCTTCTGTACCAGCAATGAGCTGGTCTCCCAATCATTTTCCCTAGAAAGAAATGAGATTCTGTGTTTTGTTGAAAATGCCTTATGGCACAAAGTGCAAAATGAAAAATAATAATAATTTTTCTCTCTTTTTTGAGAACATTAAGATCCCCAAACCAGGTCTCTTGTTTTAGATAATTAGTCCAGCTTGTGTCTTGCTCCTACTAGACTTTTTCCAAGCCTTCCGCTAAGTGTTTTTATGTCAGAAGTCCACAGCCTTCCCTGTGCATGGTGATCGCCATTAATTCAAACTTCTGAGAGTGGCCCTCGAGGGTGAAGGGGCCTGTTGCTTCTGGGGTCAAGAAAGGGCAAACTGTGGGAATGCATGCATGTAGGGAGCCTGGGGACGCTGTCTGCCCCTGCACATCACAGCATGGCACTTTGTTAGTATCAATGCCTTGGGCTGGAATTTGCTTGTGGGAGAGATGAGCTCTCCCTTGCTCCAAAAACGTTAATGTAACATGCGCAATTCCGCAATGATAGTTTCCTTCCTTTGCATCTCAATGGATTTTTTGCTTGGAGAGCTCATTCCTTGTTTTTTCTTGTTTTGTTTTGTTTTTTTCTCTTGAGAAGGAGTCTTGCTCTGTCGCCCAGGCTGGAGTGCAATGGCATGATCTTGGCTCACTTCAACCGTCCCCTCCCAGGTTCAAGCAAATCTCTTGCCTCAACCTCGAGTAGCTGGGACTACAGACGCATGCCTGGCTACTTTTTGTATTTTTAGTAGAAACGGGGTTTTGCCATGTTGGCCAGGCGGGTCTTGAACTCCTGACCTTAGGTGATCCACCTGCCTCGGCCTCCCAAAGAGCTAGGATTACAAGCGTGAACCACCGTGCCCAACCCCTCGTTGTTTTTAAAGGGCAGTTTTAGGTCACAGCAAAATCGAGAGGAAGGTACAGAGATTTCCCATATATCCCTCCTCCCCGCAACTCTCCCCTGTATTTTAGTATGCATACGTGACCAGAAGAGGCTGTGCTGTCAGCATTTATAAACTAAATACTTTAGTTGCTGGATTGCATCATAGCTGATTTGAAGCAAGCACCAGCTGAGATCAAGAGAGTTCGGACAAATGGGAGTGCACAGGGAGGAAGCAGCAACTTGGCTTCCTATGCCACCCGTGTAGGACTGGCATGTCCTATCTGGATCTCCCAGAATTACCACCCATGACTGCTTTCCTACATAGTAGTAGAGTCCAGTTCAGAATCTAGTAATACATTTAAGACCAAGGGGGAAAAGTAGTTTCCATTTGGTACTTAAGCTCTCAGAAGGAGAAGTGTTCTCCACGTTTCAGGAGTTAAGATGTAGTGTTGTGCTCTTTCTCTATATTCTGGGGGTTGGAGATGGATGAGTCTGTGATTTAACAGGAGGGGGTACAGCAAGAAAAAACGGGAAGTCCGGGGTACTAGGGAACTTGCAGTTGCTGTCAGAATGTAGTTTCGCTTGTCACCAAGTCGTAAGAAGTTTGTAAACTGAAACAGTGGGTGACTTAACAGCTTCTTCTGGGATTGAGTCCCACTGAGCAGACACCAGGCTTGAAGAAGGCTCTGGGAAATGTCCTGCTTTGATGGTGGTATTACTTGAAGAGAGAATATTAGGGACATGTGGTATGTCAATTTGGAAAGCGCCAGCTCATGTTGGAGGGCAGCCAGGCCTGGTGACCAAAGCTGTTGACAGTTTCCTGCCTGGTCTGGTCTCAGTCCTGGCTTTGCAGCCTCAGCTCTGATGTCCTGTTGTAGCTCCTTGGTCTGATGAATTCTTGGTCTGGCCTCAGCTTTTCTGATGGGGAGGATGTGCAGGGGCTGGACCTAGCTCCTCCTAGACTAGGGAACGGACACATCTGCCCTGCTGTGTTTCTGATTCAAAACTCTATAGGGAGGTCATCTGTTCTGTGCCCTCATTATTTTGCTGTGTGACTTACCTTCCCCCTGCTGAAGTGGAAAATCCCAGGCATCTTGGGAGGGAAGTAGCCTTTCCCGGGCAAGAAGTGTAGACTCTCTTTGCCTTGGGATACCCCTATACCCCTTTCCCTGGGTCTCTAGGCCTGGAAGAGAGTGCCCTGATTGCAGACTTTTCTGAAGCTGGTTTGCTGATGAGAAAAATTGCTTTGCTGATTCTGAAGAAGCCCCATTTGGCCCTGCCCCCATGGCTGGGTAGGTCCCTCAGACTGAGTTTCAGTGCTTTGCCTCTTCTCCATCTGTGGGATAGGCTTTCTATGGTGGTGGCTGCTGGTTCTGCTTTATAATTAGGAAACTTCCATTTGTCAGCTAGCAGTAATACGTTCATTTATTATCACGAGTCATTTGAGCCATCTTTGGTTTCTCCAAAGATCTCAGTTCTCTGAGTTCAGTGTCATAGGCAGAAACTAAGCATGCAAAGCATTGGCTGGTTTCCTCTACTCTTTTCCCTCAAAATTAAGGTACTAAGAACCCATTTGAAATCATCACATGTAATGGCCAGACCAGGGGATTCTACTGGCCTGGTTATGACGTCTTTTACCTCCCTTCCCTGCCCTTTTGGTTAGTTATTTGCTAGAGAGTGTCTTAGTCCCTCTGAACTAGCAAGCTGAATCCATGAAGAGGGTTAGGCTATTCTAGTCTTCATGGTGGAATAATTTCCACGACATGCTTTGGACATGTTGAGGACTCTGTAATTCTGAGACATTGGGATCCATCATTTCTGAAGATGGGTACACCTGGATTGATTTAAAATGTTACGGAAGAATTCAGATCCAGGTAAGCAAGTCAAAGAATCATAGGCAATTTCTTCAAGCTATTGAATTCTATGTTGTGTGTACCTATGTATGTGTGTGGATGTGTGTGGCACAGAGTGGAGCCCTTGGTCTATAGACCTACCATAGATATGGTTCCAAAGGGCGCTGCCCACCTCATATGAGTGTGGCCTTACAGGCCTGGGTACCCAGGAAGCCTGGACCGGCCATCTGCTGTCACTTTTCTCCCAGGCCTGCAGCTCTTCCTGTGCTACTGGATCTGTACAGTGGTCTATGTTGGAGCCACATTACTGTGTCCCCCAAGGGCACTGTGGGATTCCCTGTATTTCTCACCCTGGAAGCCATATTTTCTATGTGCTACTTTTCTGTGGGTGAGACAGGGGTTGGGGAGAGGTGGGGACAGAAGGGAAGTCACCCATCAGCTTGGAAAGTGATCTGGATGTGTGGAAATGGCTTCCTATTGCCAAAGGCTTGTTTGGGGGCTCGCTGCCTAAGCAGTTGCCATCAAGCCTCAGATCCTCCTATCTCTTTAGGACAACCAATAGAGAGGCTGTCATGCCCACTTCTTCTCTGTGTTAAGTTTGTTCACCATGGGCCCAGTAAAACTACTGAAGACACCAGTTATGCAGTCAGGGGCAGGGCAGGTGTCAGATGGAAATTTGGGTCCTGGGCTGTTTCTGTCTGACATTGTGTGGGCACTCAGTTGGCCAGGCTTGTAAAAGCCCTGTTGCCCTTCTTGACTTCATTTAGATTGCAGAATTCAGAAGGAAGTGGGGGTTTTATACTGCCAGCAAAAAATTTTGGCTGAATGTAGGGTTTCCCTGAATTAGGCTTATCTTTTTACTGCATTGCCAAATCCTTGGCTTCTTGTGTTTGGGGAGTGTAGCTGTTGGCAGATGAGACTGCTCAGATGACGATGAACTGCGGATTTGGGGCAAAGTACTCTCCCACCTTAGGGGTTTGCTGAATTCCTTCCTAGCTCCAGGATTCTGTGGTTCTGTGGATCTTCATGAGCCATGCTTATTAATCAAGAACCTACTCTTAATGGGACTATAGGAACAGGAGTCTCTAAATTAAGAAATACTTTTTGAAAGCCCAAAGCCTGATGCTGTCTTCTAGTTCCCACCCAAGGGCCTGTTAGTGGAAGTGCTTTGACTGGGCAGGGTGCCACCCATTTTGACATGCCCACATCTTGGTGGCCTCAGGGAGACTAAACTGATTCAGGAGATGCTAGAGCCCTGGTAAGGGTTGCCACCTGAAAGGAGGTAGCAAATTTCTTAATTATTATACAAGCTCAATTATTATGCAATTAATTATTTCTTAATTATTATACAGGCCGGCCCAGGCTTCCTGGGTACCCAGGCCTGTAAGGCCACACTCATATGAGGCATTCAAATTAAGTGTTTTTAATTTAAAAGCAAGTAATACATTTTCAATGTAGAAAGCAGAAAAGAGAGATAAACAAAAAGAAAAAAATTATAAAATACATAATCTTAGTACCCAGTAGTAATCATTGTTATCACTATGGTATAATCATTCTAGTCATTTTTACATTTTTTCATATGTATCTAGGTGTAATGGGAAAATGTCATCTATGGCATTTGACAATCTGCTTTCCCTATTTATACTCCTTTGTATGCATAATGTTCTGGATAACTCTGAGTAGAGGCGAGGTGAATAATGGCTATAGGTATACCAGTCAGAGTTCAGAGGGGAAACATCAAGTGAGGTTACAGATGACTCCTGCATATGCACACGATTCACTTGTTAAGGCACGGGGAAAGAGTTTATATCTTAATGGGGATAAGATGCATTTAACATAATCACTGGGTTTCCTGGAGGGGTTAACTTACCAGTTGTTCATGGAGCAGTGTAATCCCTAAATCAAGCTGTGCAAATTGTTTGGCATCATGAAAATGAGTTTGCAGTTCAGCTGAACTTTGCTTTTCAGCTGGTTCTGGGACATAGCCATGCTTTGGTTGGACCCCACGATGGGCATCAGTAGCTCATTGCTCTTCCTTGGTGGCAGGACGTATGGAGAGTGGTCATGAATGATGGCATCATCATCTCTTCTCATCTTGTGTGGTCCGTTACCTTTAATACATTGACATTTCTTATCGAGGTCTGTTTTGCAAAGCAAAAAAATGGACACCTTGATAAGGACTTTGTAGTCTTGCAACATTTCTCTCCTTTCCATCTCCAGGTCTGGTTGTATCTCCCTCAGGTGACCTTTCACTTATTGTGATTGTGTTCTTGTGCAAGAGAAACTACATTTCCTGTGGAAGCAGAAGGAAGACCCACCATGACGCAAAGAGCTTCTCTTGATAATGGTCAGGGAAGGAGTTTGAGTGTTTGGCCATGGTCTTGCTTGAGGATTCTGAGAAGCTAAAATGGGCTACCATTGGGTTTTTTTTAGCATTTCTTCTCTCTCTAGGGCTCATCAAAAATATAATAGTAAGCACCAATGTGGAATAGTTTTGAGGTACTGAGTGAAGTCCTGTGAGGATTCGTGGCCCTTGAATTCTATAACCACACCATTGTTTTCCTTCTAAGGTATTTTGAGTAATTGACATGTAGGATTAATCAGGTATTTAGTGGATGCCAGGTGCTGGGCTAGATGCTTTACACACATTAATTCATTTAAACTTCACTCTATGGAAGTGACTATTTTATTCTCACTTTATGGATAAGAAACTGAAGTTCAGAGAGGTTAAATGATTTCCCTGAGATGATGCATGATCCCAGAATCATGAAAAAGTTCATTAGTCTTTGGGAGAAGAGGTAAAATGGGGTCGGTAAATTGGGGGTAGGGTTGTTAGAAGAAGTGACATGATAAAAGTATTTCATCTGAGTGAGCATGAAGAAGACCCCAGGGGGTTGTAGTCTGGGAGGTGGGCTCAGAGGTTGTTGCAAACATCTCAGCGTGAGACCAGATGGAGAAGCCCAGGCATGGTTGTGCAGGAGCTGGCTGGCTCTGGTTCAAGAGAGCCAACTGTACTGATCTCTTCCCAACTCTACATTAAATGACTCCTGATGGTAACTTGAAATTAAGGTGGAAACATTACACCATGGAAATTGGCAAATGCTACAATCAGAGCCCTCCCTTCCCTCTGTTCCTCAGTTAGTTGTTAAATATCTTCCAGCACATAAGTGGGCCCAAGGAAATGAAAGGATATTTTGAAGGCAAAATCAATCCAATCCAGAGATTAGTTATATTGTATGAGTACTATTTGGGGAGTATAAGAAAAGGATGTATCAAAGCCATTAAGGATTATTTGATCTTCTCTCATTTCAAAGACAATTGAACACAAAGCTTTTTAAGGAAAGAGATTGTTCTGGTCAAAGTATGCTGCTTCTATACCTCAGAATGAAGGCTGCCACTTTTATAAACAGATAGGCACAGGCTGCCACCTGAATGAGGGAGAGTTAGGATGTGTGCAGGACACACCTTGTCCTACAGAATTATATGCACTCAGACTTCCCCCAGCCACATGCTGGATCATGGCTTGATGGATCAAGGCAGAGGCTGAGCCCAGCTCTTTTGAGCCATGGGATAAATTAGAGGCAGAAAATTAGTCACAGTGAGGGAGTTTGCTGCTGCAGAGCAGCAGCCCAGTGGCCTAGGGATTTCTGCTTTGTCACTGTCTGTCCCATCCAGAGCTGACGATGAAGAGGCTGGCTTTGGGGCCCTGAGTGGACAGGATGAGGAGAGCCCTGAAGAGTTCTTAGGGTCTCTAAAGGATTGCTGCTTCTTAGATCATAAGTTTACTCTTAACTGTACCAGAATGACAGAACGTCACTTCTCCTAATATTATTCTTGGCATAGCATCTTTGCTGTGTCCTCCTTATGATTCATCTCCGTTACAGTTCTGTTACATATTTCTGCGATGTTGCATTAGAAGAACAAACAGTGTCCTTAAATCCAATTCCCTGTCCTCTTCTACCAGTACCCACTGATGACAGGAACCTGACTGGTACTTTACTGTGTGATAGCTAAACTTCAGAATATTGAGTAAAATGTAAAACTCCCTGGTAGAAATTTGGTTCCATTGCATGGCACAGCTCCCAGGCAGGTCACATGAGACTCTATGCTACAATTTTTTTTTCTCTCTCCAAAGCATGCCAGTCTTTTTAGAACAGTTTCAGTGCAGGGTAGAATGCCGTGACGTCTCTATGTTCTGAACTTCTGTCAAGACTCAGATCATGCCTCGATCCTCCCGGAAGCCTCTGCTGATCCATTTCCAGGAATAGTGCGGGTTCTCTTCTGGGCTCTCCCGCAGGGCCATGTACTGTACTAATCTGTTTCCGGGCAGTGTTGTGATGGCACAGGCTCTGGAGCCAAGCTGCCCAGGTTCAAATCCTTGTTCTGTATTTTCTAAGCTGAGGTCCACTGGGAAGTTATTTAACATCTGGGCTTAATTGTTCTCATTTTAAAAATGGAAGTAGCAGTTGCACCTTATGTCACAGAGTTGTCAGAACCTATGTAAAGTGCTTGGCATCTGCCTGGCACATTGTAGGGGCCCAGTAAACATGAGCTATTAATACTGTTATTATTTTCTCCCCAACTGATTGAGAGTTTCTTGAGGGCTCCATCTTTCTTGTGCTAAGGAATAGCATGAATTCAAGTACTTGGTTGGTGCACAGGATGGTAAATGAGTGAAAGGTGGGATTTCCTTGGAATTTATGTGTTGGAAATAATCATCAAAGATTTAGAAGTAAAGAACAGTTTAATTTATAAAATGTTCTTTGTATGTGTGCTTTTTAAAAGCCATATAAAATATTAAGCTTATTTGATTTACAAATTAGAAACAAAGGTCATCATACTTTATTCAAAAGTTAAGGAAAAAATACATGTACTTATTCCATATCACAGGCAGTATGGTTTACTAGAAAAAACATGCATTGCAGAGACAGACTTGGTTTAAATCCCAGCTCCATCATTTACAGCTTGTGTGGCTTTGGGCAAGGCACTTCAATTCCCTGTGCCTGCGTTTCCTCATTTGTAAACTGTGGCAAATAATACTTAACCATCTGGGGGTGGTTGTGGGAATTAAATGAAATCCTATCCATTAAAGACAGTTATTGGTATACGCTAAATTGGTGGTAGATGCTAATTGTTGTTGTTTTGTTGTTGATGTATTAGACAGAGGTGGGGCAAGGGAAACAGAGAGGAGAAGGGAAAAAGAGAGAAAAGCATCAACATAGACAAAACAAGAAGGGGAAAGACAGCTGGAAAAAAAAAAAAAAAGCAAAACCCAAAATGGCCACCAAAAAATAAAGGCAAATAAAGTGGCTCATAGATTTCATTTGGTTTTGAAATGTTTTAAAATTGTTTTTTGTAGAGACAGGGTCTCACTATATTGCCCAGGCTGATTGTGAATTCCTGGCCTCCTAAAGCACAAGAATTACAGGCATGAGCCACCACACCCAGCCATTGTTTTAAAATGTTATATGTTAAGTTTCTAGTTTTTACATAGGTAACACATACCCATGGCACAAAATTAAAAAGATAACAAAGGGTACTTAGTAAAAAAATTACCAAAAAAAAAAAAAAAATTACACTTCCACCATGCGTGAGCCATTAGGGGTAACTACTGGGTTCTTGTGATTCCTTCTAGAAATACTCCATGCATGTATAAGCAAAATATTCATATTTCCTAGGATTTATTTTTATTCTTCTACATAAGTGATGGCACATCAGTTACACTGTTCTACATTTTGCTTTCTTTATTGAATGTGTTTTAGCAATCATTTCTTATCAGGAGATGCAGAATTGCTTCTTCCTTTTTAGCTTTTGTATTCCATGTATTTAACCAGTCCACCATTAATGGGATTTTAGGTTGTTTCCAATCTTTTGTTATTACAGCCAAAGCGACAGTGAATAATCTTGTCCATGTGCGATTTCACACATGTGAGTGTATTAGTGAGATAGTTTCCTAGAATTTGAATTGCTGACTCAAAGGATATGGGCAGTTTTGAGATAGAGACAGACAGAGGTTGTACAAATTTAATACTCCCTCCAGTGATGTATGGGAACAGCTGTTCCTCATATGTTTGTCAGCATGATACTATCAGTTTTCTTGATCTTTGCCTGATTGCAGAGGGAAAAACATACCTCAGCGTAGTTTTAATTTGCATCTCTCTGTATAAGTAGGATTGAGCACTTAGTCAGGTATTCAAGAACCATTTTTATTTTGTTTTCCATGAATTCCATGTTCATATCTGTTGTCTATCTTTCTGGTTATTGGTTATTGATCCTTTTCCATTGATTGAAAGCCCTTCTTAATATATTCCAAGAGGCAAACGTTTATTTTTCACATGTCTTTTAAAATTTATCATTCATCTTTCTGCTTAGTTTATAGTGCTTTTGCCATGCAGAAAGTTTTTGATTTATATGAAGCACACTATATATATCCTTTCTTGTATGCATCTAGATTTTGTGACATACTTAAAATGGCCTATTTAGTCTACTTTGACACAATAAAAATATTCTCCCAGGTTTTCTTCAAGTTTCTTTAAATAATAGGTTTTGAAATGTTGGGCAAATTCAGACTATGCTTGTCACACGACAAGATTAACTATTCTTGTTACACCTGATATAAATACACATACACGGGGAGAAATGTAGGTACCTCTGGAAGGTAGAATGAGAAACACTTCTTTTCCTCTTGTAGTTTTCTTTGTTTTCCAGGTTTTCGGCATTGATTATGTATTACTTTAGTACTCATAAAAATGTTAATTAAATGCAAGTTTATTTTGCCCATTTTAAACCTTTCTTTAAGATCCTTGGTTCCTGGATCTCTTCGTATGCTAGTGTTGCTTTGGAAACTGTCTGTTTGGCTTCTACCCAGAATAGCTTTGACTCACTCCAAATGACCTCTTGGTCATTGGCTAAATCCAATGAATCATCCTAGCCCTAATCTTGACTTACCTGTAGCCCATCTGAAGCTACTGACCACCCCTTCCTACTTGGCCTGCCTCCCTCCTCTCTCCCTGCTGCTCCTCCTTCTGGTGAATATTCCCTGGGCTGTTGCTCTAGCTGAGCCCTGCACAGTAATAGGGGACATTTCAGACGGTTCACTGTGAGCCAGGTGCTCTAAGTCTGTGTATATTATCTCATTTAGCCCTCATCACAATATTTCTTTTATCTTTTCTTGTCTTTTTTCTTTTTTTTTTTTTGAGACGGAGTCTCACTCTGTTGCCCAGGTTGGAGTACAGTGGTGAGATCTCGGCTCACTGCAACCTCTGCCTCTCTGGTAGCTGGGACTACAGGTGCCCACCACTATGCCTGGCTAATTTTTATATTTTTGGTAGAGATGGTGTTTCACCATATTGGCCAGGCAGGTCTTGAACTCCTGACTTTGTGATCTGCCCACCTCGGCTTCCCAAAGTGCTGGGATTACAGGCGTGAACCATCATGCCAGCCTCTCATCACAATATTTCTAAGGGAACTATGGCTATCAACTGGGTTTTTAGATGAGAAAATGGAGCATTACAAGAACATGCCCAAGAGCAACCAGATAGAAATGGGTAGAGCCAAGATTTGAACCCAGGGACTCTGATCATAGCCCATGCTAAACCAGGCACTCTTCTCTCTGTGCCTTCTGTGGGCCAACCCATCCTTGTGGGACTTTACCTACCTTTTCTCTTTTACGCAGACTACTCCCAAGTTTATGGCCCCGCCTCTGATTTCTGTCTTGCATTCTGGACAGCCCAGTGGCTGATCCACTTCCATGTGCCACAGATACCTTAAATTCAGCACGCCTATATCTCCTAAGATTTTCTGGAGAGATGGGGCTGTTATTTTTCATAGTTTCCAGTAGAAGAGTCTGGAAAATGAGAACACAGGGGACTTGAACTCAGGTATTCTATGAGGTTAGTGCTTTGCTTTATAATTAAGTTAGATTCAATTCATCAGCCTATTACAGGCCTTAATCCCTGACCTCAAGGAGTTTTTAATGATTCAGCGTGATTTGCATATCCTTGTTCTTTTAAGACCAATAAATCCTTTTGGAAGATTGGTTACCTTTTTCCCACAGCACAAAGTCATTTGCTTATCCTGATGGGAAGGCCCATTCATTTCCTAAAAGTGAACGTGGCTTATGCTCAGAGAGCAATTAGCATTGAAATTCTGAATCCGTTTAAATCCCCTGAGATTTTTATGGTTCAATCCATTGTAATTAATAATCACAGAACACTCAAGATGGGACATTAGATTTAAAAACAATTGCGTTCCAGCAAGAAGAGGAAACTTAACTGGACAAGCAATCTTCTGGCTTAAGGATTGGTTTTTATGCCTTTGCAATTGAGAACAATCTCTATGAGAAAAGCATTAGCAATTCCAATTCTCCAGGATAGTGTTTTTCTTTTTAGCTTTCCTATTAATTAAAAAAAAATGATAAAAGTAACACCTGCTAAGTGTAACAATGGCAAGATTGCCAGCCCCTTGAGTGAGCTGACCACTGTTAACAGCTTGTACCAACTTTGGCACCCTGCATGGGCTCACACAGTAGGATATCAACAGACATCCAAATTATGTATGTAGAGTCGAGGTTGGTTTATTTATTTTATAGTAGCAAGATCATACAATACTTATTATTCTACAAGTTTTTTTTTTTCTCACCTAGCTCTAGACCATGGATACTCCATCCAGGTCAGTTAACATAGCTTTATTCTTTTAAACAGCGTGTAACATAGGAAGTTTCATGACTTATTTAGCCAATTTTCTCTTGATGGACATCCAGGTCATTTTTTATTTTCTACCTCTGCTGGCGAAGCTGCAAGAGACATTCCTGTACATATATTTTTATATAATAAAGCATCTGTTTCTAACAAGTCCTAAAAGTAAGATTGCTGAGGTCCAGACTTGGCTAATTTCTGAAACTACATTAATATATGAGCTGAGGAAGGGAAAAGGGAAGTCACGTACTTCTGTCTGCCAGGTACTACAGTAGGTACTTTCCATAAGTTGTTTAGTTTCATCTTGGTCTCCTGCCTCTAGTTCTGCCCAAATCTCTCCTCTACATAAGCACAGATAAGTATATCAGTCTGCTCAAAACCCTGCGTAGTTCACATGATCTTTATGGTAAAGGCCAACCTACTAATATGGCCCACAAGGCCTTCCAGAGTTTGGTCTTGTCCACCTCTTCCCTCTGTCTCTTGTCCCTCTCCCTTTCTCTTTACATTCCAGTACACCTGAACTGCTTGCAATTACCCACCTTACCCAGCCATTTCAGCCCTCTGGGCCTTTGTTCTGCCTCCCTCTCTGTTCTAATGGTCCTTCCCCACCTCATCCCCTAGCTCTTCTATCACTCATCAGTCAATACCCACTCAGTCTTCTCTTTCAGAATGCCCTTTGCAGGTTGGCTTATGAATTCCTGAGGCTATATCATGCTGTAGTGACTTAAAATACAGAAATCTTGATGGCTTAATACAATTTTTTGCTTGGCCAGTCAAAGTCTGCTGCAGGGCTGGCTCATTCACTTGGGCAGCTCCCTTCAGAGACCTGCTTGATGGAACCGATGGAAGCTCTATCATTCTGTAATTGTACCATCCAGAACACTCAGCTTCCTTGGTTGCTGTGGCAGGAGAAGAGAGGGTATTGTGCTAGCAATGAAGTGTATTGGCCCAGAAGTGACCATGTTAGTCCCATTCTCAGCCCACTGGCCAGCCCTGTTCTGTGGCTCTGCCTAACTCCAAGGGGCAGAAGTGTAATCCTTTCATGAGGCTGGAAGGAAAGGAGATTGGACATAAGTGAGCACTAGAAGCCTCTACCACAGGTGAGATGCTACCACTCTCTCTATGTCTATTAGAATTGTTATATGGCATTAGAATGATGACTTATGTGTGTCTTCCCCATCAGAGTGGATGCTTTGTGAGGTTAAGGTGTTTTATCTTCCTGTCTCCAGTATCTGGCACAGTGTTTGGCATATAGTAAACGATGAAGAAATATCTGTTGAACAAATCCATTCACACAAATCAACAATCTACATTTTATAGATGGGGACACCAAAGTTCAGAGAGGTCAATTAACTTACCTGTGATCTCACAGCTAGAAGGTAATAAAGCCGATTCACACTCCAATCTATCAGATTCCAAAACACACACTTTGAGGAAACGTTCTACAAGTTGATATTCCCAGGTCTGATCTGGGACATAAGGAGTTCACCCATAGGAAATGAATTCAATCTTGGAGACACAAGAATCCTATCAGCCTCTTTAGCACACCATGTCTGGAATGCCCAGGGTGCATCTGCCTGGGGCCTCTCTTTGTGTTTGGGGAACCGGTAGTGAAAAATAGGCAGATCTTTATGATTCGACATCTCCCAGGTATGGACTTTAAAACAAAACAAAAAAGCAAGAAAAACCAGTCCTAGCCAACCCAAAGTACATTCAGGTCTCTGTCACAGCATCTCTCTTTCCTCACTTAATATATCTGAATTTAAACAAAACCCCTACTTTCATAACTTACATAGCTACAGAGTGCTCTAAAAAACGGAGTTTGAAATTGAGTTTGAGGTCCAACTCCCATGCCCTAGGCCTATTGCTGCACCTCACTGAGTCTCCCTTTCCTTATCTTATAAAATAACACCAACTATAAGAAGACCCACTTCCCTGTAATTTGGGGTAGACCACAAAGTTCTAACTGAGCTCAAAATTCCAATAGAACTTCAGATAAATACCTGACATTCCTCATGCATTTATAATTTGTACTTTCTGTTAATCTTATGCTGGTGTTGCTTCTATGTTGCTATTTTATGTTGTTTAAAAAAACCTTAGAAGAAGGCCGGGCACGGTGGCTCACACCTGTAATCCCAGCACTTTGGGAGGCTGAGGGGGGCAGATCACCTGAGGTCAGGAGTTCGAGACCAGCCTCAACATGGCAAAACCCCGTCTCTACTAAAAACACAAAATTAGCCAGGCATGGTGGTGCATGCCTGTAATCCCAGCTACTCGGGGGGCTGAGGCAGGAGAATTGCTTGAACCTGGAAGGTGCAGGTTGTGGTGAACGCGGTGCAGGTTGTGAAAGATCGCGCCATTGCACTCCAGCCTAGGCAACAACAGCGAAACGCCATCTAAAAAAAAAAAAAAACCTTAAAAGAGAGAGTACTGAAAGTGGAGTCATTTTACTCTCTAAAGGTATTTTATTTTATTTATGTATTTTTCTTTTGAGATGGAATCTCACTGTATCACCAAGGCTGGAGTGCAGTGGCACAATCTTAGCTCACTGCAACCTCTACCTCCTGTACTCAAGCAATTCTCGTGCCTCAACCTCCCAAGTAGCTGGGATCCCAGGCGCACACCACCACATCTGGCTAATTTTTGTAATTTTAGCAGAGACGGGGTTTCACCGTGTTGGCCAGGCTGGTCTCGAACTCCTGACATCAAGTGATTTGCCTGCCTCGGACTCCCAAAGCACTAAGATTACAGGCATGGACCACTGCGCCTGGCACTCTAAAGGCATTTTAGAGTGAAAATAATTACTGAGTCCAGGTAGGGCACAGTGGGAGGCCGAGGCAGGCGGATCACAAGGCCAGGAGCTTGAGACCATCCTGGTTGACACTGTGAAACCCCATCTCTACTAAAAATACAAAAAATTAGCCGGGCGTGGCGGCAGGCGCCTGTAGTCCCAGCTGAGGCAGGAGAAAGGCATGAACTTGGGAGGCGGAGCTTGCAGTGAGCCGAGATCAGGGCATTGCACTCCAGGCTGGGGGACAGAGCGAGACTCTATTTCAAAAGAAAAATAAATAAATTAATTAAAAAAAGAAGATTCCAGTAACAATTCAGTTCAAGATAATCCTTACCCCTCTTCATTCTGTTTTCCCTTACCCTGGTTTACTTTTATCATAGCATTTACCACTAGCTAAGGTTACATTATTTATCCATTTGCATGCATGTTCATTGTCTATCTCTCCCACTAGTATAGAAGCTTCTTGAGAATAGGGACTTTGTTTTATTCACCACTGTATCCTGTCCTTATAAATGTTCCCAGTACATAATAAGCCCTCAAAAATATTTATGGAATGAATGAATGGACAGATGAATCTTTAACTCTAAACCCCTTATGTAGGGAATCAGTTCTGATACGTGTTGTGCAAGAGTTAATCTGGTACTGCTGTTTCAGTGAGATTTAAATGTGATAAACTTGAAACATTTGAGTCCTTTTTGGTTTGGATGTGGAACTGTAGAGTTCATCAATGATAAATAAAATAGAAGAAATCACTGGTTTCCAGCAAAGTATCATTTAGATTTTTATGTAGAAATAGGGTATAATGAGAAGTGAGACTATTTAATTTTGTATTACGAGTGCGTCTGGGGAGGTCTATTTAAAACATTTTCACATTTTCTATTACAAAAGTAATAAGGTTTACTGCCTGCACATCCACTGACCCCAGTTCCGCTTCTCAGAGGCAACCTCTCCTAAGAGCTCTGGGAGTTTTATGTAATATGTTTTTGCATAGTGGGTCACGGATTAATTCACTCCCTGCACGTGGATACACAAAGGGCAGCACCTCTGTTTTGCTCTAACTGATAGATTATCTTTATTCTTTTAAGTCCTTCCTTTTGGGCAGCAGGGAAGTCCATCCTTGCTCGCTAACGGGAGCCCAGTCCCTTCTGCTTCACTATCTCCTTTCGCTTTGGCACAGCTCCTTTCGAGGAAATGCTGCATCTTTCAGCCCTCCGCTCCTCCACCTTCTCTTTCCAAAGCTGGCCCTTTGGGGAAGTTACCTGGACACTTATTGATATCTGTGGCGGAACGCAGATCACACTTTGTCCTGTGGTCAGCCTGCTGGCATCCGCTCTTACTGTCTTCAGCGAGTGGCCTTGAGACCTGTACTCCCTCAGCCTGCTCTGACTGGGTCCACCTGTGATTCCCCGGGTGTCAGGCCTGGGAGCTCTCAGCAAAGTGGTCTCAGTGTCACTGCCCCATGCCCTTTCCCTGGAGACCTCCTTTGTAAACTGATCAGCCAACACTACCAGACCTCTTTTGTGCCTCTCCCCAGGGAACAAAGGAACTTGTGTATACTCCCATGCCACCAGGTAGCTTAAAGTGTCCTCAGCCCCTATAATCCAGGCCCTTTTCCTGCCTTATCACACCTCAGAGGATTTCTCCTCCTGATGCAATGGCCGGGCACTATGAGGGGCAGTATCTTCCTGACCAGTGAAATGAAAGGAGCAAGAGCCCCTCTGCTTTCGACTTTCCCCTCAACCCTACACCTCCCCTCTGGAATTTTGACTTGGGAGGCAGGATTTCCATAACCCACATATCTGACCCTCTGCAAGCCCTCTCGGTTTCCTCTTCTCTCCAGAGCCCATCCAGCCTGAAGGTTAGACTTCTATGTCATTTCTCCTTCCTCTCTGCTAGAGACTTCTCCAGGGCTTATCTTTTGTCCCAACTCTAGTGCAATGTCTTAGTCTAAATGCCAAGTACAAGTTCAGGGAGAGAAATAACGTTGCCGATACAGAAACATAAATTGGGAAATACTTCAAAAATGACCTACAGCGATCTATTTTCATTTAGTTTAAAAATCAAAAGTGAGATCATATTACATATAATGCTCTGTTACTTCTGCTTCCATTTAATATTTCTTGAAGATTTTTCTATATTCATGTACACATATCTACCTTATTCTTTTTTAAGAGCAGCATAGAATTCCATACAAAGTCATTTATTTAGTGGGTCTCCTACTGATGGATATTTAGGTCATATCCAGTTTTCTGTACAAACAATGCTCTAGTGAACATTACTAAATACAGCTTTGTGGTGTTTTGCATATTTGTGTGAGTATATCCTTTGGCTACATCTCTAGCAATGAGATTGCTTGACCAAGTGGTATATGCATTTAAGATTGACTAAAAAGGACCAGGCATGGTGGCTCACACCTGTAATCCCAGCACTTTGGGAGGCCGAGGCAGGAGGATCATCTGAGGTCAGGAGGTCCAGATCAGCTTGGTCAATATGGTGAAACCCTGTCTCCACTGAAGAAATACAAAAATTAGCTGAGTGTGGTGGCATGAACCTGTAATCCCAGCTACTCAGTCAGCTGAGGCAGGAGAATCACTTGAACCCGGGAGGTGGAGGTTGCAGTGAGCAGAGATTATGCCACTGTACTCCAGCCTGGGCAACAGAGTGAGACTATGTCTCAAAAAAACAAAAACAAAAAGATTAACTAAAAAGGTTTTAGCACTTTGTCTCATCTACTGATATGAAGTTATGCTTTTCCCTTAAGATAATGGGTTTTTGTTGTTGTTTTAGAATGTTTTAAAAGTTTTTGTAGAGACAGGGTCTCACTGTGTTTCCCAAGCTGGTCTGGAACTCCTGGCCTCAAATGGTCCTTCCATCTCAGTCTCAACCTCCCAAACTGTTGAGATGATAGGCATGAGCCACTGTGCCCAAAAAGGGAATGGTTTTTATAACTATGCCAGTGATTAATAGAACATGAGAACACATTTGGAAGAAAGAGGGGAAGAAATAGGAAGGAAGGAGAAATAGGCATGATTACCAATGCATTGTGACAGATGAGATTCATGGGTGTTGAGAATCCTATAGACGGGGTGGGAATTCTGACTCTGCCATTTATTAGCTGTGTGACCTCAGTTTTCCCACTTATATGGGCTGCTGTGAAGATAAATCACTTAATGCATATAATGTATTTAGAATTCCATAACTGCTTGCTCTTAGTACTTTGATTATGCACCTAGTACTATGCTAAGTAATTTAACATGTCCTTGGCACTGATGGGAATGAAAAAGGGAGTACTAGACTTTATTCTAGACTAGTTGGGAAAACACAGCAAGCCCATTAGAAACTATCAGGAAACAACAAAGACCCAAAGCTCTAAGTGCTCTACAAATCCGGGTCTACTTTGGATTATTTTTGTGTGGCTAATTTATGTGGATTATTTAGGTGGATAATTTTTAAAAAAATCAATTCCAACAAAATAACTTCTTATTTTTTCTTTTTTTGAGGCAGTCTTTCTGTGTCACCCAGGCTGGAGTGCCGTGGCGTGATCTCGGCTCACTGCAACCCCCGCCTCCCGGGTTTCAGTGATTCTCCTGCCTCAGACACCCAAGTAGCTGGAATTACAGGCACACGCCACCATGCCTGGCTAATTTTTTGTATTTTTAGTGTAGACAGGGTTTCACCATTTTGGCCAAGCTGGTCTGTAATGCCTGACCTCAAGTGATTTGCCCTTTGCGGCCTCCCAAAGTGCTGGGATTACAGGTGTGAGCCACCGCACCCAGCCCCAAATAACTTCTTTTTGTGTGTTTGATGTCTTGAAGAGCTCTCTTTAATTTTGCTTGGGTTTCTTGAAAGCATTTCATAGGTCATATGACAGGTTGATATGTCAACCTTATTTTTTAAAAACTCAATTATATGTTTGTCATGGTTTCTAGAGAGTTGATGTCCTGAAATTGTTTTAAAAATATTATCAGTATATGTGTTAAAAAACAGCTTTAGAGTAAAGTTGAGGTAGATTTGGTTCTCCCATTGGGCTTTAAAGGGAAATTTTCGGCTTGTCTGTAGGATTTTTTGTTTGGTAAAATGTGAGAGTCCTGTGTGTGTCCCTGGTTGAGGATGTGGTGGTGCCTGCCCTGGGTCAGTAGAGGAAATGATGAAATAATGAAACTTAACTGTAGCACTCTCCAACTAGGAGATAAGGGGACAGCTACAGCTTTTTCCCAAGCCTGGCCCACTTACATCCTGAAGTATCACTGGCGATGCTATGGAAATTCTGTTTGGGACCTTCTCCATTCACTCCTCTTACTCATATCTTACAGTTTTAGAGTGAGTCAGACCTGGATTGGAGCCCTCATTCTGGCTCTACCTGTACGATCTTAGGCAACTCTTTTAAATCTAAGCCTTTTCATTATCCTCCAGTGCAGACAATTGTCCATATATGTGCATGTTCACAAGCACTTCAGGAGATTCTGATTTGGGAGGAAGGTGTGAGGGACCTTTCAGGGAACTGAAATTCGCAGAGGTGAACTGACTTGCCTAACACCACAGAGCTCATCAGTTTCCAGGTGCAAGTCGATCCAGAGTTTTCCGACTTTCTCTATTGATCCTCTAATGTTGTCTCCTACTATAAGAGTTCAAAAGTTCTTCAGAAAGAAACACCCTAGACAGACCCACCAATCAGCTCAAAAGTGCACCAGCTCACCTGCCTGTCCTCCTTCCCAGTTTTTGCTAATGCTACTCTCTTCTTCCTTAAGCCCCAGTAAACACCTGGGAGTCATGGATTCCATGGATTCCTTCTCTTGTACCCCATATGTAATCTTCTGGAAGTCCTGTTGGGTTTTTTTTCTTTTTGTTTGTTTGTTTTTTTGAGATAGAATCTCTCTCTGTCGCACAGGCTGGAGTGCGATGGTGCAGTCTTGGTTCATTGCAACCTCCACCTCCCAGTTTCAAGTGATTCTCCTGCCTCAGCCTCCCGAGTAGCTGGGATTACAGGCGCCTGCCACCACGCCCAGCTAATTTTTGTATATTTAGTAGAGACGGTGTTTCACTGTGTTGGCCAGATGCCCAGCTAATTTTTTGTTTTTGTGTTTTAGTAGAGACGGGGTTTCACCATGTTGGTCAGGCTGATCTTGAACTCCTGACCTTGTGATCCACCTGCCTTGGCCTCCCAAAGTGCTGGGATTATAGGCATGAGCCACTGCGCCTGGTGTCCTGTTGGTTTTAACTTGTAAATAACTTTCAGATTTATCTACTTCTCTCTGACTCCACCACCAAGTCTCCATCACCTCCCATGTGGATGATAACTTTCTATCTGGTCTCAGGGCAAACTTTTCACGATGTGAATCTGCTCTCTCTCCATCACCTGTTTTGAAACTGTCAGGCTGGGTGTAGTGGCTCACACCTGTAATCCCAGCACTTTGGGAGGCCATGGTGGGTGGGTCACCTAAGGTCAGGAGTTCGAGACCAGCCTGGCCAATATGATGAAACCCTGTCTCTACTAAAAATACAAAAATTAGCTGGGCATGGAGGCGGGCGCCTTAATTCCAGCTACTCAGGAGGCTGAGGCAGGAAAACTGTTTGAACCCAGGAGGCAGAGGTTGCAGTGAGCCGAGATCTCGCCATTGCACTCCAGCCTGGGCGACAAGAGCGAAGCTCTGTCTCAAAATAATAAATAAATAAATAAATAAATAAATAAATAAATAAATTAAAACCTTCAATGGTTCCCTATAGCTGTTAGTTTGGAAATACAACATGACATGGCCTCCCATGTCCTGCAAGGCCCTGCTCTTCAGTCTTAACCTCATCCCATTCTCCATTATTCTCCCCTCTGTGCGTCTTCTTCCAGTTCTCTGAATGTGTCAGCTCCTCCCTGCCACAGGGCCTCTGTGCATGACACCCGCTTGCTGGAACACTTCTTTTTCTCTTCCTCCTCCTTTGCCCAGTCAGCTCCTACTCATCCTTCAGTTCTTACCTCAAGGCTCCCTTTCTTAAGAAAACCTTTTTAAAATGCTTCCAGTTTGTTGGGTTCCCGTTACAGGCACCTTCCCCCACTTCTTCTATTATGTATGCTCATCACAGTCTGTAATTAATACACTCATTTGTGTAACTACTTGATTAATTTCGGTCTTTCCCATCATATTATATATTCTATAAAAGCAGATAATGGGACTGATTTTGCTCAGTCCTTGATGTATGACTCACTATTGTTCCCCTAGCGTCTAGAACAGTGCCTGGCACATAGTAGATCCTCAATAAAAAAATTTGTTTAATGAATGAATGATGTTTATATCCAACTCTTCCCTAAATGTCCCTTGATATATCCTATCTGGCCCCAGTCACCCAAGGCTCATTTTTCATACATTTACACTTAGTTTAGCCATGTTAATACATGTATATCTTTTATCTTCTCTTTATTATAAGGTAACTTCTATTTAATATATCCTTCTTGGCCATCTTTATTGATACTTTCTAATTTGAGTGTCTCAGATAGGAAATAGCAGGGACCTCGTGACTGTGAGGAAGGGAAGTACTTAGTAAGTTACCCTTCCTCTCTCTCTTTTACTGAACTGCTGGGGAAATCCCTTTGATCGTTAAAACCAGAAACAGAGTCAGGCTGGAGGCCACAGACTGTCATGGTTTGCTTCAAAGCTTGAGCCCTAGATAATGGGGAAAAGAAAATGGAAATCTATAGCTCTTCATAATCCACTGAATTCCTTTGCCTGTGAGAATCATAGCACTAGGGTACTCTCTCAGATGTTTGGATTGATCATCTCACGAATTTCATACTAAAGTAAATCATAATTGCAAATTGCTTTAAGCTATAATCTATGCCTAGACAGACTCTAAAATTAGTAGATGGTTAAATTAGGCCAAACAAACTATTGGCCTGAGAGAGAGATGGGGTGGGGAGGCTCTGAGATCTTCCCTGGGGCAGCTGGGAGTGTCCCAGAGAACCAGAAAGTTGGCATTGTGATATTAGGGACTATCCGAGATAAGGTATGTGGTGCCTTTGCACTTCATGCTTAGAATGTGCTGACAGTTCTTCTAGAGAGCAAATAGGCACTTATGTTTTAGTTTGGGAAAGAAATAACCTGCATAGCTCTCCCTTTCTCCAAAGCATAGGCACATTGGAATCTGCCTACTTGTTTATTAAGATATTCCAAAGGTCTGTCACACCTTTAGAAAAGGGGACATTTATTTTATTTTATTTCTATATATTTTTTTTAGACAAGGGTCTCACTATGTTGCCCAGGCTGGTCTTGAGTTCCTGAGCTCAAGTGATCCACCAGCCTCGGCCTCCCAAGGTGCTGGGATTATAGGCATGAGCCACTGCACCTGGCCAAGGGACATTTCTTTAAAAACGCAATCCTGAGTAGAAGATTCTATAACATGCACTCACTGTTGGCAAAGAGAGGGAGCTTTTTCTGAGTACCTTTTGTTGCAAAACCATTGAATTCCTGCCTTTTGAACCCTAACAAGTTTGTGACATGAGAAAAGACAAAAAATTGATTGAACCCACCAACTCTGTTGGGCTACTGCTTCTAGTTACTTCAGTATTAGAGCTGGGAAATCACGATCCAGAATTTAAATATAAGCACATTCCCCATTGTAACCTTCACTACACTTTTACTCTTCCTTTATGGACCTCATTACAATGTGTAATAATTTGTTATTGGTGTCTTTTTGTTTGTTAGTTTGTATTAAGAGAACTGAATTTTGTCTTTTCTACTAGACCTTACATTCCACGGGAGCAGGAATCTCTATTTTGATGATTTCTGTGTCTGTTTGACCTAGAACCATGTTTGTACAGGGAGATGCTCAGTAAGCATTCACAAGTGTCAACCACTGAGTCCTCGCTGCAGCCTGAAGGCAGTCGTCATGATCATCTCCATTTTATAAATGAGGAAGCTGAGCACAGAGAGGTTAATAATTTGCTAGTCACTAGTGGAGCCAGGATTTGAACCTAACAGTTTGGATAGATAATCATTACACTCTTCTGCCACAAATAAACATTTGTTAAAAGAATGAAGGCTCCATGGGGGCACATTTGGAGTAGCCCTGGCTGTGCGATGTATGAATCAGACATATTTCAGTGAGCTGGGAGGTCCTGATTATGGTGTGTGCCTGAGCTAGCGGGTATTAGATGGGGGACTGGGGAGGGTGTGGTAAGTGGAGCAGACAAGTCTTGTCAGAGGTACTTCAGAAGCCAAGGAGGTCTGGCCTAGTCTATTTCTTTTTGTCTGGATCAGAAGTTAAAATTCAGGCGTGGGAGAAACCTTGAATGTATTTTCAAGGTTCATGAAGCCAGATGTAAGAGCTTGTGTGCTTTCCAACTGTGTAAGTGGTTCTAACCCTCTCTGATACCATTGACAATCTAGAGTAGGTTCAGGGAGATTCACGCTGACTTGTGATATGCTCTCTTTCTTAAATATGATTTTATTTTTTAAACTAGGTCTTTAAGGTTTTTTTTTTTTAAACTAGGTCTTTACAATTATTCATGCTTATAGCTTTTGAAAAAGAAACCAACCAGTACAGAAGGATACAAAGTGAAATAATAATAAAAAAAAACCCATCCTCATTTATTTTTCCAGATGTCTTTTTTGTACATATCAACCACTGTATAGTCTCACATTGTTTTCACATAAATGGGAACATACTGTGATTTCTGTCCTGAATTTTTTTCTTTTTTAAAAATTTGAGGGGACTGCTGAGTTATGGTAGCTTGAACACATAATCTTGTTGTATTCCAAAAACTCCAATAAAACTACAGAATGGAGGCTGGGCACAGTGGCTAATACCTGTAATTCTGGCACTTTGGGAGGCTGAGGTGGGCAGATCACTTGAGCCCAGGAGTTCAAGACCAGCCTGGGCAACATGTCAAAACCTTGTTTCTACAAAAAATACAAAACTTTCCGGGCGTGGTGGTGCATGTCTGTATTCTCAGCTACTCAGAAGGCTGAGGCGGGAGGATTGCTTAAGCAGAAACACACAAAGATATGGACCCTGTGCCACCCAGATCAGTCTACAGTGAAGGTCAAACAGTGAGCCCCATCCTCAAGCTTAAAGCTTCCAATTAACATAGACAACCAGCTATGTAAGGACAGCATCTAACACAGGAAAGTCCAAAATAAACAGAAAAGCAATTTGTGCAGGTAGAAGAAACATGATATTAATATCCTCAGGGAAAATATTTCTTCATGCACAAGACTACACCCTAGAAAATCTGACCTGTGCTAGAGGAAACACATAAAGCTTCAACAATTCAATAATAAATTCCCAGAAAGAAGGAGAGAACAGAGAACATGGAAGAGAGAACATTTTTCAGAACTGATGAGCATGGATTTTGAGATTAAAGGGTCCCAATGATTTTCAGTGCAGTGGATGAAAAAATACCTCCAGCATAATGTGAAATTTTATCACATTAGGAATAAGGAAGATTTGATAAGCTCACAGAAAGAAAATAACAACAACAACAACAACAAAAATAAACAGGTCACGCACAAGAGATCAGCAACTTCTCACCAGCAGCACTGAAAGCCAGAAGACAACGGACAATGCTTTCAAACAGTGAAGGACATTGATTTCCAACCTAGATTTCTATTGCAAGCCAAACTATGGATCAAGTGAGAAGGCAAAACAAAACAACACAAAACAAAAAGATAATTTCAGGCAGGCAACTCTAAAAAAAAATTTAGTCTTCTTAGGAAGCTCCTGGAGGATACATTTCATATAGATGAGTAAATAAGCCAAGAAAGGGGAAGGCATGGAATACAGAAAGCAGAAGATCCATCACTGTGGAGAAGGGAAAGGGAATCTCCTGGAGAGTGGTGAAGGGAGATCCCAGGATGACGATTACACATTAATTGAAGAGGGCAGTCAGTACAGATTGGAACATCGTGACTCAGGAAGTTGCTTGAGTACTGTCATTGCCAAACCTTCTGCCATTGTACTTGTCTTTTTAAAAAACTGGTAAGAAGCACATAACATAAAATTTAATATCCCCCAAATTTTAAGTTGTACTGTTCAGTAGTGGTAAATATATTCACATTGTTGTGGAACAGATCTTTAGAACTTTTTTATCTTGCAAAACTGAAAGTCTATACCCATTGAATGATAACCTCCTAGTCCCCCTCCCTTTAGCATGGTAACCACAATTCTACTTTCTGTTTCTATGAATTTGACTACTTTAGATACCTCATGTTAGTGCATCCAGACAGTATTTGCTTTTGGTGACTGACTTATTTCACTTAGCGTAAAGTCCTCAAGGTTAATCCATTTTGCAGCATGTGACAGATTTTCTTCCATGTGAAGGCTGAATAATATTCCATTGTATGTACATACCATATTTTGATTATCTCTTTATTTACTGATGGACATTTAGGTTGCTTCCACCTCTTGGCTATTGTGAATACTCTTGCTATGAATATGGATATGCAAATATCAATTTGAGATTCTGCTTTCAATTATTTTGAATCTATACTCTGAAGTGGGATTGCTGGATCATATGGTACTACTATTTTTAATTTTGTGAGAAACCACCATACTGTTTTCCTTAGTGGTTGCACCATTTATAATCCCAGCAACAGTGTACAAGCGTTCTAATTTCTCCACATTTTAGGCAACACTTTTTTTTTTATAGTAGCCATTCTAATCGGTGTAAAGTGATATCACATTGTGGTTTTGATCTCCATTCCTCTGTTGATTAGTGATGTTGACCACCATGACTGTTGGCCACTTGTATATCATCTTTGGTAAATGTCTATTTGAGTTCTTTGGTCATTTTAAAAATTGAGTTATTTGATTTTTTTGATGTTGTAAGAGTTCTTTATACATTTTAGATAGTAATCCCTTATCAGATATTTGCAAATATTTTCTTTTATTTTGTATGCTACCTTTCCATGATGCTGATTGTGTCCATCAATGCGCAAAGTTGTAAACTTTGTTGTAGTCCCATTTGCCTATTTTTGCTTTGGTTGCCTGTGCTTTTGGTGTTACATTCAATAAATCATCGCCAAATCCAGTGTCATGAAGCTTTTTTCCAAATTTTCTCTTTTTGTTGTTTATTTTCTTTCTTTTAATTTTGTGGGGTTTTTTAAAATTTGTTTTCCATATCCTTTCTTCTAGGAGTTTTATTGTTTTGGGTCTTATTATTTTTAATCTTTAATCCATTTTGAGTTAATTTTTGTAGATAGTGTAAGATACAGATCCAACTTCATTCTTTTGCAGGCAGATATCTTGTTTCCACAGCACCATTTGTTGAAGAGACTGACCTTTTCCATTGAGTGGTCTTGGTACCCTTGTCAAAGATCTTTTGACCATATATGTGAGAGTTTATTTCTGGGGTCTCTATTCTATTCCATTGGTCTGTATATCTGTCTTTATGTCAGTGCCATACTATTTTGATTATTGTTGATTTGTAATATGTTTTAAAATCAGGAGTCGTGAGTCCTGCAAATTTGTTCTTTTTTTTTTTTTTTTTTTCAAAATTGTTTTTGCTATTTAGGGGTCTCTTGAGGTTTTATATGATTTTTAGGATGTGTTTTTCTAATTCTGCCAAAAATTCAATAGGAATTTTGATAGGATGCATTTAATCTGTGGATCACTTTGGGTAGTACAGACATATACTACTAGAAGATTAGTTTGATTGGAATGAGGTTACAGGCCAGGTGCAGTGGCTCATGTCTGTAATCCCAGCACTTTCAGGCTGAGGCCAGTGAATCAGATCACTTGAAGTCAGTAGTTCGAGACCAGCCTGGCAAACATGGTGAAGCCCCATCTGTACTAAAAATACATTAGCCAGCTGTGGTGGCACACACCTGTAATCCCAGCTGCTCAGGAGACTGAGGCAGAAGCATTGTCTGAACCTGGGAGGCAGAGGTTGCAGGGAGCTGAGATTGCGCCACTGCACTCCAGCCTGGGCAACAGAGTGAGACTCTATCTCAAACAAACAAACAAACAGACAAACAGACAAACGAAAAACAAGAGGGTAAAAAGCAAACAAGTAGAAGAGAGGAGACCACTGGAAATTGATAAATTGATGGGACTGACTAATGGAACACTGCACTGAAAGGCTATTTGCTGGTGTGGAAGAGTTAGTATAATAGGTATAAAGATTCTCAAAATAAGCTTAAAAAATAGGGCAATTATTAAATTCAGGGAAAATAAAACAAGAATAAATATTTTCATAGCACACTACAATACTTGCTGTGATTAATATTTGCATGGGAATATAATGCAAATACTGAATATTTAATCAAAAAATGTAATGTATTATAAAGTCATAAGAGAGAAAGTACAGTCCTAGGAGAGCTAGACCTTCATTTACCCATTGTAGGAAGTCAATAATGAATCAAAAGATAGCAGAATTCTCTGTTTAGAGCTGTGCTATTCAATATGAGTGTCAGTAGCTTCAATAGCCATATGTGACTATTGAGCACTAGAAATGTGGCTGGTCCAAATTGAGATATGTTGTTCATGTGTACTACTCACAAGATTTTGAAGATTTAGTAAAGAAGAAAAAAAAAAAGAACATAAAATATTTCATTAAGAATTTTTACCTGGGCCCAGTGGCTCATGCCTGTAATCCCAGCACTTTGAGAGGCTGATGCAGAAGGATTGTTTAAGCCTAAGATTTTGAGACCATCCTGGGCAACCAAGTGAGATCCTGTATCTACAAAAAGTAAAAAAAACTAGCAGGGCCTCGTGGCATGTGCCTATAGTCTCAGCCACGTGGAAGGCTGAGGCTGGAGGATTGCTTGAGCCCAGGAAGCTGCAGTGAGCCATGTTCATGCCACTGCACTCTAGCCTGGGCAGCAGAGTGAAACCTTGACTCAAAAAAAAAAAAAAAAAAAAAAAGTATCGATTACATGTTGCAGTGATGTATTTTGAATGTATTACATTGAATAAAAGATAATATTAAAGTTCACTTTACCTGTTTCCTTTTTCTTTTTTTCTTTTCTTTTCTTTTTTTTTCTTTGAGACAGAGACTCACTCTGTCACCCAGGCTAGAGTACAGTGGCACAATCCTGGCTCACTGCGATCTCTGCCTCCTGGGTTCAAACTACTCTTGTGCCTTAGCCACCTGAGTAGCTGAGATTACAGGCGTGCACCACCACGCTTGGCTAATTTTTGTATTTTCTGTAGAGACGGGGTTTCGCCATGATGGCCAGGGTGGTCTCAAACTCCTGGCCTCAGTTGATCTGCTGGGCTCTGCCTCCCAAAGTTCTGGGATTACAGACGTGAGCGACCATTCCTGGACCTATTTCTGTTAATTATTTTAAATGTGGCTACTAGGAAATTTAAAATTACGTATGTGGCTTGCATTATACTTCTATATTTTGTATTTGCCAAAAAATTCATTTAAATAAATAAAATCACATGTGTCCCAGAAACAACAGCACTGGTTTAGAAATAAGGTGATGAGTAAATACCAGAAGATATCACAGCTAAGATAGTGAGATGTGAGTGTTTCTGGTGAAGGAACTGGGGAACTGGGAGGAGAACAGGGAATTATGATATTTTGTTTTAAGACTATTAATGTCATTTGACTTTTAAAATAAGTTCCCATATATGACTATGAAATACAATTTAATTAAAATATATTTATGACTGGTTTCCTGATCTTTTTAAGGAACTACATAATACTTTATGATATGAAGTTACCATAATTGCTGTAATTAGTCTCTCTTTTTGATGGATACTTAAATTGCTTCCAGATTTTTTTGCTATTTCAAATATTGCTTAAATGAATATCTCTGAATATGCCATATTATATCTGCAAGATAAATATCCAGAAGTGAGCTTTCTGGGACAAAGGGTATGTGCATTTACTGTTTTGATAGGTCTATCAAATTTCTCTTCTGAGAAATTGCACTGGTTTATACTCCCACAAACAATAGCTGCTTCTCCACACTTTGGTCAACATTGACTATTATCCGTTTTTTAGTCCTCATCCTTTTGCTGTTATTTGTGGATATTGAGCATCAAGTGTATAGTGTCCCCTATATGTTGATGTCCTTTGTTTTTCTTTGGCCTGCTGCCTTTCTAAATGATTTGTAAGAGTGGATAGATAATTTCTTAGTGAATCCTGAGGGCTGTTGTAAATGTCAAAAATGTTTGTTCTCCTAAAGAAAGACAAATCCAGGAGTGTCTGATGAGGACATAGCTGAGAATGCTAATGTTGGCCACATTACACATTTGGCAAAAAAAAAAAAAAAAAAAAAAAAGCCATTGAAATACATCGGACTACATGTGTCTCAGAAATAAAAACAACCAACCAATCCTGCTAAAACCCCAGCAAATTATTAGGGTGATAAAAATTGTTTTGAGGGAGAAAGTAATTTTGTGGCAAGAAGCAAATTGATTTTTAATTTTTAGATCTGTTACCTCTTTCCTGACCCACTGTTTAATTTCATTCTCAGTTTCCATAATTTGTCTTCAACCCCAACCTTATAAAAGTACTATCTCTTCCAGTTTGAATATTTACACACATGCATCCCTATTTTTATAAAAAACTAAGAAATGGTTTTCCCACTCCATGTTATTCTTTCCCTTTACTCCCTGGTAGTCTTCAGGAGCAGCAGCTGCTTCCAAGACAGGGTTTGGGCAGTTGAAGGTATTCCTGGTCTGCTGAGGATGCATGCAGGTGTTAGTAGTCATTAGCATTCTGCCAAGGGAAAGAGTGGTTTCTGATATAGCAGTAGGTGGGGATAACTTACCTAAATACCTTATCTTTCCCCTATGTTAGTAGTAAGATAACAGCATAAAAGTAAAGAAGACAAATGTGCCATAGGGTGTAAAGATATGTGATGGATGTCTGTGACTTACACCTATCAACACAGATAGGCAATAACTAAGAATCCAAAAATAAACCTCTCTCCATTGTTTGTAGAAATACAGGACCAGAAAGCCGCATATAATGTCCTAGAGTACATATCTTTATCACTAGGGAGGTTTCCCCTCCACTACCCCAGACATCCTCCTGCTCTTAAATATCTCTAGGGGAGGAAGGGCTCCATCACCATCTTCAGAAAACCGCTTGGGTGCTAAACTCTCCTGCAAGTGGGAAGGTTCTTGTTTCATTTAGTTGAGGTTATTTGCTCTTGTATCCTCTTATGAACATGGAAAGAGACCCGACCACTATCCATAACCTAATCATCTTCCACTGGCTTCTTTTATCACTTCTATGCTGTTTCTTCAAACTAAAATAATCCTCCTCTGTGATGCATTTTTTCCCCTCTACACTCATGAATAATGTTGAAGCTCTGTTCTGACTTATCTCTTCATATGACACCCAAATTATTCTCCTTTGGTGTTAAAATTAGCATTGGAACGTTCAATTATTTTAACATAATTGGTGGTAGAAATGGATGGTGATGGTGTTGTTCTGTCATAACTACAAAACTTTATTTTTTGTCTCTGCTGCTTCCAACCTCCAATCTCCAGCTCCAGCCATTAGGATAAAAGTACCACCTGTTTAAAGGCCTTACACTATAAATTCAACAAAATTTATGAGTGGGGGCAGGTGCGGTGTCTCACACTTGTAATCCCAGCACTTTGGGGGGCCGAGGCGGGCAGATTACTTGAGGTCAGGAGTTCAAGACCAGCCTGGCCAACATGGTGAAACCCTGTCTCTACTAAAAATACAAAAATTAGCCTGGTGTGGTCACAGATGCCTGTAATCCCAGCTACTTGGGAGGCTGAGACAGGAGAATTGCTTGAATCTGGAAGGCAGAGGTTGTGATGAGCCAGAATCGCACCACTGCACTCCAGCCTGGGTGACACAGTGAGACTCCATCCCAAAAACAAACAAACAAAACACAAAATTTATGAGTGAGTGCTGGCATTGTGCCAGAATCTTTTTTCTTATAGAACCCTCAGAGATAGAACATTCCACTGTTTTTTTTTGTTTTTGTTTTTGTGTTTTTGAGACAGAGTCTTGCTCTGTCCCCCAGGCTGGAGTGCAGTGGCTCAATCTCGGCTCACTGCAAGCTCTGCCACCCAGGTTCACGCCATTCTCCTGCCTCAGCCTCCCGAGTATCTGGGACTACAGGCGCCTGCCACCACGCCCAGCTAATTTTTTGTATTTTTAGTACAGACGGGGTTTCACCGTGTTAGCCAGGATGGTCTCAATCTCCTGACCTTGTGATCCACCCGCCTCGGCGTCCCAAAGTGCTGGGATTACAGGCGTGAGCCACCGCACCTGGCCAGAACATTCCATTGTTAAAACAGCATTCTGTGAAGGTCTGCAAATCCAGCCACCAGAATATTGATCTGATGTCAGGTAGAACTCATCCAGACTTGCAGAGGAGCCACTATTCCTAATCTCTGAAGGCAACATGAAAGATCATGGGAGATTGAAGAAGCATATACCATGGAATTAGAGCTTGCTATAATTTGCTCTGCAGTTAACTTCCACATAATTATGTATAACACATTATTAATGATTTGCAGTAGGGTACTGATATCAAGTTCCTATTCTTCCTTGACTGTGGCACTGGTGAACCAAATTCTTGCTCAAAGATAGTTATGAGAATTGCCTGCTTTTCCTCCTGGCTCAAATCTCTTCTTGCAATTCTGTGTTTATGCTGCCCTGTTCTTGTGCTGTGCTAGTCAGGGTTGGGGCAGCCAAGTTCTTGAATGAAGAATCTCATTCTCACCCTTTCGAAGTTTTTTTAGAGTTTTTGCCAACTGCATTGCTAAAGAGACAGCCTCTCATCAAAGGAGTGTGCAGTAAGCCAAATGTTTGTCCCTTGTTACTGAGAAAGGACTCCTCCTTCTCTTTTTATTTACATGCTTGTTCTGTTCTGTTCTCTTTCCCTCCAGTAGTCTGATGCTGTGTTTTGTCTATTCCTTGGCTGGAAAAATGCTTCCTGGTTTTTTCCCCCCTTTTTCTTAAGAACGAATGTTGGCCCCCTATTTATAGAACATGCTCAACAGAGAAAATTTGGAAAACACCAAAAAGCACAAGGGAAAAACTATTCATAATCTTAGTACCCGGAAGTCACCACTATTATTATTTTAGTATGTTTGTATTTATCTATTCATTTACCTATCTAATCTTTCTAGGCATTTTAAAATTTATTTTATGAAAGAGCTATCATACCATGCTTCCTATTCTATACTTTTTTTTTTTTTTGAGACGGAATCTCACTCTGTTGCCCAGGCTGGAGTGTAGTGGTGCAATCTCAGCTCACTGCAACCTCTGCCTCGGGGGTTCAAACGATTCTCTGGCCTCAGCCTCCCAGGGATTGCAGGTGTGTGCCACCACGCCCAGCTAATTTTTGTATTTTTTAGTAGAGATGAGGTTTCACCATGTTGGCCAGGCTGGTCTTGAACTCCTAACCTCAGGTGATGCGCCAACCTTGGCCTCCCAAAGTGCTGGAATTACAGGTGTGAGCCACCGTGCCCAGCATGTTGTATACATTTTCAAATTTGGCAATATGTTAAGTTCATCTTTCCATATTTTGATGTCAAGAACATTTTCTGCAACACTATTAAGCTTAATAGATTTTATTAGCTCAGTTTTATAAATGTAGATTATTTTTATTTTTCTATCATATAATATTGCAGTGAGTATGATTGTACAGACACCGTTGCACTCATTTGACATTTCTTCAGTATAAATTCCTAGAAGTGAAATCATACGGTCAAAGGGTGTGCACATTTTAAGACTTTCGATGACATTGCCACAATGCCCTTCTTGAAGGTGGTACTAGATTGCTTTCCCATCAACAATCAAGGGTCCATTTCTCAGTATTATGGCCAAGACTGGGCACTTAACTTTTAAAAATTTTTGTCGATTTGATAGGTATTAAGTAGTATCTCAGAGTTTAATATGGCATTTCTTTGCTTATGAGTCTGAATATATCTACATGCGTTTCATGGTCAGATATACTTTTTGGTGATTTGCTTCTTTAAGTTGTTGTGCTTTGTCTATTTTGTTTGTCTTTTTCTTATTTTGTTGTGTTGATAGATAAACTCCACTAACTCCCTGACAACATGGCAGAAGTGGTTATCAGCCTGGACCCACACTACCTGGGCCCAAATCCTACTATACCCTTAAGAGGTGTGACCCTGGGTACGTTACTTAGCCTCTATCAGTGCATAAACACAAGAAAAAAATCAGTAAAATGTCAAATCTTACTGCTGTCATGTGGCAGCTGTGTTACTGGGGATTAGGCAAATTGTCTATTATTCTGAATTTGACTTCCTCTTTTGAAAATAAGGATTACAATATCTACAGAAGTTATAAATTTCATTACTCTATGAAATCCAAGAGGAATATGAAGACTATACACATATATAGTCTTAATTCATTAGCGCTCAAATTTTAATGTTCACAAGAATCACCTAGAATGCTTTTAAAAATACAGATTCTTGGGTACTACTTTCAGAAATTCCTATTCAAAGAGGGTGAAATGGGGTCCAGAGATTTATAGTTTAGAAAGAAGAGATCCACAAATCACCATACAGTTAGAACAACAGTTTAACTGTATAAATAGTGGTTATTACATCAGTCAACCATATCTCATAACTATTTGGAATATAGAAATTCTGCTCAGAGCTAATACAACAAGGCACTCCTGTTAGTTGTTCTAAGATACTATTCTTACACAGAACAGTTCTCCGAGATTATTCACCAAGCCTATTTAGTTTGTTTAAATTGAGGAAGAAACTGGTGTTCTGGCTGAGTTGGAAAAGCAAATCTTTTATTGAATTAGATTTTGCTGTCAGCATCTATGACGTTGAGGAAATAAATTTGTTTGGTCTTTTGCTAGGACCCACATTTTATTCAAAAGTAATTAAATAGTTTCTCTGATGTTTTGTTCTTTGTTTATTGCTGCTTCAACTAAGTTCTTATCTGAAATTCTCTCTTTTCTACATGATTTAAGCCTACAAATTTGGGTAGTTTTAAAGGAAATTAAGTATTTCTTATTATCAGGTTATATTATAAAGTATATACATCACTATATCTTCAGTTTAGTTGAGAAGACACACTTTGCATTTATATCTAGGACATATTTATTCTAGTGGCATTAAGTAGACATGAACTGAGTACATATGAAAATGATTGACTACATGGTTTTAATTAATTACTTAGTCTTACCTCTGTGCTATATTAGACTACAATTTTCCTATTAGAGAACTGATCTTTTCATATATGGTAGGTTGGGTTTATCTTCCCTATACATATCCCATATTTTCAAACATCAAATAAAAATTATCACCATTTCTAAGATTATGGATTTTATTGTAGTTTTTGGAAAGCAGCCCCAAGTACATGCTGGCAGCAGAAGTTTTTTACCCTGGTGGAGCCTCATGAAAGGGAATTTCATTTACTTCAAAAGACATCTTTAAAAAATCTCCAAATACAATGTACCTTAATTCATACAAGTTGGAAAGCAGGATATAGAAGAAGCTGTGAAATCAACCACTAGCATAGTGCCCAGTTGTAGAGGGACTGGAACGACTGAGACTGATATGGATGAATTGATTCAGATACTATAACAAGTGGGTGCCATTCCAGGTTCCCAAGTAATTCTCAGGTCAAGTGTCTTAGAGCCTAAAATTTACCCTTAGAGAAGACTTTTCCTCATTACATGGACCTGTTTTACAATTCTCTCAAGAGATAGTTTAATTAGTCTCTAATTCCTTGTTTTATCAGAAGGATTTCTGCCCAGATGAAACCAACAAGGAGAAAGGTAGTGAAAGATGAAGAGTTGAAGAGAAGAAAGAGCCCCTAAAAGTATGAGAAGACCATGCAGGGCTTGACGAGTTTCTCCCAGCCAGACTTTTAGGAGTTTCTGTCTCCTCCTCTTGTGTCACTTGACTCTGCTATTCTGTGTCTCCTGAACCAGATGGTCATTTACGAAAGGTTTTCTGAATTCCTAGAAGAATTTTTCACAGATTGATTAAGCTTCCGCTTCCTCTCTGGGCATGTGCAGGTTCTCGTTTTCATCTGGGTCACTTGGAAACTTTGAGGAACATTCTGTGCAGGAAATCGGGTGTGATGATGATGATGATGATGATGATGATGGTGATGATGCTGCTTTTTGAATCACACTCCGTTTGATACAGTAATAAAACTTGGGGACACTCCACCCACGATGACAACATTGAATATAATGCCATGGTCAATTGGCCCCCACCCTCATTTCAACTCTACTTTTTTGGTAGGTCCTGGGAAGTGACTTCTTTCTGATCATTTGACACTTGGTCAATTCATTTGTAAGTTAATTGCCTAAACATCTATTAAGTACAAATGTTTTACATTTTAAAATATTATTTTTCAATAGCCTTACAGTATTATACTTCTGCACTTTACAGCATTAAAATATTTGGACTCCACTTACCCTACTACAGTATAGTTTAATTGTAAGTTTGTCCTGAAACCAGATAGAAAGTTATTGTCCACATGGGAGGTGATGGAGACTTGGTGGTGGAGTCAGAGAGAAGTAGATAAATCTGAAAGTTATTTACAAGTTTAAAACCAACAGGATGCCAGGCACCGTGGCTCATGCCTGTAATCCCAGCACCTTGGGAGGCCAAGGTAGGCGATTGCTTAAGGCCAGGAGTTTAAGACCAACCTGGGCCACATGGCGAAACCCCGTCTCTGCAAAAAAAAAATACAAAATTTAGCTGGGTGTGGTGGTGCACACCTGTAGTCCTAGCTAGTTGGCAGGCTGAGGTGGGAGGATGACTTGAGCCCAGGAGGTAGAGGTTGCAGTGAGCAGAGGTTGCACCACTGTACTCCAGGCTGGGTGACAGAGCCGGACTCTGTCAAAAAAAATTGTAATCTCATGTTTTCCTTAGAATTTAAGCCCTTCCCTGGCATTTTCCTTCCTTTCTTCATTCCTTTCTTCCTCTCATTCCCTAGCACTCACTGAACTACAGGCACTTTCCTTAAGAAACTCCTAGTTGAGGTGGGGATATTGGGAGGGAGTCTAACTGGTTTGTTAGGATTGATTGAATAGCATAGAAGGCTGTGGAAGCAAAGTAGAGGTGACCCAACACCAACAATTCTCTCTTCCTTCTCAAGAGTGTAACGCTAACCTTTAACTTGTTATTTTCACCTAAAAGCCCCATTTCTCAAAGAGTATCATACCCTACACCAGGTGCTTCATTCCCCCCTTCACTCTCATAAAAAAACTTCATGAATCACTTGAGTGGTTTGTTACTATCTCAATCTACCATTTCATTTACTTGGCCACTTCCCCAGATGCTTTGGGGTCTTCTGCTTCTCCTGCTGTCTTCTTGAGGAGCCTTAGTGACCACGCAGCAGAGGCTTCTATTGTTCCATTCCCTTGGAGACCTCTTCAATTCTAATGATCCTCCTTTTCATTGCTGCCTTTCACACTAACAGCCCCACCTTGGACTTTGCCATCTAGCAGGGGTTCTTCACCCTGCTGACACTTCACCCTGATCACAGCTTTGTTACTCCCTTTTTCATTACATCACTCTTGGATCACCCTGGGTTCTCCAGTTCCTTCCACTTCCCCGGATTTCAAATGGATTAATCCTCTTTTGATTTCATTTTCTTTCCTGGGCATACATAGACCTTATTTGATAGCCATCTGAGGTGTGTGTGTGTGTGTGTGTGTGTGTGTTTGTGTGTAGGGATGTGTGCTATATTTAATTTGTTTTAGATTACTTTTTTTTATTGATAAGGAATGTATACACCTTAAAATGCACAACTGTTAGATGTACAGCCTGAAGAAGTTTTACATATTTATCACTTATGTAACCACTACCCAAATCAAGGTCTAGAACATTTCCATTACCCCATCCAACTCTGCCTAGCTCATTTCCAGTCAATAACTGCCCTCCAGATGTAACCCCTGTCATAATTTCTAATAGCAGGTATTAGATTTTGCCTATTCTTGAGTTTCCTATGAATTGAGAAATCTCTGCTCCATAGAAATCAAGATGTGAAGAAATTCCATGTTACTGCTCATCACATGGTGGGAATTGGGGTTTGAAATGTGTTCATTAGCTACACTTGCACTCACACATGGCTATTATAATAAAGGGGAGGAAATCCCTTTCCCCATGTCACTGGGATCTTTGTCCTTTTCTCAGAGTTGTGAGTCCCTGGAGCCTCACCTCTATCCCTCTTGATATCTTGTGCTATTTAGCTCAAAGTCTTCACGCTCATATCCTCCTTGCCTCCCCTTGCACCCACTCCCACCCCCACCTCCTTGCCATGCAGCTCCAGAAAAGGGAAATATTCCTTCTGTGTCTTTCTCTGACTCTACCCTTACTCACAGAGTAATGTATCTGGGCTCAAGCAAAGACAACTATGCAAACAGCCACTGTGAAAACAACACCACATGGCTGTAGGGCAACCATGCTGTACCTTGATTTGAGCATAGAAGGAAGCACAGTTTGCTATAATTTTTTTTACTTTGCATACTCCTTTAAGCCTTCCAGTACAATAATGTACAGGGTATTATTAATCTAGTTTGTTCATACCTGTGTTGTATGAAAGAGAAGAAATAATGTCAGGATCCAAAGGCAGAGCCAACCACATTTATTGTTTGTTTCAGCCTCTTTGTAGTTTCCAGATGACTTGCTTTTGTGTTCCCAGAAATCCATCCTGGGTCCTCTCTTCTCCTCCCTCCCCTCACTCTCCCTGGGGAATTGCATCAACATCTGCTGTGGTTTCAGCCATCACTTTGTATTCTCCACGGGTGTGACTCCCAAATATGTTTATCTCAACCCAACCTTGGACTGAGCCCTTGACCTTAGTCCACCCTTCCTGGATCTCCCCACTTGCATGTCCTATAGGCATCTCCAAGTCAACAGGTCCCAAACTGGACTCAGACTCTGCTCACCCTCCGTAGTCTGTGTATTGATGAGGTGATGTCTCTCCTCACCCTTGCCAGTGAGTTCTGCCTAATTCTCCTTGATCTGTTCCTTTCCCGCCACTTGCATGGTCACTGCCCTAGTTCACACCCTCATGAAGACTGCCAGATCTTGCCTTAAATCCTTCCTGTTTATTCCCCTCCATCTGTTCTGCTCCCGTTGTTGGGGGTGGGGGTAGGAAGGGAGATCTTTCTGACACAAGATCTGTTCATATCATTCTCTGAGTCATAATACTTCAGTGGGTTTGAGGGGCGGGGAAGATGTTGGTCAGAGGGTACAAAATTTCAGTTAGGAGGAATAAGTTCAAGAAATCTCTTGTACAACGTGGTGGCTGTAGTCATTAACATAGATTCTTAAAAATCTCTAAGAGAGTCGATTTTAAGTGTTCTCCCCACAAAAAACATGTGAGTTAATGCATATGTTAATTAACTCAATTTAGCCATTCCACAGTGTATACATATTTCAAAGCATCATATTGTACATAATAAATATATACAATTTTTGTCAATTAAGAAGAAATTAATTGAACAAAATGAAACAAAAACCTCAAGTTGCTTCAGTGGTTCCCCATTTCAAGCTGTTAATCTGGCATGCAATCCTTTCATAATCTGGCCTCTGCCTACCTGATCAGACTTACCACCTGGCCACTGTGTCTTGAAACTTTGAGTGTTAGTAATGCTGAACTATCAGACATTCGTATGTCTGATGCTAATATGCTGTATGCTATGCCCTTGTGCTAATGTTTACTTTTCCTGAAATGCCCTCTTCCTATCCACCTGGGAAGAGTGGAATAGCCTCGATGCTACCTCCTTTGTGAGTCTTCCCTACCTCCCTCTCCCTTAAGCATCGGCTCCTCAGTCGTACAGACACAAGGTAATGAATTCTGCAAACAACATGAGTGTGTTTAAAAGCAGCTCCAAGGAGCAAGTGTCTTCCTGTACTGTAATTGCCTGCATTCGCTGTCTCTTTCTCAGCTTAAGTTCCCAGAGGTCAGAGTGTCTCATTTAGCCTTGCACAGAGAGATGCTCAGTATCATTTGTTAAATGGATGAATGAATAAATGGAAAGAATGTAGCATCGTGCTGGTTACTTCCCAAAAGTAGGACACCATTTTTACCCTCTTTGGATTTATCTGTGGAAAGAATGATGAAAGCCAGCAAGGTAAGAGACTAGCAGTAAACAGCTACTCTTTGGGAATACTTGCCTCCACTGAATGTGTGGTAGGGTATGATTCCAGGAAACTACCTTCTCTTTCTGATTAATTGGTGGAGCTATGACCACTGGTGGGGCTGGGGCTTCAGGTACTGGGGCCAGGGTGGTAGTGAGGATGACTGTTAATAGGGTGGGGATGGTTTTTCCAGGAATTTGGGTGTGTTTTTGGAAGACTCCTGTGCATGAGTAGAATGTTGCTAGGAAGGCGCTTACGGCAGATTTGCCCATGCAGTGACAAGGTTGTCAGGAGAGGAGTGAGATAAGCAGTGAGATGGTGAGATAATTCAGGGCTCACTGACTGAGAAGCACAGCCCACATTGCTTGGACTGAGTTCCCTTCAAGTGTGCTCAGATATTCCACCCTTGGGGATCACATCTAATTCATTTGTCTTATCTTAAGGACTGACCTATCGGAATTGTCAGCTAACTGATTTCTTTCCCCAGCACCGCTGAGACAGAAATTAAGTCAGGGAAAGCTGAATATGTGCGCACACACACACACACACACACACACACACACACACGATCATTCACAAGCTCATGGTATTTCAACTGGGAAGGAATGTAGGTAACAGTTTTTGAGACCATATTGGGAGAGGTCATTTGATATCATCTGTAAGGTTTTCCTTATTCTCTTCTGGGGTAGAATCAGATTAATGTGTAAGTGCACACACATCTTCAAACATACGTGTGCTCAGCTATATAAAACACAAAGTTAGCAAATTTCCTGATGGCATTATTAGCTCCTTGTAAAAGAAGTAATTGCGGGCCGGGCACGGTGGCTCATGCCTGTAACCTCAGCACTTTGGGAGGCGGAGGCGGGCAGATCACTTGAGGTCAGTAGTTCGAGATCAGTCTGGCCAACATGGGGAAACCCCGTCTCTACTAAAAATACAAAAAATTAGCCAGACATCATGGTGTGCGCCACGATGTAATCCCAGCTACTCGGGAGGCTGAGGCAGGAGAATCACTTGAACCCAGGAGGCGGAGGTTGCAGTGAGCTGAGATTGTGCCACTGCACTGTAGCCTGGGCAACAGAGTGAAACTCTGTTAAAAAAAGAAAAAGTAGTAATTGAGAACTAGAGGGGTTAAATGACTTGTCTTTGATCACAGAATAATTTTGGAAAAGTTACTTAGACTTTATGAGCCTTCAACCAACTGCATATTGAAAATAATCTCTGGAAAAAATGGAGTGGTTTCACCTGTACTGAACATATACAGACCTTTTAATCTTGTTATTAGTCCCTGAAAATGTAGTATAACAACTATTTACATAGCATTTACATTGTATTAGGTATTATAAGTAATATAGAGATGATTCAAAGTATATGGGAGGATACGTATAGGTTATATGCAAATCCTACATCATTTTATATTGGGGGCTTGAGCATCCATGGATTTTGGCATCTGACAGGGTCCAGGAATCAAGCTCCCACAGATACCAAGGGGCAACTGTACTGTAATTTATTTATTCATGTTCCTCCTGATAGACACAGACTATTTCCTGTTTGTTTCTTCAAATATTGATGTACTTCATTTATTATATATTTATATATTATGTATTTATGTTGTAATGAACATTTCTTCACTTTTATGAATATATCTTCAGAATAATTTCTAACAGTGAAATTACTGGACTAAAAGTTATTCACATTTAAAATTTTGATAGAATGGTCAGTTTTCCCACAAAGAGGTTACTCCAATATGAAGAAATTTTCTTTTATAGCTGCCCACAAGTGGAATGGGGGAGATTTGGGGTAAAGGTGGCAGATTGAACATACCTTTCTAGTTCTTTCTCTCTCCCCAAACCACTCAAACTAAAATAAAGATTGTTTTTAAGAGGCACAGACCCACAAGGATAGGAGAATGAGACAGGAGGTCAAGCAAAAATATTTTGAAGGGAGCAAGTGATGGACAAGTGGTAACTGACTTAACACATCTGGGCAAGGTGAATGTTAAGCTGGTAGTGGGAAACGTTGTGAAATCCTTGATTTTAACTTTGAATCTCTCAAAAACTTTGGAATTGGTGGCACCAGCTACCTATCTATGGAAACAGAGTAAAGAGAAGTTGAGAAGTAGTTGGAGTGCTGGGCCCCTCCCTCCAAAAATTCAGCGATGCTAGATCATTGCTGCATCCCCGCTTCAACCTTAACAGAAGCCTGGAGGTTTTTTTCTCTAGAAATGATAAAACACAGTCTTTAGACTGTGAATTCAAGCATAGGTGAAGGCAGTGGCCGAGCTATTATCTCAAAACACCCTGAGCTCTTAGACTCTGTCATGTGCGACTCCAGTTTCCAAACAGAACAGAAGAGCATACTCTTCCATATCTTACCAGCCCAAGAAGAAATAGTTGATGTTTCTGAGGTTGGAGGTTACCCAACAAACAGCTCAGATTACCCTCCCGTGAAGCCTAAATTGTACAGCCATATTCAAATATCAGAGCTTCCAATAGGCTTTTTATTCCCTCTATTAAAGAGTAGACAATCAAGGAATAGCAGACCACTGAGAATAGCCTCACATGAAAGATAAAGACCAAAACATTCAAATAAACAACTGGAGAAAGCTAACTCAGAGCGGAGAAAAAGGATTATGCAAGCAGAAGAAACCTTCAAGGAAAAAAATTGTTAATATTTTTACAGGTGGAAAATAAAATATTTTAACTGCAAAATGAAAATAGGATGCTAGAAAACATAATTAACAAAAGAAAAATAAACTCTTGGAAATTAATAATGACATCAAAAATGAATATTTCAATAGAATGGCTGGAAGGTAATGTTGAAGAAACATCTCAGAAATTAGAAGAGAAAGAAAAGAGACAGAAAACAGGGGAAAATAAGTAAGATAAAATAATTAGAGGATCAGTTCAGGAAGTACAGTATTTGAATACGAGCATTCAAAAGAGGAAACAGAAAACTGAAAGGAGGAAATCATCAACAAAGTAATTCAAGCACATTTCCCAGAACTGGAAGACATAAGTTTCCTGACTGAAATTGGAAACTGAATGTGGTACTGAATGCCGACCACAATGCAAGAAAATAGACCCACACCCAAGATAGCATTGTGAAATTTCAGGACACTCAGGGAGATATTAAAATCTTCAAGGAGGCTGGGCGTGGTGGCTAATGCCTGTCATCCCAGCACTTTGGGAGGCCGAGGTGGGCAGATCACCTGAGGTCAGGAGTTCGAGGCCAGCCTGACCAATATGATGAAACCCCATCCCTACTAAAAATACAAAAATTAGCTGGGTGTGGTGGCAGGCACCTGTAATCCCAGCTACTCGGGAGGCTGAGACAGGAGAATCACTTGAACCCAAGAGGCAGAGGTTGCAGTGAGCTGATATCACACCATTACACTCCAGCTTGGGCAACAAGAGCGAAACTCGGTTTCAAAAAAAGCTTCAAGGAAGACAAGACAGGTCATATACAAAGAACCAGCTACCAGAATGACTCTAGATTTCTCAGTAGCCACAAGAGAAGCTGGAATACAATTTTGAATCAAGTTATAGGTAGAATAAAGACATAGCTAGCCTTGAAAAGATTCAAAAAGTTTACCTCCCATGTGGCCTTTCTCAGGAAGCCACTCTTTAACACCACTAAAACAATGGAGAACATCAAAGGAGAGAAAGATTGGAGATACAGAAAATGGGAGAAGGGTAAAGGGACTCTCCAGTAATGGTAAAGGAAAATTCCCAGATGGTAACTCTGCACCAGACTTGGAGGTAATCAGTTCACGTTAGAATAGGCCAGAGGCTCTGAGAGAGGCTTCTTCAAAGAGGTGAAATGGCTCGAATATCCAACCTGTCTGAATGTCTTGAGAGGAAATTCAGACATTTGGCAGAAAATTGAGGGTATGAATTACTGATAAATACATAGAAAACTAAGTTAAGGCAAAAAGTAAGATTCTTAAATTAATTTCAGGGGAAACACAAGAGTTGTATAGAAGAGGAGAAATAATTATGATTTACCCCATGACTCAGCTCTGAATAATGTTTATGTAGTTATAATAATGTGAACACTAAATACCAATCTAACCCAAATCAGTACATAAACTACGCTGGAATAATAAGAACATGGAGAGGTTGTGTGTATTGTGGATGGGGAATGAAAGAATGAAATCTTCATCCAGCATTGTGGGTGGTTAGTGGAGAATACCTAATACTGAAAAATAAAGAAATAGCAATACAAGCATGTTATTTAGAAATATAGAGGTAAATCTTTCTAAAAGAATTACCAAAGAAAATTGAAAGTGGGTGCCTCTAGGGAAGGACTTCTGCTTTTCTTAATCTTATAGAACTATTCGACTCTTTTAACTATATGTACAGGTAATTCTGATTAAAAAAGAAAAGAGTGTGCCACCTCTGGTGTGTTCTTTGCCCCTGGGATGTTTGGGAAGACCTTTTAGAAGTGTGCTGTAAAGGTGATCCAGGCATCCTGAGGATGACTGGATGAAATTCCTTAGTTTCTTTCAAGCCTGGAGTTTGAGTTTGATGAGCTTATGATTTTCAGTAATGAAACTATTTCCAAAGCAGTTGATGTCCTATGGAACTGTGGAAAAATTCTTCCTTAAACTGAAATATAACCCCAAATAATCTCTACTGTTGATTCTGGTCTTACTACTTGGGACATAAAAAACAAATCCAATCCCTGTTCTTTATCTGCCCTCTTCAAGCATGATTAGACTGTCTTCATCTAAAAACCATTCCTCACACTCACTGTTATGGTTTTTGATCTACTCACTTCCTGTTCAACTTCCTGTGATTACATTCCACTTCTGAAGTGTGTGTGTGCATGTGTGCATGTGTTCAAAACAGAACATAATATTCCAGTTGTAGCCTGACCACAGGACACCTCCTTCTTGATTATAAAGCTCATCAGTCAAGAGCAGAGACTTCAGAGTCAGTCAGCCTGGATTTAGACCTAGCTGGTTTTTTTGTTTTGTTTTGTTTTGTTTTTTGTGAGACAGAGTCTTGCTCTGTCGTCCAGGCTGGAGGGCAGTGGCATGTTCTCGGCTCACTGCAACCTCCGCCTCCTGGGTACAAGCAATTCTCCTGCCTCAACCTCCTGAGTAGCTGAGATTACAGGCACCTACCACCATGACCGGCTAATTTAGTAGAGATGAGATGTCACCATATTGCCCAGGCTGGTCTCAAACCCCTGAGCTTAGGCAATCCATCCACCTTGGCTTCCCAAAGTGCTGGGATTACAAGCGTGAGCCACCGCGCCTGGCCTAGACCCAGCTTTGATACTTCCTAGCTGTGTGACTTGGAATGAGTTATACAACCTCATTGTCCTTCAGTTTCTTTGTTGATAAAATGGGGACAATGTCAGTATCTTCCTTATGAGATTGTTGTGAGGATTCAGCAATATGATAAACACCCAGCACTTAGAACAGAGGATGTCAAATAGTATGTGTTTAAAGAGTGTTAGCTATTAATTTTTTTCCTAGAATTTTCTATCCATGTAGCTCAAGAAACCTATTAATATTTTTGACTGCTTGTTTCAATTAATCAATAAAGCAATCAATCAAACAGCAAACATTTGTTGAGTGCCTCTCTGCGCCAGATGCTGAGAAAGGGAATAAGACCCCTTATCTGGAGGAGTTGATAAGTTGAGTTAGTTAAGAACTAACATCTTTTATATTTGTTTTATTTTCTAATTTTGAAAAAAATCATTTTAATCAAAGGTATACATGCACATCATTTAAAAAGGCACAGTGCTTCATGTCTGTTATTCCAGTGACTCCTGAGGCTAAGGTGGGAGGATTACTTGAGGCCAGGAGTTAATGACCAACCTGGGCAACATAGTGAGATCTCATCCCTAAAAATAAAAAATATATTAGCTGGGCTTGGTAGCTTATGCCTGCAGGCCTACCTACTTGGGAGGCTGAGGTAAAAGGATTGCTTGAGCCCAGGAGTTCAAGGCACAGTGAGCCGTGATCACACCACTGTACTTCAGCCTGGGCAACAGAGTGAGACTTTGTCTCTAAAAGAATTTTTTTTTTTAATTTTAGTTTTTGAAAAAGTTAAGCCAGGCATAGTGGCTCATGCCTGTAACCCCAGCACTTCGGGAGGCTGAGGTGAGAGACTTGTTTGAGCCCAGGAGTTTGAGACCAGCCTGGGCAAGATGGCAAGACCTTGTTTCTATACAAATAATAAATAAATAAAAATAAAAATATTGTTAAATAGTATTAAAGAAATTACAATGATTCCCTGTATCACTCTTCACACTCTTTCATTGCTTCTTCCAAGAGGCAACTACTTTTGACTCTTCTAGCCATTTCTCCTGGCATACACATTTCAGTACTTCTAAATATATGCCTAGATAAACTGTTTGCAATTGTGACTTTTAGACATAATCATCTATTATGACAGATAATACAAATCCTTCCTTTTTGTTCCCATGCCCTACCCTCCCAAGATAATGCAATTTTTGATTAAATAAACTTCTGTGTTTGCCTAACATTTTATGCAAATTCAATTTCCAGTTGAGTACTGTGAACTATGGTTGCCTTTTCTAGTTTTTCCTGAAATTGTTGCCTTTTTTCCTATTTGCCTGATTTTCTTTGTAGTTCTTCTAGCAGACACACTTTCTAATAGACACCAACATTGGATGGTTTATCACTTTCTCTTTTTTTCTTAGGAGAGCCCACTCCCCACCCCACCCCCCATCCCTTTCCTCTTCCGAGTTGAATGCTCTCCAGGCTGTTGCAGAGCTGTCATCTATCCTGAGACTTTCCTTCACTGTGGACCTTGGAATTCTCTAGATTTTTCTCCCAAGTTGGATTCCTCATCTCTCCTTTTTTGGTTTACTCTCTTATTTTGGGGGAGAACATTCTCCAGGAATCAGGTTAAAAAGGATCTTCCCTTAGTCCCCAGTGTTGTGAAATTTCACAATAATCTGCCTGGATTGTTCTGGGCCCTCAGTGGCCCCTTTAGGAAATCTGGAAACTTATGTCTTTCACTTCTGAGAAATTTGCTTGAATAATTTTACTGATTATTTCCTCTCGTTGGCCTTCTTTTCCCTCATTTTGAAACTCTTGTTAATCAGATATTCAAACTCCTGGATTGGTTCTCTAATATCTTCATTTTCTTGCTTTTGTTTTCCCCTCTGTCATTTTACTCACCTTTCTAGAATGCCTCAATTCTATTCTCTGGTCCTATGTTCCTTTTTATAGTTTCCTACTCTTGTTTCAAAGGGGTGTCATTGTCTCTTATTTCCCCGAGGGTATCCATGATACTTTTAAAGTTTTAGTCACTGTGTATTTTATTTCCTCCAAGTCGCTTTTACTTATTTGTTTTATTCTCCAGTTTTCTTGTCCTGGGCTTTCCTTAGGCATCTGGCACCCTTGAATGTTTGTTCAGGATTAGAGGACTAAAACATGGATTGGATGCTCTCAACTTGCAGACACGGCTTGTTGACTTTGAGCTTCACTGTAGGGTGAGCCGGAGGCACTGTTTGTTTTAGGAAACTTTTCTTCTTCAGTCTTTTCTGACATTTTTTTCATGGACTAGTCAGATTCCTCAGAAAGAAACCTTTCTTATCTCCTGCCAAGGTTACAAGTATACTGTCACTGTTTTGGTGGCCTATTGGGGAAACAGAGCTGGGGAAGAAGGGCTGTGGGTCTCACCATTTTATGGTCACCGAAACCCTGGTTTGTGTTACTGTTCTCAAATCAACCACTGTGCCAACTGACCTCCGGTCAGGAAGGATTCCTTCAAAGAATAAACCTGCTATCTTGTGTGGGGGAGGGGAAAAGGACATGCTCAGTGATGTGGAGCAGAGAGGGGAATGAAGGCTCTGATTGCTTCTCACACAGCCTTTACCCAGCTCGTCCTAGATTGGTTTTTTCAGCGTAACCTTCAGTTTCAGAAGCACTATCTGAAACTGCCAGTTCCTGAGCCTTTTGAGGACTCTGCATGGTAAATTTTGTTGGTTTTCTGTTTTTGCCACTGTTGGCTGAGACCTGACATTCTATGGTGTGCTAAATTATGTCAACCCTAACTGCATTTGAGCTGCATTGTGTATCAGGATTATATTTCTCTCTCTCTTTTTCTCTAATTCTGTTTTCTTTATTCTCTCCTTTCGGGTATTGGCCTTCCTGGATGGAGCCTGTGTTTTAAAAAATCTTCTTTCCCTTTTCAATATCTTTGTCTTTATCTTATACTTCCTGTGAGATTTCCTCAAGTTTATTATTTAACCCTTTCATTGAGCTTTTAATCTCTGCTATTACATTTAGAATTGCCAAGAGTTCTCTTTTTAAAAATAATGTCTGTTTCATGAATATATCTTTTATCTCTCTGAGGACATTAATATTACCTGAAAACTTTTTTTATCTCCTTATTTCTTCTGAATTTCTTATTTCTGTTAGTTTCCTTCAAGAGAGTTGCTTTTCACAAATGTCTTGGTCACTTATTTATTTATTTTTGTTTTTTAGTTATTTTTTAGAGATGGGAGTCTCACGATGTTGCTCAGGCTAGACTTAAACTCCTGGGCTCAAGGAATGTTCCCACCTCAGCCTCCCTAGTAGCTGGGATTACCAGCTTGTGCCACCCCACCGAGCACTGGTCACTTATTTTTAAGGGAGAGGCACTAAAATGTTGATTGGAAGCTTTTTTAGGGGGATTTCATTAGCTGCTAGGCTTCTCTAAGGGTGATCTGGCAGGTCTCCCATTTTTTTCCATTGGAAGAACTTTAAATGTGTAAGGGGTGGGGACAGGTTTCCCTCTGATATTTAGTTTCCCATGAGGGGAGTTGTCCAATCTCTTGCCTAAAGGACATAAACTTGCCTTCCAAGCATTCTGAAGCTGAGCCTCAAAAAGGTTGACAACATGGGCCATATTGGTGTCGATGTGTGTGGACGCGTTTCCTCATTCCAGTTTGACCCTATCCCCTAATCCTGGTTTTTGCTGGTATTTCACTCTATCCACTCTGGTGGCTGGAGTCCTGTAGGCAGACTGCCTTGGCTGCTCCGTGTTTTTTTTTTTTTTTTTTTTTTTGTAAAATTTGTTTTTGTATGTCCTTTAAGTAGATTTGGAGGAAATAAACACACATATTTAACTCTTCAAGTAAAACTAGAAGTGTTGCGTTTATAATGATTCCTATCTGCTTGGCCAAATCATGCATTTCTGAACTTGTGTAATTGTTTACGTGGAACTTCACTTCCCTGCATCTTTTTCATCAGACAAAGCACACTGGAATTTTGATTCTGTCATTTAATATACAAATGAGAGTATTTTGGTGCTGGCTTTCAAGAAGTTGGGCTAGGCTTCCTCAAGATTCTGGAATGTGGCTCAATATATCAACTTCTGCAGGACAGCTATGGGCAAGAGAAAGAAGGCTGATACACGGAGCAAGTGCACTTGCTGTGTGTGTGAGGGCGAGAGAGGGACATGGATGTGGTGGGACCCGAACTGACTTGTATGCTGAAATAACACAGCATGCACTCATCCTCAACATGGCGCCCCTGCACTGCTTGGGCACCTCTGAGAAGCCGCACTGATGCCCTTGATTCACGCTTTGCTCTGCATTTGCATATTCAGATTGCCAGGTCTTCTTCTCCTGAGCAGAGCTTCTTGAGAAAGTCCAGGTGGTGCAGCATGGCCTTTTTGAAGGCTTGCCTGCGACTCCTGCTCTGACAAGAGGTCATAGCCTAATTAAGATAGTGTGGCCAGTGGTAAATCTCCATTCTAACTGGCAGGAGCCATTGCTATTATGTTTGAGTGGGAACATAATTTTATTAAAAAGCTTAAAAACAAAAAAGCTCAAAGAATGAATGATTTCCAGGTTGTATTTAGAAAATTTAGAACTTAATGAATGGTTGCACTGAAAGTCTTTCTTACCTAGCCACTAAGCAAGAAATACCCATAAAACAGTACTTTGCCAGCTTATCCTAAATTACATCATGATTTTGAAAGTAATAAAAATACTTTTAAAAACTTCTATAAATTACATTAAAGTATAAAGGGGGCTGCTTCCCCAAAGGCTTGGGCAGGGCAGCTTGTCTGCAGATGGGCCCAGGGATGTAACAGCACTTTTTATGAACAAAATAAAAATAAATAAAAGTATAAAGTGGGTTTTCACAAATTCAGACTGGCTGTTATCCTATTAGTTCAAAATGACCCATATTTTCAAGCAGATTCTAAGGTTTTCTTTTGAATTATCTGCGGGTGCTTTAATGGAACATTAGGAATTTGCTTGCTGTTCTAATCTGGAGCCTGGGAAGCTGGTTTGGTGTCAGGGCCAAGCTGTGGAGTGGGGTGGGATAGTGCTCTGGTTAAGGCTGGCATTCAGTCCTCAGCTGTCTGTCCCATCCATGTGTTTGCCAGTCTCCATCTACAGGGCAGGAGGGAAGGGGAAGCCAACTTGTCCTGGCCTTGGGTAGAAAACATCTGCTAAGAGAAGGGTTTTCAATTAGGAGTAGAATACCCCTGTTAACCAGAAGTGGTGTAGATGGAATGTGGAATTTTTATAACAATTCTTAAGACGTTCCTTAGCTAATATACTTCACCGTCATGATTATTCGTAAGCATGTAATGAATTATTATTAACTTTGTAAATGTTCAATGGATTTTTTATTTGTGACAATGACATTTATAGAATTCATTTTCCGTGCCTTATATGTATTGTGATTTAGACTTAAGGGAGTTATAAAATCCTTAATTGTATTGCAAAATTCAACTATGACATCATCATTTGCTAATTTATGTTTCCTGGACATAGGAATGAAATTTACTCCCAATAATACTATTGCAATCTTTTAATGTCCTTAGAACCTTAACCTTTTAAATAAAGGGTAAAAATAACACCAGAATGCCTGTTAATATGTAATTTTCTTCTTACACAAAAACTTTAATAGAACCTTTAATTTCTATCATGATGAGAACAGAGTTCCTTTATGGAAGTATTGGTAAAATGTAAGATGTAAAAAATTGAGCCCTGCACCAGGCGCGGTGGCTCACGCCTGTAATCCCAGCACTTTGGGAGGCCGAGGCAGGCGGATCACGAGGTCAGGAGATCAAGACCATCCCGGCTAGCACGGTGAAACCCCGTCTCTGCTAAAAATACAAAAAATTAGCCGGGCGTGGTGGCAGGTGCCTGTAGTCCCAGCTACTCGGGAGGCTGAGACAGGAGAATGGCGTGAACCTGGGAGGTGGAGCTTGCAGTGAGCCGAGATCGTGCCAGTGCACTCCAGCATGGGTGATGAGCAAGACTCCATCTCAAAAATAAAAAATAAAAAAATAAAAAAATTGAGTCCTGCTTCTAAGCAACTGAAATGAAATGAGTTGGGATTCCGGGTGGCAACATCTGGGATTCCAGGTGTTCAGGCATAACACAGCTGGAAGCTCATCTTTCAGAGGTTGCTAGTGGTGGAGTCTTAGTGGAGCCGAAGAAGGGAAGTAAAGCAGCAAGGATCTTATGGCATGTGAAATGCTGTTACTTACCTTTCTTTTTGTAATCATTTATCGTGGAAAATTTCAAGCATGAAATTACACAAAAGTAGAGAGATTCATATAATGAACCACCATTGTAAAAACTTGTTTTTAACCTAACACCTTCAGCCTGGTATGGGAAAAAAACAAAGTTCCAAGTACGTCCTTTTAAACATGGCAGTACTTAAACACCATAGCCAGGTCATATTTCTTTGCTGCTTTGTCCACTTGTCCTCCAGCAAATACCAGCATAAAACAAATGTGATTTTTTTTTTTTTTTAACAATAAAGAGCTTTCTAAATTTTGACAGCGATATATTTCTTTGGAGACACATTGATTTGATAGGGCTCAGGGCAAGCTCATGGGAATGAACCTGGGCATCTGACCTGCGGGGTCCGCTGTCTTAAATCGGGTGTAGAGGGAATTCATGGCAGAAGAAGCAGGTGCTACAAAGTCACAGTCACATGTCCCCAGTGGCCTGGGGAAACCTAACAGACAACGGACACACTTGACTTACAGGCTTAAAAGATGCCAATGCTCTGTTGTCCCTGAGAGCTGGTGGAGGTGATGATGGAAGCTTTGTGCACTGGGCCCCAGCATCTCCACTTGCCTTTCTGGCCCTTCATGACAGCTGTTGCAGGTGAGCACTCCAGGGAGCAAAGCCTGCGCATTCCTTTTCAGAGGAATGTTACTATTTAATCTACTGCATGGAAAGCCCTAAAACCCCCTAGGGCCTTCCAAAAATAGATGGAGTTAGTCACTAGTGACATTTACAGGGGGTTTTGTTTTTTGTTTTTTTCCCTCCTTCTCCCCTTCTCAGGAATAGCAAAAGTTTTTCTTCTTTCTACGGAGTAAACTTATCTCCCTTGAGAATTTTTTACCCTGAAAGAAAGACACGGTTGAAGTCTATATGGTATTTACTGGATTTTATTGCAAAACACACACACACACACACACACACACAAACAAAAACCACCACCACACACATACACACACCCAGAACCCAAAACCAAACCCCAAAAATGAAAATTCTATAGCCCATATGAGATGTTTCAATGATGTTGAAGAGCTGAAATGAAAGCTATTAACTAGAAAAAATGGTGGTGAATTAGTGAAAAGCTGAAAGGAATGGCTCCTCCGAAGTAGTAAAAGTCTGAGATTGCTCCACTCTTCATTTGGATAATGAGTGCTTTCCAACCAGTAAGAATCCGGGAAATGTTTGTGTAAGTGCTGCAGAAGTCTCTTCTCATCACAGTGGTAGGTGTCCAGGACTCATACCTGCTTTATAGACAGATTGAATTGAGAAAGAAACCCAATGAGGATAGTGTGCCAGTAACCAAGGGGGACGCCGAACCGCTTATTCATTGGTTTGTCCTTTCGTTTGGTCAATCATTCATTTCTTCATTCATTCATTCATTCATTCATCCATTCATTGCTTCCTTCTTTCCCACTGTAGGGCTTTGCACTGGCTTTCTTGACTGCTTCCCTTCTTCCTTCAGGTCTCACTTCCTCAGGGAAGCCTCCCCTGCCCCCTCCACCTCCACTTAACAGGTGGATCACCTCCTTAGAGAACTATAAGCCATGGTAAATAACAGACACACTCAGTAAATATTTGTTGAATGAGTGATAAAGCTAATCCATTCAGACATGCATTTTTCCTTTGTCTCTTCACTAAGCAAGAATTTACTAACAATAGCTCTAGGCAGGTAGGCCAGGGCTGGCAGGAGAACAACCCTTTGCAACTGAGAACTCAAAACAACTCAGGCCCCACCTTCTTCAAAACCCAAGGTTGCTGAGGGTGAGGTGGATTTCAGCCTGTGTCTAGGGGTGGAAGTTCATGGAACTAACCAGAAAGGATAGAGAGATAGAAAACAGTGGATACTGTTTACATTTCTGCCAAGCTCATGTGACTCTTAGAATTTGAGGTATATCGTTTTCCTTGTAAGGAAGCTGCAGCCAAGAGAGATTAGGTGACTTATTTTGAAGTCACGGAACTGATGGACTTGGTTCCCTGAGATTTCTTAGAATTGATTAAAAGTAGTTGCAGCCTGAACTGTAGGAACTTGCAGTATGTTTTGGTGCTTTGAATTTGAAGGGGACAATTTATTTCTAGAGATATGAAAGGACCCAGAGTGTGGATCACAGAGGAAACATCTGGAAGAGAAAGAAAGGGAACCCCTTGGAGTCACAGGGCTTTTCTACCCTACCTCAGTGGTGGAAAAGGAAGTGCTGCAGAAAACATTCTGAGGGGTCGGGTGCGGTGGCTCATGCCTCTAATCCCAGCACGCTGGGAGGCCAAGGCGGGTGGATCACTTGAGGTCAGGAGTTTGAGACCAGCCTGGCCAACATGGCGAAACCCATCTCTACTAAAAATACAAAAATTAGCCAGGTGTGGTGGCATGTGGCTGTAATCCCGGCTACTCGGGAGGCTGAAGCAGAAGAATCACTTTAGAAAAAAAAAAAAAGAAGAAGAAGAATCACTTGAGCCTGGGAGGCAGAGGTTGCAGTGAGCTGGGAACATGCCCCTGCACTCCAGCCTGGGTGACAGAGCGAGACCCTGTCTCAAAAAAAGAGAAAACATTCTGGGAAGGAGCTCTTCTTTTAGTAGTTGATTTAACCACTGCTGAGCTTTAACAAAAAAAATCAAGCTTTTCTCATGGCACTGTAGAAACTTGCATATGGTTGTCAATGTGCCATTTAACTCACTTGTTCTATTTATAGGCCATCAATTGTGTATTTTCAAAATAACTGCACCTCCAATTTTCAGGCTTTTAGTGGGTACAGAGCCCTTTCATACACATGGGGCTTACTTGACCCCATGTGAAGAAATTGAGGCTTAGAGACATTGGCATTTTGCCCAAGAATCAACCCACAGGCTAGTGGAGGAGCAGGGGCTTGGGCCCTGGTCCCTGACTCAGCTCCTATACTTTGTCCTGTGTGCCACAGGGAAAGGAAATGTTTCTCCTGCAGGATGGAGATTAAGGTTTTGAAAACTCTCAAATTTCATTCTCTCCAGTTTTATTGAGGTAAATTGACAAATAAAAATTCGATATATTTAAGGTATACAAAGTGATGACTTTGTATCTTTATATATATATACACACACATATATACACATACACAGAGTAATGATTACCACAATCAAGTTAACACATCTATCATATCACATAACTACCATTGTGTGTGTGTGAACACTTAAGATCTAGTCTCTTAGGAAATTTCAAGTAAACAATACAGTATTATTTATAGTCACTATGCTATACGTTAGACTCCCAGAACTTACTCATTTTATTACTAAAAATTTTTACCCTTTGACCAACATGGAATTCCATTTTTCTACTCAATCCATGTGTCATCCTTCTCAGAGGCATGCTTTACTTCCCTGAAACTTCTCACCACAGACTGGAGCAAAAGGTGACACAGTGAGCGGCAACCTACAAGGATAATGACAGTGAGCGATTCTCCAGCATCCACTCTGTGGCAGACACCAATTGCTTCATATACGTGAGTTCATTTCATCTCACCATAAATCTGTGACATGGGTACTATAATTATTCCCATTTTACACATGTGGAAACTGAGGCACAGAGAGGTAAAGACACTTGATTAAGCTCTCACAGTGGGTTTAGTATCTGAGATCTACCGCCACAAACTTGAGTTTTTAAGCTATGTGACTCATTCACCACCACCACTACCAAGACACCACACCAAACTGACTTTTAACTTGTGTGATTCGTTTCAATGAAGCCTTTTGAGTACAAAGGGAAGGCTAGCATCAGTATGGCATTGTGCAAAATATTCTGAAAACGCTGGGGCTCAAAAAAACGACTTTTCTTTCGTAAGTAATTTTCCAAACAAATTACACTTCGGGAATAAGCAATCCTCACGCACAGTACACCACTCACAACTACTGAAGAGTGTAAAACTGTCAGTCCCCCTCCACCCTGTCCCCAGATGCTCCAGGCCGCGCTTGCTGTTCAGTTTCTGGTGTGGAAAAGCCATTTGGAGAGCTACTTTCTGGGCTGTGCTTCCAGTAGAAAGAAACGACGCGGGTGGGGCGAGCGGGGGCGGTTTCAGAGAGAGCCGAGGGTCGGGTGTCCACGGAGATTCCTCAGGCGAGGACCTGGGCGCGTCTGGGCCACCGGGGGTAGGGGTGCCGAGGGCAGGGAGCGCTGCGGCGAGGATCCAGGTGCATCTGGGCGGCGGCAAGCTCGCCGGTCCCCAGCCAGAGGGGGGAGGGCGGCGAGGAGCGCACGGCAGCGCCCCGGGGAGAGCAGCTTGGCCCCACCACAAAGCCCGGGGCTTGGCCGCAGGGCGGGGGATTCTGAGGTAGCCTTGGCGACTTTCAAGACTCCCCAGGCCGAGCACACCCAGCCCCTCACACTTAGGCATTTCTGCGCCCTCTGGTTTGGAGGGACCCAGGCGGCTGAGGTGAAGCAAGCTAGGGCTGTTTCTCTGACTCTTCTGGAAGACGAAGAGTGGCCTCATCACTGCGGGCCACGAGGAGGGTAAAGCACCTTCCCGCGCACACCTCGGACCACCGGGCCACCTCCAGGTTTCCCGGGGGTGGGGGCGGAGGGATCCCTGGAGGCTGCAGGGCCTGGAGGCGGGGAGGTGGGAGACCGGGGAGGTGGGAGACCGGGGAGGTGGGAGAGCGGTAGGCGTCAGGTAGCGCTTCACAGGCTGTAGGCGCCCAAGGAGCCAACCAGAGAGGAACAAAATGGCAGCCATGCCGCCACACCTGGCAGCTGCACACAAACACACGTGGGGCAAACGTTTGCTGATGGCGGCACAGGGCATTCTATTGTTCGTCCTGATTTTTTGTTCAAGCTACCGTCTTTTCCCGGATTGGCCACTTTCTCCTCCTTTTCCTGTCCAGTTTCCTGTTTATCCTTTGAGACTTGATCAGGGAACTCCTTCCCTGAGCCCCCACTTCCACCTCAACCCCTGCCCCTCTGTCTGTCTTTGCCTGACTGGTGTAAAATGACCTGCTAGGGAGTCAGCCTAGGACCAGGAACTTCTTATGTTTCCGGGTGGTTTTGCTCAACTTTGTCCTTCCAGTGCCTGGCTTTCAATCACTACATTGAGACGGTGTAGAGTTCCTGTGGGATGCTCTGAACTACACCGGGGGTACCATTTGTCCGGGTGAAAGATCCCTCCACCACAGTTTTGGTCGTCTAATGATCTGCTTTATTTTTATTTTTTAAAATTGCTAATGTTCTCTGTATTGTTGCAATTTTAGTATACGTGATGCTGAAGCGAGCACATGATCTACCTTTTGGAAGCTTGGGAGACCTAGTGAAATAATGATAGAAATGGACCTATGAAAATCTGCCTTTTCCTTGAGAGTAGGGCTAAAATGTCCACTACACTCAGTAATTTTGACTTGAGTGAGCATATATGGAACAGGGTGTACTGGAAAATATCCTTTTTTGTTTGTTTGTTTTGAGACGGAGTCTTGCTCTGTCACCCAGGCTAGAGTGCAATGGCAGGATCTCGGCTCACTGCAACCTCCGCCTCTGGGTTCACGTCATTCTCCTGCCTCGGTCTCCCAGGTAGCTGGGACTGCAGGCATGTCCCATCACGCCCGGCTATTTTTTTTTGTATTTTTAGTGGAGATGGAGTTTCACCATGCTGGCCATGCTGGTCTCGAACCCCTGACCTCAAGTGATCCGCCCACCTCGGCCTCCCAAAGTGCTGGGATTACAGACGTGAGCCACCGCGCCTGTCCAATGACCTATATTAATACGTCACCATAATCATTTAATTATCTTAGATATTCATTAAAGTACTGCCTGTATTACTCAAGTTTAGACCTTTAAAAGAAATACCCCGCTGAGAAATCTTATCTTGTTCCTGTGAAGGAAATGTGAAGTATGTTGAGATGGCCTGAAGAAATACTCCGTATGATTATTTCCTCCTTCTTGCTGTTTTCCTTTTTTCCCTGGTGCCTTTCTTCATTCCAGACATGGTGGTTCGAACAATTTGACTTGCAGGCAAGATTGCAATATAGAAAATGGGCCACCGTGGAGGAGATAAGTAAATGCTTTGTCGCTTCTAAGTGACAGGGGAAACTGATCACGACTGGTACACTTATGACATGTAACTTTCTATATCTTTAGAAGATCGTCAGGGAAATAGAAAAACGTCTGAAATCTCTGAGTAGGTTCTATTTTGTGTGGTTCCAACTAAATGAACTAAATTTGTGTTTAAAGATTGTAAGTCTACATGTAATGGTGAAAGCTGAAGGTTTTACACTGTACAAAAATAGTGATTTCCCCCGTGGAGGGCAAGGAGACCGGAATAGGAGGGGTGGGTGGGGGAATCAATGTGTAGACCAAACATTTGAAATTTCAGTGCAATCTTCTTAGTCATCACTTTCATTTCTGTCTTCTAGGGAAATCTGACACAGCTAGAAAGCAATGGAAAACACTAAGAGTTGCATCAGATGTTGAAGAGGAACTGATATTATAGGATAAAAATTGATTCTCTAAGGGAGATAACTGGTCATTTAAAGGTAGCAGTCTTTTTGGGAAAAGCTAACAAGTGTTCCTGAGGCCAGCCTGTCTCTTGTTAGCAATGTTGGCCCTATGTTAGAAGGAAGAGTGGATGTGTTTTGTTGCAATTCCTTTTCCTCTCAGCATAAATTTGCAAGCATGGACTGTAAATGAATTTTCATGTCTTTTCAGGATGTTTCCCTATAGAGCAGTTTCTAGATTCACTTTGTGGAACAGTCTACAATAGATTTAATATGGTTAGGATTTTGCCTAATTCTGATTGGTGAGTGGTTTTCTTTTATTCATTCTTAATTCTGCATCTAATATTAGCTTACAGTGTTACTGTCACTGTGTGTAACCCAGGGAGAGAAAGGAAGTAAAAGATGTGACCTCAGAGAGCTCAGAGGGGAGAAACAATACAATAATGATAACTCACATTCATATAGAACTTTAAAATTTAAAGGTTGCTTTTTACTGCTTTACCTTGTTTGTTCTCTCTGCAAGCACATTGGGTAAGCTTTACTATTGCCATTTTACAAGTGAAGACAGTGAAGCTTGGAGAAGTTAAGGAACTTCCCCCAGATTACATTCCTGTAAATGGCAGAGTCTGAACTTAGTATTCTGACTCTAAAAGGGCATCAAAGGTGGTGAGTACTGTACAAGAACATGGTAATGAGGCGTTGTGAATAGTCAGAGTGAAATGCGGCTCTTCAGGGATGGTATCTTGGGGAAGCACACAGTGTATGCAGATTATTGAAGAGAGTCAAAGGAGATCCTGCTGTGGGGAGAAGGATGGAAAGTGCCATGGGAAGAGAACAAGGACAGAAATGAGGTTGACACGTGGGGCAGAGGAAGGAGGCAGACCTTCATAAGCAGAGGAACCATGATTGGGAGTAATGGGGGCTAAGTGTAGGAGACACTGGGGGCTGTGTATGTAAGGGGTGGGGGAAGAGTAACACCTGGAATTTTCTTTCCACTACCTCAAGAAACCCACAGTGGAGGGGCTGTGAGTGCTCCTAAGAACATGTTCTGCACTGGTGCCTCAATAGAAAAGGGGGTTGCCAACTGAGTTATATATAGAACTTGTGCAAGGGAAGTTCTTATGCAAAATGACTAAACACACTCCATTGCTCTGCCTGGTTACTTATAAATATGTTTATGTGCAGAAGTTGATGGGAATCCAGACATTGTCTAAGAGATGGCTCAGAGAATAAAATAAGAAAAAGTTGTTGTGAAAGACAAAGGGTTTCTATGTTACCTGCAGCAGTTGATGACAGTCTGTCCTTCTGTCACAGTAGAGGCAGTTTAAGCCACATTCCCAACAAGCATTCCATATATCTAGCACTAACACATTGGAACTTGAGGGAGACTATGTGACGTAGCTTTACTCTAGGGAGAGATAGACAGTCTGGGGTGGAGAGGGAAGTGAGACCCCATGGGTGATCTCTACAGTTATGTAACTGTCCAGCCACAAATCACTTATCAAAGAACTGGATTCAGAAGACCAAGATCTGCATTTGGGTCACTCCAGTTATCTTGAGATCTGGGACCCGTGGGGCTGGGGTGGCAGCCGATCATGTCAGGAGGACTCCTCTGCACAGCATCACAAGCACAGGAGAGAATGCTAAACTTGATTGGGAGCTCACAGAAGACCCCTGGAACCCAGAGCAATAAGGTGAGGAGGCTTAAAGAGCCTGGAGAGAGGAGCTAGGTTGCAGAAGTTCTCTCTTACCTTCCTTTGAAATTTCTAGGTAGGTCCCAGGGAACACATGATGAAAAGAAACATGTGGCGAGTTAGTGCTCGGCTGGCTGCACCTAGAGCATCTCACCCAGGGAAATGTTTGCCTAATTATAGCACAGGGATTGCAGTTTGCTGATCCAGGTTGGTTAAGAGCACAGACTCTAAAATCAGGGAGTGTGCAAGTTTACTGAAGCTCTTGGGGCTTTAATTTCCTCTGTAAAATAGGGATAACAGTAGTACTGATCTTGTGGTGAGGATCAAATGAGACAATGCATGCATTGCAGGTTGGGTTCCTTGGGACACAGATTATGAGATGGAGATTTGCATGCAGGAACGTTACTGAGGAGTCCTTTTGAGATCGGTACTTTTGGGAAAGTGAAGATAGCATTATTGGGCACAGGGAGAAGGAGAATTCTGATGCAGTTGTAAGAAAACTTCACTAATCCCACCAGTGGCTGTGTAGCTGCAATAACCCTTCAATGTTATTTTGAATTGAGGTCGGTCTTATGGCCCTACATAAGTTAGTCATTGGATATCAGATGTCCCTGGGATGGGGATGTGATCTTGGGCAAAGAAACTGTTCAGCAAAGGGCAATGCCTGAAGAGCAAGAGCTGATAGCTGTTAGCCACCAACATTCCCTGCAGGTGGGGAAATTAGTGCTTGAGCCCTGAAGGGGGCGATAAACCTGGGTGATACACTGCAGGTTCACCGCAGTCTACTCTGCACCTCAGAGTCACTTGCTTCCTATCATAAGTTCTGACAGCAGCTCTTCTAGATTCTGGTGGTCTTCTTTTTCTGGGGAAACATACAAGAGTAAGGTAAATGGAATGACCTAGTGCTCTCACCACAGCAGCTGCTCTGGTGGCTACAACTGACACTTATTGTCTTCCTCCTTTACTACCTATTCTAGTTTCCCCGTCCCATCTGGTCCAAGTGGTTTACCTGGCAGTTATAAAACTAGGTTGTGACAGCTGTATTTACCTATTTTCCATTAAGAGACACCCAGCAGGTTACCTGGGTGCCACACATAGTTTTCCCTGCTCCCAGTCTGTAAAAGCAGCCCTCTCACTCCCTGGGGATCAGAATCAATTACTCATGCCAGAAGGCTGACTCCTTTTCTTGTCTGCTGTTCTCTTGGTATGAGGAATGTGAAGCAACTGGGTGGCAGCCACATCTTATCATTTAATGGGAAACTTACTGTGTCCTCTGGTGAAAGCAAGCAACCAACAATGGTGCAAGCCACTGAATCTTTGTAGAGTATATCTCCCATCATCTGAAGGGCATGTGACTTATTAAGACCCCCAACATACTTGCTACTTCTTTCTCCCTGGGTCCCAGTAGCATAATGTCATCAGTAGTATGGACTGATAGGATGTTTTGCAGGATAGCAGGTGACCCAGCTTTCTTTTGACTATATTTTGATGGAGGGTGGAGGAGTTAACACAGCCCAGGGGCAAGACTGTAAGACAATATATACTATTGTCTGTCCCAAGCGAAGGAGAACTGTTTCTGATCTTCCTTTCTGATAGAGATGGAAAAGAATGCATTTGTCAGATCCATGGCTGCAAACTATGTACTAGAGGCAACACTAATCTGCTCTAGTCAAGATATCACAACTGGCAAAGCATTTGCGGTTGGTGATAGTGCTTAGTTGAGTTTGCGCTGGCCCACGGCCATCTTCCAGGATCCACAAATGACTTTGGTAAAGGTCAGACTCGTGAATTAAGTAGGAATGTGAATGGGATCACCACGCTGCATCCTTAGATCTGTTGTTCCCCTTGGGATGTGATACTGTTTTTGATTTATTATACTCTCATGGCTGGGTGGGAAAGGCAATTTCAGTGGCTTCTACTTAGCTTTCCCACTGTGATATGTGGAGGCTCTGCCAACAACCAAGTATGTTGATTCTAGTTATGAATACAGGAACAGGAAAAATGACTAAGTGAGTCCAGGGAACCAGTGTACCCACTGCGAGCCAGAATTGAGCCAGAACTCCATTTATTAATTGGCCCCCTTAAGCCTCCACTCTAATGGCGGGGGTGGGTGTGGAGCATGATGTTACTTTGGATCCCTGGGTTTGCAGTGCAAACTTGTGTTCTGTGTCCAGCCATTCTCGAAATTCTTGGGATTTCCCCCTTTCGACGTGTACAATTACTTGAGTAAAGGACCCTAGATTCTTTTAGGGAATGATTGAGATAATCGTTACTATATACACTTACCATGGTGTTACAGGATCCTCCCTCCTAGAGAACTTGCCCCTCCTTTAGTCAGTAGATTCTGGGTCAGAACACTGGCTCAGATCCAGAAACTGGGCCAGGGATAATGACTTTTCGTTGGGCTGCCCTTAGCCTCTTGACCACCAATCTTTGATTTTTTGGGGGATTGCAGGGAGGTGGGGGTCTATAGATTGAACATTACTCTCACTGACTTGCCCTAGAAATCCTGTGTTCTATTAACTATCTCCATGGATTATGACAGTTGTGACCACCTTGCTTTTAGTGGTTAAAGGTGGCTACCTGGCCTCTTTTTAGGATTCTCCCTAAAAAGGATTTTAGGATCCTTTTTAGGATCCACTATTGCTATCCGTGAGTTCAGCTCTGTTATAACAAGTACTACCATCAGCCTGGTTCTATGGCCACTGAGAATTCTACTGAGAATTTCAGTAGAGAATGTTTTCTACTGAAATTCTCAGTGACATTGCTGGCCCTCTCACCAGGGCATTCCTTGTCACTTTGATAATCAGAATATCTTTTCGCCCCTCTCATGGAACAAAGCCATCTGGTGTATTTTCTCATCTTGTTTAGTGTGTCCACTCTAGCATGCCTACTTTTCTGAGCCTTTTGATATTTTCTTCCACTGTGTGCTGTGGCAGTTCTGGCACTTCTACTTTACTGTTTTCTCCAAACGTACCTGATCCATCCTACATGTGTCTTAGCACTGTCTTCTGGGACATTAAATCCTGTCCAGGCATATTATTCTAGTTCCTGCTGGCATATGCTAGCTAAGTACTGCAGTTTATTTGAGAATATGATCTTTTTTTTTTTTTTTCCCTTAGAAGACCCAGAACTTCCTCAATTGGGTTATGTTGTGATTTCATTCTAGTTAGTGGTCTGATGGCCAAGATGGGACATAGGAGTAGATTCTGAGAGGGTGTATTATTTTATCTATTGCTGTGTAACAAATTACCCCCAAAATCTAGCAACTTAAAATAACAAAATTTATTATCTCAGGATTTCTGGCTCAGTGTCTCCCATGGGATTTCAGTCAAAATGTTGGCTAGGGCTGTGGCCATTTGAAGGCCTGACTGGGGATGGAGGATCTACTTCCAAGATGGTTCATAACATGGCTGTTGGCATGAAGTCTCAGTTACTCACTGGCTATTGTCAGGAACCCTCGGTTTGTTAACACATGGCTTGTTCCATCATGCTGCTTGAGTACACTCATAACATAGGAGGTAGCTTCCCCCAGAGTTGATAATCTGAAAATGGAAAGAAAGAAGCCACAATTCCTTTTGTGGCCTAGCTTCAGAAGTCACACACTGTTATTTCTCAAATATCCTATTGGTTACAAAGGTCATCTCTATTCAAAGTAGAAGGGGACTACATAAGGGTGGGACTATCAGAAGGCAGGAATCACTGGGGCTATTTTAAAGACTGCCCAGCACAGGCAAGTGTTATTTTAGAAGAGGCCTTACCTGTCTTCAGGTAAGAGGTAGTGATAGAATTTATTAGAAAGGAGTGAGCCAATTCTTTAGGCTCAGAAGGTTTGGGGGAGGGGTGGAGAATCTGGGGATTTGAGATTTATGAGTGTATCAACATAAATTTCCCCATTCCAAGTCTCAGGGTCTTACCCCTTCATAATTAGAGACGAGACTCTGATGTGGAATACCTTCTGGATTGAGAATTCAATTTCCTCTGTGGTTCGGGAATTTTTATAATGAAGTCCTGGGTCTGATACTCAGCGTTTTCTGCCCTCTGGCTGCAGGATATGAGAGTTTCTCTATGTGTTTCCAATAAGGCCTCTGGTAGTCACATTTAGCGTTAAATAGTGATTAATCACACTCAGTCTTTCACTGTTTTTACTCAATACATCTCTCTCCCTGACAACAGCCATCAAATTCCATAACCCTTGTAATTATTACCCAACCCATAGCTCAACTACTTAATACATTGCACCTGACAGTGCATTCCCTTCTACTGTTTCCCATCCTAGTTCATCCTAGTGCAAATTTTAAAAAATTCACTGTGGTTACAAATCAGGGTGTCTCAGTGCTTCATCTTATCACTGGGGCTGAGGTCCTCGTTGTAGCCCATCTTAATGTTGCTTCTTTAGCAACATTAAATTAAAAATCCTGCACTAACTTTTGCTAGACATACTCATTAAGAAATGGGCTCTGAGATGGAGATTTGCATGCTGAAAGGTAACTGGGACTGCTTTTGTGAGTGAGGAAAATAAGATGGGTCAGAAGGAGATGAACTGCAGTGCAGTTACATGAAAGCCCTGAGCCAATACTGTGGGCTCCTCTGAGTATGGGATGACATCTCAGAGGTTACCTGAGTTGATGCAAAAGTGCTGGAACTTCATACTTCTACATTCAGCAGTCATTGGATAAGGGCTGCCCCCAGGAAGGGGATGAGCCTGGGCAAGGCAATTATCTTCAGCTGAAAGAAATTCCCTGTGAGGGACTCAGTTGACAGCGCTCAGCCCTACACTCCCAACACTGGGAATGAGTACTTTGATTCTGAATGTTGTGATAGATCTGGGTGGCACATTGCAGCATTGGGGCTGAGACTAGGGGGAAGCAAGGGGTGCCCTAGAGTGTGACATTTAAGGAGGCATCCACTCTCAGGTGCCAACATGGACATGAACAACCCTGACAGCAAGTACCTTTTTAAATTTTGCACCTCTCTTGCCTTACCCTGCACAGCATCCCTTCTAGTGTGTAAGGCACTTAACCCAGGGCGTGGCATATGATGAGTGCTCAGTAATTGTTATTGTTTCATTATTGCTTTTATTATTGCTATACAGTTAGGCACAATTGAGTTTCCCACATAACTGGAATAGGACAGCTGGCAGTGTGAAAGCAGCTTTTTAATCCTGGTTCTATCTTTGATAAAATAGTTATCTTCGAACTGGGTGTGGTGGCTCATGCCTGTAATCCCAGCACTTTGGGAGGCAGAGGCGGGTGGATCACGAGGTCAGGAGTTCGAGACCATAGTGAAACCCCAACTCTACAATACAAAAAATTATTCGGGTGTAGTGTTGTGCGCCTGTAATCCCAGCTACTAGGGAGGCTGAGACAGGAGAATCCCGTGAACCGGGGAGGAGGAGGTTGCAGTGAGCCGAGATCGCGCTATTGCACCCTAGCCTGGGTGACAGTGCGAGACTCTGTTTCCAAAAAAAAAAAAAAAAAAAGCATCTTCGTTTTAGTGCCAGAAATGCCTTCCTAGAAGTGGGAGCTGTGGAAGAGACCATTGGTTGCCTACTTATAGCCCTTACTAATAGAACTCCCAAATTTTGGGTATCAGATAGCCAGATGCTTTAGGCGAGACGGGCCCCTCCTCGTCCCTGGTGAATTCTAATTGGCCTAAGCCAAACATAGTGGTCTTGTTCCTCTTGCCAATGATTGGTTTAAGCATGGACATGTGACAGAATTCTGGCCAATGAGAGAAGGGGAAGTCTTTTGGAGACTTCTGGGAAATATTTTCCTCATTGCTTAAAAACAAATTTTTCTGAGGAATCATCCTTTGTACTCTTGGCATCTAGGACTATGGCAGTCATCCTGGGATCATGAGGGAAGCCAGATAACAGGTTTAACTAATACACTGAGGATGGCAGAAGGGAAAGAAGAAAAGATTCTGGTCCTCAATGATATTTTTCAGCTACTAAATCCTAGACCACCATACCTTCACCATTTGTTATTTGATAAAATGACTTATTACTTAAGCTAGTTTGGGTTGTTTTCTGTTATCTGCAGCCAAAAGCACCCTATTGTAACTGGGACAATATGCTGATTGATAGGGCTGTTAAAGCATAGTGTGTGAGGTGATGACTTGTCAATATCATTATCTGCAGTCAGCATATAATTTGCATAAATTAGCAGGTGTATTGTATGATGGCTTTATCAACACATCAGAATTGGTCCAGAAAATGATCCACATTCACTTCAGGCCTCAACTTTCTAGAGCCACAATGAAACTTGTATTTTAACATTCAGCCCATGGTTGAATAATCCCATGTTTGTTCATTCTTCAGAAAATAAACCCGAAGAAGGGACCATAGTGGGAAAATTGAAGACTGACCAGAGGCTTCTCGTTCCTGACTCTGGTCTGGATGTATTTGTACTAGAAGATGAGTATCTGCATTATAAGAGTAGTAGCCCCAGTGGAGAGGGTGGGACAAAGTGAGTTTCAGGAGAAGAAGGCACTAAAATAATAAAACAAACCAATGAACAACCAGATATGGAATATCTAACAGACTTAAAAAGTGAAGGAAGGTGAGTTTGAGAAGATTCCAACATTTTAGCCTTGAGTGACTATTCCCTCTAAACTTTTGTGAAATGCTGCTGTTCTGCCTACACACAACTCTGACAGTGAGGTTCCAGCCAGGCCCCTGGCTCAGGCAGATAGTTCTGGATTTGGTGCTGCTGCTGGCTGATGCTCATGTTTGTCACTGCATCTCTTTGTCTCCCAGGTGGACACCTATTGGTTTATCTGCCCAGGTCATAAGCCAACAAATTTTCTATTTGAAGAATTGATCCCTCTCCTCTATATGGTCCACAGGCATGGACTCCTAGCAGTCAGGCATTGCTGACAGATTTTGGCTACTGCTGAGTGGTGCAGGGACAGACACCTGACAAATCATTTCCTGTATTGGGAACTCAGAGTTGTGACTGTGAAAGATGGTTCTTCTCCATAGTCCTGGCTGTAAGGTGTAAGCTTGGGAGTTGTAGAGTGGCCATCTTCTGCCTGCCATGAAAATGGATAAGTAAAAAAGGCCCGTCTTCAGAGAGAGAGAAGAAGGACAATTCTCCCCTTGCCTCTAGTCTGGGCATCTTCTTTGAGAATCTGTGTGCTTATCATGTTTGTTCCTCATGTGGTTACTTTGTCACATCAGAGCTTGTATTGATACAACTGTCTTGTACATGTATTGCTTTTCTTCTCAATTATATTTACTCCAAAGGTTTTTGTTTCTGTGAGTTCAGATTTGATCTTATTTATAGTCAGCTGCTTATTGGAATCATCATCCAGAATGTTACAAATACTGTTTGTTGCATGAACACACAAAGACAGCACTAGAGCAGAGGACAGAGGAGCTGTGACACCTGGGGTTTGATAAATAATGTCATTATATCAACAGGGGCCTGATTGTTCCCACCTTCACAGGTTTTGTGTTTTCCTGTGCATATGTTTGTCTTCTCTGCCTTTGTTCTGTTGCAGTCTTTGTGTGTGTCTTCGCTCTTGCACTTCCTCTGGAAGCTCTGTTGCCAAGAAACAAGGAAAGGCCAAGGCTCTTGATTTGAAATTCAGTGTTAATAAGAGAAAGGAGAAGGAAAGTTGGCAGACATCAGGTGTGCTCTGGGTTTGCTTAATTCCATGCCAGAAATCATTGTTTGACAACATGAAGATCAAGGAAATTGGGAAAGGTGCAACAATTGCTAGGGTAGTAAAGTTATTCTGTGCCAGGAATTTTGCAATAAAGAGAAAGGAATTGGTACTCTGTCCTTTGCTTTGACACAAAACCAGAGTCAGTTGTTCATTACAGTTTTGATTCAAGCAAAGTTTTGGATAGCAATGGAGAATGATTTGAGAGCTTTGGAAATTGACACATGCACTTGATACTAGGATGATGGGTGTTTGGATTTTAATTTTTATCATGTTATTACAGTATTTAAATCTAAAATTATTTTGATGTAGAAATTGACTATCATATCCACATGTATCAGTGTTATCCAACTAAATACCTTAATTTGCCATTATTTCTAAAATTTTTAGTGTTAAAACAAGTTCTATTGGTATTATTTTTCTGGTAGTATAACCTTCTCAGTGCCTATCATTTTGTTTTACACAGTTTATGTTGAGTAATTACTTGCATGAATGAATACCTAAATGGTGATTTAGAAAAGTGCTTCTCAAATTTTAATGCGTATTAGAATCACCTGAGCATCTTGTTAAAATGCAGATTCTGATTCTTTCAGTAGGTCTGGGCGAGGCCTGAGATTCTGCATTTTCAATAAGCATCTAGATAGTGCCTGCTGTTTATGGACTACACTTTGAATAACAAGGACTTAGAAGATGAAAAAGAAAGAGCTTCATATAGATCAGCAACACTGTTTGGTGTTCTTCCTCCTGTGTTCAAGTCAGTGGTAAGGTGAACGGAGCGGTGAATACAGTTGGAGGTCTGGAGACCTGGGTTCTAGTCCCAACTGTGTGACTAAATTATCCCCATGACTTTATGTAGATTACTATCCTTTTTGGACCTCAGTTTCCAGTCCTGTCAAATAAGGGACTGGGGCTGGATCATGTTTCAAGCTGTCCTGAAGAGACCTCTAACTCTGCAGAGATGCCTCAGGACCCCACCCCTCACCCCAAGAAAAGTGTGAGGCTAGTGTGAGGAGGAAGAGGAGCAGAGAAGGCAATGGAGAAGGAACTATTCTTTAGAAAGGTAGGAGGACAACCAGGAACATGTCCTGTCACTAAGAAGATGGTTTTAAGAATGATGCAATGGGCTGGGCGCTGTGGCTCATGCCTGTAATCCCAGCACTTTGGGAGGTCGAGGTGGGTGGATCACCTGAGGTCAGGAGTTCAAGACCAGCCTGACCAATATGATGAAGCCCTGTCTTTACTGAAAACACAAAAATTAGCTGGGCATGGTAGCATGAGCCTGTAATCCCAGCTACTCAGGAGGCTGAGACAGGAGAATCACTTGAACCCGGGAGGCGGAGGTTGCGGTGAGCTGAGATCGCCCCATTGCACTCCAGCCTTGGCAACAAGAGCAAAACTCCATCTCAAAAAAAAAAAAAAAAAAAAATTAGGCAATGGTGGGTTGTGTCAAATACTTTCATTCAATTGTCATTCAACATGGTATTTAAGGCCATTATGTTTCCCACTCCTGGAATGTGACACACTTGTTCTTCTGAAGAAGTCTGAAAATTAATTCTAGACCTGACCCCTCACTAAGTGGTACCTAGAATACTTGCGGTTCATCCCTTAGGTGTATTAGTGTACATATTCTCTGAATGTCTCCAGGAGGCAGGTAAATGGTGGGGGGACAGGATGAGGCATGGAATACACAGGTGATCTGGATGGGTCACTTCATTGCTCTGCAATGTCCCCATAACCACCATCACTACTAACAGGATTCTTGGATGAGGCAAGGACTTAGACCTCTCACAGGTCTGATGTTCTAGGATTTGACTATTGTTACGGCAAAGGAAGAGGAAAAGGGAAATGCCAGCTAAATGAGTCAGCAGTTAGAGCAAAATTATCCCACTGTTCTTGGGGTCTGATCTACTCACCCTCCTTCCCGCTTATTTCCCCAGTGGGTTCCCAAGGTTCCAGTGGCTCCTTGAGAACAGGGAGATAACTGACTCATCCCGCTGCCACTCTTGGGCAGAGCTCAAGAGGAGCTAATGACCAACGTCTGACCAATGGGTAAGCATACACGCTGAGATGACTTTTATGTCTTCTCATTATTTCCAGGAAAGAAAGAGGGGGAAAAAGAAAGGAACATTTTCCAGTGACACATTTTTAGTTTGAAACTAGCTGTACATGAAAATCACCTGTAGTACTTTAAGAAAATACTGATGTCCAAGGCCCACCCCCAGAGGTTCTGACTTAATTGGCATGGGGTAGGAATCAGGCAGTATTTGTTTGTTTTTCAAGTTTCCCAGGTGATTCTAATGTGCAACCAGAGACAAGAGTTATTTTAGTGCGTAGGTTCATCATTTCCCTTCTCTTTTCAGTCTGACTGTGGGCAATTTGACCAGAGTCCTAAACTGCTTAGTAAGAAGCCTGTGGTGGATATGGATTATTTAAAGTTCATCTTGATCTGAACAGAACTGTTAGGATAACTTTCTCTTCAAAACTGATGTGTTTGGCTCTTGTAATCTTTCAGCTTTTGTAGCCTGAGATGGCTCTGGTGGGCAACTCCAAGCCTGAACAATGCTTCTTAGGTAGTAGGGGCTAGGAAATTGGTGTTCCTAACTTCAGCATATATGGAATGTTTTAGCTAAGCATAAGCTCCCTGGATGACAGGGATTGTGTCTGTCTCAATTTGTCAGACAATGGGCAAATGTGGTGGAATCTTGCTTCTGTATTTTTTACATGGAAGTGGAATTCAGAGCCAGATCTCATAGATCTAAGATTAGGCTCCACAGTGGAGCTTTAGCATTTCGTATAATGACCTCCTTCAATTGGCAGTGTTTACTCTCTTTCTACTACCTCATTTCTCCTCAAGGTTTCAACGGTGACCTGCCAACAGCTCCCAAATCTACAGGTTTCACCCAATTTTTGAGTCATGACCTGTTGACAACCTCCACCTGGATATGTCATGGGTTTCCTCAAAACCCAACATTTATAAAACTGAACATCCTCAAAACTTCTTCCCTTTCTCACCATTCCTGTCAGTTAACAGCAGCTCCATATACTCCATCACTTGGGTGGAACAAATCAGAGTCCACTTAGCTTTCAGCCATTCATGGAGGAAATATTTATTGAGTATCTACTGTGTGCCACCCACTGTGCCAACCACTGTCCATATGATGGTGAATAACCAAGAAAAGGGCTTGCTCATGGAGCTTGCAGTCTTGTGGGGAGAAAGATAACAGAAAGTAAAGACATACTTACTTTCAGGTAGTGAGTAGTGTTGGAAATAAAGCAGTGGGCGAGAGAGTGATAGTGGAAGCTACTTTAGAAAATGTAGCCAGAGAGGGCCTCTCAGAGAGACCACTTGAATGATGAGAAGGGCCATTAAAAGAAGGGGGATGATAAAGGAAACTGCAAGTACCTGGGCCCTGAGACAGTTAAAAAAACATCTGAGAGACCAGTGTCTGGAGTGTGGGCTGAGCAGAGATGAACTTGGTCAAATCATGTTGGACTTGTACAATGTGGTAAAAATGATGGATTTAACTGCACTTTATCTTAGTGTATCTCTTTTATCCACACCTTCCTTTCCAGGCTGCCAGCCACATTGTTTATCAAGAACCTATTACATTTCTCTTGACTATTTACCTTCTCAACTTTTCCAACTCCTCTTCCTCAGGCATCTTTGCTGGCTCTTCTCTTTCTCCTCTTTAACCCCTATCTCTCAGCAGGCCTCAGACTTCTCTCCTATCTCTCCCAAGAGTGCTACCCTAGACCAGCCTGCCTCAGATTCTCCTTCGGCCTAGAAGGGCCAAACATCTGGTTAGTCATCTTCCTTGGGTTTTAGCACATTATCACACACATGTTAGGTCTTAGCACATTATTAGAACTGGCAAATCCCTTATTTGATGGAGGAACTGATTTCCTTTTTAACCCTAATTCCTCTCCTCTACCCCCATTTGAATGTGTATCTTTTCATTTGGATGAGTTCTTGTGGAATGTCCATTTTCTTTGAATGCACTTATTTTAAATTCTGTAAATGATATTATGGTATCCCTTCTAGTCTCTTTCCTACTTTTTCATTAAGCACTATGGTTTTAAGATCTATCCATGAGGCTATGTATATTTCTAATCTGTTGCTCCTAACAAATGATAGTATTTCATGGTGTGCACATTAATCAAGGTAGCCCAGGCTATGCCGAAGTAAAAACCCCCAAATCATAGTGGCTTAATATATAATTTTTTTTTTTTTTTGATATGGAGTCTTGCTCTGTCACCCAGGATAGAGGGAAGTGGTATAATCTTGGCTCACTGCAACGTCCGCCTCCTGGGTTCAAGCAATTCTCCTGCCTTGGCCTCCTTAGTAGCTGAGACTACAGGTATGCACCACCATGCCTGGCTAATCTTTATATTTTAGTAGAGATGGGGTTTCATCATGTTGGCCCTGCTGGTTTTGAACTCCTGACCTCAGGTGATCCACCCTCCTTGGCCTCCCAAAGTTCTGGGGTTACAAACATGAGCCACTGTGCCTGGCCCTGTTTATTGTTTATTCCTGTAGAATCCTCTGTAAGTCTGGCTGTTCCCTCCATAGGTCATGGAAGCTCTATTTTTTTGTTTGTGTGTTTTTGAAACAGGGTCTCGTTCTGTCACCCAGATTGGAGTACAGTAGTATAATCTCGGCTCACTGCAACCTCCACCTCTAAAGTTCAAGTGATCCACCCATCTCAGCTGGGACTATAGGCGTGAGCCATCACACCCAGCTAATTTTTGTATTTTATGTAGAGATAGGGTTTCCTCACATTGCCCAGGCTGGTTTTGAACTTCTGGGTTCAGGTAATCTGCCCACCTAGGCCTCCCGAAGTGCTAGGATTACAGGTGTGAGCCACCATGCCTGGCCAGGGAAGCTCTCTTTTAAGCCACAACTCAGAGATCCCTTCTACTTCCATTTCATAGCTATGTCACCAGGAAATTATGACTTTCAGGGTTGTTAAAGGAGAGAAGAAAAAAATGTAGGGAATTCATATCCATTCTTACATTCTTCAGACTTGAAGTGACACATATCACTGCTATTCACAGCACATTGACCAAAACTGTTGAATGGCCCCGACCAACTGTGGGAGGGGCTGGGAAATGTGAGAAATGCATTGGCAGCCAGTGAGCCATAAATGTCTCTGATATGGTGAGTATCCACCATATTTTATCTACATACTGTCCAAGTGGTAGACATACAACTCCCCACCGACACAAACAATGTTGCAGTGAGTATCTTTGGCCTAGAATCTCATGAACCTAAGTGAGAATCTTTTTGGGAAGTTGTAGTAGGTTAAATGGTTCTCAAAAAGGTAGGTTCACATCCCAACCCCTAGAACCTATGAATATGACCTTACTGGGAGAAAGCATCTTTGAAAATGTAATTAAGGATCTTGAAAAGAGATCACCCTGGGTTATCCAGGTAGGTCCCAAATCTAATAACAAATGTCCTTCTAAGAGACAGAAGAGAAAACACAAAGAGAAGGCAGAGGCAGAAAGTGGAGTGGTGCAGTCATAGTCAAGGAGCACCTGGAGCTGCCAGAAGCTGGAAAAGATAAGGGAGAATTCTCCCGTAGAGCCTTCAGAGGGAATGCAAATTTTTTTTTCAGATTTCTGGCCTCCAGAACTGTGAGAGAATACATTTCTATTTTTTAAGACACCAATTTTGTGGCACTTTATGAAGGTAGCCCTAGGAAATGAATACATAGTTTGGTGACTAGAAGTGAGGTGCTACTGTAACAAATACCTAAAACTATGGAAGTGACTGTGGAATTAGGTAATGTGTAATTACCCAAGGCTGGAAGAATTTTGAGGCAGAGGATAGAAAACTTCTGGATTCTGGTAAGGGCTCAGAAGGAAGTAGGGTACATGGTAGAGAAAACTTCTATTATCTAAGAGAATACAAATTTTGCTGTAAACAGAATGTTGCTAGAAGGAAATGAAGAATGTGTTACTGAAAGCTGAAGGAAAGGTCATCTTTTATATACAGGCAGAAAAGTTGGCTGAATCATGTTTTCTTTGTTGTATGGAAAGCTTAATTTGTAAGCAATAGCTTGAATATTTCTGAGTAGAAATAAAAGCAGACTTCCGAGAAAAGTATTAAAGATGCAGGCTGGTTTTCCCTGGCTGCCTATAGTCAGATAAATACAAGCAGAAAGATAAGATAAGAAAGGAACTGTTAGATAAAAATGAACAAGCACTTTTATTTTGGAAGTTACCAGTCTACCCAGATTGCAAAGGATGCTAAAGTTAGGAAATTCTGTTAGGAAGTATGCTGTAGAGAGAAGGCCAAGGATGTGGCTGGACAACCTTTTGCTGAAGAGATAAAGCATGACTCAGGGATACACTCAAGCATCTCACCAGACACCAAAAATAGAAATGAGTTACTCATGGAAAATCTGTGGAGAACCCTTTTGTCTAATGGCATGAATCCCTGGACCCCCACAGGAGAACCACAAGGGTTTTGCACATGTTGTATCTGCAGACTGCCAGCTTGAACTTTTAAAAGGATAGAAGCAGGATGAAATATGAGAATGCTATCAGACTTCCAAACTTCTACAGACAGAAAGTGGGCCAATAGAGCTAGTCAGCTGTAAATATTTGCTACCATTTAAGAAAATGAAAGAATGATCCTGAGGCCCACCATAGGTCCAAAGAATAGACCACTGTGGGCTCAGAGGATAGGGCTACCACAAACCCAAAAGGCAGAACTGCCATGGGCCCCAAGGGTGTGTTGAATGACAGAGGATTCTTCTCAAGCCTTGAAACCTAATGAAATTTGCCCTGCTCAGTTTTGACTCCTTTGGGATTGGTGACCCCTTTATTCCTTCCATTTAATATTTTTTGGAATGGAAATGTCTATCCTATGCCTAGCCCACCTTTGTATTTTAGATATTTGTACTTAGATAACTTGTTTCCTAGTTTCATAGGTCCAGAGATGGAGAGGAATTTTGCCCAGGATAGACCATACAGATTTCAGCAACACCTGATTCAGATGATGCAATTTGTAACTTTTTGAGTTGGTGATGTTTAGATGACATTTGGAACTTAAAGTTGATGCTGGAATGGGTTAAAACTTTTGAAAATGTTGGCCTGGGGCCATGCTGCTGCTGTGCCCTGCCTTTTGTGGCCCAAGCCACCACTGTACTTCATCGTCTCACCAGAGCCCATGCCACTGGGGAACACCCCAGAGTTCTGGGCCCCATCTCTGCTGCTGCTCTGAGTACTTGTATGCCAGAACCCAGTGCTGCTGCAACTGCCTGCAGGCCATACCAGACCTGGCACCAAGAAGGATCCCCTTGGTTAGGACTTCTCTCCCTAGGGGAAAAAGAGAACAGGGAGATCCCAGAAGTCTTTGCCACCAAGGATCCCAACAGCCTTTGCTGCTGCTGCCATAACCTCAGATATCTATAGCCTTGGCTGTGTAGGACTCCTAGAGTTGTCCCCAATGCTGACCTCAATGATAGAGCTGCATGAAGAGTACACCACAGCACACATTCTGAAACTAGAGCCGCTGTACCCTACCCAACTGGCATTCTCACACCCTCCTTCAGGTGAAAGTATTTCCCCCACTGAGGCTAATCTGTAACGTCTGGAATAGGTGACTGCTCCCTCAAGTGTGCAGATATCAATGCAAAGCCCCAAGAAATACAAAAAGTCAAGGAAACATGGCACTACCAAAGGAGCACAATAATTTTCTAGTAACTGACCCCAAATAAATGGAGGTCTATGAATTGCTTGAAAATGAATTCAGAATAATTATTTTTAAAAAGCTCAGTGAGATACAAGAGAACACAGGTAGATAACTCCACAAAATCAGGAACATAATGCCTGAACAAAACTAGAAATTCAACAAAGAGATAGAAATCATGAAAAGAACCAAAAAGAAATCTTGGAGCTGAAGAATACAATGAATGAAATGAAAAATGCAGTAGAGGGCTTCAACAGCAGAGTCAATCAAGCTGAAGAAAGAATCTGTGAACTTAATTACAAGCCTTTTGAAATTATCTAGTTGGTGGAGAAAAAAAGAAAGAAAAAGTAGAAAAAAAAGCTACGGGATTTATAAGACACCATTAAGTGGCACACTGTATGCATTACAGGGGCCTCAGATATAGAAGAGAGAGAAAAGGGAAGAAAGTTTATTTAAGAAATAAGGCTGAAAACTTATTAAACCTTGGGAGATATGGACATTCAGATTCATGAAGCTCAAAAGTTCCCATTCTCAACCCAAGTAAGTCATGACAGAGACATATATATATATATATAATGAAATTGTCAAAAGTAAAAAAAAAAAAAAAGAATTTCAAAAGCAGCAAGACAAAAGTGACACACCACACACAAGAGAATCTTCATAAGGCTGTCAGTAGATTTATCAGCAGAAACTTTACAGACTAAGAAAGAATAGGATAATATATTCAAAATGCTGAAGGAAAAAACTGTCAGTCAACAATACTTTCTCCAGAAAAGCTGACCTTCAGAAATGAAGGAGAGATAAAGACTTTCCCAGATAAACAAAAGCTGAGGGAGTTTATCACCACTAGACCTGTCTTATAAGATATGCTAAATGGAGTTCTTCAAGTTGCAATAAAAGGACACAGTTTGCGAGTAAAGGTAAATATGTAGTATAATATTATACTATAATATTTACAATATTTATAGTATTATAGTATAATATTTGATATTTTATATTTGATAAATGTAGCATATTCATGATATTCTCATATGAAATGGTGGTATGTAAGTCACTTTTAACTATAAAGGTTAAAAGATAAAAGTACTAAAAGTATAACTACATTATTTCATTAGTGGATACATAATATAAAAGATGTAAATTGTGACTAAAAAGACCCATAAAATGTGGGGTCAGAGAGAGGCAAAAGTATGGTATTTGTATGCAACTGAAGTGAAGCTGTTATCAGCTTAAAACAGACTGCTATAACTATAAGATGTTTTATGTATGCCTCATGGTAACTACAAAGCAAAAATCTATAGCGTATACAAAATGATAAAGAGAACAGAATCAAACATACCACTGGAAAAAAAATATATCAAACCACAAAGAAAGACTGCAACAGAGGACAAAAGGTACAAAAAAATTACTACATAGTCAGTAACAATTAACAAAATGGCAGGCTGGCACAGTGACTCATACCTATAATCCCAGCACTTTGGATGGCTGAGGCAGGAGGATCACTTGGGGCCAGGAGTTTGAGACTACCCTGAGCAACATAGCAAGACTCTGTCTCTACAAAAAATTTTAAAGAATTAGCTAGGCATGGGAGTACACACCTGTAGCCCTTGCTACTCTGGAGGCTGAGGTGGGAGGATCACTTGAGCCCAGGAGTTTCAGAAGTTCAAAGTTATAGTGAGCTATGATTCTGTGATTGTGCCACTGCACTCCAGCCTCAGTGACAGAGCAAGACTCTGTCTTTAAAAAATAAAATAAAATAAAATGATAAGTCCTTACCATCAAAAGTGACTTTAAATAGATTAAATTCTCCCCTTAAAAAATAGAGTGGTTGAATGAGTTAAAAACAAGGCAATTATATGCTTCCTATGAGAGATTCACTTTAGCTTTGAGGATACACATAGGCTGAAAGCAGAGGGTGGAAAGAGATATTTCATGAAAATGGTAACCAGAAGAGAGCAGGAGGGGTTATACTTATAAGCAACAAAATAGCCTTGAAGTAAAAAAACTGTCACAATAAAAGAAACAAGATAATTGTTTAATGATAAAAGAATCACTTCATCAAGAAGATATAGCAATAGTAAAGATTTATTCACCCAACATTGGAGCAACTAAGTATATAAAACAAACATTAACAGAACCGAAAATATTAATATAAACTGATAATGCCAATACACTGTCATTAATACAGCATTAACTGGTATTATTAGTACAAATCAAATATTAACAGAACTGGTAAATGATACAACAATAGTAGAGGACTTTAATACTCAACTGTCAACAATGGATAGATCATCCAGACAGAAAATCAATATGGAAACAGTAGGTTTAAACAATCCTATAAACCAAATGGAACCAACAGACATATACAGAACATTCCATCCAACAGTAGCAGAATATATATTCTTCTCAAGTGTGCGTGGAACATTCCCCAGGATGGATCATATATTATGTTAAAACAAGTCTTAATAAATTCAAGAATATTGAAATCATATCAAGTACCTTTTCCAACCATGATGGTATAAAACTAGAGTAAATAATAAAAAGAAAACTGGAAAACTCACAAATATGTGGAAATTAAACAATATACTTTTGAGAAATCAATGGGTCGAAAGAGAAACCAAAGAGAAATTAAAAACATTGAGACAAATTAAAATGAAACCTCAACCTACCTAAACTTATGGGATGCTGCAAAAGTAGTTCTGAGAAAGACACTTGTAACAATAAACACCTATTTTAGGAAAAGAGAAAGATCTCAGAAAACAACCTAACTCTATACCTCAAGGAACTAGAAAAGGAGCAAACTGAGCTCACAGTTAGCAGAAGGAAGGAAATAACAAAGATCAGAGCAAAAAATAAATAAAATAGAGACTACAAGAATAATAGGAAAGATCAACAAAACTAAAGTTTTTTAAAAGACAAGATTGACAAACCTACACTGACAATTGACAAACTAAAAAATGTTGGTTTGACAGCCAAAATAGACAAAGTTAGACTGAGAAAAAAAGAATACTCAAATGAAATCAGAAATAAAAGAGGGGACATTACAACTGATCCCACATATATACAAAGAATCATAAGAGAATAGGATGAATAATTGTATGCCAACAAATTGGGTAACCTAAAAGAAATGAATAAATCCTTAGAAACTACATCCTACCAAGACTAAATCATGAAGAAACAGAAAATCTGAGCAGCCCAATAATGAGTAATGAGATTGAACCATTAACAAAAATCTCCCAATAATGAAAAGCCTAGAAACAAATGTATTCATGGGTGAATTCTATCAAACATTTAAAGAAGAATTAGTATGAATTCTTCTCAACCTTTTCTAAAATATTGAAGAAGAGGGAACACTTCCAAATTCCTTTTATGAGGCCAGCATTACCCTGATATTAAAGCTAGACAAGGACATTAAAAGAAAAAAAAAAAAACATGTATCAGTATTCCTGATAAACATAGATGCAAAAATCCTAAACAAAATACTACCAAATGGAATTCAACAGCACATTAAAAAGATCATTCACCCCAGTCAAGTGGATTTATCCTTGGGATGCAAGGATGGTTCAGCTTATGCAAATCAGTAAATATGATACACCACATTGAGGAATGAAGGATAAAAATTATATGATCATCTCAATAGATACAGAAAAAGTACTCTGTAAAATCAGCCTCACTTCATGATAAAAATTCTCATCAAAAAGGGTATAAAAGGAAACTACCTCAACATAATAAAGGCCATATAGAACAAGCCCACAGCTACTATCCTACTCAATGGTGAAAAGTTGACAGCTTTTCTTCCAAAATCAGAAACAAGACAAGGATGCTCATTCTCATCATTTCTATTCAACATAGTGCTAGAAGTTCTAGCCATAGTAATTAGGCAAGAAAAAGAGATAAAAAGATCCAAACTAGGAAAGAAATTAAATAGTTTCTGTTTGTAGATAACATGATCTTGTGCATAGAAAACCCTAAAGATTTCACCAAAAAACTGGTAGAACTAACAAAGGAATTCAGTAAAGATGCAGGATACAAAATTAACATATAAAAATCACTGGTGCCTCTGACACTAACAATAGACTATCTGAAAAATCAATAATTAAATAAGAAATTAGGAAAACAATTGCATTTATTGTAGAATCAAAAAGAAGAAAATACCTAGGAATAAATTTAAGTAGGTGAAAGATCTGTGCACTGAAAATTATAAAAGATTAATGAAAGAAATTAAAGAAGACCGAAATAAGTAAAAAGATATCCTGGGTCCATGGATTAGAAGAAACAGTGTTTGTTAAAGTATCTATACTACTCAAAGCAATCTTCAGATTCAATGCAATTCCTACAAACATTACAGTGACATATTTTACAGAAAAAGAAAAATTTTTTTAAAATTTGTATGGCACCACAAGACCCTGAATAGCCAAAAGAATCCTGAGAAATAAAAACAAAGTAGAGGAATCACACTATCTGATTTCAAATTTTCTTATAAAACTATAGTAATCAAAACAGTATGGTACTGGCATAAAAACAGTCACAAACCAGTGGAACAAAATAGAGAGCCCAGAAATAAACTCAAGCAAATATGGTCAACTAATCTTGTACAGAGTGTCCAAGAAGACACAATGCGGGGAAGCATAGTCTCTTTTATAAGTGGTATTGGGAAAATGGAATATCCATATGCAAAAGAATGAAATTGGACCCTTTTATCTTATGAAGAAACAAACTAAATGGACTAAACACATAAGACCTGAAACCAAAATTCTAGAAGAAAACATAGGGGAAAAACACCTTGATATTGGTCTTCATAATGATTTAGTAAATATAACACTAAAAACATGTCAACAAAAGCAAAAATAAACAAGGGGAGCTACATCAAACCAAAAATATTTTGTGCCACAAAAGGAACAACAAAATTAAAAGGCAACCTGTGGGATGGAAGAAAATATTTGCAAACTATATATTTAATGAAAGGTTAATGACCAAAATATATAAGGAAGTCATATAACCTCAACCTCAATAGCAGAAAACAAAACAAAACAAAACAAAACACAATTTAAAAATGGGCAAAAGACCTGAATGTCTGTTTTTTCAAAGACAACATACAAATGACAAACAGGTACATGGAAAAGTGCTCAACATCACAAATCATCAGGGAAATGCAAATCAAAAGCACAATGAGATATCACTTCATGCCTGTTAGGACTATTTTCAAAAAGTAAAAGATAATAAGTGTTGGTGAGGATTTGGAGAAAAGGGAACTCCTGTACACTGTTGGTGAGATTATAAATTTGTACAGCCATTATGGAAAGCAGTTTGGAGGTTTCTCAAAAAATTATGACCCATCCATCGCTTTTCTCAATATGTACCCAAAGGAAATAAAATCAGTATTTCAAAGAGATATCTGCACTCCCATGTTCACTGAAACATCATTCACCATAGGCAAGATATGGAAACATCATAAGTGTCCTTTAACAGATAAATTGATAAAGAAAATGTGATTTATATATTTATTATATTTATATGTATTTGCAATGAAATATTATTCAATGTTTAAAAAAAGAAGGAAATCTTATCATTTGTGACAACATGGATGAACCTGGAGGACATTATGCTAAGTGAAATAAGCTAGACACGGAAAGATATGTACTGAATCATCTCACTTACGTGTAGAATCTAAGCAAGTTGAACTCAGAAACTGAGAGTAAAACGGTGGTTGCCGGTAGTTGGGTGGAGGGGGAGAATGGGGGATTTTGGTCAAAGGGTAGAAACTTTCAGTTATAAAATGAATAAGTTCTGGAGATGTACTGTACAGCATGGTGACTATAGTTAACAATATGGTATTGTATGTTTGAAATCTGCTAAGAGTAGATCTTAAGCGTTCTTATTACCAAAACCAAAAAGCAGCAATAGCAACAAGAAAACCAGGTAACTATGTGAGGTGGTAGCTGTGTTTATTAGTGTGACTGTGGTAATCACTTCATAATGTTTATATAACAAAATGTCATGTTTACAACTTAAATTTATAAAATCTTTATTTGTCAACTGTACCTCAGTAAAGCTGGAGGGGGAAAAAGTGAGACCTAAATAAAAGTTAGGGGGAAGGCATTTTAGGTAGGGGGACTGGCTCAAGCAGAAGAACCAAGGCAGGAGATAGTATGGCACATTTACAAGCAGGCAATCTATAGCTGGCGTAGTGGGGATACTCAAGTGAGCAATGGAAGATGAATTTGTAGGAATGAAAATATTAGACTAAGAATTTTGAACTATTTTCTCTAGACAACAAGAAGCTATAGAAGACTTTAAAGGGATGGAAACTGTGGCATTTAAGGAAAATTAATCTTTCAGTAGTATAACATGTAAATACATAAGCTATGGGAAACTTTGGGAGAATAGATAATGTATCTGTCTTATCCATCATTGTCTCCAAAGCACTTAATTCAGTGCCTGGCATGAGGTTCAAGTCAAAGGAGATAATTCGTGAAACAATAAATGAAAGAAGTATTGGCAAAGTTCAGTAAGAAGGCTGTTGCACAAAACACCCAGTGTTATGAGTTGAGGCTAGGGTAGTAAAGGAAAGGAATGGCTACATGTGGGAGACTTCACATGGGAGAATCTATTGTGTATAGTGACTAATCACATATCCAGGGAGAGGGAGAAAGTGAGGTCCAGCATGACGTGAGTTCTTGAGAGAGAAAGGTACAGAAGAGGAGTTGTTTGGATAAAATGATAATGAATTTGGCATTATTAATACATTTATTCATTCACTCGTTTATTTATTTTATTCAGTCAAATGACAGCATTTTAGGCAGAGGGAAAACATAAATAAGGAAAGTAAAGCAGGAAAGAGCTTAATTACTTCAAGGCATTGAAAATATGACAGTGAAGTGGAGCTTGGTGTACAAGGAGGAGAGTGTTGCCACATGAGATTATAGAATATGTAGGTGCTGAGCTGTAGGGAGTGGGAAACAGAGGCCTAGAACTCTGGTGAGACATTAGATTGGGAGATACTTTATTACCAGTGGAGATTCTAGACAATTTCTCAATGGCCTTCGGAGATTGCTTGGCTCTATGGGAAACCTGGTGCAATGCTTTTCAGATACCTATGTTAAAAGTTAATTTAGCATGTTGTTCCAGGACAATGAAGCAGAGACTGCTGTATGAGTGGCAGTTTGATAATCCCTCACTATAGTGACTTGATCATAGGCCTTAAACACCATAATTTTTTTTTTTTTTGAGATGGAGTCTTGCTCTGTCACCCAGGCTGGAATGCAGTGGTGCGATCTGGCTCACTGCAAGCTCTGCCTCCCGGGTTCACGCTATTTCCCTGCCTCAGCCTCCCGAGTAGCTGGGACTACAGGCGCCCGCCACCATGCCCAGCTAATATATATGTATATATGTGTGTGTGTGTATATGTATATATAAAAATATATATGTGTATATATATAAATATATGTGTGTGTGTGTGTATATATATATTTTTTGTATTTTTAGTAGAGATGGGGTTTTGCCATGTTAGCCAGGATGGTCTCAATCTCCTGACCTCGTGATCTGCCCGACTCGGCCTCCCAAAGTGCTGGGATTACAGGCCTGAGCCACCGTGCCCAGCCCAAACACCATAATTTTATATTTATGTATCAAAATATTAAAACCAACCATCTTTTATACATAGGGGAGGCCATATGGTATTGTGGTTATAAACTCTAAAGTCAGACTGCCTGAGTTTAAATCCTTGCCCTGCACTTCCTACCTGTGTGATCTTGGGAAAGTTTCTTAACCTCTCTGTGCCTCATACTCTTCATTTTGAAAATGGTGGTAATAGTAGTGCCTCCTTAATAGGTTTATATGGAGTATTGGATGAAATGGTTTATATCAAGTGTTAAGAACAGTGTCTGGTATATAAAAATGTTTAATAAATCTTAGTACTGTTATCATTAGTGAAACCACTAACAAAATATAAGTTAGAGTATTTTTAAAATTAAAAAATAAAATAAATAAACCAATTTAAAAATGGGCAAGTGACCTGAATAAGCATTTCTCAAAAGAAGGTATACAAATGGCCAACAGATATAAGAAAAAATGCTCAACATTGCTAATCATTAGGGAAATGCAAATTAAATCCACAATGAAATACTGTTTAATACCTGTCAGAATGGCTATTATCAAAAAGATGAAAGATAAGTCTTGGCAAGGATGTGGAGAAAAGGGAATCCTTGTAAACTGTTGATAGAAATGTAAATTAGTCCAACCATTATAGAAAACTGTATGGAGGTTCCTCAAAAAAAAAAAAATAGAATTACCATATAATTCAGCAATTTCATTTCTGGGCATTTACCCAAGAGATTTGAAATTACCTTGTACTCCCATGTTCACGGCAGCACCATATGCAATCGTCAAGTTATGAATCAACTATGTGTCCATCAACAGACAAATGGATAAAGAAAATATGGAACTGAATACTACTCAACCTTTAAAAACTGGGTGCAGTGGCTCACGTCTGTAATCCCAACAGTTTGAGAGGTAAAGGTGGGAGGATCTCTTGAGGCCAGGAGTTTGAGACCAGCCTGGGCAACATAGCAAGGCGCCATCTCTACAAAATTTTTCTCTAAAAATTAGACATGGTGGGGCACACATGTAGTCCCAGCTACTTGGGAGACTGAGGTGGGAGGCCCCCTTGAGCCCAGGAGTTTGAGGCTGCAGTGAGCTGTGATTGCATCGCTCCAGCCTAGGTGACAGAGCTAGACCCTATTTCAAGAAACAAAAAACAGGCAGGGAGTGTTTAATTCAGCACTTCAGGAGACTGAGGCAGGCTGGTCACTTGAGGCCAGGATATTGAGATCAGCCTGGCCAACATGGCAAAACCCCGTCTGTACTAAAAATAGAAAAATTAGCCTGGCATGGTGGCACACACCTGTAATTCCAGCACTTTGGGAGGTCAAGGTGGGCAGATCACTTGAGGCCAGGAGTTTGAGACTAGCCTGGCCAACATGGTGAAACCCTGTCTCTACTAAAAATACAAAAATTAGCCTGGCGTGCCATTGCTTGGACTCAGGAGACGGAGGTTGCAGTGACCATGCCACTGCACTCGAGCCTGGGTGACACAGTGAGACTCTATCTCAAAAAAAACAAACAAAAACAAAAACATGCAGTTCTGTCATTTGCAGCAACATAGATGGAATTGGAAAACGTGCTGAGTAAAATGAACCAGGCACAGAAAGACAATTACCTCATGTTCTCACATATATGTGGATTCTGAAACACTCGAATTCATAGAGCAAAGGGTAGAGTGGTGGTTACTGAGGCTGAGCAGGGGCAGGAAATGGAGACATGATAGTCAAAGGGCATGAAGTCTCCATTAGACAGGAGGAATGAGTGTTTTTTCATTGAGCTTTATTGCACAGTGTGGTGAATATATTTAATAATAGTGTACTGCATATTTCAGAATGGCTAAAGGAATACATTTCAAATGCTCTGACCACAAAAAATGATAAAAATATTTGATATGAATCAAAGTATTTGAGGTAATGAATATGTTAATTAGCTTGATTTAATTATTTCCTATTGTATTCATAAATCATAGCATCACTTTGTACTCCATAAATATAGTTATAAATTATTAATTTACAATAAAATTTAAAAAACAAACTTAAAAAGGAAACCAATACAGATATTCATGCAACAAAGGTCATAGGTATGAAGAGACTTTGTTAAACTAAGTATCTGGCAGGTTTGTCTCCACGTTGGTTGTACCAGTTTACAGTCCCACCAACAGTGCACATAAGTTCCAACAATTCTGCTAACACTTTCCATTACACAGCTTTCTAATTTCCTACTAGTCTAACAGGTACAAATCAAAATATCACCATTTCTTTAATTTTCCATTTTACTGATTATCTTTTACTTTGAGTATTTAATGGTATACTTGATAGTTTTTTTGGTTTTCTGTTTTGGAAATTGTCCATTTATAGCCTTTGCTGATTTTCCTGTTGGGACTGCTTTCTTTTTTTGACCTTCAGGAATTCCATATGTATTCCAGTTGCCTTCTGCCGTCTCTCATTGGTTTTAGACATTACAAATATCTTTCTAGATTTTTTTAATTTTTTTTTTTTTTTTTTGAGACGTAGTCTTGCTTCGTCGCCCAGGCTGGAGTGCAGTGGCGCGATCTCGGCTCACTGCAACCTCTGCTTCCTGGGTTCAAGTGATTCTCCTGCCTTGGTCTCCCGAGTAGCTGGGACTACAGGCATGCCACCACGCCCAGCTAATTTTTGTGTTTTTTGTAGAGACGGGGTTTCACCATATTGGTCAGGATGGTCTCAAACTCCTGACCTCCAGTGACCATCCACCTTGGCCTCCCAAAGTGCTGGGATTACAGGAGTGAGCCACTGTGCGTGGCCTTCTTTCTCTATTTTTCAGCTGTCCTTTAATCTTGTTGATAGTGTCCCTAATAGAAAAGAAGTCCTTAATTTATTTCTTTGATTGCCCTCATCCATGTCAAATTATACTAACACCTTTTACTATCTGTTGGAATTTACTAAATGATATGACAATGTCATGTTAGATACCTTGTTCTTCTTTCACTTACCCTTCAGCTGTTGTACATTATTTTTTTCTGAACCCAGTAAACTGTGCAATCTTGGGTTTAGTAAAAGTCAGGAAATGGCAGGCCTTATTCAATAACAGAAAACACTGCAACTAATAAGGAACATTTGGTACTCCAGCACATTTCCTTGCATTCAGGCTGCTCACATGTGGATTTGATGTCCTGTGGTTGGGCCAGAAGATACAGCACCCTCCCCTCAAGGGCCCCTTAGGGTACCTGCTGAGACACATCCGGGCAAGCGGCAAACAGCTCTTTGGCCATCAGTGCAAGTGACAGCAAGTGTGAATCAGAACAAGCAACAGCTGGAAAGGAGCTCAGGGATCATCCAGTTCGACCCCCATTTTACAGATGCAGGAAGTGGGGCCAAGGGAAATAAATGAGCTTGTCCAAGTCACACAGCTGTCAGTGAATTGCTAGGACTAGAACCCAAATCTCTTGACTCCCAATTAGCGTGGTTTCAGTTTTTCTGCCTTCCCCAAGAGGAGGCCAGAAATCATTTTTTGAAGGTCTCTCAATCAGATCTTGGACTTAATCCAGGAGGTCAGCAGCCTCCAGAATTTGGACCCATTTAACCTCTCCAACCTTATCTTTGGCCATTCTGAGTTAGTCCCTGCCTCATTCCTCTAAAGCTCCATGCTCTACTCTTACCTTTAAGCCTTTACATATGCTGTGGTCATGCATGATCATGCCAGGCGTCCCCTTCCTTCTTCTCCCTGCTAATCTCACCCTTCAAGTGCTCATCCTTGGAGGTGTAGTACTACCTCTTTCATGCCACTATCAGCTAGCATTATTCTCTCCTTCTTTAGGTTTTCATAGCATCTGCGGTCTACGCGAATGCAATTTAGGCTTGATTATATGCTACCTTTGTTTTCTGGAATATTTCTGTTGTACGACTGAGCGAATCACTTAATGTCTCTGTGCCTCACTCAATGTATTCACTAATAAAAAAGGAAGAGTTCATAAATCATTTCTAAAGATGCTTCTCTATAACAATCTATGTCTCCATAAGATTTTAAACTCCTCAAGGAAAGGGACTCTTTCTTCTATTTCTGTTGAAATTCCCTTAGTCTACTTGTTCTCAATGGGGACAAATTTACTCCTTAGGGACATTTAACAATGTTTGGAGATATTCTTGGTTGTCACAGCTGGGGAGGGAGGTGCTTCTGAAATCTAGTGAACAGAGGCCAGGGATAATGCTAAACATTCTACAACGCACAAGATGGCCCCCTACAAAAAGGGGGTTTTCCTGCTCAAAGTGTCTATAATGGCAAACTTGAGAGATTCTGCCTTAGTCTCTAGGCCAACACCATGAACATATAATAGACACTGAACAAATAATTTTGTCTTTCAGTCAAAGAGAATTATCCTCATAGAAGGGATGCTGTTGGATACGGAGCTGTCAGGGGAATGAAGAAAAGCAAGTGAGCACTCATGAAAAACAAAAGCTAAGTCAGAGAAGAGAATCTAATTTTCCTTAGTCAAGAGGGAGAGTAGGGAGTATTGTAAAGAAGAAAATGTTGGATGGATGAAAGCTGAGAGCTGAGAAGTTATTTACTTTGTAGGAGGTGTTGACTTAAATGGCTCATCTTTTAGATATCTCTAGGGGAATATCTCGTGATTGTGGTAAACAGTGGTAATAACATTGGAATACATGAAGGAAAGTTCTGGGAATGATAATTTATGTTGTCAAGAAGACCTGTGTTTAGAAGATCCTTATTCTTACCTCCCTTTGAAATAAAGTCTGGGTGATGAAAAGTGTCTTTAATTTACAAATGAGGCAAGGAAATTGGTTGGAAGAGCTCTGAACACTGACCCCTCCAAAAGACTCTTTTTCCAGTTCCCTACTCAGGATTTTTGGGGATGGGGATGATGGATGACTAATTGCTTTCAGTGACTACTCCCAGCCTCTGCCTTGGCTGTGCTTCCAATGTTCTTCCTCATCATGTCATGTCTGTCTTTCTCCTTAAGTTACAACATGCAAGAAAACCAATTAATTATTTCTTTGTCCCCCATCCCCTCTCCTCTTCATCATTTAATAAATATAATAAGAAATATCCTAGGCATAAAAAATAGCTCCTGAAAACGTTGGGATTGGAGGGAAAATCCACGACCTAGAAATTCTCTTAAGATGGATATCATTATTCTCAACCTCTCAGAACACTTGGCAGGAGATTCCATTATTAGTTCTCCTTGCTACCAGAGGTATTTGGCAAGGTTTTTGTTTAGATTTCTTTTGGGGAAGACATGCTTAAATTAAACATTGAAATTCATGAGAATATTTCAGTTCCTTGTAAACTTTTCTAATCACACTTCAAGCGAGGTATTATTTGTGGCTTCTCAATGAGGAAAAGTTCTCCCGAGGGGGACTTCCAACAGTTCATTTCAGCAGATCTCTGAGTCGATGGTCAAATGCAGTGCATCATATAACAGGCTGAAATAGGTATACAAGCATTACTCAAAACAGTTTTTAATGGCTTGGATTCTTCTCTGTTGCACAGGATTATAGATTGGATCATAGAAAAATGAGTTATTCTCAGTCAGTGATATCTGGATTCCTTTTTCAGTTTTTCCAGTAACAGAAAAGTAAAAGAATTGAACCACCTCTTTTTTGTATTTTCTTTTTTTTTTTTTTCACTTTCCTGTAAAGGTTTTTTGGGAAAATATTCTGGGGCAAGGACTGAGTGACTGTGGTATAACCAGTGTACAGCTCTATGTATAACAGAAATGTGATGAATAAGGGGGGCTCATTTGCTGCCACTGTATTTTTTGGCAGATGAATGCATGACATCTCTTGGTAAAATGGCCCAGAAGAAACACAGGAAGGAGTTATGAAAAGATAACACCCGTAAGTGTGACTACACATTTTGTGGTCCAGTCATCATTTCTGTAAGTCTGGAATTTTGTTTTTGCATGCTTCTTTAAGGTTGCCTTTTCCTTAAAACACCATCCTGTTTCCTTAAAAACACCAAATAACATGGCTCAGGCCTATAATCCCAGCACTTTGGGAGGCCGAGACGGGCGGATCACAAGGTCAGGAGATCGAGACCATCCTGGCTAACATGGTGAAACCCCGTCTCTACTAAAAAATACAAAAAACTAGCCGGGCGAGGTGGTGGGCGCCTGTAGTCCCAGCTACTCGGGAGGCTGAGGCAGGAGAATGGCCTAAACCCGGGAGGCGGAGTTTGCAGTGAGCTGAGATCCGGCCACTGTACTTCAGCCCGGGCTGAAGACTCCGTCTCAAAAACAAAAAACAAAAAACAAAAAACACCAAATAACAATCTACAAGGAACTGAATGTAAGAAACTTGAATTACTACTATAAACTCTCTCTATTTGTGGGCTTCTGCTTGGGTTTTTTTTCTTCTTCCCCCTTTTGTGATCACTTTAAAATACAACCCTAAAAGAGTTAGGGCAGCTCTTTGTTTGGTCTCTGGTTTTGCTTTCATAGGTCTTTTATGTCTGTGTGGCTGGGTGCAACTGAGGCTGGTTTTACAAGAAGCTACCAATAAACCTCAGAATGGGAAAGGATGAGTAAACTCTTACTCTGAAGGCAGAGTTTGTATGACAGATGAAAGGGAGATCCCTTTTACACTTTATGAGAATGCATTATTTAGCGAGGCTCTATTTGATAGTTCTCCTGATTCTTTATGTGGGAAGGTATTGCTCAGCCACTAGCTACTTCTTATACTCATTAGGAAAATGGGTTTGCTCAGTCATTGAGTTTTGAGCATTTCACTTTAATTCTGTTATTTTCTTGAATATAGAGGGTAAAACCTTCTGCAAATAACTTGAAGAAGCATGTGGTAGGCAGAATTCTAAGAGGGCCCCAAGATTCTGGACCCTCCTCCATGTACACGTCTCCTGTATAATGGATATGATGCAGGACCGTGAGTGTAATAGAGTTTACTCCTGTGATTAGGTCATGTTATATGGCACAGTTTACTTAAGAAAGGGGGATGATCTGGTGGCCTGACTGAATAACATAAGCCCTTTAAAACCAGAGAGTTTTCTCCAGCTGGTGGTTGACAAGGAAGGCAGAAATTTGACACAGAGAATTTGACATATTTTTATTGGCCTAAGAATAGAAAGGGCCACGTGGTAAGGAATGTAGATAACCTCTAAAGGCTGAAAGTGGTTCCCAGCTGGCAGAGTTCAGTCCTACAACTGTAAGGAAATGAATTCTGCCAACAGCCAGAGAGCATGGAAAAGGACCTCAAACCCTAGAGGAGAATGCAGCCCCACCTTGATTTCAGTCAGGGAAGACCCTGAGAAGGGAATTCAGCTACACTATATCCAGACTTCTGAGCTATGAAAATTACGAGATAGTAAATTTGTGTTTTAAGTCACTAAGTTTGTGGTAATTTGTGACACAGCGATGGAAAACCAATATGAAGCAGGAGAAAGGTTTTGGGAGAAGAAAGCTATGTAAAAACAACATTCTCATGTTTGGTTCTAAAACAGAGTCACTGTGATGGCCAATTTTGTGTGTCAACTTGGCTAGGCTGTGATGCCCAGTCATTTGGTCAAACCCTAGTCTAGATATTGCTGTGAAGGTGTTTTGTAGATGTCGTCAACATCTACAATGAATTCACTTTAAGCAGGGGTGATTACCCTCCATAATGTGGGTGGGCTTCACCAATCAGTGCTGGTTTTAAGAGCCAAAACTGAAGTTTCCCAGAGAAGAAGGAATTCTGAGAGACTGTAACATCAAAATCCTGCTTGAGTTACCAGCATGCCAGCCTGCCCTGTGGATTTTGGACGTGCCAGCCCCCATAATCCTGTGAGCCAATTCCTTAAAACAAATGCCTTCATGGACAGTGTGTTGGTCCAGTTTTTGTGGAGAACCTGGACTGATACAGTTATAAACTCAGTCGCCCTTGGGGACTACACACATAGATGAGGTGTGTTGGCAGTTGATTTGACACAGTAAGGAATAGCACTTGACACTCAGCTACAACATGATGCCCTCTCAAAGGCAGCAGCTCATACACTGGGCCACAAATTGCAACCAGCCAGGAATACACGCCAGGCACTGCCAGGTCTTTTGATTTTTTAAAGTTTTTAAAGCCAGAAATCCAGAATTTTACACAAAATTGCCCAAATTCTAAATGTAGGCTATTTATTCAAAAAACATATATATTTTTAAAGCGTCATGTGTACCACAAGGAAACAATCAGACATGTTCAGAATATGAGCTGTCTTATAAGACACACTGCCCTGGTCTTTTCAATAAGTCAAAGTCATTAAAATACAAGAACAACAAAAGCAGACCAGGGCGGGGAGACTGTTGTAGATTAGAAAGATTAAAAGAAACTAAGTTGTGAAGTGTTGAAGTGTGATAATGTCTGTAATTTATTTCAGAATTCCTTTCTCTCCCTTACTCTTTCTCTCTCCACAAAAACACACACAGTAAAATGTTACCAATGATTGAATCTAGATACCAGGTACATATATGTTTATTGTACTATTTCTTATATTTTTTGTATGTTTGAAGCATTTTATAAGTAATTTTTTAAACCACTTAGCAGAGTAGACCACACATATATGCCAGAGGATTCCAGTTTACAATCATTAGCAAGCTTTACCACGTTCTGTGTGGTGAAACAAGGGAATTTCAGGAAGAACCAGTCAAGCAGAACAGGAGGCTTGACTGGTAGCACCCTGTGCACTTGGTCTGGGGAGCAGCATCTGTGGACTCCACACAGAACTGAGCCTGGGAGGCCAGGATTGGGTCACCTAGAGGCCTGTGTGACTTCAGCCGCAGAGGGGATGAACACATGATGGCAGGAGCAGCAGAGATCTGTTGCCCTTGATTCCTGCACTCTGGGGCAGCCTGACTCAGAGACAGTATGCAGGTGAATGAGCGCCTCCTTCCTTACTCAAAGCCTCAGGCACCTGCCATTCTGTTCTCCCCTAATAGCCCTGGGTCCTGTCTGAGCCAGGGGTGATAGTATTTGACCTCACTGAGTGTTAAATGACTGCCAGAAAGAAGAGCTCAGTTCTCTACCAGCCTGCCCCATGGATCCCCAGCAGGCCACCTCACCAGGCAATAGGACGCAGACTAATTGAATTTGCCTCCCACTCAGACAACTGTTCAGGCCCATTTTGAAATCATGCATTACATATTTCTAGAGATGTTTGTAAGTGCAGCAAATACATTTAAATGTTTTGTGATTGGCTAGTTAAGAAAGAGAAAAAAAATTAAAAATGAGTATAGGGACCAGGATCTCCACCAAGCTCTTTACTGGAGTTGGTCTTCACCTGGAAACCTTCATTGCAGAGGCACTGGTATCCGACAGTGACCTTCATCCCCTTACCTTGGGTCTTTTCTACTGCAAATGTGGTCTCTTGTACCCATCAGTTCTTCTCCAACTCTTTTCCTTCCACACTTACTTCCTCTAGGCTGCTAGCCCTGTGCATTTACCTGTCCAGAATATTGTTCCACAAAGCTCTTCACATAGAGAGATGTGAGACCCATATGGAGGTCTCTTGTTCAAATGAGTGCAAATGTATGCATTTCACAGATGGCTTGGGCTACACTAATATATTAGTATCCTATTGCCACTGTAACAAATTAGTACAAATATAGCAGCATTAACAAAACAGATGTATTGTCTTATGGTTCTGGAGGTGAAAAGTCCAAAATCAGTTTCACTGGGCTAAAGTCAAGGTGTTGGCAGGGCTGTATTCCCTCTGGAGGCTCCAGGGGAGAATCCATTTCCTCGCTTTCTGGCTTTTAGAGACCACTTGTATTCCTTGGCTCAAAGCCTTTCCCTCCATTTTCTAAGCTAATAATGTAACACCTTCAAATCTCTCTGTGACTCTCTGCTTCTAGCATCACATCTCTCACTTGGACTCTTTTGCCTCCCTCTTAGAAGGACCCTTCCAATTACATTTGGCCTGCCTAGATAATACAGATAATATTATAATTTATTATCAATTGTAATCTCACCATCTCAAGATCCTCAATCACATCTGCACAGTCCCTTCTGCCACATTAAGTAATATATTCATAAGTTCCAGCAAGTAGGGACTGAACATCTTTGGGGGCTGTTATTCTGCCCATCACAACTAATGTTTAGACTAAATAATAACTGTAGAATACGGGTTTTTATTATTTTGCTTGAAATCTATTTTTAAATGGCGATAAGTCCAGCTGATTTTTAAAGCTATAGCCTAAACAATCATTTTCACTCAGCCATACCATCTTCCTGTCATAGTTGCTTGGTAACTTTAAATGTCTTTTGCTTTTGCTTGTTTTAACAGAACTGTTCTTTCCAGTTTCTAAGCTATAACCCTCTCCTCTGCTGCCCCTATTATAAACGGACCTGTTTTCCTGTATTTTTCTTTTTTACAAATTTTGGGGACAAAATTCATTAAGAATTTAACTACTTGGATGAAATAAGAGTGAGAATTTTAAAAAATAGTTATACGCTGCATAATGATGTTTTGGTCAACGATAGGCTGCATATATGACAGTAGCCCCAAAAGTTTGTAATACCATATTTTTACTGTACCTTTTCTATGTTGTGATACATAAATACTTACCATGGTGTTATAATTGCCTATAGTATTCAGTACAGTCACATGCTGAATGGGTTCGTAGCTTAGGAGCAATAGGCTATACCATATAACCTAGGTGTGTAGTAGGCTATATACCCTTTAGGTTTGTGTAAGCACACTCTATGATGTTTGCACAATGACAAAATCATCTAACAATGCATTTCCCAGAATGTATCCCCATTGTTGTTAAGTGATGCATAACTGTATAATCATTGGTGAAAGACCACTGCTTAATAAAATCTATCAAAGTATGTATATTTGCCAATTGTTTTGATGTAGCCATTTTTTTATCATGAGTAAAATAATATAGGAACTTAAATTTTTTCAGTATAACAAAGGATGCAGTAATATCCTTACAAAGATGAAAGCTAACTTGATACTTTAACATTTTTCAAATAAATTAGAATTTTATAATTTTCAGCCCAACCTGTAACTCTAGATCAGTTTCAACAAAGTTAAGTGACACATCCATCTTTTTTTAAAAAAATGTATTTTGTAGAGGTGGGGTTCTATTATGTTGCCCAGGCTGATCTCAAACTCCTGGGCTCAAGTGATCCTCCTGCCTCGGCCTCCCAAAGTGCTGGGATTATAGGCGTGAGCCACTGCACCTGGCCATCCATTTTTTAACTCCATAAAGAAATGATCTCTATAAGATAAAATATAAATACCTATTTTAATAAGTAAAAGGGATTATTTGAAGTGAGACAGATCCTTTTATAGAGTATCTTACCTATTTTTAGAAGTGAGATGCAAGGTCTTCCATTTACTGTAAATAGTGATGTCCATATGAAAAGCCTGGCTATTTGTATCTGGGGGAGAGAAGGGAAATTCCTACAAGAGTTGCTTTTCCAAAATTGAGTAGTGACATAAAATTATCTTCAGTTTGTAAATTACTGTTGATTATGTTTTTAGTTCAAATATCTCTTTTTCCTTGTCGTAAATCACTTTGGTGTTTTCCTTGGAATTTGAAGTAATCTAAGCTGAAGTGTTATCGGAACATTTGGCAGGAATTCAGGAAATGGCCCTTGAGCATTTTGGTATGTGTAAATCCAAGAGGACTACGGTGAGATAGAGTATTTGGGGCATGTGGGCAGAATAGTTTTGTGATTTTTCAGCTGTCTTAAAACAGTGTCTGGAATCTTTGCAGACATTTAAATGTGTCAATTTTAAGTAGATATAATCTTCATATGGCTTGCCTTCTTTTTTGTCACTTTCACCCCTACAAATACACGCATACTTCATAGACTGTCATCTGAACACAGCAAGGAATGAATGAGATGCTGCTTTATTTCTTCCAGAGTAGATTGCCAAAGATCATATCATTGGTCTGGCATTTAGGATGGAAAGAGAGTTGTTCCTTAAGAAAATTATGATGAGACCTTAGTCAGTGCACATTTGAGAAAGTATCTACACATCTCAGAGAAGCTATTTTTCCAATTATGTTATTTTGCTAACTCATTATTATGTAGACTCAGGGAAGATATGACAAAATAAGGAGGCAGGTGTAACCTCTGCAGAACGGGAATTCAGTCCCTTCCCTTTGTCCTGGATCTGAAGCAGTGGTAAAAAACAGTAAGAGCCCATTTAACTAATTGCCAGTACTATTTTTCACTTTCTCATTCATTCAGCTATTCAGATTGGAGAATGGAAGTATAAGAGGTCTTTTAAACTATTTGGAAAGAAAAAAGATCTTTATATTCAGGCTCTATCTAGATGAATAAATGATTTGCAAAAAGTTGACAACAAAACTCCAGAAGAATGAGTATTTTCATCATTGCGAAATAGGAAAGGCCTTTCTAAGCATAGTGTAAAACCAAGAAATCCTAAAAGACCAACATATTTGACCACATGAAAATGTAAAATATTTACATGACAGAATATACTCTGAACAAAGTTAAAGAACAAGTGAGAAAGATGGGGAAAAATTTGAAACATACATAGCAGATGAAAGGCTTATACAGAAAAAAATAAGGAAAAAGAAAAACTCAATTAAAGAAGAAACGCTAATTAGCAATAAACCTGCTAATATCAATAATACAAATTAGGCTGGGTGCCGTGGCTCATGCCTGTAATCCCAGCACTGTGGGAGCCCGAGGCTGGTGGATTACTTGAGGTCAGGAGTTTGAGACCAGCCTGATCAACGTGGTGAAACCCGTCTCTACAAAAATACGAAAATTACCTGGGTTTGGTGGCGTGCGTCTGTAATCCCAGCTTCTTGGGAGGCTGAGGCAGGAGAATCACTTGAACCCAGGAGACCGAGGTTGCAGTGAGCTGAGATGGCACAGTGGCACTCCAGCCTCTGCGACAGAGTAAGACTCCATCTCAAAAATAAAAAAAAAATTAAAATACCCACTCTATATGAATATAGATATGCATATATACAGATATACTATTTGGTAAATTAGATTTGACAAAACTAAATAATCTGATAATGTTGAATGTCTGGTGCTAGTGAGAATAGGAGACAACGTAAAACCTAATTGAAGAGAGTATAACTTGTTATAACCTTTTCGGAGTGTGATTTCTTAGTGCCTATAAAAGTAATAATGTGCTTTTCTTCTACCCAGCAATTCTGCTTCTACCAATAGATGAGAATTTGACAAGGATGCTGCAGAGGAATTCTCACATCAGGCAAGGAGTCCAACCTGCTCATGTTTATTGTCCTGCACTGCTGAAAATCTCTATGGCTAGTATGGAGAGTAACGTCTCTTTTCTGGTTGTAAGGCAGATCCCTTCTCCTGTAATACTTAGTTTGGGTTCTATACAACTGAAGTGAATTTTTAGTGACAAGCCCATCAACAGTGAACTTGCTCAGAGGCTCACTATCTACCTTAGTCCTCAGTTGTCAGGATCCCATGTGGATATGAAATAGGATGCAACTTGCCGTGGAAAAATCATGTCTCCAGTATGCTAGGATTGAGGCAGCACCTCTCTGCCTCTGCTGACAGGGGAGAGACTGAAGGAAGCTTAGCAATTCCCAGGGAAGTGATGTTATCTTGTCTGTGTGGTTTGGTTCATGCCAAGATGTCTTTGGATAACTTTATAAATAGCAGGTTATACTGAATACTAAATGCAGTGCGAGCTAGGAGAGGAAAGTACCTGCCTTTAGGTCTACCTTTATTCTTTAATAAACAAGGTAATTTACCTTGGGGCTTTGTGTTACTCTCTTATGGATTAGAATTTTTTGACCAGGTACAGTGGCTCACACCTGTAATAGTACTTTGGAAGGCTGAGGTGGGAGGATTGTGTGAGGCCAGAAGTTCAAGACCAGCCTGGACAACATAATGAGAAACCATCTCTACAAAAAAATTTTAAAAAATAAAAATTAGCTGAGCGTGATGGCTTGTGCCTGTAGTCCCAGCTACTTGGGAGCCTGTAGTGGAAAGATCACTTGAGCCTGGGAAGTCAAGGATGCAACGAGCCGTGATTACATCATTGCATTCCAGCCTGGGCAAAAGAGTGAGACCCTGACTCAAAAAAAAAAAAAAAAAAAAAAAAAAAAGGAAGTTTTTAATATCCTCTGTTTACTTATGAGAATAGTTTGTTTTGTGTTATATCAAGAAGAAGCCAAAATGTAGCTAAGAGTTTTCGAGAAACTTAATAACCATAATCAATCTCTCTCTCTTTTGCCTTACTTGCTCACTCTCACTCACTCTCTCACAAGTCCAGGTACAGTTGGTAGTTTAAACCAAAGTAATTTACCGTAACTACACAATCAGAAGCTTCCTTCCTGGAATTTATATTTATTTCTGAGTATTAACCTAAGGGAGATGCAAACAGCCATTACCTCTACCACTCATAGACATACGTAGTCTCTTAGCCCCCCTGATCCAGATCTTTTGGATGATTTCAGAGGGTCAAATGTTACAGGCGAGGAAAGGGGTGGGAGGTGTACTCAGATCACACTGTTAACCCCATGGGCAGGGTCTGGAATCCTGTTAGTGCAAAGAAGTGTAGAAGCATTTCTGTAACATAGTTGAATAATTAAAACAATGAACCAATACCAAATAATATTTCAAAATGAGAGAAAGTAATTTTAGATGAGTTGTCTTCTCCATTTGAATTTAATTGGCTCTACTAACTTTTTAACCCAGTTCAAATTCTGCCCATTCTTCCTGGTTTGAGTCTATCTTTGCTTATCCCTTCTCGCCAGCCCCAATCAGTGTGCCTCCTGGATTTTCTGTATTAAGTTACATCATCCTTTTGGACAAAAATAAATCTCATACTACTATTATAGCACTCTCTCTTCTACCACAGAGGCGTTATCATTCTGTTTGGACCAGTGATTCCTCCTGTGTTTCTGTAGCTTCTTTCCAGGGCCTCTGCTAAACCATGAGACACCTTTTTGAGAATGAAATAAAACAGGTTCCCCTCAAGGACTGTGCAGCCCCAAGCTGGGGACCTAAAACAAACAGTACTTTATATTTCATTTACCATTCACCTCTTCAGCCAGGTGCCTTGTGCAGTTAACAACCTTTGTAATGGCATGTGGTCTCCCTGCCCCTTCCTACTTCTGCTCTAGAGTATAAGAGAAATGGTTAGGAAGAAGGATGCTGGAAGGAATAATTTATGAAAGTCAAATGCAATATCAGGCCAACTCTGGCCACAGCAGTGACACTGACTGTTTATGCACTCACCCCTCTGTTTATGGATTTCTGTAGAATATTAAAATGAGATTCATTTGCTCTCAGAGTTTTGGCAAGTACCCCAAATTTGAGAACCAAATATGCTAGTATTCCAAAGGGAGGTATTGAACCATCTAGGCAGGATATGCTTGGAGACAGTGACATCTGTGTTGCTGGCATTAGTCCATTGGCCAGATCCAGGTGACATAATAGAGAGGATCAGAGATACCAGGTTGGAGAGCATCTTTGGAGAGAGTTGTCAGTGTGTGGGGGCACTGGGGAGGGAGGGGAGGGAATGCATCTGCCATTTCAAACCAACTAAGGAGAGTTGGAAGATAAACTCTCAGAGAAGTTGACATGTGTCCCCTGGAGTATGAAGGAAAACATGAGGAGTCTGAAGAGGGGAAACTGTCTCTAGTTTGCTGCTCTGGAGTCATGGAATAGAGAGTTTCAAAGGTCATAAGTTGTACTTTCAGGGTTTGGTGAGGCAAAGCTGTTTCCCCTCAGTCAGATGAGAACCCCATGGAAGGGACTAGATTGGGTCATTTTGTGAGAGACACCAAGAGGACCTTGAGAAAAGGTGACCTCAACAGATGGAGATGAACTGTCAGAAACCATGGGGCTGGAGTCCAGCTGATCTCTTTGGGAGATTCTTATCCATTGTAAGTCTTTGAAGAATCTATAAAAATGCTTCAGAAGAGAGAAAATTAGTATTTAAATTCTGCATCCTGAAAGGGCATGTATGCTGAATTATAACACACTAACTGAATAAGGCCTTTCTCTTACCTTTCTTACCTACTGGATTCCAACCATGGAATTCCAAACAAAACAAAACAAAACAAAAACCAGCAGGTCAGACTGACCATGGATGAGGTGAAGCAAGTAGGAAAAGAGAAGCAACTTCTGCTACCCTTCCCTCACTGGTGATTTCCTGGTGTGGCAAAGGCCAGAGCTAGAGGAGGGGAGAAACTTAAAATTAAATTTTGGAGCATTGATAATACACAGGGTGCTAAATATGAATAATGAATTTTTTTGTTATTGTTACCTGAGAGTAACTGAGAGTAATTGAAAAAGCCATGAGATGTTCTAGAACTTTTGTCCAGGAGCAGGAAAGTACAGAGAGAGGTAGTTCTGTGGCATGGTGGTGGGAAAGAACATTGGCTTTCTGTTTCTACCTTTTCAAGTTTCAGTTTATTCACTGAGTCAGTGCTGTATTAAACACACAGGGTCCTGCTTGCAGAGAAGCATGTATATGTTCTGGATCTGGCCCCTCTCACCTTCTCAAGGGTGGCAATCCTGAAGTTGTCTCCTTCCTCTTGTGCACCACTGACTTCTCCTTCACTACTGGATCTTTCCTACTAGCATATAATATAAAAATGACTTAGCATCATCTCGCTCAAAAAAAGTGGTCCCATCCTCCCTTTAGCTATTGCGCAGTTCCCTGTTTCCTTTCACTGAAAAATTTCTGGAGGGAGCCATCCAACCTCAGGGTCTATGTTTCCTCATCATTCATTCTCATCCTAAGCCCACTCCAATGGGCTTTCATCTCTGCCACACCCCTGAATGAGCATTTATCAGTAACAGCAGTTCTCTACCCACATCTTTGATTTCTCAGCTGCACACAGTAGGAATGGTTGGTACCCTCTTCTTGAGACATGTTCTTCTCTAGGCTTCTGTGCTGCACATTTATCTGGACTCCTTCAACTCTACTGGCCATTTCTCATCTGCTAGCTCTTCCTCCTTCATCAGACCCCATCCTTGGCCTCTTCTCTTCTTGGTCAACATTCTCTTTTAGGCACTTTTACCCGGTCCAGGGACTTCATTGGACAGTGCAGATGTAAAATATTTCCATCCATGCAGAAAGTTTGATTGTTCAGTGCTGGTGTAAAAAAAGAAGACAAAATGCCCTATTAAGTAAAGCATACTTGAATCAGAATCAATAAAAATAAAGCAAAATCAGGGACATCTGTATGTGTGTGTGTATACGTGTGTACATTTGTGTATGTGTGTGTGTATATGTGTATGTCTGTGTGTACATAAGTGTGTGCATGTGTCTATGTGTACATGTGTATGTGTGTGCATATGTCTGTGTGTACATGTGTGTGTGTGTTCATTAAGGAAAACACTTCCTTTGCCTGTGACAGAAAAATCAGCCCAAATTCTCATAAAAGAAAAGAATGTATTGGCTGATAGATGCTGAAAAGTTGAAAGATCCAGGGGAGCTTCAGGAGCAACTTAAATGAGGGCTTAGCCAATGTCCCCAGGATCCTTCTCTCTGCTCCCCATCCTCTGAGCAGCTCCACTTTTAGCTCTATTGACTCCTCATATATAAAATATGTAAATATGTTTATATATATAAATATATACATATATACACACATATATACATATATACACACATATATACATATATAAAGAAATTTATTATAAAGAATTGGCTCCCATGATTATGGAGGCTGACAAATGTCAAGATCTGCAGAGTGAGTCAGAAATCTAAAGACCCAGGAGAGCTGGTGGTGCAAGTCCAAAGTCCAAGTCTGAAGGCCACAGAACTGATGGTGTAATTCCAGTCCAAAGGACCCAGGAAGAGCCACTGTTTCAGTTTGAAGGTACTCACACAGGAGGAATTCCATCATACTTGGGAGAGCGTCAACCATTTTGTTCTAATCAGGACTTCAGCTGAAGGGTGAGGCCCACCCACATGAGGGGGACAATCTGCTTTACTCAGCCTACTGATTCAAATGACAATCTCATCCAAAAACATTGTCACTGAAACACTTAGAATAATGTTTGACCATCCTGTGGCCCAGTCAAATTGATACATAAAATTAACCATCATGGTTTCACTGGACCTCATTGGTCCATGGTGCTTTTTGACCTCTAAAGCCCAAATATAGGGTCATCTATATATGGGTTGTGAAAAGAGGTAAAATAGTCCCTATACAGGAGAATTTGAGGACTATTGCCCAAGAAGATAAGTGGAAGCTGGGGCAATAAACAAGTGTCTACTACAAGCTGCAGATTTGAAAGTTAAAGTGAGGATGGAACAAAAAAACCTCGAGTGACTGCTATAAACTAGGCACTGTCCTAAGCACTTTATATTACCACTGAGCTGATAGACTTATTGAAAAAGTTTGCTTGTAGCCTTTTCTTCCCTGTAGATTTACAATGTAGAAATTCACATCCCTTATCCCCAACCCACAATAAGAAAAACTAGGATTATGTTTCTAAAGGTGTAAACTCTCTTGCCCCCTTGGGGAGTAAACTCTTTTTAAAATGTAGTGTTTCTGGTCAAGAAAGCAAATTTGCTGGGAGGTTGTAGGCCACTTTGGAGACAACTCTAAGAACACTTGTCTTCTTTTTTTACCCCCTTTTAGACTAAATTCCTGCTTTACCTAGCCAAAGATTTAAAAACACAGTAAAGTGAAGAGGAAGAGTTTGTGTAAGACTGATATTATTTATTTCTTAAATATGTGTAAAGATTCACCATTGAAGCCCTTGTGAAAAGAGTTTTAATTTCTTTCAATTCCTTTAATAGATATAAACTATTCAACTTCATAGACATAGAACAATTCAATATATAGATTCAATTTCTTTAATAGATACAGAACTGTTGAGATTTTCTATTTCTTCTTGTGTCCATTTTGGAGTTTATTTTTAAACAATATTTTATCTGTTTTATCTCAATTTTTAAAATTAAGTGACACATGATTGTTTATATTTATTAAATGTCTGTAGTCATAATTTTCCTTTATTCCTGATATTGGTAATTTGTGTTTTCTCTCCCTCTTTTTCTTGATCAGCATTAATAAGGACTTATCAATTGTATTACTATTTTCAAAGAACTAACTTTTGGCTGTTTGCTTTCCCTATAATATGTTTTTTAGCCTATTAATTCTGCTCATTAATATTTTCTTTCTTGTATTTTCCTTGGATTAAATTTGTCTGAATAAGGCTTATTGATTTTCAGTCTTTCTTTTTTTTCTCATCTCAAATATTCATTTGCATTTGGAACTGTAAATTTCCTTTTTGGCATCACTGTTTAATAAATCACTTTTATTGTCATTTTGCTCGTATTTTCTAATTGTATTTGGTTTTTTAATCCTTGAGCTATTTAGAAGTATATTGCATGATTTCCAAATATTTGGGGGATTTTCTAATTATCTTTCTCTGATTTATTTATATTTTAATTCTATTGTAGTCGGAGAACATATTACATATAATTTGAATCCTTTGAAAAAAAAAATTAAGACTTCCTCTTAGGCTAACATACAGTGTGTTTGGGTATGTCTGCTATTAGTACAATGACATCAGCTCTCTTTTGGTTAGTGTCAAGATGATATATCATTTACCATCTTTTCATTCTCACCCTTTCTGTATCTCTATGTGTATAGTAATTATTGTCTGTAGCATATAGTCAAGTTTTAAAAATTTAATCTAACAATCTTTAAAAGAATTTTATTGTTTGGCTCATTCATATGGAATGGAATTACTGATATAGTTGGGTTTAAGTCCACTATCTTGCTATTTATTTTATTTCAGTTCATCTGTTCTTTGCTTATTTATTCTTCTTTTCTAGTCTTCCTTTGAATTAATCAAGCATATTTTATTATTTCATTTCTCTACTTACCATATGGTTAGTAATAAATTGTGTTATTATTTTATGATTTCTCTGGAGACCATAATATGCATTCTTTTTGTTTTTTTAACATGGTATGTCCTCTTTACTTCTGTTTATAAGCCCGGGCATTGTGCCTTATGCCTATAATCCCAGCACATTGGGAGACCAAGGCTGGCAGATCACCTGAGGTCAGGAGTTCGAGACCAGCCGGGTCAACATGGTGAAACCCTGTCTCTACTAAAAACACAAAAATTAGCCAGGCGTGGTGGCCAGCACCTATAATCCCAAGTACCTGGGGAGGCTGAGGCAGGAGGATCACTTGAGCCAGGGATGTAGAGGATGCAGTGAGCTGAGACTGCACCATTGCACTCCAGCCTGGGCAACAAGAGTGAAACTCTGTCTTTATTTTAAAATGAAATTTAGGCATGTATTGGAGTGTGGCAGTGTCTGTGCGCTTTATCTAGAAGGATACACCATTCATTAGTAGTTTGTAACTCTGAAAAGGAAGCTGACATGACCCTTGCATGCTTGAGAGGATCTGTTACAATGTAATCTGAGAGTCTCGGTTGTCCCATATATGATGTCCACTGTTCAATTTTGTAAATCAATGAGTTTTCCTGTAATCCCAGCATTTTGGGAGGCTGAGGCAGGAGGACCCCTTGAATCCAGGAGTTCGAGATAAGCCTCTTCAATGTTTTTATTACTGAATCTCTGGGGTGTCGATTTTTCTGGCCAGAAACTTCTGTGGACATGGTGCCTTTGCCCAAATTCTTGTTCTGCATCCGGGAAGAATGAGGTACACAGACAACTCTCTGCATATCTCTGAAGGTCTCAGCAAAGAGGGTAGTTCCACTCTACTGGTGCATCCTCTCTGCAGCTCTAGGCTGAGAGGGTACTCCTCTCTGCAGCTGGCCATCATATCCCGACGTCTCTCGGCCCTCTCTGTTCTCTGTCCATCGTCTCAATATGGATTCTTGACAATACTTTTCCTCCAGCCTTTGTGCTATTGTCACATATTTTGTTTATATGTTATAATTTCAACAAGACATTATTCTTGTTACATGAAACAATCAATAATATTTTATTTTTACCCACATATTTACACTTTCTGATGCTCTTTATTTCTTCTTTAAGTTTTATGCCTTTATATGATCACTTTAAATTTTTTCTTTAATTAATTTTGTAGTGAAGATCTGTTGGTTAAAAATTCATTTTCATTTGGGTGAAAATTTCTTTACTTTTCCTTCATTTTTGAATGATATTTTAAATAAGCATAGAATTCTAAATTGACAGTCTTTTATTCCAGGACTCTGAGATATTATCCCATTATCTCCTGGCTTTCATAATTTATGTTGAAAAGTCAGCCATTCATTTTATTGTTGCTCCTTTGAAGTTAATGTATTTTTTCCCTCTGGATGCTTTTAAGACTTCTTTTAATTTTTCATTATTAGAAGTTTGACAAAAATATGTCTGTTGTTTTCCTTTTATTTATCTTGCTTAGAATTTGATGTGCTTCTTGAATCTGTTGAATAATGTCTTATTAACTTTGGAAACGTTTTGGCTGTTATTTCCACAAATATTGCTTCTGCTCCCATTTATTTCTCCTTTTATTCCAGAATTTTAAACAAATATGGTATACCTTTTAACTATCTTGTATGCTCAGTTTTCTTTTTACACATTCTTTTCATCTGTTCTTGGATTTGTATATTTTTTATAATCCTATCTTAAAGTCTAATAATTTTATCTACTTCTCTGTCCAGTCTGCTGTTAAATGTACCTAATGTGTTTTACTCAGATGTTATATTTGTCAGTTAGAGAATGTCCATTTGATTATTTTACAAAAATTTAAATATTTTTATATTCATTATCATTTCATCCATTTCCCCTATTTTCTTCCATTTCATGTAGTATATTGAGTTTTTTAATAAAGTTCTCATCTGCCAGCTTCAATATTTGGATTATCTGTGGGTCTGCTTCTATTGTTTATCTTTTCTCTTGATTATAATGATCAGTCACATTTTTCTGCTTCTCTGCATGTCTAGTGATTTTTTAATTATAAACCAGACATTATAAATAGAAGCACTGCAGAGGCTCCAGTTGATGCCCTATACTAGAAAGAGCTTCCACATTCCTCTTTGGAAACACTCTTAGGATGAAGGTTTTATCTTCGAGCTGAATAGGGGCTAAGTTGCAGCTTTAGTAAGACTTAGTCTGCTTCTGGTTTTTCTCTGTTCCTCAAACATAGCTATTTTGGACTTTTGATTACAGCCTGCAGGAATTCTGTCTTCTCAGTTCTGAAAGATTGTGGGGAATTTAGTGCTGTACGTTAGAGGTCTTGAACTTAGCTCTTTAGCCTTGCACCCCTTGTCCCATTACAGCTTCAAAATCTGGAAGATGTCCTAAGCAGGGTGGCTGGCTGTGTGTTTGAATGGCAAGACTTCTTCCTTTAATTAGACTTTTTCCCCTTAGCACCATGAAACTAGAGGAGATTTTATTATGACTTTTTGAAGTCTTTAAACAAATGCCCCAGCCTTCTTTGCATAGCGCCTGAACCCAGAAGATGTCCCGGGGGAAAACCAGCTATGTGTTTAGCACTTACCAAGTTTCTGGTTTCTCCCACCGGCCCCACGTGTCTACCAAAAACCTCTCTGGTTTCTCTTTCCCCAAGTAGATTCCTTCTTTATAAGTCAAGTCAAATTCTCAGTCCATGCCCAGAATTGTAAAATGTCCCCAAGGAAGAAAACAATTGGTGATTTATGTAGCCTTCATTGCTTCCTCATTTTCTGAGATTCTTAAAAATGTGACTTTCTTAATTTATCTGGTTCTTTATAATTGTTGCAATGGGAATTCTAGTCTGCTACGAACTTACTACATTTTATTCAGGAACAGAATTCCCCTGATCCTTATGTTTTAAGAGTAAAAGCCCACTAAAATGGGTACAACTTCAAAGATCGAGAAAGGCTATGGCCTGCCTTCAGTACTTGGATTCCTGGAGGAGTGAAGTTACATTGGTGGTCCAGACTTGGGCCCTTAATTGCAGAGGCTCTGAGAAAATAATTCTTATGGCTTCAGGAGATATTACTAGACTTGATGCAGGAAGGAAAACTGTCAGAATGAATGGGAGGTTTTGAATGAACCATGTAACCTTGCAGTAACAATTATAGTTAGTGGCAATGAAAACTGATAAAATGACTGAGTCCCTCCATTTTCCTAGATATAAATTCAAATATGATTGAAAGATAAGAGAGGTGTCCTTCCATATTTTTATGGGTGGTGTTTAAATTAAATTAAATTTGATTCTGAAAATTGAATAAATTTTTACTCTATGTTTCAGAATACCTGTTGTACTGTTATTCTTACAGGTATGACCAGGCAACTGAGTACAAAATTGATTCAGAGGTATGGTACTTTGAATATGAAGCTTTATGAGTACCTTAAGTTTATTTTGCTTATATTGTCCTTTTTTCCCTATATACACACACACATACACATGTGTGTGTATATATATAAATGTATATATTAAATATGTATGTGTGTATATATATATTTTGCTCTACTTTCTATTTTCAGTCATTGCTAATACAATATAGAGATTTATTAGTTTTTATTAAATTATGTTTTTTCATTATGTGTGTGTATATGTATATATATAGTTTTTCAGTATTAATATATGCATTTTGAACCAGAACCACACCTTTTATAGCATAACTTTACTCGTTTTTGTTTCTTTGTTTTATCTCAAGTTTTAGTCAGTTGAAGAGTATCTTCAAGTTATTTCTTCTAGAAGATATATTAGTAGTTCATAAGTACTTGGATGCCTGTTGTCTTCAAAAATGAAAAATAACCTAGAAATCCTTAGATTACAGAAGTTTGCCCCCAAAACTCTAGAGCCTTGACCACACATTGGAATCTCCTGGGGAGGTTTAAAAGTTACTGATGCCTGGATTCCATCCCCAGCAATTCTCTTTTAATTTGTCTGAGATGTGGCATGGATATAAAGATTAAAAACAAACAACATCAACAAAAAATGCTCTAAGGCCCTACTGTAGGTCAATTAAATCAGAGTTTCTGGGTGAGGGCCTTGGGGATCAATACACTCTTTCTATTTTGTGTGAAAAATTCCCAAGTTTGCCAGCCATACTGTCAGTTTCCTGCAGTGTCAGTACTGGTTTTCATTGCCATCAATGTGGATTAAAATTTTGCTTTTACATTTTTAGATTCTTTGTAACTTTTTCTTTCCTGTCATCTCCTCTTTCCTCTTATCTTAGTTTTTCATGCCACCTGATTCTCTTGTTTTAGCTTTTCTCTGCTTTCTCTATGGAGGTGAGTCATTTAACATTTTATAAAACAGTTTTCTGAGATTGTCATCTGTATTTTGCAGGAGATAATTTTGGGGGTTTTGCTTTTCTTCTGTATCTCCAGAATGATGCTCTCCTTTTTTCATGGTGTTTGTTTGTTTTTTGTTAGACTTCTGTTTTTATTGCTGCTACTATGGTTTGGGTTTGTATGTGTTTTTTTCTTTTTCCTCATCTCAAATAAGGCAAAGCTAATCTCACTGGCGCCAATTTCAGGCGATGTGGAGATAGGTGATTCATTTTCTCAAATCTCTTTCTGTAGTGCAGTTATAAACATTCCCATCTCCCACTCAAATTCCAGAAGTCACGAAGGCTTTTTCTTCATGTTGTTTCCTGTTGTGAGGAATCATTTTCTACCTCTACTTGCCTGTCCCTGTGATTCTCCAACTGGCTTCATTGGGTTCATTAAGTTCATTTGGTTCATTCGTATGAAGCCTTTCTCCAACATTTGCTCTTACCACGTGTTCTTCCCCATCATCCACCCACAGTGCTTTTCTTGTTGAGGCCTTTCTTCTCAGGAAGCAACTCACTAAAGCCAGGACACACCTCCCACCTTACTTCCTGTCCAGTTGTTTTCTGGGGTTTTCCATGTCTGCCAGCTGGTGACATGGACTGAGGAACAATAGCCACTTCAGAGAGTGGCATCAGTGGGCTAGGGAGTAGCTGATTTGCCACTTTGAGGATGCAAGACTGACTCTCTGAGTTAGTGGTCTATCAAAGGGGCAGACTTGAAGTCCCTTCCTATCCTCATTCAAATAAATAAAATAAGTTATGGTGAAAACTGGGTAGGCTATTCTCAATCTATCTGTGCCTCGTTTATAGTTAGTGTAAATCTACAAAGCTCCACAGGTGATTCCAAGGCATATAAGGTAGGGAACCACTGTTTTGGTCAGCAATTGGAAGAAGTTGCAGGAGGGACTCTGGGGTACCATGTCCAACTGAAATTCAGGCTGAATTTGAGAGGATAACTCCATGTGCAGGTGAGATTATAAGGGAAGCCAACAAAACAAGTGAACAAGTATTGCAGTCATCCATGTAGTGGTGTTACCTGGGACAGTGACCCTAGAAGGGAAGGTGAGGACAGATGTGAGAAGCAGTACTCAACACTTGGTGACTTGGATCCTGAATAGAAGAAGCAGGAAGAAAGTGGAAGAGCTGGCAACAGTGCTAAAGACTCCACTCCCCTCTGCCCACCCTACCCCTCAGTGTTCCTAGGCCAGAATCAAGAAGTACCCATCTGGTCTTTTTAGAAGTGGCATATTAAGGTTGAACAATAACTTAGTTTTATCCATTTACTAACAAGGATTTATTGAATACCTACTGTGTACCAGACATTTTTCTAGATCCTGGGGACACTTGATTTAAGAGAAAAGTACACAGTTCTTGCCCTCACAGAGCCTTTAGTCCAGCGGTGAGACAGTGTCACTCAAATAACTCCCACCAATGAAGGAAATGAACCCCTCCACCCCTCCAGTGAAGACATGTAATAAAGGAAGCTGGGGAAGGAAGGGATGGGTGTCTGGAACATAACATTCCAGGCTGAGGACGGGTGACAAATTACCGGAGGACTACAGTTCAGCTTGAGGAGATGGAAGAGCCCCATTGTGGCAGGTACTCAGTGTAAGATGAGACCAAGTTCAAGAAGGAGCTGGGCAGGTGAACAGGACCTTGCAGGGAAGAAGATACCTTCTGTCATTCTGTAAATAGTGCAGTACTGAAGCCTGCTTTGCTCATTTCTCCTGTATATCAGTCAGCCTTGTAAGTTGTTGCTGATCTATCCTGCCTAAGTAAGCAAGTAGGATTTTCTTATTGTATGACCTATGACATTCTAAAATATATGATGAGTAATAAAATAAAAATATTTTCTTTGCATAAAGCTGCTATGAATATTTAATCTGGCTTGGAAGGTCCAAAGTGGCCCAATAAATCTATTTTATAAACTTGAGCAAAGCCATCTGTTACTGTAAATCCAGTAGATTTTTCCAGTGAGGAAATCACTAGAACAGACATCATCTCTGTCTGCAAATGAACAAATGAGTACTTCTGTGCCATCTGTGCCTCATGAAGTCTCAGGATTTACAGACTCTGTCATCTTCGTCACCAAATAAATTTATTGTAATCTGTGGTCACAACAGTGATTCCTCCTCACCTGTGTGTTTTGTTGCTGTTGTTGTTTTGCAGATTTTTCACAAGTCTCATCATAAACTAGATTGTGTAGAAAGTGGAACAAACATTAAAAATCAGAAAAAAATATATACCAACCCCTCAGGAAGTACATTCCAGTCCTTAATTCCTCCAGTGTGGTTGATAGCTCTGTCAGAATAACTGCAGGCTAATTTTTCCCTTCATTTTTAAAGTGATTTTTTTTCTACTAAATGATTTCTTTTATCTATTTTTTTTTTTCATGAGCCTGACTTATTCCCTAGTTTGGGCCTTTATGGAACTTTAGCTCCAGCAGAACTTCGTTTTTCAGTCCATACCCTTGCTAGGTAGCCCCAAATCCCAGTACCTTTCTCTTATTCTAATCATCTGATCTCCTCTCTCTTTCTCTCCAAATCCTCCTCCTCCTCTCTCTCTCTCTTTCTGTCTCTCTCTCTCTCTTTCTGTCTCTCTCTCTCTGTTTCTCTCCTCCCCCACTTTTCACTCCTCATACATGCACAGAGGTACCATCTCTATATTTGCAATTGTGGAGCTCTTCGAGTTGCTAATAACAGAAACCAACTCTGACTGGTTGCAAAAAAGGAGAAATTTATTTGAAGGCTACAGAGACATCTCACAGAACCAAAAGTTGAACAATCATGAGAAGTGTCTTTGGAGTCCACTGCTATTACCTGAACTTAATGCCAGGAATTCCTAATCTCCTAATCTCCTTTTTTTCATTGCTGGTTTCAAATTCCTGGGAGAGAGAATCTGACCAACTCATATCTATTCCTGGATCACCTGTATGAATAGAGGTGCAGGATTGTGTTGTGAGACAAGACTACTTTTGGTCTGCCCATGTCTAGTAGGCTGTTCCCAGCATTCATAACCTAGGCAGCAACCCAAATGGTTGTGTACCGAAATGTCAATCCAGTCTTAGTTGTACCATAGATCTACTTAGATGAACCATAGTAATGACTGCAATTTTCATCTTCCCTCTAATATCCACTGCTTTTCAGTAGGATTCACTGTTACTAAGATAATAGTCTTGCCTGGTGCTCCAGCCTGGCTATTATCACCAGTCCCTCACCATCCTCATCTCACACTGTACAAGTAAACAGTCACACAAGCCCAAATCTGTGTGTGAGAAAAGAGAGAACCAAACTACTCAGAAAAAAGAAAGCTCAGGGGATAATTAAAAATAATTTACAAAGATTTTTCAACTGTAATTGATCTTGAATCATAGTAAATAGAACAATATACTTAGTAATATGAATTGCTATCTATTTGTTTATTTATCCATTTAAAACATTTTCTGAGTCCTGACTTTGCGCTGATTTCTACTTGGGGCCATGGGAACAATGGTGAGCAACATTAGGCAAGTCCCTGATCTTGGATCTTCTGGTCTAGCAGGGATGATCAGAAACTAAGAGTCTCATGGAACCGTGTGTAACTTACAACTGTTTTAAGTGCTCTAGGGAGAGGTATGGGGGTCTATGACCACATTTAATGGGAAGTCCGGGGAGTCTTCCCTGAGGAACTGATGCTTGGTCTGAGATGAGAAGGCTGGGAGTGGGGGTGTCAGGGAGGAGAAATTGAGAGGAGTCTTTCAGGCAGACAGAGCAGGGTGTGCGTGGGCTCTGGAGACCACAGGAGCCCTGTACATTTGAGGAACTGGGAATCCGGTGTGCAATTAGAAAGTAGAGTTGAGAGGAGCAGGGTGGGAGGCAGAAGACACAGCAGAAAGGGCCAGCCTTTGAGAGCAGGTTACAGTTTTGGCTGAGGAGCCACAGAGAGGCTTTTAAGCTGCAGCAAAAGGGGATCAAATGCAAGCTCTGAAATGATCATTCTGGCTGTTGTGTAGACAATAAGTTGAAAGGAATTGAGAGAGGATATAGGCAGAGTAGGAGACACATTGAGTACAATCTGGAAACAACTATTGTGAAATGTCTGTATATTCATAGAGTTAGCAGAAAGTCAAAATTTTCTGATAATTTTATGGCCATTTTCATTTTTGAACCTGCCAATCATTATAGTTCGAGATTATGTGAATAAAATAGCAATGACGTCAAGACAGAAATGTTAAGTGGCTAAGATCTGCCCCAGATGATGAAACAATGATGTCAAGAGTAAGTCCAGGATAATTCCTAGGTTTTTGGTTTGAGCCATTGGGTAAATGTTTGTTGTGACTGCCTAAGCTGTCTCCTTTATTTCTCTTCAAGAGTAGGTTAGCCACTGGGAAGCAGCCATCTTGGTTATGCCTTTTCTTCAGCTGATCAAGTTCCTAACTCAGCCTACATATATAATAGATTTCCCTTGTCATCCACCAAATTGGAGACTGTACATTTTTGTGCTTGCATTTTTTTTTTCTAAAGGCCTGTAAATATTATTTTGGGGACTACAGGAAATACCAAATTTAGGTTCTTAAGTCATTATGAAAAATATCCTTCAAAACTCTGGTAGTTTATGACTCACGCTAACAGAATTTTATTAAAAACATCTTCAGACATTTCAAAAGTAGCATTTTAAACACTGGCTATTGCTTACGATGATGGGAGAGTTTGAGGCAATCTGAGTGTTCAGTATCAAAAGTGGGAAGACTTTGTGTTGGACACAGAAGCTAGAAGGAACAGGTTAGATGTCAGATAGCAACAGGGATGGGTCTTATTAAGAGAGACCTGTGTTCATTACACAGTTATTTCAATGAGGAAGATGCAGTTCAGGTTTGAGTATTTTAGACTCACAATACAATTTAATTTCTCTGGAAGAATTTAAATAATTTATTTCTTCCTCCTTTCCTCCCTTCTTCTCTTCAATCATTTAGTTAGTATTTTTTGATTGCCAGGCACTGCGCGGGGCTCCAAGGATTCCATAAAGAATGACATAAGTGTTGTTACTCCTCTCATGGAGCAGCAGGACAGGCAATAACAGATAATTGTATAAATAAATACATGGCTATGCAAGATGATGAATTCCTTGAAGGAAAATGACAACTTGCTAAATTACAGAGAGGTAGACAATGGTAGGCCTCTTTAAGGAAGTGACAATTGAGCTGAGACCTAAAGAATAGGATTTCCTCAGAAGAAGCAGGAGAAGAACGTGTCACCCAGTGGGAATAGCACAACAGACTTCAAAAGAAAAGGGCCCAGTGTCCATGAGAAACTGAAAGGAAGCTGACATAGGTGCACATTTGAGGGAATGGGGCTGGGATACAAGATTGTGCTGGGGAAACATGCAGAGACGCCCTCTAAGTCTTGTTACTAATCTAAGATGTTAACCAAAAAACAATTGGTATCTGTTGAAGTGTTTTGAGCTGGGGAATCAAATGATTTGACACTATAAGATTATGTCTTTGCCATAGGAGAAAGGATTGGAATAGGAGCAAAAATGGATGCAGGAAAATCCATTAGGAGGTTTCCCAGGAGTTCAGGAGAGAAGCAGCTTAGACAAGGTCAATGGTAGTGGAGATGGAGAGAATTTGGAAGGATTTGAGAGATATTCTAGTGATAGAATAAACAGAACTTTGTGTTATATTGGATATGATGGTGAGAGTGGTGGAATCAAGGTAGATTTCTGGCTTGAGCAATTAGGTAAATGTTGATACCATTTACTGAGTGGGACAGGCTGGAGGAAGACCACATTTTCAAGAAAGGATATAGAGATCCATTTTGGACATGTTAAGATTCCTGTATAGTTATGTGCAGTTGGGTCTAGAGTTCAAAGAGCAATCAAGGTTATATAAATAAATGTGGGAGTGATATATATATATATATATATGAATGGAAAACATATTTAAAGTCATTAGAATACATGAGTTAGCTAAGAGGGAGAGTATATAGTGGGAAGAGAAGGGGCCCCAGGGTGGAGCCCCGAGGGGATCCAATATTAGAAAAGGAAAAGCCAGGGCCAGACGCAGTGGCTCATGCCTGTGATCCAGCATTTAGGAGACAGGTGGGAGGATTACTTTAGCCAAGGAGTTTGAGGCCAGCTTGGGCAAGATGGCAAGACCCCATCTCTACAAAACAATAAAAAATTAGCCAACCACAGTGGTGCATTCCTGAAGTCCCAGCTACTCACAAGGCTGAGGTTAGAGGATTGCTTGAGCCCCAGAGGTCAAGGCTGCAGTGAGCAGCCTTGCAAAGTTAGACCCCATCTCTAAAAAAAAGAAAAGAAATGAAATGAAATGAAAAGAGCCATGAAAGGACATCAAGAAGGAGAGTCCAGGAGAAAACTTAGAAGTGTGGTGCCATGAAAGTCAAGAGAAGAGAGTATTATGTGAAGAAAGTGATTGCTGGTTTGAATGGTGATGAGATATTGAGTAAACTAAGACTGGAGAAGGTTCAATGGAATTGGCAAGATGGAGATCATTAGTGACCTTGAGAAGAACAGCTTGGGAGATAGTAGAGGTAGGAGAAGTCAGCTTACAGTTGGATTAGTTGTGAATGGGAGATGAAAAGTGGAGGTAGCATATGTACACAAGTCTTTCAGCAAGTATGACTGTGAAGGAATATAAGGAAATAAGTTAGCATATGGAGGGGACTGTATTGGACACCTCTTTTATGTTACTTTAAATCCTGTTGGCTCTGCTCTTAGCCTAGCCACTGCCTTGCTAAGTTCTGAGCTCCCCACAGGCTTAACTTGGCCATGCCTTGCTTTGAGCCCCTGCCTTTCACCTCCTACTCTAGGGCTTCTTTGTTTTGTGGCTGGGAACATCTGAGGGAACCTTTTCAGCATTCATGCTTGTGCAACCCAGAAACCAGGGGAGTTGACAACCAAGGGATGACCCTTGACTAGAGGGCAATAAAAGCTGATAGATAAATGCTGTCCTCTTTTCTCTCTTTGGTGGACAGTTTTTAAGACCCATTGCATAAGTTTGCTCAGAAGGTCCCATGGGATTGGTGCCTGTAAAGGTGATTTAAAAAAAAAATACATCTGTGTATTGGCTTCACTTCATTCTTTACTTTGCCCCTTTTTTTCCCACCTTGGGATCACTTCCAGATAAACCACCTACCTGCATTCAAGTGTTTGACTCATACTAGAGCATGATAGAAAGGATCCAGTAGAAAAGGAAAAGACGGAAACACAAAAGAGGTAAAGGATAACTAAGGGAGCAAGACCTTTGGGAAGGTGAGAGTAGATAGGATCCAGAGTCCTGTGGACAGGAGAGCAGATTAAGATGAATTTGGGGCAGGTCTGTTTGTAGTTTGGGGGTTGTATAGATGAGAGAGTTTCTGTATTAGAATTTAACTGGAGAAGCAATTGAATACGTAGCTCCTACTGAATATCTGTATTCTATGTATAGAGAGAGATTTATTGCAAGGAATTGGCTTGTGTGATTGTGGGAAACCTCCAAAATTCACAGGGCAGGCTGTGAGGAAGAGCAGGCTGGAACTCTCAGGCATAAAATGAAATGTCCACAGGCAGAATTTCTTCTTCATCAGAATTTCTTCTTCATCTGTTCTGTTCTTAAGGTGTTCCATCCAGCTGATAGGATCTGGCCCACCTGAATAATCAAGGATAATCTTCCTTACTACAGGTCAACTGATTATGCATTTTAATCACGCCTACTAAATCACACCTTCAGAGCAACACCTAGATTAGTGTTTGATTGAATAACCGGGGACTATAACCTGGTCAAGTTGATACATCAAAAAACAATCACACTATTTTCACCCCTAGAGCTGGAATATCTAATTAAAAATGTTGTAATAATAGAAATGCTTTATATCTGCATTGTCCAGTACAACAGCCACATGTGGCTATTGAACATGGTCAGTGGTCGGTGCAACTGAGGGACTGAAGTCTGGATTTTATTTAATTTAAATTAATTTAAATGTAAATAGCCATGCGTATCTAGTGGCTACCATGATACAATTACCATACAAATACCATACAATTTGGGCAGCACAGTTCTAGAGTACAAGGCAGGGTCATCAGTTGAGAATATCATTGCTAGTTAAAAAGAATACGTTGAAAAAATTAAATTTATTTATCAAAACTAATGAAAAAGAACATAATATGTTCTCATTTGTTTTTCGACTTGCACAGCAGGAATCTCTTAGTCACAGCTGACATCTTTGATGCTGATCCTGTAATTTGCCTGTATCATAGTTTACAAACATGAACAGTAATCATGAGATTGTGATTCTAGCTGAGCAGGCTACACCACGCAACCGTAGGTGTGTATTCCAGCACGGAGCAAGCAATAGTCTGTTTCCCAGAGGCACAAGCCCTCTTCCAGATGGCAACCTATTATAAACAGCAGCACATGTACTGCATCACGTACTCCAATTAATAGCCTGAATTACATCTCATCAGCACTATGAAAACACATGTGATAGGAAACTTGTCCTTTCTATGACAAAAACTCAGTGATTTCTTAAAAATAGAAAACATATGAGGCATGTTCCCTCAACACACTGCAATGAGACTTAAATTAGCAATGACAGTAAAACTACTCATAACACTTGGAAGTGTAAAAACATTATTCTAAATAATTCTTGGGTCAAAAGGAACTCAGAGCTGAAATTAAGATTTATTTAGGTAAATTAATGGTAAGACTACTATATATTAAAAAGGGGTACAGACAAAGGCACGTTAAAATACTTCCCTCAGATGACTTTAAAATACCTTTTTAGAAAACAGGAGAATAAAATAAAATAATTACATATTCAACTCTAGAAGCTAGAAGAAGAGGATCAAAATTAGGCTGGGTGCGGTGGCTCATGCCTGTAATCCCAGCACTTTGTGAGGCTGAGGCAGGCTGATCACTTGAAATCAAGAGTTCAAGACCAGCCAGGCCAACATGGTGAAACCCTGTCTCAACTAAAAATACAAAAATTAGTCGGGCATGATGGCACACGCCTGTAATTCCAGCTACTCTGGAGGCTGAGGCAGTAGAATCACTTGAACCTGGAAAGTGGAGGTTGCAGTGAGCCGAGATTGCGCCACTGCACTCCAGCCTGGGTGACAGAGCAAGACTCCATCTCCAAAAAAACAAACAAAAAGATAAAATTAACTCAAAGAAATATAATATAGTGATAAAGACAGAAAGAAGACTAAAGTGTAGAATTGATAAATAAAAGCTAGAATAAAAGCTAGTGTTTATCCTTTATAAAATATACATGTCTGGGAATTTGTACATTTAAAAAAGTACAATACATTTTAGAAGTGAGGAAGTATAAATAAGGAAATATAAAAATATTTCTATGATTATAAATTGAGAGCTCTCTATGTTTTGGGTACTACTGTTAGACTAATGTGTGGTTAAATAAACGATCCATGCAGTAGAACACTGCACAAACATCAAATGGAAAGAGGCAAATCTACACAAACAACACTGAAAGTTGTTCACAACATACAAGCAAGTGAGAAAGGCAAGTTACACAATTGAATTCCCATATGATCTTGTTTTAAAAAAAAATGTATCTATTTGTATTTCTATTAATATCTATATATATATTTTTAAATTTATTTATTATTATTATACTTTAAGTTGTAGGGTACATGTGCATAACGTGCAGGTTTGTTACATATGTATACTTGTGCCATGTTGGTGTGCTGCACCCATCAACTCGTCATTTACATCAGGTATAACTCCCAGTGCAATCCCTCCCCCCTCCCCCCTCCCCATGATAGGCCCCGTGCAGCCATCAAAAAGGATGAGTTTGTGTCCTTTGTAGGGACATGGATGCAGCTGGAAACCATCATTCTTAGCAAACTATCACAAGAACAGAAAACCAAACACCGCATGTTCTCACTCATAGGTGGGAACTGAACAATGAGATCACTTGGACTCAGGAAGGGGAACATTAATATCTATATTTTTAAAATCTAGAATAATCTAGGGATTGGTACTGAGTCAGAGAAGAGAACTTTTTTACTTTATCCACTTCTGCATTGTTTAATCTTTTTTACAATGTGCATGAATTACTTTTAATAAGTGCATGATATTTCAAAGTAGCTATGACTTGAAATGTTCCCAACACAGAGATGATAAATACTCAAGGGATGGACACCCCCAAAACTCTGATTTGATCCATGTAACAAAATATCACATGTACCCCATAAATATGTAAAATATTATATGTCAGTTTTTTTAAAGGCAAAAAATAAGTACATGGATGATAGTTTTAATACCACTAAGTATGTTAAACATGGTTATCAGTTTCCAGGAGACGGCTGTTTGGAGAACATTATTTCACTTTCGGAGTGCTGAAAGCAAGGCCACTCTGACAGTTCTGCTTCTGTTCCATACACTTCTCACTCACTCTTAAAGAGGACATGCTTTGTCATGTGCGTGGCATATTTTGTTATGTGCTCTTCAAGCATGGTCACGAACTAATGAATCTTGATAATGGCACATGTTACAAGGAATGGAAATTTGAGGTGAATTTCAGGATGCTTGAAGGGGTAAAGTTGAGATATGCAAGGACTGCAGGCTCTTGAGGGCTGTATCGGTGAAGTCCCGGTTGATCAAGAGCTTTTGGTATCTGTACCAAAAGAGGGACTGAGGCTGTGGCTGTCTTTGTCCAGTAGAGCACAAGCACTGGAAGAGGCAGCTTCAGAGCTACTCCATTGCAAAGCATCAGCCAGCCTGACTTGGCACCCAGACCAGTTTTATAACTTGGCATGTTTTTATTTTTCTTTATGCTTTCTTCATGTCTGACTCTCTCTTGCTTCTGGCACAGCCATTGTATTCAATACATTTCTATTGAGAATTTTTAAAGGTGTTCTGATAATGACTTGAAATTCTCCCCGGCTGGTAGTGGCAGCTTTTGAAGTTACCAGCAAATTGTTTTTCCAAGGTTGGGAACGAAGTTTGTTGTTTACTTTCTCTCTCACTGACTGACTGATGAACAGAATAATTTTGAGCTTAAGAGGAACCATCAAGATTAAATCATTTAACAAAACTTATTGAGATCCTGTTATGCTCTGGATCTTATTTTCAGTGCTTTGGAGCTTACCTCCTTGGTGGAGAGCTTAATGTCAGTGTGAGCCAGGACTAGCTGGAAAACTTGTTAGCCACAGATTGCTGGGCTGACTCAGTAGGTCTGAGCTGGGGCCCGAGGGTTTGCATTTCTGACAAGTGCTCTAGAGAGCTGCTCTACAGCAGCACTGTGCAATAGAAATAGAAGGTGTGCCACAAATGCAAACCATGTATGTAATTTCAAACTTCCTAGAAACCATACTAAGAAAGCAAGAAGAGCTGAAATCCATTTTAATGGCATGTTATTTGACCTAATACAAAATATTATTTCAACATGTAGTCAATGTTACAAAAGTTATTAATGACTTAATTTACACCCTTTTTTGGAGGAGTAAGTCTTTGAAACCTGATATGAATTTTATACTCATAGCACCTCTCAGTTGGGACTAGCTAAATTTCAAGTGCTCTATAGCCTCATGTGGCCAGTAGCCACTGTGTTGAGCAGTACAGTTCTGGAGTATCATAGAATCTAGTATGTCTTAACCATTTTTCTTCCCCAACATACCTGAGGGATAGGATGTATTTCCAACCATAACAGTGACTCATTAAGACTACATTTCCTAGAAAATATATAGGCAGTGAAGCCCCTCATTTCCTTGCATTAGGGGCTGACGAAGGCCATGTGTGAAAACAGAGCAGGTGTAACATACTTGACTCAGTAAGAATGCTGCATTTTGGGCAGGAAGGTCAATTCCATGTACAGCACAATGCTCTGCTCACATTTACCTAACATTGGAATCCTATGGCTCCATAGGAGATGGAGCTTGGGGGGAATAAGCAGAAAGAATTGTTTCACAGTACCTCAAAGACCATTAGAGTGTCAACAACACTCTTTCGAGACCTCCCTGATAGAGCGGACTCTGACTCCTCAGTAAGGAGGAGTTGCAGGTTCATTCTGCATCTTACTTCAGAACACTGTAAACCTTGACGTGGTAGGAGCTCCCTAGCTGTGTCAGGAGCAGTGGTGCCCAGCAGATGCTTGGGGGAAGATGGCAGAGCAATGGCAAGACCTGAAAGAAGTGTCCTTATTCAGGGAGTATGTGTGAGGCACCCTGGGAACTTCTAGAGACACTTCTACAACGGAACTTAGGCAGGGGCTGAAGGTCATATTAATGTGTAGGACAGGGCTGGCAGCACCTGGTTGATTGTTGTTAGGGTGACCTCATTATGGGGATAAGTTCTATAGGGGTTCAGAAGAAGGACTAGGTCGAGATATCAGGAAAGGCTGCATAGAACAGGCTAAGCTTGAGGTAGCCCTAGTGGTTTTAGATGTGCAGAGATGGAGGAATTGGGGTGAGGGAACTTTAGGCAGAGGAAATAGTGGAGAAAAGACCCAGGTGGGTAAGAGTCATTTTGACAGGAACAGTGCACGTCTGAAGAAAACCAGAGTGTGCCCAGGCTGCAAAAGATAAACAGAAGCATACTCTCTTGGCTCTGGAATATTAGGCTTACGACTTTGGTTTTTACTCCATTGGAAATGTAAACCCTTAAAGGTTTTTTATCAGGGCTGTGTTGTGAATAGATTGCTGTTGTAGGGGAAGTAACTTGGCAACTGCATGTAGGATAAAATATTTTGAAAAAGGATTACAGCCCAGAAGCATCCTTGTCCAGAGGGTGGGGTAAGGAACTACCTAGACTTGGAACTAGGGTTGAGGGCAGAGGTAGAGGGAAGAATGGAGTAGAACTGATAGCACTTTACACAGGATGGTGGCAGGGATAGGAATAAAGAAGGCAAAGGGAAAGGTCAAAAGACAGATGTTGACAGGATAGTGGTCAGGGAAGCAAAGAAGGAAAGGAGTGAGAGATTGGGGAGAAAGAAGAGAAAAGTGTGAATGAGAGAGGAAGAGAAGAGAGGGAAGGAAAACACAAATGATACCAAGGGTTTGAAGCCAGTGGAACTGTTACCTCTTTAGGACAATGCATTGGTACTGAAGGTGAATGGCAAAATTCATTCTGACTGTGACCCTTTCCTGGTAGTTACTGAGAGAAGTGAGGGCAGCAGAATGAGTGTCCCTTATAACCGGGGTCCCCAACCGCCAGGCTACGGATTGGTACTTCTACACGGTACCGGTCTGTGGCCTGTTAGGAACTGGGCCGTACAGCAGAAGGTGAGTGGCGGGCAAGTGAGTGAAGCTTCATCTGTATTTACAGCCACTCCCCATTGCTCACATTACTGCCTGAGCTTCACCTCCACCTTCCACCTCCTGTCAGATCAGCAGCAGCACAAGATTCTCAAAAGAACGTGAACCCTACTGTAAACTGAGCATGTGAGGGATCTAGGTTGTGCACTTCTTATGAGAATCTAATGCCTGATCATCTGTCACTGTCTCCCATCACCCCCAGATAGAACCATCTAGTTGCAGGAAAACAATCTCAGGGCTTCCATTGATTCTACATTATGGTGAGATGTATAATTATTTCATTATATATTACAATGTAGTAATAATAGAAATAAAGTGTACAATAAATGTAATGCGCATGAGTCATCCTGAAATCATCTGCTGACTTCCCTGTCTGTGGAGAAATCGTCTTCTATGAAACCGGTCTCTGGTGTCAAAAACGTTGCAGACCACTGCTTTATAAAACAGTCCTACCCTAAGATAGTAACACATCTCTGTTGCTAGGAGACACATTCCACAGTCTTCTGCTGAGAAGGGGAGAGACGACTAGTTCCTAATCAAGTCAGCTAATATTCATAAAAGATTTTAAATTTGATCCAAGGCAGATTCTGCCCAAATTTGAGATTAAGACAGTAGTTCTCTAACTCCCTTCCCAGCCCCCCAGGGCGGTGACTCCACCTTTTCTTGCCGACAGCTGTCCCAGCGGGTCTTTGCAGTGTTGCTCAGGCACCACTGGAACGTGTCAAAGATGCAGCTGTGGCAGGAGCTGGGCCGTTTGTTTGATGCTGTCAGCCTCGCTTAACACCACCATGAGACAGGCAACTGTATCACTCTCAAGTGACAGATTTGAAGCCCAGACTTAGAGAAATGGCTGGAAATGATTGCACAAACCATCTGCAGGACAAAATCCAAGCCCTTACTTTACATTGTTCAACCAAGAAAGAGGAGAAAATGTACCCTGTAGTAAAATTTAGGGGGGAAAACCATTTGTCCTTCATTTTGTCTACAGATCACATTTTGACTATATTGTAATTTTTGTTTTTTTGGTATGCTTTGTGGAAGGGAGACATTAAGGAGTTTGAAAAACTTATTTAAAACCCTTGTGTTTGGTAAGAAATTTACCCTTTCATTTCCCCTGGAAGAAATCTAACAACTCTGGACTGTTGACAAACATTCCCTTTTGGTGTCCCAACTCTGCCTGAAGTCAAAATGAGGTAATCAAAATTTTCTAAGCAAATACGTAATCACTATAATTTGCATATTATTTGCATAACCAGAGATGCTGGGATTTTCTCCTCCTTCTGTGGGAGAAACCCATTCACAAAACTTTCTTAGATTTCATCTTGATTCTAATTTCCTGCCTTAGACATATGAACATATTATAATCTGACCCATCCTCTCTCCCCATCTTCCAGCGTTTTTTAAATAAATTAAATTACTGTACTCAAATCCTCATCCTGCACAACAGCAGGAAATCCATTCTCTTCCAGACTCTTCCAGAGGACTCTAGAGAGAGTGATTTCCTACTATCTAGTAACAGCTCCTGAAGCCTTCTGCCTCTCTCCAGGCTACGCTCCAAGAATAAATACAGTTCCTCCTTCATTCTCTAAGGTGTTGCTAATACAACCTAAATTATAGTGGTTAATCAGTTTCCTAAAAGATGAGGATGGCAAAGAGAAATTACAAAGCACAAAGTAAAGCCCGCAGATATCAAGGTCCTCTTCAGCAATTCCATTTCAGTGAGTCCTTTCTTCTTTTCTCCGCATGTTCTAGCTGGTGGCTGGGACCCTGTGCCTCACTCAACCCCAGGCATTCTTTTCTCCCAAACTCCCAGGTCCCAACCTCTGCGGAGAAAAATGAAAATAGGTTAATTGAAGCAAACTATCTAAAACTGCTCTTCCTCAGAAACCCAATCCACGACTCTCTGCTTAAGGAAGATCCCTTTTTACTTTATTAAGATGACATTTACCTCCTTTTCTGACAACTTTCCCCATTTCAATGTAGCCTAGGCCTTATCTCAGACAGTCAAAAAACCTTTCTAACAAAAGAGGTGTTTAAAGCCTTTCTAACAAAAGAGGTGTTTTCCTCTAAAGATTGATCCACTATCCACCTAGCCAACCATAATCTGTAAGTAGATTTTTGTTCCCCCAACAATGTCATTCTGAAATATTTACTTTTCTGCTGCTTTGTCCTTACTTATATCCAATGGTACAGTTAAAAATAAAAAAGGTTTCTGAGATTAAAGAATCTGTGAAGAAAACAAGAGCCAACAAGGAAATTCCCTATAAATATTTAGCAAGCACGAAGATATTCAAACTCTTTAAAACCATGTGAAGAAAAATGGTGTCACAGAAAATCCACATTTGGGGTTCAGGAAGATGACAGACCTGCATTCAAATCCAAGTCCATCTAACCATTTTATTCTGTGTTATTGGGCAAGTCACTAATTTCTACAAAGCAGGAATAAACATACCGGCCTCACAGATTGTTGTAAAAAATGAGCAAACTTATATAAAGCCCTTGGTATCTAGCAGGTGGCTCAATAAATATTCCTTCTCTTCCCACTCCTCAGGCTAGTGAACTGCTATTGTTAGCCCATATAAACTGGTGCCTTAATACTTTAAGGTAACCAAAGGAATAAGAAAATTGTTCATTAGGCGGGTTAAAGCCACACCCATTGAATCACCTTTTCTTTTGTATTCTTGTCCCCAATAGCATCTCCCCACCCTACATCTGTCTTTTCTACTCCCCACTCCCTCTCTCTTCACTGTCGTTTATTCCTTGCTATAAAATGGGAAACTGGCCATTGGATGGAGCCAAAATGTAACTAGTACTTGTTCTAATTAATGAATAATATTTTATGTTCCTCCTTTTTCTTCATCCAAATAATAATTTAAAAGTTGTCTTTCTATGAAACAAAGAAAATGAATAAACAGGCTTTAAGTATATTGATCTCAGTTGATTTGGGGAGGCGGGGATGGAGGTCTCTTGGTTCTTAATGAGAAAGAGATTCCTTAGTTTGCTTTAAGTCACTTTGTGTCTTCTTTTGATTTATTATTATTTACTATTTATTATTATTTATTATTATTACAGCCACACATCTTCAGACTGCAGAATGAACAAACAAGCAGAGAAAACCCACAAGCATTCTGCAATTATCACCCCAGGTGTCCAAAACCTAGGAGTCATCCTTGATGCCTCTTCTTTCTTCCTATCCACGGCAATCTTTCAGCAAGTACTTTTGGGACTCCCTCCAAAATATATTCTGCATCTACCCACTTTCCAGATCTCCACAATAATCAGAATGGTGTTGCTAGACTTAGCAAATAAAAATACAGCACACCTAGCTAATATTGAATTCTGGATAAACAATGGGTAATGTTTGGTATATAAAATATTATTTAAAATATTTTTTATTCTCCTTACCTTATTCATTGTTTATCTGACAAATTTAACTGGACATCCTGTATTTTATTTGACAAGTCTAAACTAGAATAATCTCTTTAAAAATATAGATCAGGGCTGAGGTGGGATAATCACTTGAGCCCGGGAAGTTGAGGCTGCAGTGAGCCATGATTGTGGCACTGTTCTCCAGCCTGGGCAACAAAACTAGACCTGTCTCAAAAAACTGTATATCAGATCTCATCAATCCACCAGTGACTTTCTATTGCCTTCTAAATAACAGCCAAACTCCCTGCTCTGGCCTTTCAAGTCTTCCATGGACTGACCCTCATCTTCCTATCTGGCCTGAGCCATACTACTCTCTTTTTCCTTGCCTTCCTCTTCACATTAGCCATCTTCTTGTTGGTAGGCCAGTCAAGTCTGTTGGTTGTGCCATTTCTTCAGCCTGCAGTTTTCTTCTCCACACCTTTACCTGGCTGGCTGTGTAACCAGACTCAGGTCCAGGCCACTTGTCACTTGAAAGCCAAAACCTCAAGAGACGAGCTTTGATGAGAGGAAAGTTAGCTTTATTTGAAAAGCCAGCAACCTGGGGGAGGCAAAGACCACCTCATCAAGTTGTATCTCCAGAAAAGGGTTTTTTAAGGGAAATTAGGGGAAATGATGATCAAAGCATTCTTGTGAAATGTGCGCAGTCTCAGGCAGGCTGTTCGTCATTGCTTTCCTGGTCCATGTGCTGCAGCTTCTACAGATCCGTCCCCGATTCTGATCGGGCTTGGCAGCCCGTTTCTAGAGTTGTTGGTTGCACACACTTCCTTTTACCTCTGTTGAAGGTCCTGTTTTCCTGAAGCTGTTTTTAGCAAATAATCTGTAAATTCAAGCAAAGTAGTAATTATGTTTAAGTGAGCAAGCGTTTCTCTAGCATGGAGTCAGTGCTGTTACAGCTTCTTTCTGTTGATCTGGTCTGAGCCCATTTGTCTCCTCCTTAGTGCAGATTGGTCAGAAGAGGAGGTCCCACTAAGGTCCCTCATCCATCTTTGTCACATCACTTTGTTATTTTCTGTATAACACACACCGCAGGCTGAGATTCTCTTGTCTATTGCCTCCTTCACTGAGCTCCATGAGATCAGGAAATGTGTGGGACCTTTATCTTGTTACAGCCCTAGTATTTTAGAATAGAGTCTGGCATATAGTAGGTCCTCAGTAAGTACTTTTGAATGAAGACTCTAGTTGAGCAAAGAGGTGACTTTTAACACTGCTTTGTGAATGCATGTCACCAGTTCAACTAGTGTCTCTATCAGAACAGGCAGACACATCAGCCCAGAGGGAATGACAGAAGCCACATTATTGCTTGTTGAATTGTATTTCGTACTTTTCTGACTCAATTTTCTGTACTGACAGGCTAAAAATAAAATTTACATGATCCACTATTATGTGAAAAACAATTACAAAATGGTATATGTCATATGACCCTTGTAATACTCATAACACAATAAATATTTGTTGAATGAATAATGTTTTTCTAAAAATGCTTATATACAAATGTCTGGAAAATGGCCTGGAAAATAAACATACAAATGCAAAAAAGTAGATATTTCTGGGAATGAGATTATAAATAATACTTAAAAATTTTTTTCATTTAATTATTTTTACTATGAGCATATAATAATCACTTTTAGAATCAGAAAAATACAAAAAAGTTACTTCAATTTTTTAAAGAAAAAGATTTACCCATAAAAACTTTATATTTTGAGTGAAGTGTATCAAAGTATATAAACTGATGGTTCACAGAGAACCACAAATTGCTTTTAAACATATGAAAATAAGCCCATTCTCAGAGAAATACAAATTAAAACTACTCTGAAATACTGTTTTCACCCATTAAACAAAAATCCAAAAGCTCAATAATACGCTTTATTGGCAAGGCTTAGAGGAAAATAGCAACTTATATATTGCTATTGGAAGTATGAAGTGATACAACCTGTATAAAGGTCAATTTGGTAATGCTTATCAAAATTTCTATCACATAAACCAGAGGTTGGCAAACTATAACCTGTGGACTGCTGTCTGTCCTTGTATAGCCCTTGAGGTAAGAATGGCTTGTGCATTTTTAAATGGTGGCAGCAAAAATCAAGAGATGAATACTATTTCATAACACTTGAAAATGATATGAAATTCAAATTTTAGTCTCCATAAATAAAGTTTTATTGGAACACAGCTATGCTCATTCATTTACATATTGTCTATGGCTGCTTTTGCACTACTGTGGCAGAGTCGAGAGTTGAGACAGGGACCATATGGCCCACAAAACTAAAATATTTACTACCTGGACCTTTACAGAAAACATTTGCCAATCTACTTTTAGCAGAAATTGTTTGACCAGTAACTACACTTTGAGTAATTCGTTTTATGTACTCGGACAGGTGCAAAATGAAATACTCAGCATTATTTATAAAGCATATAATTATAATAAACAAAACGTCCATTGTAGGAAATTTAATAAATTATGGCATATCCATACTATGGCATAGTAGTGGCTGTAAAAAGATGTAGTAGTGGCTGTAAAAAGATAAAGATGTGTTTTAGGTACTGATATAGAAAGATATCCAAGACTTATTGTTATGTGAACAAACTGCACATATTGTCAAATTCTTCCATGTTGAACAAATTTGGGGTCACTGTTTCCATTGTATTCTATGCACAATGGCACCCCTGGAGTTGTGCAACAGCAGCTGCCCTCATAATATGCCATTGCTATGTAAATAGAAGGGGGAACATAGTATTCATATATGCTGACATGTGTATACACAACCTTTCCTGTGTGAATGTTACACGAGATGCTACTAATAAAGCTTGCGTATTGGAGATGTGGGAGCCGGACTAAATAGGGACAGAAGTAGAAGTGAGGCTTTTGACTATATCTCTTTTTAGTAGCCTTTTGATATTTTAACCGTAGAATGACTGGATGTCCTATTTTTTTTTTTTTTTGGAGGCAGTCTCACTCTGTCTCCCAGGCTAGAGTGCACTGGCACATTCTTGGTTCATTGCAACCTCAGCCTCCTAGGTTCAAGCGATTCTCCTACCTCAGTCTCCTGAGTAGCTGGGACTACAGGCTCCTGCCACCATGCCTGGCTAATTTTTATATTTTTAGTAGAGATGGGGTTTCCCACCATGTTGCCCAGGGTGGTCTTGAACTCCTGAGCTCAGGCAATCTGCCTGCCTCAGCCTCCCAGAGTGCTAGGATTACAGGTGTGAGCCATTGTGCCTGGCCAAAAATTAAATACTCTTTTAAGGAATGAAAAATATATATCTAATTATTAGGAGAGTCTTGTCTGTTTATCTTGTTCAGCAAAGGCTATTGTCAGCCCACTAGCGCTGTCCTGTCAGCGGCTCCTTCCTCTTTGCAACCTGCATTCTGATTCTCTGCTTTTTCATAAGCAGTTCACTTCCCAACTTCACACACACCTCTCTACCCTGTCCTTCTTACCACCTGCTCTGTGAAACTCCTGCTTTGTAGGGATGAGCTTACCTTAACACTAACCTGTGCTTGTCCCTTACCTGCCTCTGTTGGCCCTATGGCTCTCAGTCTCCCTGAAGGCCCTGGGCCTCCTGCAGAATTTCCAGGCAGTCTTCACCTCCTCTCAGGCCCCCTCTTCTCCTCAGCAGTGAAGGGGGTTGGGCAGGATTGCCTCACCCTGCAGGGCCATTTCTAGGCCATTTCCCAAGACACAGGTGTCTTCTGTTCTCATTCATCTTTTGGACTCCATGTCATCTATCCATGCTGTCCTCTTCAAATCAGTGATAGTATAGCCTTGTGTCTGCTCATGGCCACCTCCACGTCGTCATGGAGGTGACGTCCACTCGTTCTTTCTTCTCCCCATGCAGGTTATCCTCCATCATGCCACATCTTTCTCCTTCTCCTCTACAATGCCCCTTAGGGGGATCTCCCACTTCTGGATTTCATACCTCAGGCTTCTGTCTGTCGGATCACAGCTCTCAGCTCTCTGCTCTTCCCTTTGCTCAAGTCCATTCTCTCCACTCTGCTTACCACAGTAACCTGCCCAGTGCCTCAATCCCCTCTGTCTGATCTACCACAAAGCCTGCCACACCTACCAGCAGCCCGTGTAGCATGTCTTCACCATCACCCCTCTATGCCACTCATGGTGGAAGCTACAGAACAAAGCTATTCTGGGGTCCTGCTGTCTGATTTCAACCTCTAACATACTGTTAATTTTTGTTTTGAGACAGGGTCTGTGGTATGGTTTGGCTGGGTCCCCACCCAAATCTCACCTTGGATTGTAATCACCCCACGTGTCAAGGTCAAGGCCAGGTGGAGATAAATGAATCATGGGGGCAGTTTCCCCGTATTGTTCTCCTGGTAGTGAATAAGTCTCAAAAGGTCTGATGGTTTTATAAATGGGAGTTCCCCTGCACAAGTTCTCTTGCCTGCTGCCATGTAAGATGTGACTTTGCTCCTGATTCTTCTTCAGCCATGATTGTAAGGCCTCCCCAGTCATGTGGAACTGTGAGTGAGTTAAACCTCTTTCTTTTATAAATCACCCAGTCTCAGGTATATCTTTATTAACAGCATGAGAACAGACTAATACAGTCTTGCTCTGTCATCCAGGCTGGAGTGCAGTGGCACAAACATAGCTCACTGTAGCTTCCACCTCCCAGGCTCAAGTGATCCTTCTGCCTCAACCTTCCAAGTAGTGAGGATCACAGGCATGCAACACCATGACCAGCTATTGTTTAAAAAATTGTTATAGAGATGGGATCTGGCCATGTCATCATCACCCAAATAGTCATTTTATCCCTACTTTCTCCTTTAACTCTAACGAAGTGGTTCTCAAACTTCGCCCTTTGGAATCACCTGGGGAGCTTTTAAAAATCCCAATGCACAGATTGTACCCCTTACCAACTATATCAGAATGTTCAAGGATGGGAACCAGACATCAGTATTTTGTGAAGCTCTTCAGCAAAGTTTGGAACCACCACTGTAGTGTTTCTGGTTCATGCTCATTCTTAGGGAGGACTTCAGTGTTGAGAATTGAGACCACCTGCATCGGTGAATAGCGCTTACCTCTCAGAACTAAGCACTATGACCATCTCTGTCAACATGACAACTATTCTTCCTAGGAAATTATTGTCTGTAAATCAGTAAGTAACTTCCCTATTTGTTTTTGCCAGGCAAATAGTTTGCTCACCTGGGACAACAGCTGTCTTCTCTGGACAATAGATTATTTACCTTGGCAAACAGTTCACTTGTCAAACCACTGTTTGCTTATCCAAAACTTGATTTTTCACCTTGCCCTGTCCACGAAGACTAAACAACATGTCATGAATTTTGTTGATTCCCAGTCAGATCCCCACTTAAAAGATTTACCTTGAGAAATCCAAATCAAAGCCACAATTAAATACCATCTCATACCAGTCAGAATAGCAATTATTAAAAAATCAAGAAACAAAAGATGCTGGCGAGGCTGTGGAGACATAGGAATGCTTTTATATTGTTGATGGAAATGTAAATTAGTTCAACTATTGTGGAAGACAGTGTGTCAATTCCTCAAGGATCTAGAACCAGAAATACCATTTGACCCAGCAATCCCATTACTGGGTATATGGCTGAGGAATATAAATCATTCTATTATAAAGATACATGCACATATATGTTTATTGCAGCACTATTCACAGTAACAAAGACATGGAACCAACCCAAATGCCCGTCAGTGATAGACTGGATAAAGAAAATATGGTACATATACACCATGGAATACTATGCAGTCACAAAAAGGAATGTGGTATCATGTCCTTTGCAGGGACATGGATGAGACTGGAAGCTATCATCCTCAGCAAACTAACACAGGAACAGAAAACCAAACACCTCATGTTCTCACTCATAAGTGGAAGTTGAACAACGAAAACACATGGACACAGGGAATGGAATAACACATACTGGGGCCTGTCAGGGGGTGGGTGAGGGGAGGGAGAGCCTCAGGATAAGTGGCTAATGCATGGGGAGCTTAAAACCTAGGTGACGGGTTGATAGGTGCAGCAAACTACCATAGCACACGTATACCTATGTAACACACCAGCATGTTCTGCACATGTATGCCAGAACTTAAAGTAAAAAAATATAAAAAATTTGCAATACATAGGAAAAAAAATCACCTTAAACCCACAAATCCCTGTAAACACAGACCCACAAATCCCTGTAAATATCTACCCCTTAGTTTTGCTTGGTTCTAAGGGTTTTCTGTGGTCATTTGGGGAGGTGGTGTTTGACAGTGTAACTTCACTGACCTCATTTCACAACTTTAGGCTAGGATTCTAACCTCAGTCATGTGAATCCCATCCTTTCCTAAAAATCTGGATCCCCCAGCCACTTTTCCCTTTGAAACATCCTCTCTCTTCTGATTCGTTTTCTCCTGTTGTCCTGTGTACTGAGATTTGCCCACATTGACATGATCTTCATTTGAACCTGGTGGCTCTTTTCACTACAGGGCAATGTTCTTTCCTATCCAAATACTTGAATACATGAATGCATGAGGCACCACCACTTCCTCACCTTCCTGGGCAGCCACATGTCTCCTGGCTTTCTTCTCACTCTTCACATAGCTAAACCTTTTCTCCTACATCTTTCTAATGACCTCTTTATTGCCACATTTAATAGACTTTCATCAGAAGTTTGATGACTCTATTGGGATGTGGCACTGTTATTTCATCTCTCGCTCATTTTTTTTTTTTTTTTTTTTTGCTTCCATGACATGTCACTTTCCTAGTGTCACTACCTCACTCTCATTCTCTCACTTTCTCTCTCTCCTTCCTACCTTTTCTCATTCCTCTTCCCTACTCTACTTACCAACTGTGAGTACCCTCTAATACTGCAGTCTAGTCACACACCCTCCTTGAAGACATTTGTTGTCCTGGCTTCAACCCACACCTCGAGAACAACATCCACATCAGTAAGTCAAGCACAGGAGATAGCAGATACTTCACGGACAAACACCCCTGGATTTATTCATCACATAGCTGATGAGGATGAGCACATCATTTCCAGGGAATATCTCATAGGACTAGATGGAAATGCCAGCAGAATCTGCATCTGGATGTGAGAAGGGTAGGACTGCCCAACAGTGGCTCCATAACCTAGGGCAGGGCCTGTTTTCATGATACCTGGTACATTCCCATGACTGTCACTCTATCCCAGCAGTACTGCCTGCAGGACACCAGCCTCAGATCTCTGGCTGACACTCAACATAACTGGAATAGAGTTTATAAAAGGAAATGGGAAATGCCCTCTTTTATTTTTTGCGATGGAGTCTTGCTTGGTCACCCAGGCTGGAGCATAGTGGCACAATCTCAGCTCACTGCAACCTCTGCCTTCCAGGTTCAAGCGTTTCTCCCTGCCTCAGCATCCTGAGTAGCTGGGATTACAGGTGCCCACCACCACACCTGGCTAATTTTTGCATTTTTTAGTAGAGACAGGGTTTCACCATGTTGACCAGGCTGGTCTTGAACTCCTGATCGCAAGTGATCCACCCGCCTTGGCCTCCCAAAGTGCTGGGATTATAGGTGTGAGCCACTGCACCTAGCCAAAATGCCCTCTTTTAAAAATTTTTTTTAGTTTTTGTGGGTACATAGTAGATATATATGTTTATGGGATACATTAGATGTTTTGATACAGGCATGCAATGTGTAAAATCACATCATAGAAAGGAAATGCCCTCTTGAGAGAGGGCAATATGAGTGGTCGGGAAACATGAGTGATCTTTTGTTGTAGCAGGGACACAGTGACTTTCTTGCCCTGAGGTAGTCATATCATAGGAACTGAGTTAGAGATGGAAGAAGAATCCTCAGAGGATGTGTTCATGAATTACCCCTGAAATAGTTTTGGAGACATTCATAACTGCCCTTGGGCAAGCCATATTGATGTTTCATCCACCCATCCAGTAATCATTGTCTAACAAATATGTTGACAGCAACTTTTTAGCAGGTATTGTACTAAATGTTGGTGATACAACATCAATAAACATGTCCCCTGCTTCCCAAGAGCTTGCACCCTGGCACGCACACAACCACATGTTAGACAAAGCAGAACCTAGAGTTAGACAGGCCGGAGAGAGATAGAATCAGATGGATTTGCTGGCAGAATCTGCATCTGGATGTGAGCAGTGTAGAACTGCCCAACAGTGGATCCATAACCTGGAGTGGAGACTGTTCCATGATACCTGGTACAAAAAGGTATCATTAGTTATAATAGCATTTAAGTTTCACAAAGTGTTTTCACATTCATTCTCTCATTTAATATTCATAACAGCCTAATAAGACAGTCAGAGAAAATAGTGTTGACTCGATTTTACAGAAGAGGGTATCAAGGCATAAAGAAGTCATGTGCATAATCATGTGTCCAGCATATGGCTGAGAACTGAGCAGGAACCCAGGTGACCAGGTGGAATGTTCTGCTTTTTCTGTTACCTCAGGCTGACTTCCAACCTCGGGTTCCTCATCCGTATAAGGAAGGTGCTAAGCTGGTGGTTTTTCTTTTCTTTTCTTTTCTTTTTAAAATAGTTCCTTTAACTATAAAAATCTGACTCTATAACAAGTTCCCTTCCCCAGGGACTGTGGAGGGACAGATAAACCAACAACTAACAACATTGTTCCCCTGCCTACTGCACAGGACTGTTGTAAAGATTACATTACACAATCCACTAATCCACTGAAAACACTTTGTGATAAATAAACTAGATGCAATCTTAGCACTTTGTGTGCATCACTTTATTAAAGGCATTTCTCCCGGTTCTCAATAGTTTTCCAAGTACCTGCCTCCTCCAGGAGACTACAAGGGCAGAACATGTTGTACCTCATCATTAACAATCGTATTATCCACATGAATTGTTGAGAAAACAGTGAATAAAATGAGGCTTAGAAAGGCAGGTCACTAGATCCCTGTGCTGTGTTCTTTTTACCTCAATGCACATTTTTTGTGTTTCTCAAAGTACCTAGCTCATTTTGTTGGTGGAAGTTCATGGTGGAAGTTCAACAACTATTTATAAGATGGGGGTGATGGTGGAGGAGGGGGCAATGAGGAGGCAGGAGGAGGAAGAAGAAAAAGAAAAAAAGAAGGAAAAGCATCAAAATTCATAAAAATGCTTTTATCTCCATAAATGTGAGTGCCAAGACTTCATTTGTCTTGGCATCCTCATATTTTCTCAGTATCCCAAATAAGCATGCCAGTAGAGCAGGTCTGCCATGGGAGAGGGCGCCTAGGAGTTCTCATGACGACATCATGTTCCAGAAAATCACAGCAGCAGCGGCAGCGACAGCAATAGCTGCCCCCACATTCCTCTGGAAAGGCTGGAGCGTTGTTTTGTGTTGTTTTAGGCTCCCTGCCCCAGGAAGCATTATTGGAAGGAAACACTCCACCCTGACCCTCCCAGCTCCCAGTGCTGGCTTGTGGTCAGTAAAGTAAATGTAATTTGTGCCTCTTAAGAAATATGGGACAAGAGACTGCATGGAGCACTGCCAACGTGACAGTGGAGGTGCGTCAGTGGGCTCGGTGACAGGTGGCAGAGGCCAGCGGTCTGGGGAATCACTTACAGTCACGGAGGCTTTTTCTCCCAGCCATTGTCCATTGATGGGAATGAGGTAGTGGGCAGCCAAGCCACACAAAGGGAGCCTGGAGATAGAAGTCTAGTGCAATTTGCACATGAAATGCCTTATTTAAATAGCTACGCAAGAAGTCAATATCCCTAGGAAGAATTTGCTTATTGGCTGCCTTACTCTTTTTTTTTTTTTAAGCGAGTGTCTTAAAGACACTTATTTTGGCTTTACACACACTTGCTCAGGCTTGTCTTATTCTTTTAATTCTGAAGTTCTACTGTTCAACAGTTAGGAAGGAACTGGCTTTGAGTCTGGAAACAAGAGCAGGCACAAAGACAATGAGATAGATGGTGGGCTTGTTTTGTGGACGTGTGTTAGACAGAGAGCACCACTCATGTATAGAAGAGAGGTTTGAAAGATTGGACATACAAAGTGGAGTCTAAGCCAGACATGGTGGCTCACACCTGTAATCCCAGCACTTTGGGAGGCCTGGTGGGTGGATCACTGAGGTCAGGGGTTTGAGACCAGCCTAGCCAACATGGTGAAACCCTATCTCTACCAAAAAAATACAAAAATTAGCCGGGCATGGTGGCACACACCTGGAATCCCAGCTACTCTGGAAGCTGAGGCAGAAGGGTTGCTTGAACCCAGGAGGCAGAGATTGTAGTGAGCTGAGATTGTGCCACTGCACTCCAGCCTGGGACACACAGAGCAGCAAGACTCTGTCTCAAGAAGAAAAGAATGACCCCAGCACTTTGGGAGGCTGAGCACGTGTATCACCTGAGGTCAGGAGTTGAAGACCAGCCTGGTCAACATGGTGAAACCACATCTCTACTAAAAATACAAAAATTAGCCGGGTGTGGTGGTGAGTGCCTGTAATCCCAGCTACTCGGAAGACTGAGGCAGGAAAATTGCTTGAACTGTGAGGTGGAGGTTGCAATGAACTGAGATCATGCCATTGTACTCCAGCCTGAGTAACAGAGCGAGACTCTGTCTAAAAAAAAAACAAAAAAAAGAAAGGAAGAGAGAAAGAGAGAGAAAGAAAAGAAAAAAAGAAAGAAAAGAAAAGAAAAGAAAAAAGAAAAGAAAAGAAAAGAGGTCTAGCTGGCAGCACCAGGGCCATCAGCCAATAGTGGGATTGGGGATGGCTACTACTGGAAAAAACTGCACACTGGGATTGCCTCTTGTCCAATATATGGCATCTGCCTTGATTCTAAATCCTCCCTACATGGAATTAGGCAATTGTGTGCTGGTACGCTTGTTCTTTGAAAAGAAAGAGAGAAAGAAAAAAGATCCTGGTCTGCAGTATTAGCTAATATTTCTGTGTAAGTATTCTGACTGTGGCCAACTTCCGGCTACCAAGGTTGACCTGCTCAAAAGATTCCTGAATATTTAACAACCAGCTCTCTGAGGCTGGTACTCACAGCTCCAGCATATCACTGGCTAAGATACAGATTGCTACTCACCACTTCCAGGCTTTGGCTTTGCCACTATTAGCTGTATGCTCCGTAGCAAGCTCTTAATTTGCTCAAACTGTAGTTCTCTTTTGAAAAACGGGAGCTGAGATAATGCAGTAACGCTGCTTGGAGTCTCTGCTGAGCCTACACCACTCTTCTCTGAGAACTGCATCCTTCCTGGTGCTCCCTAATGGTGCCATATTCCGCCTGATTTTTCAACTTCATTTTGGAGTCTGACAGATATCCCAACTGCTTCCAATAAATGCCCTTCTGCACTCAGGCCAGTCTGAGTGGGATTTTGTAAGTTGCAACCAATAGCGCGCTAAGTAAGGCAGAAATTATTTCCAAGACCTTTATGAGTTCTGATATTGCAACAATTGTTCTCAGAGTGTGGTCTGCCGACCAGCAGCATCAGCTTCACCTGGGGACGTGTTGGGAATGTCAGTTCTCAGGGAACCACCACAGACCTACTAAATCAGAAACTCTAGGGATGGGACCCAGCAACTTGTGTTTTTACAAGCTTTCCAGGTGATTCCCATGTGTACTCAAGCTTGAGAACTGCTGCATCACTGTTCTAAGGATGGTATGACTTATTTGAGAAAGGCATTTTCAGACTGATCCAATTTTCTTGTCTGATCAATGAAGGTCAAAAGTTCATGTTTTACTGGTAAAAAAAATTGATTTTTATAAACGAAACGTATTACCATTGCAACGTGAAAGACATCAATTTCGTTTTCTCCTTTTTTCCTATTGTAGTTTCAATGGACAGAGACTGACATTTCAAAGACTAGCCTAAAAGAATATAAGGAGAAGAAAAGTGTAGAGAATGAAAATACTGCCAATAACTAAGCAGAAGTAAAAAATATGCAGCAGATAATTTCAAGATAGTGAAGGCCAGAAAAGAAATACAGAACAGGAAGCCCAGATGCTGTGTGGTTTTTGCATTGGAAAAGATTTCACAAAATGCGCCATTAACACACTGAAGTGACTAATCATTTCTGGCATTAGGAAACCACTTAAGAGTCCACTAATGATTGATTTACATAAGTACAGTAAAAAGTGAAACAGGAAACTTTGACTTAACTTCATCCTGACATATATCAAAAGCATAGTTTTCACTGTTAGATTTGGAGAGATGTGGCTAGATAGCAATTTTCACTATAAAATAATCTTGAACAGTCCATTCAAATGGATAGAGCCTGTTGGTAAGCTGGTTGTTTGAAACTAACACTTTTTTTTTCCTATGGAAAATCATGCCTTTGGAGAGCAGACTGAAGACTGGACGATGGAATCCTTAATGGAAGTAAACTGGAGGTCTGGTAATTGGTAATCGTGCAGGTGATTGGGAGGAGAGGGGCCCAGGAGAGGAGCTGCACTGGGTAGAGAGGGTAGATAGAAAGAGAGAGAGTGGAGGGAGCAGAATCAGGGAAGGACAGAGTCCTCTAGTGGGAGGAATGCAGGCTGAAAGGGGCTCCCTTTCCAGAAATGTTACCAGTATTGGGTCTGAGGGTAGGGAAAGGTTCTGCAGCTGAGTGAGAAAAACAAACTGTTTTTTTCACTCACACTTCACTTCTAGCTGCCAAATGTATAGGCGTTATTCTGTGTGGGAATAATTTTCCAGTTCTCTGCAGACACCAACTGGATGTCCAATTCCAGGCTGCACTGATGAATACAGAGCACAAACCCCATAAGAATGCCTCCTACTTCAGTGCCAGCAGCAAGTCCCAGCTTGTGATCTGTACTCTGAATCAAGGGTTCCCATGACCCCCTTCTCAGGTTCAGTCATTTACTAGAACAGCTCACAGGACTCAGGGAAACACTTATGTTTACTGGTTTATTACAAAGGCTACAGATAAACAGCCAGATGAAGAGATACACAGGGTGAGGTCCGGAATGGTGCAGGGCACGGGAACTTTGGTCCCTGTGGAGCTGGGGTGTGTCGGCTTCTGAGCACATGGATGGATTCTTGTTCACAAACCCAAAAGCTCTTTGAGCCCTGTCCTGTTGGATTTTTATGGAGATTTCACTATATAGGGTATGATTGATTTAAATCATTGGTCATAGTGATTAACTCAACTTTCAGCCCCTCCCTGAAGGTGAGAGGCTGGTGCTGAAAGTTCTAACCCTCTAATTACATAGTTGTTTCTCCTAGCAGCTAGTCTCCCTTCAAGGTTCTCCAGGAGGCCCCAGCCATTACTCATCTCCACCTTAGCATACAAAAGATACCCTTCTGAGATTACATTAAGATTATATTATAATATTTCTTATTATAAATCACAATACCTCAATGACCAAATATGTTTGTTATTAGTATGTTGGATAAACAAGTTGGAAACTGCCCTACTTGCCAACCACCACTGTGCCCACACTCCATTGTGGTATAGACCTCTGAAGCGAGTTTGAATAGCACAGTGGTTATGACTATTGGCTTTGCTGTCAGATGGATGCTGGTTGGAATCCCAATTCCTCCATTTATCTGCTGCGAGACTTTGGGCTAGTTACTAAAACATACTGTGTCTTAGTTTCCTCATCTGTAAAATGGTCATGATAAGGTAACAATAAAAGATATATATAGTCCCTGCCACCAAATATGTATATAACGTGCCACCACCACAGAGTTCCTAAACTTTTGTAATTTCCTGAATGATAGAAGTGCTAGGTACATTATTGTTCTAACATATAGTCTGTGATCCTGATTCCTGATACAAAGATTCTAATTCCTTGGAATTTTCTGGGTAATGGGAGCTTCTTTTGTTTGAATAAGGCAACTCTTGTTAGACTCCTAGAAGGGGCTGGTCATCAGAAAGATTAAGCTATGATTAGAAGATTGGAATTTTCAGCCCCATTTTGTATCCTCCAGGGAGGAAAGCGGGGCTGGAGATTGAGTTACTAATTGGTCATTCCTATATAAAAATCCCTCAACTATGAGTTTCACGGAGCATCCGGATCGGGAAGCATACACAGAAGCTGGGAGCATGGCACATTTCAATTCCATGAGGACAGAAGCTCCTGCACCCGGCCCCTTTTGGACCTCACCCTCTGTATTTCTTCATCTGGCTGTTCACCTATATCCCTTATCCTATCTTTTTTAACACAATAAACTGGTAATGGTAAGTTATTGTTCCTCTGCGTTCTGTGACCCTTCCTAGCAAATGATCAAAACTGAGGAGGGTCTTGGGGGAACTCTGATTAATAGCCAGTCCATCAGAAGTACAGCTGACACCTAGGACTTGTGATTGGCATCTGAAATGGGGGACTGTCTTGTGGGATTAAGTCATTAACTGGTGAGGTCTGTGCCAACTCTGGTTAAAATCAGAATTGAATGGAATCGTAGGACATCCAGGTGATGTCGTGCAGGAGAATTGAGTATGTGGGGAAAAAACCCACATACCTGGTCACAGAAGTGTGTTGAATGTGAACATACAGAAAAAGTTTATTTTTTCTATACAATAAAAATAATAGGGTTTACCTGACAAAGTTGTTTTGAGAATTCAGTGATATATTGCATGTAAAGCACTCATCACACTGAGCATTTAATGTGTGTTAGATATTGTTATTTGTAATTAATCATTGAGATACCTTAGATGATTCTCATTCTTTTTGAAAAAGATAGTGATAGATCAGAGTTTAGTTAGAGAGGTCAATTAGCTAACATATGTATGAAGTATAAAGAGGACTTAGTTAATGGTTGTAAGAAATTGCATCTACTTCTTATGTTAGTTGGTGGCCCACATCTCTGAATCTTCACAGAAGATCCTACCAATAAAAATTCATATTAGGAGTGTGATTTATAGGAACTTAGGAATTCTAGAGAAAATAAACATAGGAAAAACTTCCATAATAACTTATGATGCAGAAAGAGGTATTTATTATTACAGTGCTTATTTCCTTCAATATGACTGCTGTTTGAAGGAAATAGGAATTGAAAACAAACCCTGCTAGTAATGTAGGGAAGCTGCCTGGATATATTTAGCCAAGGGCCTCGCTCTTCTGACAGCCCCAAATGCTAAAAATATTCACGAGTGTGGTTTTTGCCTTCATTGTGCTGGGTAAATATACGTATACACTGCCCTTTAGGGTTTTTGAAATGCTTTGAAATACCTACAGAATTACAGCTCTTTGGCTCCAACACAGAGTTCTTGTGGTGTGGGCGCAAAGCAATCTTGGTTAGTATGTGAAGCTAGCCAAGGGATATGCATTTGAAGCACATCCCTGTGTGGAGTCTCTGACTTTCATCAGAGACTTGGGGACAGGTTCTGTTCGTGCATCCATGTTTACTGCAAACTTCATCCCTGTAACACACCCTTAAAGTCCAAGTGTGTGCAGAGCAAAGGACCAACTTCAAAGGAACATGAATCCTTGTACCAGATCGAGTTTGAGAGCTCTCCCATTCATTTCTCTGGGTCTGTCCTGGTTAGTTGTACATCCTCAGTCACTGCATGAGTTCCCAGGAGGACCAAGATGGTGGGGTCACACAAAGAGTAATAAATGGAGAAATTTGGGATATGACTGGGAGATTGGGCCAACAGAATTTACTAATGGAGTGGATGTGACATTTGAGTAAAAGAAAAGATCAAGGATGACTCCAAGATTTTTGACCTGACCAAGCTGAAGTTTTTTCCTAAGATGGCAAACACAGAGTGAGGAGCAAGTTTTGTGAGGGGAAGTGAAGGACTTGGTCGGGCCACTCTTATAGTGTCCTATTGCTCTGTAAAAAGGCCACCCAAACACTGAGTGACTTAAAGCTGCAATTTATTATCTTTCATCTTTCTGTAAGTTGACTAGGCTTAGCTGGGTGATTCTGTTTTTCACTTGCAGTTACAGTGAGACATCTGGGGCTCACTTATATGGCTCTCTGCTGGGAGCTGAGCAAGGGCCATCCATGGCAGTGCCAACATATGTTGCTTGGCCTTCTTACAGAGGGGTGGCTGAGTTCCAAGAGGGAGTGTCCAAAGCGGTTGCATTCCAAGAAAGTCAGGTGGAAGTTCCAAACATTCCTATGGCCTAGCCTAACAAGTGCACAAAGCGACTTCTGCTGTGTTTTATTGGTCAAGCAAGTCACTATGGCCAGACCCTATTCAAAGGAACGAGAGAAAGGCTTCACCACCTGATGCGAGAAGCAGGGAGGGAAAGAGTTGTTGACAACCATCTTTGGACAAACTCTATCACTGATGTTGTAAATTTGAAATACGTCTTGATATTCAAGTCTGGAAATCAAGGAGAGATTGGGTCTGGGAACTGGGCAGGAACTTTTGTAATTGTGGGACCAGCTCAAACTGAGCCTACTTCGTTGATAACAAAGTGTCGAGTTACGTTATAGGTATAACAGAGCCAAAAACCTGCAAGTCATATAACCTGGGCATGTGCTATAGAAAAAGCTTTGACCTCTAACAACACCCAGAACCAATGATTCCTCCCCTCAAGAACCAAGAGGACCAGCCCATGACTGAAACATGAACACTGGAACGCTTTCAGAAGGAGGAGTCCATTGGCCTGGAAGATCTGGGGCCAAAGTCTGCCTCAACATACCTTACCGTAAATGGCCAAATTTGAAGTCCTCCAATCAGACCAAACCAGCATTCCCAAATCCTTTCCCTTGCCCTTCAGGCCCATAAACTTGCCCCAGACCTCAAATCAAGGAAACAGCTTTGAACCCAACCCCTGTCTTTTTGCTGGCAGGTTTTGCAATAAAGCCTTTCTTTTCTCAAAAGCCAGTGCCATAATTATTGGCCTCTGCACTCAGCAACCCCATTTGCTCCACAGCAAATTCCTCCTCAGAGATTTCTGTTTGGAGCATTAGATCTAATGTTGTTAAATTAGAAACAAAATGCTTTCCTATATGTGTGTTTTTTTTTAAGTGATCGAGTTGGAATTATGTTATTCTGTTGGATACGTCTGTGGTAGCTGATAAATGAACTACATATTTTAATTATACATAATATTTATCAATTGCTTAACACAATGCCTCGTGTTAAGCAGCTACTCTAGACAAGTGTTGATTATTGTTATTAGCTATATATATATATGTGTTTTATATGTTATTCGCTATATATATATGTTTTACATTTCCTCATTCATGTTCTTTCTAAACCAGATAGATGTCCCATGCTGGGGCTCCATGATGCACTAATCTGGCTGTATTCACATTGAGTTGATCATTCTTGAGGTTGTACATCAGTTCAGATGACCAGAATATTAATGTGTGCACCACTTCTCAACCTGGAGCCTTCCGACATATCCTCAGAGCCCATTAAATCTATAAAAATTTAAAATGTGTTTTCCTATTTATAATACTATTAAAGTAATAAAAATACATTCTAGAATCCCTGCATTAGATGAGCCTCTGATTACTAGGCCTTTAGTTTAACAAAACGTGACTAGAGTGACTCCATCTTACAGCTCGTAGCTAGGCACTCACAAAGCACCTATAAAGTGAATGCTTATGGTCTGCAAATAGTCATATTGTAAGCTGACTGCTCTTATAATTGCAGAATATTATGGCCACACAGAACATCTTCCACCAGGCCTACAAAATGTCCGGATGTCCTAAGAGTGCAGCTCACTTTACTTAAATATAATGTTAATGGGCAGGCTTAGGTTGAAGGATTAATGGTCATTGATAGCACCAATAACCCCTGCCTTCAGTGAGCACATCTATACATTCTAAGTATAATTATAGCTCTATAGTTTCTTATAAGTAGAGACATCAACAAAGGACGGCATGTTCTTCCTCCTGCTTTCTGAGGATGCCATACTCAATAACAGAGTAGTTCCTAATAAACTTGCTTCTTTCACTGTGGTCTGAGATTCACCCTGAATTCTTTTCTATGCAAGATCCAAGAACCCGCTCCTGGCATCTAGATGGGGACACCTTTTTCTGGCAACATCTTGACCACCTCCTTTTACTGAAGTCCCCTATACAGTTTTAGAGGGCATTTGCATTAAACTTATGGCCATGTTAATACCAAAGAAACCCACATTCTATTACAATACACATATTGAGGTTTTGTGGTCATTGCACAGAGAAAGGCAGTGGGAGAACGAATGGCTAAGAACATCTCTACATGAAGCTGTAAAGACTGCAGAGCTGGCTGGAGGTACAAATTCAGTCAGTGGTTTTGTTGTGAAATCCTGTCTTCATATATACAAATTAGCAATGATCAATTAACAGTAAATGCTATAGTGAAAAACCACGAATTTTCTTTCGTTAAACAGCATTTTTAAATTTCAATATTGTATTTTGGAGTGGGCTAATTGGCCTTTCAAGATAATGGATCTATTGTTTTAAAAAAGCTTTGTTTTTTAAAACGAAAAACAATAATTACAGTAACAATAATGGTTCCAGGGCCAGGTGTGGTGGTGACTCACACCTATAATCCCAGCACTTTGGGAGGCTGAGGCGAGAGAATTGCTTGAGCCCAGCAGTTCAAAACCAGCCTGAGCAACAGAGTGAGACTCTGTCTCTATAAAAAATTAAAAATTTAGCCCAGCATGGTGGCATGTCCCTGTGGTCCCAGCTGCTCAGGAGGCTGAGATGGGAGAATCTCTCGAGCCAAGGAGATAGAGACTTCATTGAGCCCTGATTGGCCACTGCACCCAACCTGGGTGAAAGAGACCCTGTCTCAAAATAATAATAATAATAATAATAATAGTTCCAATGGCCAACAATAATAATAATAATAGTTCCAATGGCCAACATTTGCAACAAGTAAAACTAAATACATCAGTTTATTTTCTACTATTAAACCAAACATCAACAAGTTAGTGGCAGCAAATAACATCAACCATTACTCTGAATTAATATTGATAATTTTCATTTTGTTAGTTTTGTAGTTTAGTTTGTGTTTAATTTATACATTTGATTTACTCTTAGATTTGCATAAGAGCTATGCATTTTCAGCATTTACACTTCATTTATCTTAAAGAAACATAATTAAAATGATTTGTCCACACTAATGATTTATAATATTTTTCCATTTAAAGGGTTACTTCATTACTCATGTTTAAGAAACAGTGCCATAATGAATAACCTCCTATAAACCCAAGAAACATTCTCAACATCTGGCGAGTAAGAGAGTTTAGAAAACCTACCATGGGGCTCATTTTTTTCCTCCCAAAGATGTTGATAGACTTGGAAAATTCTGGATCTAGTTGGTTTTTGTTGTGGTTGTTTTGCTTTGCAGATATTTAAACAGATGTTTAATGGAGGAATTTGCTCTTTGTGCTCCAATGAAACCAATCTACTTTCAATTCTAAGAATGTGCCAAGCTCTTTCCCATCTCAGCACCTTTGTACTTATTGTGTCCTCTGCCTGGTCTAGAGCACTGATATGGTTTGGCTATATGTCCCCACCCAAATCTCATCTTGAATTGTACTCTCATAATTCCCACATGTTGTGGAAGGGAGCCAGTGGGGGATAATTGAGTCATGAGGGCGGTTTCCTCCATACTGTTCTTGTGGTAGTGAATAAATCTCACGAGATCTGATGTTTTTATCAGGGCTGTCTGCTTTTATGTCTTCCTCATTCTCTCTGCATGCTGCCATCCATGTAAGATGGCACTTGCTCCTCCTTGCCTTCTACCTTGATTGTGAGGCTTCCCCAGCCATGTGGAATTGTAAGTCCAATTAAACCTCTTTCTTTTGTACATCACCCAGTCTCAGGTATATCTTTATCAGCAGCGTGAAAATGGACTAATACAAGCACCTTCCTCTGCTTTTTGCATGGCTGGTCCTTTTTAATCCCTAGGTCTCTGCTTCAACATCCTTTCTTCAGATGCCCTTCAGTAGCCACCCCTGTCTAAAGGAGGTGGTTTATTCTTCTCCCTCATCACCTTCTTTATTTCCCCCCAGACACTCGCAGGATCTCTTATTCTTTAAAATGTTCATTTTACTGATTCATTGCTTGTTTTCCTCATCAGTCTTTTCCTCATGGTTTGATGAGGGGTTGGGGGAGAAATAATGGTTCCTTAAGGCCCTGTTCTACTAGACAGTAGGCCAGATCATCAGCACCTTAGTCAGGATAAGATCTGTGTAAGTTGATACTCAATTAATAGACTCAGTGATCAAAAGAGTGACCTATTTTTACACCTCAGATTTTTATCCATTCATTTTTAAATTCTGTTGAGTTATATAGTGAATAACTACCATTTTTATTAATTCTAATACGCATATTTCCTTCATCATTTAGTATCTCTGAAATTGATCTTAACAATTGATATCATGTCCCTTTTTTGGTGGCTTTCTTTTAAAACAATGCATAAAACAATGTGCATCTTACACACAGTGTGGATGGCATTTGGGAGTCCACCAAATAAGATAACTCTATTTCTTTAAGGCAATTGGCTAATATTAATTTGTCCAGTGAAGGAACTTAGAAACACCTTGCCAGGAGTCAGCCACTGTAGTGCTTTTCTGCAAAAAATGGCCACCAACAAACCCTGTGTACCATGCAGCTCTTTCAGCCAAGAAGCGGAGTCTTTCTTCTCTGCATGATTCTAGGTTGATCCTGAGATTTACTTTGGTCAGGTCAGTAGAATGTGGGAGAAGTGACACTGATTCCTGATCCTTGAGAGCATTTCCAGTTCCTTTGGTGAGCCAGCTACCTCAGTGTAAATACGACTGCTGAATGATGAGAGACCACAGAGAGAGAGTGAGAGCAAGAGTGAAGGGTGGGGTGAGGGAGTGGGGGGGGGGGGAAGATAAAGAGAGAGAGAGAAAAAAAAAGAGAGAGGCCCTTGGAGGAGAAGTGAGCTACCCCCACCATCAGCCAGCACCAATGCCTAAACCCGTGAGTGAGGTCATCTTAGATCTTTGAGCCCCAGGCAACACCATGTGGGGCAGAGGTGAACCATCCCTATTGAGCCCTGTCTGAATTCCTGACCCACGGAATCAAGAACAATAAAATGGTTTTTGTTTTCAGCCACTAAATTTTAGGGTCGTTTATTACACAGCAATAAATAACTAAGACATCAACAGAGTCAGAAGTTAAGTCCTACTAACTGTTCTCTTGGTTTTCTCCAATTTGGAACAAGCTCTCTCCCTCAAATAAAGAAATAAACTTTAATGATGTGAGCCTTAGTAAAAGTGCCAACGTTTCTCCCAGATCAGATTTCCTGGCACTAACAAAACAATCGTGAAATGCTGTAAGACGTCACAGTTCAAAACCAGATTCCACTGGGGGATTATCACTTCCTCAAATCACCTTCCTACTTGCAATTATTTCTGTTCAATGTGATGGTGCCTCATTGAGTATCTGGGGCTCCTAAAAGATATTTTCCTGCATAACTTCATGTAAAACCATATAATCACCATGAAAGCACATCTAAAAGTGTCCACTGTTTCTAAATAACTTGATCGCCTAGCCATGGCAATTCAATAAGAGAGCAACCTTTGAATGACAAATGTTGGCTCAAGACCATTGTTAGTAGAATGATCTGGATCTGATAAGCATCAGAACTACTACGGCACAGGAGTGCCCCCCAAAGCAACACTCTGGAGAACTACTGAAGACATCTCCCCTGAGAGTTGCCACTTAGAATAGCCAGCCTGCTGACCAAGCAGGATATCCTCAGTGTGTGTGGTAGTTTCTCAATCGGAAGTATGAAAATCAGGAACATTGCGAAAGGGAGGGCAAGAGCTCTGAACAATTAATATCCGGTGAAGTGTGAGAGGGACACTTGAGCTCCTTACTTTGCAGTAACAACCTTGGAATGGAAAGCTATTTTGGTAGCCAACTGTGGAAAGTGAACATTAACCAAATAAAACCATGGGGTCATAAAGCTAGGAATGTGCAGGAATTCATGAGTCTGATTTTCCTCAGCATATTTGCTCTTTCAGAAGAAATTTTCCTCTATTGCTCCATGAAATATGAGTGTGTGTTTACATTTTTAAATAAACCACATTATATCATTAGGTCCTATTATTCCTAATCCACAGCTCAATCCATGAATGCAATCCAGTAACTATAAAACTGTAACATTTCTTTAAAAGTAAACACAGTACCTTTTCCTCTGTGTTTGCCCAATCTTTTTTATGGGACACTAAAATTGAGAACGGAATATCTTCTTTCACCTTTGACTGACACATGAGGCCTTCTCTGGAGATAAGCTGGGGTTATGAAACCTTCCATGAGTGAGAGGCCTAATCCATCAGTCATCTCAGAAAACCTCACAGCCAGTTCTACTCCATATGAAATCTGTCTGGGCATCAATCTACTGATGGATGCAATGAAGACGCAGATCAACACTATTCTTACTGTGATTCAGTGGAGTGTCATACTCAGCATTGGATGGCTGCATAACATCCAGGAGAGACATAAACGTAAGAAGAAAACTTAGGAATGGAATCATTATCAAGAAAAAACAAACACAAAGGAAAGGTGAGTGTGTATTGGAAAAGTTCAGCCTGATGGATACTGCCCTAGATTCAGTGATTTGCCAGGAGGCAAAAAGAAATGTATCCTTTCCTATCAAGTGTTAAAAGCACAATATCATTTTGTCATTGTTGCAAAAACACATTGACACTCAGCAAGAAACCCCTTCCTGAAGTTCCTGGGCTTTTCCCTGGCCCCTCTAGCAGCCCTGGAGGAAACAATGCCAGATATTATAGGCTATGCTTTACAAATTCTCAGTTGAAGCTTGGAAATCACTATTAGTTTTTCTTCAAATAAGTCTAGAAAAAGTAGGACAGGTTTCTTTCAAGCAAAGAAAGTAGGGAAATTCACACCAAATCAAAGACCTCGAGTTGAGTTTTCTGGGGCATGACCCTTCTGTCTTTTTTTTTTTTTTATGGAATCTTGCTGTGTCTCCCAGGCTGCAGTGCGGTGGCACAATCTTGGCTCACTGCAACCTCCATCTCCTGGGTTCAAGTGATTCTCCTGCCTCAGCTTCCCAAGTAGCTGGGATTACAGGCACCTGCCACCATGCCTGGTTAATTTTTTGTAATTTTAGTAGAGATCGGGTTTCACCATGTTGGCCAGGCTGGTCTCAAACTTCTGACCTCAGGTGATCCACCTGCCTCGGCCTCCCAAAGTGCTGGGATTACAGGCATGAGCCACCCCACCTGGCCAACCCTCCTGTCTTGACAGGAATAAGTTAAGGTAGCTTTGGGGGTAGGAGTGAGAGGTGTCCTTGTGATTTCTCAATAGTACCCAACATTTCTCCTCATAGTACCTGAGTGTTTTCCCTTCTCTTTGTGACACTCCACTGAAGGACCACCAATGAAGCCTACTACTAAAGATGCAAATATCCCTGGAAAAGGAGATGGAGTGACAGGAACACTGATCTTACACCAGGGCTGAGCACAGAGCACAGAGACGAAGCAGGACCCAGGTAATGTGTATTGCAAGTTTGAAGGTTGAGCTTCTGTAGAACAGTGATCTTGCTGGAACACTCAGGTGAGGAATGAGAGTGGATAGCGAGGCTGAGAACGACAGCTGAGATGGGGGGGCGGGGAGTGTTGTCAGGGGAATCATAGACCTGAGTGAGACAGGACAAGCACAGGGAAAAGCAGCAGGTGCTCAAGGAGAGGACCTTTATAGGATGCAAAAGGTGCCCAAGGTTGGTGGCAGGGGAGCTTAGGAAGGTGAATGCAGTGAATCTCTACCTGCAGGAGGAGACGAAGCGGTGCTTCTCTGTTCCCAGGGTCTGAGATTAGGCTGGAACCATTGGCCAGAAACTTACTTTCATGCAGGCTTCTTCAGCCTTTCTGGCATCTGCAGACTAGTTGCACCAAACTTGGTCACCCTATTCACTGTCTTAAGTAGTACATCATATCCTGCAAACCACTAGATTATAAACACAATTTGTGGTCTGCTTTCAGAGTGAGACCGTCGATATCTCAGGTAAGATTTTTGAGGGTCAATCTTATGGCTACAGCCAGAGCTTTGTCAGAGTCAAGCCCTCTGGGTTAGTTTAGGGAGCCACAGTTTGGTACTCAGAGTTGGGCTTGAAACAGTTGAGCAACAAGTCACTTTTCTTTATCTTCCTATGCATTTTCAGCAGTCATCATGATTCACATGACATAGTTCCTCGAAAGACCAAGAAAAAGTCACACAATACTTCCTATTTCCTATGGTGCAGGGATACATATTTTCTTTCTTTTTTTTTTTTCTTGTTGAAAAAGGCTGTCGCTGTGTCAACCAAGCTGGAATGCAGTGGTGCAATTACAACTCACTTCAGCCTTGACCTCCTGGGCTCAAGAGATGCTCCCACCTCGGCCTCCTGAGTAGCTGGGACTACAGACACATGCCACCACACTTGACTAATTTATTTACTGTAGAGATGAGGCGGGGGAGGGGTCTCACTATGTTGCCCAGGCTGGTCTTGAACTCCTGGGCTCCAGCAGTCTGCTTGTCACGGCCTCCTAAAGTGCTGGGATTACTCGCGTGAGCCACTGTGCTCCAGCCTTCATATTATTTATAACTACAGTACATAGTTGAGAATGTCTGGGACTTCGGAGTTGGAAGCATTAAGAAATATTTCTGTGATTAAATATAGATACTGGGCAATAGTGTCTGTTTCTAATTTATTTTTTAAACTATTATTTTCACTGCAAACAAACTAAAAGATAGTGACTTTTAGGTCTCGTGCAGTGGCTCATGCTCACAATCCCAGCACTTTGGGAGGCTGAGGCAGGCAGATCACTTGAGGCCAGGAGTTCAAGACCAGCCTGGCCAACATGGCAAAACCCTGTCTCTACTCAAAATACAAATATTAGCCAGGTGTGGTGGTGCGTGCCTGTAGTCCCAGCTACTCGGATGGCTGACGCACAAGAATCGCTTGAACTCGGGAGGCAGAGGTTGCAGTGAGCCAAGGTCATGGCACTGCACTTCAACCTGGAGTACAGAGCAAGTCTCTGTCTCAAAAAAAAAAAAAAAAAAGTGACTGTTATAATAAAACCGACTTCTTAAACGTGGAGGTAGAAAGAGTTAAGACTTTGCATGTATGTATATGACACTAATCCGTATCTAAAATTTCATATTATGGATTAAAATTCGGAAATGTGGGTTTCCATTTAATGGTGTAGTTAGAAAGAGAAATCCAATCAGGATATAATAAGATTATAAAACCACTATTAGTCCAACAATTCTCAAAATGTGGCCAGGGGACCACTGGGGGTCCCTAGGTTCTTTTTGTGAGATCGCAAATCCTGCCTTTTCCAACTATATATCTGTCTAAGACTTGACTTTACTGTGTAAGACTGGATTTTCTTTTTATACTTCAGTCAAAACAACATAAGTAACAGAAGTAGATATGAGATTTTAGCCATCTTCTCTGAGACCAGACATTAAATAAATTTCTAAAAATATAACACAATGCCAATCTTATCATTACATTTTGTGGGGTTTGGGGGAAATATAGTTACTTTTCATGAAAAACATTATTAATGTTGAAAAATCATTTGTTATCGTTATTTTAAATGAATGAACACATATTACAGCCATTTCTTACTTTTAATTTCTAATATAGTAAATATTAATACACATAAATCACACATACAAAAGCTCTTTAAGGTCCTCACGAAGTAAGTTTTAAGAGGGTAAAGGGGTCCTGATATTGAGATGTTTCAAAACTCCTGTGTGAATCCTGGTTCATTTTCCTCAAGTTAATTCTTTGGACTTAGTACCCATCCAAATCCCATTTCTTTAGCTTGAGTTTGTTACCAACTCTACCCTCTTCATTTTCCCTCCCAACAGTATGCTTATGTGCAAGGGTAATGTAAAAATATTTAGCACATTATGGCATAGAAACCCACCAGTGCAAACATTTGCACAACCGTAAGCAAAGATTCTGACTGAAAGCAAAAGGTTCAGTCCCCCTGTCTCTGAACTTCTAGGTCTTTCCACTTGTAAATTCCATCTGCCTGTGGATATATGAGAATTCCCTCTCTCATCCAAAAGACTCCGGCTTACAGGTGAATCCTGGGGGGCTGGACATAGTACCTAGCACACTGGAGGGACTCAGCTGGAATCTGTGCATGAGTCCATATTTATCTGTCCTGAGTGCAAACTCTGCCTCACGTAGTAGTGTCCCTCACACCAGTGCGGAGGAACACGACACAGGGTTCCGTTATGGCGATGAGACTGAGAACAGTTACCAGCCACTTGCATCACCAACCTAGATTGCCCCAAGGATATGGAGCTTCAAATGGTCTAATATTGTGCAATATCTTAAACACCTGGATGAGATTTGTTTAGGCTTAAGGAATGGGTGAAATGCCTCAGAGATCTATGTTAACCAAACCAGTTAAACCACCCAGTTAAGACGTAGTTAGGACATTGCTTAGCATTCACCAGAATGAGTTTGACACCAGAAATGCATGGAATGTATTGAGATGCCGTATTTTGGTGAAATGAGATTATGAGAACTGGGAAAACCAGATTCAGGGGATTTCCGAAGGCCTGAGGCAAGGCTATGACCACCCGCTCTGCACACTTTGAACTCTCCCCAAGTGAGCGTGTGATTCCGTGGGCACTCATTCCTTCCTTCTTAATGTTATGGAATGAATTGTGCACCCACCCACCCTGAATTCAGATATTGAGGTCCTAGCCCTCAGTACCCAGAATGTGATCTTATTTGGAGGTAGGGTCTTTACAGAGGTAATCAAGTTAAAGTGAAGGAGTGGGGGAGGGCGCTAACCCAATAGGACTGATTTCCTTATTTTAAAATAGGGAAATTTGGACCCAGAGATACATTCAGAGAGAAGACGATGTGAAGGCACAGGAAGGATGCGCTGTGAACATCAGGACCAATGCCTGCAAGCCTAGGAGAGAGGTCTAGAACAGAGCCTTCCCTCGCAGCCCTCAGATCGAACTAACCCTGCGAGTACCTTGATTTTGGACTTCTGGCTTCCAGAATTTAGCAACAGTAACTTTCTGTTGAAGCCATCCAGTCTTGAAGCCACCCAGTCTGTGGTGCTGGGTTACCGTGGCCCTAGCAAATTTGCCTGCAGCTTTCCAAATCACAGCCCTGTTTTGTCATAGGGGAAGAATTCTAAGAAGTTCTTTATTTGGCCAAGTGAGGGATACAATAATGAGCATTTCCCTCGTCACAGTTCTGACAACTGCCTCAGTCACACACGGCTTAGGAGATTGGCCACTTCCTCTGCCTTCAACTTGCAGGGGGCTTCAATAATAAATGTGTAGAAGCGTTTGGTCTTCTCAATGCTGGGAATCCAGGAAGTATGGCCTGGCATACATGGAAGCCAGTCCCCTAATGACCTCATTGACACAGACCTCATTTGGGGATCTCCTTCTCAGGCACTTCCCCCTTGGCTCCTGAGGCCAGAACCCGACCCTGCTGTGTCTCTCTTCCATGCATCTTTTGCCATCTCTCTCTGCTGTCTGGAATCTGCAACAACATGAGGGTGCTCAGGACTTTGATGTTGCTACTGACCTCAGCATACCCCAGTCCAAACCTACTCTTTTCCTCCTGGGCCCACATCCGCTTCTGCTCCCCACTTCCCCAATGTCTTCGTTCTTTTCATCACATGCTGACCAAAGAGTCATCTTTAGGCACTCTCTGTGTCCCTTCTGCTACATCCACTCTGTTGCCACAACTCCTGAATTCTTCCTTCTGATTTCTTCTCACTCTTCCTTTCCACCGTGGGTCAATCCACTGGGGCCCCAATGTCAGGACACCGGATGACACTGTTTGGACACCTGGAAGGATCGGGTAAAGGATACAGAGAAGTCTAAGGAGGGATAGGGTGAGTCCGGGATGAACTGTGGATTAGGCACCAGGTAAAGCTAATTGGGGGGTGAGTGAGGAATGGGGTGAGGGTATCTATTACATATATTTTACGGTAATAAAAGGAAGTTGAAAGGTCAGTTGATTGCTTTTGGGAATTAAAAATGAGCACGAATGTCAAAATGTGAGCAACTTTGCACAGAATGGCAATATCACAGTGTTATAGATCATCGCAGAAGCCTTCTCCTTGTTGCCTGCATTTCCTTCCTCTAATATTGTACACACTACCACCATATTTAAATATGCAATTCTGGTTAAATGCACCATTTCATTTATTCATATAGTCAACAAACATTTGCTGAGCATGCTTCTCCTTATTGAAATTTAGTAGAAAATGAGACTGAGTGAATCCCTGTTATTTTCCTACCATTCCCTCCAACAGCTCCCGCTCCAAATCATTCTTTTAGGCTCACTCTTAGTCTTAGTCACCACATATGTGCGTGTGTGTGTGTGTGCGTGTGTGTGTGGTGTGAACATATGGTAAATACATAACTAGGGCCCCAGATATAGATTTGTAACTCATTTATTACAATTTAAATGAAGATAGTAAAGGGTAGAGATGCCCAATGGTTACTGTGGTGATGAGCACTCTACGAATAGCATTATTCCCCTTTGATGGCATTCTCATTCATAGGATGAAATGGAGAAAACATGAGAACATTTCCAAAAATGTAGGAATTATCCCCTCTGACATGTCATGCATTTGTTTTCATTTTTCAAATTTTAAGCTTGAGAACTTTTAAGCTGGCTTTTTAAAGTTTATGCAAAGAGAACAAACTTAGTTGCTTGGTTTGCTGCTCTTCTAATTCCTTAGATCTGTAATATAAAGCAGCATCCCATTTTTAATTTTGAAAGGCAAAGAGCTATGCCATTGCCCCCATCCTTCTCCCAATTCCCCTTGTTTGATACTCCCCAGCACCAGAGATGGAGGCTGTTCTAATTTCCTCTCATCCAAGTGCAGGGAAACTTTCTCTCAAGTTTTCTCTCTCAACTAATAACCATAAGTTTTTGGAGAAGTCAATCAGTTCAAAATATATGACATTTTAGGCCAGATGTGGTGGCTCATACCTGTAGTCCCAGCACTTTGGGAGGCTGAGGTGGGCAGATCACTTGAGGCCAGGAGTTTGAGAACAGGCTGGCCAAGATGGCGAAACCCTGTCTCTACTAAAAAATACAAAAATTAGCCAGACGTGGTGATGGGTGCCTGTAATCCCAGCTGCTCAGGAGACTGAGGCATGAGAGTCGCTTGGACCTGAGGGGGCAGAGGTTGCAGTGAGCTGAGATCATACCACTGGACTCAAGTCTGGGTGACAGAGCAATATTCTGTCTCAAAAAAAAAAAAAGACATCAAAAAAGATTAATCATACAGCCCTCATAGAATGGTCAGAGATAAGTTATAAACTGCTGGGTATTTTCTGGATTTAAACCAACTAAGGCAAAAGTTTGGTTTATATTGAGCAAGCATAAAGATGAATATAATCTGTGACTGAATGCTCAATTCATCACGCTCCGAGTCTCCTTTCCAAGACACCATCAGCTGCGTAGACTTGGAGAGGGTCCAAGGGAGGAAGTTGGGGGTGAGGAAACCAGTGGAAAATGCCCAGTTTCATTTTAAAGTCTGCTGAAGGGGTACGACTTGTCTGAACTTCTTTGAAAGGTTTTGGAGAAATACCTTGCACATGACAATTAGAGAAGTTCTGGTTATAGTAGCAGGAACTTGCTTAGATTGTCCCTGGATCATGGGTAAGAGGGCACAAGAAAGAGAAGCCTCTGGTTAAGATATTTAGAAAGATGGGGTAGAAAGATGGGCCCGTGGGTAGTTGGCTATTGTCCCATAAATCAGGGCCCCTCACCTTCTGGTCAAGCCCTGCAGCCTGATGGGCAGAGGGGCATGTGTCAGCCGTACTTGACACATGGTTTTAAAGCCAACACTTATTGAATGAGCAGTTAGCAGGTACCAGGCCTAGAACTGTGCACTTTGCAAGCATTATCTGGTTTAGCCCTCTTAGGATCCAGAGACTCATCTTAGCCCCATTTGATAGAGGAGAACACAGAAACCTAGAAAAGTTAAAAATTGTTCCCAAAGTCACAACTTGGTCTCCCCATCTCCCAGAGTTTCTTAGGCACCACCCCCACTCCTTCAATGCTATCACTGATTTTGGTTTTTTTATGTTCCTCCAAGGCTTTCTGTACTGTAGAAGATAAATGCAGAAATTTTCCCGTGTGCCATTGATTCAAAATTCAGCATGCATTTTTAAAGAATTATTAGGGACTAGGTTTGTACTAAACAGAGACGAAGACATACAGCCCCTGCATTGAAATCGCTCATCCTTATTTATTTATTTATTTATTTATTTATTTATTTATTTATTCATCCATCCAGCAAACTTTTCCTGAGCACTTTCTATCCCAGGTACTGTACTAGGTGCTGGGAATAAAAATCCAAATCAGATACTGTGTTTAGTATTAATATTAATTAATGTTAATAGTAATGATAATAACAATACTACTAATAATAGTTAATACTTACTGAGTGCTTACTGTATGCCCTCCACTGTTTTAAGCACTTTGTACTATCAACTCAATCAATCTTCACCACAAGCCCGTGAGCTGGGTACTATTATCACAATCTTGATTTTACAGATGAAGAAACTGAGGCACAGAGAGATTAAGAGATTTGTGATGGGCCAGGAGCAGTGGCTCATGCCTGTAATCTCAGTACTTTGGGAGGTCAAGGCGGGTGGATGGCTTGAGCTCTGGAGTTCAAGACCAGCTGGGGAAACGCGGCAAGACCCTGTTTCTATCACAAACAAAAACAAAAACAATTTACTAGGTGTGGTGGCATACCTGTAGTCCCAAGTCCTTGGGGAGCTGAGATGGGAGGATACCTGAGCTGGGGAAGGTCAATCCTGCAGTGAGCTCTGATCACACCACTGCACTTCAGTCTGGGCAACAGAATGAGACTCTGTCTCAAAAAAAGTTTCAAGCCATCCGTTTGAATACTGTATGCACACCAGTGTGGGAAGTAGATGCAACAACAACAAAACATTTGCAAGGCAGTGAAATTGGAGAGAATTGAGGTCAGTCCATAGCCATGAGGGCCAAGGAGAATCAGTGACCAAATATGCCCATCTCCAGGGTTCTGGTAGGGTCTCTTGTCCCCAAAGTGTGCGTGTGGCTCTTGGCAAGCTAGGTTAGGAGAGTTGGCTGAGTGTGATGAGCTGGATATTCAAGCTGGCAGAAATGAATTTCTTATACCTTTTTTCAGCTTCATTTCAGATATATGGGGCTGTTTCTACAACAATAGAACTCATGGACACATGGACAAGATGGCTTTGGTTGTGTTTGAAAAAAGGGTCAGCAGCAAAGGGACCAAGAACATATATTGCTGAAAGACAAATCTCTTAAATAAATGGTGCTGGAAAAACTGATATCTACATGCAGAAGAATGAAACTAGACCCCTATCTCTCACCATATACACACATCAAATCAAAGTGGATTAAAGACTTAAAGTGAGGACCTGAAACTATGAAACTACTAGAAGAAAACATTGGGAAAACTCTCCAGGACATTGGTCTGGGCAGAGATTTCTTGAATAAGACTCAAATGCACAGGCAACTAAAGCAGGAAATGGACAAATGGATTATAGCAAGCTAAAAAGCTTCTACAAAGCAAGGGAAACCATCAATGAAGTCAAGAGATAACATTCAGAACATAAGAAAATATTTGCAAACTATTCATTTGACAAGGGATTAATAACTAAAATATCTAAGGAGCTCAAACAACTCAATAACAACAAAAAAATCCAATTTACAAATAGGCAAAAGATCTGAATAGACATATGTCAAAGGAAGACATGCAAATGGCCAACAGGTATGTGGAAAATTCCTTAACATCACTAATCAAGGAAATGCAAATCAAAACCACAATGAGATATCATCTTACACCAATTAAAATAGCTGTTATCAAAAAGACAGAAAATAACAGATGCTGGTGAAGATGAAGAGAAAGGGAACCCTTGTCCACTGTTGGTGGGAATGGAAATTAGTACAAGCACTATGGAGAACAGTATGGAGATTTCTCAAAAAACTAAAAACAGAGTTACTATATGATCCAGGCATCCCATTGCTGGGTATATATCCAAAAGAAGGGAAGTAAGTATATCAAAGAGATATTTGCATTCCCATGTTTATTGCAGCACTATTCACAATAGCCAAGATATGGAATCAACCTACATGTTCATCAATGGATGAATAGGCAAAGAAAATGGGGCAGATATACACAATGGAATATTATTCAGCCATAAAAAATGAAATCCTGTCATCTGCGGCAATATAAATGGAATTGGAGGACACTGTTAAGTGAAATAAGCCAGGCACAGTTAGACAGATATCACATTATCACTCATACTGTGGGAGCTAAAAATCTTGATCTCATGGAGGTAGATAGTAGAATGATGGTTATCAGGGGCTGGGAATAGTAGTGGGGAGGGGAGATAAGGAGAGATTAGTTAATGGGCACAAAAATATAGCTGGATGGAAGGAATAAGACCTGGTGTTTGGTGGCACAATAGGATAACTATAGTTAACAATAATTTATTGTATATTTCAAAATAATGAGAAGAGTGGCATTGGAATACTCCTAAGACAAGCAAATGAGAAATGCTTGAGGTGCTGGATACCTCAGCCACCATGATCTGATCATTATACATTGCATGCTTGTATGAAAGTATCACATGCACCTCGGAAATCTGTACAACTATTTTGTATTCATGAAAATAAAAATTAAATTACATTAAAAAAAAAAAAAGGTCAGCGGGATGCTAGTGGCCTCCACCAGCAGGAATCCTGGGATGGTGTTTCCCTTATTAAGATTCCACAGGGACAGGCACACCCCGAGTGAAAGCCACATCTGTGCCTTACTCAGGGTCCAGGTGTCAGTCAGATGAAACAGCAAGGTGTTTGTGTAGTATTCATTCATTCATCAGTAAATATTTATCAAGTGCCTACTGTGTGCCTAGAAACTGTTCTAGTCCTTTGGGATACATAGTGAACAAAATGGAAAAAAAATCCTTTCTCTCATGGAGTTTACATTCTTGTGGATGAGACAGGCAATAAATAATAACTATTATAAATAAGTAAATTGCCAAGTACGTTAGAAGGTGATAACCTTCTATATAGAGGTATGAGTTCATATGGAAGGCAAGAAATTGAGAGTACAAGCTTGGGGATCTAGGGCTTGCTCACTCTAGGGTCTGGTTCCTGGAGGTGACCAGGCAGGGCTCACCGGGCAGGTGATATTTGACCAAAGTCCTGAGGAGGTGGGAATAGCCAGCGCCAAGGTCCTAAGGTGAAGGGAGGTGCCTGGTGTGTCTGGGGAACAGCCAGGGGGCCAGTGTGGCTGGAGCAGTTAGAAGGAGGAGAAGAGTAGGAGGTGAGGTCAGAGGGAAAGTGCCTGGTAGTGCCTTCTAGACCATTGTGGAGACTTTGGCTTTTACTTTGAGTGAAATGAGGAGAGCAATGGTAATGGAGGGATTGAGAAAGAGTTTGGTTCTGGATAGATTTTGAAGCCAACAGATGTCCCAATAGATGATAGGTTGGGCATCAGAGGAGGGGTACCAAGGTCAAAGACTGCTCCATGGTGTTTGGCTGGAGCACCTGGGAGGATGGGGATGCTGTTCCCTGCATCTGAGACAGAATACTGAGACAGAAAGGTTCCTGTGGAATCGTTTGGGGGAAGACCCAGCCCTTCACATTAGACCTAGGAAGTTAGGAGGCTGTTGGACCTGAAGATGAAGAAGACGCGTCGGGACCTGGAAATGTGGGCAGGGGTGCAGAAGAGAGGCCTGGGCAGGAGTCCTCGGAGGCAGGCGCTATTGAAAGCCAAGAGACTGAGTGAAGTCACCAAGGGAGGAAGAGAAAGAAGAGGGTGGAGGACTGCATGCTGGCCCTGCAGTGTGAAGACACTGGGAAGGGGCAGCTGCGGAGACTGGGAAGCAGCAGCCACTGCTAGAGGAGGAGAGAGCCGGGTGTGAGCAAGTGGAGAACAGGTGTAGACAGGCAGAGGAGAAACAGCTCAGTCTGTCTGCTGCCCACAGTCACGAGCACAGGCACGCCCCAAGGGAAAGTCGCCTCTGTGCCCTACTCAGGCCAGATAAAACAGTTTTAAGGAATAGAAACAGCTTCTCTTCCTGCCATGCCGGGGGGCGGGGTGGGGGGACTGCTTTAGCAATTTGCATAATTGGGCCTTGTGAGAAAGACCCCTGTGAGTCCAGTGCTGAAGGGAGTTGATTTTAGCCACAGCAATTAGTCATTCTCCCACTTCATGAGCTGTCTGTGTGTGGTTTCTAAACAGGCAGCATTTGTTTAACAAAATAATCAGCATCTCCATTTCCTCCAAATCATCCTTGAATGTAAAGATCATTTGAAAAAATGCTAGGCCATGCTATGGTGCACTCCTAGGGGTGTCTTATTTCCATTTTCCTAATTTCAGATGGAAAAATGTAGGTAAAGCCTTGATGCACAAATTTGAAAATAAAACCAACACTCTCCTGTATGCACTGGCCCCTTCCTGTGCACCCCCAGCCCTGTGGTCCTTAGAGCCGCTTCCTACAGTATTCGTGATTTAGAACAGCCCATTCTTTAAGCTGGTCCAACATTCTTCCATCGGCCTATCCACACTCTCTGGTTTGGGCTGGATCCCCAAGGAAATGGGTTTGGCTGCCTCAGGCTGTGGTCTAGGGACAAAGGAAAACCAAAGTCTGAGTTCTGGGTAGATGTTGTCAAGAGACAGGAAACCACTCATGGCTTAACTCCAGGAGCCTGCAAGGTCAGGCAGTGGGTGAGTGCCTGTGAGCAGAGCCCGGAGAGATCTCTGAGGTAGCAGCGCCCTGGGGATCTGAGCCTTGGAGGTGCTGAGTCTTTGGATGAGAGGGAACTGATAGAAGCTCCGGTCCATTCAGTCATTCAATATTCATTTACCCAATGACTCCCATGGCTCACGTCCTTTGCTTCTTCATGAATTAATGTTTATTTTATGATGTCGCAGAAACCAGACATAGCCTAAGCCTGAGAAGTCTGGGAATGGTAGATGGTATAGTGTCGGGGAAACCGCAGTCGCTGTTGAGTCAGACTGGCTTGGGTTCAAATCCAGGTCTGGCCAATTGTACCTTAAAGGGTAGCTTAGCCTCATTGGGTCCCTGTAGTTCCCACCAAAGGGGCCATTATGATGTGTTCCTTGAGGAGCTGTTGTGAAGATCACGATGATACGTGGAAAACACCTGATGCAGTGCTTCTCACATAGCAAGGACTCCATGTATTGTAATGGTGATCATTTTTTGTTTGTCATAGCAAGGTGTGGGTGAACTAAGGAGCCTAAATGAGACTTCCCGTGCAGAGGCTGAGAAAATGAAGGGTTACTGCTCTAGAAGAGAGGTGGGGAGGGTGCCACAGGCAGGCTACTGTTTGCCCTATTTTGCCTTGGGCAGACATTGATGCCCTGTCCCCAAACTCCTTTCATTCCTGCTGGGAGATGGCTTCCAAGGTGTGGCTCCAGGCCAAGGCCAATTACTGAGGTTTGCCTGTGGGCTGTAACCTCTTTACCACAGTCACCCTGAGCAGAAAGCCAAGCGAGTAATTTCGGAGAGCTTGTGTGCTGACACGTTTTTGATGAGGTGAAAGGATCTGACTCAAAGCTAGCCCTCGACAGTGAAAATTAAGAAGTGTTTCTAAGCCTGAGAGGCAGCTTTGAGCTGTGTCCTCAGTCAGGAATGCATTTGAAAAGAAATTTGAAAGGCTCTGAACTCTTCTAGATGGTTCTGTATAGACACTCCCCACGGTCCATGTCCCGGGAAGGGGTAGACACAGCTCTGAGCAGCCCAGCTTGCCAAAGCAGCAGGGCGTCTGTGCCTGTGCACCTCTGTCATGTCTGGAATGTCCCTGGAAGAGGGAACTTGCCCCGCTCAGCCTCCACCTCCAGGGAAGTTACCTGCTTCTCTCTCTCCTGCCATCACCAGAAGCCCAGCCCTGCCCTGGCTTAGGAGACAGGAAGGGAGCCCAGTCCTCACCCTCCTTCTCCAACTGCAGTTCAGCATGTCAGAGCTGGTAGTGAGAACCTGGGAAGTGTATTTTCTGCCTCTTCTAAAGGGGAAGCCCATGGTTTTAGTGCTCAGCAGAGATCCCCATAGGCTAAAGTCTTAGCACCGATGATGTTCATCCCCAGGTGCAGGATACTGAAAGTAGACAGTTAATAACAAACAAGTACTCTACCTGACAGCAAGTGGGTAAGGGGTGACAGCCAGCGGAGTCTTGGTTTCCGATTTCTTCCTAATGTGGTCGCTGCTGGGCGGCTCTGCTGCTTGTTAGACAATCAGGGTTGCTGCCCTGTTAGTGTACGGTGGCGTGTGGGGAGCACAGCCATGGCGTGTATTTGATGATAACTCAGGCCAACTCAGGTCCTTTTTAAATGACACTTCCTGATGCACGACCTTTTTCCCTGCAGCACCTCTCCTTCAAAGACCCGGGAAACAAACACTGAGAATGAAGCCAGCCTGCTGCTTCCTGACCCTGGACGGATCCTTCCATATTCCAATATCACAGTCATGTCTGCAAACATCCCTTCTATTAAAGCAGTATGCAGATGTAGGTCAGAAGACAGAGCAGCGGATGTGTAGAACAAGTAAGTCTAGGGATCTAATATACAACATGAAGACTAAAAGAAAAAAAAAGCAGTATACATTTTGTGAGACCATACTTAGAAAAGCAGCAAATCCGGGAGAATGAAGTACGAGACACACTGGTTTCACTTGATCAAATCAGCTTCTGAAGCTGATTTGTGAAGGGGCAGGGAAGGTTGGAACCCTCAAGCATTATTTGGGGGAGTTCACGGGTTTTAAATAATTCCGTAAGATTGATAACAATTTAATGAGTCCCTAAGTAAGAATGAGATTAGATAAAATTGTTGTGGATCCACTGACTAATCACGGAAAATAGGTAATTTCTATTAAAAAAAAGCGAGCATGCTATGGGTGTAGATAAGGTAACGATGGACACAGTGATACCATGCAAAGGCTCAGGTTTTTTCTACTAGCGTTTTGGATGCCTCACCTACATGTAACTGACAATAATCTGCTTCTTTGCATGAAGAACCACATGCAGCCTTTTCCATACATTAGCTCATGATTCCCAATAACAATCATAACACTATGTATTATTTTCCCCTTCTTCAGATGGCAGAACAGGATCAGAGAAGTTTAGAAACTGCCCTCAGTCACCCAGTAGGGAATGGAGCTCAACTGTGAACCCTGGAACTCCTGACTCCAAAATCTGCTCTTTTTGACTGGCTGACCACACAGCTTCCCAGTGACAGCAGATGGGAGAGACAGGAGGGAGGGAGGAAGGGAGGGAGAAGGAGAAGGAGAAGAGAAGGAAGAGGAAGAAGAGAAGAAGGAGCAGGAGGAGGAGGAGGAGGGGGAGGGGAAGAGGGAGGAGGGGGAGGTGGAAGGGGAAGAGAGAAGAGAGAAATGGAAAGAGAGAGAGAATGTGCCCAAACTGGAGCCAACAACTCTCCATACCCTCAGGTCTCCCTTCACAGGGCCTCTTCTTTCTCTGGCTCTGTGGTTCTCTATCTTAGGATGCATTCTTACAATCACCTGGAGGGCTGGTCTCCAGGTGGATTGCTGGACTCCACCGCTAGATAGAGTTTCTGATCTCTTCAGTCTGTACTGGAGCCTGAGATTCGAATTTCTTAGCTGTTCCCAGATGTTGCAGGTCTGGGGACTCCACTGAGGACCACCGCTAAGTATAAACCTGCCTTTCTTGGAAAACAGTACTAGTATTGCAGAGAAGCTATTTTAACATACTCTTTCTTAGTCTTATATATAAATAAACAACAAACAAACAAGTACGGTTTTGTTTAACGATAAACCATCAAGCTTTCCTTTGTGTAAAAGTAGAGATTTCACCTACTGCACAGATTCAATAAGCCCCGGGGGAGGGGGGGGCACTCCACATACCAGCAACCATCTGCAGGAACCACGTTTTTTTCCTATGTGAAATGTCCTCTGAGTGCCGGCAAGTGACTAACATCCAGTCTGTCTCAGAACTCAACCTATTTGGAGAGTGGGTGTTCGCAGTCAGCATGTGCTCAAGTTGGAACTGTCCCGTGGATAAACTGTTACTGAAGCACTGCAGTGGCTACAGGCTGAAGGACTTTTGTCTTCCAGGCCTGGCTGCCAGGATGTGAGGCCTGGGTGGAGGAATGCGGTTAGAATTCCATGCGGTCAAGACTTCTTCCCTTGAGCCCTGTTAGGCTCTGCTTCTCTGATTTCCACTTTCGCCTCCGTTCTTGCCAAAGCTGTTTACATCCTCTAACCAATGCTGTCTAATAGAAATATATTGTGAGCCACATATGTAATTTAATATTTTTAGTAGTCACACTAAAAACATGAAAAGAAGCAGGTGAAATTAATTTTAAGAAATCTTTTATTTAACCTAATACATTTAAAAAATCATTTCAACATGTAATTAGTATAAAAAGCTAGGAAGAAAATATTTTACATTATTTTTCCCCTATGGAGTCTGCGAAATCTGGTGTTATTTAACACTGAGAGCACATCTCAGTGCAGAACAGTGATATTTCAAGTGTCCACTAGCAACGTGTGGCTGGCAGCTACCATATGGGAAAGTGTAGCTCTTTCTGCATTTTAACTGCTTTGTGAGTTCAGAACCTAGAAAGAACCACTATGTAAAAGGCAGAGACAGCCAAATATTCATAGCTAAGCACTGGTTTTATGTTTATTAAACATACAGATGCAGATAGTCAAAACAGGGTTGTGCCTTAGAATCAACTGGGACACCTGTTAAGAAGATAACTGTGGCCGGTGTGGCGGCTCACGCCTGTCATCTCAGCACTTTGGGATACCAAGTTGGGCAGATCACTTGAGATCAGGAGTTCGAGACCAGCCTGGCCAACATGGTGAAACCCCGTCTCTACTAAAAATACAAAAACATTAGGTGGGAGGGGTGGCACAAGCCTGTAATCCCAGCTACTCAGGAGGCTGAAGCAGGAGAATCGCTTGAACTTGAGAGGTGGAGGTTGCAGTGAGCTGAGATCATGCCACTGCACTCTGGCCTGAGTGACAGAGCAAGACTCTGTCTCAAAAAAAAAAAAAAAAAAAAAAAAAGGAGAAGAAGATAACTGCCTGTACCTAATCCTATATCTACTTAATCAGAATGGGCTATGAAAGGAGAGGGAATCTGCATTTTTAATAAGCACCTCGGGTAATTTTGCTGCATCCAGCCTAGGACTTTCCACAGAAGAACATTTCTGAATCACCAGACAGAGAAGTATGAAATCCCATCCGGGGTGCCAGGCTAGAGGAGAGAGGCCGCACATCATCCAGCTCCTCTTCCTGTCTGCCATGCAGTCTAGTTTTACTCATACTTGAAACCTGATTTGCATGGATATGTGTTCTTAACAGAGAAACATTTTTATCATTTTTCAGGTTTAGGTTACCATCCAATTTATAGAATAAATGCAGTTCATGTGGCTTTCCCATGCTTTTGTGATTGAATTTAAAATTTAAGGGCTCCCTGTTTTATATAGAGACTTGTATGCCGGTGCTGCCACCTTGTGCTGAAAGAGACTGTTGACACAGGTTGGAATAAACGTGGACTTGCCCTCTGCTGGTAAAGAGGTTAGAACCCTAGTGTATCCCCAGGGTTCTGCCTCATGTGGGCCTGCACTGATCATAGCCATAACTGACACTTTTTTTTTTTTTTTTGAGACAGGGTCTCGCTCTATCATGCAGGCCAGAGTGCAGTAGCGCGATCTCGGCCGACGGCAACCTTCTTCTGCCGGGTTCAAGCGGTCCTCCTACTTCAGCCTCCCAAGTGACTTTGATTGGAAGCGCGCGTCACCACGTTTAGCTAATTTTTATATTTTTATTAGAGACAAGGGTTTCACCATGTTGGCCAGGCTGGTCTTGAACCCCTGACCTCAAGAGATGCAGTTGTCTTGACCTCCCAAAGTGCTGGGATTACAGGCATGAGCCACTGTGCCCAGCCACCGCTGACATTCTAAAGCGGTCATTCTCCAAGTATCTTCCCTGGGCCAGCAGCAACAGCATCCCCTGGCAATTCATTAGAAATGCAGATTCTTAAGCTCTGCTCCAGGCCTACTGAATTAGAAATCCTGAGGGCAGGTTCAGGATCTGTGTATTAACAAGTCCTCCAGATGATTCTAATACTTGATAAAGTTTGAGAAACACTGCTGCAAACTAAAACAATGATTTTTGCTCTTTTCAGAGGCACAGATGCAATGAACCTCGTGGACAGTTGCCTTAAAACAAAGGTAAAAGCACATGACGTGCCCAGACTTTTGTGACCACTTTTGGAGAGTTTATAGACTACATGTGGTTGGACCCCTGCTCCCAATCCTGCCTTCATGGAGCTGGAGGGAAGGGGACAGGATGGGGGTAAAGAACAAGACATCCTCACATACATGCCATCAAGACAGCTGGTTTAAGGCTCTTGGTGGTTATGAGAGCCACTGATAGTGTGTAAAATGGCTTTGTCCAGATTAGAAAAAGGTGCCTTTGAATAAAGTTACCTTGAAACATCACATTTTAAAACACTAATATAATCTCTAAAAATTATCCTTGTAACACTTAATGGATTATTAATGGAAAATTATCAATTATTTTTCAATGATTCATCTTATATATAGTATAGTATAGAAAGTACTATAGACGTAAGCTGAAAGCTTAATAATACCATCTAGGGCAAGTATCAAGTATCAGGTGACATAAATTGTAAGATGGAGAGTAAATTTAGCAGTGTTCTAATACAAAGGAGATGGACATTTTTTTAATATGCTCACCAATCATGATTATCAGTCAACTCCTCCTTGTTTGGAAGCAGAAGTAAACTAAAGCACAATAAAAATAATATGATGTTAATGTACTATGCTGCTAATCATTTGTAAGTTGAATGACAATATGAACCTACCCATCAGAAGGACACTTTACACTCATCTATCATAATATAGTAATTTTGTTAAAGCAAGATTTCTTATTGCTATCTGTTTAAAAATTATTACAAAAAACATACAGACCTCCCACCTTTGGAGACAACAAAGAAGAACATATTTCAAAACAGTGAAGATGTCTATGATGTGAGTAGCACTCCCTTTGAACAGCACCTTTGTGCAGTGCACAACTGAACAACTGTACTTGGTGGCCGTGGTGCTTTGCAGGCTACAGGTCTGTCAGTTGCGTCCCCATCAGAGATGATGAGCTTGTTGTTCTAGATTTCCCCTCATCATTAAGCCTAATAGGAAATTCAAATGAAGATAGTGAAATTGCAAATTGAAGATTTTGCACTCCCTGTGACTCTCCTTATAGATATATTCTGAGTGTCCGCAAAGTCTCTAGAGACTTAATGGCTTGCAAATAATATGGTATCAGAAAGAGAATCCATTAGTGGAGTGAACATGTGTGGCAGGGAGATCAAGCTTCCTTTTTATTTTATAAAATGTGACTGTGAAGAAAACCTTTCATTAAGCCACGACAGATCTAAAAGTACTTATTTCTAAATCTTGGAAGCACAGCGACAAAGTGAGAAAGTAGTGAGGAAGTGAGTCAAGGGTCCAGTTAGAGCTCAGTGCTGGTATCTATTGTGTGTTTATGTCAGGTCTTCTTTTTCAGGCATTCCAAAACAGTTTCCCAGTGCTAGCCTGAATCTGCCTTTGATTGCAGGTGATTTAATCATCATCCCCGGACCCCAGCAATAGTCTGACTGAACAGGGAACTCACAGAGCCAGGATGCAGGAGGGCTAGGCCAGGCTTCCCACTCCCCTAATGGTTCCCTAGGTTCATTCTTCAGGACTTAATGTATTTTTTCTCCTTACATATTATGCAGTAAAAGGCAGCTTCTTCCAAAAGAGTAAGCTTTGTCCCCTGTGGGCTGAGGTCTCCATAGTAGGCAGAGCTAGAGTTATCATCTGGGGAGTGGTTAGCCTTCCCTTGCTTCTGAATCCAAGAAAGCCACCGCTGCATAACTGGCCCGCTCAGGACTGTGAACTTAAGAGGAAAGGGCAGCACTGACTCCATGTTTTGTGGAAGCTGCCCCTTAAGAAAGGCCCACAATTTTCCAAAGTCCTGCAGTTGCCTACACTCAGCCTTCCTGTCCCATGATGACATTTCCTAAAGCCCGCGTGGCCTAGTAGGTGGTGGTGTGTGCAGCCTGCCTGGTCTTTGTGAGACACTGATTCCCTCCTGAGCTGCACTCACTTTCTGGGCACCATTGCTTCACCTCCAGACCACTCAGCAAGGCCCTTCCAGCAAGGCTGGCACAGTCCCCACTGTTTTACTCAGTGGTCTGGGCATTCTCAGATCCTCCAGGGCACTCTAAATATCCCCTGCCTCGTCTTATCAGAGACGCCAGTCATCTGCAAAGACCAACTCAAGCTCCGTGATTTTCTCTTCTCTCATCTCTCCTCCTTCCAACCCTTCAGTGTCACCTCTTACACCCTGCTCAGCAGTGTCAGGGAGCTCCTCTGGGGAGGTACATGTCTACCTCATTTTGTTTTCTGGGGGGCAGAAGAAATGACTTAGTTGCATCTTTACCTCTGAGAATCTCAAGGGAACACATCTTTCTCAGAAAGCACAGGGCACAGGATACCTTTCTTTGGATCTCTTTTGTGATGAGCTCAATTGTGTGTCCCCCCATTCATATGCTGAAGGCCTAGCCCCCAGTACCTCAGAATGTGATGGCATTCGGAGACAGGGTCTTTATAGAGATAATTCAGTTAAAATGAGGTCTGGGATGAGCCCCAATCCACTATGAGTGGTGTCTATATAAGAAGAGGAGATTGGGACACAGGCAGGCATACAGAGGGGATGCCATGTGAACATGAAGATGGCCATTGGCTAGCCAAGGAGAGAGGCTGCAGAAGAAACAAACTAACCAATACTTTGAGTTGAATGTCAGCCTCCAGAATTGTGAGAAAACAAACTTCTATTGTCTAAGCCACTGGGTCTGGGATACTTGGTGGCAGCCCTCGCAAATGAATACACCTTTATCCCTAGGATGAGCCTTGTTTTGACCTGTGCAGCCAGAGATCACTACTAATAAGAGGCTCCCATATGTGAAAAACAAGACATAGCAAAATATTAATTAATTGTAGACTGTAGGTAGTTAATGCATGGGCATGTCCTTCAGAGTCCAATCAGGAGACAGGAACCACACAGTTACCTGAACTGGGAAAGTTTTATTTTATTTAATTTTTAATTTTTAATTTTAATTTTAATTTTTTCTTGAGGCAGCGTCTCGCTCTCTCGCCCAGGCTGGAGTGCAATGGCATGCTCTCAGATCACGGCAACCTCCGCCTCACGGGTTCAAGAGATTCTCCTACCTCAGCCTCCCCAACAGCTGGGATTACAGGCACCTGCCACCACGGCTAGCTATTTTTTTTTCTTGTATTTTTAGTAGAGACGGGGTTTCACCATGTTGGCCAGGTTGATCTGGATCTCCTGACCTCAGGTGATCTACCCGCCTTGGCCTCCCAAGAAATGTGTCAGGATGGGGACCGGGGTAAGCTACTCATGGGAAGGCTAAAACATGTGGTTCACACATATCCCTCCCTAGGAATCTGATGCACTGGATTCAGGGTGGCAAACTCAGGTAAGGCTGCTCTGAATCATTCAGAGTTAAAGCCCGAGTGTCCACAAGGCTACCAGACTTGGAAATGGCCCCGTGTTTCCTCTCCGGCCACATCTCCTACAGCTTTTCTCTGGATCACTCTAATCAGTCACTCTGGTGTCCTCGCTGCTCCTAGAACCAGCTATCCTCCTCCCTACCGCAGAGCCTCTATCCAGGTATCCGTGAGGCTTGCTCCCCGCTCCTTCGAGACCTTGTTTCAAGGTCACCTTCTCAGCCAGGCCTACTCTCATGGCCCCATTGAAAATTGCACCTGCTCCCAATCCCCATCACCCTGCTCAGTTTTTTCCCATAACATGATGCGGAGAAACTGGAACTCTTCTACATTACTGGTGGGAATGTAAAAGGTTAGCCCTTTCGGAAAATAGTCTGGCAGTACCTCATGAAGTTAACCAGACATTTACCACACGCTCCAGCATTCCCACTCCTTAGGTATTTACCAAAGAGAAATAAAAACCTATGTGCACAAAAATGTATACAAATTGTTCATAGCAACTTTACATGTAAATTTCAAAAACGGGGAACAACCCAAATGTCCACCAATTTGTGAATGGATAAACAAAACTTGTGGTATCTCCATACCCTGGAACAAGATAGGAAGACACACAACCACGTGGCTGAATTTCAAAACATTATACTAAGTGAACGATGCCAGACTTAAAAAGACTGATTCCATTTGGAAAACTTTGTGGAAAAGGGAAACCTAGTAACAGAAGGCAGCCGACGGGTTGCCTGGGGCTGTGTGGTCACGGGAGACCATGAAGAACGATGAGGTAGGAGGGAACTTTTAGGATGATAGAACTGTTCTATGTTGTTTAATGGCAGTTAAATGATTCTATACAATTACCAAAATTTCTCAAACTGTACACTTAACCGTGGTGAATTTTATTCTTTGTCGATAATCCCATCAACAAAAAGAGAGGGGTGGAGGATAAGGTGACAGCCGTCAAAAATAGCCACCAAAATGAGGCTATCAAACCAAGACTCCACCACAGTCCAGGGGTTGAATTCCAAGTAGCAAGAGCCCAGTCTCTTCCAGCCTCTCCCGCTGCTGAAAGTAGGGGTTCAGTCCAAACGCCCCGCTTTTGCGAACCCATCAGTGCAGATGCGCCTTCCTCTGACCAAAGCTGCTACCTGCAAATGTACTGGAGGGGGCCTGACGCTCTGAAGGTGGCTGCCACCTGTGTCACTGCCATTTTCCTGGGACTGCGGCACTGGGCCTCACCGCCCACTTCTGCCGGATTTGCACTGGGGTCGAGTTTTGGGGGGTTGCGGTGGAGATTTCCTTCTCCTATGTCCCACCCAGGTGCCTTGCTGAGTGTTGCACCTACGCTCAGGTGACAAGCACCGCTGCCCATCACACAGATGCCTGTCCGATGCGCTCCCTCCTCGCCCCACTGGAGGGCCAGGGACTAAAGGAGGCTGGGGGGCAACCAGAAGCTTCTCAGGCTTTCGCTCGGGCTCTGTTTGCCACCCGTCCCCGCCATTACCACCACTACCTTCCTCCCGACACTAGCCTTACCCGCCCCCAGCCCCTGCAACGTCCTGCAGCTGCAGCGCCATCGCCCCTCTCCATCCTCCACTCCGAGACCAGCACAGTTTATTTTCCTCCCTGGCCCAGGGAAGGATCAGCCGCTGTTCTCTCCCCTCTCCCAGGCTGGCTTGCGGATTCCCGCCCCCACGGCAGCAGGCAAGTCCGCTCCTTCGCCCCCGCCCCTTTTGCTAGCTTTGTCCCGCTTCCCACCGCAGACGCCTCCTCCGGGAACCCCTCGCTATCCCAGGATGAGAAATGGACCGTTACAGCCGTGCATACTGTCCTGCAGGAGAATTCATTTTCCTCACCCCACGGCCACCACGGCACCACCTGGGAAAGGGGCCTGACCGTCGAGATCGTTTGAGGCTCTGCTTGGTCCCAGGTTCCACAAGGGGAGGCATTCGATAGACATATTTGGGCAGTGCCAGATTCAACCATCTCTTTTACGAATTTTGAATTTTAGACGTCATTATGTTTTTCTTTTAAGACAAACATAAGCAGGTGATAAACTGAAGCAGTTTAAACGGGTATTCAGTACAGGCCAGTCTCTCTCCTTGCCCACTGCCCAGAAAAATCATTCTCAATCTCACATTTCCTTCCAGCCATTTCCCAAGCATAAATAAGTTTGTCTACATAAGCAAATGAGACCAACCTATCAGTCTTCCCTTTGTTTTCTTTAAGGTACTGGGTCTTGGGAATATTTCTACATCAGTACAGAAAAGGTTACCGCATGCCTTTAGAGCAAAGGCTCTCTAAGTGTGGTGACCAGGCCAACTACACCAGCATCGTCAGGGAACTTGTTGGAGATGCACATTCTTAAGCCCCATTCCAGACCAGTTGAATCAGAAGCTGGTGTGAGGCTTGTTGGTGAGTGTTTTAACAAGCACCCTGTGCTCACATTTGGGGTGGGGTGAGGAAAAGATTTGCTCCCTTTTGATGTGCCATAATTTATTTAGCTCTTTAAAAAAGGCAATTTTGAATTGTGTTTTAAGTAATGAATCTGACAGTCCCACTATTTAAAGATTTTTTAATTTACATAAACCAATAAAAGAAGAAAGTCGAAATGAAGAACCATTTTTAACTCCAAGAAAAATTTCACAGGTTTCATGTGGACTTGTTTATTATTACAAGACCCATGAGGTCATATTTAGTGATTAAATGTATTCAGGTTGATGAGCAGTTAAATCTCTTATGCAAACACAGTTTTCAAGAGAACAAATGAGATCCTTTAAAATAGGCATATGTGCAGTTTCCAAAAACAAACATACATGGTCTCAAAGTTATAGGTCAACAGTCCCATTAGATAACTGTGAAAGCAAACCTTTACATATTAGGAAAGCTTTTGGCTCTTTTTAGTAAACTGATTTTGACAGAAAATTAGCTACATCTGTACAAGATAGAGAAAAAAGTATAGACTTAATGTTGCAGTAATTGGTTGGTAAATATTCTTTAACTTTTCACTTTAATCTTTTTAAACAATGGATCACAGCTAACCAGAAGCTCTACTTATCAAAAGCACTTATAGCCACAACTTTTTCATTCAAAGCTTTCATAATACCATTGAAACTTGTGGTCCATAGCTTCAAACTATACTTTTAACTAAGAATGAATCGAAGTATTCTGGCTTACACTTTTCTGCTTTACTCAGTCCTGTAAATAATGGGCATTTAGATGACTTGCAGTGTTTTGCTTAACAAAGTCATTGCTTCAGTGATCACTTTCTACACATGTACAATTATTGTGGAGGATAGGCTCTTAGAAGCGAACTATTATGTCAAAGATTATGTGCATTTTACGTTTGATGAGTATTGCCAGATTTTTAAAAAGAGGTTGTTGCAATTTACATGGTATATTTTAATGTGTATTTTCCACATCCTTGCTAATATCTTGTGTTTTTTTTATTTTAAAAACTGTAAAATATTTTGCTTATGTGCAAGGCACAGGAGAGTGGTTTCCTATTTTCATCATTTCATTTCTTTAATTATGAGCCATATGGGTGTGTTTTCCCATTTATGCTTCTTTCCCAATCTTCTATGTGACAGCAGGTTTGTTTGTTTGCTTGTTTTTTACTAATTTGCAAGTGCTCTTTATATGTTCAGTAAATGAGTCCTTTGAAATCTGTATTGCAAATAACATTTTTCTTAGTTGTTTTATCTTTTCACTTAACTTTTTCATTCAGAAAACTTTAAGTTTTATATAGTCAAAATGGTCAGTCTTTGTCTTCATGGCTTCTAGGTTTTTTTTTTTTTTTTTTTTTTTGAGACGGAGTCTTGCTCTGTCGCCCAGACTGGAGCGCAATCTCAGCTCACTGCAAGCTCCGCCTCTCGGTTTCACACCATTCTCCTGCCTCAGCTTCCCGAGTAGCTGGGACTACAGGCGCCTGCCAACACGCCCGGCTGATTTTTTGTATTTTTAGTAGAGACGAGGTTTCACCGTGTTAGCCAGGGTTGTCTTGATCTCCTGACCTCGTGATCCGCCCGTCTTGGCCTCCCAAAGTGCTGGGATTACAGTTTTTGATGATACTTTGAAAACATTTCATTTCTCTAAGGTATGGAAAAATTCACTCATATTTTCTCTTGGAATTGGGAGGCTTTATGACATAGTGATTAAGTGTATGGGCTTTGGAGTCAGGCTGCCATGTGTGTAAATCACATGCGCTGTGTGGTCTTGGCTAACTTACTTAACCTCTCTGGACTCAGATGCATCATTTATGCCTATCATACAGGGATATTACGAGATAATGCCTGACATAGGGTAAGTGCTCAATTAATGTTATTTCTTGTTATTTTTCAACCAGTGCTCCTATGACTTTACTCACGTTTTTATTCATTAGGTGTTAGTTTTCATGCAAAGAGTAAGCCAGGAATCTAGCAATTGTTTCCCAAATTAAACAATGAAAAGAAAGAGGCAACATCATTACTATTTGCAGATGTCATTGTACTCCAGATGAAAAAACTAAAAAACTAAAACCAAAAAAAAAAAAAAAAAAAAAAAAAGAGATGGTGACAACGTGGCTTATTATAGTAATTAATAAGTTTTCTATTACAAAAAGTAGACAGAAAACTAATAGAAGAAATGTCTTCCCAATGTCATTTGTTGATTAATCTCTTTTCTCACTGATTTGGAATGCCAGGTTTGTCAGACACAAATTCAACTTTGTATTTGAACCTGTTTATTAACTTTATATGTTTTTATTGGCTTAACAATTTCTTATTAAACACTGAACTATTCAATTATTTAGCTTTATAATTCATTTTAATATGTAGTTGGGTTAGTTCTTTGCGTTATTCTTTTGTTTCATAATTTCCTGTTTATTGTTACATGTATATTTTCCCATATGAACTTAGGATTTTAAATTATAAATTAATAGGAAAGAATTGACATCTTTACATTATTTGTTTCTTATTTAAGAAAAAGATATTTTCCTTAGACAAGTCTTTTATACTGCAGAGGAAACTTACATTTTTCTTTCTTAAAGGTCTGCACATTTCATGTTAGTTTTTGTTCTTGTGGCTTTGTCTATTGGTTCTTTCCTTTCATTAGTTTTCTGTCTACTTTTTATATGTAGGAAAATGATTAATTACTGTAATTTAGCCACTTTGCTTAATTCTCTTAAATGTTGATAGTTTCCCAGTTGATTCTTTTGAAGTTCAATGATATCTACAAATAATAACACTGCTTCCTCCTTTCCAATGTTTAAATCTTATTTTGTTTCTTTTGTCTAATTGTATTAATAGAGCTTCCAGAATAATGTTAAATCATGGTGGTGACGGGGGCATTCCATATGGCCTTCTGAATTTATTTATCTAGGGTTTTGCCATTCAATATGGTGCTGGATTTGGTTTGAGAGATTTCTTTAAATTCTGGGCATTCTCTGGTGGCCTTTCAAGTCTCCATTTCCCTTTTCTGTTGCCAGTAGTCCCCAAATCTTGCTTTAGGAGTGACCATCATTTCTTATTCTCAGTCCTGTGGTTCTGGTAAGAGGGACCCCACTTGTACCTGTGGAGAAATAAGTCTCCCCTAGTTTCCTCAGTGCTCCTATCTAGAAGCTGTAGCCTCCTGAGACACAGAAATGTGTGTAATATAAAGATAGAGAATGTTTGCCTTCTCCTAGCAATGTTTTACTTTTCATATACTGTGAAGATTTGGTCTGTAGCCATTTGTCTGATTAATTGCTCTGATCAAAAGGGATAATAAAACTTTTCTTATCTCCCTAGGAAGGGCAAATGGTTACGGTCCAGACTATTCCCCTAGGTTAGCCACAAAGAGCAGAGTACTAGCTCCCTAGGGATGCGCTGTTGCTTTTGATTTACAATTTTGGCAAAGAAGTCACTCCAGAAGAGTTCATTTGGCCCTTCCAGTTATGATAGCCCTTACTCCACAGGTCAGGCAACCAATGTGGACATTCTGCCAGTTGCAGAGTTTATTCTTTCTACACACCCTGAAATTGAGGGTATAATCGCAGTGAGGGTCCATGTTAGACCCAATATAAGAGGGACTTGGGCAAGGACGATTCAGCACTTGATCTGCAGGAGCTCCCATACTGCAAGGTGGTCCCTGAAGACTCACGTAAATTAAGAGACAGTATCTAATAACTCCTGGGAGATTTGTGTATTCCCCTCTCTCACGTCACAGTTATCAGGGTAAATGGTCACTGTTTGCTCTGGGAAAATTTTTATCATACGCTGTGACTACTTTGCACGGTCTTCATTCTAGGGCTCCAGGTCTGTGAAAGAGGTTATGCATCTCCCTAGGATGACTTGATTTAGACTTCTGCCCATGAATTATTTTTTTCCACTATACATGTCAAGCAGCCAGCTGCTTAGTAGGCTACCTGCTTATTCCATTTCTAAGGACACCAAAATCAGTCATAACTACAAATTCCTGCAGCACCATTCTGTTCTTGAGGCTTAGTGTAGTCATTATGGCCACCAGGTCTCTATTGGGTAAGTGGTGCCACCTGGGCTCTACCACACCAGAATTGTGTTATTCTCCTTAAGATCGGGGAACCTATTCCATCCAGAGCTTTCCAAAGAACTCTGTGGAATTGGCCCATCTCCAACATGTTTTTCAAAGCTTTTATGTGTGGAGATTACTCCAGGATCCTCCAGTGGGGTCTGTTGAATGGGGATGGTTTGGGAGGGGGCTGAGCAGGTTGCATATAATAGATTCATTCTACTGCTCCTGTTTCTCTAAGCCTTTGCGGGAGGTTCTGGGAATGCACTCTGACTGTAGGCTACTGTGGTAGGCAGAATAGGAACTGATGGAATTAAGACTGCTGATCAGCTGACCTTAAGATAAAGAGGTTTTCCTGGGTTATCCAGGTGATCCCAATGTAACCACAAGGCTCCTTAAATGAAGAAGCGGGCGGCAGAAGAGCTAGAATCAGAGAACTGTCATCAGGAGGAAGACTCAGCTGGCCATTGCTAGCTCTGAAGATGAAGGAAGGAGACTCAAACCAAGGAATGTGGGCAACGTCTAGATGCTGGAAGAAGTAAGAAAACAGATATTTCTCTAGAGCCTCCAGAAAGGAATGCAGTCCTGCTGGCACCTTCATTCTAGCTAAGTGAGATCCATTTTGGACTTCTGACCTCCAGAACTGTAAGATAATAAGTATATGTTGTTTTAAGCCATTTAGTTTGTGGTAGCTTGTCAGAGTGGCAATAGAAAACTAATACAGCTATCGAGTCCAGGTTTCAAATGCTTAAAACTCCCAGGTTTTAGAGCGAATGTTAGATCCTGAATCTCAGATGAGTATACTCATGAAAATAAGTTTAGCCTTATCAAGCCTTATAGTCAGGGCTATGCTAGTGTTTAACAAGCAGCTCTCCAGGGGGAAAAAAAAGAATAAAGTCCTGGCTTGCAGTACTTTCTTTTTTGTTGTTGTTCGTTTTATTTTTAAAATTTTAAAATTTGTATTTTATTTCAATAGGTTTTGGGGGGAACAGGTGGTGTTTGTTTACATGGATAAGTTCTTTAGTGGTAATTTCTGAGATTTTGATGCACCCATCACTTAAGCAGTGTACAGTGTACCCAGCGTGTAGTCTTTTATCCCTTGTCACACCCCACCCTTTCCGCTAAGTCCCCAAAGTCCAATGTATCATTCTTATGCCCTTCTGTCTCATAGCTTAGCTCCCACTTGTGAGTGAGTTACTTAGAATAATAGTCTCCAGTTCCATCCAGGTTACCTGACTCACAGCATTTTCTGACTTCCAGTTTGCAAATACTCTCACCATGGCCCACTTCAAGCTGTAGACATCCAGCTGAGCGTGAGTTGAGACCAGAGGCACAGTAGCGGCCATTGTGTAGTATTTCCACTATATAGATCCAAGAGATAAATAACCTCAAAAATAGAATAGTAAAAGGAGTGATAATAATGGAGTTTGGAGTATTTATTACCTTTATTTTCAGTATACCTACTTATAAGTGTATGTGACTTAAGTTGTAATGAGGGCTATTTTTAACAACTATCTTGCAACATTTCTAAATATTTAATTATTGGCTCTCATGAGCCAGTCCAACCATCTCCAGCACACCACTGCTCATATCTCTTCCTTTTTTGTTCGTCACCCTGAGAATGCATTCTCTTGTGCTCCGGGACCCCTTCTACACAGATGGATGAGGTCAGAGCAGGCCTGGTGTTTTTTTTATCTGGGTTACAATGGGATCTAATTCTTGTGGAAGGCTCGGTAGTAGAATGAATTCTGAAAAGAACTGGCACCTCCTTATGAGCAGCTGCCTGGTGGGCAGTCGTGGAAAAGTTTTATGCAGATATAGGTAGTTTCCTGGGATGGGAGAGGAGCTGCCTTTGAAGACAAGGCAGATTTCAGAGGAATTTGGGGATTCAGAATCCCCAGCTTCATCCCCGTCTGCTCAGAGTCCGACTCCTTTCTCAACAGCACTTACCTTAGTGTGGTAGTTCTCAAAAGTCAGACTGCGTCAGAATCCTCTGGAGGAATTGCTAAAACATGGGTGCAGAACCCCACCCTAAAATTCTGAATCAGTAGACTGAGAACTTGAATTTCTAACAAGTATCCAGCGGACACTTCCATTGCTGGTGTGAGAACTGCCATTTGAAACTGTGTTAGTCTGAGAAACACAGTGGGCTTTCTTATTTGTGGTTGCAGTTTCGCAACCCTGAGAACCAGGTGTTGGGCTTGGTTCCCAGCCACATCTGCCTGAGGTCACAGAAGGCACAGGATTCCCTCAGAGCGGCTTGGCTGCCTCCTTTCCAGTGATGTCCTCGGTTGGACATTCATGGCCTTCAATTTCCCTTTTCCCTAAAGCCAGTCTCCCTACCACCTTCATAGTTACTATTGCAGTTTGCATTTGAAGCATAACTAACTGCTCTCAAACATAGTAGCTTAAGACAATCACTTTATTTGCTCACAGTTCTGTGGGTCAGCTGGCTCTTTCCCTCTTTTTTTCCTGGCGCAGGCCAGGATCAGGGTGGAGAAATAAACTCCACCTCTTTATGGGAGGATATGCAACATACTATGCTCACTTTTTTTTTTTTTTTTTTTTGATCTATCACAATCACTATTGTCACTGTAGCAAATAAGGGCCATAGTCACTTGGTTTCCCCCCCTTTATTTTTTTTTTGAGACGGAGTCTTGCTCTGTCACCAGGCTGGAGTGCAGTGGCACGATCTCAGCTCACTGCGACCTCCACCACCCGGGTTCAAGTGATTCTCCTGCCTCACCCTCCTGAGTAGCTGAGACTACAGGCGCCCGCCACCATGCCCAGCTAATTTTTGTATTTTTAGTAGAGACGGGGTTTCACCGTGTTGGCCAAGATGGTCTCGATCTCCTGACCTCATAATCTGCCCGCCTCGGTCTCCGGTTTCCCAATATTTTACACTCTATCTGGACTTTGTCCCATGCATCACTGCTAAGTCATTTGGTTAGTCCTGATGCCACTGTGTGCCATAAGTTACCTGTGTTCTGTTTCCCTCAACAAAGAAGGTTATCTATGATGTCATCAAATATGAGTGCAAAATAATCTTACAATTGCATTTTGAGGCTGCTTCTTGAACCACCTCGTGAACTAATTACTAAATGAGTCTTGGCAGGCAAAAGTTGGCCTACTCAAAGTGGATACTTTGAGGGGCGTTTACTAAAGAGACTGTTGGCCAAGGTGTAGGCAGAATTCAAGCAAATCAGTGTAGTTTAGTTTAGTTCAGTATCTTGGAGTTAGTCCTTCCAGGGAGACTGTTACAACCTAAGCCTGGGAGGTCAAGGAGGTAAGGATTTCTGGAGTCCCAATAGGGTAGCTATTTAGGGACAGTTGCCTGGCAGTGGCTGAAGCCTTCTGTAGATGATCCAGTCAACTCCTGGTAATCCAACGGGACAGAGCCAGGGGGAACTCTCCCCCTTTTGTGTCTCCCCTTAGCCCATCCTAGTTGGTAGTAAAAGGCCATTGATGTGTCCCTTCCAGATCAACCTTCCAAGGCATAGAGCAAAGTGGTTGTAGGGCCACATAGACTGGGCTCATTCTGGGTAGGTCTGGCCAATCTCTCCCTGCCTGGGAAAAGCCATACTCCTTGTGATAACACTGCACCCTTTCAAATGTATAGGCCACGTTCACAAGCACGAGCTCACCGAGGGGCATGTCAACTCTGAGGAGGTTGGCGTGGTCCCATTTTATAGACAGGGCGGGTAACTAAGTTGCTGAGATTCTTTGAGCTCTAAAGTCCCACAGCTGGTATGTGGGATCAGAACCCACTTATGTTCTTCTGGTGTGTCACAAATGTTTCCAGTTGAGGCTACAATGTAAGTAGACTGCAGCCATAATTAGTGCCGTATTAGTGCCCTAGGACAGCCACAGAAAGTACCACACACTGTGGCTTAGAACAACAGAAACCTGTCTGCATTCTAGAGGCTGGAAGTGTGGGATCACGGCATTGGCAGGGTTGGTCCTTTTAAGGGCTGTGAGGTAGAGCCTGTTCAGGTCTGTCTCCTGGCTTCCGGTGATTGTTGACAATCTTGAGCATTCCTAGAGGCAGCCCCAGTCTCTGCCTTCACGGTCACATGCTGTTCACCTGTGTGCCTGTCCGTCTCTGTATCCAAAATTCTCCTTTTTGTAAGGAAACCAGTCCTGTGGGTTTGGAGCACATCCTGATGACTCCATGTGAACTTGATCATCTGCAAACACCCAGTCTCCCAGTAAGGTCCCAGTCACAGGTACTTGGGCTTATGACTTCAACATCTTTTTGGAGGACAGAATTCAATTCATACTGGTGCCCAATTATCAGACATATCAACTATGTTTCTTGATGGTCTTATACCTTTTTCTATTGCTAAGGAGAGTCCGTTTAATACAGTACCGTTTAAGTATGCTGCTTTGACAGTATGATGTTCTCTGAAAACTCATGGTCTATGAATGTTATAACTACTAGTTATCTTATTAGCTAGGACAGTGTCTTCCTTACTTGCACCAGGTAAATGAGGAATCCCAAAACAACCAATAGGTGGACAGACCCTAGGTCTTAGGTTCTTTTGTGAAATCACATGTAGGCGATGCTGCCTCTATGGCAAGAGCTCCCTGGTTTCTGGTTTCTCCCTGCCAGGTTTGAATCTGTTCTGAACAGCAGGTGTCGCTGTTGCCTGCTCTGTGACTGTTCATTCCCAGTAAAAAGCCTTGACTAGAAGAGAACTTATCCAAGGGTACTGCATCCAGTCTTTGCAACTCCTAGTCATTTTTGACTTTTTCAACAATTTGATCTACGTGGGGTCTTGTCCATAGCAAGATGTAAGACCTTCCTAGCTTATTTCTAAGAGCCTCTCAGCCTCCACCTTCACATGCACTGGCTCGGAGGCTGGAAAACTGAGGGCTACATGAATGGGGGATAAGGGAAAAGGTCCGTTCAGTGCAGGTCTGCAACTGCATATGTCCCCTCACTGCTTCTGCCCTGCTGGGTGCCAGTCAGCAGTGGTTTCCTCTCAAGGGGCTGTTGGAATTATCATCTGTAGTGATGTGGCTGCTACGGAAACATGGCAGACCCTACCAAGAACTTTTATTTCCATTTTCCCTTTTGTTAGGGCTGAGGTGATTGTTTTAAATTGCCACTGGGTCTGCATTTCAAAGTTGACTTTTTCATTTTGAAAGAAGGCCACAGTGCAACACAGCATGGGTGAGGATGAGGGTGGGGTCCATTTATTCAAACCCTCCCGATTCCCACTGTCCCTGGGCACTCAGCCTCGAGGGTGACTAGGTAGGGCAAGGGCACTCGCCTTCCTCTGGCTTATAGAATGGCAGATGGGAGGGAGGGATGTTGTTAAAGCTTGTGGCTCAGATGATAAAGCACTTCCTCTTCTCCTTCCCCAAACACAGAATGCAGGGCTCCCGCAGGAAATCTGGGAAGGTATTCTCCGCTGCACTGGGGAAGGATAGGTGGGGCAGGGGAGAAGAGGAAACAGCATCTGCTCAGGCTAGCAGCAGGTCCTGGAGGCCACGTGGATGGGCAGTTGCTCCTTGGAGGGGGTGGAGTCAAGGGCCAGTAGAGAAGGGACATGGAGGACTGGGACAATAGCCTGGCCACCTGTTTCAGTTGTGGTTGGAGGTGTGTGCAGCCACAGCAGCTTCTGGGGTGGCGTGTGGGGAGTAGTCACTTTTCAGATTCTCAGCCTCACAGATGGGTTAGAATGGCAGTCACCCTTTATTATGGGGCGGAGGGGGTGTTCTGGGGCAGTGCAGATTTCAATTACTCAGATACAGATGCTAATACAATTTGCTCAGTTTTATATTTTACTTGTATTCTTTTCTCTTTTGGAAAGGCAGTATAGTAAATCTATACCAAAATGTGTGTGTGTGAGTGTGTGTGTGTGTGTGTGTGTGTGTGTGTGTGTGTGTTTTAGAGGGAGTTTTGCCCTTATTGCCTAGGCTGGAGTGCAATGGCATGATCTTGGTTCATCGCAACCTCTGACTCCCGGGTTCAAGCGATTCTCCTGCCTCAGCCTCCCGAGTGGCTGCAATTACAGGCATGCACCACCATGCCCAGCTAATTTTGTATTTTTAGTAGAGATGGGGTTTTTCCATGTTGGTCAGGCTGGTCTTGAACTCCTGATCTCAGGTGATCCACCCCCTCAGCCTCTCAAAGTGTTGGGATTACAGGCATGAGCCACCACGCCTGGCGTGTGTTTTAATTTCTATGCCTTTGCAAGGGTTTTCAAACAAATATGTAACTGAAAGAAACCTTTTAATCTAACTATCAAGTCCTGATTTTTGTCATTAGGGTTAGACCTGTGATCATGGTGACATTTTAGGAAACTCTCCAGTGAATCAGATGTAAATTTCTCAAAGCAGAGATCATTTCCTCATTTTTATGTGTTTGTGTAGCGACAGGGTCTTGGTCTGTCACCCAGGCTGAAGTGCAGTGGTGTGACCACAGCTCACTGCAGCCCCAAACTCCTGGGCTCAAGCGATCCTTCTGCCTTGGTCTCCTAAAGTGCTAGGATTTCAGGCATGAGCCACTACACCTGGCTGTGTCCTCATTTTTATACCCACATGGCTAAGGAAGAAATAATGGTGACTCTGTAAATAAATGGTAGTTTCTTGTTACCAAGAAGACTTTTTACCCTTTGTTTCCTTTCTTCCTCTATCTACGTGAAAAGACAAACCAATACTTTTTAGGATGTCTCTTAGCATTTATAGTGACAGCCTTCGTATTACCCTGGCCTTTAGGGCGGGGAGTGCAGCTTTATGGACACCTTCCTGGGGAAAGCACCGAGTGAGCTGAGAAGGCTGAGCAGGAGTCCGAGGGTGTGGGATGTTGTCATCCCCAGGGCAGCCTGAGTGAAGGCCCTGAAACAGGATCCACCAGGAAGGTTTAGTGGCCAGTGTGGCTAGAAAGGAAGGGAGGGAGCCCCTGGAGGGCTTGCATGAGAGGAAATGAGGGCAATGGACATGTGGTTTAGCAGGATGATCCCTTGGCAGGGTGAAAGGTAGGCAGGAAGGGATGTGGAGATTGCTTGAGGTAGAGGGACAGGTACAGGAGAAGATGAGAACTGGTCAGTACCAGAGGGGCTTTCTGAAAACAGGTATCACTTCAGGAGGGAAGAATCAATCTGTAGACTGCAGAAAAGTGGGTGGGTGGGGCCTGGAGAAGGGAGCATTTAGGAATCCCTCTGAGAGGGCTGGCGTAGGTGGAAGCTTAAGGCGACAAAGCCAGGCTGGTTCAGAGGAGGTGGAAACGAGGATGAAGTAGAAGCAAAGGCCTCAGGGCCTTGTTTGCAATAAATCTCTTAAACTGTGTTCTGCCTCTGGCCTTGGTCCTTGAATGAAAGGCCAGGCAGGCATGGTCGGCCTCCCAGACACAGAACTATACTCCACAGTGCCAATGGGATGTCTGGTCCTTTCTAGTCAGTTTCCTTCAGCTGCTGTTAGAAATGAGTGTTCTGTGAACGCAAGCGACTTTCTCTCTAAACCACCGCTAAGGCAGTGCCTCTAAGCCATGACTGTACACTGAAATCACCTGGGGAGCTTCAAAAAGCAGCGATGTGTGCCCTTGCCCGTGGGATTCTGCTGTAATTGGTCTGAGGTGCAGAATGAGCATTGGGAGTTTTATAAGCTCTCCAGGTAATCTTAATGTGCAACCGAGTTTGAGAACCACCGAGTGTGGCAGGCTTATGTATGCCAGGCAGTACACTAATAGCTGTGAATGTGTGTTATCTCATTCAGGCCTCTTAACCAGTGGTTCTTAAAGTGGAGTCCCCAAACCAGCAGCATCAGCATCCTCTGGAAACCTGTTAGAAATGCAGTTCCTGGGTTCCTCTTGAGTCAGACTCTGGGTTGGGCTCAGCAATCTGTTTTAACAAGGGGAAGGCAGAGGCAGACTCATCTCCAGTTGAAAATCACTGACTTGAAGGAATTTCTGATGGTGGAATTTCAGGTATTAGTAAACTATGTAGAGAAATATACAGGCATACCTTGGAAATATTGCTAGTTTGTTTCCAGGCTATTGGAATAAAGTGAGTTGCATGATTATTTTGTTTGTTTGTTTCCCAGTGCATATAAAAGTTATATTTAGCTATTTGGGAGGCCAAGGTGAGAGCATCATTTGAAGTCAGGAGTTTGAGGCTGCAGTGAGCTATGATCATGCCACTACACTCTAGCCTTAGCAACAGAGTGAGAACCTATCTCTAAAAAAATATATAAAAAGTTGTTCATACTATACTATAGTCTATTAAGTGTACAATAACATGTCTTTAAAAAGTACATATCTTAATTTAAAATACTTTATTGCTAACAAAAAATGCTGATAATCATCTGAGCCTTCAGTGATTCATCTTTTTGCTGGTGGAGGTCTTGCTTCAATGTTGATGGCTGCTGACTGATGAGGGTGGAGGTTGCTGAAGGATAGGTGGCTGTGGCAATTTCTTAAAATAAGACGATGAAGTTTGCCACATCAATGGGCTCTTCTTTCAGGAAAGATTTCTCTGTGGCCTGTGATGTTGGATAGCATTTTACCCACAGTAGAATTTCTTTAAGAGTTGGAATCAATCCTCTGAAATCCTGCTGCTGCTTCATCAGCTAAGTTTATGTGATATTCTAAATCCTTTGTCATTTTAACAGTCTTCACAGCATCTTCTCCAGGAATAGATTTCATCTCAAGAAACCACTTTCTTTGATCATCTATGAAAAGCAACTCCTGACTTGTTCAAGTTTTATCATGAAATTGCAGCAATTCAGTCACAGCTTCAGGCTGTACTCAGAATTCTAGTTCTCTTGCTGCTGTTTCTACACATCTGCATTGACTTCCTCCACTGAAGTCTTGAACCCTTCAAAGTCATCCATGAGGACTGGAATCAACTTCTTCCAAACTCCTATGAATGTAGATAGTGTTGATTTCTTTCCACAAATCACAAATGTTTTTAATGGCATCTACAATGGTAAATCTTTCTAGAAGATTCTCAACTTACTTTGCCCAGATCCATTAAGAGGAATCATTATCTATGGCATCTCTGGCCTTACAAAATGTACTTCTTAAAAAATAAGACTTGAAAGTTGAAATGACTCCTTGATTTATGGGCTGCAGAATGAATATGGTCTCAGCAGGTGTGGAAAAAAAACCAAAACATTCCTCTCCTTGCATCTCCATCTGACCTCTTGGGTGGCCAGGTGCATTGTCAATGAGAGTAATATTTTGAAAGACATCTTTATTCTGAGCAGTAGGTCTCAACGGTGGGCTTAAAATATTCAGTAAATCATGCTGTAAACAGATGTGTTGTCTTCTAGGTTCTGTGCCATTTCTGGAGCACAGGACAAGTAGATTTAGCATAATTCTGAAGGACCCCAGGATTTGCAGAATGATAAGTGTGCATTGGCTTCCACTTACAGTCACCAGCTGCGTTAACCCCTAACAAAAGAGCCTGTCCTTTGTAGCTTTGGAGGCAGGCATGAACTTCTAGATGACATCTTCCAAGAGGGCTATTTTTGTCTACATTGGAATTCTGCTTAGTGTAGCCACTTGCTTCAATGATCCTAGCTAGATATTCTGGATAACTCACTACAGCTTCTCCATCAGTACTTGCTGCTTCACCTTGCACTTTTATGTTATGGAGATGGCATTTTTTTGTTAAACCTCATGAACCAACCTGGTAGCTGCCAACGTTTCTGCACCTTCCTCACCTCTCTCAGCTTTCACAGAACTGAAGAGCCTTGGGGCCTTGCTCTGGATTAGGCTTTGGCTTAAGAGAATGTGGTGGCTACTTTGACCTTCTTTGAGTGATCTTTGTTACTATTGTAACTGGGGACACCATGAATCACACCTGTATGAGACAGTGAACTTAGTAAATGTGGTGTTCTGACTGCTCCACCGACCAGCCATTTCGTGTGTCTCTGCCTCTCCTCGGGCCTCCATATTCTGAGATCCAACACTGAAATTAGGCCAATTAGTAACCCTACAATGGCTTCTCAGCCTTTAAGTGAAAGGCAGAGTTGTGGTGTGCCAGACAATTACAGTAGAAACATCAAAGATCACTGACGACAGATCACCATCACAGATATAATGATAATGAAAAAGTTTGAAATACTGAATCACCAAAACGTGACAAGACACGAAGTGAGCACGTGTTGTTGGAAAAATGACACTGATAGACATGTTGACAGAGGTTTGCTACAAACATCCAATTTATTAAAAAACAAAACCAAAAACAAAATGCAATATTTGTAGCAGAAAATGAGGAATGCCTGTGTTGGGGACAGAAAGGCCTGCTAAGTGCCCCTTGAATCATACCCGTAGGCAACTTTCATGTTTCCTGCTTTTGTAATCTGAGTAAAAATGAACATGTGCCTGTACCCTTCATCCATATGTGGAATAACGATCTGTTAAGCATAGCAAAACAAAACACTGGTGATTTTTTTTTTTTTCTAAGATGACTTTTTCTCCCAAATGACAGAATGAGTAGGGTTAATTTTGTCCTTTATCCTCAGTGTGAGGTATGGAGTTGCTTGACATTTTTTCCTAGACAGTTTGTTCTGCTTGGAAGAGGGTGACATGGGCCAAAAGCTTCTCTCTCTACCCCTTTCCATCCTGGTGAAACAGACTGTCCTAGAAGCATGGAAAGAAAATGCCCCATCTAGCTTTCAGAAACACCCAGAGCAAACCAGAGTTGGTGGATGATGTGCTGGTGGCACAGCTCTGGCAGTCAATGGACAAGGTGCACCTCGTTTTATTTTTGGAAGCCCTGCTTACGAATCTATTCCCAGGGACACGAGATAAGATCCAGGGATGCGTCCCCAGTTCAAAACTACTCATAAACTACTGTTGACTTCTGAAAGGCCTGAGGATTGCTAGCAGGAGTGTGTGTAGGGTGGGGAGAGGTTGTGGATGACAGCATCCCCAGCCGTCAGAGTTGACCCCAGAGAGGCCCCACTCTGATTGAATATTGGTTGTCTGCGGCTCCCAGCTGCTCTCATTCTCTGGAGAATTGCCCTCGGCCAAATGGGATCCACTCACTTCCTTTGCCCATGAACAGCATCTGCCTCCCCCTATGTGCCTGGGGGGCAGACTGGCCAGTGACTGAATGGCACAGGAGTACAGAATGCCAGGCTGCTGGCCCCAGTGTGAGACTACTGTGGTGCAATGTGCAATGCTGGAATCCTGGGCTCTGGCTGGCAGCTCTCCTTAGCTCTCCTCTCTGCATGCCCCCAGTAAATCATTGGGACATGAAGCCCAGTCTCAAGCTCTACTTCTGGGAACACTTCCAGAAAGTGGGAGGTGGTGGGCAGAAAAGGAAGACAGTTCGAGCCACTCAGTCCCCTTTGTTCAAAGCTGCTTGGTGAGATACTTGTACTCAGCTGCCCTTGCAAGCAGGACTCTGGGAATCTGAGGACCAGACCCAGACGTGGCTCTGCCTGGCCCCTGTGAGGAGCAGTCAGTTTCCAGAGAGAACACAGTGGCCACCCAGTCTCCCCAGAGCAGGATTCCGGCTTTCGTGGGTTTTACTTAATTAGGCATGAATCTTGATGGGAACACGTGCCAACAGACTTTGTTTTACTTACACGATGCTTCCTCCCCACCCTCAAGGATTACAGGAAACTGCTGCTAATGTTACCTCATTGACTTTAGTCCTAAGAGCAATGATTTAGCTTCATTTCCTTGTCTTTCAACACAATCCTCTGGCTTTACGTGACTGTGTTCATCTGGGGAGCAGCTGCAATGGCATAGTCCTCTAAGTGCACTGAAGTATAGACCTATGATATGTCTGGTTTCATAAAGTAGACCAATATGTGAGTCTCATGTGTTTTACAAAATAATTAATTACGGTGCACTACTTTCTGCCATTGGATGGTGCTTTTCAAACTCTAATGTGCAAACCAACCTAGGGATCTTGTTAAAATACAGGTTCTGACTCTGTTGGACTGTAGTGGGGCCTGATACTCTGCATTTCTGACAGCTCTCAGGTGATGCCAGGCATCAATATCATCCTCCTCTTATAGAAGTAAAACCAGCCTCCAGGCTTCCCTTATGGAAGAGAAACTAGCTCTGGGGTCTGCTTTCTCTTCTGTAGGAAGAGGACCAGCAAAAGGCCAGGGTCCTCAGGCATGCAGGGGTTAGCTAAAGACACACAGGTGGTAATGGCAGAGCTAGAATTTGAATACAGGTGGTCTGGCTCCACAGGTCTGTGCTCTTCACCATTAAATGTAAATACGGAAGCTAAAGCTGGGTGGGCTGTACAGGTATATACGTGAATTGACAGAACCTTGGGCCAAGGGAGCCACAGAAACCCATAGCGATGGTCACATCACCTGGATTCAAGGTCAGCCACTACTTGCACCAGCTTGAGATATCACCTAAGTTGTTTACATTACTGTGAAACGAGGACATCCAGTGACCCCCCTCACAGAGCCTTTGGATGAATCTGTGGCATTCTGCACATCGAGTGCTTAACACCGAGCCTGTTATTGAACACCTGAGTGGTAGCCATTACGAACATAACCTCAGAGACAATTGCCCTTGTACAAGCAAGGCACGCACTGTGAAAGACGCATTGTGGTCCCATGGACAGACAGCTGGACCTGGGCCAGGCTTCTGTTTCTTTAGTCTGGGGCTTAAGTGCTTCTGTTCTGGCCCTGCTGCTTCTAGAAGTCTGTGTAGGCATGCTGTAGTTGGCACCTATTAAAGATAATGGTTTCTAACGGGAGGTGGCATTATACCCTGAAGCCCAAACATAGCAGCAACAAACCCGCTGCACCTAAAGGCACATCAGCACTGGGAAAACGGAGGGAAACACCATAGCATGACTGAGATAATCATTTGGTATAGACAATATGCCTGGAAAATTCAGCCTGGAGCCATTTTTCTCAATAGAATGGATAGCTTAATGCTTTCATTACCTGCATTCTTATGGCAACTTTCCCTGTCACTGAGCTTTTGCAGATTGAGGCTCCCTGGGGTGAGCTGTAAATTGCCATAGATTTAATCCATATTGGCAGCAAGGCATTGCCAGTACCCACCTTGAGCACGTATCCTCACATTCTTGTCACCTTTTTGGAATAACCACATCTTGATACACACAAGGCACTGCCGCTCAGACTGACTACAGTCTCAGACTAGTGTGGGTCCTCAGGAAGCAAATCACTTAAAGCTTTCAAAAGAAAGAAAAATGCTGTGTATGTGGGAGGACTTCACTTTTTACCTTTCGCTGGGAATGATATGTACAATTATGATTCTGGTTACGATTCTGAAGGATTTGGAACAGGATAAGGTTTGTTCTTGTTTTGTAAGTATAAGTTATTGCTTATAACAACCAAAAAAGTAGTCACTTAAAATGCTTTTCTAGATGTCCATTCAATAACCTTGCTTTCTAGAGCGCAACTGTATGACAGAACTTGCTGCAGTGATGGAGATGTCCTCTGTCTGCTCTGTCCAGCAGGGTTGACACTAGCCCAGGGTGGCTCTTGAGCACTTGAAAAGTGGCTTGTGTGGGTGAGGAGAGAATCTTTAAATTTTAATTCTGATCACTTTATAATGTAAAGAGCTGAGGCCAGGGGTTCGAGACTAGCCTGTCCAACATGACAAAAATCCCATCTCTACTAAAAATACCCAAATCAGCTGGGCGTGGCAGTGTATGCCTGTAACCCCAGCTACTCAAGAGCCTGAGGCAGGAGAATCACTTAAATCCGGGAGATGGAGGCTGCACTGGGCCAAGATCGCACTGCTGTACTTCAGCCTGGGTAACAGAGTGGGAATCCATCTCCAAAAAAAAAAAAAAGGGGGCCATACATGACTAGTGGCTACTGTCTTGCACAACGCCCCTCTAGGGAGAGAGAAGTTGATGTCTCAGAGCCTCAGGAGGCTTACAGTTAGTATGTGGACGATTAGGGAAGTCTGAAGTCAGCAAGTTACACATAAAATATTGGCCATCCAGCAAGTTTCCCCTACTTGCCCGCTCCATGGGAGGTTACTCTACAAGGATAATAATGTAATGAACAAAATCTGTCTTTTCTACTTACCTAGCAGAAAGAATTAGTTATTCGAGTTCACAGGCCATTAATGAGCAAGGCTGCAAATTGTAAAATACTATGCAGCATAATGTGGTTCTGTTAAGGGCAGGCAGCAAGGATTCTCGAGTGAGCGAATGGACTGCCTCCTTGTGGCACCGGCATCATGTTTTGCCCCCCACCCCCATCTCCTTTTGTTTCTTCCATCTACCTCTCCCCCATCCCCACCCTGTTATATGATTCAGTCCCACCCAGGAAGCCCCAGGACTTGGTTATTTCTGGGTGGAAATGGTACTAATAAGGTAGCATGGATGACTTCATTTCTCCTTGGGTGTGAAGAAATGTCTTTATTTTCTTGAAATCAAATTGCCAAGTGGAGCGGGAGTTTAATCTCGGGTGCTTTGGCAGGCAGCCTCTTGGGTGCCTCACTTGGCCGTTCTCCTCCCAGGCCTGCCTCTCTGAGGGTGCAGCCGGGAGCTGGGCAAGGACCCTGGGCTGCAGGAGCACCTCCATTTGCACAGTGCACCTCTTCCTTCCAAGGTTCCCCCTCAGTGAGCTGTTTCCTGAAACCAGACAAGGTGAGGTGGTCTGTCCCTGAGGTAAGGGGACACAGTGGCCTGACCTCCCTCCTACAAAGAGAAACATTTCAGAAAACAAGACCTAAAGTAGTCACATTTTAAGTGCTCAGTGGATATATGTGGCACCTGCCACTGGACTAGACAGTATGGAGAACATCTCCATTACTGCAGTGATGACTCTGTCCAAGCCCCCTCCCCGGTAAGATTTTTATATGTATAAATTCATTTAGTTCTTATAACACACCAGTGAGTTAAGTATTCTCGTTTTAGTGAAGAATACAGACCCAGAGAGGCTTAAGGTTAACCAAATGCCCAATGGCCAAGTTGAGGTTTTCTCTGATTTTTGATTACATTTTACCTTAGATCTTGAGAGAACTTGAGAGACTAATTCCTGCGACAGCGTGTGGCTATCATAGGACTGTGTTAAAGAAAGGTGCAGAAAATCCTGTGAGAATGTTACGATTAGAGCAGACAGATACTATTTAATAACTGGAGGAACCGCTTATCTTGGAGCAGTAGGCTGGGGGTGAGAGCTGGAATCTTTGTTTTCTTAGCAACAAGTCTCAGCGCCAGAGAGATGTGGGAATCTCTGCAGTCTGTCCTCATTGCCTTAAATAACCGAAGATAAACCCCAGACTTCTTAAACAATGGTGGGATTGTTTGCCTCTGCTTTTGAGAACAGCGGCAGTTATCTAGCAAATGGAAGACTAATTGTGACCAGGCTCAGGTCTCACCAGTTTGGTGCCTCAGCAGGGACCTGTCTGGGCCTGAGTCTTAGCAACTTCCCCTGAGCCCCCACCCCACTCTCAGGCCACCCAGCAGCCCCAGCTCCAGAGCCGTGCTGATTGACACTGGAGAGGACTCTGGGTTCAGCTGGGCAGCACAGCACCCTGGCGCGGAGTAGGAAGAGTACTGTGTGCTTTTCCCTATGTTTTTTGAGTAACAAGGGAGTCTGAAAAGACAGCTTGCTTCTCCCAAGGTCAGTAGCTCACTCATGGGAGTCACAGGTCTATATAGGAAATGTACTAAGATAAAGCAGAAAAGAACAAAGGAAGAGTAAGAGGAGATAAAGCCTATTTAAGTTAACTTTTCCGTATTTGCATGTGACATGTTGGATTACACAAGAATCATTAAAAAAACCCAAAAACCCTCTTGTTGATGTCCCGCAAACTATGTAAACAAAATTTTGCCCACATGTGAGGTTGTCAAAGGGCAAATGCAAGTGAGGATCCATTAAAAAGCCAAAAATCCATTATTTTAATGAACGAAATTCTTCATATTTGCATAGTACTCTTCAATTTGCATAGTACTTTCATGCATTATTTTAGTATGGGTCCTAATAGCTGGGTAAGACTATCACAGCTACACAGGCTAAGCAGATTTATGATCTGTGTGACCTTGGACAAGACACTTAACCTTTCTCAGAATCTGTTTCCTCAGTGGTTAGATAATGTGTATTTGTCAGGCTGGATGTCATCAATGGATTAAACTACATCATTCAAGATCATCTGGAGGGGGAAAGAGTTGGGTGGGGGGATTACTGGGAAGCCATCAGGGATCAATAAAAAAAGTTTAGATCAAGTTCAGGCCCGGCAAGAGGGATCAAAGAGGAAATCTTGTAGTGAATGTCAAAACAAGTGGCTGAGTGTGGCAGACACACTGTAATGTGACCCAATGGGTCACCCCTTGTGAATCTCCTTCCCTTGAGTACAAGTGGAACCCATGACTTGCATCTCACCAGTGGAAGATGGCAAAGGCTATGGAAGCCGTGCCCTCCATTAGGTTCCCTTGTATGGGGAAGGTGAGTGACATCGCTTCCTTGATTAGGTTACTTAGCAGAAAGCTGCAGTCTCTCCCTATGTGGCTTTGAAGAAGGTGCCATGCTGGGGAGAGGCCCACATGGCAGGGAACTGTGATTGACCTCTAGGGGCTGAGAGCGGACAACAGCCAGCAAAAGGTCAGCACCCTAAGGCACTGAGCCACAAGGAGATGAATTCTCCCAACGTGAGTGATCTCAGAAATGGATTCCTCCTTAGTCAGGTTTTCAGATGCAAACCCAGTGCAACCATGATGTTTGTTGTAGCCTCTGAGAAACTGAGGGCCCAATTAAGCCACACTCAGAATCTTGACCCAGATAATAAATGGGTTGCATGGTAGATGTGCCTGATAACAATAACTCCAGCATACCCTGAGAATGACCCTGTATGGCAGATGCACCTGAATGTGTGTTTGGAGTTCCAAGCTAAGGAATCCGGAGTGGCCAACCTGGAGATATACATTCCTTATCTTTGAGGAACATCTGAACCCTGTCCCCAACATCCCATGAAATGTGGACTCTACAGGGGATTGAGGCCCTTTGTTTTGGGTTAAGTGAAGGTCCCAGGTGGAGTCTGTTATGGGGAAGGTGTTAAGTGAAAATGCTGTATAAACTGCGTGCCTCTTGCAAGCAGTTGCAGTTCTCCTGTCCAGCCCACCACCTCTGGGCTGTATGGTTCTTGTCCAGCCTGCTGCCATTGGGCCATCCCTGTGTGTAAGTTTCCTGCTAATAGACCCTATATCTTGTTTGATGGCTTTGGGTCTGTTCTTTGGCCTCTCAAACCTGGCACCATCCCTATTGAGGTTAATAGGGGTCAGGTACAACATGGGTGTTGCTTAAGCCACTACGTCTATGGTAATTTGTGACATGGCAAAGAGAAGTAATACACTGGGGCTTGGGGAGACTCTGTCCCACCAACTGGTGAAATGGGACATAAAGCCCAGCTCAGACCAGTGCAGTGGCTCACACCTGTAGTCCTGGTGCTTTGGGAGGCTGAGTTGGTGTTGTTCCAAACACCTATTCACCCCAGTGGGGATGGCACCAGGTTCAAGAGGCCAAATAGTTCAAGAGCCTGCAAATGAGACACAGGGTTTTACTGAGGGCTTACATACAGGGGGCAGAGTCCAGTGGTGGTGGGCTGGACAGGAGAACTGCAACTGCTTACAAAAGGCAGACAGTTTCTATGGCATTTTCACTTAGCACCCTTTCCCTAACAACCTCCACCTGGCAACATTCATTCTATCCCAAATTCGGGGCCTCAAGTCCCTGGATAGCCTGTGTTCCACAGGACTGGCCAGGGATTCAGATGTTCCTCAGACAAGGAATAAATCTCTGGGTTGGTCACTCCCAGATTTCCCAGCACGGAACACACCTTTGGGTGCCTCTGCCATGCAGGGTCATTCTCAGGGAATGTTTGTTATTGCTCTCAGGTGTGTTTACCATGCAGGTTGGGGGATGGCTTGAAGCCAGGAGTTTGAGACCGGCCTGGGCAACATAGCAAGGCCCCTTCTTTGCAAAAAATTTAAACTAGTCAAGCATGGTGGCATGTATTTGGAATCCAAACTACTCGGGAGTTTGGGGCAGGAGGATCACTTGAGTCCAGGAGTTCAAGGTTACAGTGAGCTGTGATCCTCATTGCACACCAGCCTGGGGAACAGAAGGAGACCCTGACTCAGAACAAAATCCAGCTCAAGGCCCCACATGGACAGGTGCGTGCAGCAGGGACACGGCATTGCCTGGTGCAAGAGAGTGTGTGGCGCCTCTAGTCCTGACTCCAGGCGGTTGTGACTGTATACCATGCTGTCTGAAAGGCAGGAGATGCTAATGTGCTGGCCACCAGGGAGATGCCAGGTGCCCATTAGGAGCAGCCACACATAGGCCAGTATAGGAAGCTACTTCTTAGGACAGTGACATTTTTAGGTGGGGATAAAATGAGATGCAGATGAACCCCTGCCTTCAAGCCTGGAGGGACTCAGGGATGCATTACTTTTCTCTCTGGGAGATGAAGATACTATGAGGCATGTTGGTGAATCAGACAGATATCAGGGAGCTGATCTTACTTCCAAATATATCGGCTCATTCAAAGAACATATGAGTAGCTGTTGAGTAATCAGGAGATGTTTCTCATTTGGATTCAGGATTTCAGATCATAATGACGAGCTTTCTGTGGGCAAATGTTCACACAGCTACCTGCCTGGGTCTTAGGCTCACCACTGGAATGGGAGCTGTCCACTCACCACTGGAATGGGTAAGCTGTCAGGGAGAGGTGATTGGAGCTCTAGCCAAGTTGAGGGATGCTCAGATGCTACCAGTCACAAAGTTCACAGCCATCTGCAGCAAGCCTAGCTTGTTTGCGCTCATGGCTACAGGAACTTGAGCCCTGCTCCAGCATCTCACCCAGACAGAAGCCCATCAACAGCTGCACCTTGTATGTGATGACAGTTTTAGCTTATCTTTGGTAAGTACCAGGGCAGTGCAACATCAGCTGCACAAATATTTCTCTAAAAGAGCTGTCAACAGACCATTTTGAACCCCTGTAGCTGCCCTTGCTGGCCACACAGGAAGCTGGCTCTTCCTGGTTTCCCATAGAAATTACACAGGACTGTACAACTTGAGGGCTTTAGACTCCAAATAAGGCTGTGGTTCTTAAATTTGGCTGTACATTAGAATGTCCCGGCCATATCTTAGATGTGTAATATCAGAATCTCTGCAGGTGGGTACCAGGCATCAGTATTTTTATAGCAAACTCTTCAGATGATTCCCAGGGGCCGCCGAGGATGAGAACCACTGAAGTTAGGGTCTTTACTCCTTTATCATCTCTAGCATGAAGACCTGAAGTTAAACGATCATGGGAATCTATACATATTTGAATGTAAATATATAGGCATTCATATATACAATGAATGATATACATAGGTATATGATATATTTCTTTCCCTTCAAAGCAACAGACACTGCCAGGCATATAGTTAGAATTGCAACAGAATGTGATGGATTTTAGCATCCCAAAACTATATTATCCCTTTGACCTTTAATAATAAAACAAAGTCATCTTTGGTGACCAGTAGGTTAATACACTTCCATTCTGCCTTTGGAGTTGATTCTTAACATACAGCATCGGGAATGGGCACTAGTCAGTCCCAGGCAGGTTTTTGGCAGCAGAACAGGATTTTACTTTCCTGCTGGATCCTGTCTGCCATCACTACCATCATAGCTCCAGACTGGAACTCCTGGCATGATACAGTCTACAGAGGCATTCAGGAGTCTGTGGAACCCTCTAGCCTGGAGCGATGCAGGAACTATCACCATGGGTCCCAGCCTTAACTTCACAATCATCAATGGAGCAAACACATACCATCTTAAAACAACAGAATCCAGTCTTCCAGAACTACCGATTCATCCTCTGTGGGGTTGGCGACCAGGTAGTAGAAATTTTGAAGAACTCAGAAAATCTGGCTGTTTTTGAAAAACTCAATGTGTCTCCTAAATAAGTGTCTCAGTCATCATTTCAGCACTATCACTAGACTCAAGACACAGATTCCACCTCGTCTCATTCCACTTGCTGGTTTGTATAAGAAAGTCGGACAGTAGTAGAAGTGGCATTGGAAGCTGACACATTAAATGGAAATCCTGTGTGCTTTCTCAGACTCCCTTTTCTGTCTTTGTCTCATTTGGTATAACCCACCTGAGTCACTTTCTACATCTAGGCAAAGATGAAATGTAACAATTTCGGGCATGTTCTCTGGTTTTCTGAGAGATAGACAGGAGCTAGAGGATGGAATCCTTGATCAACTAGAAATGGTGTCCTTCTTCTTTCCCTTCCAATGGCTGGTTTGCATTGCAGTTTCTTCTCCTTGCGAAATGTCTAAAGAAAATCCCAGTGTTCCTGGTGAGCATGCCTGCTTAATGACTTGCTGTGTCCTGGTCAGTGTGGTAATGCATCACATTATATTTTTCGTCTTTCTTTCCTCAATTCCACCTTGGCTTTCACTCTCACTGCCCTGGGCTTGCTTCAGGATCAACTTTCTGAAGGGCCTGATCAAAGACAGCAGCACTAGGCATAGGCAGTATAGTATGCAGAGGGTGCTCTTATAGCAGTCTTATGAGGTAGGCCCCACCATCATCCTGTCTATATTATGAATGAAGAAACGAAGGTTAGGTGCCAGCCGACGCCACTATTACCACACAGCAAGTCAGACCTAAGTCTCCCGCCCCATAGCCCATGTCTCTTTCCATTCTGCATAACCTCCCAACAGCCATGACAGGGAAGCAGGGGGAGGATGGGATGTACATGTGTGAAATGTTTCTGCTGGGAGAAGGGTAGGTACAAAGAGATCTGGACAGAGAAGAAGACTGCTGTGAAAAGAGCAGTTTACCACCCCAGGAACTCTGCAAATTCATAGGCATGCTACAAGAAAAGTCAGGAAATGCTGGTTTAGAGTAATGTAAAAGGATGGTTTATTTTTTATGGTTAGATTCAATGTCGAATTACTCTGTCAACTTGCTGTAAAACTTCTAAAGACTTAACTCTCAATCTCTGTTCTTATGTCATCATGGACAGATAACACATCACTTGCCAATCACATTTTTGAGTAGCACTGACCTGCAGGACATCAAAGACTCCAGGCTGATACTTCTGATGTTTGCTATTGGCCTAGGAATGACAAGGAGTGACCGGCCTGCCTTCACCCTTCTGTAGGGCTCTGGGATTAAGGCACCAGTTCAGACTTGGGAGGCTGGTGGCTGCACATGGGAATGCAAGACTCTCATCATATACCTTCCAGATATGAGGTTTCAACTTACCCCATTTGCACAGATGAACTCCACAAGCTTAGGTGTGCTCTTCTCAGGCCTTAAGTTGGCCTTGGCCTCATGTCTGGAAAGAGGGACAATAATTTAGTTTTCTCATTCCAGAAGTCCCAACAATCCCTTGAGCCTCCAAAGATAAATAGTTTCCAATATGTCATGAATCTATTAAAGGTCTTTCTACCTAGGTGGTATCTCCCTAAGTACCCAGTTTTTATTAGTAGTGATGATTTTCTTTTCCTTTTTTGATGGTTAACCTATTCTTCCAATAGCCAGAAACACAGGCTTTTGAAGTAATTACCTCAATTGATATGTTAGCAATATGAAAACTTTTTTTTTTTTGAGACAGTTTTGCCCAGGTGGGAGTGCACTGGTGCAATCATAGCTCACTGCAGCCTCAAATTCCTAGGCTCAAGCCTTGTTCTGAGTAGCTGGGACTACAAGTATGTAGCACCACATCTGGCTAACTTTTAAAATATTTCATAGAGACAGTATCTTGCTATATTACCCAGGCTGCTTTTGAACTTCTGAACTCAATCCTACCTCAGCCTCCCAAAGCACTGGGATTACAGGTGTGAGCCACCGTACCTGGCCTTGAAAACAATTTCTATTAATCAAAATTAGCTTTTACCTTGTGAGCTAATTGAAAAGTCAGGAGCAGTCTATTTCTCATACAGTATCTAACACCTTAATGGTGTTAAATATCTGGTGTTAGGTGAAAAACAATTCTGCTGTGTGGGAAGATTGAAGAGGTAGGGAGCGCTATGACATGTCATAATCTGGCAGCATCTTTGGATGGCAGCAGATGGTTTTTACTGGTTTACCCACCAACAGTTTATACATTCAGGGATCGGAGTCATTTTCCTAAGAAAATGAGGAAACGGGGGGCCCTTAACACCAGGCCTTGCAGCTCTTGAGTCAGTGAGCTTCCTCTGCGTCACTTTCCTCAGGATTCTAGAAGCGTTTTAGAGATTTTAACAGTACATGGCACCTCTAGGGAGCTCGTTTTCCCTCGACCACACTTAGAACCGGTACAGCGCTGGGAAGGAGTGCAGCCCACCCACTGTGTTGGGCCCTGAGCTGTGCCGGAGAGGAAGAGCATCGGCTGCGTTCCATAGGAAATGCTGACTTAGAAGTTTGAAGAAGGAAAGGGGGAAAAATAGGCTCTTTAGGTTTCCTGACTCAATTTAAAGATGAAAGCAGGCCAGGGAAATCGTTTATTAGTACAAATTGTGGAAGCCTGACCCTATTCTTAGAGGCCCAAATTGGCTCTTTAATACAATTTTTTCTTTTGCTAGAGTAAGGGATTATGAGGGTGAAATGAGGGTTTTATATTTTTTGGGTGATGGTTTATTTTTAGATAATTTTAGACTCAGTTGCAGAAATAGTACAGAGTTCTCATTTATGCTTCACCCAGTTCCTGCTTATGTTAACATCTTCAATACTCATTGAATGTTTATGAAAACTAAGAAATTAACCTCACTACAATAGTGCTAATTAAACTGAAGACGCTATTTGTTTTTCACCAGTTTTTCTATTCCAGGATTCAATCCAGAATCCCACATTGCATTTAGCCATCGGGTCTCCTTAACTTTCTCTCATCTATGATAGTTCCTTGTCTCTGATGACCTTGATACTTTTGAAGAGTACTGCTCAGTGATTTTTGTCGAATGTCCCTTGATTTGGGTTAATTTGTTATGTGTAGGTTGAAGTTATGTAGTCTAGGGGAGAGACACACAGGTTTCCTTTCTCAGTGCATTGTATCAGGGTCATGTGGTTTTTATATGAATTACAGGTGATGTTACATCCGATCACTTGGTGAGGATGTGTTTGCCAGGATTCTTCAGCGTAAACTTGGTTTGGCTCTATAATTATACTAAACACTGAGGAGAGTTACTTTGTATAAATACCCTGTTTCTGATTAAACTTCTGCCCTCTATTTTAGCATCCATTGTTGGGTCTAGCTTGTGACATTGACTACGATGGTGATTTTTTTTTTTTTAAAGACAGTTTTGCTCTGTCACCCAGGTTAAAGTGCAGTGGTGCAATCTGGGCTCACTGCAACCTCTGCCTCCTGGGTTCAAACAATTCTCCTGTCTCAGTCTCCCAAGTAGCTGGGACTACAGGCATATATCACCATACCTGGCTAGCTTTTGTATTTTTAGTAGAGATGGGGTTTCACCATGTTGGCTGGTCTCGACGTCCTGACTTCAAGTGATACGCCTACCTTGGCCTCCCAAAGTGCTGGGATTATGGCCAATTACTATGGTGTTCTGATAGTGGTTTGTTTCCCTAATTCCTTCTACATTTGTCAATTGGAATTCTTATGAAGAGGAGACTTGTCAATTCTCCCTCATTTGAACAAACGTTTATCAGTGTAAATTTATATCAAAATGGACTCATAGATTTTGATCTTACTTTTTGTTACAATCTTATCCAATCACTTATTTTGCCCCCTCAAGTCAACTTTGGCCTTTGGGGATGCTTTCAGGTGACTCCTGTGCTCTTTTGATATACCTACATCCTTTACGTATTTATTTTATGGCACTTCTTTACTTCTTGCACCACAAGATACTCCAGGCTCATTTTGTATTTTCTCTGCCCCAGTCCTAGAATCATTTGGTTCTCCAAGGAGCCTTTAGTTGGAGAATGGTATTTAGAAACCAAGATATGGGCAATAGATGTACTCATTGCTCCTAGAGTGCAATTGCATCTAGGCTGTCTCAGTGGAGAGTTAGGTAATATAGGTACATGTAATAACTTATGTCTATGCACATCTCTTTTATTTCTGTATTTATCTGAGTGTGAGTGTGCATATCTTTTTTAAACATGAGTCAGCATTGATAACTACAGTCTAGCACTGGAGTTTATTCTAGACTTTCTCCTTTCCTTATTTGTAACTTCTTTATCCAATAGTGAGAAACTGGCCCTGCAGTATGCACTCATGCATCACTTAATGATGGGAATATGTTCTGAGAAATGTGTTAGATGTTTTTCATTATGTAAACATTGTAGAGTGTACTTACACTAACCTAGATGCCTATTACACAGGTAGGGCTATCTGCAAGCCTAGTGCTCCTAACTACAAACCTGTTGAGCATGCTGCTGTATTGAATACTGTAGGCAACTGTATCACAGTGGTGTTTGTCTATCTAAACAGAAATGAAACAGTAAAAATACAGTAAAAGAGTAAAAATGGTATACCTGTATAAGAAACTTTCCATAAATAGAGCTGGCAGGACTGGAAGCTGCTCTGGGTGAGTTAGTGAGAAAGTGGTGAGTGAAAGTGAAGGGTTAGGACATTCTGTACACTAATATAGACTGCATAAAACACTGTAGACTTAGGTTACACTAAACTTACAAAAAGCATTCTTCAATAATTAGCCTTAGCTTCCTGTAACTTACCATATAAACTTTTTTGAATCTTTTGTAATAACACTTAGCTTAAAACATGCTGTACAGCTGTATAACATCATTATATCCCTATTTTATAAGCTTTTTTATATATTAAATTCTTTTTTACTTCTTAAAGTTTTTTGTTAAAAGTGAAGATACAAACATACAGATAGGCCTAGGCCTACACAGGGTCCGGATCATCAATATCACTGCTTTCCACCTCTGTATCTTGTCCCACTGAAAGGTCTTCAGGGATAATAACACACACGGAGCTGTGATCTCCCATAATAAAAATTCTTTCTTCTGGAATACCTCCTGAAGTACCTACCTGAGGCTGTTTGACAATTAACATTTAAAAAAACTGTAAAATAATAAAAAGTATAGTATAATAAACCAGTAACATGGTTATTAGCAAGTATTATGTACTGTACATAATTGCATGTGCAATGCTTTTGTATGACTGGCAGTGCAATAGGTTTGTTTATACCAGCATCACAACAAACACGTGAATACTGTGTTGCAGTATGCCATTGCAATGGCTATGATGTCACAAGATGATGAGAATTTCTCAGCTCCATTATAATCTCATGGTGCTGCCATCATATATGCAGTCCATTGTTGTCTGAACATCATTATGCAATGCATGACTATATTTATGTATTCCTCTCTGGTATACAAATAATTTCCAACTTTCTAACCTAAACCCCTGTGAGGATACATATTTATCAGCTAGAATACAGTGTTTGTGTGCAGGTCTTTGTCTTTAGCCTCATAGTGTCAAATCAAAACACTTCCAAAAGTGTTTTGGTTGGTGATAAATGGTAGGCAGTGTCTTATGGTAGGTGTCTATTCAACTTTTTAAAAAGCTGCCAAATGATTTTCCAAAGTGGCTGTACCATTTTGCGTTTCCACCAGCAGTATATGAGAATTCCGGTTGCTCTGCATTTTTTTCAGCACTTGGTATTGTCAGATTTTTTGGGAAAACTACTTAGCCTCCTTTTCTCAGTTTCCTAATCTATAAAATGGAGGTAATAATAGTACCTCCCTTATTCATTTATATGAAGGTTAAATGAATCAATATGCGTAAAGCACTCAGAATAGTTTTGTCAGATAAAATACAGGACACCCAGTTAAATTTAAATTTCAGATAAATTTTTTCAGTATAAATACATCCCAAATATATAATATTTTGAACATACTTATAGTGTATTCTAAAAGATTTATCTGAAATTTGAATTTAGCAAATGAAAATACAGAATTCCCAAGTTAAATTTGAATTTCAAATAAGCAACAAATATTTTTTAGCAAAAATATATCCTAAATATTACATGGGATATCTTCATGGTAAATATGTTATTTGATATTTTAGGGGTCCTATTCTGGGGCTTGCTCCACCTCAGCTTAGTCCCAAGAGGATTGGAACTGTTTGCCAAAGGAATTTCAAAATATCCATGAAGAAGATGTAGAAGGAATTCAAAGGTTCTTGGGTGAGTTTGGACTATATCTCTTGGTGTAGCGTATTTGTATTAGTCCATTTTCACCCTGCTGATAAAAACACACCTGAGACTGGGCAATTTACAAAGAAAGAGGTTTAATAGACTCACAATTCCACGTGACTGGGGAGGCCTCACAATCAGGGTGAAAGGTAAAAGGCATGTCTCACATGGCGGCAGACAAGAGAAGAGTGAGACCAAAGCAAAAGGGGTTTCCCCTTATAAAACCACCAGATCTTATGAGACTTATTCACTACCACAGGAACAGTATGGGGGAAATCAGCCCCATGATTCAATTATCTACCACTGGGTCCCTCCCATAACACAAGGGAATTATGGGAGCTACAATTTGAGATGAGGTTAGGGTGGGGACACAGCCAAACCATATCAGTATTTAACAAACCATATCAGTGTTAAGTATTGAAGTTGAACATGCATATGCACATGTGCACAGATCACAAGAGCACAGCTGGATCAGTGTTCACAGTCAGCACCCCCGGAGATCCAGCCCTTTGGAGATCCAGCCCTTACTAACCCACTGTTCTGACTTGTAAGACAGCAGACTAATCTGGAGCTGGCAGACTTTTAAGCAGATTTAAGTAACTGATATCTTTTCCACCTGCGGATTACTTGGGAATTTCCTGGGAAGTTTCCTCTCAAAATAGCATCCTTGGGGCTTTCTACTAAAAGTGGGTCATTATCCTTTTAAATAAAATTGGCAAAGGGAGACAAGTCCAAACCTAAAAAGGGATCTTATAAATAAGGGGTCTTCTGGCATGCTGGCGGGTGCTAATTGATTGTAACAACCTTTAATTATATTTCCTCTTAAATCTTTTTCAAAGACCAGATAAAAACAGCAAATTTGTCCATACCATTTTTCCATGTGCCAGGTGTTCCATTTGCTAACTTCTATAATACTTGCAGCAGCCCTGGGAGGCAGGTGTTGCTATTGTCCCCATTTTCCAGATGAGAAAATCAAGGCACAGAGAGGCAAAGTAACTTGGTCAAGATCTCATGGCCAGCAAGTGCAGGGCTGGGACCTGAACCCAGGCAGTTTAGCTCTGGAGTCTGCTTTTAACAACCACACTGCACAGCCTTACAGATCTGGTGGGATGCCCTGTCAGCTGCTCCTTACTTTAAAATGGAAATGTAGCTCTCAATCATTTTTTGCTTCCCTGGAATACATATTGTATTACTTTTAACAATTGTTTGGACAAGTGAGTTTTGCCTGTCCTTGTACAATTTTTCACTAGGGCTTCCAGAGCAAAATGCCAGACTGGGTGGCTTAACAGAAATTCTCACAGTTCTAGAGGCTGGAAGTCCATGATCAAGGTGCTGGCAGGGTTGGTTTCCTCTAGGGGCCATAATAGAAGAATCTGTTCCAGGCTTGTACACGGCCCTTCTCTTGCTGCCTTGTTACATGGTCATACGTGTACATATTTCAAAACAACATGTTGTCATGGACACAAAGAAAACAATAGATACTGTGGCCTCCTTGAGGGTGGAGGGTGGGAGGAGGGTGAGGATCAAAAAACTACCTATCAAGTACTATGCTCATTACCTGGGTGATGAAATAATCTGTACACCAAACCCCCATGCCACACAATTATCCATGTAATGAATCTGAACATGTATCCGCTGAACCTAAAATAAAAGTTGGAAAGGAAGAAAAAAAAACTGTTGTACACAAGAAATATATACAACTTTTGTCAATTTAAAAAATCTAGAAAAAAGGATATTAGCACCGTGAGCCAAAATGTTCAATTATAGGTATAACCTAGTGAAGGGTAAATGCAGCTGAGAGCGATAACTTCAGCATACCCTGAGAATGAGCCTGTGTGGCAGACACACCTGAATATGTGTTCGGCACTAGGGAATCCAGGTGTGGCCAACCTGGAGATTCATTCCTTATCAATAGGTGTCTGAGCCCCAGGCCTGTCCTGTGGAACATGAGCCACACAGGAGGTCGAGGCTCTGAGTTTTGGTAAATGAAGACTGTCAGGTGGAGGTCATTGGGGGTGAGTGTTGTGGTTTTCCTGCCCAGCCCACCACCACTAGACAGGCCATGCGGTTATCCTCCAGCCTGTCAGCATTGGACCATTTCTATACATAAGGTGATTCTCCTGTCCAGCCCTGCTGCCACTGGATTCTCTCCCCCATATGCAAGCCCCTAATAAAGCCCCACGTCTCCTTTGCTGGCTCTGGATCTTCTCTTTGGCCTCTTGAACCTGGCGCCTTCCCTATTGAGGTTAATAGGGGTGGGATACAACACCTAGAGAACCCCTACTGCATGTGTAAGGAAGGTCATGTTCACATAGTACATAACAACAAAAGAAATTGAAAGTAAGTTGTGGTATTAGTAGGATAGAAATCTACATACCAGAAAAATTACTTAGACCTAGATGCATATCAGTATGAACAAATCTCAAAGATAAGAGTGTTGATTGGAAAAAGCACATTGCAGGTAATCTGTGTACTCCAAAACTGGTTGCATAAATTTATAAATAAGTTTCTAAAAAAGCAAAAAAAAAATCCGTACATTAGTGCCCCCTTATCTGAGGTTTTGCTTTCTATGGTTTCACTTTACCCAAGGTCAACCATGGTCTGAAAATATTAAATGGAAAATTTCAGAAATAAACAATTCATAAGTTTTACATTGGGGGCCATTCTGAGTAGCAGGATGAAATCAAATCTCACACCATCCTGCTATGGACATGAATTCATCCCTTTGTCCAATGTCTCCATATTGTCAGTGCTACCCACCCATTAGTTGCCTCGTAGCTATCTGGGTGACCAAATGAACTGTCACGTATCACAGTGCTTGTGTTCAGGTAACCCTTTTATAACTGAATAATGGCTCCAAGGTGCAAGGGTAGTGATGCTGGCATATTGTTATAATTGTTCTGTTGAATTACTAGTTGTTAATCTCTTATTGTGCCTAAATTGTAAATTAAATGTAATCATTGGTGTGTACAGGAAAAAACATTGTGTTTGTGTGTGTGTGTATATGTGTGTGTGTGTGTGTGTGTGTGTATATATATATATATATATATATATATATATATATGGTTTGGTGCTCTCTGTGGTTTCAGGCATCCACTGGGGGTCTTGGAGCATGTTCTCTGAGGATAAGGAAGGGCTACTATATTAGTTTGCTACGGTTGCCATAGCAAAATATGAGACTGGTGTCTTAAAGAAATTTATTTCCTCCCAGTTCTGGAGGCTGGAAGTTCAAGACCAAGTTGTCAGCAAGTTTCCTTTCTCCCGAGGCCTCTGTCCTAGGCTTGCAAATAGCTGCCTTCCTTGTGTTCTTCCATGGGTTTTTTTCTGTGTGTGCATCTCTGATGCGTCCAAATTTCCTCCTCTTATAAGACACCAAGCAGATTGGATTAAGGTTCACCCTTATGGCCTCATTTTAACTTAATCACCTCTTAAAGGCCCTGTCTCCAAATATGGTCACTCTCCGAGGTACTAGAGTTTGGGCTTCAAGGTAAAAATGATGGGGGCAGGCACAAGTCAGCCCTTAACACCTTGTATTGTTTATTGGCCCCAGCTCAGTGTCGAGGCTGGTGGTATTAAAGAATCCTCAGCCAGATGTATGTCTAAGTCAAAAAGTGAGTGAGTAGAACACACTCTCAGTAAACCCAAGAACAGCTCTCCAGACAGTAGTCAGGGGACAGAGTCGGGAGAGGCGATGGGTAATGATCTGAGCCTGAGGTCTCCAAATTCACTGGAGAGGGTTTGTAGCTAATGGAGCACTGATTTCTCATTGCAGGTGATAAATCTTCCTAATGGCATTTCGAACACATTGTTCTAAATTTAAATATTTTAATATTAATTTATTCTAATGCCACCTCAAGTGGATAATGAACAACACTATCAACTGAATTATAAAAGAGAAAAGAAAAATCATAGGCAAATCCTTGCAAATTCTCTAATTCAGGAGTGAAGCTAGGGCAGAGTAAAAACATTCCATCAAAACTCATTTTTTAGTTGATAGTGATACTCAAAATCATAATAAATATAAATGATGGCTAAAATTTTAGTATTATGAGAAAGGCAACAGCTTAGCTGTCTATTTCTTTGGGAGTCTGAGTTTTGGCCATCAGGAGAGCACAGTAATGGTAACTTAGCAAGTTACCAAAGTGTCTACTACGCGGCTGGTAAGTTTCAAGTACTTTGTACTTTGCACAGATGATCTCACGTAATCCTAAGTCATGTGGGTAGGTGCTTTTTATCCCCATTTCATACATGAGAAAACTGAGGTTCCAATGACTTAACACACAATTTAAGTAAATGCTGGAATAGGGTATATCTGGTTTAGGACCTGGGCTCTGAACCACAGCCTCTGGTGATAGGAGCTTGTTTGCACCATGAAGAGAATCAAGCTACCACATCAGAGCCTGTTTGTGTTCCCAGAAAGACAGTGGAAAGTAGAGCACGTGGTGTAATCCAATATTCTGAAACTGCAGAAGTCTGAGCATCTTGGAAAAATGACCTGTAACTGCTTTGGGGAAGGTCAGTCAAATGCTGGAGCAGAATTGCTCAGAGTTCCTTCAGTGGGTCAGCCACAGTGGCTCACGCCTGTAATCCCAGCACTTTGGGAGGCCGAGGCAGGCAGATCACCTGAGGTCAGGAGTTCAAGACCAGCCTGGCCAACATGGTGAAACCCCGTCTCTGCTAAAAATACAAAAATTAGCTGGGCGTGGTGGCGGGCGCCTGTAATGCTAGCTATCAGGAGGCTGAGGCAGGGAGAATCTCTTGAACCCAGGAGGCAGAGGTTGCAGTGAGCTGAGATCGTGCCATTGCACTCTAGCCTGGGCAGCAGAGTGAGACTCCTTCGCAAAAGAAAAAAAAAGTTCCTCAGTGACTGGAAGGAGTGAATGAGTGTACAGAGCGCTGCCACCTTGAAACCGTCGGAAACTGAAGCGACCCTCTTCAGAGCTGCAGTCACAGTCTAGTGCTCCTATTTGACACCCAGAATAAGTGGTAAGCAATTCCTTGAAGCCCGTGGATGGTATGAGCAATCCAACACAGCTAGCTGCTCTGTGATGTGGAGCTGACACACCCAGGAAAGCAGCAGTTTTTCAAATGTTGGGTCTCCTGTGTCATTTATCAATGTATTGCCTCTCAGCTCAAGATGCACTCTTTAACGTATGCTCTGTGATAAGCAACAAGATTCCTTTAAGTACTTCTCCTTTAAAGTCAGTAATACAATCAAAAGGTATATCTTATTATATACATGTATACACATGCATATATGTATATAATGAGCTGAAAGTGTGCAGCTTTTTCAGTAGAGGGCACAGGAGGGTCACTGAGGAGGAAGTCTGCTGCTGTCTCCGGGGTGGTTCAGGAGTTGGTGTAAGTATGATGGCTTTTGGTGGAACCTCCCCCAGCCTCAGGCCCTGAGTGTCATCCCTCTGCAAGCTTGCACCCTTGGTGTAGCAATGACCTTTCTGCAGCGGTCTCGGATGAAAACCAGAGGCCTCGCTGCCTGTGCGCTCTTAAGAGCTCCTGCCCCTGCTGGCCTTGGACTCCCACAGTATGTCTAGGCCAGCAGGCCTGATGGCCAGCTCCCCAGCTAGCACACTGGAGAGTGCCCTGATTTACCCAGCAACTCCAGATGAGCTCCATGTCAACCATCTCTGCTGTCTAGTAGGCTGAACCTCACCTAAACTAGGGGAACCCTTTCAAATTTGTACTTCCTTGAATGATCTCCCTCAGCCCCAGGGAACCATATAAAAGTTTCCCTGTATCCTTTGTTTGTTTTGAAACAGGGTCTTACCCTGTTGCCCAGACTCGAGTGCAGTGGTGCAATCATAGCTCACTGCAGCGTTGACCTCCCAGGCTCAAGTGATCCTCCCATCTCAGCTCTCCTCCACCTCTACCCCATAGCTAGGACTATGGGCACACACCACCATGCCCAGCTAATCTTTTTAAAACATTTTTGTAGAGTCGAAGTTTCACTATGTTACCTGGGCTGGTTTCAAATTCCTGGGCTCAAGCAATCCTCCCACCTTGACCTCCCAGAGTGCTAGGATTATAGGTGTGAGCCACCACATCCAGCCTTTCCTCATATCATATAGTCTTCTAAATTCATCCGTTTAATGATTGGACCTAAACTTCTACACATTCCACAGGCCACCAACCTGAACCAAATTACGCTATTGTGGTGGGAAACTGGATAATGAAACTAAATGTCACTAGAAATGAACCAAAATGGAAAGAGAATTGCCTGCAATGCTGAATAGGAAAATTCATGCTGCGCTCACTGAGGGTGTGGGGTGTAGTGTTAATGAGAGTCCTGAGGACAGGACCCATAACGGGGGTAAGGATGGAGTCTGGCATAAATTTATGATATGGGTTTTAAAAAAGGATGTTGGTGGAAGAATCCTGGCAGGATAATGGCCCAACATAATACTGAGAAGTGAGACACAGGCTGGCTCACTTTCTTTGTGCCAGGAGGAGAGGATATGGAAACTGTCATAAACAGGGGAAATACAGAAATCATTTACTATATGTGTAACTTTTGCCATATTTTGTTGTTTTGTTAAAATGGACATTTTCATAATTGGAAAATTTAGACATCATTACTCAGGTCTTATGGCTGTGGTACCCAATCATAATCTGAGGTCTTTTGCCAACATAAGGTTTAGAATCAAGGTACAAAGCAATTCCTTTAAAGTTGACACTGAAAACGTGAAGCTACATTCAAAACACTGCAAGGAAAGCCCATGACAGCTTCCTCGTCTTTCAGATGACCCTGTCTTTATCTGTTTTGGCCAGATACGAAATTAAATAAGAAGTTTATAGGGCAAATAGGCAACAGCCCCAAGCTTAAAAGCTGAGGCCTGTCCTTTGCTAGAATCATGAAATTGAATCAAAGCCTGTGCCTATGCTCTAGAGGAGTGACATTTTCTGCACTAACTAAAGTGCAAATAGCTCAGAGGAAACAGCATGGAGCGTGTCAAATAGGAGTCCCCAACCTCCACGGATCTGACTTGCTGAGAGTCACTGCCGTTGGACAAGGTGAGCCAAAGTCAATTGCTGGAGGTTTTCTTTTTCTTTATTGTTTGTTTATTTTTGGCTTTATGGGTGATTTTAGGAACAAATACTCTTTTATCTCAATTTAGTTTGTATAAGATACTTATCAAGGAGAGGCATTGGTGGTTGTAAACTAGGATGTCTCAAAAAAAAAAAAAAAAAAAAAAAAAGCATATCACACCCTAGCTTAAAACTTCTTTGCCCATGCATCTCCTCCAGGATAAAAGTAGAAACTCCTTAACATGACATGCAATGCCCTCCACAATCTAGCCCTTGGCTGTCTTTCTGTTTTATCTCCTGCCATTGCAGCTGTGCACTTTACAGCCTAGAAAAGCTAAAGTCCTATAGTCCCCCTCCAAGCTTTTTGGGGCTTCCATGGCCTGGCTTAAGGTGTACCCTTGTCCAAAATGCCCGCCCTCCATCTGGCTGCGGCCTACCCAGGGGTGTGCTGTTTAGTGTTTAACAACTGACTCAAGAGGAGAAAAATCTTGATATGCAGAGTTTGCCTCTGAGGTATAAATATTCATACCACTGCTGACTTCAAGCTACAAATCTGGCCACTGAATGCAGAAATGGGAAAAAATGCGTTGGATCTCACAAGCCAGTACAAGTGCTTCAGGTCACCTTTGTCTCCACCTCTCCTTTAAGATTCCACTGAGGCATCAACTCCTCCTCCTCCCTGGTTACAATCTTCTCTGGCTCCGAGCCTCTACTGCTCCCATGGCCCCCTGTGCATTTCTCTGCCATTGTACTTTAGTACACTAATACATTTGTTTCTCTCTCTGTTTCTTCCTCATATTCACGTCCATGGGATCACATTTTTTCCTCTGTGATTTTGGCACCCAGCACTGTGCCTGGCACATAGTTGTCACTGGATAAGTTTATTGAATGAAGAAGTAGAGCTCCCCATGGTCAAAATGATGTAGCTTTTTCTCCTTCAGCTAGATTATATTGTCGGTGTTCTTAGAAGTAAGCCTAACCCTAACGACTTATTGGAATGGCTCATCTGGACTTACAATAAATTCAGCTGTTGTATGTTTGGCTGGGTGAATTTGGCTGGGATGGGAAGTGGTGGGAGAGCTGGTTTATCCTGTTGGTGTTTTGGGGACAAAGAATCCCCAGTGCAGATTTCAGTGCAGAGTAATGCCAATGATGACAATGTATTTTAAGCTCCTTGGTTTTCATTTTCTAATACCATGTCATTATGTGGGCAGGTGAGGACCTTGCAGTTGACTTTGCACTTTCTATCTGAACTTCAGGTTCACAAAGTTTAAAACTTTCCCATAGGTTTTCTAGTTCTCTGTGCTTGGCCCAAGCCCTTCCAGCAACTGCCAGTTATAGTCACATGGAAAGTGTGACTTAGGAAGGCAAACTGGCATTAGCAAGAAAACTCAGATTCAAAAATAACCATTACTTCACATCTTACAGTGTATATCATAGAACTGTAGAATTTTAAAGGTGAGGCTGACTCACTAGTGAAGCCATTTACCTCAGGAACAAATTTCCTAGTGTGCAGTTATGATTGGTGGGCAGCTGCTCTCCTAGCCTTGGCACTAAAGGCCCTCCATTTCTCAACCTTAACCTTTTAATTACTACAATGGCTTCACCACGGTGTGAAGGGTGCAATTGGGCCACAATTGACTAATTGTAACAATTACAGCAAAAAAGGAATACAGTTGGCTAATTGTGGCATTTTATTTAGGGTAGTCATCTTTTCTCCTTCCTAATTCCTAATTTATTTTTTGCACCCCCAATTAAAGATCAGAACTCCCTTTTACAGCTTTTCTGTTTACAGTGAAAGACAATTAAGTCCTCAGTACCAGAAGCCTAAACCTACCCTGAGATCTAATGCTAACTTCGCAGCACCCAGACCTCTAATTGGTGGAGCCTCTGGATTTATCCCAGGACATTTAGAGACTCAGCCTTTTGTTAACACAGACATCAGGGTCAATATTTGGAAGACGCTCTCCAGCTTCACTTTGCTGTAGAGCAGACATTCTCAATGTTTGTCAAGCATCAGAACCACCCAGGATACATATATCTATATATAGCTGCCTGTCCCACCCCCATTCTGAATCAGGTGGTCTGCGGAGGAGCCAGGGTGAATCTTACATGCAGCTGGGCTTGGCAAGTTCCGCTAGGCGGTTCCCAGATTGGCTGCTACCCTCTGCTTTACTCTCTCTCCCAGCTAGCCATCCCTGTGGCACTATGTCCGATTCCTTCTGTTCCCTTCTTGGCCTAAACCAGATTCTCTTTTCTTCCTCTTTATCAGTTTTCATTTCGAAAGGGTTGGCTGGGGTTTCTAATTTCCCTTTTTTCAGTGACTCAAGGAGTCAGACATTTCTTTCAGATTCCCATCTTTCCCTTTATCTATCATCAGCACCAACATCCATTCAAAATGGGTGTAAGTAAAAATTCAGTTTGTGTCTCAACTCACATCTGGAATAGATGATTACTGTGACTAAATTGAGATATTCAAGGAACATTCACTGAGTACATAGGACACACCAGTTCCTGGGCTAGCCCTGGGGTTATAAAGATGCATAAGAATGCTTGGTTCCTGCTTTCAAGGAGCATAATGGTGAAAAGGAAAACAACCAATAATTATAAAGCACCATGACAGGGAAGGAGAGTTGCCACTGGAATGCTTAGAAGCGGCATTATCACACTGTTGGTTTTTAAGCAGGATTTCTTTCTTGGAAATTGAGGAAGACAATCTGATTCTAACAGAAATGGCCATAATTAATCCAAACCATGAATGTTTTCCTCATTTTCAGAAATATTTGCAGTAATTGAACTGGCAGAGTAAAAGGAGAACAAATATTTTAAATGGATTAGGAAGAATTTTTTTTTTTTTTTTTTTTTTGAGATGGAGTCTCGCTGTCGCCCAGGCTGGAGTACAGTGGCGCAATCTTGGCTCACTGCAAGCTCTGCCTTCCAGGCTCACGCCATTCTCCTACCTCAGCCTCATAAGTAGCTGGGACTACAGGTGCCCGCCACCATGCCCGGCTAATTTTTTATATTTTTAGTAGAGATGGGGTTTCACCGTATTAGCCAGGACGGTCTTGATCTCCTGACCTCGTGATCTGCCCTCCTTGGCCTCCCAAAGTGCTGGAATTACAGGCGTGAGCCACCATGCCTGGCCAGGAAGATTCTTGAAATACTCATTTGCCTTCTTAGGCAAGTGCACAGATGAATTCCAAAAGATTATTTTATTCCAGTTATATAAGCATGTCACCATGACTCGGTGACCATTGATATGTGAGAAATAGCACATTGGAAGACACAGTATTTTGATCTTCTGCCTCTGTGAATATATTTATTAAGGTAGTATAGGCAAACCACATGTTGGGAAAAGTTATTTGCAATATATATATCCGATAAAGGACTCAAATTCAGAATATATAAAACTACAAATCAATAAGAAAAAGACAACTTAATGAAAAATGGGGAGTGGACTTCAACGAGTTTGCTAAAGAGGGTATCCAAATACCTAACAAGCATATGAAAAGCTGCTCAACATCTTTACTCATTAAGGAAAATGCTAAATAAAATCACAATGAAATGCCACTTCATACTCACCAGAATGTCTAAAATTAGAAAAACTGACAATATCAAGTATTGGCAAGCATTATGAAGCAACTGGAATTCTACATTATTCATGAGATTGTAAATTGGTGCAACTCTTTGGAAAACTGGCAAAATCCATTAACGCTGAATTTGTAACAACTCTGACCCAGCAGGTCCTCTTCTATGTGTATACCTGTGCCAGTTCCCGATTTATTGTCTCAACAATGAACTGACCCTTTCTGACTGCTCTGTGAGCTTTTAAAATATTTTTAAGGCTGGGCACAGTGACTCACGCCTATAATCCCAGCACTTTGGGAGGCCGAGGTGGGTGGATCATGAGGTCAAGAGATCAAGACCATCCTGGCCAACATAGTGAAACCCTGTCTCTACTAAAAATACAAAAATTAGCTGGGTGTGGTAGCATGTGCCTGTAGTCCCAGCTACTCAGGAGGCTGAGACAGGAGAATCACTTGAACCTGGGAGGCAGAGGTTGCAGTGAGCTGAGATCACACCACTGCACTCCAGCCTGGGTGACAGAGCAAGACTCCATCTCAAAAAATATGTATATATTTTAAATATTTTCTTTGCCAGCTGGTACTGAAGCTTGGTCAGTAGAGGTTGCTGATGAGACATTGCAGGAGAAGAATTTTGCTTCCTGGTTCCACTATGCTCACTCCCCAGGCTCCTGCAAGGTGCTTCTCTAGCATCCAGCTCCTGCAGCACCTGCAGCCGTGGCCGTGCACAGCTCCTAAAATACACATGGCTTCTCCAGCACCTGCAGCATGTGCAGCCTCTCCAGCAGCCAGCTCCTGTAGCACTTGGGGCTTCTCCAGCTCTCAGCTCCTGCAGTGCATGGCAGCCAGCACCATCCAGTGGCTTATAGCTTCTCTGGGTTACTCTTTCGGTCAGTTTTGTAGTAAGTGTCTCATGTACAACAATGCCCTCTGAAAAACTGTCTCTGGCACCCTAGATGATGAATTTCCAGAAACTTCCAGAGGGCATATTTCCAGAAGATTCCACCAGTACAGCACTACAGTGATCTCTATTATTTGGTGAACCATGTCCATGCACTCTCCAATAAGATCTGTATCTCAGGCCTGAGGCAGGGGTTGGAAGTGGGTCTTTCTTGAGAGTTCTCTCTCACCCCTAGGGCTGGTAATTGCTCCTTATCTCTGTTCTTTCTGCATTCTTTAGATTTCTCTTTGCTTCTTACTAGCCAATCCCTTGTTATCCCTGTAATAAACATTTGTTATATTAAACTTTTCCTATGCAAATTATTACATGATTTTGCTCTTCTGATTGGACTGATATAATACCCAAGAAAAATGCATGTGTCCACCAATAGACATGTCCAAGAATGGTCATAGAAGCTTTATTCATAATAGTCCCAAACTAGAAACCACCCAAATGTCCACCAACAGCAGAATGGATACATTGCTGTATATTCATACAATGGAATACTACCCGGCAATACAAAGGAGGGAACTACTTGTAGAAAAATCTCATAGACAGTATTAGGTGAAGTAAGCCAGATGCAAAAGGATATATACTGTAAGACTTCATTTATATGAAGAGATACAATTTGAGAAGAGATACAACAACTCTATGTCAATGGTAGATGGAATAGTGGTTACATCTAGGGACAGGGATGTATATTGACTAAGAAGGGACACAAGAGATCTTTTTGGGTTATGTGATGTTATGTTTTGATCAAAGGTTGTTACATAGGTATATATTTATGCAAAAAGGTCATCAATTTGTGTATTTCATATTATGTCCTAATTTTAAAAACAAAACTTCAAAAAGTAACATAAATTAAAGGTCACAGAAAAGAGCTTTGGGTGCAGAGCTGTGTAGACAAGAGCTGCCCTAACAGATTCCCTTGGTCCTTTCCATCTCAACAACACGAATATGGTACTTTACAACCTCTCTGAGGTCAATGACTGTAAAAAAAAGTCTCTGTAGAGTTCAGGGGAGATGCTGAGGGAGGCAATGAGAAACCGAGTGATTTTTCTCATGCACATAGCACAGTTGGTGCTGGAAATGGAAATGCCTCAGCCTCCTACCCTAAGCCAGTGTACTTTCTGCACATCATGTGGCCTTTCAGAAGGCTTCTTTCTAAAGATGGTTGAAATGGGTAATGGAGTGTTTTATAGAATATGGCAGAGAGTTTCATACAAGGGAAGCCAACAGAATGATTTTTGAAATAAAATCCTGTCGCAGTTGGTTGGCACTGACATGAATTTTTTAAAATAATGTCTTCCTGACTACAGTGAGAAAGACTGCAGGGGAGTTGGTGGAAGGGGGAACCTGTGCCAATCTGGGGGCTGTATGAAGTTGTTTCACTTCAAAACAGAGCAGAAATATGAGAAATCAAAATAGTTTATCCCTTGTTCCCTGTCTTCCTACTCTTCTTGGGCAGGATTCAAAGGGGAAAAAGCTCAGCAGTGAAGCAATCTCCAGGGACTGGTATTGGGATGAGTGACTGCCAGGAAGACAGATAAATAATTCTCACCTCAGAAATCCTGGTGGTTCTTCCTGAACACATGAGAAAACGGGCTCCCTATGCATGCATAGAAAAGTCAAGATTTCTTGAGCTTGGGGTAAGATTCTCAGCCCTGGGCATCACTGCAAGGGAGCCATTTAGTTCCTGTTTACTCTGCAGTTTTTACCCCCAGACTGAAGGAGTTCGCTCAGGACCCAGACTATCAATCTATTGATTTGGGGAGAGGAGGCAGTAAAAGTCATTTATCCCTTCTCTGTAATCCTTTAACTGTACTTTTCTCTTGACGTTTGTTTCAGTTGTTAATCTATTGCCTTGCAGCTCCAAACCGGCCTTTTTGTCTTGCTTTGTGATCCTGAAGCTAGAATCTGGGCTGTGGGGGGCGGGCGGGGTAGAATCTGGGCCATGGGTGGAGGGGGGGGGTCTGCCAATAGAGGGCGCTGCAGGGAGCCTGCAAAGCTAAAGGCAGGGAAGGGACACTTTCCGTTTCCCACACAAGCGTGAGCAGATTGGAGTGTGGAGGGTCGCAGGAGCGTTCATTTCAGTGGTGACAGCTCTCATGGTGCTGTGACGAGCACTCTGGCAGCCTGTTTCTTCTTTCCCGCAGCAGCCACGCCCTGTCTTCCAGAGTCTTTCCTTACTTACCCTTCCTTCAGTCAAGGGTGGTAGCAGCCTTCTGTAATTTCTACCTCAATTATATCTTAAACTTTTCCTTTATGCTTTTTGGGAGTTAATCATCCTTTGTCTAGTTGTCAATTCTTTATACTGGATTTCCTCTGCTTAAATTTACTAATGAATCCCAGTGAAGAAAAGCCTGGGACCCAATAGCTTCACTGCTGAATTCTACCAAACATTTAAAGAACCACTAATACCAATCCTGCTTAAGCTAATGCAAAAAATAGAGAAGGAGGGCACTTCCGAACTCATTCTAAGTGGCCAATATTACTCTGATACTAAAACCAGACAAAGATACATTTTTTAAAAACCACAAAACACTACAGGCCAATACCTATGAATATTGCTGCAAAAATCCTCAACAAAATAATAGCAAACCAAATTCAATATATTAGAAAAATCATTTGTCATGACCAAGTGGGATTTATCCCCAGGATGCAAGGTTGTTCGACATACACAAATCAATCAATATGATATATCAACAGAATGAAGGACAAAAACCATATTTCAATTGATGCTGAAAAATTATTTGATAAAATTCAACATCCCTTCATGATAAAAAGTCCTCAAAAAAACTGGAGATAAAATATACCTCAACATAATAAAAGCCATATGTGACAGATCAACAGCTATATTATATTAAATGGGGAAAAACAAAACCTTTTCTCTAAGATCTAGAACATGACAAGGATACCCACGTTCATCACTGTTATTCAAAGTAATACTGGAAGTCCTAGCTAGAGCAATCAGATAAGAGAAAGAAAGGGCATCCAAATTGGAAAGGAAAAAGTCAAATTGTCCTTGTTTGCAGATGATGTGATCTTATATTTGGAAAAACTTTAAGACTTCACAAAACTATTGAAACTGATAAATTCAGTAAAGCTGCAGGATATAAAATCAACATACAAAATGCCAATAATGAAAAATCTGAAAAAGTAATTTTTCTTTTCTTTTTTTTTTGAGACAGAGTCTCTGTTGCCCATGCTGGAGTACAGTGACGCAATCTCGGCTCACTACAACCTCTGCCTCCTGACTTTAAACAATTCTTGTGCCTCAGCCTCCTGACTAGCTGTGATTACAGGTATGTGCCACCACGCCTGGCTAATTTTTTTGCATCTGTAGTGGAGACAGGGTTTCACCATGTTAGCCAGGCTTATCTTGAACTCCTGACCTCAGGTGATCTGCCTAACTCAGCCTCCCAAGGTGCTGGGATTGCAAGCATGAGCCACTGCGCCAGGCCTCCATTTTCAGTAGTCACAAAATTAAATACCTAGGAATTAACCAAAGAAGTGAAAGATCTGTATAATGAAAACTGTAAAACACTGATGAAAGAAATTGAAGAGGACACTCCAAAATAGAAAAATATTCCATGTTCATGGATAGGAATAATCGATATTGTTAAAATGTCCATACTACTACAGATTTAATGCAATCCCTATCAAAATGCCAATGACATTCTTCACAGAAATAGAAATAAACTAAAATTTATATGGAACCACAAAAGACCCATGGCCAAAGCCATCCTAAGCAAAAAGAACAAAACTAGAGGAATCACATTACCTAAGTAACCAAAACAGCATGTAACTTGCATAAAAACAGACACATAGACCAATGAAACAGAATAGAAAACCCAGAAACAAATTCAGACACCTACAGTGAACTTATTTTCAACAAGGGTGGCAAGAACGTATACTGGGGAAAAGTCAATCTCTTCAATGGTGCTAAGAAAATGGTGCTAAGAAAACTGGATATCCATATGCAGAAGAATGAAACTAGACCCCTATCTCAAACCATATACAAAACTCAAATCAAGATGGATTAGACACTTAAATCTAAGATCCCAAGTTATGAAACTACTACAAAAAAACATTGAGGAAACTCTCCAGGACATTGGGCAAAAGTTTCTTGAGTAATACTCCACAAGCACAGGCAACCAAAGCAAAAATGGACAAATGGGATCACATCAAATTAAAAAGTTTCTGTACTGCAAAGGAAACAACAAAGAGACAACCTACAGAATGGGAGAAAATATTTGCAAGTTACCTATCTGACAAGGGGTTAATAACCAGAATATAAAAGGAGCTCAAACAACTCTCTAGGAAAAAAATCTAATCCAATTTTCAAACGGGCAAAAGATCTGAATAGACATTTCTCAAAAGACACGCAAATGGCAGACAGGTATATGAAAAAGTGCTCAACATCATTGATCATCAGAGAAATGCAAATCAAAACTACAATGAGATGTCATCTCACCCCAGTTAAAATGGCTTATATCCAAAAGACAGGCAGTAACAAATGCTGGCAAAGATACGGAGAAAAGCAAATCCTTGTATACTGTTGGTGGGAATGTAAATTAGTACAGCCACTATGAAGAAAAGTTTGGAGATTCCTCAAAAAACTAAAAATAGAGTTACCATAGGATCCAGCAATCCCGCTGCTGGGTGGGTATATACCCAAAAGAAAGGAAATTAGTATATCAAAGAGAGACATCTGCACTCTCATGTTTTTTGAAGCACTGTTTACAATAGCCAAGATTTTGGAAGCAACCTGAGTCCATCAACAGATGAATGGATAAAATGTGGTACTTATGTACAATGGAGTACTATTCAGCCATAATAAAGGATGAGATCCTGTCATTTCCAACAACATGAATTTAACTGGAGATCATTATGTTAAGTGAAATAAGCCAATCATAGAAAGACAAACATTGCGTGTTCTCACTTATTTGTGGGATCTGAACATCAAAACAATTGAACTCATGGAGATAGAGAGTGGAAGGATGGTTACCAGAGGCTGGGAAGGGTAGTGCTTGGGATGGAGATCAGGGGGTGGGAATGGTTAATGGGTACGAAAAAATAGAAAGAATGAATAAGACCCACTATTTGATAACACAACAGGGTGACTATAGCCAATAATAATTTAATCATACATTTAAAAAAATCTAAAAGAGTGTAATTGGACTGTTTGTAACACAACGGATAAATCCTTGGGATGGGTACCCCATTCTCCATTATGTGATTATCACACGTTGCATGCCTGTATCAAAACATCTCGTGTACCCCATGAATATATACAGCTACTATGTACCCCTAAATTAAAAACTTAAAAAATTTAAAAGATTACGAATGGTGCCTATCTCTTACTTCATCTCTACCCGACACAATGCTTGGCGTGTCTAACTTGCGCTTGGTTGCTTGTTCATGTGTCCCATGGCCCCTCAAGGACCTTCTGTGCTTTTGGCTCCCAGAGAAGCAGCCCTCCAGCTGGGGTATGCAAGAATGGGTGTATCTCAGAGAATTAGTTTCCATATCCCAGACTTCCACATGTGCTTTTTCCTAGTAAGATTGGCCTGAGAAGATGCCTGCAGGGAGATACCATGAGAAAGGTTCTCCTTGCCCAGCTTGCTTTCTGTGTTCAAAAATAAGTATACCTCTCCTGATTTTATGCTGCGTTGTCTAAAGTTGTCATATTTATGTTGTGCTGAATAATTTCTTCATAATTTTAATGATAACCCAATCCAGAAGAAACATTTTAATATCTAAAACCTTAAGATCATAGGAAATTTAAAAAATCATTTTGATTTATATTATTGCTACACAGAATTGTAATAGAATGATAACATATTTTTAAGCATGAGGTCCCTTAAAATGAGATAATATTGGGGAAATGAAATATGAGTTCCAGGAAAAAAGTTCTATAAAAAGATCATTCATACGGCCGGGCGCGGTGGCTCAAGCCTGTAATCCCAGCACTTTGGGAGGCCGAGGTGGGTGGATCACGAGGTCAGGAGATCGAGACCATCCTGGCTAACACGTGAAACCCCGTCTCTACTAAAAAAATACAAAAATTATCCGGGAGCGGTGGCGGGCGCCTGTAGTCCCAGCTACTCGGGAGGCTGAGGCAGGAGAATGGCGTGAACCCGGGAGGTGGAGCTTGCAGTGAGCTGAGATCCGGCCACTGCACTCCAGCCTGGGGGACAAAGCGAGACTCCGTCTCAAAAAAAAAAAAAAAAAGAAAAGGAAGACACATTTTGGCCGGGCGCAGTGGCTCACGTCTGTAATCCCAGCACTTTGGGAGGCTGAGGCGGGTGGATCACAAGGTCAGGAAATCGAGACCATCCTGGCTAAAACGGTGAAACCCCGTCTCTACTAAAAATACAAAAAATTAGCCGGGCGCGGAGGCGGGCGCCTGTGGTCCCAGCTACTCCGGAGGCTGAGGCAGGAGAATGGCGTCGGCCCGGGAGGCGGAGCTTGCAGTGAGCCGAGATCGCGCCACTGCACTCCAGCCTGGGCGACAGATCGAGACTCCGTCTCAAAAAAAAAAAAAAGATCATTCATGTATTTAAAATTTTTAGACGATAAATACATCTTGCTATCTATATCCCTTTGGATAAAGGAAAAATATAATTGGTGTCTATATTCCTTTGGCCATATAGAAATGCATTCATTAGCATTTTGTTGTAAAGTGTCAATATTGACTATGTGCCATAATTACATCTTTGCAACTATTTTAACACAGGAAGGGAAACTTGAAGTCTCATCTGAAGAAGATTCAAGAGGATATGTAGTTTTCTAAAATTGTTTTAGGAGATATGAGAGTAAACAATATTGCCTCACTATGATAAACCATAAATGAATGATGACTAGATGAATGAATAAGCAAACCAGAAATTGAAAGCAAGAAATCCCTTCTAGGGTAAGTAAAACCACTATGGGTTGCATGACGTTTATCCAATGCCTTCGTGTCTTTGCATCTCAATTGCTCCTCTGTAAAAAGGAGACGGTGATAACTGTTTGTGAGCCTTACATGAGGTCATGCATGTAAATGTGCTTTGCACCTAGCAGGTCCTCTGTGTTTGCCGAAGTACTAGGTGGCAATGCAATTTAGGTATATCCATCTCTTCCTGTCCTAAGGGATGCTGGTACCACAAGTAAAACAAATTGGGTTCTGTGGCTGCATACCATGACAGGTCTTGATTACATGAAGGACCTTACTGAACACCCTTCCATCCTAACAAAAGTATTTGATCATTGCACTTGGATGAGTTCCCACTTTACTCCCACAAATGTGATTTGTGTCAACTTTACCTTACAAGCGATGTGTTTGTGGACATTTCATCTTTAGAATCTATTAAAGCGGTCATTGTCAAGTATTTATTTAAAGTCAATAGAACCACTATGTATTATATAACATATAAAACACAGGCAGCATAGCTTCATGCCAAAGTGGTTACTGAATCTACTCTTCTGTAAATGTACAATACTGACTGATCTCCCAGCCAACTGAATTACCAGCTGACCAGTACACACACAAGAAGTGATTTCTTTACAATAGTTGATGACAGGCCTCTGTCACCAAACTGTATTGGAAGTTGGCCTGGCATTTAATAAGCAATGGTGACCAATTAAGGAAGTGAAATGCTTGTGCAAAGTGCCCAATAATATTATAAGATTTTTGCCCATTACTGAGACATCAGTGATGTCTCAGAAGAGAAAGTGACTCTGGTTACAAAGTGGAACCAGGCTATGCTAAATTAGAGCTGCTTCTATACTAAGGCTACCAGTCATCTTTAACATCAAGAGTGCTCACTGAGCTCTTCAGACATTTACCCTAAAACAAGAGATGAATTTTAAAATGAGTCTTTCGATGCTCTCTGGAGAGTAAACCCTCAAGCTATATTCCTATAAAAATTAAGAATCTCATTCCAGACCCCAATTAAACTAAAAAATATATCTATTTTAGAGCGAGACATAAAAAATCAAGTTTCTACAATGTGCCAGCCACTGGCTAAGTGTTTTCCCAGATGCTGTCTCATTACTCTTCACAGCACCATTGTGGGGTAGGCAGCATTCCTTCCATTTCACAGATGAAAACACTGAGGTTCAGGGAGGTTCAACTTGGGACCAAGGCTTGAGTCGTTTACCTGAAGCAAAACCCACATTCTTTTCCTTTCACCTTATTAACTCTAGTCTTGGCTCAAAAAGGTGAATGCTCTGAAAAGTAAGGGTTATGGAAGTGAGATTAGCACTCATATTACAATGGAAGTGTCCATCGGCGTGGTTCTCAATCTTGGCTACACATTGGAATTGCCAGTGTTCCAGGGTTTGCACACCTTGCTTGTAAGAAATCTTAGGGCAGTGTTTATCGACCTATGGCAGGCTTCAGAACCACCTGGAGGTGTGTTACAACAGATTGTCAGCCCCTGTCCTCAAAGTTTCTGATTCTGTCTTTCTGGGGTTGGCCTAAGAATCCATATTTCTAACAAATTTCCTGTGGTTCCAGGTTGGGGACCTCACTTTGTGAACCACTGGCATAGGGCAATGTCTTGCAAAGTGCAGTCCTGTCCCAGAGTATCCAGGTTGGAATTACTTAGGGACTCAAATGCAGGTTCTTGGCCCTGGCCCACATCTATAGGATCAGATCTCAGGGGGTAGGGACCAGGGATCTGCCTCATAAACAAGTGTTCCAGGTGATTCTTCCACTTGCTGAAGCATAAGAACTGTCATCCAATGGGTCTTTGAACTCTTTCATCTCATATACAGCCCAGTTTTTAAATACTGTCACATTTTGAATGACAACTGCACAGCAGAGCTGCACTTACAATTGACCATTAGCTGCTGTTGTGACTTGCTTCTGGTATTTAAAATGCCTATAAGGGATCTCTTAGCCCATGCTTCATAAATAAAGCCGAAAAAAGAAATATTTATTCATTGATTTTTTTTTTTAAACTCTCCAGTTGTCAAGTTTCCGACTCATCAGGGCGAAAGACTGATTAGTGGTTGTTTCACGCTTCCCCACACAAGTGAAATCAGGAGGAGAAAAGCATTCTATAAAAGAGTTTATTTCCCTTCCTCTTCGCCTCTCCTGCCTCCTCATTTACCCTCAGCTATTCAGTTTCATCATCCCTTGTGCGAAATAGCTCTGACTGAGTTTAAAGGGGTTGGGCGGCTTGGAGAGCCCTGCCCTCCCTGCTCATGCATCTGGGAAGCTGGATCACCACGGGGACTTCCCCCAAGCTGGAAAAGGTCGACTAAAGCCCCATTCAGAGGTGGAGGGCGGGAAGCCAGGCCCAGCCTCGGATGTGCCCTGAAGAGGTGCAGGTGCTTCCCGCTGGCCTCCTCCCCTCAGCTGTGGGCTCCCAAGTGAAGCTGGCTGCCAAGAGGAGTATTTATAGCTGCTTTTGCTGGCCAGTTCCTGCCCGGTTCTCACAAGGCTGCCGTCAGATCCCAGCACGACTGGCTGACAAGACAAGGGGAGGATGGGAGGCCTGAAGAGGCATGGCCCAGCTGTCCTCCCTAAAGAGTTGCAGATGGTCAGGCCCCTTGATCTGAAGTTAGAAATATGATGCGGTTAACAGGAGGAAGACATGAAGGTCATGAGAAGAGATTTCTCCCTGTTCTTCCATGGCTCCAAATCTGCTGTTGGCCCAAGAGAACCCACCAGAGAGAGGTCTGTGCTGTCATATGCAGAGCTGATTTGTAATCACTCTGCTCGTAATGTGGAAAAGTCTAGAAGCTCCCTCAGTCCCTGCTCCTAATGCCAACCCTTCCCAAAGGCCCTTTAAACTGAAACCAGCATCATTGTCCAAATTCTTCAGGTGAACCTGTCTGCAGAAACAATGGCCCTTTCTCTTTCTCATCCTCTCACTTAGGCCTCTGGGTTAGAGAAGACGACTGATCTAACAGCTCTCCTTGTGACATGCGGACAGACCCAGAGCTCGCTCTGGTGACAGCAAATGCACACCTTGTGGGGATGTCCAATTGTTGGCTTAGTGGAAGGGTCCCCGGGTCCCCAAACTCACAAAAAAGAATATTGGGGAGCCCATGAATTACCTTATTGGTTTTCCACATGGGTAGGCTCCATACAGAGCACAGCTCATCAGCTGAAACCTCCAAGGTGAAATCATTAAATCTCCAGGGGAAAACCAACAAAACAGCAAGTGTTCCGGAAAGGGTTTCACTTCCTAACTGGCAGTGAGCCTGAGATCAAAACCTGTTACTCAGTGACAGATGAAATTCCTGCAAGAGGCACAATCCATGCTATTGTTCTGTCTGAGGCCCTTATTTCCCCCAGGGTTGTTGCAAGTGGCCAAGGCAGAGGCTCCCCAGCGGCCGATGGGACATTTTCTCCATGGGTTTGTGTAGTGTGTCTGCAAAGAGTCCATGGTCCCTGGAATCCTCATGATGGGCACAATTTCAGAAAATTCATTTCTGAAAGCAGAAGAGAATTTATATTTTCTTTTTATTTATTTATTTATTTTAAACAGGGAAATAGGCAAAAGTAGAAGCACGCATGGTTAGAAGTGATCAAAGTCAGGGTAATGGCTAGAGCCAGGCAAACAAGAATAGTCCTCACCAATCCTGCTCATGCCCTCTCAAGCTGCCTTGCACAGTGCTGTGTGCTTTCCATATGTTATTTAGTCCTCACAATAGCCCAATGAGGAAGGTGCAGGTACCCTCGCTCCTTTGTAGCAGAGGAAACTGAGGCCTAGAGAAGTTAAAGGTCTTGCTCTTTGTCCTAGGATGAGGATGGCAGATTTGGGATTCAAACCCACTCCCTCTGCAGGGATCCTTTAAAGCCCCGAGCGTGACTCTCTGTGGAGAGACAGGCCCACTGGCTCTGGGCTTCTCCAAGAACTCATCAGGCTGTGGTGGTCTCTGGCTTCCTAACATCACACAGACGTGGAGAAAGCAGGGGAGTGGGACTCAGCACCCCCCGAGGGTCAGTTTATGGGGACAGCCTCTTGGGCTGGACATCACCTTCAGCTGGACCTCAGCTCCTTCTCTGGCCCAGAGCTTGTTCAATTGGGTTATTTTTGTGGCACTTCATGTAGATCAAAATCCTGGTGGCTCCAGCCAAGTGGAAGTGTCTTTGCCTGGCTCTCAGGTGATGGGGGCAGGAGGGAGCTGCATGCAGGAAAAGGAGCTGGTATGTGCCAGCTACCATGACAGCCAGCAATGCTGTGCTGTTGTCCTGCCATCCATGTGCAGTTGCGTTTCTCCGATGGCTCCTGGTGGGAGGAACTGAATATGTACAGTGTGCAAAGGGCATAGCAGTGGCGGAAGTTATGTTTCTTGTAATTGGAGATCTTTGTGGTCTGGAATGGTCATTTTGTGTGTTTTCCCATCAGATAGGATAGATTGCTTTAACGTTCCGCCACACCCAGAGACAGCTTTTCCTTCCTGGACTCCCCGTGGTCTTTCATTTTCCAAGTTGCTTAGATGGGATTTTCACTTATGTCTTGCTTGTTTACTGTTATAGTTCTAAGGTCCAGCACATTTCCTGGCATACAGTGGGTGCTTAATTAATACCTATTGAATTGATTGATAAAATGAATGCCTGATTGAATAAGTGAATCAGTTACCAATTAATCTTGGGTCCTTGATTCCAGAACATATCAAAGAACATGATACTAGGATTTTCTCTGGGTCTTTAAGAAGGAATGTCACTTTTCGAGTTGTTGGGAATCATGTCAGTTTGGGTCCTGCAAGAAGCAGATGGTAGAACAGAGTTGTTCCAGGAGATTTATTGGGGTAAACACCCGTGAAAGATGAGGAGGAAGCAGCATTAGGAAAGGAAGATCACTATGCAGATCTGACACTGGCAAAAACTGGGGAAAGACAGGCAGGAGCGAGCGGATGGAAGGAGGAAGCCTCAGATTGAAGCACACTGGCTGTCCCCAGGGCATGCTGGAGCCGCTGGAGCCATCAGATTTTTTATTGCCAGGGAAGGGGGTAGGGGTGAGCCAGGTGTCACAATGGTTGTTGCTATTTCTTCTCCAAGTGATGTCTTCTCATCCCGTGTTCCTTCCGTCCAGGGGGCAAGTGTGTCTCCATCACTCCTATTTCTTCCTGGGAACACTGCCAAGTCCTCCTCATTGTCATGACGGCAACCCAGGACACCCTGCCTCTCTCAGCCTTGCCTCATTTTCTCTTTTTAACCCCTTTCTCAATGTCTCAAACTCAGTAAGCCCAAAGTCACTGCAATGTGTTCCTTTCCCTGAAAATGTTCTAAAATTCCAACTCTGTCAAAGGCATCATCAGGTCCTTTGTCAGATCAGCATCCAGCATTCCTTTACACGCTCCCCCGTAGTTCCTCTGCTGATAGCTCAGCCACTCCACAATCCCCACCTCCAACCCCAGGTATTTGGGAAAGAGATCTTTAAGACTTGACTCCTGTCCTTGAGGCCCAACTTGCAGACCAGGCCTGCCTTCAGGGCCTAACAGGACAGGTACACAACATTCCAGTTGTAGCCAGAGAGAGTATTCGGTTTTTAGTGGCTGAGTAAACAGCCCAGATGAGGAGGCCTGTGTTATTAGCTGGGAGAAACACATTTGTTGTCTTGACTTCTTGCATCTGGCAGTTGCTGTGCTGTGTAAAGAATCATGTTTACTTAACATCAGTCACTTTCCCTTGAAAACTGCTGGTTCCAACTCAGAACCTTTCAGTCCTGGGGTGTGAATTTGAAGATGTGTGGTAGGCACTTCCTCTCACTGCAATCTTTTTACCCATCATTGTTGCAATGAGCACCATTGCCCTCTTCATCACTCATTCATTCATTTGGGTTTTATTCGTTCCACAAGTACTTACAGAGAACATTTACCCAGAAAGGGCCATATGGGGAGTGGGTAGGAGCGTAGGAGCATGGACTATCCAGCCAAATCCCAGGGTGGCCAAATCCCAGCCAAATCCCATGGTCTAGGATTTGGGACCTGCTGACTAAAGAAAGAAAAGTCAAGTTTTTAAAGAATTAAAGCTAGTTTTATTCAAAAGTCTTATGGAGGCCTGTAGGCCAGGAGCACATCTGTCACTGCTCCGAAGCAATATTGCAGTTCACAGTTTATATACAGGTGGTGAAGCTGCAGTATGTGCAAATTCACATCAAAGTTGGGGTGTAAGAGTACATCTGGTTATAGGTTACTAAAGCCCATTTGGTTATACATTGTAGAAGCATAATCACTAACCCCATCAGATGTTATTTTATGCGTAGGAAAAGGCAAGGACTGGGGCATTTTATTTTAAGGAATATAGTGACTCAGGCAAGAGATGTGGGGGGCCATGTGTTCTATCCTGTTTTGTCTTCGAAGCATCTTTTGGAGAGCGGCACAGAGTCAGGGGCTTGTGAAATTATGCTGGCAAGCAGAAATGAGCAAACTTCACTTCCTACATTTGTGACTTTGTCTCACAGACTGCAATTGAATTACTTTAGCTCTTCCCCATCTCAATTTTCTCATCTGTAAATGGGGTAATTAGAATATCCAACACAGAGATTAATGAGGATTAAAATAGTTCAACGGTGCCTGGCACATGGTAAGGGCAATTGAAGGGATATGGAGTCAGAAAATTGAATCCACACTCTCAAGGAAGTCCAATAGGGTGGGAAAGAATGATGCACAAACAGTCTGACACAGGCTGCTGTGAGCTGTGGCCAGGGTAAACCTAGAATTTATCCAATCTGGGACACTGGAGATAGGAAGGGAATACTAAAATAATACAAATTACGGAGTTTTTGAAACTAGGAATTGACTAACAAATTAATTCCAGCATAGTGGTAAACTACAAACAGTTACATTAAAAATATAAAAATAAAACTCTTTTTAAAGGTAGAAAATAACATTTTATATTTAGAAAAAAATTTTATTAAAAATATTTTAATGTCAAATATACTAAATATTAAAATATAAAATTTAAATAAATTTTACTATATAATTTAATATATATTTTAACATTCTATTTTTAAAATAGAATATTAAAGCATAATTTTTAAATGAATAATTTTAAATTAAGAAAATATAAGTAGAATACTTATTAGTATATAGTCACATAGTATAATAAATTTCTTAGTCATATCTACCTGTAATGCAGTATGTCACTAGCATATTTGAAGAATGTTATTTCAGTGTCTTTTTGCTTTTAATTTTTCTATTTTTAAAATTCTTTTTCTAAGCCACATTCTGAAAACAAGTTTTTAATTTTTTAAATAAAACTGTCTGCCATATTATTTACAGTTGTATTTTATGATTAATAAACTTGAAATTGACCTTTTTTGTGGTGCAAAATATTTTTAGTTGGGAAAATAGGAAAATACTCTCTCTACAGATGCTGCATTATTTAGTAAGCTAAGAGTATATGCGGCTAAATGGGGAGTATTCTCAATTTTAACATTTTTATATTGAATTGTGTTAATATTTCAGCCTGAAAAAGTTCACAAGGTATGTATTTGCCCCCCATTTATCTTTATTCAACAGATATTTTTACAAGATACCCCATCCCATCAGACATTACAAAATATGGCTTGTCAGATAATTTCTACTTAAGATGATTCTTTTGAACGTTTCACCAAAGTTAAATGTTGTAAAATTGCAGGCCTTTTAATTATATTCCATTTCAGTGTAGAATGTAAATTGATCCAATTAAAAGTAGCAACTTCATCAAAAGATCCTTCCCACAAGTCAAGGTAGAACATACTTCTGAGCTCCCACAGTTTAATTTGGTCATTTCCCCCCTTGGTCTGGTGGAGACAATTTCAAATTGTCCCTGAGTAAGCTTGCTTTAGATAATTATAATTCATAAAAAACTCCACAACTTGAAAGTTTTTGTACTCCATTTATTGAATAATTAAAATATTCCAACTAATTTTCATCAAAATGCAGCCAACATTTAAAGAATTATTTCAAAAGGCGTACGCTGATTTGCAAAGTAGTTATTTAAAGGCTCAAATGTTTCTAAAATCAGATTACTGATGAGCAACAGAAAATGTGTACTGCCAAGCTGAAGTTTCTTTTGTTATTGTTGATGCATGGGGTTTTTTCGTTTGATTGATACTGGTGTTTTATTGGGGTGTAGGGGGTGGTTGGATACTTCATATAAGCTCTGCCACAAGAATTTCATACTATAGTTACTTTACATGTAGAAATATTTGTAATTTTTGATGATGATAGTTTCTATTTCCTTTAGTGGAATATCAATCACAGTGGATTGGACACATTTATGAACTGTGTGCCCACAATCATTTCCAAGTTCTGGTGTGTTCCTTTATGAATTTAGTAAGAATGTTATTTTTCCATGAACCTGTGCTCCCCCCAAATTTTGTATTCCTATTACTACTATAAAAACACATCTTCAATATTGACCTTTTGAACAATATTGAACTTTTGAACTGAATTTATAACAGCGTTTCCAACAATGTGAGATGTTTTACCTGAGAATAAGCTTCCAAAAGTTTTACTTTGATTTCATGAATTGTATGAAAAAAATCTTCATGGAAACTAGCTGATAATCTGAAGTATCTGAGGATTCTAATATCAAAGAGCTTCATACAGCTATGTGGCAGCTCTTTTGCTAATGTAGACATCACATGTGCAGCTATCAGTTCACTTTTTGTGTGTACGGACTTGGAATAAGAATAGTCAAAATTAATTTAAAGAATTATTGTTTGATCTAGATGAAAAGTCATGCTTCACGGATGATATGTAAACACACCTTCTGCAGCTGCACAAGTGAAACTGTTGTTTAGGGGCACAGCCTTCTTAAAACAGCTCTGATGTGTGAGGTAGAAGCTGGTGCTTCTTTAGTAGATTAGGGTCTGGTTTTCATATGCTTAGTGATGTCACCAAGAACCCCCATGTGGGATAGTAAATGTCATCAAACATTTTGTGCAAGTTACATATTGATCAGATTTCTTATTACATGGAAATTCAGTACTTAGTTTTTCATTTAACATGCACTTTTTTGTTTTATTCAGCTGCTGCTGAAAACATTTATTACCAAATAAAAATGTCACCAAATAATAAAATAGTTGAGATTTTATCCCGTTTTATAAATGAAAGAGAGTATTCCGTTTTCTCATTATACACTTATCACAGGGCTTGTAATTCCCACACAATTTACACAGGCACCAACTGTATAATTTCTTTTCATTTTCTTGACTGTACTGACTGGAAGCCTGGTAGCTTTGTGCGACTTTCAGGCCACTAAACTGGCCAAGACACAACTGGTGGGCATACCAAATTTCTGGCAGGAGCAGCAGTGTGGAATCCATCTCCCACCACCTTCCAAGACTAGGAGTTATATATACTTCATTTTATCAGCAGTAAGCCCTTGAAAGGGAAATGTTAGCTTTCCCATATTTCAGCTTCATCTAGAAAAGCTCAATAAAAAAGACAAGTTATTGCTGATCATCTTTCAGATTTAGGCATGCATTAAAGTGAGAACTTTGTTCCCTGCTCATGCACCTTACATATTTGCAGACCAGACCATGGTAGAAGCTGGAAGGACAAAGTGGACATCTACCAAACTTACTCCAATTATTTTAATGCAATCTTCACTAACAGTATTATATAGAAAAATAAAACATGTGGGACAAGTGCTAAAAACTGCATAGGACACCAAGCATATATTGGAAGTATTTCAGGAGAAGCAGTGCATATGATCTTTTTGGCTATGGGAGAGCTCAGGATGCTGTTCCTTGGGAAGGGAACCTAGCAACAAGAGAAGAAAGCATGGGGGAGTTTCTCAGGACAGGATATACCTGAGCAGAACCTTAAAAGATGGGTTGGAAATTGTCAGGTAAAGTAAAAAGCTTCTGCACAGCAAAAGAATCGACAAAATGAAAAAGCAACCTATGGAATGGAAGAAAATATTTGCAAATCATATATACTGATAAAGAGTTCATATCCAATGTAAATTAGAGTGTGCCTACAACTCAATAATGAAATAAGAAAATCTGATTAAAAAATGGGCAAAGAAAATGAATAGACATTTTCTCAAAAAGACATACACTTGACCAATAGATGTATGAAAATATGCTCAATAATCACATCACTAATTATCAGAGTTATGCAAATTAAAACAACAGTGAGCTATTACCTCATGCTAGTTAGGATGGGTATTACCAAAAAAGCAAATGAGAAGTGTTGGCAAGGATGTGGAGAAGAGAAAAACTTTATACACTGTTGATGGAAATGTAAATTAGTACAGCCATCATGGAAAACTGCATAGAGGTTCCTCAAGATTTAAAAAATAGGATTGTCATATGATCTAACAATTCCACTTCTGGATACAGATCCAAACGAAATGAAATCAGTAGGTCCAAGAGATATCTGCACCTTTCCCATGTTCATTGCTACATTACTTAAAATAGCCAAGACATAAAAGCAACCTAAATGTCCATTGACAGATGAATGGACAACGAAAATGTATATACCCACAATGGAATATTATTCAGTCTTAAGAAAGAAGGAAATTCCGCCATATGTGACAACATGGATGAACCTGGAAGACATTATGCTAAGTGAAGTAAGCCAGACGCAGAAAGACAACTGCATGATACCACTTGTTTAAGAAACCTAAAATAGTCAAACTCATAGAAACAGAATAGAGTGGTGGTGGTTAGGCACTGGGGAGAGGAGGAAATGGAGAGGTACTAGTATAAAGTTTCAGTTATGTGAGATGAATAGGTCCCAGGGACTTGCTGTACAGCACAGTGCCTAGAGTTTATAATGTATACTTTAAAATTTGCTTGTGAATTTAAGTTCCTTATAGATGCTGGATATTAGACCTTGGTCAGATATACAGTTTGCAAAAATTTTCTCCCATTCTGTAGGTTGTCTGTTCACTGTGTTGATAGTTTTCTTTGCTGTGCAGAAGCTATTTAGCTTAATTAGATCCTATTTGTCAATTTTTGCTTTGTTGAAATTGCTTGTGGTGTCTTCATTATGAAATCTTTGCCTCAGAAATACCATTCGACCCAGCAATCCCATTACTGTGTATAGACCCAAAGGAATATAAGTCGTTCTATTATAAAGACATATGCACCTGTACATTCACTGTTCACAATAGCAAAAACACAGGAACAACTTAAATGCCTGTCAATGATAGACTAGATTAAAATGTGGTACATACACACCATGGAATACTATGCAGTCTTAAAAAGGAATGACAGCATGTCCTTTCAGGGACATGAATGGAGCTGGAGGCCATTATCCTTAGTAAACTAACACAGGAACAGAAAATCAAATACCACATGTTCTCACTTGTAAGTGGGAGCTGAATGATGAGGACACATGGACAGGAGGAGGGGAAAAACAGGCACTGGGACCTATTGGAGGGTGGAGGGTGGGAGGAGGAAGAGGACAAGGAAAAATAATGCATAGTAGGCTTAATACCTGGGTGATGAAATAATCTGCACAACTTGCACATGTGACCCTGAACTTAAATTTTAAAAAATGGCTAAGGGGTAGATTTTTAGTGTTCTTATGACACAAAAAAAATAAGAAATGATGATGGGAGAAACCTTTTCGATGTGATGGATATTTATGGTACAGATTGTGGTGATGGTTTCATGGATGTATACTTACCTCCAAACTCACCAAGTTGTACACATTACTTATGTACAGCTTTTTGTATGTCAGTACCTTAGTAAAGTTGATTTTTAAAAAATGTATGAAAAGCAGAAATGATTTCTCTGTACAAGCCTTTTATTTACCTAATTTAGTTCTCACCAAAAAACCCTGTGGCTGGATAATATTATTACTCTCATTTTACATAGTAGGAACAAGCTTTAGAGATGTTAAGGAATTTGCCTGAGTTCAGCCACCTAAGGATTGGTGAGGTTAGAATTCAACACAAGTCTGCAACTCCAGAGTCCGGGCATGCCAGGCGGGTCCACTAGACTGTGTTCTGCCTAGGCAGTGGCTCAGCTTGAGAGACTGCAGGTACGTTAGGAAACTGCAAGTCATTCTGGCAGAAGCAGGGGTTGGGTGGAGCTGATAAAGGATGCTGCTGCAGGCAGATGGAGGCCAGGCTAACTTGAATTGAGTCCCATATCACACCTGCTGGTCTCCATGAAGCCCATCCAGGTGAGAGCAACCTACGCTCACTTCTCTCCCTACCTCTCTACCCACAGTGCATGTTGTGTACAGGTGAGCTTTAGATGTGGCTAAATAAATACAATTAAGTGATTTACCGAATACTGTCTTGTCTCAGTCTCTCACGATTTTATGTGTGTGCATTTGGTCTCAAGCAAATTTTAAGATTCTTTAAGGTGGAGACTGATGTTACTATAGACTTCTTAATAACTACCCCCCTTGGTGCTGAGCCTACAGAAAATGTTCAGAAAAACATTTATTGATGGAGGGTTGTCAATAAATGGCTTTTGGATTAGATTCTATTTATTTTTCTAAAATCTCAAGTGTTTAAAAATTGGACTTGAGCTTGAACTTGCTTTTATTTCCCTTTTGACACCCACCAGCTTCGTGCTGTCCCTCCAGCTTTGCTCTGTGTTTGTTTGTGCCTGGTGCTTCTGTTTGAGCTGCTTGACCTTGCCTTATGGTTACACTTCCCACCTCCTTTCTCGCTGCATCTAAGAGGCTCGTTTTCTTCCAGACATTCAGGGTTGAGTGGGTGCAGGTGGGCAGGCAGGTGATTCTTTAATGGTTCATTGGCCATTCACATTGGTGTGTTGCTTGATTTTAATCAGTTGATTAACCTTCACTGGTTTTGGTAAATCTGCCCAGATCTACCTGGGACTAGAACTCTGGAAGTACGTTAACCACATGTGGCTATTTACATTGACCTGAGTTAAAATTGAATAAAATTTAAAATTCAGTTCCTTGGTCACACTAGTCACATTTCAAGTACTTCTAGCCACATGTGGCTAGTAGCTACTCCACTGGACAGCATAGATTTGGAATATTTCCACCATTGTAGAATGATTTGGGCTGAGAATATTGAATAAATTAACAAATTCTAGGGCAAAACTGAGCAATATAAAATAGAGTTTTGATAAAGCACTCTTATTTTGACTTATTTATTATTCCTCGTAATATTAGCAGAATTTCCAAGGATAAAATTACATTGTAGAACTTATTATATAATCATTTGTTTAAATATCTATGACTTCTAACAAATCTATGTGCTCTTTAAGCATAAGGAACATTTTATCTCTCCGTCTCTGGAGTTGTGTCTGGCATAGAAAGAGCTCAAAAATATTTAGAGAATAAATACATAAGTGCTTAGAAACCTTGTTTAATTTTCTTTATTGCAAACTATAGCTATTAGTGTCACATATTATCCTCTGAGATCTACCTTTTTTAACCTATTCTTACTAGTCTTAATGTATTTTTTGAGAATATAAAAGAAAGGAAACATTCAAAAATTACGTACAAATCTGTTTAAATGAAAAGAAGAGAAATCTATGGTGAAGACCCAGAAGGAAAAGCCCCCTAGGGGGCCCATGTGGGATCAGCAGAGTCATGACTCTGGGGCAATGTGACACTTACTTGACTTTCTTGTGGAGTTGGCAGGAGACAGCATGGGGCATCATGACTTGATGGCCACAGGTGTCCTATCCTTCCCAAGGAAGGCGGTACAGACACGGAAAGCCGGCTTCCTGTCCCTTTCCTGTCCCTGGAGGGGCCCTCTGCCAGAACCCTGGGATGCTTATCTGGGCTCTGCAGATCTTTGGAATGAGGTCATCCAGGAAGTTGAATCCCTTTGATGCAATTATCTCTGCATCCTTGGCCTTTTGTTCTCATGGAGAGTAACCGGTGACCCTTGTGCTTCTTACGTGGTTATAACAGCTGTTGTGAGGTGGGTGCCAGATGCACATCCCTGGGTGGGTGGACACGTCCTTCCCAGCTGTCAGGATGGGTCCAATGTATGTAGGTGCCTCCCTGCTCCCATCATAACACTGCTGTGAACCTGCAAAGGAGATGGGAGGACAAAGGAGAACGTGATCTGTGGTGGATGATCTTACACACATATTTATACACACATGTTCATCACGACAAAGCCCAGCAGTTTTGCTCTTTAATTCATCTCAGTTGACAACCAGTTATACCAGTTCAAGGATTCATTCTTTCCTGAATGAGTAGTGGTGGGTAACTTTTTGGAATAGCACAGTCCTAAATCTGTCTATCCTTTCACATCTTTCAGTATACGCTTCCTAATTGTATACGTATACTTTGCAATCTTTCCTGCCCAATAGAAGTTCTCCTATGTGGCAGACCCAAATATCCACAATTTGGGTCCCCTTTCCTACACAGATCTCCTCTCCTTAAAACTGGTTTGGCGTAACCTGTCTTTGTGCTTTTGTGAGCAGGAAAATCATCTCTCCCTGGGGTTACAATGAGTCATTATGTGGAGGGGGTGGAAGGGCTTGAAATAGTCAGTTGGGCGGGGGGGGGTCCTGTGGCTGTTGCAGAAGTCTGGTCAAATGACCAGGCTTGTGAAGTTTGCTTTTTGATTTTGAGTTCTTTTTTTTTTGGTGAAATAACTCATTTAGGTTCTGTTAGATTCTGGAATTCTCTTTCTTCTCATTCTTCCCCCTGTGTTTTTCTATTTTTCATTTTCCAGTTGATTACTGAAATGTCCTATGAGCAGTCAGGTGGCATTTGCTGGCAGGAACAGGAATTGAAGGGCTGAGCATTTTTGTACCTGAGGTTGAGCTCATGAAGCAGCTGGCAGTTCTTTGCCGTCAGGGAGTGATGACAGCATTTCTCTAGAAAGAGACAAGACTGCTATTGTGTATGTATGTGCTTTAATATTGCTCACCTATGTAATCCATAGTGGATCATGGTACACATTTGCCGGGTTTTTTTGGTTACCTAGTGTCCATTCTCCTTTTTTCTGGCTAGTAATTTCTCAATTTTCATTCAGGTATTGTATTAGTCAAGGTCTAGGAAGGAAACAGGTGGCAAATCACATAGTCTAACGAAGGGGCTCATTACAGAGATATGGGTAGAATGAAGACTGTCCATTTGTTCAGGCTGCTATCACAAAATACCATAAACCGGGTAGCCTGTAGACAACGGATTTTTTTTTTTTCCTTAGAGACAGAGTCTCACTCTGTTGCCCAGGCTGGAGTCAGCAGTATGATCTCAGCTCACTGCAACCTCTGCCTCCAGGATTCAAGCAATCCTCCCACCTTAGCCTCCCAAGTAGCTGGGACTACAAGTGTATGCCACCACACCTAGCTAACCTTTGTATTTAAATGTTTTGTTGTTGTTGTTGTAGATTCAGGGTCTCTCTGTGTTGCCAAGGCTGGTCTCGAACTCATGGCCTCAAATGATCTTCCCACCTCAGCCTCCCAAAGCACTGGTATTAGAAGCATGAGCCATCACATCCAGCCCAGAAATTTATTTCTCACAGTTCTGGAGGTCTGGAAGTTTAAGATCAAGGCACCAGGAGATTTGGTGTCTGGTGAGGATCTACTTCCTCATAGACAGCCATCTTCTCACTCTAACCTTACATGACAGAAGGGGTGAGGGGTCTCTCTAGAGACTTTTTTATAAGGACACCAATCCCACTGATGAAGGTTCTACCCTATGATCTAATCATCTCCCAAAGTCTCCCTCTCCTAATACCATTGCCTTGGAGGTGAAGATTTCAATATATGAATTTTGGAGAGACACAAACATTCAGACCATAGCAAGGACCAGCAAGAAATGCTGGAGCAGCTAGGGATTGGCAAGAGGAGGGAGCTGTTACCGCCTCTGGACCAGATGGGGTAAGGGAAGGAATTATGTTACCAAAGCCTGGCAAGAGCTGGAGCTGGAAGGGTGGCCCAAATGGAGTTGCCCCCCTAGAGGAACACAGCCACTGTCAGAACCACAGCAAGGCAAGCAACCAGCTGGGAAAACAGTTGTCCTGATCCAGTTCTCTCTCCACCCTCTGATCTTCTGTTGGTATGCCCAAGATCAAATTCAACTAGAAGTCAGAAAGCAAAAAGCTGGAGTGATACATTCTGAAGAGTTAGCCCCTTAAGGCAGAGAGTGGAGCGAAGGTGAAAGTCAAACAGAGCACAGGTATCATGCCTCTTCTACCAGCCTACATGCTCTGGGAGGAGATCTCGCTGCATAAGCATAGTCCTAGGTTCTGATGAGCTGATCTTCAATCAACATACTTCATCCCCTGGCCACAGCACTTGGTTTAGAACACACAAACCAATTCAGACCAATGAATCAAGAGAGACTCTTTCCAGAGACTGTTGGAGAAAAAGATGTTTCACTTCTGAGAGAGCTATTGGGAGAGAGACTTTTTTTCCCCACTTCCTGCTGGACATAATTGAGGAAACAAGCAGTCCCTAAAGCTGCTTCCAGCCATTTTGCAAACATGAAGAGAGTCAGCCTTACGATGAAGCAGGCACCACAGAAGAGAAGAGGAGAAACTGTGTCTTTGGTGTTGTCATTGGGTCACCAAAGCTTCCTCTATCACTGTAGGTTTTCATTACTGCGCCAATACTGTCTTTGTATTATGTGTGTCAATTTGAGTTCGAGTTTCTGTTACTTGTAGCCAAAACTATCTTAACAGAGCCACTAGGATTGAGCCTGGAACCAGGAAACATTTTCCCATTCATTGCACCCCAGAAGACAGAGAACCATAGGATGAGACCAGCTATCATTTGATAGGAAAAATTGCAATGTCAATGACAGGGAGACTAAGAGCAGGGTCAAGTCCAAAATGCCTGATGGAAGGGAGATGCTGGAATCATAGAGCCAAGGATTCCATGTCTGCTGTAGACCAGATTGGGGAAAATGCAGGTCATGAGCAAATGAGGAAGACCCAAGTCATGGTGAGAAATGTGTCTGTCTGACGGGCTTAGAAGGCCTGAGGCAGGTTGGACAGTCAGTTTTGAATGAGGTAATCACATCCTTTAAGCAGCAGGAGACAGCTTTCTTTACGTTCCTTGGGAAAAATGTGGCTGTTGAGGTAAAACCATAGGGCTATGTTCTCAGCATTAGCCATCATGACTAATGAAAACAAGCCTTTGGACTCAGCCCATGGTTCCAGTCAGAACCAAGCCAGCTGCAGGGTGAAGCGAGAAAGATGAGGTACTCACTTTGCTGCAAGCATCTGAATAATGTTGAAATCTGGGAGTCCAACAACAGTTCAAGGTCCAATGATACAAGATAGTCTTTGACAACTTCTTTCTTTGTTAGGGATTTTAATAATTCCTTGCCTCAATTGTAAGATTAAACATGCACTTGTGGTAGTCCTGGTGGTAACAAGGAAGAGAATGGTAGTTCTATTCGTTCCATTCATCGAGCACTTCATATATGTCTGGTACAATCCAAGCAGTTTATGTACACTAATTAATTTCACCTTTACAAAATCCTGTGAGAACATTATTATTTTCCAATAGGCAGGTGAGGGCAGTGAGAAGTCACACAGGTTGAATTTTAAGCAATAGGAAGGGTTTTAGTTATTTAGTCAACCCACTCTATTTCTAAAACTTTCAAATATGATATTCATGTAAAATAACATAAGTATGCATGTCTGTATTATAAAGAATGAATGCCCACATATCCACAACCAATTTAAGACGCACTACACACCTGGCACTGTTGAAGATGCTAGCAAGTCAGTTCCCCAGTCTAGTCCCTCATGCCCTCTGCCCTCAAGGGTAAATCTTGAAAGTAATTACCTCAAGGTAAATCCTTGGCCGAATTTTATTTTTATCATTTACTGTTTTGTTTGTTTTTGTTTGTTTGTTTGTTTTTAAAGTTTTACTGCAGATGTAGATGCCCAACCTGTGTCAGGCCTGTTGAGCCCATCAGACACACTACTTATAATTTTAAACAATATGACCATTTAGATTTACAAGTTTTTGAAGTTTATACACAGTCTTTTCCCCTTATTCATGGTTTGTTTTGAGCAGTTTCAACAACTGGCAGTAAACTGTGGTCTAAAAATATTAAATGGAAATTTTCAAAAATAATTGATAAGTTTTTAATTGTGCACTGTTGTGAGCAGCATGATGAGATCTCGTGTGGTCCTACTCTGGCTCAGGATGTAAATCATCCCTTGTCCAACACATCCACGCTCTACACATCACCTGGCTGGGAGTCATTTAGTAGCCCGCTTGGTGATCAGATCAAAAAGCTATAGTATATATAGGGTTTGGTAATATTCACTTTTCAGGCATCTACGGGGGGAACCTATTCCCTGTGGATAACGGGAGGCTACTGTAAATTGTATCATTCTGTATGTATTCTTCTGAAAAAAAATGCAACATGATGTGAGGTTCATTCATGTTGATATAAGTAGCTCTAGTTAACTCATTTTTCATTGAAATGTGATCTCCTTTGATGAGTGCACCACACTTTATCTATCTTTGTTGTTGTAGTTGTTGGACATTTGGATAGAGTTCTTGTTCTTACAAACTTTGTTTCTATGTATATTCCTGTATTTGTCCTTTAGTGCCCACAGGCAAGAGTTTCTCCAGGGTATAAACCTATGAGTGGAGGGCCAGGGTTGTAGGGTACATGCACCTCCAGTGCCCTGGAAAATGATGAGTTGTTTACCAAAGTGATTGTGTCCATTTATATTCCTACAAGCAGTGTATAAGGTTTTCTGTTACACCACAGTCTTGCTTACCCTTCATACTGTCAGATCAAAAAAGTGTAGGGGGTCAGTTCAATAGGTTCAAACTAATATTTCCCTGATTTAATAATGAGTTTGAACATCTTACATATGTTCACTATTGATGATTTCTTTGTGGTGAAAGGCCTATTTACACCTTTAATTAAATTACATTAAAAGATTTTCTAGTATTAAACTCACCTTAGTCATATGTATTTTATTTTATTTATTTTATATATATATATTTTGAGACAGATTCTCACTCTGTTGCCAGGCTGGAGTATAATGGCGTGATCTCAGCTCACTGCAACCTCCGTCTCCCGGGCTCAAGCAATTCTCCTGCCTCAGTCTCCAGAGTAGCTGGGATTATAGGCACGTGCTTTATTTTTTAAATGTTGGTAGATTTGATTTGTTAATACTTTATTTAGAATTGTTGCATTTGTGTTCATGAATGAAATGGATTATGTAATTTTTCTTGTCTCAGTTTGGTACATTAGGTTTATGAAGTTAGTTGGACTGTTCCATCTTTCCTCCTTCCTCTTTCTCTCCCTCATCTTCCTCTCCCTCTTCCTGTTCTTTTTCTTCTCTTAAGAGGTTGTATGATGCACGAATGCTTGTAAGAACTTACTGATGCTTTCTTTGTGAAAAGACAAAATCTACAGCCATTGATCGAATTCATTTTAAGGTAGTAAGAACAGTCAAGTTTTCTATCCTCAAATCAGTTTTGGAAAGTTTACTTTTGGGGAACTTATTTGTTTTATCCAAGCTTATTGGCATAACACTTGTACTTGATAATGGGTTGTGCTCCCTAGACCCTCTCTCGGCACCCCCAGGACAGAAGCACCCGTTCCTTCTGATTCCAGGAGTATTGGTGGCTGACAGCTCTCTCAGGATTGCCGTTGGCTGCTGAGCTAAGTTCAGGCTCACTTCTCAGGGCAGATTACATCCAATGTCTGGCCAGTGCATGAGTTTAAAGACCCAGTTCTTGCCTCAATTCTGGATAATTCTGTCAGACCACCCCATCTGTACAGCAGCTCCTCGTAGGATTGGCTAAGGTCAGTGTTGCAGCTATTCCCCAGTTCAGGCTCTCCAGCACACAAACCTGAAAGTGTCAGAATTTGTCTCCATTAGAGCCAGATTTGCAATAACATGCATGCTTTCTTTCAAATCATTTGTTGTGTTCTTTGATTTCTACTATTTGTCTACTTGTAGCTTTTCTCATTACCTCGGCAGTCTTGCTGGAGGTTTGTTAATTTTACCAGTTTCTTTTCACATGTTCAACATTAGTTGGATTGAGCCTCTCAAAGGTACATTTATTACTCACTTCATTCCTTTTGTAAGCATTTCCTGCCTTCTACTTGCTTACATTAATTTCCTTATCCACCTCTAATCTCCTAGGTTGGATGTTTAGTTCATCTGTTTTTCAGTCTTTCTCCTATGCTAACATGAGCCTTTTAAGGCTTTAGATTTTCTTTTAACAATTGTATCTCCAACTGTAGCTCCACGATGCTGTCAAAGTGAATATGTCCACGCCTAAACTAGGGACCTCCACCAATTCATCTTCTTATTCTTCTCCACCCTTCCCCATCTCAGAGAAACCAGCTCTATTCCAGTTAGCCAGGCCATGATCCTGAAGTCACCTTTGATCCTCTCCTTCTCTTGAAACTCACTTCCAATCAGTCAGGACGTCCTTTTGGCCCTTCCAGAGTTAGGCCAGGTTGTCATCTCCATGACATCAAGTTGTGTAAGCCATAAATCATTGCCTCTTGCTTGGCCTATTATCCATAACTGCTGTTCTGTTTTCTCTCCTGCTCCCCTGCAGTCGGTTTTCCACACAGCACTCAGAGTGAGCCTTCTACATGTTAACTCATCCTGCAAGGTCTTTCCATCTCCTTAACATAAATTACAGGTCATTGCACGGCCCACAGGGTCCTCTGTGGCCTGAGCCTCTGCTGTCTCTGTGACCCTCTTTTCTCCTCTCTTCTTTGGTTCACTCTGCTCCAGCCACCTCTCTATTCCTCAGGCAGGCCTGTTGTAGGGGTTTTTGTACTTGACGTCCCCTAAACACCTGCATGGATCACTTTCTCACTTCCTTCAAGTCATACTCAGATGTTACATTATTATCTAACAGTCCTTCCTTCACCAAACCATATAAAATTTTACCCCAGCCCAGCCAGTCACTTATTAACAGGCTTACCCTTATTCATGTTTCTTCTTAGCACGCATCATTGCCTGACGTTATCTTTTTTGTTTGCTTCTTGTCTGTCGTCACTGTTGGAATATAAGCTCTTTCAAGGCAGGGCTTACTTGCTGTGTTCACTGCTCTATGTTCAATGTCTAGCTTACAGATGGGCACTAATAGGTGTTCAATAAATACTCGATGAATTAATGCATGTGTATTTGTTTGAAGTTTCTAATTCTCTGGGGGACTACTTCCCCTTTGACCCAGAGCCACTGCCCCATGTGACAGTTTTGTTCTTGTTTTTGCTGTTATTTACCTTTTCCCTAAAGGTGCAGGTAGTTTTTTTTAAGATCTAACTTAACTTATGAAGTTGGGGTGGAGAAAGGGAGTGTCTGCCTTTTGATTTTCTACCCTTCAAGGGCCCGAGGCCTCATCTTCTGTCTTCCTGCTGAGTGAATCATTTTTTTTTTGTCCTTTGAGGATTTCCTTTACTTTCTTGTGATGTTAACTATACATTTCAAACAATTATTGCTTTGTTTTATATTTTATGGAAGAATTTCAGATGATCTGGTTTGCCAAACTACTGAATATGAAACTCTTCAAACTTTCCGTTTTTTACGCAGTGCCCAGGAGCCCAAAGGATTGACTTAACCAAAGTCTTACTGTAAATGAAATTGCTAAGACCAGACCCTAGGATTTCTCACCTCCAGGGCAGCATTTGATGGCCACATTGGGTTGGTGGCATGCCCTACTTCCTTTAGAGAGTCTAATGGTACAGATGTTCCTAGTCTAATAAGTATTTCTAGGCAGAAAGGACAAAAAGGAAGAAAAACAACCATAACAACATAACAGTCTCCAGGGTTCCAAGGAAACTTTTGTGGCTGCTAAGGGCTGTAATAGCCATTTGTAAATATGTAATGGGAAGTAGCTCTGGGAATTATAGCTGATTTCAGCTGGATAGATTTTGTCAGAATCTGCCCCTTTGCTATTTTTCTAGAAGTCAAATCTGAAAGGCCTATTTTCTTAAAGATTTCTGCTGGGTCTAAGGCAGGAGGCCATTTCCCTCCAATTCCTGCAGTTCATTTAGGCTGCACCTTGGGTGGTTGTCAGTTGGAATATAAACATTGGTACCTTGATAATTATAGAAGATTTTTAAAAAGTTATTATTGGCTCTGGTGAAATAGTGTAACAGGAAACAGTCTGTACTTTAAGCAAAATGGCTGCCAGTTAGTGTTCAGAGCACTATGCAAATCAGTTGAAAACTCAGAAGTTCAGTCCATCCATCAGTTTTGCTTCATATGATGCCAACTGACTGTTTTTTTATGAATCTTATTTGTCTCATTGCATTGACTGACTTTGGGCCTGAATTGACTTAATTGCAGGGTTGCTTTTGATATATGGTAGACAGCAATTGCTCTCTTAGGCTATGATCAAATGCAACAAATACAGGCCATGGATAATACTGGATGGCCCCAGTTGGTGGGTGGCTTGCTAACTTTTTCTTGCAAAATAACTTACTGCTGCCAATCTAGCAGTTAGTTGTTTTAAAAAGCATATGAACAATACAGAGTACAGCATTCTCTTTGGTGTATTAAATTTTAATGATCATACCAAATCATTGTGACACTTCACCCAGGGCAGATTTTTGATAGGTAAGGTTATGATGACCTTAGAGACATAGGCAATGAGCTATTCTGGAATACCCACCTTTGGTCTTTTGCTTTGAAGAGTTCCATTTTTAAAAAAAGCATTAAATTATGTTTTATGACTGTAAAAATATTATAATGAATATTTGAAAATCTCACCTACCCAGAGGTGGTGACAGTTAATACTTTACTGTAGTTCCAGCATTTTTTCTACATATTTTTTACTAATTGAAATGATCCTGTATCCTGATGTGATTTTTTTCTTTTCACTTAACAATTTGTACTCTGGTGATTTTTTTTCTTTACTGAATATGATAACTCAAGTATTTTCCCATATTATTATAAACTCTTCACAAACATTTTTAATGGTATTCTTTGGTATGAATGTTGAAGAGTTTACTTAAACATTCTCTGATAATGAGACAGGTAGTTCCCTATCATTTATTATTAAAAATACTCCACAATTGAACATCTCTGTACATTGTCTTTTCCACATCCTAAATTATTTTCTTAAGCTAGTGGAATTATTTAGCCGAAGGTGGTAGATATTTTTCAGGTATCTGGGACAAATGGCCAAATTTTATTTCTAAAATGATGTCCTCCTTTATATTTAATCCAACAGCATGCAAGTAGATTTGTCCCACCATGCCCAGATGAGCACGAAATAATGTTCTTAAAATATATTTCCTGTTTTAATTGGTGAAAATTATAGCTCTTGAAATTTACATTTTCTGATTATTCTTAGGGTTGAATATATTTTCATTTGTTTAGTAATTTTTCAAAGGGGTGGTGAACTAGTTTGTTCATGCCCTTTGTTATTTACATATTGAGATCTCCCTATGTTTTATTACAGATTTCTATGAAATTTTTACAAACTAAGTAAATTAACTTTTTGCCTTATGTATGGCAAATGTTATTGTTAATTTAGTCTTTGTATTTTATTTTATTTTGTGTTACAGTGTGTAAAATCTTTATATATCATCCCTTTGTTATTTTTCACATTAAATGTAAGTTTGGGAACCAGAGATTGACAGAAGATAGTCAAGGTATTAGTACTTACTTTTAACAGTGTTATTTAGGTATAACTTGCATACCATAAATTCATTTATTTTATTATTTTTTACTTTTTAGAGACAGGGTCTCATTCCACTGCCCAGGCTGGAGTGCAGTCACGTGATCATGGCTCACTGCTGCCTTGACCTCCTGGGCTCAAGTGATCTTCCCAACACAGTCTCCTATTTAGCTGGGACTACAGGTGCGTGCCACCACACCTGGCTAATTTTTGTACAGACAGGGTCTTCCTATGTTGCCCAGGCTGGTCTTGAACTCCTGGACTCAAGTGATTTGCCTACCTTGGCCTCCCAAAGTGCTGGGATTACAGGTGTGAAACACTGTGCCTGGCCTATTTCAAATATACAATTCAATGATTTTTAACAAACTTACACAGTTGTGTAAACTCCACCACAATCTAACTTTAGAACATTTTTATCATCCCCTTCCAGAAAAACCTCATGCTCCATTGAGTGACTACTCTGCATTCCTAACCCCAGTCCTAGGCAAACATCAGCTTTCTGTCTGTATGGATTTCCCTATTCCTGGACATGCCATATAAATGGAATCACAAATATAGGGTCGTTTTTGACTGAGTCCTTTTACTTAGTACAATGTTTTTAAGGTTTAGACATGTTGCAGTATGTATCAGTATGCCATTTCTTTTCATTGCTGAATAATAGTCCACTGATGGATATGCCATGGTTACTCACTCATCCATTGGTGGGCATTTGGGTTGTGTGCCCCTTTTGATATTTTGAATAAGACCACTATGAACATTCATGTGCAAGATTTTGTGTGGACATATATTTTATTTCTCTTAAGTAGATACCTAGGAGTGGAATTGCTGGAACATATGGTAAATTTATGCTTAACGTTTTAAGAAACAGCCAATTATCTTCCAAAGTGGCTGCCCCATTTTACACTCTCATCAACAGTGTTCCAGTTTCTCTCCATCCTTGCCAGCACTTGTCATTGTCATTGTAATTTTTCACACTGAGCTCTTTCACTTGTCTCTGTTTTGTTTCGTTCTATAATGTAAGGCAAGGATTTAAAATAATTTCCCCTTATCCCATTTGTTTGTGATGTCTTTTTATTGTATTAAATTCATATTTAAATGAAGTTTTTTATGATCTCTTCTCTCCAAATATCTCCGTTCACACCCTTCACTGTAAGGCTTTGTCTTTTTTCTTCTCATCTGAACAAAAATAAGCATTTCCTAGAGATTTTGTCATATGAAATGCTAGGATAAACTAATGTGACTGATTTAAACTGTCAGTGACTGCTTCAAATCTTTTTGAAATAGTGGGATAAAAATCCCCTTTAAAAAATTACACAAATATTTGGGAGGCCAAGGCAGGTGGATCACCCGAGGTCAGGAGTTCGAGACCAGACCGGCCAACATGGTGAAACCCCATCTCTACTAAAAATACAAAAAATCAGCCAGGTGTGGGAGTGGGTGCCTGTAATCCCAGCTACTCAGGAGGCTGAGGCAGGAGACTCGCTTGAACCTAGGAGGTGGAAGTTGCAATGAGCCAAGATCACGCCACTGCACTCCAGCCTGGGCAATAAGAGTGAAACTCCATCTCAAAAATAAAATAAAACAAAACAAAAAATACACAAATAAGCAAGTTTATCTTCAAAGGACTCACCTTGCATATTCTAGTGACATTGTTGCTCAAGCCATTTGGGGAACTATTCTTTTAGAATTGCGTGGCAGAGCCCGTAGCATGTTATTTTGGCTCTCCTTTGTGGTTACAATGTTTGTAGCAGGTGGATTTTACTTTTAGAGCACAAGGTCATGGACAACTAAGCATACTCGGTAAGGTGGCTGATTGAATTGAACCAGAAATTTGGACTCCACAGTGATAGCCACACACATACATGCACAGGCAAATACATGTGCACACATGCACACACACTAGGTTGTTTTTTCTGCACATTTCCTAGATTAAACCAGAAAACAACTCTAAAATTAGAGCTATCAATATTTTTAAGTGATAACACAGTTGAATGAGAGAATAATCTTCAATGGTAACATCATTAAAAATAAAAATATTCAAATGAGAAATATGAGTTCTACCATATTTGTTTAAAAGTGTATCCAGCTATTTGATAGTGATGTTTAATTTCAAAGTTAATTGTGATAATTCTAAATTCAAAGTTTTATCCCTATTGCAGATTTTCCCATGGGAGGTTCTAGTAACAAAGTGGGGTATATGTTGAAAGAAGAGGTCCTCACCTTGGTTTTAAGCTTCTTTTGGGTACTTAATGAGTTTCTGGTCTCATTGGCACCATATGTTAAACTCAATGAATAGCAAGGGTATCTATGCTGGTTGTAGCCATCCTCTGAATGCTAATGATTCATGTTTCTTAAAGTTTAGAAAAGTCATTTTACTTTTGATTTGCTGGGCTTCCCCCTGTTATATCTGTATTCAAAAGGGATGTTGGATTGACAACACCAAAGCTCTCCTTGAGGCCAAAAAGTAAGTATACAGAACTGAGCTAGAACATCCATGGAACTGCTTAGCTATGCCTGCAGGCAACAGGGAGAAACCCCAAAGGGTCTAACTCTACTGCCTTGTAGACAGTGTAGATGAAGCAGCTTCCATTGTGAACTCCTTGACATGCTGTGTGGCTTCTGACACCTCCCCATGCCTCAGTTTCCTCAACTGCCAAATGGGCACAGAAGGACAAATACTTGTCTCACAAGGCATGGCAAAGTTGAAACACAATGGTGCTCAGCACAATGTGTGGCACATATTAAGCATTCAAATAATGGTGACATTGCCATCATCGTCATCACCCGTCATTATCATTGTCTTTATAGCCCTTTCAGCACCCGCCACAGTGCCTATTTCATAAAAGCACAATAAATGTTCTCTCATATTACTGTCATCCTTGTATCCTTTTCATCACTTAGCACAGAGCTTGGCATGCAGCCAGTATTCAATAGATGAATATGAAGCAAGGGCAAGAATCCACTTTTAACAATGTGCTTGCCAGATATAACTGATATTGGATATTCAGAAAAGTGACATTGAACATTATTTTTCTAATTAATTAAAACCTTCCTATTCTTCTAGTATGTGCTCTAAGAGAGAGGCAGTAGAGTGTGCTTACAAGTACAGATGTGAGAGCCCCAGACTATCCGGGTGCAAATCCCGGTTCTGCTGCTTGTTTGCTATGGAGTCTGGGATAATTTCCCTATTTGCTCTGTGCCTCAGTTTCTTCATCTGTAAGATAATAGTTCCTTCTTCACAGGGTTGTTTGAAGGATCAGAGAGTTTATACATGTAAGTGATTAGAATATGCCAGGCAAATACCAAGTGCCATATAAGTATATGCCCAGGAAGAGAAGAACTTTAAAAAGGGTTGAGGCAGAGCCCTCCTTCTCAGAGAAGCTCTCAAGTCCTCAAGGATCCAGGTATGCCCACAAGCCATGCAAGAGTATGAAGGAAAAATCAATTGTATGTGACGAACTGAGAGCAGAAGCCATGATATGCTGAGACAGGTTTAACAACCAGCTCTCTGGGAGAACAAAGCTGGATTTATAGCTTCACCAATTACTGTGGTGTAAATACTCCTGCCACGGCTGACTTCAAGCCACCCCTGTGACTTCCCTGAATGTGAAGCTGAGAAAAGATGCAAAAGATGCATACGATTGGTTCGAGCAGGCTGTGGGATACTACTGGGTGGAAACTTCAACAATCCAAGGGAGAACACCGTGGACTGAGGATAGCACTGAGTGCTTTATCATCCCCCAGGCTGGAGGATGCCACCTGGTTCTGGGGACAAGACAGTAGGCCAGAGGAAGAAGCCACTTTTACACACTTCCTTTTACTGTGCCTGCTGTTTAAAAGATCCTTTTATTACCCAATTTATAAGTTCAGCCAGTGAGTCACCATCATTGATCAGTCAATCGTTGCCCTTGAGCTTGCCAGTCAACAGAACAATTATGAAGACAATTAAAGTTTGTTGTGTTTGAGAAAGAGATAGGAATGGGGTGGGACTCTCATTGTCTCACAATGTAGTCTTCTTTAGACATCTCAGGGAGAAAGACCACACCAGAATTCTAGGCCTAGCTTTGCCCGGACTCCCTGGTGACTTTAGAAAAGCATGTATGCTTGCCATTTCTCATGTTTTGCATAATAAAATGGATGCAATCATATAGTGATAGTCACTACTTCTATACATCAACTCTTTCCTGCTGTCTGCCTTCCAGGTACATGGTAAGATCAACTTCCTGACCTTGTGACAGATCCTGCCAGTAACACGAGAGGAAACGAGAATGAGGCTTTGGAGCACAACATTGGATTGCTCATGCAGAACACTGCCCAGTGCCCTTTCCCTTTGCCATAATGAACAGCCGTGCTGCAGGTGATGGCTGCTCTGTCAACGTGGATCCTGCAGGTCAGATAACATGGCATGGATCCCCCAGCAGACCATGAGAAAGCAAACAAAAAGTCCATACGTGTTGTGCTAATCCACTGAGATTGTGTTGGTTGTTATGGAGCCTAACCTAACCTATCCAGACACAAGGATCAGACATGAGAATCAAATGTGTTTATAAAGAGTTGGATGGAAATACTCTGACAGCATTAAAAGACTCTCCCCAAGGAAGGAATTCACATCTCTTAATTATCAAGTAGGCGCAACAGTTTGGGGTAACTCATTCTTTGAAAGTTACTTGCAATTTTATTTCTTTGAAATGGAAACTGAACTCTGAGGAACGCATCTGATAGCAGGATTTCACAGTGGGTCACATTTGCTTTTCACTTTCCTGGCACGGTGCTGGAGAGCAGCCAGGTGCAAGCCCGTGGTGGTGTTTCCGGAAGTGTTAGGAGGGGAGATATTTTTCATTCTTATTTAGGAAAGGAACAGCTACCATATAGCAACAGCATCACCTTCCCAGCAACAGTAAGAATGGCCATTTCTTGACTGCCTGTTTACCAGGACTTCAAATGCAAAGAAATTTAACCCCTGGAACACCTCACCCCAATATTCTGAGAGTTAAAGTGTGTCAAATGTCATATGGAATGAAAGCATGGAAGCCAAAATTCAAACCAAGTCCGTCATAGACTCTTAGTTAGGTTTTCCCAGGATGACAACCTGAGATGATGACTCAAGTGGAGGCAGTTTTTTGAGCAGTGGGAAGTGACTCAGGAAACGAAGGCAATCAGAAAGGGGTGCATTGTTATATCAGCTGCTTGTATCGGCTATGTACAACTGTGCCGAAGTCCCAAGCGAAATAGTACAAAACTCACATCCCAGAATTATTCCACTCAAGTGCCGAGGGAGCTGGGGTACTTTCACGCAAACACCTGAGAGTTGCTGGTGGAGGGCTGCCCCAGGGTCATGGTGGCTTACTGCTTGGGGAGAAAAAGCCCTCAGGCTCAGAGTTGTAGACTCCGGTGACTAGAGGTCACCTCTTATGCATGAATGTCCAAGGGATAAGGGTGGAGTTGATGACAGCATTTGCTCCAGGCTCCAAAGCCTGTGGTGTCTCCACAACTCCACCCTGCTCAGCTCCCTTGGTCCCTGGTCATGGCAGGCTCCTGGGCACATTTCCCCACCTGCCCCTCTAGGGACAGGAAACCTCCCTGTGGCTCCAGAGGGTGCTTCTGGAGACCATCTGGCGCCCAGCGAGTAGAGGAGCAAGGTCTTGGATGAGACCGCTTTAAATGGAGATGATGGTGTCCACCTAACAGGGTGGATGGGAGGATTAGCTGAGGACATGTGGCATTCTTAGAACAGTGTCTAGCACATAGCAAACAGGCAACACACAGCTGAGATGGCATTGAGGACAACATGTGGAGCAGGAGAGGATGAAGGAAAGAAGTCCGAAGCTGGGAGGGAGGGAACACTAGGAAGAGGAGGAGAGAGAGGGACAGAGGAGCAGTTGCAGAACACAGAGATAAAAAGGCTTCTGTCACAATGCATCCTTCACACTGGCCAGGAGCACCAGCAAACCATTGTTCTCTTCCATTTTTTCAAGGCTTGGGAGTGGTATACCTCCTTATCAACTAGAACAGTCTGAGATAGCTTCCTGCAACATCTGTAGCCCTTGTTCCTGCTGAAGGGTGCGTTCCTGATGTTGCCACCACTGAAACGAGTGAGATGAACAAGCTCCAGCTGCAATTCTGTGATTCAGAACAGCCTAGGTGGGCTTTCTACATGGCGACTTCCATTAACCCTCAGGCCCAGAATTTAATGTTTGCTTGTATGATCTTGCCTGTTTAGAGAGTCCTGAGAGTGTGTGTGTGTATGCATGCATGTATGTTTAACTTGCAGGATGTATATAATTTCAGATATTCTGGAAAATAATTGCTTTTGATTAGGACAAACGGCAGTCACCATTTCCTACTTTCACTGGAAGTTACAGGAGAAAAGCAATGGCTTAATCACAGCACAGGTGTTTTGGATTAGGCATAAGGCAAAATTTCTCTTTCAGATGGATTTGATAAACCCTGGAATGGATTGCCCAGAGAAATTTTGAAGCCTCTTTCTCTGGAAGCTTTTAAAAATAGAATAGATGCTCATCTGCCTGAGAGAGTTGAAGTGTAATCCTATCCGAAGTATGGCATGATGGATTGGCTGCGGGGTGGGAATGGAAGAGAAAGAGATTTTCTTTCTACTGAGATCTGCTGATGAGTATTTCATTTCACTTTCCAGAGCATTGCAACATTACCGGTCTTATCTGATTTTAAAAGTCACTAATGTTCATTATTTAAAATTCAAAGAAGTACAGAAAAATATTAAAAAGTGAAAATTAAAATCCTATAATCCACAGGAAACCAATAATGACTTAGTTTTGGTATACATATTTTCTCCAGACTTTTTATGCAGAAATGCAGATAGAGTATCCAAAAATTGTATCATACATTGCATGCTTTTGTAATCTAGCTTTCACACTTCATGTATTGTACACTCATTTTCATGTCAACAAATACTGTTTTCCATTATTTTGGGTGGCTAAAGAATATCCCACAGTATGCATGTAGCATAATTTATTTAGCCAGTTTTCTATGGTGGAGATTTGGCTTGCTTTTCCTGTAAATTCTTGTACATATGTCCTTGTGGAGTTGTCCAATTATTTCTTAAGAATAAGTTTCTAGAGGTGAAGTTGTCGTGTTAGGGAACGGCTTTTTAAAATTTTGTTACCTATTGCTAGATTCCCCTGCAGAAAGGTCCTATGAATTTACATTCCCATCAGTAATGTTTGAGAGAGTCTGTTTCCCACTTTCTAAATAACACTGGCTACTGTCCATGTTCACTGGCTACTCTCAATATTCTAACCTACATTTCTTTAAATTCTGGAAAGGCTGAGGTTTTGAAGGGTTTCAGTCATTTGTATTTCTTTTATTATTTGTCTTTTGTGTCCTTTGCCCATTTTTTTATTGAGGACTTTGATATATGTGTGTTTATACACGCACACACACACACTTTCCAAGCTGTCTTTTAAATGTACTGATTTTGGATATGTTGTACAGAAGTTTGTTATACAGAAGATTATTCTTAGGGCTACATTACTTATAACTAAAATTCAAGGACCTTTTAGAATCTCAACCATAACTGCATCACCTGCTTCTGGGCCAGATGAGGTCTAAGGTAAAGTCATCATACAGTACAGGGTGGAGTATGGGTAGCTAGGAAGGATAAACAGACACGACCAGTGCATGTTCTATGGAATCAGGCCAGGGTTCCCTGTCATGAACAAAGTCAGAGTCACTGCATTTGACAATAGGTCATGAACCAAGTCTTCCACACATGGAGCACATGGTGGTGGGTAGAGGCAGAGAAGACAGACAGACAGAATGTAGAGAAGTGGTCCTTCCATGCTAGTTTCTTGGTTCCCCTTCATCTAAAGGTAGCAGTGTCTTCCCCTTCTTGGTACCCTCTCCTCCCCTCCCCTTCTCCACACAAAGTGCATATCCTAAGAGGCCTTATTAACCAGGACTATTGTTGGTTCTTTCTTTTCCCCTTCTCCAGGCTAAGGAGAAGAGGGACATGAACATTTTTTTATACTTGATGACTTAAGGCAAGACTTAACTGCACATAGGCAAAGCAGACAGAGGGGAAGGACCAGGGCTTGCTTCTGGGGATGGGGATGCTTCTAGGTAGAAGGACTCTGAGACAGGTGTAGGGGAAACAGAACTTTGCATCACGCTTTGGTTACAAAGATGGATATAACCAGGACTACATTCCAGTTTTTCTGACCAGTTTCTTTCTGCTCACCCTTCATCAACTTAGCTGTTTAGCTTGCAAGTGTTGTGAGTTTTTTAAAATAGCGATTATCTTCTTCATTTCACTCAAAGTAAAATCCAGATTCCTTATCTTAGTCGATTTTGTGTTGCTATAGAAGAATACTGGGGACTGAACATTTTTAAAGAAAAGAGGTTTACTTAGCTCATGGTTCTATAGGCTAAGAAGTTCCAGGGCATGCCCCTAGCTTCTGGTGAGAGCTTTTGTGCAGCATCACAACATAGTAGGAGATGGTCAAAGGAGAAGTGGATACATGCGAAGACAGGATGATGGCATCCTGGCTTTATAACAACCCAACATCATGGGAATAAATCTATTTCCCTGAAAACTAATACAGTCTTTTGAGAGCAAGAACTCACCACAGCAAGAGCAGCACCAAGACATTCATGAGGGATCCACCCCTGTAGCCCAAATACTTCCCATTAGGCCTCACCTCCCAACACGACATTGGGAATCAAGTTTTCAACATGAGTTTTAGTGGAAACAAACTATATCTAAACCACAGCAGGCTCCATGCAGTGTTACCTCGACTATCTCTTTTATCCCATTTCTCATCCCTTGCCCGGGATCATTCTATTCCAGTTTTTCCTTGAATGTGCCAAGTGCATGCTTACCCCTAGGCTTTTGCACTTGCTGTACCTCTTGCTATCTAGGAAGTGTGTTTCAGAAAATAGATTCCAGATGTCAGGGTGGCTTCCTGAGCTGGACCCCAGGACCAAAACAGTGGTGACTGATGGGAAAGGAGTGAACCCAAGCTCTAGCAGGGAACGCGGCCAAGCAGCTCACCAGGGCAGGGAGTTGGCACAAGGGCCCAGGTGAGGATTCAATAACTGGGACTAGATTTCCTTAACTCCTCCAAGTGCATCTGTCCACTGCAAGTCTGGCCCTACCCACAAGTGGCAACCTTTCTCTTTCACCAGCCTCCCTTCTGAGCTCATGCCCTGACCCTCATTGTGCCAGCCCCCATGCTTGCTCCCTTGCTCCTTGTTCCTCCTTCTCCCTACTCTGCCCCCTTCCTTACCAATATTCACATCCCTCTTCATCCCATACTAACTCCTGCTGGCCAAAGAAAATCTCTGTTCCCTTCTAGGTGTATGGTGGTCTGTGAAGCACCTGAACTCAGCCAAGTCCCCCAGGCAGGCACATCCACTGGGTACGCCCCCCCGTCTGGGAGCTGGCTGGGCAGGAACACAGTGTGGGAACTTGCTTTAGAAGCAAGACCGAAAGTTAGTTACTAGAGCTGGACTGCAAGATCAGAGCTGGGCTGGGAACAAGTGTGAGCTGATGCTGATCTCGAGAGGGCTGGACAAAATATTGGAAATCCCTGCATCTCCTGGCTGGGATTATCCCAGAGCACAGGACAGTGTTGAGTGGAAGGTGGTGGTCAGATGGCTCCAGGTCTGGATGGAGGAATGAAGTGGACAGGGATGCTAGTCATGATATTTACCGGTTCAGCACAGGCACTGACCAATCCAAATCAATGAAACTTCCCTGGAGCAGGTCTTAGAGGCCCCTGTTGAGCCAGGTGTACTCCTTTATGTGCCGGACTGTAGGGAAGATTGAGGGAAAATTGAAGATTACCTGGCCGAGGAAAGACAGTCAGACAGGGAGAGCCACAGCAGCTTCTCCCGTGGGTATGAAGGGCTTCTCAGAATGGAGCAGATTTTTCCTAAATGTAAATGACCAATTTCTTTGCAAAGAATATATGGAAAACCAACAAAAAAAACACAACCTTGCCTAAAGCAAAGCCTTCAAGTATCAAATTCCTGTCTAAAATGTTTCAAGAGAATTAAACATCTTAGGATAAGGTCTTATTTTCTCAATAAAGTCGTAATTAGCAAAACCCAAAGAAACATCTGAGCAAGCACATCTGGGAACACCAAGCCTACTGTAAACATCCACAGGACGGTGGACAGAAGGCCTGAGGGTGTGATGACGTCCAGCACTGACTGGCTCACAGGGTCACTGTGACTTGCCTGGCCCCATGACCAGGACTGACCATGAAGCATTTCATGGCTGGTCCATCCCCAGCAGTTAAATTTGCTGCAGATATGCTAGGCATTATTTGTTGCTGCTGTTTTAGAAGATCCACCAGGCTCAGTTTTTCCGGGGTGCTATTCAGCCAGCCTGTGGACATGCTAAGGGATTTCCCCTTAGGAACCCACTGGTCAGCCAAGGAGGGATTTTTCAGAGAGCTGCAAATTTCCAAGCCCTAAAACTCCCTGGATATGACATGTTCATTTAGGAGATTAGTTTAGGAAAGGAAGATAAGGAGAGAGAGGCTTATGCAGTACCCCATCTGCCAGGCTGCCAGAGGCTTCTCCTCCCCCACTTGAAGAAGAAGAGCGTGACATCGGAGAAAGAGAGAGATGGAGTTTACACACACTGGTTTGGTTATTTTGGCTAAAAAACCTGATCTTTTTATTCATAGTTGATGCGTCTAATTCCTGGCCCATACCAAATTTTTCTATTTATTTAGGATAGGACCAAGAGATTGTTTTAAAAGATCCCTAGGTAATTACTGGCTTTGCTCCCCTTAATATTTCATCATCCTCTGTGTGCCAGGCACTGTGCTGCACCTAGGGATACAGGGTGATGACATGATCGGCACCGATGGGATGTAGCAGTCAATTCAATCAAAATGCCCAAGTTAATAGTGTGTGATGGCTCTTTGAACAGGATATTAAAGTAATTACTTGAAAAGGAGAAAATTCAATTAATCAACCAGGTGTTATATATACAAAAAGCCAGATAATCAGATTGATCTGCTTTTCCTGAATCGACAAATTAATGTTTTGTACCATGTAGAGATAGTCTCCTGCTTTGGAAAGGTTGTTTCGATATAAATTCCTGGGTTCTCACCCCAGATCTCCTGAATCAGAATCTCTTCCTGCCAGATTTTTCCGAAGCAGTGGTTCTCAACCTTGGCTGCACATTAGAATTACCCAGGGGGCTGTTAAACAGCCCAGGCTGCACCCCAGACCCACTAAATTAGAATCTCTCAAGAGGAATCCAGGCATCAATAATTTAAAATGCTCCCCGGGATGTTCCAGTGCACAGCCAGGGTTAAGAATCACTGAGTTAAGTTGCATGGGACGAGGCAGGCATCGGGATCCTTGAAAAGCTTCCCATAGGTTTTAATGTGCAGAAATTACAGAGCATGCCCTCGGAGCAGTTACCTGTATGAAGGGCATGTGAGCATTCCTTCTGAGTTCTTGGAGCTGTTTGCTGGAGTAGTGAGTCATGGTGAAGTTTTGCCCAGCAAATAATGTTTATGGAGAGACTAGCAGCCCTGTGCCCATTTATGTTTCTAACAACAGTCAGGAAATCCTCACCAACCAAATCCTTAGTTTCTAATATTTGTCTTGGTTGTATGTCATGATTGATAAGGATGAGTGTCTCTCCTCCTCCCAGAGTATCCCCAAGTGCATCCTGCCTCTCTTCTCTCTGCCTCTCTCTCTCCCTTTGCCCTTTCTCTCTCCCTCTCCCCTCTACATTCTCTGCCAGAGCTCAGGCCCTCCTGGGCTTCACCCTCAGGGACTTGTGTGAGAGAACCTGCTATTCAAACCAATCAATCCTTATTCACATAAAACTAAGGGAATCATCATCTACTTTCCCCAGAAAGCACTTGGGTTTTAGTAGGAGCCTTTGGAGAGAATTTTTTAAACAGACAAGGCAAAAACTTACCTCCAGCCCAGTCTTGGTCTAGAATCTGTCTTTATACAGCACTACAGGCAACCACAAAAAGCAGAGCAGAGTTCTGTGAGAGTTGAAGCCTTCTTGTCGTTGCTGCCTTAGAACAAAGCAGGATCTCCCCTGGGATCCTAGTCATTATGACAAGTCCAAAGGAAGAAATTGTAGGCTGGTGGGACTTCCAGTGGCCTCAAGCTATATCCACTGGTGGAGACAGCCCTGCTCTACCATTAGAAAGTAGTCAGAAAGCACAGGATTAACAATGGGAAAGCTGAAAATGAGAAAACTATTCTTGTTTATTTTTCCTACTTCCATCCCTGCTTTCGGTAGAGTTCCATCTTTCCTAGATAGACCAGACCTTCTGAGGTTAGTGCCCTGGTCATGCTCTGGAAGGGAATATTCTGAGTCTGTGACATTTCTAAGTCAAAAAGGACCTAACATGCTTCTCCTTTACTGTAATTATTTTATTCAAGCCACCCTAATTTGGCATTGTTTCTTCTCCTTCTCCTCCTTCTCCTCCTTCTGCTCCTTCTCCTCCTCCTCCTCCTCCTCTATGTGATTTAAACCTTTCCTGGTCATGGATCTCTTTGAGGAATTTGGTGAAATCTCTGAACCAGTATCCCCCCAAAATCTACCAAAATATTTAAAAATCTGTTTTCAATTTCAAAAATTCATGACCCTCCATACCCATCCATGGACCTAAATTAAGAATCCATATATAACAACAGCCCACAGAGAAAAGCAGAGATTCCCACTAGACGCCTATACCCCAGGCTATTCTATTGGTACTAATTGTCCAGAACACTCCTTGTACTTGCCCACCTCCAATTAAAGAGCACTACAGGCAACTCCGAAATGGAACAGACTTTGCACAGGAAATGAAACTTTTTAATCTCCACTGTCTTGGCATTGAGGAAAAACCCCCAGGGTAGACCAGGCATGGTGGCAAGTCCCCTGGGTTTGGAATGGCCTTCTCTACCCCCGTCATCACCCATGATCTCTTATTGAAATGCTACCCATACAAGGCCAGTTCAAATGTCACAACTTCCCAGACAGTCATCTCAACCCTTCTCTGCACTCCCTGCCTTTCCTTCCTCTTGGAATGGGATGGTCCCATTATCTTGCCTTCTTTATTGTAAGATTAATACATTATGGGGAGAGGTTGTCTTACCTTTGTATGCTCTATAGTACAAACTTTATTGCCTGGGCTCTAACAGAAGTCATTTGCTGTTGTTTAATAAACTTACAAATGAAATGTGATGTGGCCACTCACTGCCTCCATTCTCCTAATCCATGAGATATAAGGAAGCATTCCCCATTCAGCAGGAGCTCTGCCCAACAGTTGAATTGTAGAGTTTGCGTAGCTCAGCTGACTGCTCTTGGAAATTACTGGCCAGAAACAGAAAAAAAAAGCTTGGAATTCTAACTCATTTGTAGGTGGATCATAGATGAATGTGTCTGGTCACCTTGGCCACCAAAGTGACCATTCTAGGAAGATGATCAATCATGTTTAGGCTGGTCAATTCAGTGGGTGGGTACTTCAGGTCCTGTTGGTGAATCTGACATGCTAATGAGTGAACTGATGTAGAACTGGACCACAAATATCAAGAGTCATTCACCTAAGAAGGCCTCGTTTCTGGGAGGGACTGGATTCTTTGGAAATAACCACAAGGATTTGGGAGCTGATTTTAAATGAAGGAATACTTAATACATACAGTAACTTGTCTGGTAACTTCTCCTTCTAACTTGTCTTGTCCACAACCCCTTGCTCCTTAACCCCATCTGTATATAACTCATCAGTTGAACAAGCAGTACTTATGGGACAGAACCAGAAAGACAATTTTATTTTTGTTTCCCACTGTCCCTTTAAAACCTGTTCAATGTGGTTACCTTCCCCCTGTTCCTTGATGAAAACTCAGAATAATATCACAACTTTTCTGGTCATTCTCAGGTAGAAATCTTCCAGTGACTTTGTCACAAGTAGTTTCAATTCAGACATGAATTTCTTCCCCTCCCTCAGTGACCCAGAAGGAGCAAAAATTGGTGGTTTGTTTCTTTCTGTGTCTGATATTCCTACTCTTCCTCGAGCTAGCTAAATCTTGTGAGCCACATTTTCTGTACTTTCAGGATTGAAGCAGAAGGAAGGTTGGAGGACAGATAAAGTCATACATAACTAGTGTTTTCCTAAGATGGCATCACGTTCTCTAGACCTTTCTCTTGAAGTTGCTTTCCTAGGTTCTCCTGGGCCTTTCTGAATACAATCTCCCTGATTTTGATAGTAGCTCTCCTTTGATTGGCTTATTCTGATCCCCTTCATTGTCTCCCCGCCTGTTTTGACACCCCCTAAACTCTTCCCCTGGGACTCCACCTCCTTAGTTGCACAAGCCAACATTCCTACCAGTTTCCACTTCTGACCCCTAGGACTCATGGGCCTTGGATAGGCTGATAGAAAGTTACTTCCTAGATGTGGTTGTTCACCCTGCTCCCAGTCCCCTGGGTCCCTATAGAGAACACATGTTAATCTTTCTGAGTGGGGACTATCATTTGGCAGCTCCATTTGTAGTTTTTTGAGGAACCTCCATACTCTTCTTCGTAGTGGCTGTACTAGTTTACATTCCTACCAATAGTATATAAGAGTTCCTTTCTCTGCATCCTTACCAGCATTTGTTATTTTTTGTCTTTTTGGTAATAGCCATCCTAACTGGGGCAAGATGATACCTCATTATAATTTTGATTTCCATTTCCCTGATGACTAGTGATGTTCAGTATTTATTCATAGATTTCTTGGCCATATGTGTACCTTCTTTTGAGAAATGTCTGTTCAGATTATTTGCCCATTTTAAAACCAGATTGTTTATTTTTTTTACTGCTGAGATGTTTGCTTTCTCATATATTCTGAATATTAATCTCTTATCAAATGAATAGTTTGCAAATATTTTCTCCCATTGCGTAGATTATCTTTTCACTCTGTTAATTGTTTCCTTTGTTGTGCAGAAAAGCTTTAGTTTGATATAAATCCTTACTAATTATAATCCTTATTAATAATCATATATAGTTTATATATAATAGTTATAATCCTTGTTAATAATAATTAAAATAATAATGCTTATTTTTGCTTTTATTGCCTGTGCTTTTGAGGTCTTATTAAAGAAAATCTTTTCCCAGACCAATGTTCTGAAACATTTCCCCTGTGTTTTCTTCTAAGAGTTTCATAGTTTCAGATCTTACATTTAGGTCTTTGATCCATTTTGAGTTGATTTTTGTATGGGGTAAGAGGGGGGTCTAGTTTCATTCTTCTGCATATGGATATCCAGTTTTCCCAACACCATTTATGAAGAGACTGTCCTTTCCCCAGCAAGTATTCCTGGCACTTTTGTCAAAAATCAGTTGCTGTAGATATGTGGATTAATTTCTGGGCTCTCTATTCTGTTCCGTTGGTCTATGTGTCTGTTTTTATTGCCACTACCATGATATTTTGGTTACTACAGCTTTGAAGCCTGGTAATATGATTCCAGCTTTGTTCTTTTTGCTCAGGATTGCTTTGGCTATTTGGGGTCTTTTGTGGCTCCACACAAATTTTAGGGTTTTTTTGTTTGTTTCTGTGAAGAATGACATTGGTATTTTGATAGGGATTATATTGAATCTATAGATTGCTTTGGGTAGTATGGTGATTTTAACAATAGTAATTCTTTCCATTTATGAGCATGGAATGTCATTCCATTTGTTTGTATTCTTTTTGGTTTCTTTCATCAGTATTTTGTAGCTTTCCTTGTAGATGTCTTTCATCTCCTTGGTTAAATTTATTATCAGGTAATTTTATATTTTTTACTTATTTTAAATGACATTGCCTCTTTAATTTCATTTTTAGCTAGCTTGTTCATGTATAGAAATGCTACTGATTTTTGTATATTGATTTTTTATCCTGTAATCTTACTGAATTTATTTATTAGTTCTAATAGTTTTTTGCGGTAGAGTTGCAAAGAAATACTTTTGCAAAAATCCTGTCTTTACTGTTTGTCCTTCTCAGAGTGAGTCTGAGAATACTCTAGCTGTGCTTAACCACCTGTTTGAAAGTCATGTGCCACATAATGTTTAGGTCAACAATAGAACATAGACAGTGGTGGTTCCATAAGATTATAATACCATATTTTTACTGTACCTTTTCTATGTTTAGGTATGTCTAGTAGATGAATACTTACCATTGTGTTACAGTTGCCTACAGTATTCAGCACAGTAACATGCTGCACAGATTTGTAGCCTGGGAGCAATAGGCTGTACTGTCTAGGTTTGTGTACACTCTATGATATTCACACAATAACAACATTGCCTACCAACATATTTCTCAGAATGTATTCCCACCATTAAGCAATGCATGACTGTATGACATCCAGTATCCATAGTATCTTCGTGTCCCAGTTGGTACTTCCAGTGGTTCCGTGTTATGGCCTTTCTTCCTCATCCATAGATGATGAGACCAGGAGTAAATTCCTAATCTGAGGCTAGCCAATTTGTTGGTTGATCAAAGACCTATAATTTAGGTGTTCCAGCTCAAATAAAAAAGCAGAGATCATCAAATTTTAGTGAGCTGATTTGAACAAAAGTAAAATATTGCCACCAATTTGTGGTAGGAATTTGAGCCAAGGAATCTCAATGCCTTGGCAAAAGCAAGCCAGAGGAGGAGGCAAGTGAAACCAGTTGAGAGAGACAATGATTAGATCAAAGGCACACAGATGAGAGAGGTCGTGTGGAGTCTGGGGGGAGGAGGAAGTCCTCTCTGCTCCTGGCTGCCCAGGGGTGTTCTTCCTGTGGTTGTGCTGGGCCTAGCCTCAGGACCTTCCATTTCCATGAGCTTACCTATTGTACCTTCCTATCCCATCCTCTTTATTTGGGCCCACATAAGCAAGCTCCTGTTTCTTGCAACCCAAATGGAATAAACAGAACGGAAGGCAGCTGAAGTTCTGGGTGTCTTGAGTACCAAAACTCTGAACTTTATTTCTTTCAGGTCCCTCCTCTCCCCTCCCTGCAGCAGATGGGTTAAATGCTGCAGAGATCAGCTGCTCTGCCCATGGCTTGAGTAAAAAATGCACACTGTCAGCCCAGCTGTCATGTCAGCGTAATGCAGCCTGGTTTTTTCCTTTGTGGTTTGAATGCCACCTTCCTGGAGCTAGGAAAGTATATTGGCTCACAGGAATCTCACACCCTGTTTTTGTTGTTACCAGATTTGGGAAAACCTTAGAGTATTAAGCAGGTAAGCATCAATTTGAGGCCAAGTGTGGAACAGTAGTTCTCAACCCTGGCTGCACACATTAGACTCACCTGATGAGCATAAGAGCCTGTCAGTGCTGGGTCCCACCCAAGTCATGTAAATGAGAAACTGGGGGTGCAGCGTGGGCTTGGCACTTTTTCACATTTCTCCAAGATATTTTAATGTGCAACCAGGGTTGAGGATCACCCTGGGGAAGTCCAGGGGAAAAGGAGAGAGTGGTGGAAAAGTAAACTTATATTTACTGAATATCTAGTATGTGCTTGGCAATGTATCTCATAGTAGCTGCTGTTTATCGAGTACTTACCATATTAGTTAGCAAGGACTGCTATAACAAAGTGTGATGGACTGGATGGCTTAAACAACAGAAATGCATTTCCTCACAATTCTGGAGGCTGGAAGTCCCACCATCAAGGTGCGAACAGGATTTGATTTCTTCTGAGGTCTTTCTGCTTGTAGATGGTTATCTTCTCCCTGTCTTCGCTGACCTTTCCTCTAGGTCTGTGTTCTAATCCCCTCTTCTTAAAAAACACCAGTCATGGCCAGACACGGTGGTTCACGCCTGTAATCCCAGCACTTTGGGAGGCTGAGGTGGGCAGATCACCGGAGGTCGGCAGTTCGAGACCAGCCTGACCAACATGGAGAAACCCCATCGCTACTAAAAATACAAAATTAGCTGGTCATGGTGGTCCATGCCTATAATCCCAGCTACCCAGGAGGCCGAGGCAGGAGAATCGTTTGAACCTGGGAGGTGGAGGTTGTGGTGAGCCGAGATGGCGCCATTGCACTTCAGCCTGGGCAACAAGAGCAAGACTCCATCTCAAACAACAAACAAACAGACAAACAAACAAACAAAAACCCACCAGTCATATTGTATTAGGGCCCCCTCATATGACCTCATTTAACCTTCACTGCCTCTTTAAAGGCCCTAACTCTAGACATAGTCACATTCAGAAGCACTGGGGTTTAGGACTTCAACATAAGAATTTAAGGGGGTATACACTTTCACCCATAACACTTATGAGTGTTGCTCTCAGAGCTTTCTCTCTATTGATTTAATATTTAGAACAATCATGTAAGACATTGTCTTCATGTTGTAAGTGAGGAAACTGAGGCCCAGGGCAATCAAAAAGCTAATGAATAATGGAGCTCAGTTTCAGATCCAGACAGTGTGACCCCAGAAACCATGTTCTTTACTGCTACATTTTACCACGTCAAAACAACCCCAGTTATTAGTGAAGGTGGCCTACATTATGCTGAGTGGAGGAAGTAACCTGGAAATCCCTTGACACAATAAAGACTTTCTTATTCATGCTTTCTATTCATTACGAGACCATAAGGGTGAGGGGGAGGTGAATGCTGTGCTCCACAAAGTCACTCAGGGACCCAAGCTAAAAGAGGAGTCCCCATCTTGTAAAACTGTACCATCTGAAAAACTGTGGCCTTTTCAGTCTCTTGGACTAGGGGAGAGAGAGATGGGGTAATCACACATGGGCTTTTCACAGCCTCAGCTGGAAGTGAAGCATCATTTCCACTCATTTTCCATTGGCTAGGCTAGTCACCCAGCCCTGCCTAGCTGGGCGTGGTTGGGAAATGCAGGGGAGCAATGGAATACTTATGATCTTTAATTTCTTTGCTACCCTCCATAAGGTGGCTGTTTTTCCTGGTTTAAGAAGCAATCTCAGATTAAGACATGTGCCTAAAGAGACACAAAATTTATAGTTGGGCCTTACACTCAGGTGGTCTCACTTGACTTCCTCCACTCTTTCCACCTCGGTAACTGACTCTGAATGCCTAGAGGGGGTATTCTCTCTACCATTTACCATTTATTTATCCTGGAGGGCATCTAGTAAATGCTAACAACATCTAGTAAATGCTAACAACACCAAACATAAGGTGACACTAGAAAATAGCACAAATATAGATAGTAGTGCTATATTTATGAGGTGTGCTCATTAAATTATCAGGTGAAGTATCTAATGCTAATCTGGGAATAGATGACTCATGATTGGTGACTAAAAATAACTGATTCATTGTGAGCTGCTAATAATGTAGTTTCAAAAAAAAAAAAAAAAAAAGCAGTCACTATGTTCATGTAACAGACTACATTTACACTGTCACTGGCAGCTTTTTGCAGTTTCTGGAGCTCTGCCCTCCCAAATCGCTCCAGGTACAGAGTTGACACCTTGGAGGAAAGTCGTTTTTATTCCTCCCCACTCTCTGTGATCAGCTATGACTATTGTTGTTTATTAACCCTTAGTATCAACAAGAGTAAGGAATTCACTAAGCTGAAAACTCCACACTTGCAACTGAAACTTGGCAAGTGATAAAATTTCTCAACTTATCCAATTGCTTTGGGTCCATTGTTTTGATAATTGCATCTTAAAATATTGGGTATTTTCCAAATGGCCAGTGCTATGGTCTCAATGTTTTGTCCATGCCCCACCTCCAGCCCCTCAAATTTATATGTTGAAACCTAATCACCAATTTGAAGGTATTAGGAGGTGGGGGCCTTTGGAAAGTGATTAGGTCATCAGGACAGACCCATCAAGATTGAGATTAGTGCCATTACTAAAAGACCCCAGAGAGCTAGCATGTCCCTTTCGCTATGTGAGGACAAAGCTAGAGGGCTCCATGTGTGAACTAGAAGGTGGGTGCTCACCAGACACCGAATCTGCCAGTCCCTTGCTTGGACTTCCCAGCCTCCAGAACTGTGAAAAATAAATTTCTGTTGTTTAGAAGCCACCTAGTCTATGGTATTTTGTTATATCAGCCAGAATAGACTAAGACAGTCAACCCTATGGATGGGAAAGAAGAGTGTGATCTGGGTCAGGTAGCCTCTACGTATGCTGGTCTTGAGGTGGAACTGCTTTGTCGCTAGTCACCAGCAGTAGACACAATGATAGGACCCAGAGGTGCCCCGTGCAGTTGTGTTGCAACACCTCTGTCCTGTGCCTGTGTGAGGTGCTGACTGGCACAATATTGCCCTCATAACTTACATGCCATGTTAGGCCTTGTATCTGAATAAATACTGACAAGCCCATCCTAAATCTCCCTCTCTGAGCAGGTGACGGTGCCCAAAGGAAACTGCGCTTCCCTCAGAAAGGGGCACAAGGCAAGAGCTTCTAGGACAGCATAATAGGCCAAAAAATGTCAAACAATGATTAAAAAGAAATAGCCACCTTTAGTTATCTTTACCATACACAAGGCACTCTTCTAAGCACTTTTTATATTTACTCGTCTAACCCTCCTGACAGTTCTATGGAGTACATACTGCTAGGATCCTTATTTTGCAGATAAGGGAGCTTGAGACACAGAGAGGTTAAGAAACTTGCCCAGAGTCTCACAACTAGAAAGTGGCAGAGGCAAGCTCTGGACATAGGCAGAATGGTTTCAGGGTTCAGGATCTTAACCAATGAAGAAAATTAAAAGAAGAAAAACAGTTTTGGAGAAAAGAAATCAACACGATGAACAAGAGGTAATCCATGGATTTCTCTGCCGTGTCCATCTTGCTGCCTTCCATAAGGCCCAGTGTGAACCTGGGGTTACCTTCCCAGTGAGATCAGACCCAGATGCTGGCAGTAGTTCCACAAGGATCTGGTCCGAAATGGAGCCGATCATTAAAAACACTTGGGGAGTTCAGATCCTGCTCCGCAGCTACTAAACTGGTCTGGACCCCAGGAAATAATATTTTGCACTCAACTCCTTCAGGTCTTCCTAATGGCAAGGCAGGTTTTGGAGTCCTTGCCATAGCAAAATCAAACTGTTCCCAAACAAAGGGTTTGGCCAGAGCGGGCCTGGGGTGAAAGAGGTGGGCCTAAGGCAAATCACCCAGTAATGCTTTTGTGCATGGGAGGTGTCTTAAAAACAGGCATCAGGACTAGATTTGAAGGGTGAAAAGTAGTTAGGGTTCCAAATGGGGAGTGTGAGGCTATAAAGTCTGGTGATCCGTCTTCCCCCACCAAGAAGAAATGATTAAAGCTGTTTTTTAAAGGATCCCAGTCCCATTATTTGCCTTAGAAATGGGACTGGGGTCCTTTGAAAAACACCTTTTATCATTTCTGGAATTTTTTTTTTGTGTGTGAGATGGAGTCTTGCTTTGTCTCCCAGGCTGGAGTGCAGTGGCTCAATCTCGGCTCACTGCAAGCTCCGCCCCCGGGGCTCACGCCATTCTCCTGCCTCAGCCTCCCGAATAGCTGGGATTACAGGCACCCGCCACCACACTCGGCTAATTTTTTGTATTTTTAGTAAAGACGGGGTTTCATTGTGTTAGCCAGGATGGTGTCAATCTCCTGACATCGTGATCGGCCCACCTCAGACTCCCAAAGTGCTGGGATTACGGGTGTGAGCCACCGCGCCCAGCCAGGGTTTTTTTCTTTTCTTTTCTTTTTTTTTTTTTTTTTTTTTACGCAATTAATACATACCACTGCAGAAAATGTGCATCAATTAAAAAAAAAAAACCACTGGCATTTCTACCACCCAGAATTATACTGCTAATAACTTGAGTGTACAGAATCACTTCCTGCCAAGACAAACTTCCTGTCTTGTTTTTAGGACATTCTGGTGGCACACCATTTTGTCATCTTCCCTTCCGTGGCCTCACTGAGCAAGGCACCAGCCAGGCACCTGGTTCCTTCAGTAGGGTGAGAGTTTCCAGAGCTTGAGGCCCATGGCTTCCCTCCAATGAGCTGAACTGTGGTCCACAGGCGTGAGCAGTGGCTGCATTTAGTTGCAGAAGCTGGGCCACTAGTTCCCACAACTACTGTTCGATAAGCAGCATCACAACCACCAACTCACAGTCACAGTGTCCAATTTGGGAGCGACTTTAGAGAGAGCACCTGGTGGTCTTTTTTTTTTTTTTTTTTTTTTTGAGATGGAGTCTTGCTCTGTTGCCAGGCTGGAATGCAATGGTGCGATCTCAGCTCACTGCAACCTCCCCCTCCTGGGTTCAAGCGATTCTCCTGCCTCAGCCCCCCGAGTAGCTGGGACTACAGGCCTGTACCACCAGGCCCAGCTAATTTTTGTATTTTTAGTGGAGATGGGGTTTCACTATGTTGGCCAGGATAGTCTTGATCTCTTGACTTCGTGATTTGCCCACTTCAGCCTCCCAAAGTGCTGGGACTACAGACGTGAGCCACCGCGCCGGTCCCTGGTGGTCACTTTATAAAGACGCTGATACTTTGAAAGGTGAATGTCAAGCCCGGAGTGTCTATCTTCCCTGGCTGTGAGTTCTAATATTCCTGAAACATAACTGTGGTTCTGGCAAAGGAATCGGGTGACTCATAAGGAATATGATTAATGAATGGGCTACAGAAAAACAGATGGGCAAAGCTCAGTAGAGCTTGACTTTGTTGTAAATGCTTTATGACTACTGGCTCACCTGTTTGTATAACCTAACTGTGGCTTGACAGAAGTCCATCTAATAGGCCCAACAATGGTGGTATTCCTGCAATTTTTATGACAACACCCCCACATGCCTCTTCCTCCCTTTCTTTACTATATCTCCTTGCAATGTGATTGGTTAGGTTTTGTCAAGTCTGAGACTGTAATTTGAAAGTATCTTAATAATAGCTATTTTAATGAATTTACTTTAGAAAGATATTTGTGGTATACTGCAGTGGTTTGAAAACTTTTTCTTAAAGGTCAGACAGTAAATATTTTAGGTTTTTGAGTTACAATATCTGTTGCAATTTCTCAACTCTGCTGTCATTACACAAAAGCAGCCATAGACAATATGTAAATGAACAAGCATGACTGTGTTCCAATAAAACTTTATTTACAAAAATAGGTGGCCAGGCTGCCAAACCCCTACTTTATTAGTAATCACAGCCTGTCTGAAAAGTTTTGATTATTTGATGAGATGTTGGAAGAGAAATCACTGAATCTTTAGAGTGAGTGTGTAGTCAAATCTATTCATCAAAAAGTTCACTTTGTTCTGAAAACTTTATTTTTTCTGCATTTTAATGACTGCCAGAACAATGTTCTTGCCAAACATATGTCAGCAACTTCATGTGAATATATCCATACTGCAGAATTATTTATGCTCAGACTACATAGTTTATAGGTCTCTAAGACATTCAAACAGATGAAGGATGGAATATCAACCACCAATGCTAACAGTTCAGTCCATTTAAGCAGAAAATGCTCCCAAAGTAGCTAATTCTTTGCAGGAATGTATTATGGTTGATTTCTGTATCAGTTAGTTGTGAAAATAAACCATCCCCAAACTACATGCCTTAAAACAATAATCATTTATTTAGCTCATGAGTGTGTGGATAACCTGGGTGGTTCTTTCAGTCTTGAAGGACATAGCCTGGGCTAAGGTCTGCAGTCAGCTGGCAAATCAGTCGGGGGCTGGCTGGTTTAGGATGGCCTTACATGTCTGGTTGTTGGGTGGCTGTCAGCTACTGCAATGGTGGGTGGAAAAGGAGGTACTGAATCTCCTGGCTCTCATTCTCCAGCAAGCTAGCCCAGGATTGTTGACATTGCAGTGCCAGGGTCCAAGACAGGTGTGGCCAATCAGGGCCATTACTGTAATCAACCTACCAGAGTTTCCATGGGAACAGGCAGAATAATTGCATTTCAAAGATAGAACTAAAAATCTTATTGGCAACATCATTCACATGGTTGAGATGAAAACAAAACCAGCAGGACCGACATACATTTTCACAGTGTGGAAACCTGCTCTTATTGTTGAATGAATCTAAACTATGTCTCAGGTTTTATTTCCGTTCACCTCACAGTCCTGTCCAAATTCCAACATTTTTCCTAGTATGTGCAATTGTGCTCTGCCTTAGGAAATCTCTGGGTATGAACATTCAAACTGTCAAGAGAGAAATTGGAATGTTATTCTTTGATTGACAAGAATTCTTTTAATTTTTAACAGGAGGTTTTATTATGGAGTTCCTCAAAATAGTGAGTTCTTTATTCACCGTAGAATTTACTTCATATAAATTTGACATGAAAGTTTTCTGGGCACTGCTATCACATGAAAGCTGACATATCCATATTTCTCTCAGGATCCCTCACATTTAATACCTTAGTTTTGTTATCACCATGTTTACATGTGATATGTCAAACATTCAACTATAGCATCTCTTTCTTTTTCTTTTTAAGGGGTCAGTTCACATTGGGGTTAGGAGAAAAAGTCATGGAGAGTCAAGTTCAGCAGCTGTGAATTGTAGCCTCAGTTTAGCCTCTGGGTGGGATGGATACTAGAGAGAACAGCAGGCTTGGAGCCAGGAGATCTGGGTTTGGATCTCTTCTACAAATATTTTCTTTGTTACAATACAACATTTAACTCTTTTTGGCTTTGGTTCATTAGGGCAGATACCTCCAGTGTCTATCAGTACGTGATTCTATTCTTTGTGTAGCTTCTCTGGGTCTCAGTTTCCTTATCTGTGAAGTGGGGCTAATGGTACCTACCTTGCCAATTTCACTGGATGCTAAGGATCAATTTTAAAACATCAGAAGTGAGTCTATCATAAAGCTCCTAAATATTGAACTTTAGTTATGCATGATGCTCATTTTCATGGCTTTCTTCTAAATATTCTTTTATATCTAATTTTATATTTATAATTTTTTTTTTCTTAAGGTGGGTCTTCAACATTGACATCAAGGATGCCAAAACCTGAATATGCCTCCAGAAACAGTATATGAAGAACTACTTTATTAGGGCTCTATAGCTCAGAACTGGAGGTCCAGTTCTTTCATTTAAGGCTTCAGCTCTAAATGCAAATAATTCTGGAATGGGTAGCATGCAAAGGTTTAGCCATGATTTACACTTTGAGTGAGTGAGAGCTTTTGCTGAGAACAGATTTTAACAGACAGCGAAAGAGGAGAGAGCATAAATTGGGAAACTTTAGAATGAGTGGGAGTGAACTCAGAAAGAGAAAGTAGGGTGACATTCAAGGCAAGACTCAGGCAATGACCAAACAAAAAGGATGGCAGCCATAGTCCTGGAATAGCATCCTGGAAGATTTTAGTTATGAGATCCTAGGGGAGGTCCAGAGATACTAGGGGAAGGGTAGGAAAGTCATACATCAAACTGTTGATGGAGCGTTTATCTTTGGGTGGCATGAGTTTTGTGCATCCTCGACCTCTCAGGCTCAAGTGATCCTCCTGCCTCAATAGCTGGGACTACAGGCACGTCCTACCACGTCCAGCTAATTTTTGTACTTTTTGTAGAGATGGAGTTTCACTGTGCTTCCCAGGCTGGTCTCAAACTCCTGGGCTCAAGCAATCAATTGCCTGGGTCACCAAAAGTGCTGGAATTACAAGCATGAGCCACCGTGCCTGGCCAGCCACAAGTATTTTAATTTTCTTTTTTTGTATATAATTTTATTTTCTCCCAATCATGAAGTTGACATAAATTCTCATATCAGACGTTTATTTTTTAGAGATGGGGTCCTGTTCTGTCATTCAGGCTGGAGTGCAGTGGCATGATCCAGAAAGTTTTTAGTATTTGAAAAATTACAAAGCAAAGATTATTAATGGACCAATGCTGGACTGAGTTGCTTAGGGCTTAGTCAGATGAAGGCCTTTTCTACTGGTTTTATATTTCAGACAAACTTACCTATTTGAAAGAAGCATTTGCCTTCTTGAAGCTGATTCAAACTAAATAAAATGTTTTAAAGCTACATAAAATTGAGTCTAGTTTTCTTATAGATGCTATTAAGAAACTATTAGGATAGAAACCTTTCCCAGGGCTCATTTAATTTAACCCAATTCAATTCTACAACCATTATTTATTGAGTGCCAGTATGTGGGAGGTCTCAAGATGAGTAAGACTTGATCCCTGCCCTAAAGATGCTTAAAGCCAAGCGAATGAGACAGGTGCAAAGACAAGAGCCATCTATCTGTCCATGATAAGTGCTCTAGCCGTATTAACTCCAGCCACCTCAATCTAAATGGTCTTAACCTCAGAGACACAAAGAATTTTGGACAGCATTTCAGATGTAAGGCAACTTCTCTCTACCAGCGTTCATTAATCATCACCACCAACACAGACACAGATCAAATTTCAGCTCTCTTTCCACACCCTGGATTTTAAAACCTTGGTTCCAGTCTCTGGCTCTCCCATAGAGATCTCATCCCAAAGGATGCTGGGATACCCTGGAACATATCGTCGTCTTCAAACCCACTGGCCTTTCCTGCTTTGCTTCTGTCAGGTTTCAGTCTCAGAAAATCACACTCACTCCTAACAAAACAGGAGTGAAGTTCAAAACACCTGTATGTGATTTGCCCTAGTTTCTTCTAATTGCCCCCAGAACCTGCTGCCCTACCCTCCTTTCCCCATCTTTCTAATAAATCCCACAAAATAGAGGCACAGAGTGTGAGGAGACTGGAGGAGAGGAGATGAATTCCGGTTGGGATGGGCCGTCTGAGGAGGCTTCCTGGAGAAGATGCCATTTAATTTGGGCCTGGGAAGGTGGGTATGATTTCAGAAGGGGAGAACGATACTTTCTGGTAGTGGGATCTCTGTAAGGAAAGGGCCTGAGGTGGGTAAACAGAAGGTGAGTTTGAGGATGGTGGATTTGGGTCTGCTCTGGGATAGGAGCACTGGTCTTGGAGGAATGCCACTCAGCGGAGTGAATTAAAGAGGGAGAGAGGCTTGGCAGCTCTTCTGCAAATGGTCTTGCATGCAGTCTAAGCAGTTTTAAATTTATGTGTACAAAGGAGATAGCCCTAAAATATGGTTGATAGGGGAGCAGCCATGGAATGATGTGTTGAAAGTGAGCACAGAATTCTCCTTTGAAAACCTCTGCACACAGCCTGTATTCTTAGATATTCTTTGCAGACCAGCTTGCCTAGAATGAGGCTTTGAAGGTGATGCTCATATAATACAACTTCATAATCAGCCCCCAGAGGCCTGCAAAGGTATATGCTCCCACAGTAAAGAGTTATCTCCTCGTCTTCTGCTCTATAAAGAAATACTTATTGAGACTACGCAGATGGATCGACGGGAGTGCACTAGAAAGCTTCAAGACATTAAAACTTTTGTAAAATCTCTCCGTGTGCAGTTTAAACACAGGAACCCAGGAGCCTGCACTAAGACAAAGAAACATGTTGTGAAAAGTAGATTTTCTGTTTTGTTGCAAAAAAGATTAGGTGTTTACTCTTACCAGCCTCTATCACAAGACTGAGGAGGTCAGATGCAGCCCAAAATGAGGCGAACAGGCAAGTTCCTCTCAGGGAAGAAAAGCACTAAAGAAATAGTCCCTTCAGGGTCATTCTGAAAATTGCCTTTGCTGATCCATGATGGTAAAAACAAAGAGCATTGGATGAATTCAGTCAAGTAAAATCCTGGAAAATTATATGAATTAAAAAAAAATTCAAAGCAGAGCTTAAAAGCTTTTAGCTGGGTTTTGTGAGTGGGGAAAGAGCTCACACACATGTGCGTGTATCTTAATGGTGTCTAAGATAGTGCCTCTAACCTAAAGGAGTGTCATTTATTGTCCATTTCCTACAGGGAAAGGGAAGTGGAGGGTTAGTGAGGCATGCATTTGAAAGCACTCTAGGAGCGAAAGAAATCATATGGTCTTTTTCACTGGAAGGAATCTGAGTCCCTTATGTTTGTCATTACTGAAAAAGTTGAAGTATCAAACCTTGTGGATGGGATATAATCTTGAATTTGTATGGCTATGTCTTACACATAGAGCAAAGACATCTGAGATATCTTTGAGGGGCATGTGCCCAGGAGAACAAGCAGAATTCTTACCATTTTACCTTTATGTGCTGTGTGCTCTCTGTTCTTGGAACAAGCCACGAAAAGTTGGAACAGAGAAGATAATTACTGCTCACTCCCTCCAGTCCCCTGCACTTCCTGCTGCAGTGTCTGGCCTGGGTGTGACACAGATCTTGCCCCCATTGGCCCAGGGCTTCATGGAATCCACGCATGGTAGAGACTTTGGGCATCCGTCTCCACAGATGGGACTTAGGTGAGGCTGACCTGCCTGCTGCCCTCCTAGAATCGGGCTCAGCAATGGCTACTGCAGGACAGCAAGCAGCTGAGGGCCTGGGAGACAGGTGAAGCAAAGAGGTGTACAGGATGGGTCTGATACAGGGAGAAGCTGAAGATGATTACACTGGATTATTAGAAAGACCTGCACTTCTGGCCAGATTACGTAACAATCTCAGGCAGGTCAGAAAACTGTTGACAATGTTTCTTAGTTGATTGGGTTACAGGTGCATCATCCCATTTGGGAATGTACACAGAGACTGTAATCCAAGTGTGTGAAGGTAGGGAATTACTTTTAAGAACTTGCTTGATGTCGTCTCTTGCTAGAATGTTGCACTATCAATCTGTCTATGTCTGGAGTTCCACCAGAGTCTTGTTTGGCCCGGAAAAAGCCCTAATCAGAGCAGTCCCAAGAGACTGTTCCAGCACATGCACTGGACTTTAACTGAGCAATTACTAAGTATCAGGTCGTGTAAGAGAAGAACATGCAAGGAGAAGAGCACACAGAGCCTGCTTTTCAGGCGCTGGAAACTTTGTAGAGTGGGAGGTCCTTTCCACACTGATTGACTCACATGGAGGAGGGCCCAGGGCTTACATTCAGGACTCCCAACATCCATTCCTGGAGGGGGCCTCACTCCCAAGTCCTTTCTCAGATGTCACCTTCTCAAGGAGGCCTATCCTGAGTGTTACCGAGTGCCAGGGGTTTAGTCTAGGTCTCATTGCTCACGGCACAGAAAGTCAATTGCTGAGTATTGCCAGAGAAGAAGGCTTTATTCAGGTGACCTCAGCTAGAGAGATGGGAGGCAAGCCTCAAATTCATCCTGCATTTCCCTCCCCCGTTGGCTGTATATAGCCAGGAAGGAAAACAGGTGGAGCAAGGAAGAGAAGTTGATCAATAGGCAGGAGGTGGTCAAGCGAAGGGTCTGACATTTCATTGTAACCATGGGTGGGAAAACAGGAGTTAGGGAAGGGTAAGGAAGAGGAGCTGGTCGACCAGCAGCAGGTGTGTTTCATTGTACACATGTAAGTTGCTCAAGCTTCAGTTCTATGGGCATCCAGCTTGTTGGAAAATTGGTCCGATTTCATGAGCACCCTATTTTTAAATGGCCATTCCCCTGATTCCCTTACCCTACTCTATGTTTTCATTTCCATACGTGCTTCTTCTAAGATACTATACAATTTTCTTAGTCTTCTGAATGTTATTTATGAACAGTATCTTCCCCCAAGAATGTCAACTCCACAAGGCAGAGATGTTTGCCTGTTCAGTTCACTGTTTTGTTCACTGATGTTCAAGTACCCATTGCTAACCAAGTGATAGAATAACCGTGGGCACATCCCTGGGTTCCCTGGGTCCCTGGGTTATGCTAGACTGGGGCTGGGCTGGACCCCGCCTTGAGCAGGCTTCTGGATTGCACCGAGCAATCTCTGTTTTACGGGTCAGACCACTGCTTTCTTTTCCTCATTTTATGAAAGCATATTGATTACTTTTCAGGAGTGAATAGAGGGATCTGCGGCTAAATCTTATAAAGCTCTGTTTCTAGCCTGGGAACAGAAACTGTTTCTCATTTCCGTCTTATCTCTGATCACAGTGCCTGGGATTTCGTAGTGCTCAGTTAATGCTGATGGATTGAAATGTAATGTAGTCCCTCCTTTCTCAAACATAGATAGAGTCCTATTGCACACTGTTTCTATCACCCAGGATTCAGTTCTGTGTGTCTCCAAACACGGTCATGTGCAGGGAAAGGCTGGTTTGGTGGGGGCCTGGGGGTGGGGAGTAATTCTTGTTCCACGGTACAACTTTGCACCACAGCTTCTCCCTCTTCTGTTCCTAAAATTCCTCCCTAATGAGTTGCCCAAGTCCTTGCAGATGTCTGCTCTCCTTGCTGTCCTCGCCTGCCATCTCTGAGTCAGCCTGGATTTAATCATGCCCCCTCCTTGATGATTGGATCCCAGATCTCCACAATCAGAAACATTATTTACATCTCTCAGCTCCTTTCTAGGTTACCCAAGATAAGCAAGGGGAGGAAGTAAAAATAGGGCATAAAGGGCTAGAAATGCTTCAACAAACTCAGATGGTCTTACTGGGCCAAGAGTCAAGTCTTTCTGATTCTCGCTTGATGGTGGGTTCATTTCCGAGTCAGCAGACTGCACCCAGCACAGTGAAGCATGGCAATGGGAATTCTGTATAGTTGCTTTGGTTCTGGAAGGCTGACTGCAAATCTGTCCAGCTGCTTTTCCCTCCTTGTCTGGGGCTTCTAGGAAATGTGCAGAAAGTCAGTGGCCCTGCACAGAATCTCTCTGTGGCTGTCAGGCGAGAGCTTGTGCGTGGAGATCCCTCCTCTGCCACCCAGACAGAGCCACAGCAGGGGTATCTGGCATGAATTTTTCTTTTGTCATTGTTATAACCAATATAACAATGACAAAAGTATGACAGTATGAGGAACATCATTTCCTCATACTATAAAGTATCTTATAGCTTGAGAGCCAGATCAGGTGTGGTTGAACCAGAATGGGAGGGCAACGAAGGGAATCTCGGTCCTTTTAATGGGAGAACATTCTCCCTGGTACCAGGATTCCCTAGCTTCGGGACTCTTCTGCTGTGGCCATCAATGAGTCTACTGCTTATTTGGAAAGTGGATGGCTCTGGGGGTCTGGATCCCTGTATTAGCTCCTACTAAGTAATCGGGTCCTTTGAGAGAATGAGACAAAGGCTGTGGGGTAAGGAAACAGGGGCCCTGGTCCAAATGGTGTGCCCTCTGCCTTTTCCTCAAGTTTGCCACCTTGTTAGGACATTGTCCATACCTCTGCCATCCTGCTCACTACCACCCCATCCTGCCACATACACTTTCTCTAACTCCAACACAATAGGGCAGGAAGAAGTCATAGACTCCACCTGGAGTGTCGGCAGGAAGGGAAGTCAGTTTCCCACCCCTCCATCTGAAGCTGCCCCAAGTGCTGCTTTTCGTCGTGCCCAAATAGAGGTGTGGCAGGGCTAACCCACTGGCAGCATGATGCTGGGAGTCCTCAGAGACTGTCACCACCACTGGGCAGCCCTGCCTGGTCATCATGTTCCTCGCCATTTTCCGGCATCATTGGGACGGGGATTGAGGGGAATGGATAGGTGGGTATGACCAATTGAAATTTAATTTTTGCCAGAGCCCTGGTTCAATTGAGCATGCCAATGATAAAAGCCAGTGTTATCTTACTGAGAACCAGGACAGGTTAAAAATTTTTTTTTTTTCTTTGTAGAGACAAGGTCTATGTTGCCTAGGCTGGTCTTACATTCCTGAGCTCAGGCGATCTTCTTACCTCAGCCTCCCAAAGTGCTGAGATTAACAAGCATGAGCCACTGCACCTGGCTTGGAATTAATTTTTTAAATGTTTTGTGTGATAGCATAAATAGAGACTCTCACCTATGGGCATAATTGTAAGTTACAACTACCTGCTGTGTCTGGAAGATCAATAAAATCAATGCTAACCGAGGCTTTTCTATGTGGTAATATTGTTGTCTCTCTATGCATTATGATTGTTTCTAAATATTTGTTGCAGCTCCTATGAACAATATAAGGAGCTCACAATAGGTAGAAATCATGGCTAAATACTTCTCTTCTTTGTTATTGCCCTGCACTGATTTCAATTATTGGCCAAGAGACATATTTAATATGTTTTGCTATTTGTTTCCTACAAGTTCTTTGTAAAACAACCGGCTTCCCCATGAGTCACGTTTGGCAATATCACCTGTTTGGAAATGTATGTTCACGCACTTCAGGCGGAGAATCTACCTTCCGAGCAAACATTTAAAAAAGAGAAAGCTGACTGAAAATGCAGGTAGCAACTGACCAGTATTTATAGTATGTTTTCCGAAATGGCCAGCCTTATCCCAGGGAGTGCCCTGCATAGCCTGAAAGGGATTAGAGAGAACAAGTCCTATTTCATTTGTTTGCTTCCCCTTGGATGGCTGTCCCATGACGCTTTGAACCTTTGGACTGATGTGTGGGAGAAGAAACATTGAAGGATTGAATGAAATGTCAGTTAATTATCTTATGCCATTTATTGACATCTGGCTAGGCTCAGTCTATCCCCAAGGAACTCTCTACAGGAGAGCATGTTTGATGGGAAATATAGATTGTGTAGTCCTAACAATCCAACAAAGGTAATCACAGGTCTTGGGGGTGACAACACAGGATGTCAATTTGAGAATCAACAGAACTGGATAGAATCTTGTTCTTCCTCTACATGTCATGCTCTGTGAGCTTGGGAAAGCGCATGAAGACTGGGTTCAGGTTCTGTAATTGGGGGATTATCCACAGGCTGAAAATTACACTGGATAGGAGACCTGAGTTCAGACGCTCTGCTTACCAATTATCAGTTCACAGCTCCCTTTAGCTTGCAGTCTTCCCTCATAAAATGGTGATAACCATAGTCACTTCCTGAAAACACTTTAAAAACTGTGAGGTGATATTCAAATGTAAACCATTCTTATGACAATGACAGCATGCCCTTTTATGCTACCTTTCTTCCCTATACTAAATAGTGCAACAAAAGGCTGTCATTTCCTGAGTTATTTGTCTCCATGATTCCGCCTCCTCTGGCCTGTTAGAGAGCAGATCTGAGAGCCATGGGAAACTGACCACCTCAGCTACGTCTTTTAGAGATAAGAAGCCAAGGGGACACTGATATTGCTGAGAAGTGTTGAAGGATTTTCTACTCTTAAAAAAATCTAGGTTTGTTACCTGTCTAATAGCCCGCTCAAGGTAAACCCCAGCAGAGGTAATAAAAGTAAAATCAACAATAACATGCTTCACTGAACTTCCAGAACTATATGGAATTTGGTGTGATTTTAAAAGAATCTCACTCAGTGATTACATTCATCCATCAAATAATGTCAATTAAATTATTATGCTCTGTTTTTATGGCTTATTATGGTAAACAAACCATTCCATCCCAGCCCAAATGTTGGCACACTTATGAAATCGAAGCTTCCTCATTTCATCATATCAATTTTGAGAAGTGATAATGAGTTTCACCAGTCCTGCCCCAGGATGCAGAGGTGTTGCAGTACCAGGTAGCTAAGGTGAGGCAGTGATCTTGACTTGCAAGGGTTGGACAACCCAGAAGGAAGCACAGGTTGCTTACTGCAGGAAGCTCACACCTGTCTTGGTCATCATAGGTTTTTATGTGATTAAGATCAGTTCAAAGACTTGAAGTTCAAGTCCTAGTATGCCTGGAATGCAGACTCCTAGATTTCAAGCTAGAAGGTACTTAATCTAAACTCTCCATCCTCAAAAGTGTGGTCAAGCGTGGGCAGCCTCAGCATCACCTGGGAGTTGGTTAGAAATGCAGAATCACAGGCCCTGCCACACACTCCTGAGTCAGAGTCTGCAGGCAACAAAGTTTCCAGGAGATGGGAAGGCACAGGAAAGTTTTAGATGCACCAGTGTAACCCATTCCTCTGGTTTTATAGATGACCAAACGAAGTCACAGAAGGTCTAAGTGACCTGTTAAGAGCATATAGCAGGTTACTTACTGGCAGAGCAGGAGCCAGCCTATCTCATCTGCTGGTTCTTACATCTGTGATTTGAGTAGCAGTGAGTGATGGGCCTGGTCCCAAGATGGAAGGCAGGCTCTCCCAGTGAAATGGGTAATAGTGACAATCAAGCAATGCTTATTCAAGGAGTCATTTCTCATGCTTGCTTAAACTAAAAATTCTACATCATTTGTAGAAATGGGTGAGTTTTCACCTTCGGACCACAGCTCCTTCTGGCAGCAATTTAATCTGTTTGCAGGTTAAGTACTTAAATGCCTTGAACATGGAAACTATTGAAAGGACAGCAAACAGGCCTGCAGCCTGACATCCATTGCATGTGGTAAGAGGGCTCAGTGTTGAGATGGGGTCTACTTAGGGCCTTTCTCTTACTGTTCTCTTTGCCTGGGCTACTGCACCTCTGCATCTTCACATGGCAACTCCATCTTACCATCCAATCCCTTCTGGGGAGAAGCTCTCCTTGGTCACTCCATCTAGAGTCACTTCTCTCCCCATCCCATTCTCCTCAGTCACTCTCTATCCCCACTCTCTCATTTTGTTTTATTTATGACAATTGTTAAAGGAATTATTTAGTTGAACAATGTATTGTGTTTTTCCTTTCAAAGCATGTCCATTTGATGAGAGCAGGGATCTTGGCTCAATTTTGTACACTGCCACATCCATATTGACTAAAACTGTGCTTGATGTATGGTAGGTACTCAATAGTTGTTTGCTAAATGAATAAGTAATTTAGAATAAAGTTTGTTGTGCTCATAGCTAGAATAGTCATAAATAAAAGCTAACATGTATTGACTTTCACAATGTGCTAGACACAGTGCTACATGCTTTAAGCGTAGTCTTATTTATTTATTTATTTATTTATTTATTTATTTATTTATTGAGACCGAGTCTCACTCTGTTGCCCAGGCTGGAGTACAGTGGCATGATCTCAGCTCACTGCACCTCCACCTCCTGGGTTCAAGCAATTCGCCTGAGTAGCTGGGATTACAGGTGCGTACTACCACACTTGGCTAATTTTTGTATTTTTAGTAGAGACGGGGTTTCACCACGTTGGCCAGGCTGGTCTCAAACTCCTGACCTCAGGGGATCTGCCTGCCTTGGCCTCCCAAAGTGCTGGGATTGCAGGCGTGAGCCACTGCACCCAGCCTTGTCTTATTTAATTTTAATGACTTATTAACATTTTTAAAAGCAGGCAGCTTAGAAGTTGTGGCGTTCTGTGCCTCCTCTTAAAATTGAGGAGACTCACTAAACATGGACTTGACTTTAGGAACATTTCCTAGATGAAAGCACTGAGTGGCCTTCTTCCCAAAGTGGTCCACACTGACTGAGCTTCTCTAGGGTCCAAACTGAACTGGTCAGACCAAGGAGATCGGTACACCCCATTCTATGTTTTGGGCCCCATACCAATTTTCCTTTGAGTACGTGAAAAGGGACAACCAGACTTACAGGGACAGATTGAAATGAAAGGTCCTGATGTACTTTCCAGAGTGATGACAGAAAAACATTAACTCTTGCCCACTACCCCTTATACGACCTGTAAAAACCATTGGTAACAGAAAATAACTGTGCACCGAGTGAACATGATGCCAACCAGAGGACAATCATTGGTATTCTCATTTTTCTCCAAAGAAACAAAGCAAATAGACCAATTTTGGCCTCAGTCATCAAATACACTTTGTGATGCCTACAGAGAGCAAATTGCCCTCACAGCAGCAGCTCAGTGCTTTCGTTCATTTTTTTTTTTTTTTCCTATTTAAAATTTTCCCAAGTGCTCAGTCTCCAGCCTACTCTCCATCCTGGTTTCTACCAGCTCCACACACTCATACTCAACAGCTGCAGCCGGGTGACTCAGTAGGACTGGGCCCACCAACCGATCAGGAAGTCAGCCAGCAAGGCACGTCTATAACAAGAAGCAGGAGGATAGGGAAGAGCAACTGGAGTGAATGCATTTCATTCCACAGAAGAGCTTTTTCAAAAGCTGCTTAACATTCAAGGTTCTATTATTATTTTTGGCAGCATGTTGAGTCCATGTCTCTTTTTTTGGCTACTTTTCTAGTACTTTATGTATCTAAGATTTGCAACCGATTTCAGTAACACCGGGAAAAATTTTTCAGTGTAATTATAGGAGGTACTGAAATGCTATTTAAATGTTATTTTATATATGCATCAGACAATAAGCATAACTTTAAAATGACTATATATAATGACCTATAATATAATTTATGCTTATATATCATAGACATAGAAATTGCCTTAAGCTTTAGACTTTGCAGAATTGTATAATTAAAAAAATTAAATTTAATAACAATTACCCATAGAACTCAAATTAATTACCCAATGCAAAAAATAGACGGATAAATAAGACTACGGGTGGTCCCTTCCATCACACAGTCAGTTGTGAGGCCTGGTATCTATCTGAATAAACTTTTTATTATGGAACATTCCAAATGTACACAAAATTAGAGATTATGTACCCATCATCCTGTTTCAACAATTATCAATGTATTGACCCTGTGGACTGATGGTGAGAGGAGGGAATGATGGCATGGGACTCATAACTGCTGTAAGGCAAAATAATAGTCTGTCATAGCAGGGGTGAATCTGTAACTGGCTACCCACATTTACCATTTGAAACTATAGGTAAAGTAGGTAGTTCACAGGCTTAACACCAACTTCTGCTTTAATACATCTGGCAAAATTATATTCTAATACATAAGTATTTATTATCTACCATGAGCCCATGATTGTCCTAGATATTGTGATGGATATATAGCAGTTATTAAAGTATTGGAATGGTGGATAGTTTCCATTTTCCCTTCCAGATAGTCTCCCTCTTACCCCACCCTGACCTGCATCTTGGGATGCTGAGCTGCAATACACCAAAATCCCCTGCCTCTGTAGGGGTGAGCCAAGGGATGTCAGAGAAAGGGCACACCTCAGGAAAGATGGAGAATAGAAAGCTAAGCAGAGAGGGTGCTCATATAGGATGTGAGACAGTGCTACAGGGCACTGGCTATCCAGCCAAGGAGTGTTAGTCAACTCAAAAAGCAATAGAATACTCAATATCACTAATCATTAGGGCAATGCAAATCAAAAACCACAATGAAATACCACTTCACACCCGCTAGAATGGCTATTATTGAGAAAACAGAAAATAATAGTGTTGGCAAGGAAATGGAGAAACTGGAACTCTTGTCCATGGCTGTGGAAATGTAAAATGGCACAGCCACTGGAGAGTATGGCAGGCAGTTCCTCAAAAAAAAAATTAAGCATGAAATTACCATATAAGCTAGCCACTGGATACATTCCAAAGAGAATTGAAAGCAAGATCTCAAACAGATATTTGTATACCAATGTTCATAGCAGTATTATTCATAATAGCTAAAAGGCACAACAACCCAAAAGTCCATCAACAAATAAACAGATTAACAAAATCTGGTATAGATAGACAATGGAATATTATTCAGCCTTAAAAGGGGATGAAATTCTGACACATGCTACAACTTGGATGAACCTTAAAGACATTATGCTAATTAGATAAGCTGATCACAGAAAGACAAATACTATATAATTCCACTTTTATGAGACACCTAGACAAATTACAAAGACAGAAAGTAGATTATAGGTTACCAGGGGCTTGGGGGAAGAGGGAAATTGAGAGTTGGGGTTTATACCCTAATTCAGTTAATGGCACTGAACTGTACACCTAAAAGTGGTGTACATGGTAAATTTTATGTTATGTGTATTTGACCACAATAACACAAAAAGCAATAGGTAGCCTTTGCACCCACAAGCAAAGCCTTGAAAATTTGACTGGAGAAGTAGTGTAACAGCAGTGCACAGGATTAAACTATGCTTCCTGCCCACGCCCCACCACCTACCCAGTAAAAATATTTTCTTTGTTACAAAATCAGTCTTTTTAAAAAATTAGAACCTTTGTGTATGTAGACATAGTTCAAAAAGGAAGGCAACATCCAGGAAGCTGACAACAGGGTCGTCTTTTCTACTGGGAGCTAGGACAGCCCCAAAGAGAGGCAGAGACCGAAGGGCAGAAAATTGCAGGACTGTGATCAGCCTGTCTCCAAATCTTTTCAAGGGGTGGGAGGCAGTCTAATTCTTACTTTCCTGGATACCTCTGCATTTAATCGTGAACTATATGTTTGCATGTTATTTATAGAGTTCTAACTATCAATATTGGTCATAACACTGGTTGCCATAGGCAAAATTTGCACCAAGAAGAAGGCTTAATAACCAAATCGCACAAAAAATCTGCAAGTTATCTCTTCAATGACAACCTGCTACAAGGGTGAGGCCTTAAGAATGATATTTTTTAAAGGCACATACCACTTAATATGCCAAAATAGCAGATATTTTCTCCATACCCATGGGATAAATGTCAAGTTTATTTAATAAGAAGTCTGACACTGAATAATGAAAAGGGAACTAGATTTGAAATTACAAGACCTGAGTTTGAATCCCAGATCCTCAGAAAACTAATATGCAAATATACATTGTCATTAATACTGTTATAAATCACTTGCAAATCTCAGTTATTCTTTATATTTATTATTCCTATGTGGAGAAACCGGAGCTGAGAGAGATTAACTAACAGGAGGAGTAGTTATCAATTGGAAGACTGATATTGAACCAAAGCTGTCTTCTCTAACTCCAGAGCTCTTGGGTTCCATCAGAGCTTCAAAAAGCAGGCAATTATATACATACATTTTCTAGGAGACATGATCAGAACCTTCTGGTTCCTTGAATTGTCTTTAGGGCAGGAATGAGAGTGAAGTATTGTGCCAAGACATCAGTCCAACCACACTATTCATTTCTTACTTATATTTCTTGTTTACCTTATAATTTTTAAAGGTTTTCATATCATGACCATTTCAATTCATTGATTCTCATAGAACCCTGGGAGGGAGGTAGAATAGATGGATTTAAAGCCATTTTACAAATGCTCAAACTGAGATACAGAGAGACCCTGACTAGTCAAAGGTCACACTGTTAATTTGCTGGTGGCTGAACTGAGGCCATATCCCAAGATCCTTATCTCTGGGCTGCTGATTTTCATGAGCGCATAGAGATAGCTCTATAGTGGGTTTTAGGTATAATTAGAACACTGACCTAGGCTGAGCACCACAAAAAATACAACCAGGCTGGGTGCAGTGGCTCACACCTGTAATCCCAGCACTTTGGGAGGCTGAGGTGGGTGGATCACTTGAGGTTAGGAGTTTGAGACCAGCCTGGCCAACATGGTGAAACCTCATCTCTACTAAAAATACAAAAATTAGCCAGGCATGGTGGTGGGCACCTGTAATCCCAGCTACTTGAGAGGCTGAGGCAGGAGAATTGCTTGAACCCCGGAGATGGAAGTTGCAGTAAGCCGAGATCCCACCTCTGCACTGCACTCCAGCGTGGGACAGAGCAAGACTCCATCAAAAAAAATAAATAAATAAAAGACCATTACACGCTCATATTTCACATACACAAGTTGTAGTTGAAAACAACAATTTGTAAGGGAAAGTTTTTGGAGAAAAACTCAAAATTCTGCAAATTGGGGAAAGACCATAGTTAACTGAATTTAAGAAGAGTTCAGACATGCAGATTAAAACCTCACTGCTTTTGCTTCTACAGCCTTTTCTTTGCCAGCCTGCATTACTGTGAGTCAGTTACACTTAAAAGGGAAATCTCTTTTGAAAAGCAAACCCTCCCAAGAGATTAATATCTATTAGGAGTCAACGGCATGTCTTTTAACAGTTGATTCTAATTGCCTCTTTATTCCCGCTTCCCAAACACAAATGTCTAATGCACACAGCTGAACCTTGTCTTCTATATTCAATCAACAAATATTTATTGAGCACTTAACACATGCATGCACTACCCTGGTCTCTTGGGATATGTCAGTGAACAAATAGATAAGAATCCCTGTCCTCTAGAAACTTACATTCTAGCGGCTTAAAGGAAACTTACTATTCCGATATTAATGTCATTAAATACATTGATTTCTAAGGAAAGTCTAGTGCACTACAGTATTCTGATATAGTACTGGTTTCTTTTTCTCTTTTGAGAGGGAGTCTTGCTCTGTCTCCCAGGCTGGAGAGCAGTGGCACAATCTCAGCTCACTGTAACCTCTGCCTCCTGGGTTCAAGCAATTCTCCCACCTCAGTCTCCTGAGTAGCTGGGACTACAGGCGTGCACCATCACACCTGGCTAAGTTTTGTATTTTTAGCAGAGATGGAGTTTCGCTATGTCGACCAGGCTGGTCTCAACCTCCTGACCTCAAGTGATCCACCTGCCTTGGCCTCCCAAAGTGCTGGGATTACAGGCAAGAGCCACTACGCTCAGCCTATAGTGCTATAGTGCTGGTTTCTAATTACAGCCTTTCAGTGACCACATCTGCTGGCAAATAATCTGAGTAAGGAATATTGAAAGGAAATATTCTTATAAACTCAACATGTGCTTTGAATGCTTCTGACAATTTGGGCCCTACCTCAGGAGACAGCTGGGAGCTCGATAGAAGTTATGGGATAGTAACCCTTAAGCAAATAATCTTTCTGTAGTGGGAAACAGGGTTAAGGTTAAACCAGATTCAGAGAAGTACCTCCTTTATAGCAGCCAACTCCAAAGAAATCTTTCCTTCACCTCCTTACTCTAAGCATTATACTATCTATTCATTGCTTGTGAATTTCTGACATATATCTCGTTTTTCTGCACAGAGCTCAGTAATGATAGAGAAACAAATGGTTCTAGGTGAAAATAATGCAGAATGATGAGAGAGGAAGGGATGACAGAAAAGCTTAGTGGCTTGTATCCTAAGAAGTGTCAACAAGCACAAAACTGCAACGTTTCATTGTCTTCCACATTGCTTCCCAATCTAGCCTGATCCTTTTGAAAAGTACTGCAGCCTTGAAACTTTCAAGAGACTATTTACAATTCAAGGGAACAAACAATCTCAAAGTGTTAGGTGATGGGGGAGTAGTGTGGCTTATTATTTCCTTTAGAAAATGTCTTAAAGTGCAGCTATAAATGAAATCAGTATGTTCATTTTAAAAAGCAAATGTGAAAAGTGTTGAGCTCATATATTTATAGCTTTAAGTTCATGAAACTCTGGCTAGTAAGTTAGGGTTTTACGTGTTTTTTTAAATTAAAATTGTATTTTGATATAATTGTAGATTCTATGTATTTTTTAACTTACAAATTCAGCATATACCATGGGTATTTGGCACTTCCCTTTTGCCCATCATTTATTTATTTATTTTGGGGGGACAGGGTCTCACTTTGTTGCCCAGGCTCAGCCTCCTGAGTAGCTGAGACTACAGGCACAAGGCACCACACCCAGCTAATTTTTTTTCTTGTATTTTTTGTAGAGATGGGGTTTTGCCAAGTTGCCCAGGATGGTCTCAAACTCCTGGGCTCAAATGATCCACCCGACTCGGCCTCCTAAAGTGCTGGGACTACAGGCGTGAGCCTGCCATCATTTAAATTGTAAAAAAATTTGCTGTTCATTAGGCCCAGCTATCATAAGGAGTTATAATATTCTTGGTTTTCTTAAAAAAAAAAAAAGACATTTGACATTTTGTGACTTTAAAAGTGAGTGGGAGCCGGGCGCGGTGGCTCAAGCCTGTAATCCCAGCACTTTGGGAGGCTGAGATGGGCGGATCACAAGGTCAGGAGATCGAGACCATCCTGGCTAACACGGTGAAACCCCGTCTCTACTAAAAAAATACAAAAAACTAGCCGGGCGAGGTGGCGGGCGCCTGTGGTCCCAGCTACTCCGGAGGCTGAGGCAGCAGAATGGCGGAAACCCGGGAGGCGGAGCTTGCAGTGAGCTGAGATCCAGCCACTGCACTCCAGCCTGGGCGACAGAGCCAGACTCAGTCTCAAAAAAAAAAAAAAAAAAAAAAAAAAAAAAAAAAAAAAGGGGGGTGGGAAGATGGCAAATAGTTGAATAAAGATCATTAGGAGCCATCAAAGACGTTGAGTTAAACTCTGGAATGTGTCTTGGGGATGGGAGCAGGAATGACGAGGAAGATTTCTTAGTAGAGCAACTGCTGAGCAGAAAGCCCTTTGCTGCCTTGCTGAAGTGATTAAAAAGTGCTTCTATTTTGCTGTATGAGTAAAATGATTGCCCTTGCTCAAGATAAGGGAAAAAAGAAGATACCTAATTAGGATGAACAAAATAGGGACCTCCTGTGTGAAAATCTCCATTATTGTAACGTTTACCCTAAAAATTATATTTTTAATGAAATTTATGCTTCATGCTTCCCTCGTTGATGAAGACTTTTCCTATCATGAAACTTCTTGCTTTAATCTTGATAGGTACTTCAATTTAATTAGTGTACAATCTCTTTAGCTATACACGAGAAGTATAGCCCTTCCCAGATTACATTTTAGAGAGGTTTGCTTAACCTTTGTTAAATGCAAATTGGGAAGATTACTTGTCTGTCTGCAATGCTGAGATGTGTGTGGATAGAAGTCATATTCATAAAGAGATAGAAAGGCAGAGAGTTGGCCTGAGTTATCTTATTCAGACAAGCTTAACTTGTGTATGTGTGTTTTTTGTTGGGGGGATGGAATTGTTCCGATGAAAAATCAGCCAGGAGCAGAACTACAAGTCCTCCATTCCATGTATAAGTTTGGAAAATTGAGTTTAAGAAGGTATTGAGTGGATGCAGAAAGGGTGAATTATGGATCATCAAAACCTCTTCCTTAATTAGCAGCCTTGCTAAGGGCCTTGGTCTGGACCCAAGGGACAAATTAGGGGACAGTTTTGTCCACAGTGAAGCCTTGTGCTCAGTCCCTTGCCACCTTCCTCTGCAGAGCCTCACCCCTCTGGGCCAATAAATAAGGTTGCTCCATCACACTCTGCAGTAGATCAGCCCCCTTTTAAATTCCCTACTGCCCCTTCTCAAGACACTGTCTTACATATAAATCAGTAATGCCCTGACATTTCTGGATGGAAGGAGAACAAAGAGTACTAATTTGAATGGTATATTAGGTATGCCACAAAAACTTTCTGGATCTCCTTCAGGAGCCTGACATTAACATTATTAAAATTCAAGCATTACTGTAAATCTGCATGCAGATCCCTAGTTTTAGTCTACCATTTATTACATACTCTCATACTGGAAAAGCATCAAATGTCAAAAGACAGATCTTTTTTTTAACAATACGGAGAAGATGCATGAAAAGCATAAATCCTCATGAGAGCTGAGATTAAAATCTTTGGTCAGGAAACGATTTACAGTATTCTATGGGAATAATAATTGGTTGAAGTTGAATATTCTTCCCTTGAGTCTAACACAAAATCATTGATTGAACCCCCTTTATTTGGTAAATTGTGGAGATTCCCTGCTCATCCCACCTGGCAACCCTTGAAAGCTCACAGAACCTAAGGGATGGGAAGGCTTATGAACCAAACGATCCCTCCCGATAGAGGGCATGGTGTGGGAATGAGAGGGCTCTGACATCCTGGTAGGTCAATCTAACACTGGGGGCATAGTAGAACTGTTCAAGCTTGTCAGCAACTGTCCAAGGACAAATACTGTCATGGCTGTCCTTCTTGCCTTTTTGGAGATAGGCCCACCTGAATCTCCATCTTCTGAGAAACCCCAAGCCTTGTCTGCCTTCACTGAGAACCCAATATAGACAATGCATAGTTGGAAATGACTGGCTACAAATTAGATTGTAGAGATATATTGGTGGGGTGGGGTGGTTAGTTGAGAATATGCAGAATGCTTTTCAGAAATATTGCCTCCTAACTAAGCTTGATATCAGGGTTTATCAAGAATTCAGGGTCTCTATTGATGGATATAATTATGATTTATGTATGGCAGGTTTTTGTTGTTGTTGTTGTTTTGAGACAGGATCTTGCTCTGTCACCCAGGCTAGAGTGTAGTGGCATGATCTCAGCTCACTGCAACCTCCATCTCCCAGGCTCAAGCCATCCTTCCACCTCAGCCTTCCAAGTAAAGTAGCTGAGACTACAAGCACTTGCCACCATGCCTGGTTAATTTTTGTTGTGTTTTTTTTTTTTTTTTTCCTCTTTGCAGAGACAAGGATCTTGCCATGTTGCCAGGCTGGTCTCAAACTCTTGAACTCAAGTGATCCACCCTCCTCAGCCTCCCAAAGGCATGAGCCACTGTGCCCAGCCAAGCTCTCTTTAAAGATCTGTATTTTATCTGGGGGTTTACTGTGTAATGGGTATTATGAATAACTCACACACCAGAGGTCCCACGCCTTCTGAGAGAAGAATCTACTGTCCTTTTCCCCTACAAGCTTTGAGGTGTAATCAGAAACAATGAATGAGATGCACACAAGCATCACAGATGAATCTTAAAAACATGATGCTGAGCAAAAATAGTTGGCAGTGAAAAAGAATGAACTGAAATGAGATTTACAGTACAATATAATTTATGCACATTAAAAACACAAACATACAACCACCACATTTTATAAGAATACATGCATATCAAGCACTTCAGAGTAACATACCTAAGCAGGGAAGTGAAGGAAGCTGGAGAGGAAGAGGTCAAATGAAATAAAGTAGAATAAGCAAACATTGGCTGGGTGCAGTGACTCATGCCATTAATCCCAGCACTTTGGGAGGCCGAGGTAGGCGGATCATGAGGTCAGGAGATCAAGACAATCTTGGCTAACATGGTGAAATCCTGTCTCTACTAAAAATACAAAAGATTAGCCAGGTGTGGTGGCATGCACCTGTAGTCTCAGCTACTCGGGAGGGTTAGGCAGGAAAATCTCTTGAACCTGGGAGGCAGAGGTTGCAGTGAGCTGAGATTGCACCACTGCACTCCAGCGTGGGTGACAGAGTGAGACTCTGTCTCAAAAACAAAAACAAAAAACAAAAAACAAAAAACGAGCATTGGTCCCAATCATATTGCACCATGGACTGAGGAATATAATTTATTGACCTCTGTGCACCCGAAGGTCAAAGGCAAAAGAAGGATAAAAGAAACTTTGTAATTCCTGTGGTAGGAGTGAGGAGGGATCCCTCTGCACAGAGAAGAGTAAATGAACCCACTTAGGTTTTGCTTCCTCCTCCATCCTATTCTCTACCAGGCTTCCCAGTGAAGTCTGGAGAGGAGGCCATATCCCGTGACAGGGCCAGCAAACTTCCTTTATAGAGGACCACATAGGAAATATTCTAGGCTGTGCAGACCAGGCGGTCTCTCTAGCAACTACTCAGCTCTACACTGTGGCATAAAAGCGGCCAGAGACAATCTATAAATAAAACTTTATTTAAAAACAACAACAACAAGCAGTAGGCTGGATTTGGCCTGGGAGCTGCAATTTGCTGACGCCTGGCCTCAGGAGCTGGCTTCCCAGAGCAGAGCCTCTCAGATGATTCTGTCATTCAAAAAAGAAATATGACATATGAGGACAAATGCAAAGACACCAGGCTTATTTACATTCAGAGAAAAAGAGCCCAAGGCCCACGGGGACTTCCATGGTAATAGAATCTCAGACACTCGGAGCATTCACTGCTGGGTAAATAACCCATGGGCAGAGTTCACATCGTTTTTCATTTGATCAAGTCAAGAGCATGTTTCATAAGCAAATGCAACGCTCAGGAGCTTTTCAGAGTTTGTAGTGAGTGGCATGAATTTACATTCCCAGTCTCCCAGTAGGACTGTGGAAAGGGTACCCTCTCTGCCTTTCTCAGACATCCTGGTTAAGTCCTGGGATGTTCCTTCCAAGAACCCCCATGCTGGACAGGAGGCTGCCCAGGCAATAACTAAACCCATGCCTGCCACTTATATTACAGGAACTTAAGACAAAAGTATAAAGCCCTCAAAACTGTAATTGCTAGATGAATAGGCCAATCAAGCCTTGTAGATTCAAGTACAATGATCATCAGTGTGATTATCAGATAACAATAGGAAAACGTAAGCAAAATCAAGTGCCTGGGCTGCTTTTTCCTCTCCCCTGGACTGTTCACTTCTAGTTGCTAATTATTGTTTCTAGAGGTGCCTGCTTCCCATCTTGTTGTCCAGCAAGCGTCTCAGCCTCTCTCTCATTACTGAATCTCTGGCTATTTCCCAGCAGAGGGACAGCTTCCTCTGGCAGGGGAAGGACAGCCTGTACCCAGATTTAGCTGACATCTTAATTCAGTCCCGTAACAATGCCCTTATCTAAGATGATCCATTTGTTCCAAGTTAGATTTCCCAAGGCACCTTTCCCCTGCATTTTACTCAAGTCTATACTGCCACAGCCCCGATGCTCCACTCTCCTGACAAGAGGCTGTAAGGCAGAAAAGGACCCTTTTAAAGCCTGTATAAATTAGTGTCAGTCATAAAATTTACCCACCAAATTGCCCAGGAGTCCTCAGGTTAAGAGAGAGGTGAGGAGGAATCATTAGCTAGCATGCATGTCTGTTGGGGCCCATCAAGATTTCAGCTCCAGGTTCTGTACCTCCTGATCATGACAGGGAGGGAGTTCTTCAAGCTGACTTCGGGGAAAAAAATTAACAAAGTCTCCATGGACCTATTATTCCCATGTCTGGTTGTAAATCCAGAATATTGAGATATTGAAACTTGCTCACGAATGAAATACATTTTGTTAATTTCCCCCTAAGTCATAGGAAATTGTCCTCAGTAGGGTTAACTTTACCTGATTTGAAAGTTTATTGTTAGTTGAAAATGCTGAAATGTTAATCTGACTGCATATGTTCCTACAAGTAAATGTTACCTCAATAATTCAAAATGATGCTAAAAATGTTCATCTTTGCTCACCCATATGAAGCTTTGGGTACCCGATAATGACTACAACATTTGCATCTTCTGCATTTGCTGGGATGAAAGGAATGACTAACATAATTACTGAATTTCCTGTCTTCTCTCTCTCTCTCTCTGTTCCTTTCTCTCTCTCTCTCTCTCAAGGTCAACCATTGCTGTCATTTTCTCAATTCTGCAACTTTGCCTTCTTTTTTTGTAGCAGTTCCGATATCTGGACACTCCAAGCTAAACCCATATGTCCCCTTTTAATCTTTGTAAACCTGCATTTCACTGAGAAGGAAAAACAAGTGTTCCTCCTCCTTTCCAGGCACAAAGGTGATAGAGGCTCAGGAGAGAAACAGAAAGACACAGAATTTCATCCAGTTCTGGTGAACACTCTGGGCATTTTTTTTTTAAGGGGTGATCAACTGACCTTTAATTCATAACAATATAGATGGCTAACATTGAGTGCTTACTCTATATCAGGTACTGTGCCAATCACTCGGTATTTTATCGTCACAACAGCCCAGTGCAAGAGACAATCATTGAATGCCTTTTTTATGTGGGGAAACAGAGGTACAGATAAGTTAAGGGACTAGCCCAGGACACACAGCTAACAGAAGGGGTGGAAGCTGAAACCTGGCCCCTACTTTCAGCCTCTGTACTACGGCAGCAAAAGGAACAGAGGAGGATACCGTCCACTGTCTGGCCACTTTTGGTTATGTAACTTCTTAAGGGATACCAGTTCTCATCATCCCATGTAGGATTTATTCAGTGCAAATTTAAAATGTCTGGTAGATTAATCTGGCAGCCAACACCTTATCACCTGCCTACCACGATCGTGAAATGAGTCCCTGTCTGTATATAAACTCAGGTTATTCATAGCTGAGGAAAATTATGAATATATGTGATTCATGTATGTAACTGTTAAAAGTATTACTGTAATGCCCTTTTCCTATCTTTAATCTTGTCTAAAGTGTTATCACTAGGGGCTTTTTGATGTCTGCTACCTAATCTCTTAGAATAGAGTTTTGTTTTTTCTGATTAAGTGTGCATATTGCATAAATCCACAGTTTAATAGAGACTGGATATGTTTTTGACTTTTTTTTAAGAGAAGTGTTTGTGCCTGGTCTGATAAAAAGATGCCACTCACCTCTTCAACAATGAGATGCCTTTTTGGACTATTTTTCGTGGTGTCTGTTGGGAGTAATGATGCATGTACGAAATGGCTTGACTGAGTGGGAGTTGTAGAACTGCTTTTGGATCAATGCAAAACTAACTATCCTAAATATGCTCCAAACTGAAAACCTGGGCTCACTGGCACTTTTCTCTAATGGAAGTAATTATCCAAAGACAAACACACACACCAACAAAACCCTGGAACAACAGTGGTTAAGACCCCACCTCTATTTAGAGTTCTCAAAGGACCAGATGCTGTACTAAGCAATCTACACATATGAAGTGGTTCCTGTAGATTTGGTACTCTATCATACCCACTTAACCGATGAGAAAACTGAGGTATACAGAGACAAATCATACAGCTAGAGCCAAGATTTAGACAGATTCCATTCACTTGTTAGTTCTCTGAATCACCATGATGCTCAGTCAAGTGACACAGCCTCAGCTGCTACGGGGGCCTGCAGGCAATTTAAGTGAGTGAGGTCAGCTGGTGCAAGAAAATGGGGGAGTGGTGGGGCTGTAGTAAATGGAGAGAGCCCAACCTAACGAAAGAGAAGGTGCTACTCACATCTGGCAGGCAAGCAGGCCCAGGGCAGCCAGATCTTTTGATTATCCACAGCAGCCAAAAATCTAGAGTTCAACGAGAAACCTTCCAATTTTTAAATGTTGGCATATAATTTTATAAAATCCTTTTGCATGTCAACAGCGCATACTTACAGTTCATGCTGAGCCCATGGGCTGCTGTCTTCCACCTCTACTACTCTGGCTCCCACACATAGAGCCTCGGCTGCAATGTACTTGTTCTTAAATGTTACCTTCTCCATGGAAGTGCTCCTGGGTTCTGAGCTCTACTTGATTCAGCTTTGTGAGCACATGCTGTTGAAGCCTGGAGGAGTGGGTGAATCCACCAGGATCAGTGCCCCATTCTGCACTTCACATGCTCAAGTGCCAATTGCCTCTTCAAGCTTTCCTGTACTCTCCCTACTGGGACTTATACCTTCTTTGCCTGAGTTCTCGTGAAGCCATGAACTGTAGTTGGTTGTATTACATCTCCCTCTTACCTAGCACATTTCTGCTTTCTCTCTATTACAGTCTATTGGCCTATTTCTCCCTATTACAGTCTAGAGGCCTATTAGAGTCAGCCTCTTGGAGACAGACCCAGAGTCTTTTAAATTACCCCATTTTTCCTGCCTTCCTCCAAGGCTGAGATCATTTCTTAATAGGTTCACCTTAAACATTTATTGAATTAAACATAAAATTTGCAGTATTTGTAAAGCTTGTATTTGTATTACTGTGAGATAGGAGACAAGTTCATTTGCTTTAATAAAGACCTAAACATTCAGTTACTTTGCCTCTGCAAAACTCAGTTTTCTCATCTGTTAAATATTAATTATTTTGTACCCAAGTAAAAGAATCACTTAATCGATGTGGATTGCTTAGCACAGCACCTGATGCATAAGAGGCACTCAGTAGAGGTTAGTTCTTGCTGTTATTGAACTTTCGCAAATCATACATGAGATTTAATAGAGTAGGACCAAGAGTCACCAAACACCAGGGGGTCTTATTACAGATGGTCCTCACATCAAGGATTGGGGTCTTCAGGAACTCATAAAAGGTTTCTTTCAACTTCAGACAACAGCTACAGTTCTGTATGTATTTTTACTGTCAACGCTAATTGTTTATTTGGACCTAGTTAATACACATTTTTTCTTTCATCACAGAAATATGCATGAATCTAAATATGCATGAATCTAAATCTAAATGCATGAATGAATGTGCTAATTGCTCTCTGTTATGGACTGAATTGTATCCCTCCCAAATTGATATATTGAACTCCTAACCCCCAGTGCCTCTGAATGTGACTGTACTTGGAAATGGGGTCTTTAAAGAGGTAATTAAGGTTAAATGAGGTCGTATGGGTGGGCCCCAATCCAATCCGATAGCTGTCTATATAAGAAGAGGAAATTTGGAGATGCATAGAAACACCAGGGTAAGGGTCATGTGAGGAGATGGTGAGAAGGTGGTCATTGACAAGCCAAGGAGAGTGACTTCTGGAGAAATCAAACCTGCTGACACCTTAATCTGTACTTTTAGCATCCAGAACTATGAGAAAATAAATTTCTGTTGCTTAAGTCACCCCATCTGTAATATTTTGTTATGTAGGGAAGGAAAAAAATCCTTTTCTTTCTACCCCTCCAAGCTCTCAGCTGTACCCCCATAGCAAAAGACAGAATAACAAGAGAAAAACATTTTATTTATAATATATAAATATTTATGTTTTATGAAAGAGGAACGCTCATAAGGAAATGACCCCCCAAAAGCAGTTAGAATTGAATGCTTATATACTGAACTGGACAAAGAGTAGTAAATTATAAAAAGGTGATAAGACAAAGGGGCTGAGAAGAGGGTAGTTAATCATAGAGAAATGGCTAGGAAGATAACAGTTAGTTTAAAAAGGTTTGTTTGTGCTGATTTCTCTCAGTTTTAACTTCCGGTCCTTGAGGATAAGAATGTTACTTTCCTTCTGGTATAGGGAGGACAGTTTTCATGTGGGAGTTTTATCTCCTGCTTTCAGGAAGAAAAAGGGGAGGGCCAGAGAGCCCTTCTTATACACACTGGTTTTTGAAGTGTCTTTAGCTTAAAATAATCCTTATACCCAAGGGGCATATTGTGGCGTGGCATATTCTGCTGTCCACAAACAATTACACCTTTCTTCCTTTCGACCTTAGCCTCTCTTCAGTCATGCAAATTCAGAAAATTGGAAGTGGGTATCTGCCAGAAGTAAATGGGAGAAAAATATACTTTGGAGAAAGAGCATGTTTCTCCCTGCCTCAACTCTGACTCCTAGCCTGATACCTAGTGGATTTTCTGAGGAAGACCTGTGTGGTAGATCCCGTCAGTGTCCTGTCCATATCTCTTCGGGGCCCCATCTCTGTAGCACATCCCAGCCAGACTTTAAACTGCCAGCATCACATCTCTGCATGTGGAAGGATTTTTTTCTGGTGGCTGAAACCTGCTCTACCAGTGCTCAGAACAGGCTGGATGTGCCAGAGAATTGATGCCCAATGACAGATGGGCGTGGAATATAAACACCTCAGCTCCCCCCACCCTCAAATGGGGTAGCTCTGATAAACCTACAATGGCTTCCAGTGTTCTCTAGCAGGATTAAGCTTCATTTACCCAAGTTGTAGCTTTCTTAATAATGAACCTTTTATTGGCTTCCCTCTCTAATCATGTTGAAGTTGTCCACTCTTCTATTGGTGTTCTTAGGAGCACCTCCCAAGTAAACTACTAGCTCTGAAATTCTTATTTCAGGGTGTGAAAAGGTTGGAGGAATTAGAACTAAGAAACCTGCTTTCTGGCTGCCCATATGTGTACACGAAGCTTCCATTTTAAAGATGCTATTCTTGGCTGGGTGCAGTAGCTCATGCCTGTAATCCCAGCACTTTGGGAGGCCGAGGAGGGTGGATCACTTGAGCTCAGGAGTTCGAGACCAGGCTAGGCAGCACGGCAAAACCCCATCTCTACTAAAAATACAAAAAAATAGCACGCCAGTGGTCCCAGCTATTCGGGAGGCAGTGGTAGGAGGTTTGCTCGAGCCCAGGGGTCAGGGGTAGGGTGCGGAGGTTATAGGGTTATAGTGAGCCATGATTGTGTCACTGCATTCCAGCCTAGGTGACAGAGCGAGACCCTGCCTAAAAATAATTTTTAAAAAAATAAAAAATAGAAAGAAAAAGGATGCGGCTCTTGCTCCTGCTGTTTCTACTTTAATGAGTTGATACACTGCACTGTGTTCTTTCTGTAGTAAGTAGTCTATCCTCTGGTGAACTCTTGTAGCCTCTGCCTACAGGGAAGGGTGCTCTGACAGTCCTGTTCTTTGCCTCATGTAAATATCTTTGCCTCAAATCCACCACTCTGCATTTTTTCTTCTATAAACATGAAAGCCTAATCCCTTCAATGCCTATTGACTTTCATTAGCTCATACTCTTGCATCATATCTATATTTTGGGTAAATGTGTTTGCATCAGTGTTGTATGATTTTAATACGTTGTCTTGTGGCTGAGCCATATATTTCCTTATGGAGCTGCTGCAATAACTTTTGTGAGGTTTGGTTTGTCCAGGGATTGACTCTGTCACTGGACTGTGATAGACAACACTTCTTAGGAGTGATACAAGCAGTCCGATGTGTGCAGTAAAGCTCTGGCTAAGCATCACTGCCCCTCAACCTGTTCTCCTTTGAGTTTGACATAGTGAGTGTCAGAAGGTTTAGGTCTTCTCAGAGACCACTCAGAACAATGCTGTGGACACTCCAAGTTAGGTAACTTTCAGCATTCTGGGCTACCTTAACCCTCTGCAAACTGTTTACACACAAGCGCTGGAGGTTTGGAATGAGGACAGCTCTGGGTGAAACCTCCAGAGAAGTGCATTAGTGAAACCTAACCTGACCATGCATTTAACCTCCTCAGAGGTTTCGCCAGGAAGATCGCTCACCTTGCCTCTTCTGGAAAGGTTTTATCACAGAAGCTGTCTCTGTTGTGTCTTTTGTGAATCTCTTATATTAGTGTGTAAATCCTAAGAAGTATTGCCGGCTTAGGGGATTTACAGGAAAGGTTCAGGGCTCCACCATCTTAGTTTTTAATCAGCAGTTAGTGCTGCATGGCCTTCAGCATAGGGATAAAAGCCAGAACCACAATTAAAGGACTGTGGCAGACTCACTCTGTGTTATCTCAGGCAATCTATTTGCCTTCTGCTCATTTGCCAGTAAAAAGGAAATAAAAGTGCGTGTTACTCTGTTATTCTCACTCTAATAATTCAGAAAAGCCTATGCATTGATTAAAATATTATATGGAGGGAAGATTTCAAATAGGCCCCGGGTAAATCTACTAACCCATGTAAATGCAGCTATTACATTTGAATGGACTTCCTTTGAAGTAGGCCATTCTGTGAAAAGATAAGGGTCTTAATCCTGTCTGTCTTTGAAACATGTTCAGTAGGATAATTTCACCTATCAATCTGTTGGGGTATTAGTTTGGACCTGATGCAAAAGGAGTCAGCAGTGAATGGTGAAGCACAAAATTCCTTGTTCAGTTTTCCAGAGTTTGTTTTCCAAAATTTAAAAGTGCTTATTTGTTTTTGTTTGATTTTAATGATGTCAAATGAGTCTGTTGACACTGAGGATTGATATGATCTTATTATTCTTGACAAAAGCACTGAACACCAGGACTGCATTGGACAGCTTGTGAAGAGCGAGTATCACCTTCGCCTGAATCCTTTCTTTCATCTCCTCTGTCCCATATCATCATCTTCTGGGATTTTGCTTCAATAGGTCTCAGCTCTGCCTTTCCTTTCCATTCCTGTTTTGACTATTTTGTAGCCTAGGTTGTTTCACAGCCTATCACTGTTATACCTCCAAGTTGTCCTGATCTTAGTTCTTAATATTCCAGGTAACTCTGCCTCCTGTTTCCTGATGTTCTATAAATATTGATTATTTGATTACGAGGCATGATCGATGATTAAACCAGAAAGAAAAAAAAAGAACATTACATATTGATATCTTCCTTAAGGCAAAATCGGCATCATATTTAGTTTGATTCTATAGATATCTAATGAGGACCAACAGTGAGATTTTCAAGCACATAAGACCCATTGCAGGAAGCTGTCAAAATTGTCCAGGGAAAATAAATAATTAATCTTTCTTTTTGTTTTTATTTTCTTTCTCTCTTTCTTTCTTTCTTTTTTTTTTTTTTTTTTTTTTTTTGAGATGGAGTCTCACTCTGTTGCCCGGGCTGGAGTGCAGTGGCGTGATCTTGGCTCACTGCAACCTTCACCTCCTGGGTTCAAGGGATTCGCTTGCTTCAGCCTCCCGAGTAGCTGGGACTACAGGTGCCCGTCACCGTGCCTGGCTAATTTTTGTATTTTTTTTTAGCAGAGATGGGGTTTCACCATGTTGGCCAGGTTGGTCTCGAACTTCTGACCTCAGGTGATCTACTACTTCGGCCTCCCAGAGTGCTGGGGTTACAGCCATGAGCCACTGTGCCCTGCCAAGAATTCGTCATTTTTAAAGCAACAATCATAAAGTAGATTTCAAGCAAGGCAGTTTCAATTATTTAGAACCCTGAGTAGCTATTCAAGGCTATTAATATGCAAACTCAAAGGCAGAAAGGCTAGAAAAGCAACATCTCTGCCCTCTTGTTAGGGACTGAAATTTTATGAGGATTACCTGTTGTCATGGCAGAAAATTCATCCAAATGCGTACCCGTCAGTAACTATAAGGAGCCGTGAATTCTCTAGTAAATGCTCCAGAAGACAGCCACAAAATGCTGCCATCCCATCTGTTTTTCTTCTCATGGAGGATCTGTGCTGCCTTAGAAAGACAAATGCAAAATTCAAACAAAAAATAAAGTTTCCTCCTACAAATGTTTTATCTGGGTATTTTCTCCCCTCCCATTTTACCTCTGGCATCTGATCCTTTGCTGATTGTTTCTTCTTCAGGGTATTTTTAAGATTTGAGCATAAACAGATGTGTTGGAATTCCATTAGAATTGTCCTTTCCCCAAATGACTGCCTCCAATCCCTCCCAAAATCCCCTTGCCAGAAGATATTGGTCCACCTCACAAACACTGGTGTGGAATGTGACCTTTGCTCATTTTCAGGTTTGTGTCTTTTGATGGTGGTGGGGAATGTCCATTTCTACTAGTTAGATATTCTCTAAGATAAAGAGCAGTCCTTTGCATTGTAGTTGAATTCACAATAAACGCCTCGTAGTGTAAACAAGGCAACTTACATCTGTCTTGTTTTTGGTCTGTCTATACATGCTCACATTTAGGAAGTTAGGCTCTGCCCCAAGTACTGTAGGTCTCAGAAGATTTCCTTATTAGACTGCTTACTTTGAAAGTCTGATGAAGCCTGTATATTTTCACCAGAAAAGTACACAGGCGTTTTTCATGTAAGGAGGCTCCCAGACCCTGTAAAGCCTATGGACTCCAGACTGAAAAGAATGATGAAGATAATCTCTAACACACTTATACTGACTGTGCCAGCTCCATTCTAAGTGCTTGACAAATAATGACCCATTTATTCCCACAATGATTCTGTGAGGCAGCTCCTAAAATCATTCCAATTTTACAAATGAGAGAACTGATTCCAAGGATGTGGCCCATTAAACATCTCATGACTGGTCAAAGGCAGAAGGAGGATTTGAATCCAGCCAGTATGGCTCCAGAGACTACCATACAATAGCACCGCTCATTTATAATTAGAAACTGTAAGGAAATATGGTAACAAAGAAGGGAAATAAGATAAAACAACAACGTTTCCAAGCCTTTTCTATGATTGCATGGACTCTTGAATTTATTTCATGTTCTATTCTAATGTCTACACTATAGAGACCTAAAAATGTATCTTGTCCATATACCCTGAGAAAAACTATTAAAACTTTACAAACACTAAGTCCCGAGTCTCCTGTTTAAATAAGTACAAAATTCTATTTTTGCCATTATACAAAGTATCTGAAAGAATGTTACAATCTACATATTAGAAAAGTTAAACTATCAGTTTTTATCTGGAATCATATAATTACAGATCCATGTAATGCCCACTATGCAGAAAACTATTCTATAAAGTAATATTCAGAAAGGATGACACCAGTCCCCAAGAAGTTTACAGTCAAAGAGGAGTCAAAGATAACAAATATGCAAATACCCCAGGGGACTAGCTCTCTCTGAATGGACTGGAGAACTGAGTCACACTCTCGAAGCCATAACCATGAAGGTTTTGACATTTCACCTGGAATAAATAGAAACTTTATGACTAACATCTTTTCCCACTTTTTTTTTTTTTTTTTTCGTGAGACAGAGTCTCACACTGTTGCCCAGGCTGGAGTGCAGTGATATGATCTTGGCTCACTGCAGCCTCTGCCTCCCAAGCTCAAATGATCTTCCCACCTCAGCCTCCTGAGTAACTGGGACTACAAGCGCGTGCCACCACACCTGGCTAATTTTTCTATTTTTAGTAGAGATAGGGTTTCACCATGTTGGCCAGGCTGATCTCAAACTCCTGACCTCAATAATCCACCCATCTAGGCCTCCCAAAGTTCTGGGAGCCACTCACAGGCATGAGCCACCGTGCCCAGCCAGCTTTTCCCATTTCTGAATGAATGGACATAATAGAGCACCTGAAGATAACAGATTCAGCTCTGTTAATAGCAATTAGGAATTATTACCCCTTCAAGTGTCTCTTCCTTTAACCCTCCCTCTCTAGGGACCCGGTTGTAGAGACAGAATCAGAAGAGTGTCACATTTAAATTTTCAAAAAGAAAGTTATTCATTGCTCTTCTTACCAATATTACCTCTTTCAAGTAGGTTTATTTATAAACAAAGCATTTACATAAGCTTTAGTGTTTCACTTTATTGGGCTTGATATGAAGCTGAAGAACAGGAAAACAAATTTTGGACCAAACCATTCACAGAGTTTGCGTGCTTGTAAAAACATATGCAAATTTCATATGACTATCCAATAAATGTGTATATATGTGTGTTTGGAGATAATTTTGATTAAATATTCACTGTGGATTCTTTTTTTCATTTCCACCACTTCTGAACATAGAAGAGGTGAGATTTATTAATAGCCACTGACACTTATGCATATTCTGATGGTTAACAGGGTTAACTATCATAGGCATTCATAGGCATCGTTTAGCCTTCAGAACCACCTGAAGGTTGGATTTTATTATCTCTATTTTACAGATAAGGAAATAGGCTCAGAGAGGTGAATTGTTTGGCTAAAGTCACAGAGCTAATAAATCATAAATGTAAGATTCGATTCAGGGTTTTCAACTCTATGTTCAATGTCTGTCCGACTTCCCTACAAGTGTATTTAGACTATAAAGGATGAAAAAGTTATACCTTGATGATTGGCAGTAAACAAGGTGCTTCAAGAATAACCCATCAGAAGATTTGGAGTTTGCCTAGAGTGGGGAATATGTGGCAAAGGAAAGTTGATGAAAATCATATCTGGACCATGGTTCATTCATCAGGTTACGCGGCTTCCCTGGAACTCACTGGGAATTAAATAACTACAGCACCACCAATATGGAGACAACATGATGCCAAAAAGAGCACTGGCTATAGTTTACAAGCCACCTCACTGATTAGAGTCTTTGCACATATTTTGTCTAATCTTCTCAACAACCTGGTTGTATAGGTGTTAGAACAGAAGGTAGAAGCTCAGACCAAGTAACTTGAGGGCACATACCTTAGAAGGTGGGAAGACCTGGTTTTGAACCTAGGCCTATCTGATGCCAGAGCATGGGTGTTCTATTTTACCACCCTAGGTCTGCAGAGTACCCACCTTTGAGGAAGTCACTAGTTCTGTGTCAGGATAAAAGTGATATTAGCTCCATGAAGGTAGCTGGGAAGTGGGGAAGGCAGAAAGCTTTTCAACCTGTTTAGATCTCCCTCCTTTCCTAGTATCAGAGATAATTTTTTTAACCATGCCCTGTAATAGCAGTTCTCAAATTTTTTGGTCTCAAGACCCCTCTACACTCTTAAATTATATAGAATCCCAAAGACTTTTTATCTACGTGGGTTACAGCTGTATCTATGAATGCTTATCATATTAAAGTTTAAAACTGAGACATTTCTTCAAAATATTTATTTAATAAATGAACTGATTATGTGTTGTTATAAATATGTTTTATGAAAAATAACTGTTTTCCAAAACAAATTACATTTTCGCTAATTTCTTTAAATGTCTGGCTTAAGAGAAGCAGCTAGATTCTCGTATCTGGTCCTACACTCTATCTTTTGCCACATCCAATGTTTTTAGCCTCTGGAAAACACCAATGTATACTTACGAGAGAATGAGAGAAAAGGGGGAAAGTAACATTTTAGTATTATTAGGACCCTCGGGAAACCCCTGAAAGGATTCTCACTGTCTGAGAATCCCTGCCCTATAGCCACTTCAGTATATACCAGGGCCAGTGAAATAACTGAATCTTTGATTAGAAAGGACATTACAGGTCATTTAGTCCAATCCTTCATCTGATGAAACAAAATCCCATCAAATCCTGCCTAAGCTTCCCATTTTGCAAGGACGGGGACCACTCCAGGTTCAAAAAGGACTTTAAATGGATAGAAAAACCCTTATTATGTTGAGAAGAAACTTTTTGCTCTGTAGTTTCCCACTTTGGTCTTTACATAGAATGAGTCCAATTCTTTTTCAACATATTCAAAATATTTGAAAAAAACTCCCTTGTCATTCCTTGAGTGCTGTCATCTACTATAAGCTAAAGGCTTCTTTATGTTTAGAACTTGGGACACCTTCTGCTGCTCTTGGTGTACTTCGGCCCAGATTTATATCTTCTGATCAAGATCTTCAAAAGCCAATCTGAGCTCATGTAATGTTGCCAGTACCCTCTAAGACAGGTTTGCTCACAGCTCATTCTGTATTTAGCTTGGATCAATGCTACAGATGCTTAACATTCACAGACAGAGGAGAAGCATATTCTTAAAGGTTTCTAATTTCTGTGTGGGCATGACTTTGAATCCTTGTTTCCTTTTCCACTCTCTTCTCTCCTATTTTCCTGATCCAGGCCTTGATTTATCCAGGACATCATTTCATTTGCCCCTTCTCTTTCAATCCTATAATAAAGGCAGTGCTATCTGTGTAGAGCTTTAAAGTTTGCAAACAGTGTTACAAACACCACTTCATTTAATTAGCACAGAAATTCTGTACACAGAATGCACTGACACAAACAGCAAAAGAAACCACAGAAGAAGCTTCCATGAACTTGATCTTATGGATTACCATTTTAATACTTCATGCCTGGGATCCTGTAACCTGCTTTGCCGGCTGCCCAGCTTTCAGTGTCTCCCTATTCTAAAGCACTTTACATATTGATGCTAAAATCATCTTCCTTCCCTGCTGATCTGAACATGCCACCATCTGGTGTCCATTTATAGCCTCCCATCACCCATGGGATAATGTACTTTCCTACAACCTCAGAGACTCTGCATCTGCTGAGACCTCTGTCTTGCTTTCCTTAACTTAGGATTGCAGTGTTTAGCTAATCATGATTTTGTTCATTTATTTGTTCATCCACCCAGCATTCATTCATGCATGCATTTATTTGCTTATAATCTACTATATGGTAGCCACTGTATTAGATACTAGAGGAAAATACAAAAAAGAATAATTTCTGCCCTCAAAGGGTTTATAATCTTGCATTGGTGAAATGGGAAAATCTGACTTAATTCAAATGCAGAGATAGACTATGATAACACAGGTGGTAAACATGGAATCATAATTTTAGGTAAACACAGGTTTACCACAGAAAGATTAATCCCAAATGGAAAGAACAGAGAGGGCTTCTAGGAGGAGATACTGTTTGATCTGTGTAAAGATGAGTAGATTTCCACAAGCACAGAAGGGACAAGATTGTCTTGGCTTTCTTGCTGTCTGTTGGTTAAGGTAGTTCTCTTATCACCCTTTTCCTCTGTCTTCTTGGGCATTCAACCATACAGATTTTATTTTATTTTTTTTCAAAATCTACTAAAGGGCCTGGTGAATTTGCACAACTGACTTTATAAAATAAATTTCCAGGATGGTAGTAGTATATAGCATATGAAAGGGCATGAACAGACATACTTTTTTTTTTTTTTTTAAAGATTATTAGTGAACGAGTAGAAGATGAACTTATAGGGAGGAACCCCCATCTGGCACCCATGCCTGTCAGCCACTGTCTCTGGCTGGGGCCACCAATGCAAATAATATAAAGACGGTTTATCATACCCAAGGGGGATATTTGCATGATGCATAGTGCATGATGTACTACAAAAATAATAGCACAGTGCCACACAGGTTTGTCATGAACAGTCTGATAGCAGATAGTTACATTTATGATTCTTGAAAACAGAAATAAAATGAATAAGGCTTAACATTTTTAGGTTGGAAACATGTTTCCTTATTTTGCTACATTTCTCTCAATTGCATATTCATTCCATAAGAAAACATAAAAATAGAGTTAGTATCAAGTACTCAAACTGTTCTGTCTGGCATTCTCAGCAGAGGCAGCACAGGAAGACTTGAGTTTCTCCTGTAAGGATCTGCTTTTTGCTCTCTTAAAATTAAATGAGAGAAACCACAAAAATTAAATGAGAGAAGCCATAAGAGTCACCGCCTGAAATTCCAAACAACTGGGGACAGAAAGTCACCTGCAGCATGTTCTTCAAGCTTAGCAAGGACAGAGTATCCCTGCTATTCCCTATTCCCTGAGCACCCTGGTCTAACTCCACTGTTTACCATCATGATTCTGAACACTGGCATCTCTCTCTCTGGTCCTTTCTCTTCAGTTCTAACTCACGTCCTCTTCTTGCTGGTTGAAGTTTCATCTGGGCACCCTTTAGTTTAGTTGGTATAACTGCATATATATATATATATATATATATATATATATATATATATAGAGAGAGAGAGAGAGAGAGAGAGAGAGAGAGAGAGAAAACTAAACCCTCAAAATCAGCTTAGACCTTGGGAAGGTTGTGCTCATATTTAATCCATTTTGGTGATTACATGCTGGAGGATTGGCAGGGTTGAATAGGGAGACAAAATTATATGCAAGTTTTCTGTTTTTGAGAGCTGTTAAACCAGTGCACAACATCTTGAATGAGGGTAAATTTAAAAATGGGAGACGCTGGGAAGAGATGCATTCCAAAGAGGACTCATCAAAATCCTAACAGCTGTGGTGTTGGGAGACTCATTAGGCTGATGTGCATTCTATACATTTATCAGAAGACAGGTAGGGAGGGCATGGAACAAGGGAAAGACCAGCTCACAGATGGTTTCCTTGGCATTCTTAGTAATTATACAAGAACACAAAAATTAAATGAGAGAAGCCATAAGAGTCAGTGCCCCAAATTCCATACAATGGGGGATGGAAGGTCACCTGCAGCATGTTCTTCAAGCTTAGCAAAGGACAGAGTGTCCCCGCTTCTCCTCTATCCCTTGAGCACCCTGGTCTAGCTCCACTGTTTACCATTGTGATTTTGAACACATGGCTAGCAGGGAAGAGAAGATGGAGCCGCCATCTTGAACATGTCTAGACCCTATGTCCTGCTGGCATTGACTAGTGCAAACTCCCAGCTTGCTTGTCTCTCTCCAGTCTTTTCTTTTCAGTTCTAGCTCACCTCCTTCTCTTGCTGGTGGGAATTTCATCTGAGCACCCTTTAGTTGGTATAACTGCTATATAAAATGAAACCCTCAAAACCAGTTTCCCCTACCTCTTTGACTTCTCTAAATCTGGAGCCATTTAAAAAAATTTTATTTTTAAAAATAGGTAATATATTCCCATATTCTGAAAAACAAAAAATATAAAAAGTGGTACATGAAAAATCTCCCACCTTTCCTTTCCCCACATGCCCAATTCCAATGACTTGAAAAAGTTTCCAGAGTTTCTTCATTCACGTACAAAAATGAATATGAATTTCCATCCTTTTCATTCACAACGAAGTATGTTCTTCACATTTTTCGAGCCATGGGTCCTGGTCATCTACGGTTATGTAACAAATACCTCTAGACTTAGTGGCTTCAAACACTTTATCATCTCTCACAGTTTGGTGGGTTGATGGGGCTTAGCTAGGTAGTTCTTTCTTGAGCTCCTCACCTATGGTTGCAGTCAGACATGACTAGTACAGAAGTCATCTGAAGGCTCAGCTGGACTGTGTTCAAAGTAGCTCCCAAATTGGCAGGAATTCATGTTGGTTGTTTACTGGGAGCTCAGCTGCCAGATCACTTCTACAGGGCTTCCATGTGGCTTGGGCTTCTGCCTGCAAGGAGGCTAGGTTCTGAGTAGGCACATCCCAAGACCAAGCAATCCAAGACAGCAGGAAGTGGAAGCTGCCAGGCCAACCAAGGGCTATTTACAGAACAGGTGAAGTCACCTCTATTTATTCTATTGGCTGAATCATTCATAAGTGAAACGACTACACGGTCTGGGGTATATATCCGGGGTTCGGCCTCTTGTGCCAGGAAAATTTAGGACACGAACACACATGAGGGGTTTAGGAGTGGAGGATTAATAGCAGGAGAGAAGAGAAAGAAAAATTGCTCTCTCTATAGGGGGGTGGGGGGTGGTCTTCCCAGCAGAAAAGACTGGCTGGTGGTGGATGTGCCAGATTTGATAGTTTGGCTTGAAGGGGCAGTGTCTGACTTACCTAGGGCTCACAGATTGGTTCAATCAGGTGTGATGTTTACACAGCATATGGGGAAGACTGATCACCCCATGCGAATCTTATTATGCAAATGAATTCTTCCTTTGGCCTGCACCATCTTGTCTGCTCCTCACTGTACACATGGCTAGGAGAAAAGGGAAGATGGAACTGCCATCTTGAACAAGTTTAGACTCTAGTTCCTGCTGGCATTCACCCGTGCAAGCTCCCAGCTTGCTTGTCTGTATCTGCAGCTCAACTTTACAGATTGCTCTTTGTTGGAAAATGATTTGGTACTGCTTTTCATTATAAAGGAAAGTCTTACCAAGGACTCCCATACCCTCACTATTTGCCTAAGTGATTTCTTCTTAACTCCTATATTACAAAGTCTGCTCAAATTCAAAGGGATGGAGAAAGAAACTCTATTTCTTTATGGGGGAGTGGCAAGATCACATTGCAGAAGAGCCTGGGAGATAGGAGATGCCGAACTGTCCATTTTTGGACAATACAATCCACAACACCATCTGAAGTATTTTTCTACTGCTCTGATGCCCGAGGAGTCTTCTTTTGTACTGTCTAACATCTAACCCCTCATTTCTGTTTCCATTGCCACAGTGAATTCAGGCCCTCATCACTTTGTAGCTAGCTCATTGTCAGAGCTATCTTCCTGTTCTCCAATTTCCCTATCCTGCCAATAGCCCTTAAAATTTGTGTTTTCTCACATCGTCTTTATACACACTTCGACTTTGATGATACCCCATCCTCTAGGAAAAATTGCAAATGGCTGGCAAGTGATCTCGTTGATTTGCGTGGTTTGGCACAAATATGATTTACATTGAAACTTTTTTTTTTGGTCAGGCGCAGTGGCCCACGCCTGTAATCCTAGCACTTTGGGAGGCCAAGGTGGGCGGATGATGAGGTCAGGAGATCAAGACCACCCTGGCCAATATGGTGAGACCCCATCTCTACTAAAAATACAAAAATTAGCTGGGTGTGGTGGTGCGTGCCTATAATCCCAGCTACTCGGGAGGCTGAGGCATGAGAATTGCTTGAACCCAGGAGACAGAGGTTGTGGTGAGCCAAGATCGTGCCACTGCACTCTAGCCTGGTGACAGAGCAAGATTCCATCTCAAAAAAAAAAAAAATTATTATTCTTACGGGTAAATCATAGTTGTACATATTTATGGGGTCCATGTGACATTTTGATACAGGCATAGAATATGTAATGAGCAAATCAGGGACATTGGGCTATCCATCACCTGAAGCATTGATCATTTCTTTGTGTTAGGAACATTCCAATTCCACTCCTTTAGTTATTAAAAAATATACAGTAAATTATTTTTAACTATAGTCACCCTATTGTGCTACCAGCAGTAGATCTTATTCATTCTAATGTATTTTTATATGATTTACATTTTTATAAGCTTTCATACTGCAAAATCAGATTTTGTATAGAAATCCAGATTAAGCTGTTTGAAAAACTTAGTTCTCATATATGAAATAATTCAATTATTCAACTCATGTGTTCTAGATACTGAACAAAGGAGGAAAGAAGCCCTGTCCTTATGGCATACACATTTTAGTCATAGGGAGGCAGACAATAGGCAAAGTAAATAAGTAAAATATATGGAATATGGATGGTGTAAGCTCTGTGGGGCGTTAGGAAGGGAATGAAGACAGGAATGGATAGGAAAGACTGCAATTTAAAATCACATGGTCATGGAAGGCCTCACTGAAATGGTGACATTTGAATTTAAAAACTGAAGACACAGAGAAATGTGGATTTCTAGAACTGCACTATCCAATATGGTAGCTACTAGCCATATGCTGCTATCTAAATTTTTATGAATTAAAATTAAACAAAGTTAAAAATTCAGTTCCTCAGTCACCCTAGCCATGTTTCAAGTGCTCAGCAGTCACATGTGGCTAGTAGCTGCAAAACAGGTAACAGAAAATGCACATTGCAGGAAGTTCTGTTGGACAGCATTGCAGAGGACTCTCATTCCAGACAGGGCACAGCGAGTGTAAAGGTTGCTTGATTTGAGTTAAACGGTGACATGGCTCTTCTGTGTACACATCCTACTATTCCCTGTTGTTTGCCTATTTTTATCCTGAGGCTAAATGGCATTTGTCATTTATCACCTTAACCTAAACCAGTTCTCCAAAGGCCCTTCTTGAGCTTTAGATGCTTGGTCTGTCCCATAGAATCTATGGAATGTTGGCTTTGCATTGAGCAACTGTGTGAAGGGGCGTGAAGACCAGGAACCTGGACCAGGAGACAGAACATGTATTCTATTTTGGAGTAGAGTAGGTTCATGGTATGATTCAATGGTGTCATCAGGGGTGACAGGGCACAAGCACCCACTAATCTGAATGTCCTGGAGGACTTCTAGTGGGCCAGGTGTTCACCCTTTAGTCATGGAGAAGTTGGAGGTATGGAGGTAAGTGGCACTCTGGGGCTCAAGATAATGACCAATTACCAACTGGAGCTGCAATATTTTAACACTGTAAAAACGGATAGAGTCTGACATGGTAACATACAAGTGCAATTTCAGCCTTGGATAAATGCATGTGATGGGTATTTGGAAACTGTAATGGACTATGGAGTCCTATTATAAAGTCCTTTCCAGTTAACACACACAGCTTAAGGTGACAGGGTTTAAGGCCTTCTGCAGTGTGTTACCATCATCCATTGTGGTATTTTCTCTTACTTTTTCATTATGTCATCTTTACCTTCACTACCATGACATATTTTCAGTGCCCAGTGAGTTCTGTGTGATACCACCTTGGTGTTTTTCTCATGTCTTTCTTTCTTCTTTTCTTTTCTTCTCCCCTCCCCTCCCCTCCCCTCCCCTCCCCTCCTTTCCATTCCAAGACTGAGTCTCGCTCTGTTGCCCAGGCTGGAGTTCAGTGGTGCAATCTCAGCTCACTGCAAGCTCTGCCTCCCGGGTTCATGCCATTCTCCTGCCTCAGCCTCCTGAGTAGCTGGGACTACAGGTGCCCGCCACCACGCCCAGGTAATTTTTGTATTTTTAGGAGAGACAGGGTTTCACCATGTGAGCCAGGATGGTCTCGATCTCCTGACCTTGTGATCCACCCACCTTGGCCTCCCAAAGTGCTAGGATTACAGGCGTGAACCACCACGCCCGGCCTCATGTCTTTCTTCCTTACTTGGACACTTACCCTCCCTTCTGCCTGGTTGAATCTTCCCCGCCCACCCTTAAGGTGCAGTTTAAACTTCCTTCCTTTTGTGGATTTAGCTTTGCCCATCCCAGGCCAGAAGCATTTCTCTCTCCTGTGGCCTGAAGTGGTCTTACCTACACTTACTTGGCAATTAGCAAGAGTACAAGTGCAATATCTTTGTTTTTCTGGATGTTTATCTACTCCTAGGTTAAATCTTACCTTCCTTAAGGGCAGAGGTCACAGTTCGTTCTTCCTTTTTTGTTACATGGCATGTTTTTATATATATTTGCCAAGCACCTACCATGTGAGTGGCTGAGGGCACAATGGTAAACCAACTCTGGGCCCTGACCTCCTACGATTCTTACTTGTCATTTTTTAAAAATGTGAATAAGCTTATTCAACTTTTGTAAGTCTTAGACAAAGATGGGGATCCCAGCACCCCACTGATGAGAAGTCAAAACCCTGGCTGGCCCTCGTTGAAGACAGATTGAGCTGGGATGTGAAGATTCCCACTCCCTGGCGTTTAAGGCACTGCTGGAATAGTTTCACTCTCAATGATCCAGAATTCCTGCCTCCTGGAAGGGTGTAAACAATGATTCACACCACGGCAGGCCTTTACAGTTCACCAAGCACATTCATCACAGCAGCGGGCTTTCAGGGAAGGTCAGGTTCTGACATGTTAACAGAGATTCACCTTCAGGTCACCAGACTTGCAGCTACTCTACTCAACACCGATCATAACCAACAAAAGTTGTCTCCCTTCGTCCTTTAGGGATGCGTGTGCCAAGAAGGGTCAGCGCAAAGCAGTTCTGCCTCATGGTGTTTGCCTTGTAGCGTGCCTATTTTGAAGTTCCTTGGCCAAAACAGTTCCTAGGAGTAAAGATTACGATGAGGGGCCAGGCTGTGCAAAAGGTGCGGGAGGGCGGACTCTTCAGCACACTTGGTTGAGGTCCAAGTCAACCCCTGGCTGTTTGGAAAAGTGAAGCGAAGCAGGACTTTTCAGCCTAAGGGGTAGGGGGACAGGGGGAGAGGGCAGAAGAGCGGGCTTGGCGGAGATTCTGGGAATTTCGCACCTGTGGATGAGCCGGTGCCCATGGTGCCGAGGAAGACTCCTGGGTCCAGAGTGGGAGATCCGAGGGGGCCAGGTCCCAGGCGGAGTTCTCAGGCGAAAGGGCGGGGAGGGGCGGGGCAGGGCCGGCGCACCTGGGCGGGGAGGGGCGGAGAGAGGAGGGGAGGGGAGGGGAGGTGCGCGGGGCTGAGCCTCGCGGGGGCCGCGGCGCGCGCCAATGGGCAGCGGCTGGCAGCGCGCCCCGCGCCCGAGCCGCAGTCGCGCCCTCTCGCTTCCTGGCGAAGGCGCGGACGGCGCGCGGAGGCGAGCGCGGTAGAGAGAGGAGCCCCCGGCGCCGCAGCGCCGTCAGGGCATGAGGATGGCAGTGGGCTCCGTCAAGATGCAGCCGCCGTGCGAGAGCCCGGCCCTAGCCGCCGCGGCGGCAGTGGTGGCGGCAGACGGCGCCCTGCGCCGCAGCCCCAGCGCCCGGGAGCCCGAGCGCGAGCAGCCGCCGGCGTCGCTGCGGCCGCGGCTGAGAGACCTGCCCGCGCTGCTGCGGAGCGGGCTCACGCTGCGGAGGAAGCGGAGCGCCGCTGGGGGCCGGGTGAGTGGCCCGGCCCTGGCCGACTGGGCACGGGCGGTGCGCACGTGGAGTCCGCGCCCACCCCCGGGCCGCTGATGGGGGCGTCTGGAAGTTGGGGAGGTGGCGGAAGGGACGCCTTTCTGCCGGACTCGGCTGAAGAGGGGCCCGGGACGGCGGGGTTTTGAGGTGCCACCCCTTGAGCGACGGTTTCCCCCGCCCCCCCCACCCCCGCAAGCTGCACCTGACTTAACCCCAGGGCCCCCGGATTCAGGCTGTGGGGCTGGGCATCGGCGGAAGAAGAGCTGTTTGCCTCTTCTCTGAGGCGAAGCTGCAGGTGTCCAGCATCCAACAGCCAGCCAGCCCTGTCCCAAACGCAAGCTTCAGGCCCCACGAGCGGCATCCAGTTTGCAGGACGCATGCGACTGCGACATGTGTGCTTGTTTTGGAGGTCCCGTTGCAATCTCTGGGCATCGGGACTGGTTTTGGTGGCCTCCACCGCCGAGTGGGAGACCGAGGAGTCGGAAGCTCTTGGGTGAGCTTCTAGCTCCTGGGTTCCGGTGTCTCCACCACTTAATACTCCTGGACACCCTCTTGAGCAGGAGGGTGCACGCCCCCAAGAACCTTCAATATTGACTTCCTGATGGTGTGTTCAGATATGATTTCCTGGTGAAGGAGTGTCCCTCATTGGGTTCTAAGTGCATCTAATGACCCGAGCAGGTCAGGCATGTTTTGTATTTTTAAGAGAAGCAGGAAGGTCTGCTGATTGTCTCCTGGGATCTTTAAGAAGCCACCCAGGAGGCCCTGCCAGGGCCTCAGGACACAGAGCAGACTTACTCAGATTTCCCTGCTCACCAGGGCTTGGCGGCACCTTTGGTGGCTTCTACTCATCTTTTAAAAATTTATTATTAAGTGGTCTTTAATGAGAAGCTGCCACAATGTAGCTTTCTTTCCTATTAGGCTGTAGTTTTTAAAATGCAGTCTTGTCTGCCTTAAAACAAGCCATTACTGGGAGACTTCTAGCTCTTTCAGAGATGGGTTTGTGTAAACTTGAGAGCGAGGGACAACCGCTTGTTTTGATGCGCCCGCCTTTGGGTAGGGAAGGGTCTGAACTGATGTAGGTCTTCAGCTTCTCGAAGCCGCATCTCTCTTTTCCTAGGCATTTTCCACCTCAGGTGGAAAATGGTGCATCCCAGGTCCGTCTCAGAAGATGTTCTGAGGATTCTCTGGGTGTGATAGGGCATTTAGGAATTGCCCACAAGTGCCCTTAACATGTGGCATTTAGGATTGCCTGCAAAGTAAGTGAGGAAATGTGTCCCCAGGATGTGGTGTTGAAATAAACAAGAACCGGAGTTATAGACTTTGCAGGAATCTAGGGAAAATCAGGTCAAATTGTGTTTCTATTATCCTTGACGGTTACTTTTTCATGGCACAGAATACTGAAGACATGAGGGCCGCCAGGCAATCTGCGACAAGAATTGCTGAGGGTTTCTGTATAAATAGATCTGTAGTATTCATTTGCGTTCATACTCATGTTTCTTGCTGCCTGGGATGATGTTGTATACCTGTCAATATACCTATTTAGTTTTATTTTTTGATTACTCTGAATGTGGTTACCTCAAATAATGTGTGTTTTATTAACCCTGTTTGATTCTAATACTGTATCACCTCTTTCTGGGACTTTCCAAACACATTTTGGAAGTACATGACCAGTTTTTATTGAAGGAAGATTGATTGTCAATTTTTCCAATGTTGGAAACCCATACTTCTTTGACTGTTTATTTGACTATTTATTTCCCCTTTCTTCTACCTCGGAACCGCCTTTGTGATTTTGGAATCTTCCCTATCAGAGGAGTAGGAAGGGGGTTGAAAGAAGGAGAAAAACAAGTGAAATATGAACTTATCTTAGGCAGCTCAGGCTGTCATAACAAAATACCATAGACTGGGTGGCTTAAACAACACAAATTTATTTTCTCACAGTTCGGGATGCTGGGAAACCTGAGATCAATGTATAGGCTGATTTGGTTTTTGGTGAGGGCCCTCTTCCTGGCCTGCAGATGACCACTTTCTCGTATATCCTTGCATGGCCTTCCCTTGGTATATGCAGAGGAAAAGAGGCCTCCCTCTTCTCATAAGGCCACTAATCCCATCATGAGGGCCCCACCATCATGACTTAGTCTAACCCTAAATAATTCTCAAAGGCCTCATCTCCAAATAATGTTGCATTGGGGGTTAGGGCTTCAACATAAGAATTTTGTAGGGGGCATAAACATAACAGTCCAAAACACAAGGGGTTTGAAAGAAAGAGAGATACAAGTAGAATATGTACCAGACTGGTTAGTTGGTGACTTGTTAGCATCTGGGATTGTCTGGTTAACCACCTTGGATTGGGCAGTGATGCTAATGCAAACAAATCGTGGTTTGGATCTTTTTGTAGACCTTCAGCTTTGTGTCTCGTGGGCCATACCTCCAGACTGGAGCTGTGTGACTTCAGGGACAAGTTAACAGAAATTCATTACCACTAATAAAGACTCAGCTTTGTGCGTTACATAAGTTGGTTGAGTTTTCATCTATATTGACCAAGATCTGATTTAGGAATATGTGCGGTCCTTGTCCCTGCTGCCCCTGGGCTCCCACAAACCTGGACAGTCTGACATCAACTGACGTTAACAAAGCTCTTTGTGGGTTGTGTTGCTCAACAACCCAGGTGCATTGTAGGCTTTTTTTTTTTTTAAGACTGGATTTTGCTCTGTCACCTAGGCTGGAGTGCAGTGGTGTGATCACAGCTCACTGTACCCTCGACCTTCTGGGCTTATCTCAGCCTCCTGCTGGGATACAGGCACCCACCACCATGCCTGGCTAATTTTTTTTTCCTATTTCCTTTAGAGACTGGGGGTCTCACTATGTTGTAGGCTATCTCTTACTAGGAAAAATCAAACTGTCATTTGGTTAATATACCTGAGTTCCTTGGTTCCTCAGTTCAGTCACTTCTAGTTGTGTTGAATTCAGCATGCATACTGGTTAAGAATCTTTGCACTTCTTTGGGGCAAATGAGGGAAAGACTAAGTTGTACGTTGTGGGAGGGCCCTAACCACCTGCTAAAAATCAGAAGCAAGGTAATGCACAACCTGAGCTCCTGACAAAACCTTTAATTTTTTAAATTGTATAACAGAGATTATGAGAGAATGGTACAATGAACACCTATACTTCAACAGTTATTAGCGTTTTGCCAGTCTTGTTTCATTTATTTTCCTCCTTCATAAACTTTTGTAGGGGCTAGTGTATTTTAAAACAAAATTCTATACATCATGTGGTCTTACTCACAAGTTTTTCAGTTTACGGTCCTGATGAGGACATTAAAAACAACAGCAAAACTTTGCCTTTTCGCACCGAAAATATTAATAATTTAAACATATAATTTCCATATTCAAATTTTCTCGAAGATGTCTTTTTACTTATGATTGTTGGAAATAGGAGCTAAACAAGGTCCACATATTGTATTTAGTTGTTAGGATTTTAAATCTATTTTATTTTATAGCAGCTTCCCCTCCCTTTCTTCATGCCATTAATTTGCAGAAGAGAGTGGTTCATCTGTGCAGTAGAACATCCTACTGTCTGGACTGATTGCTTGTGGTGGTGTTTAGCTTGTTCCTCTATTCTTTGTTTCCTGTGATCTGGCAGTTAGATATAGAGGTTTGACTAGATTCAGGTTCAAAGACAAGTAACCTTCATTGATGGTGCTGTGTAAAATCTGTTGCATCACATCATGAGACACATAATGTCTGGATATCTCTCTTTTTGAGACGGAAAGATTGATTAGTGAGTTTAGGTAGTGTCACTTAGCTGTCTGCCTTCTACTTAATGATTTTAGTATCACAGATGGTTGTAGCCTAGATCCTTTTCATTAGGGGTTGCAAAATGGTGATGATCTAAATCCATCATTCTTCTTGCATTTATTAATTGGAATTCTGTCTATAAAGAACTTTCTCTCATAAATTATTTAGGTCTCCTGAAATTCACAATGTGCAGGATAGACAGGGAAAAGTCTTAATTTTTTCCTTTTATCAACTATCAGAGTAATAATTTGGTGCTTTAACAACCTCCATTGAGAACCAGTGAGTTTTCCTTTTTTAAGTGTCATTAAGAACTTATGAATCTTAATGTATTTGTTTCTGTCACTTCAGTCAATAACTTTTTTGGTGCTTGGTTTGTCCTTGTCTCCTGTATACTTTTTAAATGGCCCGGTAAACTCAAATACCTTTCTTACTTTTCTGGCACAAGATATTCTAAGTGTATCTTGTCCATACTCTGCTGCTCCAGACCTGACACCCTGAAATCAGCCATTTTCTCAAGGAGCATTGATTTTTTTTTTTTTTTTTTTAACTGACAATCGTTCATTTCCCCATCTTTTGCCTCTCTTAGTGGTTGCATTATTTTTCCCATGGTCTTAAGCCTACTACCTTATTTTTTGTTTCTTTTTAAATCATTCTCATCAGGTTGTTGCTAAGACTGATATTTTCCCCCTAATAAAATAAGTGATAACAGCTATTCCCTTTTTCTATATATACTGTCAAAATGCTGGGACTGACTTATTTTGGGCTTTGGCTGCTGTCATGTTTTCTGCAGCTTCTGCCACTGTCTTCAACGTCTTCGTATCTGTTTCATTTACAGCAGCCAGAATGATTCACCAATTGTGCCACATTACTCACCAAAGACCTTCAGTAATTCCCAGCTTTTGGATTGGTCATCAGAAGGGTCTAGTTCTCTTTAACCACCCTTCACTAGCCAGGGTTCTTATGGCCTGTGCTCTTCAAAATTGAGAAACTGGGAAGAACAGCTGGTAGCCCTCTGAATGAGGTTCTCTCTTTTTCTTTTATAATCTCTTTACCCAGATGATTTCCTCTCAAAAAGGAACAAAGTATCCCTTTCCCTTTGTCCAAGCTGGAGTGCTTTAGCTCTGACTCAATACCCTCCTCTGCTAGAAACTTGACTTTATTGATTGAGAAATACAAACCAATCCAAGTTATATACCAGTATGCCCAATGTATCGCCATTTTAGGCACCTATTTGACAGGCAAAACATGTGATTTATTCTTTGTATTTAAGTTGAAATCAATGGCTAACATCATAGCACTTAATTATGTACCATGCATATTTTGATATAAACTTCAACTCACACTACAAGCCTATGAGTTAGATGCTGCTATTTGCATTCTACAGATGAGGAAACTGAGACACATATGTAATTTGCCCAAGGTTACAGAGTGTGTACCAGAAGGGAGGTTTGCATCTAGGTATCCTGTTTCCATAGAGCCAAGTCCATGCTCCGAATTAACTTTAGTTTTCCTCAAGTGCATTGAGAGGGCAAAGGGTCTATTTACTGTAAACTGTGATAGCCTCATAGTACCTGCTGATATTATCTTACCACTCTGAGAGAGGTTAATAAATGCCATTAATAATGTCAGACTTTTAACTTTTATTTGAGCACACAGAAGTTTATTATTGACATATTGGGTTTAGGGGAAGTGGGGAGAAGCACTGTGGTTATAGGTGAAAGGTAACTAATATTTACTTAAATTAAAAGTAGCTCAAGGCCAGCCTGGGCAACAAAGCAAGACCGTGTATCTACAAAAAAAAAAAAGTAAAAAACAAAACAGCATTCATGTGTCATAAGCAAAATCAGCCATGCTCACTTGATCAAGGTCAATCCAAAAACCTCGTGAATTCACCCAACTTACTTTGTTCTCATCTGCTTATGGCAGCCAGAAGATAAAGGCCTTTAAGAGAGCCATGCATGTGCCAGAAAGGGTGAGTCAGATCAGATATGAGGGACACATGCTGAACTTATTTGAGACATATTGACTTCGCTGCCTCTGCTTGCTGACAAACTACTATCCTGATCCTTGGTGTAAAACTATGTTAGCTATGGCTACAGATAAAATAAAGCTCTGTGGATGCCAACTTCAAAAATATTTATTTGGGAAGAAGGAAAAGAAACTGTAGATTCATTTAATTTCTTGTGAATTCTAGCAAAGGAACTGAATGGCAAGTTAATATTTTATATACTTATTTCTTCATTTCCCTCCCAACCCCCACACTTTGGTGACATAATTAGATCCCAGGAAAAGACACAGGCTGTGGCTTCAGAGTGGGTTTGAATCACAGTGCTATCACTTGATATCCTTGCATGAGTTATTCTCTGAGCTCTCTGAGCCTTAGTTTCTTCCTCTGTAATGACATACATAGTGGATCAGATTTTTCCAAGAATAGAGATAATATAAAGTGTTGAGTGCATTGGAACTTAAATAATTATGTCCCTGGCAGGATGCTTACTCTAGGCAAATGGACTTTCATGGACATTTATAGAAATCTAGACACAAACATTTTTGCTTTCGTATGCAATGTCGGATTCTATTTTTTAAAAGCACATGATATCCTAACATGTAGTGAGTATTTTAGATGATATCTAAATACTGGGACCATAACAAATAGGCTTCATTTCATACTTGCACTTTCTCTTAAATTGATGTGGCAGTAATTGGCAACTTGTATAGCTAACAATAGATGGAAAGGTAGGAAATAAGTCACTGGTAGTGACTTTGAGTACTTGTGATTTTTTTTGCCTCAATACTGCATAACAATCTTTGTTAGGATCATAGATAATTCCAGTAATGATACATGATCTGGAAGTACTTTTTGAGAAATCATAAGATTTTATATAAAGGTAAAATAGTTAAAATCAAGGAGTTAATTTTTTGTGGCAAATCATTATTATGATAAATCATTCGTTAATGGAAAATCCGTAGATGCCACTGTGGCAGGTCTTCTTCAGATTGAAACCTCCATAGTCCCCTGAAGGAAGAGGTATGAGGAAATTACAATCCAGAGAGGTTAAAAGCCTTCCCATGGCTAACCATCTAGGAAACAGCAGAGAAAGAATGCAGCCCAGGACTACCTGATTGCAAAGACTATATAGCCTGTCTGCAATATCATGTTGTCTAAAACTTTGAAAGGATAACAACATACGGTGTATTGAAACAAATTAGATGCGGGAAACATTTCAAGTCTTAGTGCAAAGTACAGCTCATTCTCTTTCCACTGTCTTCAGTAATGGCTTCCAGGATCAGTCATTTATTTATTTTTATTGATACATATTTTCAGGGTACATGTGATAATTTGATACATAAATATAATCAAGGGTAATTGGGATATTCATCACCTTAAATATTTATCTTTTCTTTAGGAACATTCAAATTATTCTCTTGAAGCTACTTTGAAATGAAATGCACAATAAATTAATGTTAAATTATAGTCACCCTATTTTTTTTTTTTTTGGTTGGAGTCTTACTCTGTCACCCTGGTTGGCATGTATTGGTGGGATCTCAGCTCACTGCAACCTCTACCTCTTGGGTTCAAGCGATTCTCCTGCCTCAGCCTCCTGAGTAGCTGGGATTACAGGCATCCACTACCATGCCTGGCTAATTTTTGTATTTTTAGTAGAGATGGGGTTTCACCTCGCTGGCCAGGCTGGTGTTGAACTCCTGACCTCAAGTGGTCCGCCTGCCTCAGCTGCCCAAAGTGCTGGAATTACAGATGTGAGCTACTGCTCTTGGCCCCTACTGATCTGTGGAACACTGGGTCTTATTACCTTTTTTTTTTTTTTTGAGGCAGAGTCTTGCTCTTTCACAGAACGTGGAGTACAGTGGCACCATCTTGGCTAAGATCACCGAGTAAGAGAAGGAGCCAAATTTGAACCCAAGAAGTCTGACTCCATAGTATACAGTCTAACACTTCTTCTGCATCCTCTCTCTAAATAAGATAATTAATGTATGTTCTTGATTAGAGTCTCTTTTTTTCATTTTGACACTTTCAAAATTGAGATGTATCTTATGGTTGCTGTGATCATTTGAAGAAGTACTTACTGTTTTGTTCCCTATAAAGCTATTATTAAACTGATGGCATATCTTAAAATTATTGGTGTCCTTGAATAAAGGAACTATGGTAAACCATGTTTTTATTTTAAAAATATAGCTACATAGTTTATAGAAATATCATAGTAAATCACAGCTTTAACATGGTGTATACAAACAATACCAATATATTTATGAAGTGTGAAAAATGTAAATTAAGATTATATTAACAATCTATATGAACACATATTGCTTAGGTAATGATTTAAATGTCAGAAGAGAATAAATTTAATTTTTTTCCTACAAAAAGCATTAATAGCCTTAGAGTAATGTTGAAGGTGGAAGAAACCAAAATTCTAAGTGGGGGGCTGTTAAAATATATATGTATGTGTGTTTATGTGTGTGTCTGTGTGTGTATAAATAATTATCTGATTTCTTAGGAAAGCAAAATTTAAAAGTTAAACTTTCCATATACATTTCCTAAAACTGAGAACCATGAATATAACTAAATGACATTAGATTTAGACATGCCTTTTAGTCACTGTAATTTGTATAGTGAGTTGGCAGATCTTACCTTCTGTGACTCAGTTAATCTGTTTTTTATTCATCTGCTTTGTTCATGGGACATTGACTTCTTGCTTATTAAAATTCTTTTCATTTTGTACTGTTTGTGTTATCTGTAGAGAAAATATCATTCAAGATTTCTAACAAGACAAAACAAATCTTTACTAAAGTTACAATTCTGAAAACCAGGGTTTTCACATTCTAGTTGGTTGTCTTCCTGTATTTTTTCCCAACTGGTCTAGCAACTTAAACTCGGTCCATTGGTGGTTTTGTTGTTCAGTTGAATTTGACCTTGTCAAATCATTTACCTGCAGCTGTTATGAGGTGTACATGCAAATACTTGTGATTGCCTAACACTTAGGACTTTGGTGCTGACGGTAAATTTATTTTACTCTCTTGTTACTGTTGAGGGAAGTGAACAGCTTACCACTTCTGCTTGCTCTGACACTCTAAATGTTGACTGTAATGAACAAACACTGCAAATGGTTGACTCATTATATTGTGCTGTGAATTTGTACATAGGTATGAAATCTTTGCAAAAAATTTTTTTTTAAGTTGAGAAGAAGATATAATAATAACTTTTGGAGATTAGGGGAAGTATCATGCCTCTTTCAATCTATTAAAATGCAATTTGGCTGTGGTGTAACAGAACATTTTTAAAAATGAATTTGCCACTTAAGGGCTGCGTGACCTGGAGTAAATCAGATAACCCCTGTGAGTCTGTGTCTCTAAAATGGAATACCAGTATTCTATCGTGGGAACCAATGGTGGGACAGGGAACCAGGTTTTATTTCTTGTTCTTTGTCTGGCCAAGGTCCAAGCAGTGTTCTGTGTTGAGATGACAACTCAACCAGTAGGACACTTTGGGGTGAATCTTAGACAAATGGAAAGATGGGTCTTTAATATTAACCACATCTCTTTAGTTGGAGAGGGAGAAGTTAATGCATTAGCAGAGGGAGCATTTGAAAATGGGAAAGGGATCTAATTAAATCAAGAATCTGTCATATCAAAGAAGTAAAAAGAACACATCTATAAATCTGTTTCTAGAAGATTAAATGGTTTGTTTGGCCATAAACAGAATTCTGGGAGAGGTGTCAGAAGAGTACTTAGTGGCAGCAACACTATGTGTCTGTCAGAGATCTTACCAGGTGGATTTCTCTTCTTTTGGATAATGTTTAAGCATTCAAATTTCCCACTGCTCTTGGCACATAGCTCTCTCTTAAAAAAAAAAAAAAAAAAAAAAAAAAAAAAAAAGCTGCCTAGACATATTGTAATCTACCTTGAATATCTCAAATGGAGCTAGAGCTTAGAAAAGCCCATCTGTATTTGCGTGTTCACTCTGTCGTGATTTATATAATGCTTTACCTTCACAAAGCGCTTTCACATGCATTCTTATTTTACTCTTTTCATAACTTGAATAAAGTCTTTTTTTTTCTTTTATAGACTGAAAAGCAGGTTCCGAACTTTTCTATATGCTGCAGCCTCACCGTCCGTGAAGCACAGGCAGTGCCCACCTAGTTATGTAGAGGATGCTCAGTCAGCATGAGCTGCTGCTGTTGTCATTGCTCTCATCATCAGTGCCTGAAATTACAGATCTGAGGGATTCCAGGGTCAGTCTCTCTGAGGAGCTGAAAGAGATCTTCCTGGTTATATTGGTAGAAATTAAGTAAGAAAACTGAGGCTCCACAATTGGATCCTGCTGAAGGTCATCGTGAGGAAGTTGAGTCAGAAGCCCCTTAGTCTGGGCTTCTCAGTCCAGGGTCTCTGAGAGGTTAGCCTCAGGTCGCGGTGAAGGGTGGGACTAAAGCAGAGCTTCTCAAACTGGAGCCTGCATCAGAATCCCTGGAGGGCTTGTTAAAACACATATTCCAGGGCCTCGGCCTTAGAGACTTTGATTCAACAGCTCATGGACAGGGCCCAATCATCTGCATTTTTATCAAGTTTCAGGGTATGCTGTTGCTGCATCCACAGACTGCACTTCGTAGCACTGGACTAGAAGGCCTCAAAAGTTCGGTGACCTTCTTCAGAACATTGCCTAGGTCAGGAGTCTGCCTGGCTGTTTACCACCTCCATGATGAAGTCCAGACCCAAATAGAGGACTCTGACTACAAAAACTTTATTGAATGAATAATTTTGAAACTCCCCCTTGGTGGTTTCTACAGAATAACTAGCTGTTTAAAAAAAGAAAAAAGGGAGGAGGATTTGGAGCATCATCGCCCACGGCAGCTATGCTGGTTATTCTGTTCATCTTGAGTCCTCTTTGCCCTTCCCTGTTCTAGTCTGCACGGTGGAGGCTGCCTTTAAGGTCATTCATCGTCAGGACTCTGTTGCCCTCTGGCTTAGGTTTGGGTTCAGTCAGTGGGAGGCCAGGAGGAGCAAGAGGCCATGAGTATCTATTCTTCTTGCTTGCTGTCTTTTTCTCTGTGGTGCTTGCAGTGTCTGTGACCACCTATAATGGCAGCTGCCCCTGGGCAGTCCCTCCTCAATTGTGTCAGCTCTCTGAGTACAGTACAGCTGTGTCTCCCCTTGGCCGCCAGGCCTTGGACTGTTCAAGGCTTGTCATGACTAGTCCCTTTGTGCTGTAGCATCTCCTCGGGCCTCTGAACTTTGCCCACACATCTTTGATAGGCTCTTTTCTAGACGACCCTTGATGGATGGAGGAGCCCAGGTAAGAGCCATGCTAGAAAATGTGACAGTGGGAGGTGTAGCCATGGTGAGAAGAAACCCATGAACAGAATGGACACTGGCAAGGATGATGGCAAGGCAGAGGATGATGGCAAGCCAATCGCTCTTTGGGTGGAGGATAGAGGGAGAGGCAAGGGAAGGCCTGGCCTTGAAAGTGCTGCTGGGCTTTGCCATAGAGGGTCCTGAGGAGTCCCTGGACCTCTGGTTAGAAGCTAGGACTACGTGAATGTGAATCAAGTGCTATTTCTGTGCATAAACCTGGGTGGCTAGGGTTTGGAATTGGAGAAGCTGTTATATGAAGAATTGGCATTCCTTCTCTGCAATTGCCTAGCAATGTTTTTACTGCCCTTGCTTTTTTCCCCCAGACATCCTCAGCATTGTCAGCTTATACACAGGAATTATAAAACCTTTATGTGGGACTTTGATCTTGCTAAATTTTGTCACCGTATATTGAACATGTTCTGAAATGCCTGCCAAAACTACATTCATGGAGTAACAAATGGTTTAATAGAATAATTACACCTTTGGTTCCTTTGCCCATAGGTTACAGCAATGGGCGTGTTGGTGAGATAAAACACATTTTTCGTGGTTTGGGGGGTCAACCAGATCATCTTCCACAGTAACCTCACCATGAAACAGGACTACCACACATATTCATACCAATTCTGTGTGTTTATTAGTTCTTTCATATTGAAATGTCATGCTAGGTTGAAACTATTTCAGAGCTTTTATAAATAATATCGGGGTGGTAAAGTTTGGGTACCAACATCTGAATACCTTGTCTTAATAAGTGAAATATGTAAAGACAAAACAAGCCCCCAATCTCAAATTTTCTGTTGTTACAATTCTTTAGGTAGAAGAAGAGTTCTCTATGAGGAAAAATCAACCCTGGAATTTTTTCCCTCTCTTTCTGGGTAATGTGGTTTGGCTGTGTCCCTACCCAGATCTTGTCTTGAATTACCATGTGTTGTAGGAGGAACCTGGTGGGAGGTAACCGAATCATGGGGGCAGATCTTTCCTGTGCTGTTCTTGTGATAGTGAATAAGTCTCATGAGATCTGATGGTTTTAAAAAGAGGAGTTTCCCTGCAGAAGCTCTTTTCCCTTGTCTACCACTATGTGAGACGTGCATTTCACCTTCCTCCATAATTGTGAGGCTTCTCCAGCCACGTGGACTGTAAGTCCATTAAACTTCTTTCTTTTGTAAATTGCCCAGTCCAGGGTAGGTCTTTATCAGCAGCATGAAAACAAACTAATACAGTAAATTGGTACCAGGAGAGTGGGGCACTACTGAAAAGATACCTGAAAATGTGGAAGTGACTTTGGAACTGGGTAACAGGCAGAGGTTAGAACAGTTTGCAGGGCTCAGAAGAAGACAGGAAAATGTGGGAAAGTTTGGAACTTCCTAGAGACTTGTTGAATGGCTTTGTCTAAGATGCTTGTGATATGGATGATAAAGTCCAGGCTGACGTGGTCTCAGATGGAGATGAGGAATGTGTTGGGAACTGGAGCAAAGGTGACTCTTGTTATGTTTTAGCAAAGAGACTGGTGGCATTTTACCCCTGTCCTAGAGATTTGTGGAACTTGGAACTTGAGAGAGATGATTTAAGAGTATCTGGCAGACGAAATTTCTAAGCAGCAAAGCATTCAAGAGGTGACTTGGGTGGTGTTGAAGGCATTCAGTTTTATAAGTGAAGGGGAGCATAAAAGTTTGGAAAATTTGCAGCCTGACAATGTGATAGAAACGAAAATCCCATTTTCTAAGGAGAAATTCAAGCTAGCTGCAGAAATTTGCATAAGTAATGAGGAGCCTAATGTTAATCCCCAAGACAATGGGAAAAATGTCTCCAGGACACAGAAAAAGGTCCAGGGTGTCAGAGACCTTTGCTGCAGTCCCTCCCATCACAGGCCCAGAGGCCTAGGAGGAAACCATGGTTTCATGAGCTGGGCCCAGGGTCCATGTGCTGTTTGCAGCCTAGGGAACTTGGTGCCCTGTGTCCCAGCTGCTTCAGCCATGGCTGAAAGGGGCCAACATAGAGCTCAGGTTTTGGCTTCAGAGGGTGGAAGCTCCAAGCCTTGGCAGCTTCCACGTTGTGTTGAGTCTGTGAGTGCAGAGAAGTCAAGAATTGGGGTTTGGGAGCCTCTGTCTAGATTTCAGAAGATGTATGGAAATGTCTGGATGCCCAGGCAGAGTTTTGCTGCAGGAGCAGGGCCCTCATGGAGAACCTCTGCTAGGGCAGTGTGGGAGGGAAATGTGGGGTGGGACCACCCAAACAAGAGTCTTTGCTGGGGCACCACCTAGTGGAGCTGTGAGAAGAAGGCCGCTGTCCTCCAGACCCCAGAATGGCAGATCCACTGACAGCTTACACTGTGCCCCTGGAAAAGCCATAGACATTCAACACAGCCCGTGAAAGTAGCCAGGAGGGGAATATACCCTGCAAAGCCACAGGGGTGGAGCTGCCCAAGGTTGTGGGAGCCCTGTCTTGCATCAGCATGAACTGGATCTGAGACATGGAGTCAAAAGAGATTTTGGGGCTTTAAGATTCGACAGCCCTGCTGGATTTTGGACTTACACGGGGCCTGTAGCCCCTTTGTTTTGGCCAATTTCTCCCATTTGGAATGGCGGTATTTACTCAATGCCTGCACCCCTATTGTATTTAGGAAGTAACTAACTTGCTTTTGATTTTACAGGCTCATAGGCAGAAGGGACTTGCCTTGTCTCAAATGAGATTTTGGACTGTGGACTTTTGAGTTAATACTGAAATGAGCTAAGATTTTGGGGAACTATTGGAAAGGAAGGATTTGTTTTGAAATGTGAGGACATGAGATTTGGGAGGGACCGGGTGGAATGATATGGTTTGGCTGTGTCCCCACCCAAATCTCATCTTGAATTCTCATGTGTTGTGGGAGGTAATTGAATCATAGGGGCAGGTCTTTCCTGTGCTGTTCTCGTGATAGTGAATAAGTCTCATGAGATCTGATGGTTTTAAAAAGGGGAGTTTCCCTGCACAAGCTCTTTTCTCTTGTCTGCTGCCATGTGAGATGTGCCTTTTACCTTGGGCCATGATTGTGAGGCCTTCCCAGCCACATGGAACAAGTCCATTAAACCAATTTCTTTTGTAAATTGCCCAGTCCTGGGTATGTCTTTATCAGCAGTGTGAAAACGGAGTAATACACTGAGTTTCCTTATATTTTTATGTCAGAAAACATGGATATGTGAGGGAATCAAGGGATGACCTCATGCATCTGAGGCAATCATGATAAGTCACCTCGTGTTACTCAGTGTGGCACGAGTTCAAGTGTATGAATTCTTTGGTTTTGCTCCATTTTCTCTTCTTTCTGGTCACTTCTCCAATAAAGCTGTGTTGCTGGGTACCTAGAGAAGACAAGCAAATGGAAGCCCAGAGGACAGGAGCCCAAACCTTCCAGGAAGGAGGTAGAGCCTTCCTAGTTGAAGGCTTCCAGGAAGTAGCCATGCCTGTGCATCACCTCTTAGTGGGAACAGACCAGAGGGAAGAGGAGAGGGGTTCTAGTACAAATGACCCTGGTAAGAGAATCCAAGCCCTGGTCAGGGAACAAGGAGGAGCTCAGTGTGGAGGAGGGGCTGTGGGGGCTGGGGACCCCCGACACGCAGGAATCCCTTTTCCAGCCTCAGACCCTGGGCCAAGGATGGTTCCCGCCAATCCACTTTGTTTTCACCTCCAGATTAGAGCGAATGTTCTCCCTATCCCTCTAGCTGGGAAAGGAGTTTTTCCTGTTCAGAGACTCAGGTCCACTTTCTGTGCTTACCATCTCCTTCTCTGGTTTGGCCTTCAGAAGTCTCTGATCAGCCTTCTTCCTGGTTTGTGAAGATTCGTCTCCTTCCTTCCCCTTGGATGAGCTATCCATCTTTACTTTGGGTTAGGTTTCCTTTGGCTTTGTGGTTCCTGTTGTCTTGTTCTCCTCTCCTGAGCTTTTTTCCTGCAGGCTTCTCTGGTGGGCTGTTTTCCCAGCCTCTCTTCTCTGAATCAGCTCAGCCGCTTGTTTGTTGTCATTGTTTCCCAGCACAGCACTCCTGTTTCTTCATCCTGGCACCAAACCATCAGTTTGCCTGGCCCCAGCTGAGGGCTCCATTTAGAATAGGAGAGGGTGCTTGATGCCCTTTTCAGGAGTTTGGATGATTGAAGCACACCTCTGCATGTTAAAACCGTCAGAGAAGCCCTCGCCTCACCCAGTCTATGAGTTTTTTTAAGAATATTTAAGTTCTCACATTCCCCACTTAAGGGGAACTGTTGCAAAGGCTTGAGTAACCATCCACCTGGTCTGCTTTAGGGAGTGGAGAGTTACAAAAGTGTTGATTGCTGATTAGCATGACATTTTCAAAACTACCTGCTTTAAATAGTGACCTCTGGCTTGGTCAAAGGATACATACGAGAAGGTATTGCTCAGGTGAGAAGTGAAATTGTGAATGTCAAAACCAGTTTCATTTTGTAATGACTGTAATAAATGTAGAAGCTTCTACTTAAACAATTGTAATAGCTCTGGGAATATAAGGCTAAACACAAGACAAAGGAAAGTGGATTAATGATTTTAATTGTTGCATGTACTGCAGGCAGCACCTGTTCCTCACATCCCAGACTGCCATCTGATGCAGTCACCCTCTTTTGCCTTTCCTGGTATCTTTTCTTCCTTCTAAAATCTGTATCATGCACTTACTCTCTGATGTTTCCATCAGGATAGTCTAGGTTTTGCTGCAATAACAAAACCCCACCAAAATCTTTGTAGTTTTAACACAACAGTTTATTTGTTTCTTACTGAAACATTTTGCATCCGGGTGCTCTCCAGGGGAGCTATCTTCTGTGTGGCAGTGTTACCGGCTGTGAATCTGTACAGGTCTTCAGCAACCTCAATTTTTGCCTCCTCAGAAGAAAGAATTCAACTGAGGGGCATAGGCAGAGTGAGAGACTGAAGCCAGTTTTAGAGCAGGAGTGAAGGTTTATTGAACAGTTGCGTCCTTTTTCCCCTGATTCTCCCTCTGGGGTGGAGCGTCTGCAGTTGCTTGCCAGTACTTGGGAGGAGCCGCATGCACAGTGTGTTTACTGAAGTTGTATGCATGCTCACTTGAGGCGTTCTTCCCTTACCAGTCGAGTGTTCCCATAAGGTCATACACCAGTTAAACTCTATTGTTTTGCCTCTTAGTGTGCATGCTTGAGCCCACTCACCCAGCTCCTGAGATCTTATCTGGAAGCTGCTGATCACCAGCTTCATTTTTTTTCTATGAATTGGTAGGCCGCCTTTCCCTGATGCTGGCTCTGATCAATAATTACTTTAGAGAGACAGTTAACAAACGCCTGACCCTCACCTGATGGTCTTCTGACACTCCTGGTGGTGCGGGGTGCCTTTTCTGCCCTGCTTACGTCTGACTAGCTACTAACTGTAACAGCAGCTCTGCGTGTATGTTTCCCTATCACCTTCTTCCTCCACAATGAATGCAGCATGTGAAGAAATAATGGAGAATTGCACATGGGCTTTTAAATACTCTGGCCAAGGTGACTTTTGCTGATATTTCATTGGTCTCAGTCATTTCCGGGGCCACCAAAGTGTCATCTTCCCAGGAGTCTTGAAGGATAAAAGAAGCACAAATGTTAGGAATGTCTACTTCAGCCATTAGACATTGAGAATACACAGATGACTAAAGGAATTATCCCAGTCCTTAGCTACTCAGAGTCCAGTGGGGAAGGTAAACATGTTGATTGCATTATGATTTAGTTTTATAAAATTTTGCCAATTTCAAAATATGTAGTATAACTACAATGTTAGAACAGAAAATAACAGAAAATACTTTGGGGAGTGCCAGCGGTATAGAATCTACCTTTCTGAGTTTGGAATGAGAGCAAAACTTCAGTGTGGAGGTGATTTAAGAGCTGGGAGTTGTCTACCCACCAGGTTTAGAGCTACATTACCTTGGTAAGGTTGGTATCTGACTTATTTTATGTGCTGCATAACAGGTAAACTAATAATTTGGGTTGCAGCTCTAAGAATAGGCTTTACCTGGTCTTTGAGACCTCAAGGAATAAATGAAAGCAATCTGTCAGCAGTAGAATAGATCTGCTAGTTCAAATGAAATGCAGCAGGTAAGTATCCTTCTAATGAAGACTTGCTAAAAATACTTTTACTGAGCAATTATGCTACTGACAGTTCTTTGATCTCAAAGATTAAACTTGCTGCTACAGTATGAAAAGAACAAAGCCAAGTGCAAAATAACAATCAGGGTTAGTTATTAGGCAACAAAGGTTGCATATAGGTACTTTGATTTACCCAGAGATTTCGGACATATTTTACATTAGATGTAAATGTGAGTGGTGTGTTAACATTGCAAACAATGTGCTTTGTAAACAAAAGACAGTCTCTTCCTCAGATCTAAGAGCCATAGTATTGTCGTCTTGCTCTGCTGTACTTCCCACTGGCTTTTCCCATCATGCTGGACATGAAACCACCTTTGTAAAAATTATAACAAAAAATTATGACAGTGAAAGAGATCTTACCTAACCAACTCTGTCTTGTCTTTAACCTCCAGACTTCCCTTGGTCATTCCTGGCCATGGGCGAAGCTAACTTTGGGAGAAATTTAGTTTATAGTTTAAATGATGATAGCTCTTCCCCAAACTAAACTGCCTTTATAAAACTAATAGAAGACCACAAGTGTAGGATTATGAGGGGGTCCTGAATTCTGCTAAGATGTAGGTATAGTTAACTAATTATCAGCCGTTTTGGAGGTCACAAGATTTGCAACTTCCTCAATTACTCCCATAAATAACATTACTATTGTAGAACCTAAGATTGGCCTTTTAAGATGTCTTTTAAAACTTTTGCATTTCTGATGACTTGATGGCCCCACTTGGACCCACAGTGCTTGGCAACTGGTCCTGTTATCCCCAGCCAGAAGCGGAGTCAGCACTAGAGCACCATTTTCCACATCTCTATGATTACGATTGCATCCCCAACCAAACCAGCAGCACCCGTGCCCTAGCCCCTGCCCACCAAACTATCTTGTAAAAGTGTAGCCTTTAAATTTTCAGGGAGGCTGGTTTGAGTGATAATAAAATTCAAGTCTCCCATTTAGCCAGCTCGACAGGTATTATACTCTTTCTGTATTGCAGTTCCCCTGTCTTGACAATTCGGCTCTATCTGGGCAGCAGGCAAGATGAACACGTTGGACAGTGACACCACCTCAAGGCCTGTTCACTTGTTTTCTCAGTCTGAAGCCCTTTCTGCAGATATCCATTCACCTCTCTGCTCAAAGGTTATTTTCTCTGTGAGCCTGTTGTAGGACTCTTTCCTTAGTTCAGCTAAAGATGGGGTCCTTGTCACACAGCCACGAAAACTTAGGCTCACAGACAGTTTGAAAGGTGAAGAGGGCAGGGTTTATTGGGTGAAAATGGAAACAAGGATCCTCTGCAAAGCCAGAGTTCTGCTTGTGCACTTCCCACCTGGCAGACTGAATCCCAGGTTCCACCCAGGAAGAGGAGGGGCTGGGCTCCTCCCTGCTGTAAATGGCATGAACTTCTGTGGCTCCATGCCAGTGCACACTCCTGCCAGTGCACAGGCTGGTTGGAGTTTCTCTGGGGACCCCTTCCCAGCTGGCTGGCTGAAGACCCATTGGCCACTATACTTAAAATTGTAACATCAACCTCCTCTCCATGCTCTATTCCTCTACCACTGTCTTTATTTTGCTTAAGTTCAGTCATCTCCCAGTAAAGTATAGCCTGTTTGTGTACCACCAGAATAAAGGACTCTTCTTCGTAATTAAGTAAATTTAATTTTATAAAAAAGCTTCCTACATTGCCCTTATTTGTAGTGTGCCTCACACGAGCATTTTGGAACCACTTCATGTAGTAGATACATGGTTTGGGGCAGAATAAAGGTGAGACTACATGTGGACATGATGTAACAGATGTAAGGTGGCAGTCACTGTCAGTTGACAAAAGCATTTCTTTAGAAAGATTGGTCTCTTTCTAAAGAGTGTGCAGAGTGGAGAAAGGAGAGGTTGAGGCAGGGAAGTCACTTAGGGATTGTTGCCCTGGTGATAGGGCTCGAGGGCCTGATCTAAGATGGAGGCATTGGGAATAAGAAGTCTGGGTGTTGCGAAGGAAGCGATGCTAGGATTCAGTAATTTGCTTTCTGTTTTTACAAAAAACTAAAAATCAACAAGAACACCAAAGAGGTTTCTGGTATTGAGAGGACTAGAAGTCTGTCAGAAACATGACCAGAGGTTGTCTTTTCTATACAGAAAGTCTTTTAGATTCCCAAGATTCTTATTTAAGAAATTATGAGTATGGTTGTTTGCATGTTTGTATGAAAAGTTGTTTCTGTTATGTAAGTTACCTTATGTGACAGAGAAGGAAAGGAGTTGCTTTTTAAATGACTAAATGGCAGTATTTGCCTCTAGGACAGTTTTGGAAGTTTCGTGTGTGTGTGTGTGTGTGTGTGTGTGTGTGTGTGTGTGTGTTTTGTTGTTGTTGTTTTTGTTTTTATTTGTTTCTTGTTTTGGTTCAGGGAAGGAGAACTAGATGGCAGTCTGACCATTCTGTGTGTCCCCCCACCCCACAGTTGATACGGCTTTGTGGCCTCCAGGAAAATGGAAGTAGATGCCCCACCCGCCCCACCTTGTCCTCAGGCTGCATCTGCCCAGTACCAGGTTTCCACCCTCATTGCCCAGTCAGCATGGTGCCAGTTGTCCTCGAGCCCAGCCTTGGGGTAGGTGTGGGAAGATGAGGTAGAAGATAGCTCTTGTGGGAAGAGAAGGAACTGACAGGATATAAAGGAGACAGTTTGCTTCCTTTATCTACCTCTGCCTGTCCCAGTTCTTAAATTTCTATGTGTGCAAAGTCCAGGGAATTGTGGCTTAAAGATACTCATAGCTGCTTGTCAAAGTAGACTCTGGTAGAAAACTGTGAACTTGTGTAGCTGATCACATGAAATCCACTTGCCTCATTGAAACTGAGAAGAATTATGAGCACCACTGTTTCTTGCTTTCATAAATTTTGCAAGTGCTCTTGATTTCCACCACGTAAGGTGAGGATTTGGCTCGTTTATAAACATGCATGCCCCGCCTATCCCCACCCATTGCCCCCTCTCAGGTAATTGACTTGCTGTTGGGACAGGATGCAGTGGAGGCTTTTATGTTCACATAACACTCTTCTGTGTAACTGGATTTGGGACTGAATCAGTCAGGGGTCCTAATTGGAAACAAGAGACCAACTCTGAAATTACTGGAAGGATGTTGCGATGCAGATTGGCTTGGAGAATTATTGGAAGGCTGGAGGGGTAGGCTTCAAATGGAGCAGGAACCAAGAGCATGCTTCAGAGAAGGACAGGAAGAATGTAGAGATAACGAATATAAAAGCTGGATCCAGCTAGCCAGGCTTTCCCTGACCCTCACCTCCTGAATGACTGGGGGCAAGTGACTTAACCTCTCTGTGTTTCCAAAGATAGTTATGAAAAATAAATGCATTAATATTTATAAAAAGTGCTTAGAATAGTGAGTGGAAAATAATAAGCAGTACATCAGTGGTTGGTAAATACATATTGCTAAGTGATCTTATATGTATACATATGTATGTTGGCAGTGCTGCTAAATAAATGCCAGGCTGCTGTTCAGGATGCAGGTGTTCCTTCTATGCCACAATCTCTTCTTTGCTTGCCTTAGCTTTTCCCTTATCAGAAATTGCCAGTCTTTGTTCAAGGACTTTGTTTCAGTTCTTCATGGTTCCCTCAGAAACATTGATTCCGGAACATGATTAACAACAGAGGATATGTAAAGGCCTCATTGTCTACATTTTGGGCTTTAGTTTTACACTGCTGCCCTTAGGAACAGTGTATTCATTTTTTTTTCTGCCACCTTGTGTTTGTGTGTTTTTAATACTATGTTTTTATGATCATTTTTAACACTTCTCTCTTTCCTCCTGTTGTTTTGTTAAATGAGAAAAAGCCAAGATGGAAACTCTTGTAGTAGACAAACCCCTCTGTCAGGTCCACGACTAACCCAAATGTCATGCTCACGTTCAGGTTCAGGCCCATGCTGAGGTCCGTGGGGGGTGGGTGGATGGGCAATAGCTGAAAGAACACGCGGGGCACCGTAAGCAGGTGAAATGTAGTTTTATTCAGCAGCTCTCTCATTAGCAGCTCTCTTAACACTGTCCGCTCTGTCTCGGCCGCTTGAGCCAGCCGCTGCCATGCACAACTGCACAGCCGACTCTCCTTTGCCTTCAGGGTCAGTAGCTTAACTCTTTCTCGGGGCATGAACACGAGCCATGTCAAGCCATGCCATGCCCTGGCTCCCCTCTGTCGGTCTGCAAGACGGACAGCTCTGGTACTCTCTCTTTCTCTGGGTGCCAGCACAAGAGCACCGATACAGCGCCAGCAGGGCAGTTATACCTTTTCCAAACAATAGTGGCTCCAAGACAAATACAAGCTTACACAAACAGGTTATATAACAAGTGGAAGTGTGTGCCTGTGCACCAATCCCACCAAGTCATGCAGGCCTGGATGTGTGCCTCGGCCTATTCCTTGACCAAAGCACATCCATATACCTTACCCTATCCTACCCCTATGAGGGTTTTTAGAGGACCCCCTCTTTTTAAAAATTGCAGCATTAATATTTAGAAATAAAAAAGAATGGGAGATTCCTGTAATAAATACTCTTTTCATTCTTCAAATTTGGCTCACAGAAAGCTATAGCTGTCCATTCTTTTGCTGAAATAATCTTTCCCTTCAGGTAAGATTGTTAAGACTGTTGGTTATTCTGGCAAACCCAGATCAGAGTCTGTTTGTAGGGAAGCTTTATTTAAAAAAATTAATGACTAAGTATATCCCATGCATTGAATATGCTGTTTTGGGTCCCAAGGTTGGTTAATGTTGCCCTCTCTTTCTCTTTCACCTCCTCCCCCTGACCCCCCACTATTTCTAGGTATATAGTCATGCAGTTCAACCTGATTTTAAATATGTAAATACTTAAGTATTTATCTACTGAAGATTTGAAGACTCAAATTAACTTTTGAAAAGTTTTTTTTCAGGACAGTTTAACATGAGAATTATAGAATCACCATAGTGAAATGTTAGCATTTAATATGAATATTTATCTGTATCACATAATGAGCTCAGAATTGATCTCACTTGGTAGGCAGAGTAAGAGGACGATTAAAAGCATTTTATTTTGGCTACGTACCTACACACATATGTTTGTGTGACCTGGGTAACCATATAAAATATACTCCTTAGAGTGGGTTGCAGTAAAAAAAAGTTTGAAAGCCAGTAATTTATGAAAACAGCCACAGGTTCTTCCAATTGTGTGTCAGTGTACCTTGTAGTGGGTTGCTCCCTCAGGCATAAAAGGGTGTGAGAAAGCCAGAGAGAAGGTGGCTAAAGATTTAATGTGCCAGCTGATGGTTAATAGGACTATGATTGTGAGAAGTGTTTGCCGTCCAGCTTGAGATACATAGGACTTAGGTGAGGACTATGTGAAAGAAATTGCCTCCCATGAGTCATGGAATTAATTTATAACTGGAACGCTTTCAAAAAAGTTTCCTGTGTCAAATCTTGTCCATAATAAGAAATGGGAACTAGTTGTTGAAAAACCTCTTGTTAGCATGGAATCTTTACTACAGAAATGTGGGTGAGAGTGGAGGGAGAAAGTGCTTTTCACGGAAAGAGGAACATCCTGTTCTCTGTAGGTGGAACGCTCCTCATTTTACCTTTGTATTTAGGGCTTTATTCATATGATGACTTTTTTTTTACTGCATTTAAGTACATATATAAAAAGAAAACATGGGGATACAATTGTGCTAATTAATTCCTGGAGCTTCATTTGCTCATGATTACCTTTCTAACGTTGCCATTGAAAACCTGGCTGAAATGAAGAACATTTGACAGGGCATTAAATCTCCCCAGGGCACGGAGGCGCAGCAATTTACAGGCAAAGTTCAAGTGCCCTGGCAGAGAACCTGCAACCAGGAAGCTTTAGTTTTGTGTTTAATTTAGCTTTGGAGATTATCATTTGCAAGTAAATTTGTAATTTCAGAATCTGTCAAATATAGTTAAAATTTTTTTTTGCTTTTAATTGTCATAAAATACACATAAGATAAAATTTTTCATCATAACCATTTTTCACTGTACAGGTAAGTAGTGTTAAGTACATTCATGTTGTGCAACCAATCTCCAGAATCATGTGGTTTTCAAGCTGGAAGGATATAATGCTTTTACCCTAGAATTTTAACAATATTTTAATGTTCTAAGTTTTTCCATTACTTTCAACAAGTTTCCTCTAAGTCGTGATTCTTAGATTATGTAATAGAAATAGAAGGAAATCCCTGGTTACCTGCCTACTGCTGTCCCTGTTCTGAATGTACTCCTTCTTTCTTGAATGTTCTTGGTCAACTCGGTACCTCCTGTAACTTTTTCTTTTTTTTTTTTTTTGAGATGGAGTCTCGCTCTGTCACCCAGGCTGGAGTGCAGTGGTGCAATCTCCAGTCACTGCAAGGTCCGCCACGCAGGTTCATGCCATTCTCCTGCCTCAGCATCCCACGTAGCTGAGACTACAGGTGCCCGCCACCACACCCAGCTAATTTTTTGTATTTTTTAGTAGAGACAGGATTTCACCAAGTTAGGATGGTCTCGATCTCCTGACCTTGTGATCTGCCCACCTCGGCCTCCCAAAGTGCTGGAATTACAGGCGTGAGCCACCGTGCCCGGCCCACCTCCTGTAACTTTTTAAAGGGGTGTTGACCTTTTATTTCAAGGACACACACAATGTCGACTTAAGAGGGTATAGAAAGATCAAGCTTCTGTAAGCCTTCCACCTTGGAGAGGGGCCTATCTTAGAAAAAAGAAATAGGATTCAATCATTCCATTTTATGTTCCATCTACGGGTTTTAAAATAGTTTCAGTCCAGCTTAGGAACTGCTTTAAAAACAACAATGTTGGTAATTTAATCTTACCCTCAATGGAAGATCTGTGTGTGTGGAAAAGTAGTTAATTGAATCTGTATTTCAGGGTTCTTTAAAACCCCTTTTCCTCCCACAGGTTGCTATCTGTGTCGCAGTCTGCATGCTGAAGCCTGAGTACTGACATTCTCTGGTGTCAAACTGGAGAGTTGGCACTTGGGACTCAGGAGGGAATGTGGTGGACAGTGTAGGGCTGTGGGACAGGATCCTTGCTTATGGAGCTCTAATGAAGCTAGCGTCCTGTATATGAGGATCATGATTTTAATTTAAAAATTGATTTGCAGTTTACGTACCCCAGAGTGAGTAGCTAATGCAATACCTGTACTCTGGGTCAGAGAGGAAGTTTGGATTTTACTAAAAACGACATTGACCATGTGCCTTCAGATCATATATTAAATGTATAATGTAGCTGTTGTCTTATAACTCATTGCATATGTCACACTCCTGTTTCTGAAGCTGATATAGAATCTGGTTGTGTATAGACATAATTAAATCTAAAAACGGGGAACCCCTGATTTACTGATATTTGACTTTGCAGTATTTACTTTTTGAATTGTTTTCTTCAGATGTTGTTAAATTTGATTATTCAGATGTTAATAGCAAGAGAAAGTGGTCCTAAGCACTTTAGCAAATGGGCCACAAGACTCTCCGAATAATGATGTTCTTAGAACAGGAACTTGGGCAGAGCCTTGTTTGTATCCTTTACCTACAAAGGGTCATTTAGAAATGGAAGGGCTGCCTCATCTCTTCTTGCTTTGCTGTTTGAAATTTCCCCACCATAGGTTATCACTGTCTTATGTCTGCGCTTACACTTGCAGAGGGCTCCTTCCCTTACCTCCATGGTCTCCTCTGTGCTCACATCTCTTCAGGATAGGCAGAAAGCCAAATGGACTTCACTAGGCAGAAAGGGAGCATTAGTGCCAGCATCCTTCCCAGCAGAACCCAGCCTTGTCTTCTCAGCTCCTGACCTAGAGGTTTAGCTCACTTTCCCCCATCCATAACTACACTTACATGAGAACTAACTTACCTGTGGATTTCTTTCGGTCTGTAGACTTGTTCTTAATCCTTTATGTATCGAGTCACCATTTTTATCTGTGAACTTTGTCTTTCCTTTACAGGGTTGGAGGTGACAGGGCTGTGAGAGTGGAAATGTTATCTTGTTTAATAGCTTTTTTATATATTGTTTTATAGCTGTCTTGTAGACAGACTTGGGGGAGCCAGGACACAGCTCTGTTTGCTTGTGCCCAGAGGGAAAGAGTTAAGTTGCTGACCCTGAAGAGAGAGCCGGCCGTACAGCTGTGTGTGGGAGTGGCGGGAACAGGTAGCAGAGACAGAGACAGTCTAGGACAGCTGCCGAATAAAACTGTCCTTTACCTGCCTATGGCCCCCCGAGTGTTCTTTCAGCTGTCTGCCACTCATCCACCCACTCTCTTCGGACCTCAGCATGGGCTGGATCCTGACTCTGGACCTGACAATATCCAACATGAAAAATGTGGAAGTTTGGGAAGAGGGAGAAACAACAATCTAGCTATGACACAGAACCCATTCTGTTAGCATTTAGGTGTATTCCATTCTGTTTGTTTTTTAGGTATTGTTGATCTTATACTGTCTCTTTACTTTTACTTATTTTTATTTTTCTCTTTTCACCAAAATATTTCTATGTGTTAAGGCTCTTTAAAACATCTGAAATGGCTGCATAATGTTTCATCACGTATCTGGACTAGGCTGTGGGAAGGGAGGAGGAACCAGAGTGAGGGGAATCCTTTTAGGTAGTAAACATATCCTAGCAACAGGTGCCTTCCTCTGTAATTCATACATATTTTCTTGACTGATTCCCTAGTTATCTACTTTTGGAGTGGAGGACACTTTATTAAGTCTTTCGTCTAGAAACAGATTATCAATCAGTATAAACATACTTTTAAAAGGTGCCTCTTTGAAAAAATTAGGGTTGTGATTTACTCTAGCTTAGCTGAATAAAAGAGAAGAAATTAAGTTTGTTACCTAATTTCATGCAGCTAGAAAGCAGAAAGAGTGCAGTTGTTGGTGTTTAAAATGAAGTTTGATTAAAATTAAAAATTGAGAGTGTTCTAAAAATAGAACCCCCTATAAAGAACCTCTTATGGTAATTATGCTTAAACAGGAGAGGTAAACACAAATAACTTTAAGTTGCTTGGAGCTTACCTAGCAGAATACATGTAAATTGGAGCCTGAATATGACTTTCCCCCTACATACTGAAAAAAGTTAGAGAGGAGGCAAAATACATCCAGTAAGTTTGAGGCAATCAGGTTGCTTCAGTCCGAAGATCAGGCCTCTTTGCCCTGTTGTTTGTCTTGGCTGTACAACGTCCTGCTTTTGGGGCCAGGGCTTGTATCTGCTTGATCTCCCCTGCCAAGAAAGTAAGAGGCAACATCACATCTGACAAGTCATTGGTGGGAGACCAGTAGAGAAGATTGTGGGTGCAGTGTTTTGGAATTGTCAAGTGGAGGTATTACACATTGGGATAGCTTTTTAATTTACTGTTTTCTGTTAACACCAGTATATGAGCTTTGAGTTGGTAACATGTTTAGATAAATAAATGTATGTATGTATGTATGTATGTAGGTATAGTATACGTTTAGTGTCAATTACAGGATTTCCACTTGTCACTGTCTAGGTAAAATATAAAAATTGACTGTACTTAGGGTTCTAAACAGTGGTGATGGCAGGTTGTTACACTGACAGAAGCCCATAGAAATTCTGTACCTATTTGGGAAAGGACTGTGGTCCCAAGAAGCTAATAACAGTTGAATAGTTCCAGTTTAGCTCTTCCAGACTCCGAGGTGTGGGAAATGACCCTCATGGGTCAAGCAGTGAATGAAATAGCCCATGTCCAAAAGAGGCTTGATGGGAAATGCCTAGGATGTTTCCAGGAGGAGGATTTTCTTTCTCACACATCCTATTTTCCCTTCCAACCAGGAGGAACCTTGGGTAAGAGGATTCTCTCTTGGTATGCAGAGAATTCTATTAGGGTCCCACTGGCCTTGCTTTGTGACAGGCACTCTGCCACGTCCTAGGGATGTGGGTGAAAAATATACAATCCTTTCCCTTGAGAAGCTTACAGTCTAGTAGGGGAGACCCACATTCATGCACATAGTAATACTAAAACTTCCAAATTTCCTGAGTGCTCAACAATAACAATAGCTAACATTCACCAAGCACTTGTTATATAGCAGGTGCTGTTCTAAGCTCTTCATATAATTTTACATTAGTGGTTGATCCTTTGGGAACTTGTTCTCAAATGGGAACTCCAATTCTAATTGGAGACTCTGAGGCTTGGCCCCAGACTTACTGAACCAAAATCCAGGGAGCCCAGCAATCTTTTAAATAAGCTCTCCAAGTGTCTCTGATAAGTCTGATGCATGCTGAAGTTTGGGAATCACAATTTTAAGTCATATATTTTTTACAACAACCTTAAAAGTAGATTTTATTTCACTCATTTAAAGAGGTAGAAACAGAGGGACAAAGAAGTTAAATAACTTGTCCAAGGACACAACTTTTAAGTGGTACTGATGAGCTTTGAATCCAAGCAAGGTGAACCCAGAGTTCCACTCTTACCAGTGATGCAAGGCTGCCTCCCAGGAGGAGAGGATGCAGTGCACAGAGGAAAGAACTGGAAACTCTGGAAGGTGAAGAGCATTAAGGAAGGTGTTAAAAGGGCTAGATTTTTTTCCTTTATAAACATTTAATGATAATTAACTATACAGAATGCATCATGTTGGACACTGTGGACATTTATAAGTATGAGCACAATATCGATCCTATCTTTAAGATTCATGTAATGAATCAGGGGAAATTCACATGTCAATAGGAATCTGGAATCCAAAATGCTTTAGAAGCACATAAATTCTAACAGGAGATTTGAGCATATGAATGCATTTTTACAATCTATATGAAAATTTAAACATATGAGGAGAAAGGCATTCTAGGCAGAGACAGTATTATGTGCAAGATTCAGATATTTGAAACAACACTTTATACTCATGGATTTACTAGTACTTTTGTATATTTGGCCTTTAGCATCAGTTTTCTGGAGTCAAGCATTGTCTAGATTATTTATAGATTGAAAATTCCCAATTTAAAAGGAGTTAGTGAAACTAATTGCTCCTTTTTCATTTGCTTTTTTAGCCACTTTATTGAGGTATGATTGACATACAAAAAGCTGTACATGTGTAATGTATACAACTTGAGTTTGGAAATAAACTTGGCCACAAACCTATCCATTACTTGCAAAAGTTTCCTCTCATCCTCTTTAATATATATATATTTTTTTGTGGTAAGAACACTTAATATAAGATCTCTGTCAGCAGACTTTTTAAGTATACAATACAGTGTTGTTAACCATAGGTGCTTTGCTGTATAGTGTATCACTGGGATTTACTCATCTTATATAATTAGAGCTTTGTACCCTTTATTAGTACTTCTACTCTTTGTTTTAATCTTAGGTCAAAACAGCTTTTAGCTACCATTTCTTGCTTTTATGTAACCCAAGTAGAGATGGACTTGTGCCTTAAATAGTTTGGGAGGAAACAGTCGTAAATTGCAGTGGGAGATAATTTTGATTCAAAATTAAGAGTTCTTGCTAATAACTGATTAAGCACTAGAATATATTGCCTGGGAGATTATACAGCTCTTCCTGTGCTTTAAAGTTTGATAATCCAGACCAGGATTGGCCAACCTTTTCTATAAAGGTCCAGATAGTGAATACTTTTGGCTTGGCTGGCCGCTATGTAACTCTGCTGTTGTAGCAGTAAAGCAGCCAGAGTTGATATGTAAACACACAGTGTTCCAATAAAACTTTATTTATGAAACAGGTGGCAACAGGGTTTGGTCTGTGGACTCTTAATCTCCATCTCCCCATCTCACATAGTTTAGAGAAAGGCCTGGTGACCCCTGGAGGTCCATTCTGCTGCTACATTTCTGAAGCTCTTTGTATATCCTAGTTGAGTAATTGAAAAATAAAAAGTGGAACAAGTATCCTGAATTCTTCCTTTCATCAGAAGACTCTACACTATCACCTTTATTGTTCTGCAGCTTTCAAAAATCTGTGTACAAATTGAAAAGACACATTTAAGACAGTAGTTTATATCCAGTTGCCAAAGAAGGGAAGAAAGTTGGCTACTACAAGATTTATTTCTTTCACTCATTTCTGACTTGTGAGTAATGTGGGAACTGAACAGAGAACATTTTTCCTGTTGACGACCCCACACAAACAATTTCCGTGTTTTTCACTACAAAGGAATAATTGGTATTCAAGTGAATCATTAAGTTTTCAAACAAGCTCATAAGTCATTCAGTATGTAAAATTTAGCCAGGTGCGGTGACTCACATAATCCCAGTACTTTGGAAGCCTGTGGTGTGAGGATTGCTTGATCTCAGGAGTTTGAGACTAGCCTGGGCAACATAGCGAGACCTCGTCTCTACTAAAAATAAAAAATTAGCCAGGCATGGTGGTGAGCATCTGTAGTCCCAGCTACTTGGGGGTCTGAGGTGGAAGGATTACTTGAGTCTGGGAAATAAAGGCTGTAGTGAGCCATGATTGTGCCACTGCACACCAGCCTGGGAGACAGAGCAAGACCCTGTCTTAAAAAAATTACATATAATATATAAATTTTATGTATTATATATAAATTATATTTACTGTATATAATTTATAGATAATATATAAATTATATATTATCTATATTATCTAAATTATATAAATTATATATAAATTATATATTATCTATAAATTATCTATAAATATGTACATTTAAAAATATATAATTATATATAATTTATAGAGTCATATATACTCCCTCTCTGTATACTCAGCTAGCTCTGTATGCACACTGTGCACACTCTGCACTTTCTATGCATGACCACTTAAGGCAGGGATGGAAATGAGGGAAAGGATAGGTGGCGATTGGAGTGGGGCAGTGGTGGTGATGAGTTTCATAGCCTTTGAGGTGGTAATATCATGCTTTACCACTTGGCAGGTTATCAGACAGTGTGATGTTGGAAAGAAATCACTATTGGCTGGTCAGAGGTCAGCTCCTGCTCCACACTGATGGTGCTAGATCTGTAGAAGGCATGACTCCCTCTAGTAGGTTAGGTTGGTTGAAAAGAGATGGCGTATACGTGCAAATGGGGCCAGGAGGCACTATATTTCAGTGGCAGATATAGAAAGTGCTAGAATGTTTGGGGGAAGAGATTAATCATGGGAGGCTCAGGGCTTTGTTGGGCTTCATGCAGCATTTGTGTGGATTGACTGTAGGGCAGAATGTAGAAATGTAGAAAAGTGCACAGAGCAGAGATCATGGCAAGGGCTCAGGCATGAAGGGAGAATGCATGTGGTTTGTCTCATCAAAAGGAGACAACCTGCCTGGCTGAAGCAGGGTGTCTGTAGAGAAGTGCAGCAGGAACTTTGTAGACAGGTAAGGAAGGTGTGGACCACTAGGTTAAAGACTTGGAACTCTGTGAGCACTCAGGGAGAGTAAACTTACAAATATATATTTGTTGTATTAAAAATAAGGTGACATGTAAGGAGGCGTTTTCTGGAGATTAATTTGTGTGAAGATGCCAGAGACCTCAATGGGCAGGAAAGCCATGAGGGTCATTCTGTTGTGCAGCCCAAGGAAGTTATGGAGGGGCGGTGCAGCTTTCAGCAAAGAAATAAATGCTATATTTTGAGATAATATTTGAATAATTTTTGAGACCACATTTGTGGGGAGGAGGGGGGTCATTATTCTTTTGTAAAGAACCTTTTTATTTTGAAATAATTTTAGACTTAAAAGTTGCAAAACTAGTACAAAGGGAGTTCACTTATAAGCATCACTCAGCTTCTCTAAATGTTAACATTTCTACATAACCACAGCACAGTCGTCAGAACCAGCACTGATCCACACGATTAACTAAAATATAGACCTCATTCACATTTGCCATGTGTCCTGCTAAGGTCCTTATTCTAGTTCAGGATCACATAATACTTTTAATTGTCTGGCTCCTTTGGTCTCCTCCCATCTGGGATAGCTCCTTAGTTTTTATTGGTCCCTGTTAACCTTGACAATTTTAGCAAAGTACAGGCCAGTTGCTTTGAAGAATGTCCCTCAATTTGAGGTTGTCTGATATTTCATCATTATATTCAGGTGTGCATTTTGACAACAATACCATAAAAGTGCCTTTCTCTGTTCATCATATCAGGAGGCAGATGATCTCAACATGTCTCATGATAGGCGATAATTTTTATCATTTGTTTAAAGTGGTGTGAGCTAAACTCCACTGTAAAGTTATTTTTTCCTCTGTACTTACTAGGTATTTTGGTGGGAGATACTTTGATAATTATGCAAATGTCCCATATCTCATCATATTTTTGTCCACTAATGTTAGCATCTATGGATGATTTTTGCCTGCAACATTTATTACTATGGCGTTTGCCTAATGGTGGTTTTCTGTTTTCTTCTTTTTACTGCATTTAGTAATTAAAATAATCCCATGAGGAAGGGCTGTCCTTTCTTCCTGATCCTCATTTATTTATTTATTCAATTGCTTGTATTAGTATGGACTCATGGTTATTCATCTTATGAATTATAATTCAATAATTTTATTATTTGCTGTTCAAATCATCCCAGATTTGGCCAGTGGGAGCTTCTTCATGTTGGTTACTGTAGGAAGGGTCCATCTTGGAGTCCAGGTATGACTGGATGAGTTCTTGTTAATAAAACTAGGAAATTCAGTGACAAGTGGAGATAAGTAAGCTCGCTGATTAAACCATGTTTCCTAAATCTTTAGTTACTTAATTCTCAAATTTTAAAGCTTTCTCTGTGATTGCATTAACCAGGGAGGCCCATCTTGGTAGGCGAACCTATTATTTTGTTTGTAAACACAGCCCAAAAGAAATTTTCCCAAGAACTAAATAAAATCAAATTGATGAAGCTTTGGGGTTTGTTTCTGTTGTATGTGTTGTGTATATTTTCCCAGAAGCTGTTGGTTCTTGCTGGTTTGTCTCTGTAGCAGTGAAAGGTTTGTGAAATGTTTATAAGTACTCCTTGAACCCACTTTCATTTTCTACTTAGCTTTTAAGTAGGGCAACATGTTTCTACTAGAATAGAGCGCTTTGATAATGGGAAGTCAAAATTAAGTTTAATGCCATGGATGCCATTTAAAGGGTAGACTCTTTCTGAAGGTATGTAGGTACTATGCTACTGTGCAGACATGAAGATACTGTAGCTTAAGGCTATGTCTAGGATGGGTTGTATGGAAAACACATACCACATGAACAGGTGCAGGACGGGATTTGCTGAAACAGTGGCTTTTTTCCTACACAAGCCACTTGGAGGTTCAGTCATGGATCCCTGTGCTATTGGTAAACGACAGTACCTCTTCTTCATTCAGCAATATGTGTGCAGGAGGTGATGTCTGAGCAGTGCTCCAAGCCCCATAGCTGAAGTGGATGAGGAAAGTTTCAATTTGCCATTCCCAATCACTTATTTTTACAGTTCCCCTGACACCTGGCTGCACCTTAGAACCACCTGGGAAATTTGGGGAAAGACTGCCCAGCTCTCCTCGTAGAGATTCTAATTCAGTATGTTTGGGGTGCGTCCTTAATACCTGTTTTATTTGTTTCTCTGCAGCTTCCCAGGTGGTTCTATTTACATCCAGAGTTGAGAACCACTGGGTCTAGCAGATACTATTTGTGACTTCTTACTGCAGTTAGATGCACTTATTTGTCACATTACTCTTAAATTATCACATCCTATGTTAAGAGACATGTATGGGGCAATAACTGCAGTTAGGTTGCAAACTTGGACAGATTTCTTAACTTCTTTAAGTCTAGTTTTGTCATCTGCAAAATAGGATTAATTATAGTAATTACCTCATAGTTTTTCAAGTATTAAGTAATGTGATGCATGCAAAATGTTTAGTATAGGCTGGGTGTGGTAGCTCGTGCCTGTAATCCCAGTACCTTGGGAGGCTGAGGCAGGCAGATTGCTTGAGCCCAGGAGTTTGAGACCAGCTTGTGCAATAGGGTGAAATCCTGTCTCTACAAAAAAATACAAAAATCAGCTGGATGTGGTGGTGGTGCGTGCCTGTAGTCCCAGCTACTTGGGAGGCTGAGGTGGGAGGATCAATTGAGCCTGGGAGGTTGAGGCTGTAGTGACCTGTGCTTGCGCCACTGCACTTCAGCCTGGACGACAGGGTGAGATCCTGTCTCAAAAAAAAAAAAAAAAAGAAAAAACCCCAAAAACTTGGTGTAATCTCTGGCACACAGCAGAAACTCAGTTACTATTAATAACGTGCAGCATGTTATCAGAGAGTGATGTGAGCCACCGCACCTGACCCATTATCCCCAACTTTGATGACTGGATAATTCTCAAGCCTATAATCTGGCTGGGATTCTGTCCTTTTAGCCTTGACCAAGCTTTGGTTGAGATGTAAATTTATTTGGGGGCTGAAGAATGGCCCACAAGTTCTTCCTGTGTTAAAAATCCACTGGGCAGCTTAATAGATCATAGCCTTTAGTATTTTATTTTATAATCTCTTTACATATGTGCCTGCTAGTTATGAGGCTTTTTATCTTCCTGCGTTTGTAAGAAATTCAAGTGTACTTATTCCATTGTTTCATCTTCATATTCTGCCTGTTCACCCAGGATAGGAAGAGGGACAGTGGCTGAAGTTGGCAGACAGTTGTGTCATTCTTGCATTAACAATAAATTTGGTAGTTCTTGTTGGTTCATGTTAGTAAAAGGGCAGGTAGTGCTTCTGTAGTGACTGAAACGATTCGGTCTTTTTCCTTTATTTCTCTCACCCCTTAGTAGCCTAAGTACTTTAACTGAGTCTAAGGATAGTATTAAGGCATCTCCTTTAAAAACGAATAAAAACTGTGCCTATCTCTTTTAAGGGCTAATGAAAAATATGCCTTAAGTCTATTACACTGTTTAGCAAGATATTTTTAGCAACTCCGGAGTGAGTTCCTTGCCTGCTTCAGAGTCAGCTTCATGAATTATTACACTTTAATTTTAATATATACCTGACTTAAAAAATGTAATATATGGTTGCTAATGAATTATTTTTGGAGTTATGCCATTATTTTTTTCTGGAAGTCCATTTGTGAATATTAAAGGATTGCAATTTCCTAGTTTACATTTAAAATATGAGGTTTGCCTGTAATCAGGGAACCATTTTCCATGGTGCATTAAAATGGAAAGGAGGAATACATTTGACTTAAAAATATATTTTCATTTGTGTTATTAGTATTTTTATCTCTCTGGGATATATATGTCTTTCATGAAAGAATCATTGCATCCAACTTAAGTAATTCTAGGAAATTTAAAATACATAGGATAAAGGAATCATCACTTTGGGCATTATATTTATGAGAGATTATGGTGGGAGCCATTTAAGAGAGGATACCTGGCATCGAGTGACCAGCCATCTAAGATTGCAGAGAAAATTGATAGGGAGATTAGGATCAAGAAAAATAATTCATGGGCTTAATAGGTTCTTTAGATCCTATGCCTTCTGGCAAATGGGTTTTCTAAATTAGGGATGGTATCTTGTCCGTGTGTGTGTTTCTGGAAGTTCCCACAGAGCCTGGTGCTCAGCTGAGTAAGTGCTTCAAAAATGAAATGAATGGAAATAAGTTGCCACAGGAGTGATGAGATGAGGCCCTGGGATGCTGAGAGGAAAAATAAAACCAAGGGATTCCAAGATGGGATGAAAACAGCTGAGTGGTTGTATATCAGGGAAAGATGTTAAAATGAAAAGGGGGGGTGCATTTTCAAGGGTGCTTTTGCGGTACTCTTGCTGATAAATGCTGGGAGGGCAGTTCTTGAGTGATTTACAGCAGCAGTAAGATGGCCCATGGTATTCCTCTGATAAAATTAAGTAACAGTCCTTTCCCAGTACCTGCTAAAAATGAGGTAATGGATGGAGTATTCCCCATGTTCTTTTAAACCTTTGGCCTTTGCTATTTTGGGTCAGTACTGAAAACTAACATAAAGTGGTCTCTGCGGAAGTACAGTTATGATAGTTGTTTTAAGTTTAGGGAGTCAGTACTTGACTGAGTTCCACAAAGCTCTGTGGCTCCCCATGCTCAGCTAACAAGTTTGAGAACCGCAGTCCTAGAGTGTTAATGAAGCAAAGCTCTCCTGGGACCAGTGAAGAGAGGGTTTCAAGGCAGTTCCTGACAGCCAGCTTAGGAATTGTGTCCTGTAAAAGACAGTTATTATGTTGAGCTTGTTGAGTTCCTGGGGCCAGTAGCTTATCTAACGCTGTTATCTATTCAGTATAGAAGAACCCCATTGCTTTATTTACTCACCTTACCTACCTTTTGAAGCAAACTATCCATGGGGGAGGTTTCTGTTAAGTGGAATTGTGTGAGTGTAACACGAGTGTGTAGACAGCCAGATTCCGGTTGGCAGTGGCCAGGAAGGCAAGTGGCTTGTTTTGTTTTGTGAAAGTGCTCTTTTTTTTTTTTTTTTTCTTTTTAGAGCTTGTTTCTGCTTAAAAGCTTTTTCTTTAGCTAGATTATATAAACTATTTGCTTTTCTGAGCTGATTCAGGCAATTAGATGAGTCATAAAGACTGTCATTTCTGGTCTGCCATAGTGATTTTAAAAGTCTACCTGTTTAGAGAAAAAAAAAATTATGATGATTCATCTTCATATAATCTGGTACATTTAAAACTTTTAAATTGTTCAGTATACCAATAAGGGACTATATTACATAGGCTCATGGTACCTGAGGCCTAGGCACTGCTGATTGGGAGTACGTTTAGACAAGACCAGAAGGCTGGGAATTAAAAATGGGCTCTCTACCTTATAAAATTTGTTTTCTTTGAATGAAGCTACAAATCTTTAACAGGGTATCATTTGGCATTTCTGGATAAAGAGTTGATACATTTTATTTTAGTTTAATTAGGAGTAGTGTGAGGGCCATGTGGCCTGGGGAAGGGGCAGAATGGGAATTCTCTTTTTAGACTAAAGTTTAGTAGAAGGTTCAGATGCTGGAAAGTGATGACTGGTGGGGTATGTTTTGTACATTTAGCAAAGTATTCTAAGACATGGAGGCGGCAGTCTGAAAACTATAGGATCTCGAAAGATAGCAAGACTTAGAATAGAGATGGAAAGAGCTTTTAAACATAGGTTGGAAGTTCAATAAATGTTAGTTTCTCTGTTCTTTTTTTTTATACTGCAATAGGAAATGATAATAGTTCTGTATTGTGCTTAAGCATATGTGGGTGATGGTGCTGTTTCCTGGATCATTAGGCAGGAAAAATTAGCTCCTGCAATTGAGATCATTCAGCAATTACTTATTAAGTTCATACAGTTATATAAATATCTAAATAAATGGATAGAAAAAATAAACATCTTTATGCACAATTGTGTGCTAGATGCCATGAAAGCAAAGCAGAATAAGCTGCCAGCCCTCCCTCAAGGAGCTTATGGATTCCTTGGGGCAAATGCGCACACAGAAAAACAACCAACAATGCCGAGCACCCAGAGGCCACACCTGAATAGCAGCAAAAACAGAGCTCTAAAGAGGAACCTACCACAGTAGGAGGAACTTCATGCAGGAGCCGACTCCACAAAACTGGACTTCAAGTCTGGTGAGATTCTGAGAAGCATTGAGGAAGATGGAAGGCTTTAAACATGAAGACTGACTTGACTAAAGGCAGGGTTATGAGTGGCAGGTTCTTCTGACAAGTAGGTCTTGCTAAACTGAAGAAGCCTTGTTGAGAGTTGGAAAGAGAATACTGGAAATCTGTTGGAGGCAGACTGTGGTGAGCCAAGGGAGCATGGATTAACTCAGATAAGCAATAAGGGACCCTCTGCAAGTCAAGGGGGTGATTTAGGGAGATTTGCTTAGTTGAGGTATGAAGGATGGCCTGAAGGGGATGTGACTAGAGAGCAGGAAAATCCACTGGGAAGATGAAGCAGGTAGTTGAGGGTATAGTGATGAGGGCCTGAGTTAGGGTGAGGAAAAGGAAAGGAGAAATGGAATCCAAAACACATCAAGAATAAAGTGACCGGTCCAAGAAAATCCCAGTCTTTCTGTTGTACTTCTGTTGAGAGCCATTCAAGTGGAATATCCTGTCCTGTTGTTATGAATGTTGACCAGATATTTACATTGAGTGAAAATAAGGATACCAAGCCCATAGGGACCATGATTTGAGATTCAAGCTTTTTTTTTTGTTTGTTTAGCAGGGTCCTGCCCCTGCCACTGTTGCTTATGTTTTCCTTTTTTGGTACAAAAGTTTATTTGGTTCTAACTATTTTTTTTCTTTATTTAAAATAGACTCTATCAAGAAGAATATCTAATCCGTACCTTGAACATACGCCTTCCCAGGTATGATTCTTTTCTCTTTTACTGCATTTTCTGAAATAGTGATTGAGAAATTCTGATGTATACTTCTCAAGTTACAGTTGTTCCCTTTGCTCCTGACCACATAGAGTTTTGCAGGGATGCTGCAGTGATCACGTTATCTTCTCCACCTGGGATGACACAGCAAAAGTGTTTGAGATGCTCTGATCATTGTCATGATTCAAGATGTTCACGAACTAGGGAAAAAAATTATTCTCCCATCTTCCAGGTTCTTTACATGAATGAATTGATGTGGCAGAGCACGTACATAAATATGTTATAAATATAATATATCTATTGTTAAAACCACTGTATTTTACAAATAGCGTATATTGTACACTGAGTTTTGTATAAAAGGAGATTTACTTCCTCGTTATTTATCATTGTGTTGCAGTAAAGAATCAATCAACAAAGAGTTGCATTTTTTGGCCAGGTGCGGTGGCTCACGCCTGTAATCCCAGCACTTTGGGAGGCCAAGACGCACGGATCATGAGGTCAGGAGATTGAGACCGATCATCCTAGCTAACACAGTGAAACCCTAACTCTACTAAAAATACAAAAATTTAGCCAGGTGTGGTGGTGGGCGCCTGTAGTCCCAGCTACTTGGGAGGCTGAGGTAGGAGAATGGTATGAACCCAGGAGACACAACTTGCAGTCAGCAGAGATTGCGCCACTGCACTCCAGCCTGGGTGACAAAGCAAGACTGCATCTCAAAAAAAGAAAAAAAAAAAGTTGCATTTTTTAGGCTAACAGGAGACTGTGAGCTTTGTGAGGGCTGGGATTTTCTCTACCTTCTCCACCACTGTATCCCTACCATCAGGAACAGATCTGACACCTGACAGTTGCTCATTATGTACTTTTTGAATGACTGAGTGAATGAATATTGTATGCTGTCAGGACCAGTCAAGCGTCAGCTGACTCACACCACTTCCTCGATAATATTTTCTGTCATCTGGCTTGTTCAAGCTTTTTTTTTTAAAATAGTTTTAACATGTTAAAAAATAATTTCCTTCCCTTCCTACTTCCTTATCAGTTTGTGTTTAGGAGATGATATCAGGAAAATTAAGGAGGTATAAGGATGGGGTGGATGTTCCCAGTCAAATCATAATCATTATATTATCAATTTGTTTGTCTTGAGAGAAGATGTCAAATATTTCGGCCAGGTGCAGTTGCTCACACCTGAAATTCCAGCTCTTTGGGAGGTCTAGGTGGGCAGATTATGTGAGCCCAGGAGTTCAAGACCAGCCTGAGCAGCATGAGGAGACCTGTCTCTACAAAAAAAAAAAAAAAAAATACAAATATTAGCTGGGCTTGATGGTGTGTGCTTGTAGTTCCAGCTACTCAGGAGGCTGAGGTGGGAAGATTGATTGAGTTTGGGAAGTCTAGGCTGCAGTGAGCCATGATCTTGCCACTGAACTCCAGCTTGGGTGACAGAGCAAGACCCTGTCTCAAAAAAAAAAAAAAAAATATATATATATATATATATATATATGTATATGTCTGTGTATATATGCACATGTGTATTGTGTATATGTATATATGTATGTGTGTGTGTGTGTACATATGTATATATAGTAGGTACATAAAAAGTTTACCAAGAAAAAAGTGAAACTATGTAGGCATGTACCCCCAATATAAATTTTCATAAACCTTAGGAAGGCAGCTTATTTTCACTTAGCCCCCTTTGCTTGTGAAACAGCATTGTGCTTTGGAGGAAGGTGCTAGTTATATAGTAGGAGGTAGTATTATAAAGTGGGACCTAGCCCCCTCTAGATCTAAGAACTACCCTTCTCCATCCTCTAAGAACCAGAGACTCATATGGGAGAATTAGAAGATTAAAAAAAGTAAGTTAAATGAAATTTTTATCTGATAGATGGAATTGTGAAGTAGATGAAACCAGATGCTTGGAATTGGCTGTGAACTCTGCAGTTGAATGAAGCTTAAGAGTAAAGCAGCCTGCTGTCAAATTGTGTCATGGTTCGAGATGTTCGCTAGATAGGGAAGAAAATTATTTTTCCGTCTTCCAAGACCTGTGTGTGTTTGCATTATCAATGTGCAGACTTAATACATAATATAAATTCTTCAATTTGCTGTATCGATATAAATATTGTATTTAAAAAACAGTGGATGATTTACACTGAAAACTTTGTATAAAAGAAAATTATTTATAGCTGTAGTTAAATAAAGCAGGTTAGCATTTGGAGAATAGTGATAGCTTAGTAGTGTAAGTGGACTGGTAGCTAAAATAAAGTAAGATAGTTATAGGTTTATAGCTATATTGGCTAAAATATGTCTCAACCTTATGGACTTGGTTATCATCATATATATACATATATATAGAAAGAGAGTATGCTATTGGTAGCTCACAAATTGTCACATTATTCTATATTTACATGACTGTTTGTCTTTTCCATTTAGATTTATGGAGAGAATTCTTCTTGTGCAGGAAGAGCACTGAGGAATATTATTATCGTTCAAGCAGCTGACCTGATAAAGGACAGAGTGAACCTCAAGGGGTTTTACAGGTAACACAGTTTTCTAACACCTTGTCAGAAATTCTCTTTGAGGGAAAAAAACCCAACATGTGTTAAAAATTGTAACCTTGATCAAAGAGAGGTGGACAATATCAGTAGTAGGAGGGTTGGTTTGTTCTATTGAGGAAACTGGTGGTGACTTTTCATTAAACTTAGTCATGCATTTGTTTACGGTTTGACTCCCGTTCTGAAGTTAGGGTATGGAATTTCCAGCCCCATGTGTGGATGGGCTCCTGAGACAGTCTCTGCTCTGCTTCCTCTGAGATGTGATATTTTGCAGCGGGTGAGGGGGTGGTGCTACATTAGGGACTTTAATAAATATAGATCCCCTCTTTAGGGACCTTATTGAGACCCTGAAAGGATGCCTTGGGAGAGACCTGCTCTAACTCTCCAGGTGAGAGTGGGCCTCCTCCTTGAGTGTGTAAGGAGCAGGGAGAGACAGGTTGGTATAGGGATGGCAGGTGTCTACCTTGACAGAGGTATGAGAGTAAACAGTTGGGTAAATGGCCAGTTTTAAAGTTCAGCTGGACCAAGGGCATGGTCACTTAGGAAACTTGGTGTGTATGTTTTCATTTTATGGAACAATTTAAAGAAAAAAACCAAAAGCAAATTATTAGCATTTTGTTTTGCCAGATAAAGATATTAAACCACACCAAATGATACCAAAACTATGACAGAAAACAAAAAGAAAAACCACTACCATTTGTTATCACCATTCTATTTCAAAGAAATGGCATGTAATACCCATCAAAAGTAGGAAGATTACTCAGAATTCATGACACCCAAAAAGTAGAAAGTTCTCAGAATAAAGGATGTTCCTTTATGTTAAATAAACTTAGCTTTATGATAAACTCATTGTAATATTTCTGTTTTTTCTGTTTGCTGGAGATGGAAAATATTTTATCATGGCTTCGGATTTTGGGATAGTAATCCCCAGACTATCAGAGTAAGACCACCGACTCCTTTTGTACTGAGGCATAATTTTTGTATAGTAAAATATGCAAATCTTAAATGTACAGCTTGAACTTCTATTTATTACACACCTGTGTAATCGTTATCCATTTAGCCACTATCCAGATATAGTAGATTTTCATACCTCAGAAAGTTCCTTCATGCCTCTTTTCAGTCAGTAACCATTCCCTGCAACCATTTTTTAACATCACAAACTTGGCAGAATCTATATTCTTCTGAGCCATTAATTGAGCAAATCCAAAGTGTGATGAGAAACCCCAGTGAATTAACACTTTAAGCACATTTAATCAATCACATTAGCATTTACATAGGTTTTGAAAAATATGCCATAGGCTAGACATGCCTATTCTGTTTACAAATAATGCTTTTGTGTGTATGGAGTCATGGAGCTCTTTAAAAAGCTCCAAGATCTACCGTTTTCCTCCCATTAGGGATTCATAGGCCAAGGTCTGAGAACCATGAGGTTAGAGCCCAGACCAAGTAGACAGGACAGGGAGTAAAAGGGCTGTGGTGGTTGGACTACTTCACATAGAAACTCACTTTAAAAAATAGATGATGGCATCACCTTTAGAAACATCTGCCTTCTCCTTTTTTAAAAGACTAAATTTATATTTGTAAGTCTTTGAGTATAGTCATGAGCAAGCTCACAGGATTCATTTTATTTACATGAGGCCATGTGTAACATTGATCATTATTCTCATTTTTTTCCTCTTTATTGGATCTCCATGGATAGAGATTGAAAAAGGACTGGGAGATGAACATTAATCAGGTTCATGGAAAAAAGCCATCTATCCAAATTAGAAGAGATTTAGGATTTAACGGGAATAGAATGGGGAGAGCATGTGTTTTCCTGTGATCCGGCCAGGGCCACTATTCTTTTCTAATCTAAGGACTGATTAGGTTTAAACATGAAATGCTCATGTGATTACCTAGGGATGAATCATTTTCATTTTTCTGGTAGTAAATTGAGGTAAAATATTCCCCATATACTGCATGAGAACTCACTTTCAAAACTTTGAAATGCTTTCTATTCACTTTGTACTGTAGGAAGAATCACACTGGTTTTTGAGACATCATTTGTTTTGCACAAATGCATCACTAAATACCATCACCTGATTTATTTTAAAGATTAGTGTCTGCATTACTATGAATTAATTGCTAAAAGTCTAACTAGAGACAGGAGGATGCTAAGATAAGTCAAATTTTCCACTCTGGAGATTGGGTAAATTCATGTTTTGTTAAGCAGTCACATGGGCTTTGAGCTGATCACCTCCATATCACAATGTTTCTACCTAGTATTGAAACTGGAGTTAGATCTGCATGTACTTGGAGCAGTTTCTGGATTGAGTGCAAGACTGAAAATATACTGTGGGTAGGAACTGCTGTCTGTGTTTAGATTGCTCTGTTCCAACCGTCTCTGTTTTCTTCCTCACTGCTCTCCCCTAAGTCCTGTGGATTTAGGTATTTTAACCAGATTGTAGCAGGCATGGGGACAAGGCGTTAAATGCAGAGACAATGCCACCTCATTTTGTATGCTTTGGTGATATAAATGATAGTGTATAATTTACTCCTAATGTTTGCCCCGGGGTAGGTGGATCCTTATAAGTGATTTAAAACATAACTTGATAAAGCCAGTGGGGGGAATAGAAAGGGATCACGTGCAACAGAAACAGTAGCTTGCTCTGAGAGTGGGGCTCAGTTTTTAATTAATATTGTCCTGACAGTGCTGTGTTCTGCCATATTGAGTCAGAACCCTGCCTCCCCAAAACAGAGTGAGCCCTTCCCATTGAGAAGGGAGATCTGGAGGATTGGGGCTTTGAGGTCACCAGCATCACCTGAGAGCCTGTTAGGAATGTGGAATCTGGCCGGGCATGGTGGCTCATGCCTATAATCCCAGCACTTTGGGAGGCCAAGGCGGGTGGATCACCTGAGGTCAGGAGTTCGAGACCAACCTGGCCAACATGATGCAACCCCAGCTCTACTAAAAATATAAAAATTAGCTGGGCGTGGTGGCAGATGCCTATAATCCTAGCTACTTGGGGGGTGAGGCAGGAGAATCACTTGAACCCGGGAGGCAGAATTTGCAGTGAGCCGAGATCGCACTATTGCATTCCAGTCTGGGCAACATGCGTGAAACTCAGTCTCAAAAAAAAAAAAAAAAAAAGGAATGCGGAATCTGAGGTCCCACCCAGTCTTACCGCATCAGAGTCTATACTTTAAGAACATCACCCAGGTGACTCCTAAGCAGAGTTTTGAGAAGCCCTGTTCTAAGAAGCTTCTTCCTTATCACCTGGGAACAAACAAGCAGCTGTATCCATCTAGTCCCCTTTGCAGTTTGAGAGTTTAGTTTGTTTAGTGAATGTTTTATTGTGTGCTTTCATAGTCCAGGTGATGTCAGACACTCAGAGCAGGCTAAGGAGCTGCGTTGTTTTGAGAATATGAATTAAGATGATACAGTATTAAATCCATGAGATAAAAGTGCTTTCAAAGCCCTGAGATGCTGGCTAATTGGCAGAGGTGTTGAGGAATTAATTAGTTAATTAACACTTTGAACCTTTAACATGAAAGGTATCCTGTAGAATTAGAAGTTAATCTTGACTGTTTGGTCTAATTGCCTGTTTTGTTGCCATCTGTTTTCTCATTTTCTCTAAAAAAAAATCCATATATGTGACTGTTAATCTTTATGCTGTCTTACGCTAACATGCAACTGAACATGTCTAGAATTGGCTTAATTGCCTTAGAGTATCTTTCAAATGTGACACTTCACCAAATATATTCTAGCTTTTGATGAAAAGCTAGGATTTTTGATCAAATATCTCAGCAGAAAAGTTTACTACTTTATTTTTCTTCACCCCAGAAAATGTAGCATCCATGGCAGTTCATATTGTTGGTTGTGGTGTGATTCTAGGGTATTTGTAAGTATGCCAATCATAAGAGAACAAAATAGGCAGTATTTTTCTACTTTAGAAATACAAATAAATGTTGGCATCTCTTGGTCCTTCAGTACTGCATATAAAGATAGTCATTATATGATACATTATTTAAAAAAAAAAAAACATTTTGGCCAGGCACTTGGCTCATACCTATAATCTCAGTAGTTTGGGTAGCCGAGGCAGGTGGATCACTTGAGCTCAGGAGTTGGAGACCAGTGTGGGCAACATGGCGAAACTCAGTCTCTACAAAGAACAAAATTAGCCAGTAGTGAGCACCTGTACTCCCAGCTACTCAGGAGGCTTAGGTGGGAGGATCTCTCAAGTCTAGGAGGCAGAGTTTGTGGTAAGTTGAGATTGCGCCACAGCACTCCACCCTGGGTGACAGAGCATGACCCTGAAGCAAAAAAAATTTTTTTTCATGATCTTTTCTCATAAGGGAGAGTGAAATTTTATAAAATTTCTGCAAATGACAAAACATTTCAGAAGTTTTTCTTTTTGTTTTCCCCCTGAGGCTCATCTGTATTTGAAAAGTAGGCATGATGATACTGCCTGTAATACCCGGGTTATGACATTTTTTTGAATATAGTTGTATGTTTTAAGACAGATTACAAAGGTAATTTCTCATGCATGGTTAGTGGAATCCAACACATCTGGGTTTATAGTTATGTGACCTGGGCTGCTTAACTAGTTACATGGATTATATTAAAAAGATTAACAATCAAATTTATTGTTCTTAGAGTAAACTTTAGGTTCAGTCTTTGTTTGAAGAGTAGCAAACAAAACTCTATACTACTGACTATGGTCCCAATTTTGTCTAACCTTGGAATTATTTTGTTCTCAAAAGGACTAGATAAAAATATATAAATAGTTGAACCAAAGTTTATCACCACCAACTTGAGGTATGTAGCTTACCAAGGTAAAAGCATTATCTTTATATAAAAGGCTGCTAAATGTATTCCTTCTTTTTTCAAACAAGTATATTTTGAGAACTTACTGTGTATTGTGGACTGTTCTAATTGTTGGGAATTAATAGTGAGTTATATAAAGTCCCTGCTCTCCTGAAAATTTTTCTCTAGTGGGAGAAGCAGATATTGTTCATTTGTAAAGATATATACTTATTAAATGTTAAGTGATTTGATGAAAAAGTAGAAGACAATTTGACTCTTGTTTCCCTAAGGAAGCGATATTTGAACTTTAATCTGAAAGATGAATAAGAGGTATATGCCATTTATTCTTGGGTTGCTTGTTTAAAAAAAGCAAGCTCATGAAAGGAAAGGTATTATATATCAATTTTTTTGGCAAACGAATGTCAGCAATATCTTACTGTGAATGGCTTTGCTTTTGTTCAGGAGGAGCTGCGTTGGGTCAGAACTGGTAGACTGGCTTCTAGAACACTGTCCTTTTGTCCAGTGCAGATCTATGGCCATAGGAGTCTGGCAACTCCTACTGGACATGGGAATTATGTTATCAGGTTAGTATTATGTCTTGAAGGCACAGCATCATTATTTTAGTAAGCTATCAGACAAAAATACACTTGATTTTCTAGAGGATGTTGCAATCTGGATGGAAATTATTTTTGAAGATAAATATTTGTATTCTCTCTTATTTTCTAAGTGACAGGTCATCTTTTGATTCACTTATTTCTCTTAGACTTCTTGTAAAAATTATTAGATACTTGCTGATTCATAGACTAGTAATACCTGTAGGAGTCCTTCCTCTACCTCCTTTCTTCTGAACTCAAAAATGCTGCTTACAAACTTTTTTCAAAATCAGTGACATCTTTAGTGTGTGATTTATCTTGTACTTAGGATAATCATCAGAAACTGATTTTATGAGTGGGATGTTATGCCATTTTAATTCACTAAGTATTCATGAACACTTAGAGATATGACCTATGAAAATTAGCTGTTTAGACTGAACAGAAAATAAATGTTAACTGGGAACTAAAATAGATGATGGATATCTCTTTTCTTAGTTGAGCCCAGAGAATTGAAGGATTAGAAACTGAGCAATCTGGATTCTTTATTTAGCCTAGTCTCTCAGCTGCTAGATGGTCACCGAAAAGCCCTTTTTTCCCTATAGGTAATAAATATCAAGGGCATACCCCTAGTCCTGTTGTGAAACAATGGTACAGATATGGATGTGGGTGTAATCTTAGTCAATAGTACCTAGCACCTAATACTCTTATTTATAAAATTAGTTAACTACCTTTGAGGAATGGAGGTATTATTAGCATATTGATAGTTTCAGGGTTTTGGTTAGCAAAACATTTTGTACTAGTGCTTTTTGGAAAAATCTCCAGCTCTTGATTCCTTTAAAGCAGGATTTCCCACCTTGGTAGTATTGACATTTGGGTTAGATAATTCTTTGTTGTGAAGGGCTGTCCTGTACATTGTAGGGTTTTTTTTTTGTTTTTTTTTTTTGAACAGCATCCCTTTCTTCCACCCTCCAATACCAGTAGCACCTTGCCCTCCAAATGTAACAACCAAAAATGTCTAGACATCACCAAATATCCCCTGGGGGAGGCACAGTCACCCTTAGTTGAGAACCATTGATCTAAAACTTGCCATTGTGTTGTATTTCTGTATTACTAAATTAATTCAATATACTAATTTGCTTTGGGACACTAAAAAAGATTTCTCCCTATCCTCTTTGAATTGTTATTGATTTTATCTGCACCTGTCTCTGAAGTAGAAAAAATATAAAATACATGTGAATATGCTGGCCAGAACTTCTAGTAGTAAAAATAGACTAGCCAGTAAGTCCTTTCTACTTCAATGGGATTATAAACATGAATGAGCTTAGAATGTGTAATTATAGTCTTAACCCTGATTTCTCCCAATTATTAGGGCTTTCAGTTTATCATTTGGATTATTGCTGTCTGAGTAATATCCTTTAAAAAACTGATCTGTACATTTTTTGTTTCAAACAGTGGACCAGCATCTATACTTTCAAGATACTTATGTTTTCTACCAGTTTTCCTCTGATGAATGTAGCTACTTGTACTGTGAATTTGAAAGAGAAGAAGAATGGCAAAATGGTGTCAAGCTTTTACTGCAACTTGTGCCTCTCATTCCTGCTAGAGCTGGCATCTGTGAGCTGTAAGTAGATGCTCTCTTGTGCCATTGTATTCTTACACTTAGACAACATTTACCATGTCCAGGGACTATATTCTGCTCTTTAAGATCACTGTCTCATTTAAGAGGGAGTTACTGTCCCTATTTTTCAGATGCACATTTAGAAAGATAAAATAAATTGTGGGAAATTAAATCCAGCTAATAAATGACTGGTATTCAAATCCCAGAAGCCCATGCCTCACCATCTGTACCATGTGGTCTCTAAATTATCATCGTTATAGGAGTAGGTGATCTAAATTAGGAAAAAACATATGATTGGGCTGAAGTTGGAATAAAATAATAACTCCCATCCTATTTGCTATCCAAGTCGTGACTTTCCTAAGAGCTCAACAGAATGTTTCTGAAAATAATCTAGAAGCAACATTTGGCAAATTAAAACACGTGAATCATTATCGCATGAAGATACTGAGTCACTATATGATTAAAATGAATTAAAATTAATTAGGGAAGGCTTGGGAACAGGACTTGAGTCATGATGTGGTGATTCTGACATACCTTTGTTTATCCATGGTGATAGCTTATTTTAGAATTATGAGTTATGGATTAAAATATCAGTTAAAAACTTTTACTTATGCAGAACACTTCAGTTTCCAGAATGCTCTCCCGTATTGTTGACTCTTTCAATTCCATGATATTAGCAGGCCAAGTGGTATGGTCTTTATGTCATAGATAAGAAAGTAGGTTCAGAGAGAAATACCTGTATAACCATAACAAGGGCAACTCTTATTAGTTAAAGAAAAATGACAATTGACTGTTGAGGAGGAGGCAGAGCAAGATGAGGGAATTGAAGTCTCCACCAATTGTCCCCCAGGCAAGGACACTAATTTAATAACTGCCTACACAGAAAAAAACACTTTCGTAAGAACCAAAAATCAGGTGAGCACTCATAATACCTGGTTTTAGTTCCATATTGCTGAAAGGAGCACTGAAGAGATAGAAAAAACAGTCCTGAGTCACTGATACCACCTTGCCCCCACCATTTACACCAGCATGTACAATAGTCACAAATAAAATTAAATACCTAGGAACTAACCAAAGAAGTGAAAGATCTCTGTAATGAGAATTGTGAACACTGATGAAAGAAATTCAAGAGGACACCAAAAAAGGAAAAAATATTTCATGTTCATGGATTAGAATAATCAATATTGTTAAAATATCCATACTACCAAAGCAATCTACAGATTCAGTGCAATCCCAACCAAACTACCAATGGCATTCTTCCCAGAAATAGAAAAAACAATCCTAAATTTTTTTTTTTTTTTTTTTTTGAGACGGAGTCTCGCTCTGTCGCCCAGCCCAGGCTGGAGTGCAGTGGCGCGATCTCGGCTCACTGCAAGCTCCGCCTCCCGGGTTCACGCCATTCTCCTGCCTCAGCCTCCCGAGTAGCTGGGACTACAGGTGCCCACAACCGCGCCCGGCTAATTTTTTGTATTTTTAGTAGAGACGGGGTTTCACCGTGGTCTCGATCTCCTGACCTTGTGATCCGCCCGCCTCGGCCTCCCAAAGTGCTGGGATTACAGGCGTGAGCCACCGCGCCCGGCCAACAATCCTAAAATTTATATGAAACCACAAAAGATCTGGAATAGCCAAGGCTACCCTAAGCAAAAACAACAAAACTGGAGGAATCACATTACCTGACTTCAGATTATGCTACAGAGCTATAGTAACCAAAACAGTGTGGTAATTGCATGAAAACAGGCACACAGATCAATGGAACAGAATGGAGAACCCAGAAACAAACCCACACACCTACAGTGAACTCATTTTCAACAAGGTACCAAGACATACACTGGGGAAGACACAGTCTCTTTAATAAATGGTGCTGGGAAAGCTGGCTATCCATATGCAGAAGAATGAAACTAGACCCCTGTCTCTCACCATATATAAAAATCTAATCAAAATGGTTTAAAGACTTTTGGAGCTCAAACTATGAAACTACAAGATTGGGGAAAATTTTCAGGAAATTGATCTGGGTAAAAATTTCTTGAGCAATACTCCACAAGCACAGGCAACTAATGCAAACATGGACAAATGGGATCACATTAAGTTGAAAATCTTCCTGCACAGCAAGGATACAATGAACAAAGTGAAGAGACAACCCACAGAATGGGAGAAAATATTTGCAAGCTACCTATCTGGCAAGTGATTAATGACCAGAATATATAAGGAACTCAAACAACTCTATAGGAAAAAATCTAACGATTCAATTTTAAAATGGGCAAAAGATCTGAATAGACATTTATCAAAAAAAGACATACAAATGACAAACAGGTTTATGAAAAGGTGTTCAATACCACTGATCATCAGAGAAATGCAAATCAAAACTACAGTGAGATATCATTTCACCCCAGTTAAAATGGCTTATATTCAAAAGACAATGTCTTATGTTCAAAGACTGCAATTATAAATGCTGGGGAGGATGTAGAGAAAAGGGAACTCTTGTACACTGTTGGTGGGGATGTAAATTAGTACAACCATTATGGAGAACAGTTTGAAGTTTCTCAAAAAAGTAAAAATTGAGCTACCATAGTATCCAGCAGTCCCACTGCTGGGTGTATACCCGAAAGAAGGGTTATATATAAAAAAGATACCTGCACTCCTATGGTTATTGTATCACTGTCCACAATAGCTGAGATTTGGAAGCAACTTCATCATCTATCAACAGATGAATGGATAAAGAAAATGTGGTACATATACACAATGGAGTACTATTCAGCCTTGAAAAAGAATGAGATATAGTCATTTGCAACAACATGGATGGAATTGGAGGGCATTATGTTGAATGGCATAAGCCAGGCACAGAAAGACAAACATTGCATGTTCTTATTTGTGGGCTCTAAAAATGAAAGCAATTGAACTCATGAACACAGTAGAAGGATGGTTACCAGAGGCTAGGAAGGGTAATTGTGGGTTAGTGGGGAGGCGTGGATGGTTAATGGTTACCAAAAATGTTGGAAAGAATGAATAAGGCCCACTCTTTGATAGCACAACAGGGTGACTATACTCAATAATAACCTAATTGTACATTTTAAAATAGCTTAAAGAGTGCAGTTGGATTCTTTGTAACTCAAAGGATAAATGCTTGAGAGGATAGGTATCCCATTCTCCTTGATGTGCTTATTTCACACTGCATGCCTGTATCAAAACATCTCATGTACGCCATAAATATATATACCTACTATGTACCCAGAAAAATAAAAAAAGAGAAAAAATAAAATATGTTAAATGACAATACTGATAGTTAATATGGACTATTTTTAGGAGAATAAATAAGTTTCAGAATATTAATGAGACTGTGCTAATAGAAAGGTTGATTGTAGAGAATGTATTTTATGTCAGGCACTGTGCTAAATGCTTTATATTCATTATTTTACTTTCAGGAGAATGTTATAAGACAGGTACTATTATTATCTCTATTAAATAAGAGAGGAAATTAGGTCAGAGATCGGGTAACCCGTCCAAGGTCACACAAGGATTAAGTGGAGTTTCAGTGTTTGAATCTGTGTGTATCTGGCTTTAATGACTGTCCTTTTAACACCTGATATTATGTGTCCTTCCCCAGAAGTTATGGGGATCATTCTAGGACCCCTTCCTATAAAATTATAAACAGAAACTATAAAAGTGTTAAGCTCTAGTGAAATGATTATGGATTTCCCATCACCACTGTCTATAAAGGGCCTTGCAATAGGAAAGCAGAATTCAGATATCATTCAATTGGTCTGACTCTAGGAAATGTCCTTTATTGTGATATGCTCTTAATATAGGTCAGAAGAGTCCTGAGAAAAGTCAAGGAGCAGTTCAATGAACTTTAACAAGCTTCCTAAAAAGGAGTGACATAGTTTTAAACCAGAGGTGGCTGTGGCTGGCTGTGACTGTTTGGGACTGGTGTTCTCCAGCAGCTCCTCTCAGCCTTTCCTGTCCTGCACACAAGATGGAGGTGTGCATAATCCCATGGGCGTGCCCAGATTCACCGGGGCATAGGACTGTGGAAATAAACTTGCAAGCTGTCCTCGTGATTTAACTCCACCTCCTTCTCCCCCATTCGGAAAACAAATTGGAATGCCAGTGAAATGACCTTGTTATAGAGAAACCCTGGGTCTACTCTAATTTCTAAAAATGAAAAATTTTTAAATTTTCTTCCTAATAGTAACTCCAGATTACTTGCAGTCTTTTGTCATACTGATCACTGTAAACACAAATCTTAGGCTCTGGAGTTGAGAATTGCTATATAGCATGCCATGTTTATCAGCAAGTTTTTTCTGTTGGTGTCAATTTGTGCATTTGGGAGTAGTAACTGACTTGTACAGAAACATTGTCATTGGGGAACCTACGGACCTGTCTGTTCTAAAGTACTAAATACATAAAGATAAAATTATTGAACCATTGCAGGTCTCTTCTAGAGAGAGACAGTATATACCTTTTTTTTTTTCAATACTACAATCATAAGCCAACTTTTATGTTATGGTAGAATGTTTTTGGCCTAATTTTGGAGAGCTAAGCTTTGGCTTATCTAGACTTGGAATAAACTATGATCAGAGAAAAGATGTCCATGGACATTGTCCTCATTCAGTTGCATTGTCACAGTACTTTCTGTGGTTGCACATGCATGATCCTATCCCATTCTTTTCACCCGTAGCCCACACCTCTTTACTTCCTCATGCCAGTGTGATACTCTTGCTCTTTCCTCTGCTCTTGCCTTTTCCCAGTCAAATTCTACCCAACCGTCAAGGGGAAGCCCAAGTCCTGCCTTGACCACAAAACTTCCATGATGTCTCCAGTCCATGTTATTACTGCTTTCGGTAACTTACTGCTCTTGCATTTTATATTAAAAAAAAAAAAAAAATCCATGCTTCCATGTCATTCTTAGTTCTATGATGCTTTGTTTCTATCCATTTTATTCAAGTGCCCTCTTGATTCTTACATTGTCCATTCATTTGTGAAAACCCAATTTTGTGTTCCTTTTAATAACCTTTTTGACATTTAAAGGCTACTGATACCTACCTGTGTTAGCCTATCTACATTAGTCCCCTCTAATTTGCTATCTTCTAAGTGTCTTCAAAATAATGCAAGGAAACCATTTAATGTCTCTAAGTAAACACAATTTTGTTCCATATAAATGCATTTCTAAAAATAGTAAAGGGGATTTTTCTCATTTAAGAAAGAATCTTTAAAGCAGGAGGGGAAATGAAACTGTTGCAAGGTTTTTAAGCTACTTTGAAGAAACAGAATTTTATACAAAATAACTTTTATACCCAAACCGAATAGATAATTAGAAAAAAGTGACTGAATCGGTTGTCAAGGGTACTATCTCTGGGGGAAAAAAGAACAGTTATGGTATCTCCTTCCAACAGAGAGCCAAATCAAGTTATCCAGAATGTACTGTTTCTAGCTCTTTTATTTTAAGCAGAGAGTCAGGGAAGAATTGGTGAAGAATGATGAAATAACAGTGTAGGAAAAGGCAGCTTAATAATTCCCTTGGGACTGGTAAGATGCTTGTAACACTACCTTGTTTGGGCTTTTAGGCTGTGAGGGAGCTTGACTATTTCAATTCAGCTGTGGTTATAGCATCTCCCAGCTTGCCAGGGGTGGGAGTGGGTAGGGCTTTGAATAGACAGTCTGTGAAGCTTGAATGCATAAAACTGTATCCTACCACTTACACAATAGTTAACATTTATGCTGTGATTAAGACAGAGGACTGCTAAAATTTAACTCATATTACGCTCAAATATGGAAAGAAAATGTAGCTTCTTTGTTTTTCTCTAAGTGATCTGATGTTTGTCTACATGAACCGCTATCCTGCAGAATGGCCAATAAAAAAAAAAGAAGTGGGGGGAAGAAGCACCCTTTAGTAAAGTTATTCTAATATAGGAATTTAAAAAGTCTCTCTAGTTAATGTTTTAGTGTCTTTTAGTAAAAGAGCCCAGTCTCTGTATTTCTCTCTGTTTTTCAAGGTAGCCTCTGGGTACATGGTGAGTGGTCTGGGCGCCTTAACCTTGGCAGAGAAGGACAGGGGAGGCTCTCCTGTCAGAGTAGGCATTTTTTCATCCTCACTAGTCTTGTGAGTGGATGGGCAGCCAGCTCCTTTGTGCCCCTGAGATATAACTGTTCTTGGCATTCTGTTGGCATCTGCTGTTGGAGCATGGGGCTGGTGTAAGTTGGGTGTCAGCTTGATTAATGCCTGGTGGTGCCGCCTGGCTGATTGGCCTTCCTAGATGTCTGTTGGCATTGCTGATGCTCCTAAGGTCTGGCTGTGGCTCCCATATGCACCCTGTTAAGCCTCATGGCTTCTGCTGAAACAACCCCCTGTCTGTCCTGACTGGCTAATATTACTGTGATAAAAAGATTTTACCAAACATGCTGCCTGTCGCCACTTGGCTGACACTTCTGAAAAGTTCACAAATTTAGCTTCAGACATATTGGTATCCACAAGGGATTTACAAGATTGTGGAATTTGCTTCTCTTAATGTTTAGGTGAGGAAGAGGAAGAGGGAGCAGAGGGTCTGGGAAAAGACAACCACTTGTCACCTGCACTGCGTGGAGTGACTTACTTACCAGGCATCTACTGATCTTAAGCTTCCGTGTTTGGCCCTGTGAGGGATATGACGATATGTAAATAATGTAAGGCCTTCAGCGACTAACAGGGGTTGAGCTCAGTTCATATAGATAACAAGCTGGGAAGTTGGGTGCCACAAGTGATACCTAGGAGCTTATCACGAAGATTCTGAAGCTGTGGGAAAAAAACCAAAATTATTTCCTGAGAAATGAAAATATTTCGTACAGTTAATTTCTAAATTTATAAAAAAAATCTGTAATTACTTTGTGGAATATTCAGCTCTTCCCAACTTTTGAAAATTAGTTTTTGTTATAGGTTATTCCTGTCTTTTGTGTTTTCTACATTTTCATTATCTTATTACATTTAAGAATAGAACTGACATGCATATTTTCAGCCTATCTACTCTTAATTTTTTCCCTGAAAACCTTGACTTTTTGGCCTCTTGTTTATGAGACGTTAACTATGGCAAGATAACGAATTCCATTGAAGAGTCTTATGAAGAATAATCTACTGATGGAGCTACAGGTTCAGGCCAAGATGGAGCAAGTCTACTATCTCTTGTATTGATTACAGCTGAAACCTCTAGATAAAATACAGACAATAACTACCCGAGGCCTCTCGAAAGTAAATAAAAGCAGGCAGATTATGGAACGAAGTGAAACTTTGGAGAAGTGACCTACACTGGTGTGAGTTTTCCCTTTTCGTTTCTTTTATTTCACAGCTTTGCCTCAAAGGCAGGCCCCAGCTGTAGAATGGGAGATCAGTGGTGGCACAGTTGTCAAAATCTATAGTAGAAACCTCATATTTCTGGCAAGAAGAATCAGGAAAATGGGCCCCTATAGTTTTGAAGAGTGTGATGGGATGGGGTGGATGGAGAAATCCTTGTCTTGATTCTCCTTTTTTCTTACAGGTTTGTCCCAGGTTCAGAGCTCTGTGGTGGTGGCAGTGCAGGCAGATAATAGACAAGGAGAAACTCTGTTTGGTTTTGGTCAGAGCTGGGCAGAGGAGCCGCAGCTAGTCTGAGAGTATAGGGGAGTCCAGGAGAGGAGAAACCTAGGGAAGCGATTCATTAATTTTATGTATGAACTATACAAATGTGAGTTTCCTGAGATGGACATCTGTGGGACAGACCCAAGGTACCATGGAAAAGGCATTGAAAACTGAACTGCAGCTGGAATCATTGAGGCTGTAGAGCATTATGTTCAAAATGGCCAGAATATAATACAGAATTACTTGACACAAAATAATCAGAAAAATATGACCATTTGTCAAAGGAAAAACAAGTAATGTCAACCCTGAGATGACTCAGATATTGGAATTATTAAAGACTTGATAACAGCTATTTTAACTATGCCCCATTAAGTAAACAAATTTCAAATGAATAGAGAGATAGAAGTTCTTAGTCAAGAAATAGAAAATAAAAAAAAAATGTAGTTTTAGAACTGAAAAATATACCTGAAGTTAAAAATTTGTTGAATTGGTTCAATAGCAAAATAGAGGTGACCTGAAGATAGATCATTATAATTATCCAGTGTGCAGGACAAGAAAAAAAAAAAAATTGAAAAAGATGAATAGTCTCAGGGATTTGGTGGACAGTGTAGTAAAGTCTAACACATGTTGGCATCCCAGGAGAGGACAAAGAGATTGGTGCAGAAAAAAAACTTTTTTTTTTTTTTTTGAGACGGAGTCTGGCTCTGTCGCCCAGGCTGGAGTGCAGTGGCTGGATCTCAGCTCACTGCAAGCTCCGCCTCCCAGGTTCACGCCATTCTCCTGCCTCAGCCTCCCGAGTAGCTGGGACTACAGGCGCCCGCCACCTCGCCCGGCTAGTTTTTTGTATTTTTTTAGTAGAGACGGGGTTTCACCGTGTTAGCCAGGATGGTCTCGATCTCCTGACCTCGTGGTCCACCTGTCTTGGCCTCCCAAAGTGCTGGGATTACAGGCTTGAGCCACCGCACACGGCCCAGAAAAAAACTTTTAAAGAAATAATGGCCAAAAGCTTCCCAAATTCCGTGAGAGACAAATCTGTAGATTCAAGAGGTCCAGTGAACCCCAAACAGGAGCACTCAGAGAAACACACTGCTAGATACTTAAAAACAACTAAGAAACAAATGAAAATATCTTGGAAGTAGCTAGAGTAATATGACACGTTACCTACAGGAGGAATAATGATTCAAATAATTAGAGGTTTTATGTTAGAAACCATGGAGGCCAGAAGTTAGTGGAAGAAAGTCTTCAAAGTGTGTGTGTGGCGGGGTGGGGAGTGGGGAGAAAACTGTCAATCCTCTACAGTGAAAATAGTTTTTAAAAATGGAGGTGAAATAGACATTTTCAGATGAAGGAAAACTAACAGAATTTGTTACTAGCTTACCTTTTCTAAAAGAAATCTAAAGGAAAATTTTCAGGTTGAATAGAAACAGTATCAGAGGGAAAGTTGGAAATTCAGGAATAAAGGAAAAGCTACATAAGTGGTAGATTAACTACCTATGGTCCTTCAAGAAGAATCTGAATAGAATTATGTATACTAAAGTAATTGAATTTGTAGTTGATACACTTCAAACAAGGAAACAATGGGCTTACTTAAGTTTACTGACAGATTTAACTAAACATTTAAAAAATAAGTTATGTCATTTCTCCCATCCAAGTACAAACCAGGCCCAATCCTGCTTAGCCTCTGAGATGGGACAAGATCGGGCACCGTCAGGGTTGTATGGCCATTGACAAATTATGTCATTTCTATACAGTCTCTCAGAAAATTGAAGAGGAGTGACTGTTTCACATTCATTTTATGAGACCAGCACTGTCATGACAGATTTCAGAGAAAGAAAACAACAAGGCCAGGTGCAGTGGCTCATGCCTGTAATCCCTGCACTTTGGGAGGCCAAGGCGGGCGGATCACATGAGGTCAGAAGTTTGAGACCAGCCTGACCAACATGGAGAAACCCCATCTCTACTAAAATACAAAAAAATTAGCCGGGCGTGGTGGCGTGTGCCTGTAATCCCAGCTACTCGGGAGGCTGAGGCAGGAGAATTGCTTGAACTGGGGTGGCAGAGGTTGTGGTTAGCCAAGATTGCACCATTGTACTCCAGCCTGGGCAACAAGAGTGAAACTCCGTCTCAAAAACAAAAACAAAAACAAAAACAAACAATGTGACTCATTAGTATAGACACAATCTTCCTCATGTATAAAAATTATAAATACATTATGAAAAAGGGAAGTTTACCCCAGGAATGCAAGGAAGGCTCAACACTCAGAAATCATTTGATGTAATTCACCATATTCACCGACTAAAAATAGACAAATTATATGATAAATTTCATAGATGCAGAGAAAGAATTTGAGAAAATTTAAACCTTCATGATAAAAATTCTCAGAAAAATAGAAATGTAAGAGAACTTCCTCAATCTGATAAGACTTTATACAAAACCCATAGCTTGCATCATACTTTTTTTTTAATTATTTTTATTTTTATTATTATTATTATTATTATACTTGAAGTTCTAGGGTACATGTGCATAACGTGCAGGTTTGTTACATATGTATACTTGTGCCATGTTGGTGTGCTGCATCCATCAACTCGTCAGCACCCATCAACTCGTCATTTACATCAGGTATAACTCCCAATGCAATCCCTCCCCACTCCCCCCTCCCCATGATAGGCCCCGGTGTGTGATGTTCCCCTTCCCGAGTCCAAGTGATCTCATTGTTCAGTTCCCACCTATGAGTGAGAACATGCGGTGTTTGGTTTTCTGTTCTTGTGATAGTTTGCTAAGAATGATGGTTTCCAGCTGCATCCATGTCCCTACAAAGGACAAACTCATCCTTTTTTATGGCTGCATAGTATTCCATGGTGTATATGTGCCACATTTTCTTAATCCAATCTGTCACTGATGGACATTTGGGTTGATTCCAAGTCTTTGCTATTGTGAATAGTGCCGCAATAAACATACGTGTGCATGTGTCTTTATAGCAGCATGATTTATAATCCTTTGGGTATATACCCAGTAATGGGATGGCTGGGTCGTATGGTACATCTAGTTCTAGATCCTTGAGGAATCGCCATACTGTTTTCCATAATGGTTGAACTAGTTTACAATCCCACCAACAGTGTAAAAGTGTTCCTATTTCTCCACATCCTCTCCAGCACCTGTTGTTTCCTGACTTTTTAATGATCACCATTCTAACTGGTGTGAGATGGTATCTCATTGTGGTTTTGATTTGCATTTCTCTGATGGCCAGTGATGATGAGCATTTTTTCATGTGTCTATTGGCTGTATGAATGTCTTCTTTTGAGAAATGTCTATTCATATCCTTTGCCCACTTTTTGATGGGGTTGTTTTTTTCTTGTAAATTTGTTTGAGTTCTTTGTAGGTTCTGGATATTAGCCCTTTGTCAGATGAGTAGATTGCAAAAATTTTCTCCCATTCTGTAGGTTGCCTGTTCACTCTGATGGTAGTTTCTTTTGCTGTGCAGAAGCTCTTTGGTTTAATGAGATCCCATTTGTCAATTTTGGCTTTTGCTGCCGTTGCTTTTGGTGTTTTAGACATGAAGTCTTTGCCCATGCCTATGTCCTGAATGGTACTACCTAGGTTTTCCTCTAGGATTTTTATGGTATTAGGTCTAACATTTAAGTCTCTAATCCATGTTGAATTAATTTTCATATAAGGAGTAAGGAAAGGATCCAGTTTCAGCTTTCTACTTATGGCTAGCCAATTTTCCCAGCACCATTTATTAAATAGGGAATCCTTTCCCCATTTCTTGTTTCTCTCAGGTTTGTCAAAGATCAGATGGCTGTAGATGTGTGGTATTATTTCTGAGGACTCTGTTCTGTTCCATTGGTCTATATCTCTGTTTTGGTACCAGTACCATGCTGTTTTGGTTACTGTAGCCTTGTAGTATAGTTTGAAGTCAGGTAGCGTGATGCCTCCAGCTTTGTTCTTTTGACTTAGGATTGTCTTGGAGATGTGGGCTCTTTTTTGGTTCCATATGAATTTTAAAGCAGTTTTTTCCAATTCTGTGAAGAAACTCATTGGTAGCTTGATGGGGATGGCATTGAATCTATAAATAACCTTGGGCAGTATGGCCATTTTCACGATATTGATTCTTCCTATCCATGAGCATGGTATGTTCTTCCATTTGTTTGTGTCCTCTTTTAGTTCACTGAGCAGTGGTTTGTAGTTCTCCTTAAAGAGGTCCTTTACATCCCTTGTAAGTTGGATTCCTAGGTATTTTATTCTCTTTGAAGCAATTGTGAATGGAAGTTCATTCATGATTTGGCTCTCTGTTTGTCTGTTACTAGTGTATAAGAATGCTTGTGATTTTTGCACATTAATTTTGTATCCTGAGACTTTGCTGAAGTTGCTTATCAGCTTAAGGAGATTTTGGGCTGAGACAATGGGGTTTTCTAAATATACAATCATGTCATCTGCAAACAGGAACAATTTGACTTCTTCTTTTCCTAACTGAATACCCTTTATTTCTTTCTCTTGCCTGATTGCCCTAGCCAGAACTTCCAACACTATGTTGAATAGGAGTGGTGAGAGAGGGCATCCCTGTCTTGTGCCAGTTTTCAAAGGGAATTTTTCCAGTTTTTGCCCATTCAGTATGATATTGGCTGTGGGTTTGTCATAAATAGCTCTTATTATTTTGAGGTACGTTCCATCAATACCGAATTTATTGAGCGTTTTTAGCATGAAGGGCTGTTGAATTTTGTCAAAAGCCTTTTCTGCATCTATTGAGATAATCATGTGGTTCTTGTCTTTGGTTCTGTTTATAGCTTGCATCATACTTAATGGTAAGAGACTAAATGCTTTCCTACTAGGACTCAGAACAAGGCTAATATATCTTCTCTTAGTACACCTGGTCCACTCCAGCCAATGCAAAAAGTCAAGAAAAAGAAATAAAAAGCATATATTTGGAGGAAAACATAAAGCCATCTCTCTTTGCAGATGACATAGTTATATACATAGAAAAATCACAGGATCAATACTTCCTTTCTCTTTAGCCATCACTTGCCATGGTCGTCTAACATCTTGTTCTGTTAGATTTTAAAGGTAGATGGAAGAGGTGGTTCATTAAGGAGTCTAAGGATGATCAGTCTCATTTTATATTCATGGCCTTTAATCTTGAGGGGTCTTCGATGCTGCTGCATGGTCCTGTTCATTTCTTGGTATATTCAGTCTCCTAGAAAACTGTATCACAATTGCTCCCCTCTTACCTCTTTTTCCTTGCTTTTTATTTCATTGAGAGGAACATTTTAAAAACTATCTTTCTCATGTTTTATTTACCAAATCTGTCAACCTGCCTGCATCTATATTGGTGGACTCTATCTTTGCTCCTGATCAAAATGGATGCATGATCCACATTCTTATTTAAGGTCAGTTTCCTCACATTGTGCACTGATCCCATCTCTGCACCCCTACTCAAGGATCTCATTTCTGAAGTCTCTTTTTTTTTCCTCCTCTATCAGCTTTTTCCTCTACTGAATTGTTCTTTTCAGCATGTGTTGCTATTTCCCTATATCTCCCTCTAGCTGCTGCACAATGTCTCTGTTCCCTTTTACAGCAAAACTCTTCAAAAGATGTTGATGGTTACTTTCTCTACCTCTGCTATTCTTTTCTGAATCTACTCCATTCAGGCTTTCAACAGTACCACTCCACTGAAGGCAACCTTGTCAAGATTACAAAAGTCTTCCATGTTGCCAAATGCCAAAATGTTGATTTTTCAGTCCTCATCTTACTTGACATGACAGCAGCATTTGGCACAATTGATCATGTCCTTCTGGAAGCAGTTTTTCCAGTTGGCCCCTGGGATAACATCTCTTGGCTCTTCTGTCTCACTAGCTGCTGCTTTTAAGGCTTCTTTGCTAATTCTTCCTTTTCCTGATTGTATTAACTGTGTTTCAGTGCTTTGACATCTGGGGCCTTGCTGACCCTGGGGAGACTGCCCATCCCAGGAATAGTCCATTCCTAGAGATAGTAGAGAACTTACCTGCTAGCTTTGCTGGGAGCCACCTTTCATAGGTAAGCCAGCCATTCCAGAGCTCATAACATAACCACTTTTTTTATTGGGCTTTCACCTTCTGGGCTGCTTTTCACCTGCCCTAATCACCCCAGCTCCAGGTACCAAACAACTAGGAGCAGTCCCTGTGCTTTTGGTCTTGCTGAAGTTAATCAAACAGTCCATCCTCAGCCTGTTTACCCTGCCTCACCCTCACCCATTCTCTTCTGGGGAAACCATAATAAAGGTTCTTTCCCACATTTTCCCCCATATCCGCTGCCTCCTGATTGACACTGTGCCTCCCTGTGTGGCCCCTCCTTGTGTGTCATCCCCCCTCCTCTTGGAAACTGTGAGTAAAAAAACTGTCTTTTTGATGCCAGTCATCTCCTGAACTGTTTGCCTCAGATTATTCAGACTGGCTGTCCCTAAATAATGAAACCTACATTTTGAAGCAGTGACCTCTAAACACAGTAGAGGTCAGTCTTGGACTTCTCTTATTTTTCTGCTTTCACTTTGGATGTGCCCTCACCCAGTCATGTACTTAATATCATCTCACAGTAGTGGTTCCCAAAATTCAGGTCCCTGTCTCCTCTTACCACCCCGTACAAAATAGCACCTCCACCACCCCCTTACTTCTGCCTCCTTTGTTCTCCTTATCCTGCCTGTTTTTTTCTTTCTACCTGATGTTTATTAGCAACATGAGACATCCCTTGGCCTCTTTAGTTTCTGAAATGGTGATGGATTCACACTCTGGCCAGAGAACTTAAGTTCAAGTCTGCTATCCTGATGTTCGAAGCCTACCTTTTGTACTCCTAACTTAACTTTTCCTAATTAGATCCTCTTGACACTTGGAGAGGAGGAAATACTGTGTGGGTAAACAAACATTTTTTTGTTGTCGTCAGTATTTTTCAGAAAATTTTTGTGATGGAACTTGGCATAAGATTTGTATTGGCATTGTAAGTGAACAAAATTTCCACTTATTACTTTAAACTGTTTTTGTAAAAAGTGTTATGAAATCAGCTAGTCCTAGTCTTTGTGATTACTCATTACCTCTTCTCTCAAGGAAACAGTAAGTCCTTCAAAATTTCCATTGTTTATAGACAAGGCTTATTCCAGGCGTGGGAACAGATTGCTTATCTTTATCAGAGTACATTTATATTTAAGAGTAATACAGGAATTTTGCAAAAATTGGACATCTAGGCCTGATTATGTTAGCATTTGAAATTGAACCATCTAATTAAATATTAAACAATACTCAAATCCTCAAAATCAAATGTGAAAAATCTAATTTTATTCAGTTTAGATTAAAGTATAACTATACACTCCGGACCCTTAATGAAACCTTTCACATTCATAATTCCCATTGAGTACTTTTTTCTGTAAGCGTAACTAGTAGCCAGATGCTATGAAAAATTATCTTCTCTTGAGAAGGTGAACAGTGTTTGTATTCATGATATCAAAGATCTCAAGAAAAATCTAATTCTCATTCTTCTACCATCACACTTCTTTTTTCATAGGAATTTGCTTTATTAAGCAAAACATACTTGTCCAGAATATAGACATCATGGGTGGGGAAAATGGGGAGATGTTGATCAAAGCATACAAACTTTCATTTATAAATTGAGCAAGTTCTGGAGGTCTAATGTACAGCATGAATGGTGATGGGTATGTAATAAATTTGATTATGCTAATCATCACAGTGTATTCACCAATAATCATGTTGCACACCTTGAATATATGTCTTTGTTAATTGCATATTTTTAAGTATGAAAATATTTTGGCTTTATGCTAAGTGAGATGGGAAGTCATTCAAGGATTTTGAGTAGAGGGACATGAACTAACTTACATTTTAGCAAGACTACGCTGGCTCCTGGGTCCAGGTGAGAGATATTGTGGCTGGGACCACAGTGGTAGTGATGGAGGTGGTGAGACGTGGTCAGGTGAGAGATATGTCTTGAAGAACCAATAGGATTTCAGGGTGGATACAAGGCAGAGTATGAGAGAAAGGGGTTCAAGGATGGCTTCCAATTGGAAGGATGGAGTTGCCATCAATTCAGGTGAGAAGGACTATAGGAAGGGCAGGGCTTTTTGTTATTTTCCTTTCGGGTGGGAGTGGACATAATGATAACACATCCAGTTTGATGGTTAGAGGGATGAGGGTGGAGGACCATAGGTTTTTGTCATCTCTGCATCCTCACAATGACACCCTTAGATATTGCAGATCTCTTGAACTTACAGAGACATCTGCCTAGAGCACCAGGACTCAGCACTCTCCCCTGGAGAATTACCAGGTCTGGCTTGGGGTACTGGTAAGCAGAGACCTTGAGAGGTAACCCAGGGAATTCCTAACGGAGAGCATCTGTTGGCATAAACCCTCAGGGAGAGATCTTCCTTCCAGGGGTCACCCCATTTCTCTTCTCTTTCTCTCTTATGTCACTTGTCACTGTCATTACCTGCCGATTCCAGTAGGAGTTTCTTTCTTTTCTTTCTCTAATCACTGACAAACTAGACCCACAGCTTCTCTCTCTCTCATTCACTGAGCAGCACAGCCCCCTTTAGTAATAATGGAAAACACGCAAGTATTACACTTGCTTTTCCTCTGCTGCATCTGTTTCCTTATTTATTTTGATCGGGTAAGTGAGAACTTTGTCTTTCCTGGGTTGCACTGAAAAGTATTTACGTACATTAAAACAGAATGTGTTTAAATTTTGTAAAAGATACATTTGCTGGGGAAAAGAGTCTGGTATTTTTGGGCAATTTGGCCTAGAGCTGAGGAGGGGGTTTAAGTTAAAAAGTGACTGTAGTGGTGAAAGAAAGGAGAGTAGCCGAGTGTTGTCTTCTCTCTTCTTTCCCCCTTTTCAGGCTCTTCCACTATTGCCTGTTACTACCAGTCCTGCCCTCATGACCTTCCTTTATACCGGGTGAGGTACAGGTGCCTGCTGGTGCAGTGGGGCATGGGGCATGTTAGCAGGGAAGGAAGAGCATTTCCGAATTCTAGAGCCCTCAGTGGGCAGTGAAGAAAATCCCTGAAGGTTTGGAGTTTGGAGAAGAGCAGGACCAGATCTGGGTTTTAGAAAGGTGGTCCTGGTGTCTGTAGGTATCTGGGTACAAGAAGAGAAGCCAGAGACAAGCTTGTTAGAAGGTGGTTAAAATAATTTGTTCAAGCGAAGTTGAACAAATAATTTGTTCAAGCAAAGTAAAATAATTTGTAAATACTTTGTTTAAGCGAAGCCTAGACTGTCAAAGAGGCTTGGCAGGGAAGGAAGGGAAGTGAGAGGATCTGGTGACTTCCCAAAGGCCGGAGTGAGGAGGGAAGGGATGGCTCTAGGGTGAACAGGGCCTGTAATTCCTAGGGGAGAGCTGAGGGCAGGAGGTAAGAGAGGAGTTCAGTGTGAGTTAGGTTGAGTTAGCCTGTAAGGTCCCCACGTGGGTGAAAATAAAGTTCCTGGAATTGCCACATAGAGCCACTTTGAAGGCAGATGGAAAAACAAGGCAAGCTCAGGGGAGAGCCAGAAGCTAGAGACATACTTGGGAGTTCTGGGCTTAAATCTTGGTGATTGAGGTGATAACAATGGGATATGGGCTGTGGGACAGCTCTTGGGAGATCATCACTCTGTCCCTCTTACACATATTTCCTTAAGAAATGTTTTTGCTAAGGCTTCATTTGTTCTGGAAGATCAATGAAAGACAGTTTTACTTCGCAACAGGGACTAAATTATTTGCCACTAAAATAGCAGCAGCTCAACCATTAATTATGAGATAGCCATTATCAGTCTCGTACACAAGAGCTTCTCTTGGAATTTTGAGTTCCTTTTAGCAGCTTGTTGAAAGCAGATTCATGAGAGAATCTGTGCTAGTGCAAAATACCTCATGCCCATTAGCTAATACTTCAGGTATCTGTTGGGGTCTGAGAAACATGAAAAGGCACGACCAGCCCATGCGTCACTACAGACACAGACAAAGCAGCAGAAGCCGTTGTTTGGTTCTCTTGCCTTTAGTGCCTTTGGTTCTTAATTTCCTGTCTGTTGAGTAGCCTCAGCTTAATCATATAAATCTGGTTTGGTGGTTGAGGTTATAAAGCGTTTCCAGTCTCTTCTCAGTATAACTACAGAAGCCTTGTGAATAGAAAATCTTAATAATAAAGCTTATTTGAAATATTCATCATCTAGGTAACCTTTTTGAAAAAACGATCCCAAGTTATAATGCTCAGTTCCCACAGTTTTTATTGAGCGGATTGTTAGCAAGCATCTCACACACTTTGCTGCATGAGTGCTTAAGTTATTTGACAACATCAGCACTGCTTCATACCTGTATCTTGCAATTTTTGTAAAGGCAGTGGTTTGTAATGCATTGCTGTGATTTGAAGGGTGGGATTTTCTTTCTGGAAAAGGGTTTAATAACATTTGCAGAAACAAGAAGGCAATGCCAGAATTGATCCAACTGGCTTTTCCCATCTTAAGGACCTGCTTCCCAGCTGTCCTGTGAGCTGGGAGAAGCCCTCTTGCCCCATAAGGCTGGCATTCCAGCTGACACACTGTAGTTACTGAGATTGAAATTAGTCACTGGACTGTGATGCTGATATTGCTGCTCTGCAGGGCAGTTACCTCCAGTCCCTACTGTCCACAGCGTATATTGAAAGGGATTGCTTGTGGAAATAGATCTTGAAGACAATTTTATATATTCAGTTGTATTAATCAATTTTTTTCTTTGACCAAACTAGGAAAAAATATAGTATATAAGATTGTTCTTCAGAAGTAGATAATTTTGTCTGTTAGAATATACATTTGGTGAAGCCTTTTTTCATGAATTAAGTTAAAAAGATCATTTTCCCCAAACAAATAAACAAACTGATCTTACATTGTTACACATCGCATTAGTTGTTTAACATATGCATAATATTCTTAGCTTCCTAGTTGGGCAGTAATCTCTTAAAAAGGCAAATACAAAGCTATACAAAACTTCTGTGTTTTTGTATTCCTCATAATTCCCATGGTGGTATTAGGCCTATGATGATACCATTTTATAGTAAGTTTGTTTTGGCTACAACTCAATTTTAGTGGAAAGTTCACATTTCATATTTTCAAAATCTGGATTTCATTTAGATTTAGAGGGAATTTCAGCACTTAACCACCTTTTATTTGCATCTACCTTCTGTGCAAGCCCATATATGTAAAACTGGCATGTCAGGGTTATTCTGCTGTATCATGGGGTGAGTAATACTCCATCCTCAGGATTCAACTGGTACATTGTAAAGAGGTTCTTGCTAATTGATTTTGTGAGAACATTTGGCCTGCAAGAGGATTATGTTCCTATGGCGTTACTGACACAACCTTTGTTAAAGCATGAGTACTTTCTCTAATATAATAACAATTACATTGTTTGCCCTTTATTCCTCCTAACTGGGTAGATAAATTTGAGCAACCAAAACTGAAAAGTAATTTGTTCTTTTTTTTCCCAAAGGTCTCATCAGAAAATTGAAGACTCTGAAGAAAGCAGTGATGAAATTCTTGCGCGTCTAACATCTGCGGTAAGACCTCGCAATTTTCCTGCCTAGGGGTGCAGAAATAACGAAGCTGGGGTCCTAGAAGGAAAGTTGTTTGGCTGATGGTGTAGAGAGAGATTTTCCCTGTGGCTGCTCATCATTGTGGGAGGTATGAGGCAAGGCAGAGGGAGACAGTGGCTTTGACTTTCTATATGTGGGTGGAGCCTCCCTTCGCAAGATCATAGATATTTCTGGTGGAAACTTCCTGCAACCTTTGTGGAGGTGGAGGTGTAGCATCTGATATTTTAAATACAGTATGAGTTAACCTAGGAAAGTTGTGACCTGCTGCACAAAGGAGAAAAGACTCTTTCATTAGGGAAAAAAAAGAATTACTTCAGCCAAAAAAGGCCAGGTCGCTAGTTTTTTTTTTTTTTTTTTTTTTTTGAGACGGAGTCTCGCTCTGTCACCCAGGCTGGAGTGCAGTGGCCGGATCTCAGCTCACTGCAAGCTCCGCCTCCTGGGTTCACGCCATTCTCCTGCCTCAGCCTCCTGAGTAGCTGGGACTACAGGCGCCTGCCACCTCGCCCGGCTAAGTTTTTTTGTATCTTTAGTAGAGACGGGGTTTCACTGTGTTAGCCAGGATGGTCTCGATCTCCTGACCTCGTGATCCGCCCGTCTCGGCCTCCCAAAGTGCTGGGATTACAGGCTTGAGCCACCGCGCCCGGCTGTCGCTAGTTTTTAATGTACCATATTGCAACATTTCCATTGTGTTTTTTAAAGCTATTGATTAGACTTTGTTATAGCCTTGTTGCTTGAAGGAAAGTTCATGGCTTTCTTCATAGGAAAAGCTGACTGTGGTCACTAATCCTTGAGTTTCAGTTTTTGACAGGCGCTAGCAATCCTATGTCACCAAACCTGTACCTATTGACTTGGCTATTTGGAAACTTTTCTAGCCTTCCCAAAAAATTATTTAGTTCTGCTTTAACTCCATTATTAAAATGGTAATTGCTGAAAATCATGGTTGATCGGGTTATGTGTATGGATGAAACTGGTCTGTATAGAGTTTTATACACTAGGTGGTTGATCGGGTTATGTGTATGGATGAAACTGGTCTGTATAGAGTTTTATACACTAGGTCTTGTCAACTGGGCACAGCTTGAAGATTGAAAGTCTCTTTCCTACTCTTCTGGAATGCAGCTTAGAAAAGTAATTTTTTATTAAATATGTGTGTTCATTTGTTCTCGCACTGCTTTAAAGAGCTACTTGAGACTGGGTAATTTATAAAGGAAAGAGGTTTAATTGACTTACAGTTCCACATGGCTGGGGAGGCCTCAGGACACTTACAATCATGGTGCAAGGGGAACCAGGTACATCTTGCATGGCAGCAGGAGAGAGAGAGTGAGAGTGTGTAGGAGGAAGTGTCATACACTTATAAAACCATCAGATCTTGTGAGAACTCACTCACTATCATGAGAACAGCATGGGAAACTGCCCCCATAATCCAATCACTTCCCCCCAGGTCTCTCCCTAAACACCTGGGGATTACAATCCAAGATGAGATCTGGTTGGGGACTCAAAGCCTAACTATATCAGTATGATAATCAATGGTGTAAAAAACATGAAATGGAATCTTGACAGCATATTATGAAAACATATTTAGACCTTTTCAGTTTATTGACCAAAAAGGAGTGCCTATGGTGTGCAGAATTATAATTAGCCATCTGTTTAAAAAGCATTCACTATGGCCCAGAAACTGTGTTAAACGTTGTGTGTTTGTGTGTACACACACATACATACACATTCTGCTAAGCTGTACTATACAACAGCACTATGAAGTAGGTCGTATTACGTCTATTTTATAGATATGAAAGCTTACAGAGTTTGAGTAGCTTGCCTAAGTTCACTCAGCAAGAAAGAACAAAACAAGAGGCAGAACTCAGAATTTTTATCTCCAATATTCTCCTAACTACTATGCCTCATTTAAATATATATAATAAATAATGTAATACAGTTATTGGGATAGTTTCAGAAGTGATAAAGACATGTATGATTTGGTTCCAATAGCCATACCAAGAAGATAAGACAGATATATTCAGAAAGCTGATATATAAAGTAATTGGAAATTGTGCACAAAGAAAGGTGGTGAATAAGTAAAATCGTAAATTCAAGGACCATAACAGAAAGCTTCACTGCAGACACTGGACTTGAACCACCACTGAAAGCAGTCAGGATTTGGAGATGATAATTAGGAGGATGTATATTCTAGCTGTGGAATTTATTGTGGGCAAGCATAGGAATGAGAAAGTACAATGCAAAAATGTAAGTAAACCCACCGAGTTAGAGAAGAAGGTCCTGGTTAAGAAAAATGAAATATTTTTTTGAACAAACAGATTAATGCAATGAAATAGATGTTCAAGAATGAAGATAAATTGAAGATAGGATGATTGGTTAGAGGCTGATGAAAACCTAGTTTATGGTGGTTTTTCTGGGAACCAAAAGAAAGATGACTTCAAAAAGGAACACAATTAAATTGAATTTTCAAAAATCAGTATGAGTGGGTAAAGGTGGAAGACTGAGATAACTGAAGTTCTGAACTTGCATGACTGGAGACATGATGATATTCTTAGGAGGATGAGCAAATTATGCAGTAAGGAAGGTGATTTGAGGGGATATGTTGCATTTGAGGAGATAGGAACATGAAAATATGCAGGAAACACCTGGAGACAAGAGTCTGAAGCTCAGGGAGCTTCTGGGAGCCAGTCACAGAGAAGTTGCAGATTGAAGACTCAAGTAGAAGATAGAGTCTGTGGAACAGCCATAGCAGAGGGCAGTAGGGAGATGAGAGGACAGTGAAAGGAAATGGAAATAACTGAGTGGTTTATACCATGAAGGTCACATTCAAAAGAACCTCTGAAAAGGAAGGGATGGACAGCAAAGTGTTCACTAGGGATTTAGTTGACATAATCTTACTGGAAAAATCCCCAGGCTGAAAGACTGAATAAAATGAGGGAAGATGCTGGAGTGGTATTTAGAAATGAAAATAAACAGCAGAGAGGAAAATTTCATCTCTTCAATTGATGGGCAATCGGCCTGCAATATTGAAAATATCCGGTACTGAGATTAAGGACCTTGATTCTTATTTCTTTCAACAGTGTGATCAAGGTGAGTGGTTGGACTAGACAGTTGATAAGTTCCTTCAAGTTCTAAAATTCCATTGTTCATTCTAGAAGCATTTGTTAGTGGGCAGCGGGAATGAGTCCACCTCTTCATAACATAGTTGTTCCTGTTGACAATGGCATATAAACTTTGTTACCTAGGTGATATTGTGTGCAGAAAGATATTTACATACATCACTTAAGGAACAGTTCTCATCTACTGTGACCCCTAATCATGATAAAGGAAAGCAGAAGTGACATCTATAATGTAGAGTTGCCAATGTACTCTTTGAGAGTCTGTGTTTTGGGGGTATTGGAATGGGACAGTGATTTCTAGCAGTACAGTCAACTGCGCCCTCTTGTATATTCACCATTTTTATTCAAATGTGGGATTGTTGCATGTGACTATCTTAGAAAATTTCTCATTTCTTTAACCCCAATAGTTTATTTCCTGGTCCCCTCTTAGGTTCATCAGGAGGAAAAGTCCTGTCATCTAAAAATATATTACCTGAAATTTTACTCTGGAAGAGGATACACATGAGTTTTCATATTGAAGGAACATGAGAAGACAGTGCATGTGTAGAAATAAGAATGTCTTTATAATTCAGTCGAATGTAGGGTTGTTAAATGTACATAAGCATGAGTGATTAAAACGTTCCAGCCATGTTTCTAGTGGTCTTCAGGAAAGAGGCATCTTTCCAAGTGTCAGACATACAAAAACCTAAACAATGAAACTCTGTAAGAAGTTTTCAGCTTAAGGAAAAAGGACATGGCTATAATAGACCCTTTCCATTACATAAAGTCTACAAAAACACTCTAGGAATTATCTGGAAGCAGTGTGACTTTCTGCATTCTAACTTACCACCTTAGCCTCCTTTCTAATATCCTTTGGTGCTACACATTTTGTTAACTTGAAAACCTCTTTTCATCGACTGCGAGTCTCTGTTGGTCTGATAAAGCTGGCAGGCCAAGAAGGACCTTTGAATGACACAGCTCATCAGTTTCCACCCCTGAAGTTCTGAGCATTGTTTTATTTTTAAACATGAATTCTTCCAGTGTTTGTGACAAATAGAGTATTCAGAATTGATCAGACAAGTTTAAAATATTCATATTACAATCCAGGGGTCTGCTTACTCAAACCTAAAGTAGATGTGGGGAAATTTTTTTGGTGAATTATGTATTACTTTCAAAGCCACAGTTCTTGAGGATGTAAATTTAGGAAATCAGCTAAACTTTGAAGCATTGAAAAGAGCTGAGAAGTACTTGGGAAGTATCCAAAGACAGGAAATAGAAACATGAACATTCCTAAATAGGAGATAAAAACATATTCTAGACTTCCATCTCATGTATACTTAAAATCAACAACCAGAACAAAACATATTAGGTTGTTTCTGTTTTTTAAGGCTAAGTTTTTATGTTGGAAATTATAGAAATAGAAAAGATAAACATCTCATCTGGGTTTGAATGAAATTTGTGATTTTTGTTCGTAGTCTAATTGTCAAACACCTGAGGTGATGTGAGTTAGGCTAAGTTGTGCCTTGTTTATATTAAGTGCCTATTTGATTAGATGATAATGTGGGAGGCCCTTATAAAGGGACAGGGAACATGTGATGTGTCCTCTGTGCTGCTAGATTCAATGAAGTCAGCCATCACATGGATGGTGAAAGAGAAGACAGTCTGAGTGTCTGGAATAAAACATTAACCTGGTGGTGGGGGGCGGGGAATTTATGGCTATATCTTAAGAGAGAAATTAAAATTACAAATTGGGTATTCAGAATTTAGGAAGAGAGATCCATGGGGTTGAGAAAAACACTTGATACTCTTGGATCATGTAACTGCCACTCTTACACCCTTGTGTTCCATGTCAGAACTCACCCAGTTTATAACTTTTATCCATTTAGATGTTTCTGTTTGTATGGTTCTTCTCTAAATCTGGCTCGTTTTCTTTGGTTCATCCAACTTTATTGTGGGATCTCTGCCTTGGATGCATTTAATGGTGTTTTCTAAATTCCTTTTCATAAGGGCTTCAGGTATAAGTCATCCATCCTCTGAGAAATACCACTGGACTAGAATCTTACTTGCCAGTCAAGTCCTGTCTCATCTTTCACCTGAAACTTCAGTCATTTTCTTTGAAGGGTGTATCTTTCACAATATCTATAGCCTTTCTTTGTCCAGAGAGGTTATAAAATGGCAAGGATTCCTTTAGTTTGTCCTTCTTGGTGACTCTACAGTTTGGATTTGATATATTGGAGAAATTCCTCTTTGAACAAGAATTGTTATTTTGTACAGGAATTTGTTATTCAGTATCTGAATAACATTGACAACTTCTTTGATTGGAAACTTTTAAATTGATACTGGTTCAGTAATAGCATGAGGTTTGGGTTTTGATGAATCTTTAAAAAGAGAAGTTTAGAGACTTGTTTAAGAGATCATGTGCCAAGTTAGCAAGGTCTGGGAGTAATCTTAGTTGCATGAAAGTTGAGGGGATTTGTCACATTGAATACAGATGGTCCTGACAATGATGGTTTGATGCAACGATTTTTCAACTTTGTGATGGTACAAAAAATGAGACGCGTTTGGTAGAAACTGTACTTCGAATTTTGAATTTTGATTTTTTCCTAGGCCAGCGATATATGGTAGGATACCCTCTTGAGATGCTGGGCAGCAGCCATGAGCCATGGCTCCCAGTCAGCCACATGGTCACCAGGATAAACAACTGGTACTCCACGGTGCTCTGTGTTACCAAATGAGTTAGCCCAGCTGTAGGCTGATGTGAGCGTTCTGAGCATCTTTAAGGTAGGCTAGCCTAAACTAAGATGTTTGGTAGCTTAGGTAGCTTATTAAACAAATTTTTGACTTACAATTGTTTTAATTTATGATGATTTTTGGGATGTAACCCCATCATAAGTCAAGGATCATCTGTATGTGATAAGCACAATTGAGTGATGAATTTCTATCATATTTAGAAATGTGCTTTTCTAAAAATGCAAACAAATGGGTTTCTACTCACCCTTTTTCCTGGCTGTCTGCCTTTTTCTTCCTGGAGAATGCAGAAATGGAGTGTAGGTAATCCCTTCCCTTAGACTATCGCAGCCTGATCAGACATGTCTGTTCCAAGAATAAAAGTTACACCCCCAGTGAATGACAAGCCTTCTTTCTGGCTGCCACAGGATCATGAACATCTTGTTACCTATATTTCTTATTTGTAGGGAACATAAAATTCCTACTTGGAATCCTTAGGCTGGCTCCAGTTCTTCCAGTGGCTTAAGAGCTACTATATGATTTGGGGAAGGGCCAGGCAGATTGAGTTTTGAGGGAAAGTGTCAAGTGAGACCAGAGAAGATGGATCTAGTTCCAAGGAGCATTAAGGAAGCACCAGTGGAATTGCAGTATATTCTGGTAGCAACTTTTTTCTGTGGTTTATAAGGAGCCATAGGACTTGATACTACCTTCTCTCCTTGTGTTTCAATCTGTCGTCATCCCATGGGCCTTGGGCTATGGACTGGCAGTCTCTAGGACCACGTGGAATGCTGGTTAAAGCTCCTTCTGTTTTCTTCAGTAGGATCGCAGAGTAACACTCCACAAACCTATACCTGTCAATACCTGAATAGATTGCTGAATAGTATATTTCTATTGCTTGTCAATAAAACATTCTTATATGTTCTGTCTATTATGTATCTTCATCCTGGTAATAGATCCCCAAATACCATAATATACAGGTTTGCATGTGCACACACACACACACACACACACACACACAACTTTTTAAAATTAATTACTAAGCCATCATCTCTAATTCCAAAGAAACTATCAAAATCTACCCAGATAGTGTGGTAACTTAATTTTTAACTCTAGCCCTGAGAGTTTGGTTTTGGTAAGCAGCATGATACATACTGGATTGCCTGTTGAAATGAAGCAATGCAGGGCAGGGGGAAATTTATCTTTATGTGTTCAGAAAGGTGTAAGTGTGCAGAACTCATTCAAGGGTAAAATGTCTCAATGAATCTCTTGGGAATAGGGAAAGAGGGTTGTGTGTGTTTGCATACATGTATATTATGATATTTGAGTATTTCTGAGATGAAAATCACTTTGATATGCAATATTCATGGAAAGTATAGACTTTTTATTGACAAGAAATAGAAATATACCATTCGACTCTCAATGCGGATATTGACAGTCATGGGTTTGTGAAGTGTTAATGTGAAATCCTCTCTGAAAGAAGCCGACAGAGCTTTAAAAGGATGATCCATGAATGTTTCATATTTGGCTGCTTCTTTGTGCATTTATTTAAAATATAACTTCTTATAGCTGCTTTAGATGAAATGGAAGTTTTGCATACTTCAGTGAGTGTTATAGCTTTGTATAGTATGCCCATATATGGAGGAGAACCAGGAGGCATATAAAACAGTGAAAATTACTTGAATTTTTTGGTGGTGATGGAATAAGACAAATTTTAAATTAGTTTCTGTTATTTTATATTGCTGTAAAAATTAGAATATAATGACATTTTATGTCGATACTGGGTGGAAATAGTGTGAATTCATTTCCTATGTTTGTAAATGTCAAATGAGAAGTCTGACAGTGAGATAACAGTACTGTGGATTATGCTTTGCAGCTTCCTTTTTATTTAGGTGACATTTGTATTGTTTAACTTGAATATAAAGACTTCATCATTTTTTTAAAATGCAAATTAGAAAAGTACCTATGATGAAACGACCCAGAAATAAATTATTATTACTTGCTAGGTTGTTTTTCCTGTGTGTGTGTGTGTGTGTGTGTGTGTGTGTGTGTGTGTATCTTTTTTTTTTTTTTTTTTTGCAGAATAATTTTTTTTTTTTTTTGCAGAAAAAACCCTAAATACCTTATTTGGTGTTCTATACTTTTTATTTAATATGTTCTGGGAGCTAAAAGCACTGGCCACAACATATTTAGTGATTCTATAGTATCCCATTACACAGATTTAAAATCATTTTCTCCTATTTTGAACATTGTGATTTTATTTTCACTCTTTTGCTGTTATGAACAGCTCAGAGATGAACTTCTTTATGGGGAAACCTTTGAAGAGACTTGTTTGCAGTTGTTAATGCATTAGCCTGCATTACTGCATTAGATCAAGTGAGAAACGGGTAAGGGGCTAAGAATGGGCTAATATTTGTTGAGTTCTTACCATGCACAGGCATTCTGATACTGTTTGTCATACATTGTCACATTTCAGTCTGACATGACAGGGTGTATTACCATTCCATTGGAGAGATGAAGCATTTGAGACAGGCATTATTAAATATTGAATTAAGAGTCCATATTAATTAAAAATAATATCTATATGGGTTGAAAACACAGTTTTCCACATTATCATCACTTAAAACATTTTATATTTACTGAGTAGATTTCAACAGGTTGGGTTTGGAATGTGATTGTGGAATTCTCTCCTATTTTGAAGGATTTTATGAAATGGTGCCCTTGGAATTATATTAAATAGCATTTTAATTTTTAACCTATTAGAAATTATAAAATAATGGTAGACATGGCTAAATGATTTAGCGGTTTAGAAGTTTATTCAGACTGGTTATCAGATTTTGTGATTCCATTGTATGAATTCAGAGGAAAAAAAATATAGCTTGGTCCATGTCTGCAAGGAGCTTACCATGTAGACGTGAATAGCTATAAAGGTTCTCTGTTGTGAATACAAAGTACTGTGGAGGTCAAAGTAAAACGTCATTTTGCTCAGTTAGGGTTTTAAAATAGGTCCCTTGGAGACAGGGGAACGGCTTGAATGATATGTTGAATATAAAGGATAGTATGAATGAATAGGAAATATTAATAGCAATCTAATTAGAAAGAATAGCATGAGTGAAGAAGCCAGGATGGGGAATGTTTGAGAAATGGCCATCATTTGTGTTCAGCAGAAGTCTGTGATGCATAGAAGGCAGTAATAAAGAATCCGTGTATCCGGTACGCAGAGTGAAGTGTCTAAGGTCTAGAATTGCAGAGGGAGAGGTTAAGATTTTATGTGGTAGACACAAAGAGCCAGTGAGGCTCCTGAGAGGATTGGAATGTGCTATAAGAAGCTTTGTGTAGTAACATCTTTGTCAGATGCATTAGAATAGCAAGAGAGAATAAGGTTCGTTAGTTAACCCAGGAAACCCTGTTGGCTATCTTGGTTTCATCGAACTCATCTCAGTTCAGCTGAACAGATATCCACTTTGTATCTCCTCATCACAGGTTCTGCAGTGTACCTCAGTAAGTAAAATGAGGAATTATTATAGTTCATTGGAATTCTTCAGTTTGAGAACATCGTGGTTGGTTTATTTGGAACAAGGATAGAAGGGAAGACAGCTTTAGATATTATCTTCTTCACTAGGTGCAATGTGGATCACGCTTGTAATCCCAGCACTTTGGGTGGCTGAGGCGGGCAGATTACTTGAGCCCAGGAATTTGAAAGCAGCCTTAGCAACAAAGTGAGAACCTGTCTCTACGAAAAATACAGAAATTAGCCGGTGAGGTGGCATGCACCTGTGGTCCCAGCTACTCAGGAGGCTGAGGTGGGAGGATGGCTTGAGCTGGGAAAGCAGAGGTAGCAGTGAGCTGAGCTCGTACCACTGCTCTCTAACCTGGGTGACAGAGCCAGACCATGTCTCAAAAGAAAAAGAAATCATCTTCTCCAATTCCCTTCTATTACAGATAAGAATAGGAAGACCCATGGCAATTAAAAGAATTGCTCAGAGACCCCAGAACCCTATTTGTGTTTAGAAAGCAAGAGAGAGGAAAGGGTGTGTCAGGTGAAAATGTAGACTCTAATTTTATTCATGTTTCTCACATTTGCTGTCCCTCCCAATCCTAAGCCAAAAGAGGAAGTTATAGAACCACTCTTAAAGTCAGAAGTATATGTTCAGGCAGGGCCGGGCGAGGTGGCTCAAGTCTGTAATCCCAGCACTTTGGGAGGCCGAGACGGGCGGATCATGAGGTCAGGAGATCGAGACCATCCTGGCTAACACGGTGAAACCCCGTCTCTACTAAAAAAAATACAAAAAACTAGCCGGGCGTGGTGGCGGGCGCCTGTAGTCCTAGCTACTCGGGAGGCTGAGGCAGGAGAATGGCGTGAACCCGGGAGGCGGAGCTTGCAGTGAGCTGAGATCCGGCCACTGCACTCCATCCTGGGCGACAGAGCGAGACTGTGTCTCAAAAAAAAAAAAAAAAAAAAAAAAAGTATATGTTCAGGCAATATTCTTTTTTTCTTCTTCACTAAAGTTTGAATTTCACACTGCCTAAGATTACCCCAGCATTGGAGATGAGCAGGCACCGCTTCCTCACCTAGATTGTTTAAATGAAATTTAGTTAGGCTGACATTCTAGCTGTGAGAGATTAAACCCATACTGCAGCATCAGCTCAGGATGTAAGAGAAACATTCCCAGACATAAAACAAGGAACAGGGGATAAAGTTAAGAGGGAAAAAAACAACTAAATGGCTTTTGTACCTGTATGTTTCTACTCTCATTATAAAACCAACTATATACATATAAATGGTTCATTAAATGAACTAGTCTCAATAAGATAAAAGCAGGAAAAAATTTACCCTTTTTTACCAGTTTCCTCAAACAGGTTCTGACTGTTTCATCCCCACTCCTGGGTGAATCTTTGTGCAGATCCATAGCTTTTTCACCTTTCTCAGAGCAGTCTCTATTTCTTCAGATATTTAAAAGGCCATTTGAGTCCAGTATCAGAACTTCAATCTCCCATCCACTTCAAAGCATCTCCTTTCCCCCAACCTGAGGCTGGGAAAAGGGCCAGGGTTGGTTTAGTTTTGTTGACATTTCCCATCATATTTTTCTGTTTTTTCCTCTTCCCTGCCTCCTCCTCTGCTTCACTGTGCGGCTGCTGACTCAGCCAGGGTTTGAGAGGCTAGGGAGAAGAGAGGCCATATCAAGAAAGGTCTTTCTTGACTGCCACAGTTACAGTCTGGCCTCAGGGTTCTCTGTGTGAGAGTTGTAGAAATCTTTTTTGTTCTATATGGGGCCATTGTGTGGATTGGTGGATATTCTTGTGTGTAAGGAGCTCCAGATTATAATTCCATGGCCCTGGCAATTCCTCTTCTTCTGAAACTTTAGAACTGTCCCTCCAGCCTCTGGCTTCCTTCTCACAGTTTTCTTCTGTTGGAGTCACCCCACCTTTTCCGGAGACCTGTTTCCAAAATGACCTATATCCAACTCTCTACTGGCACATAGGAAGCACGAGGGCATTATTGTCCTGTCAAGCCCTGGAAATGGAGGCCATCCCAACACAGCATAGCTTTTCTCTCTTCCTCTGCCTCCATATGCCCATTGCCAGGCCTCTTGTAATTTTACAGATGAGAGCAGTCCCTAAACTTTGGGAACAAATGCCATTGAATTCAAGTGATTGAGACCCCTGTCATTTGACTTGAAGTCTGTATGTATGTATAATATTTATCCTTGTAGCACTCCAGCAACTCCCTTTAAATAAATGGTCTTTGTTGATCCCTCCTGAATAATCGTCAAGTCTCCCTAATAATTCCTTGAAGTGGGTGAAGGGATGAGGGTTGCCAACATGATTTTATAGAATTTTGCTGCTTCAGGGCTAATGGAATCTGTGGAGGTGCACCTAGCTCTATCTTTAGAAGGTCTGAGCACTTTTCACCAATTGTTCTTGACTTTGGGTTTCAGTGAAAATGCTAAGACCACAGGACAAATCTCATTTAATATCCTCTTACCTATAATACTAATATGAAACTATGCATAAGAATATATTATATCTTAGTAGATAACAGAGCAAATTTTCAAACTTAATGGATCCTATGCCAATCATGAAAAATTAAAGCACCATTTTAATTTAATTTGAATTTGGATTAGAAGAAATATCAAGGAATAAAGTTCAACTTTTTAAAAAGCATCTATAGGTAGGAAAGTTCTTTAAGTAGATTAAGACTTAATCTTAAGAATCTTAATCTTAAGAAACTGTAGATTAAGTCTTAATCTACTTAAAGAAACTGTGTATTGAGAGTCAGGACAAACACACGTGGGGTTCTGAGAATTGAATGGGCAAAAGACAGATTTAAAAATAGATATTAAAACCTTCCAAAAAACTATTACTAGGCTCTTCTAGTTGTATAACAAAAATTTGCTCTTTAAAACAAAAGAACCTATGGATTCAGTGGAATATTAGTAGCAGGTTTCAGTGGTTTGTAAAGAGGTTTGAATAGGCTATGTAGCTGGGTAAGGAATTATAAACACATATAAGAGATCTGTGTGCATATATGAATTTAATTTATTCTAGATTATTTTCATAAAAATTACGGAACTTCTTCAAGAGCTTATCTATGCAGGTTACTACAGGTCAGATACAAAAGGCACTATGCATATAAATTAAGTCAGTGAATACATGGAAAATATTTGGAACGGTGCCCAGGTACATAATAAGTTCTATGGAAGTGTGTGTTTTGTTGTTTTATTATTTTATATTCTGTGCTCTGTGTAGAGGATTAAGGCATCTAGTATAGAACTGAAGTAGGTGACCTTTTTATTACTTCTGGCCTACAATTCTGTGATACCAATACTTTTCTTAAAACCAACATTATTGGCATGAACCATCTATTAACAACAGATAAAATAATATGGTTAATATATCAATTTTTATATCCCATAGCTAATAATTAGCACCATGTTACATGCAGTGAGTGAATTTAGGATTAGCTCTTTAGACACTGGGACTGGGGGTGATTTTTCCTCATCTACTTTTATTCATTTTCTGAATTTCAGAAATAAACCTACATTACTATAAATTAACAAAAACCAAAAAAAAGTGATTTTGTTTAAAAATTAACATAAGTATAAATTAAACAGTTTCCAGATTATGCACATTGTATGATGTTGATGTGATGTAAAAAATCAGAAAAGTTATGAACGTCTTGATAATTAAGGTTAGCTCCATGCAGAAACTGGAATGCAGGCTTTGTCTAGATAAGGGAAAGAAAAGAACATTCTAGATAGATTGTAAGACTTGAGAGACATCTCGGGGTGAAAATGGAGGCAAATAAATGAGTTAATTTGAGATGAATTTGGGGCACTGGTTAGGACTTTGGGGTACAACAGGAGAAAGTTGTAAAGGGAAAGAGAGTTTGGTGTAATCTAGTGAAGGTTGTATAGCAAGTAAATCATGTTCCAGAGCTAGGCTGTATTAGCAAGTGACTTTAAGGCCCTAATGAGGTGTTGAGGGGTAGTTTTTCCAGATCTGTGTCATTCTGTAATGGGTAAAATGGTCCCCCAAACATGAATACCCATTTGGTCCTGCACATATTACATTACAGGGCAAAAGGTGCTTTACAGATGTAATTAAGGCTACAGACCTAGATTGTCATGTGGACTCTGTGTAATCATATGAGCCTTTAAAATAAAGGAGAGAACTTGCTTTTGTGGGAGTCAAAGTAATATGGCAGAAGGCAAGGTGAATGAAATTCTGAGCCTAAGAGGGTGTCATCGTGTCATTGCTGGCTCTAAGATGTAGGAGCCTGTGTGCAGACACCAGAAAGAGGGCCCTAGGAGCTATGGGCAGCTTCTGGGTGACAACCAGCGAGGAAACAGGTACCTCAGCCCTACAGACATAAGAACTGGATTCTGTCAATGACCTGCATGAGCATGGAAGAACATGCTCCCCCAGAGCTTCCAGTAAGGAGTGCAGCCCAGCAGGTACTTTGCTTTGGGCCTTACAAGAGGCCTTGTGAGAAGCAGAGAACCCAGTTGAGCCACTCTGTACCTGGACTTTTGACCTATACAAATATGAAATAATAAGTGGATATTAAGCAGTAAAATGGGTGATGATTTGCTATGGAAGATATATTAAACTAATGCACATTTCTTGTTGAATACAAGAATTTGAATTTGGCTTTGAATTTGAATTTGAACCCATAATCTCCTGATTCATAACACAGCAGTTCTCTTTTGAATGTCAGAAGCTGCCAGGGCACAGCTACTTAAGTTGATTGATACCTCTGACGTTTCAAAGTGAATTTTGAAATCTGAAGTCTGTCCTTCATACATTTATAAAGGCTTCAGAATTCTGTAGAAATCTAAAAGTTCATTTTTAAAGTAAAGTCTGAAAAAGCACTTTAAGCACTGTTTACAACTTTTCACTGAAATGTTTCAGCCTCTTTTATGCTTGTTGCAATGGGACTGGGCTAGGTAGGTGAAATATAATAAATGGAGGAAATACTGATTGTGAAAGAGTTTATAATTTCGGTGGAAGAAGCGGCTTAAACATATGCAATATTAAAGCAATTAAAGACTGGATATGTCCTTGCTTCTGTCATTCAGCTCAACTATATTCTAATTATGTGATGAGGATGATAATAGCTAACACTCAAATAGCACTTACTCTGTGTCGGATCAATTAGTCCCGATGATTTATACATGTTAATTCATCTAAATCTTACAACAATCCTATGAGGTAAAGGACTGTGACTCCACCCCACCATCAGGAAACTCAGCTTCTCTCAAGGTTGGCATAAAATAATTAGAGATTTCCTACTCTTGTTTTAGATTTTTGGATCTTGGGTTCTGAATCTTGTTCTTCCAGGAGGCTTCACTTGTTAGCAGTTTTTATGCATAGAATTTCTAGTTAGAAACAGTCTTCACCAATCTGAGTTTATCCCAATATCAGTCTTTGTAATGTAACATCCCTACAAGGTTCTACAGGAATCTGTCCCTACAAATGAGAGATTGCTACCATAGAAGATCCCTAGAATGTCTGGGACTTGACTGTTGATGTAGTTACATAATTGCTATAGTTTATAATCTTATCTCCAAAGGGCACAATGATTGGGAAAATATATGTATGGAATGGTGTGTAACATAGAATAAAAGACATAGTAAAAAGGCATGAGTTTAAAATTATGTTATGGCTTTAAAGATGCTTTATTAAATAAACTGTATCATGAAAATTCACCTGAGAGTCATTTATGAGCTTTTAGTAGATTGAATAATACACTGGGTCTGCCAGAAAACAGTAAGAAAATTAACTTGAGACATAAAAATTAAAATTTTAATGCTGTAAACATAATGTTTTATTTCATTATTACAAAAAAATTAAAATGTCTAACAGACTTATTCCCTTAAAATACATTTTATATATGAATTTTTATTTATCAGGAAATTCATGTTGATCAGCAGTTAGGGCTTCAGAGAAATTACCAATCAGAGGTTTTAAGAGCAGCTTTGAAAACTGAAGACACAGATACACCTGCTCTTTTGAAAATATGTTAGTGTCGTTAGCTTGGCCTTCTCAGAGTTCTTGTAAACATCTGTAGTTTCTTCTGTTGTTTGTACTATGAAATTCATGAGATTTCCACAACAAGAAATGGTTTCCCACAGTTTTTTTTTTTATCTATTCATTCAGATTTGCACCACCTCTATCTCTGTCAGGTGGATTAGATGGCCATAACATCACCAACTATTCAACTGCAGGCTGACAGATGTCACCAACTCCCAGGTGACATGAACAACCCCCACGGTCTCCAAAGAGAACATGCTTGTTCTCTTTTGATAGTGGGGTGATTAGGAAATGAGATATTCTTAAAACAAATCTTTAAAAATTCCTTAGGGCACTTCTGATATATACCTTCCCATGGAAAACATCTCCTATTGAATCTCACAAATTCAATAGACCATTTCCACTGTGGACAGTTCTGGGTATTTGAAAGTTCTTACAGTGAGCTAAAACATATCCTTTTGCAACTTCTCTCCGTTGGTCTGAATTTCAACCTCAGACTTTGAAATACTTGAAGTTAATGATCATGTTCCCCCTACACCTTCTCAGTAACAACTGTAAACATTTTACTTGTGTTCTTGATCACAAACATATGTACCAGGAATGGTGCCAGGAGTCAGGGTCATAATGATGAATAAAGGAGTCCATTTCAGTGGGCTTATAAACTAGTTTTGGAGCCCTCCAGCTAAAGAGGAGATTTCATTAGAGTGTGATAAGTGTTATAATTGAAACAAGTATAGAGTGCTATTGGAGTATAAACAGGACTTCACACAGGAGAGGTGAGTGACACTCAGGAGAAGATGGTACCTAAGTTGGGATCTGAAGGGCAAGTACATGACAGCCACACAGGTGGGGAGGTGGGGAGGCATTCCAGACAGAATATGTGAAAAGGCCTGGGACAAAGAGAGAGCACAGTCCATCCAGGGAATTGCAAATGCCATATTTTAAAAAGCTTGGAGCATGGATTTTGGAAGGAGGAATGGAGATAGAGATGATACTGAAGACCAGACCAGAAGAACACTATATATGCAGTATCAGACATTGAACTCTGTCATAGTGTCATGGAGAAATCTTTGAAGAGTTCTTTGGGAAAAGGTATCATATTATAAAATTTATATTTTAGGATGATTTAGTCTGACTGAAGAGTAGAGAATGACGTGGGATGGAGAGAGAAAAATTAGAGACAGAGGCCTGAGTAGGAGACAGTGATGGGCTGAGCTAAATCAGGGATACCTTACTTCCTGACTTGGGACTGTGGTATCTGATGGTGCCATTCATGGAGCAGATTTGTGGAGTGCAGCAGAAGTGGTAAAAAAGTGACTTCAGTCTGGGTTCAGTGGCTCACTCCTGTAATCCTAGCACTTTAGGGGGCTGAGGCAGGAGAATTGCTTGAGCCTAGGAATTTAAGACCAGTCTGGGCAACAAAGCAATTTGTCATCTCTACAAATAATAAAAAAATTAGCCAGGCATGGTGGTGTGTGCCTGTCCTCTCAGCTACTTGGGAGACTGAGGCAGGAGAATCGCTTGAGCCCTGGTCATGGAGGCTGCAGTGAGCCATGATTGGACCACTGCCCTCCAGCCTGGGCGACAGAGTGAGACCCAGTCTCAAAAAAAGAAAAAGTGAACTCACCTTTGGAAATGTTGAGTTTGAGCCACTAAGTGGGACTTTCAGGTCCGGAAGGTAGATGGCTGTGGGGATCTAGGGCTGAGGAAATATGGGCTGGAAATGCAAATATAATTGAAGTCATGTGAGTGAATAGAAAGAGAAGGTCAAGAGGGTTGAGGATAAATCACTAAGGCATTTCAAAGTCTTTGTAAAAGGCAGAGGAGAAGGGGAGCCTTTGGAGAAGAGAAGCAGTAGCCAGAGAGGAAGGAGAAAACCTGGAGCATGGGATACCATGAAATCCCAATGGTTAAGAAAAAGGGAGTGAGTAATAGTCAAATCGTGCAGAGAGGATGAGGTAAATGAGGATGGCTGTGTTCGTCAAGTTGAGCTACAAGGAGCTGACTATCTTCTGGCCATTCTACTGTGGATACTGTCTACTCCTCATGGACCTTAACAAAACTGAATACAATCCAGATATTGATCTTTCTGGAGTCCATTTTTTGTGTGTGACCTGAATGTCATACCTCTAGCAATATTCCTAAAAACAGTGTTATCCATTCTAAGTAATCCAACTCCCATTAACTTATAGTATGCTTGTACTCAACTATCAGATCTTTTTAATGTGAACCACTATCACATTAGGTGTATGTGTAGCAGACTTAATAGACGTTTAAAATCTGTAGAAGACTTTATTCCAGTTCATTTTGTTAGTTTCAGATCACTTCTACATATATTAGTCTTTAAATGGCCAGCTATTATCTCAGTTACAATGAAGTTAATATGCATATTTCTTTGCATTAAACAAGTCTATTTAAGTGATTTAAAAGATACCCTGAAGTGCCTTGAAACAGATGAGTAAGGATAGATACATTTTATCATCACAGCATGCTTAACAAATACCTGTTTGATGTGATGACAGCAGTTATTGGGGAAATAACTATCTGTTAAATAAACTATTTGTTGGAGAACAGTAGTTTCTTGGCTGGGCATGGTGGCTCATGCCTGCAATCCCAGCACTTTGGGAGGCTGAGATGGGCAGATCACTTGAGGTCAGGGGTTTAAGACCAGCCTGGACAACATTGTGAAATTCCATCAGTACAAAAACATACAAACAAATTAGCTGGGCATGGTGGCAGGCGCGTGTAGTCCCAGCTACTCAGGAGGCTGAGGTGGGAGGATTGCTTGACCCTAGAAGGCAGAGGTTATGGTAAGCTGAGATCGTACCACTGCACTCCAGCCTGGGTGACAGAGCGAAACCTTGTCTCGAAAAAATAAGAAAATAAAAAATAAAAGTACAATTATTAAGAAGCATATTTATTTATTTTTTCTAGAATTCCTGAAGTCCATACTAGCTTAACATTGCATAATGGCTTAAAAGTTGTATATTTTTGGGAAGAAAACATGGAAGAATATTAGATTTATGTTTCTTCTTACATTTAGTTTAGGAAATTGAGAAAAATGGGCTCTGTATTTTAAAAACATTTCTATTATGGCATCAAAATTTAAATGTTTCTAAGATTAATAGATTTACTAAAAGCCTTTAGGGAATTTGTGAATTGGCAATTCTATTAAAAATTAATTTGTAAGGACAAGTTATGGATTATAGTAGGGAAGGGTTGTGATAGGAAAAGCCTTTGGTAACTAAGACCTTTGCCAGTATTCCTCTGTCCTCTCAAAATGACTTTCCTTGACTTTCTTTTTTTTTTGAGACGCAGTCTCGCTCTGTTGCCCAGGCTGGAGTGCAATGGTGTGATCTCGCTCACTGCAACCTATGCCTCCCGGGTTCAAGTGATTCTCCTGCCTAGGCCTCCCAAGTAGTGGGCATTACAGGTGCGCGCACCATACCTGGCTAATTCTTTTGTAGTTTTAGTAGAGACGGATTTCCCCATGTTTGTCAGTCTGACCTCATGATCCACCTGCCTTGACCTCCCACAGTGCTGGGATTACAGGTGTGAGCCACTGGGTCCAGCCCGACTTTCCTTGACTTTCTAATTGAGCTTCATACCTTGATTTCAAGGGCCTCCTCTTCCGGGAAGCCTGCTCATGTCTTCTCAGTTAACCTCTCCCACGGAGAAACTCTCTGTCACTCAGAGTTTGCATGAGTCTTAGCTTTGATGCAAAACAGGTCCGGGAGCCTTTGGATTTTAAGACTGAAGGCACTATTAAAGTGCCACAGGAAAAAGAAGACAGAATACTGGACGTAAGACTGACTCTGATTCTCACTGAATGTCAAGGCTATTTTGTGAACAGCCATGCTGGTTATCCAAGATAGAAAGCCAAAACATTTCAACACGTTTCTGACTCTAGTTTCTCATGGGTAACTAGGGGAGAGGGAAAACTTTGGGATATGTTTTATCAGTCCTTTAATCATCCTCTATTTAGACATTTACAAGGCCAAATATAACTGTCAGCTGCAAGTGTTTTGAATTGCATAGTTTTATGTTGAGTAAACTATATTTTAAATTAAACTTGAAGCTTCTTAAAAAGCCTCCTTGCAATTTTCTTTGTACTTGAATAAATCTTGTCTGTCGAACTGCTACTATAGTAAGTGAATCTTATTTGATTGGATTATAGCATAATTTTATATCTAAATACAGTAAAGGCCATGTTCCTTTACAAATGAATTAAATTAGAGGAGGACAAAGTACAGACTAAAAATTCTCAGTTGAAATGAAGGTCGAAATATGGGGCCTTGGAGAAAGTAAGATACTTGTTGAATAGAGCAGTGAGTTCTCACCCTGGATGCAATGGAATCACCTACGAAGCTTGGAAACAACGACACACACTGACGCCTGGTTCTCTCCCGAGATTCTCATTTAGTTGAGGCCCAAATATCAGTATTTTTTTAAACCTCTCCAAATGATTCTAATGTGCAGTCAAGTTTGAGAACTGCTGAACTAGATGAAAACTCAAGCTATTTAAAGAAAGCTCTTCCTAGTAAGCAGACGAAAAGTAGTGACCAAATAGCAATTGGAAAAGAAGAAACATGAGAAAAAGATGAGGGAGGGAAACTTTAATGTAAAACTAGTAGAGGTTTACAGTCCCTTATTCACAGTCCTATAATATAAAAACTCTGAAAAACGAAAGTTCTTCATAACTAACTTGGTGGCAAAATAAAAAACTGAATGTATTTGGTGGCAAAACTCTAGGCTTTTTCTAGTCTTCCTTTATCCCATTTGGTTTGAATAGTAATGCATTTCATGGAAGAAATATTAATGTATCTGACTACAAGTTGCTGCCCCAGACCTCACTTAAGATACCTTTCTGAAATATGTAAAATTTTGAATTCTGAAATACATCTAGTCCCAGGGGGTTTTGAAAAGGAGTTATGGATTATAGTAGGGAAGAGTTGTGATAGGAAAAGCCAAGCTAATAATTTACTGTTTCTGTCAGATTAAGAACAATGCATTTTTTTCTAATGACCTGGGCAGGGGTTTTGTATCCTCATTGAATAGAAACAATGGCCAGTATCAGAACATGGTTCTACATTTGGTATATTTCTCAAGCCTAACCTAACAGTGGCTCTATTTTGGGCATGATGAGAGGAACTCAGGTTTGCCAACAACACAGTTAGATTGCAGTAGAAAAATCATCATTGTCCTATAAAAGACTCTTCAGCATAACAAATGACTCCAGAATCTAGAGATTTGAAACAACGTGTATTTATTATGTTAGTACTGGGTCTGTCCCACAGACCTTGGCAGGTGGATGAAAGGAGTACTCAGACACAGGTAAGCAGTGTAAGAGCACCTAGGTGACTGCCTGGCTCTACTGGCCAGAGAGTACCCCTGAGAAGCTGAAGCTGCTTGCTTTTATTCAGTACAGGCGCAATGCGGAAAACCTGGAGCCAACACAACCTGTAGGTAATTAACATTCATTGTTCCCCTTTCAGGGAACGTCAGGTGTACACAGATGATCAAAGGTCAATTCCTGGTCAGCATAAGTAAACAAGCTTGTTTAAGATAAATTCCCCCACAGTCCTTTGTACCTACTCCTTGCCCTCTGCCTCAGGGTTATAGAACAGCTGCCTTCACCTGTTCTCTGCCCCCGCCCCCCCCCCGGGTTGTGCAGAACCTTCCGACCTTTCAGAAGGTTTGTGTCCTTTCCCTGTAGTTTTTCGCACCACTCTGACCGATCCCCCACATGTTAGGAGTTTGGAAGCACCTTAGCTAGGTAGTTCCCGCTCAGGGTGTCTCAGGAGGTTGTGGTCAGAATGTCAGCCAGAGCCTCAGTTATTTGAAGGCTCAACTGGCACTGGAGTATGACATTTCTTTTCCAATGCCAACAGGTCCCTTATTAGCACACGAAGAAAAGTGTAGTCCCTGTTTAAGTAATTGCTCAGAGTTTAAGGTTTTCAATTCAGTTTCATATAAACCTAACAATTATTTGCAAAGGCCAACTTTGAATCCTTCTAACATGTTCTGAAGACTTCTGCTGGGAGTAGCTTATGCCAAGGACATGCCTTCTCTGAGTTTTCATTGTCCTCCCTTGGGAAGTTTTTTCTCTCCCCTGGGTCCTTTCTGTATTTTCTCCTTCTGTCTTTGTATAAATAGGGTTGTCTCTTTAGCCACCTCTTGTGGGCTAATGAGTGTCAATTGCCCAGGATAATGTGAAGAAAAGGCAAACAGGTCTCTGCCTCAGTGGAGTTCCCAGCCAAAATATAGGCATTAGTCACACAACTTTAAATGATTGATTGATTGCTAGGTCATTTAAAAAAACAAAAAAGAACTGTGAAGATCCTATAGCAGCATAAAAGGGATCTTACCCAGTGTGTGCTCTGCTTGATCAGTACTTTTCCGTTTGTGTCTTGTAGGAAGACGAACCTATCTTTGGGTTTTATTTTGTTTTGTTTTGTTTTGCCAAAACCTTTTTCCCTCCTAGTGCAGAAACATGGAAGCTATCCTACATCCTACTTTGCATAAAATACTCGTATCCTCGCATGGCAGAGGTTCAGTGGATGTGGTGTAATACAGTACAGTAATCTCATTTATTTTATGTTAAAAAGCAGCCTAGGTTCTAAGTTGAACTGTGAAGTTCTTTGTGCCTTTCTCGCTGCCCATCTCTCACCCTCCCAGTGCCCTGGAAATGCTCCAGTTTTTGCTTGCTCATCTCATTCTTTCCTTTCTTTCTCTGTCAATTCTTTGAAAAGCTGTAGTGTTATACATTGGTGGGAATATAATCCTTTCCTTTTCTGAGCTGTTTCTATTTTGGGCATCATTTTCTAATTGGAAAAGGAAAAACTGAGAATCCCATAAAGGGATTTCAGGTGTGGAAAATTAAAAGAGGAAGCTGGAGATGACTGGTTTTGATCCTTTGTGAACAAATTAAGTGATCCACCTCGTGCATCATTTTCCATCTTTGCCTTCTCCCTGTGTGTGTGCCACAGTGGCGTTTTCCCTGGGAGGTCATAGAATCTGGAAACCAGTGACAAGACCCTTGTGAATGTTTATAATCTGCCTCTTTATCCCAACTCCAAATATTTGTGACACTGAATGAAGAAAATCCTAAAAAGGGCTGGTAATACTACAATAAACCTTACAAACAATTTAAAATATGTAAAATATGCAGTAATTGATATTTTTACTTTGATGCTTTTTAAATTTATTTGAGTATACATACCAGTACTTATAAAGGTTTTCTTGTGGTCATTCATCACTTCTGTCTGCCTCAGTACTCTTCCCGCTGAGTTCTTTAACTGTAAACTTTCCAACTGTGAGCATTTTCAGAGCTCAAACTCTTAAGGTTGGAGAAGAACTGATTGTCTTTTCACTGCTGTGTAATTTTCCTGAGAGAATCTTAAGGTGTCAAAGAATCAGCTAAATTAAGACTATGCGTTTTTGAATAGCTTTCACGTAGCCCATCAGGGAAAGCATGGCAATAAAGACAGTACATGGGACAGACTGCCTTCTGCAGGGGTGATAATGCCCTGGCCATTGACAAAGCAGTCCTCGGTGGAGTCTCAGGGTCTAGCATATTGCTACACTTGCCTTCCAGTAAATGAATGTAGATTACATTAATTTGAATAGCAAATCTGCAATTTAACCTTGAACTCCCTTGTTCTCACTTTAAAGTGTCATTACTGCAATATATTCAGCTGCCTGATACCCCCATCCCTCAGAAAAAACCCAACCATCACCAGTTCCAAACACCTGAACACACAAACTTCTGAGCTTGAGAGATTGTGTCCTGAAGAGGAGAGATCTTCCTCGTTATGGAATTTTTATTGATACCTTCATGTTATCTTTGAAAGTGACTGTGCTTATCTTTTTTGTCGCTGTTTCATGTTCTGCTTTGAAAATGTTTTCAAGGAAGGATTTAAGTGTTCGAAGTGGGAAAGATGAGAGTGAGATTAAGTGCTAAAAACTTTGGACAAGTAAGTAGGGTTTAAGACATTTAGGATTTTAAAGGTCATCTAGTCTATTCCCATTTCACCTGCCCTATGCATTGATGACGCTTGCTTTTATGTGGCATATTATCCAAAATGGTTGCTGTAAACCTGTCAGGCTTGCAGTGAACATTCATTATATTTGAGCAGAGGTCCAATTAAACCAGGATTACCTATATCAACTTTACTAGAATTTCTGTATAAACTAGCATCTTTGAGAGGTAAATAATATTTAATCTTTGTTATGGTATCATGTATATTTTAATAATTTAATTCATAATTGCATTATATCTGAATGTTATATAGTTTTTTTTTTAGGTACTTCCCATCGTCACAGTGTAAATACCAGTGTTTTACAATATATACATTCTGGCAACTGTCTAACTTTTAAAAAAGTAATTCAATATGATTCTTCTAAAAGTTCCTATGCAGAGGTTTTTCCACGTACTAAAAACAAGCAAAAATCAAAAAAGTGCTGGCAGCAAACTTCGGTTTAATTGCAACAGCTCTGAATTTGGGCTGCATATCTAAAAACAAAGTACTGCTTTTGATGGCTACATTTTTCTTCTTCTAATTTGATTTTTCCCCCTAATATTTTATTAGGTGCAGAGAGAGCTAGCAGCTGTGATTGCTTTGAAAGCAAGGAAGTCTGGTAAGTTGTCTTTTGTGGGGCTGGAGGAAGATTCTAATTCTTTGGGGGTATTTCACATATCATCTGGTAGTGTGCAGTTGAGTGTATCTCAGGAAGCTGTGGTGTAGAATGCAAAGAATTATCCCCATTTGTTTTTAAAAATCATTTGTTCTACCATCAGAATAGCACAGGATGTTATATGTAGTTTTTTAAGATAAAGTGTCACTGCTTTGCTCTAATCTATTTTTGATTTCAAGAAAAAATGAAATTTAAAGTTAAAAATATGTTTGTAGCCCATTGCAACCATATAAGGATCTAGGTACATGACAAAGTAAGCCAATCACCTTGTATTATGTATCTTAATGACAAAGGACAATGGATACTATAGAGGTGGTCTTTTTTATAAGGCTTTAAAAACTCAAAGTAGTTCCTTCTAAAAATAATTGAATTGCTTAATGACATTTCAAAGCAAACATTACTCCTAGGATTGATTGATAGGCCTGATTCCTCATACCTATAGGATATAATCTGTGGAAGTAACATGTGGAAAGGAAAAGGGGGCTTTCAAATACATTTTAAAGGAGAAAAAACATAGTCTGCTAGAATTCAATATGAAATGGAGACTCACTGAAGTAGAAAAATGCTTGCTTAGATGGGAGGAATGTCAGTAGGAGGCATCCTTTGCTGTTCCTCCCTTCGGAGGGAGGAGGTCAGTGCTGAATGGAACGAAAATCAGAAGGGAGGTACTTCTTGGATAATGTTAAACTAGACTAAAACATTTCAGGCGGAAATACTATGACAAAATAAAAGTGATGACCAAACTTGAAGAAATAAAATGGAATGGAAATGTCTCAGGAACACAAACTGTACATTTTATATCTTTCTTTTTCCAGTTAGAAACCCTAAGAATTTGATTTTTTCTTAGTTACTATTTGAACCAAACAGACCTTAGTGTGAATTAGCTTATTACATTCATGTTACTTTCTTTGTTGGTTTGGCGGATGTTGAGGACATAGAGACTGGAAGCTATAAAGGTAGTGGGGAGGAGGATGCAAGGAATAGCAATCTTGGGTATTGAACAGAGGGCAGCATGAATAGGGCTTCCCAGTGAACAGCATTATTTATATTTGCAGAGGTGGAGGCCAAGATAGAGAAAGGACATTAATAAAGTTTGCAGGAGGGAAATGCAAATCAAAATCACATTGAGATTTCTCCTATCCCAGCTAGAATGGCTATTATCAAAAACACAAAAAATAATAGATGCTGGCAAGAATGTGGTAAAAGGGAAACTCTCATACATTATTGGTAGGAATGTAAACTAGTACAGCCACTATGGGAAACAGTATGGAGGTTCTTCAAAAATGTAAAAATAGAACTACCATATGATTCAGCAATCCCATGGAAATGAGTATATCAAAGAGATATTTGCACTCCCGTATTTATTGCAGCACTATTCACAATAGGCAAGATGTCGAATCAACTTAAGTATGTATCAGCAGATAAATGGATAAAGAAAATGTGGCACATATACTCAATGAAATATTATACAGCCATGAAAAAGAATAAAGCCTGTCGTTTGTAGTATCATGGATAAGCCTGGAGGACATTATGTTAAGTGAAATAAGCTAGGCACAGAAAGACAAATACTACATGTTTTCGCTCATATGTGGCAGCGAGAAAAGTTGATCTCATTGAGATGGAGAGTAGAATGATGGTTGCTAGAGGCTGGCAAGGGTAGGAGGGATGAAGAGTTGGTTAATGGGTACAAAAATACAGTTAGAGGAGTAAATTCTCTACTGTTCAATAGCACAGTATCGTGGCTATAGTTATCAAAAATGTATTGTATATTGCAAAATAACTAGAAAAGAAGGTTTGAAATGTTCTCAATACAAATGGTATATGTTTGAGATGATGGATATCCCAACTACCCTGATTTGATTATTACACAATATTTGCATGTATTAAAATATGTACCATATAAATATGTACAATTATTATTTATCAAAAAAGTAACTCTAAAAAAAGATTGTAGGAGGGATGGCCTAGAAATAAATTCTGCTGGAGCTGATCTTGATTCCTGGGTCATGATAAAGAGACAAGTGTATAGTCTGTACAAGTTGGGATGACAGTGTCTTGAAGGATAGGATTTGATTTTTTAAATTTTCAGAATAAAGTAGAGACGTAATCAAAAACTTAACAGCACGTCATTGCCAGAGAAAGAGCAAGTAAATACAGTTAGGGAGGCTGGAGAAGGGGGTGGCTGATTTACACGGAGTGGGATGGGAAAGCCTCTGATTTGGAGATTTTTGAGCCAAGACCTAAAGTCAGTGAGAGAGAGAGCCCTGTGGCTATCCACAGAGCATTTGGACAGACACATTGCGTCAGATGGGTTTGAGAGATTGCAAGGAGGCAAGTGAATGAGGCTGAGAGAGGTAGCTTCGCAATGTCAGATGAAGAAGTTTCAACTTTCTGGAGGTGAAGGGAGATGAAGATGAGCAAGCAAGACCCATACATATTAGATTGCATAATGTCAAAGACTGGTGTGAAGTCAATTTTATTATGTTGTGATGTCACTGTATGAGATTAGCATGTCTGTTTCCCATACTTATTTGATCAGTGGAGCTTGGAATGTGAATACAATTTTGACAACTTCTCAGGGACAGAGTAAAGTGATCTCACACACTTATACTATGATGGGGACATCAATTCATAGTTTTTCAGAAAAGCAGTTGTTCAGTATATTCCAGTAACTCTATAATCCAATAGGTTTATATGACTGGAAGTCTGGCTGTAAGACATAATCAGAGTTGCATGTGAAGATTAAGATCGAAGAATATCTGTTGCATTGCTTTTTTTTTTTTTTTTAAACAAAGTAGTAACAATCCTTAATTCCCTATGATAAGGAAATAATAAAATTGATAGATCAGTGCACTGGAATATTAAACAGCTTTTAAAATGATATTTGGAAGAATTTATATAGTTATTTTTTCAGTGAAAAAGTTGTATACAATAGCATGTATTCTCTTTTTCATGATGAAAATAGCTTCGTTTATTTTTTCTTGCTATCATAGTAGAGCATACTCATTGAAAAAATCTTTTATAATACATGAATGTATGAAGAAGAAATTTAACAGTTATGTATCATTTCACCAATATAACCATTAATACTCTTGTTTTATTTATTTCCAAACATTTTTTAATTTTAATTTTAATTCTTTGTATTTTGGCTATTTCCATTTTTTTTCTTTTTCCTTTTTTTTTTGTTGTTGTTTTTTGAGATGGAGTCTCGCTCTGTCACCTAGGCTGGAGTGCAGTCGCGCGATTTCGGCTCACTGCAACCTCTGCCTCCCAGGTTCAATTCTCCTGCTTCAGCCTCCCTAGTAGCTGGGACTGCAGGCATGTACCACCACACCGGGCTAATTTTTGTATTTTTAGTAGAGACAGGGTTTTGCCATGTTGGCCAGGTTGGTTTTGAACTCCTGACCTTAGGTGATCCACCTGCCTCTGTCTCCCAAACTGCTGGGATTATAGGTGTGAGCCACCGCACCTGGCCACCAAACTTTTTAAAATTAATATGCAGATATTATATATTATATATTAATATGCTGCTGATTTAATAAAAGGATCATCTTATGTATGCTCTTTTGCGATAACTGTAGATTTGCACACAATTGTAATAAATAATACAGACAGATCCAGAGTATCTTTTACGCAGGTTCCGCCAATGGTAACATTTTACAAAACTACAGTAAAGTATCACAACCAGGACATTAACATTTTCACCAACACAGAGATCCCTTATGTTGCTCCTTTATAGCTACACTGACTTTCCACTACCTCTATTCTCTTCTTAACTCCTGGCAGTGACTAATCTGTTCTCTATTTCTGTCATTTCAAAAATATTATATAAATAGAATCAGACAGTATGTAACCTGTTGAAATGGGCTCTTTTCACATGGCATGATTTTCTAAGCTTCATTCAGGTTGTTGAATATATCTATAGCTTTTTCCTTGTTTTTGTTTGTTTGTTTGTTTTGAGATAGGGTCTCACTCTGTCTCCCAGGCTGCAGTGCAGTGGCACGATCTCGGCTCACCAAGGCTAAAGCAATCTTCCCACCTCAGTCTCCTGAGTGGCTGGGAATACACCACTACACCTGGCTAATTTTGTTTATTTTTTTGTAGAGACAAGGTCTCACTATGTTGCTCAGGCTGAGTACTTTCCTTTTTATTGCTGAATAGTGTTCCGTGGCATGAATGTGCCATGATACTTTTAACCATTTACCAATTGAAGGACATCTGGGTTTTTTTTTTTTTTTTTTTTTTTTTTTTTTTGAGATGGAGTCTCGCTCTGTAGCCCAGGCTGGAGTGCAGTGGCCGGATCTCAGCTCACTGCAAGCTCCACCTCCCGGGTTTACGCCATTCTCCTGCCTCAGCCTCCCGAGTAGCTGGGACTACAGGCGTCCGCCACCTCGCCCGGCTAAGTTTTTTCTTATTTTTTAGTAGAGATGGGGTTTCACCGTGTCAGCCAGGATGGTCTCGATCTCCTGACCTCGTGGTCCGTCCGTCTCGGCCTCCCAAAGTGCTGGGATTACAGGCTTGAGCCACCGCGCCCAGCCGACATCTGGGTTTCTTCCAGTTGTTTTGCTATTTTGAATGAAGCTACTACAAATATTCTTGTATAGGTTTTTTTGTATGTGTGAGCCTGTCTTCATTTCTCTGGAATAAATGCCCAGAAGTACAATTGCTGGGTTCTATGGTTATATGTTTAGGTTTTTGAGAAACAGCTAAACTATCTTTCACAGTAGCTGTGCAATTTTTTACATTCTCACTGGCAATCTATAAGTGCTCCAAATTCTCTCAGATTCTCTGCATCCTTGCCAGTATTTGGTATCGTTATTATTATTATTCTTATTTTTAATTTTAGCCATTCTGATACGTGTGTAGTGATAATCTCGTCACAGTTTTTATTTGCATTTTCCTGATGGTTCGTAATGTTGATCTTCTCAAGTGCTTATTTGTCATCTGAATGTTGTTTTTGGTGAATTGTTTGTTGATGCCTGTTGCCCAATTTTTAATTGAATTGCTTGTTTTTTGATTTTTACTCTTGAGTTTTGAGAGTTCTTTATGTATTCTAGGTAGTAGTCCTTTGTTGATAAGGACTGGTTGGCAAATATTTTCTTCTAGTCTGTAACTTGATTTTTTCATCCTCTCAACAGAGTTTTTCACAGAGCAAAGGGTTTTAATTTTCATAAAGTCCAATTTATTTATTTTAATGGATTTTTTAGTGCTTTGGGGTTAAATCAAAGAACTATTTGCCTAGCTCTAGAGTCCAAATATTTTCTGTGCCTTTTCTTCCCCTAAAAGTTTTATGTTTTACATTTAAGTCCATGATCACTTTTGAGTTAGTTTTGATATGAGGTATGAGACTTAGGTCAAGTTTCTCTTTTTTTTTTTGGTGTATGAATGTTCAGTCACCTCAGCACCATTTGCTGGAAAGACCATCTTTCCTCCAATTGCTTATGCACCTTTGTCAAAAGTCACGTGGGCATATTTGTATGGGAGTATTTCTGAGTTCTTTGTTCTGTTCCATTGAACAGATTCCATTGGTATCCACCAATACTACAGCATTGATTGCCATAGCTATATGTAAAATGCATTTTTATAGGATTAATATTATTGTTATTATTTTTGAGACAGGGTCTCGCTCTGTTGCCTAGGCTGGAGTGCAGTGGCACAATCACAGCTCACAGCTCACAGCAGCTTTGACCTCCCAGGCTCAAGTAGTCTTCCTACTTCAGCTTCCTGAGTAGCTGGGGCTACAGGCAGGCATGTGCCACTACATGTGCCTAATTTTTAAAAATTTTTTTATTTCTGGTAGACAGGGGTTTTGCTATGTTGTTCAGGCTGGTCTTAAACTCCTGAGCTCAAGGTGCATGGTGATCCTCTCACCTTGGCTTCCTGCACGCAGCCTAATTTTTATATCAGCAATATAAGTTTATATGTTTTTATTAATTGTATATACTAGCAGTTTATTTACTTCTTGGTTGTACGTTTAGGTTTTTAGTTTTTTTTTTTTCCATTGTAAATAATAATGGAAGAACCTGAACATATATTTTTGTACATATCTCTGTTCCCTTTTCCAATTATTTCCTTATAATAAATTACTAAAGGTGGAATAGCTAGGTGTGGACAGTATTAAGGTTTTGTTTTTCACATTTAGGACTTTAAGTCCTCTGGAATTAATTTTATGTATATGGCATGATGTGGAAATCAAAATGTTTTCCTTATGTTAAGCCAGCATTCACTGAATTCTTTATTAGCATTCATTGAATTCTTTGCTCACTAATCTATAATGCTCACTCCATTATATACACAGTTTATATACGTGCTATGCTTAGATTTATTTCTGGTCTCTGTGTTCCACTGATCTATTTACCTTTCCTTGTGCTTACACAATCCTGTTTTTATTACCAATGCTTTATAATAAGACTTTAGGGGAGAGTGGGGGCATTGGATGGGTAAGACAAGTCTCCTCTTACTTTTCTTGTTCTCCCCTATAGGGATTTTTTAAATGTGTATTCACCTTATAGATTATTACATAAATCTGACATTTTTGAGATAATGTGTTTCTATTCAATGAATATAGGATATCTTTCACTGTACAAGTCTTTGACATTTTTATTTGATATATTTTTAGGTACCTTGTAGTTTTGATTACTATTGTAAATGAACTGTTCTTTCTAATACCTTTTTTTTAATTGGTCCTAAACTCTGCCTTGTGTGATGGTTCCTCAGTGTTTTTCTTTAATGAAATTTTTTGGATGGACTTTGTTTTTTAGAGCAGTTTTAGGTTCATAGCAAAATTGAATACGAAGTGCAGAGAGTTGCTCTATACCTCCTGCCCCACACATGTACAGTCTCTCCACTATGAGCATCCCACTCCGGTTTAGAATGTATGTTTCTTACAATCACTGAACCTCCATTGACATGTAGTTATCACCCAAAGTCCATAGTTTAGGGTTCACTCTTGATGTTGTACATTCTACGGGTTTGCAGAAACGTATAATGACATGTATCCACCATTATAGTGTCTTACAGAGTAGTTTTACTGCCCTAAAAATCCTGTGTGCTCCACTTATTCAACTCTATCTTCCCCTAACCCTCTACAGCCATTAATCTTTTTTAATTTTAATTTTAACTTATTTTTTATTTTATTTTTTTTTTGAGACGGAGTCTCGCTCTGTAGCCCAGGCTGGAGTGCAGTGGCCGGATCTCAGCTCACTGCAAGCTCCGCCTCCCGGGTTCACGCCATTCTCCGGCCTCAGCCTCCCGAGTAGCTGGGACTACAGGCGCCTGCCACCTCGCCCGGCTAGTTTTTTGTATTTCTTAGTAGAGACGGGGTTTCACCGTGTTAGCCAGGATGGTCTCGATCTCCTGACCTCGTGATCCGCCCGTCTCGGCCTCCCAAAGCGCTGGGATTACAGGCTTGAGCCACTGCGCCCGGCCAATTTTAACTTATTTTTTAAGATGGAGCTTTTGCTCTTGTTGCCCGGGCTGGAGTGAGTGCAGTGGCGTGATCTCGGCTCACTGCAACCTCTACCTTCCGATTTCAAGCAATTCTCCTGCTTCAACCTCCCGAGTAGCTGGGATTACAAGTGCCTCCCACCATGCCCGGGTAATTTTTGTATTTTTACTAGAGACGGAGTTTCACCATGTTGGGCCAGGCGTGGTGGCTCACGCCTGTAATCCCAGCACTTTGGGAGGCCGAGGTGGGTGGATCATGAGGTCAGGAGTTGAGACAACCATTAATCTTTTTACTCTCTCCATAGTTTTGTCTTTTCCGTAATGTCATATGGTTGGAATCGTATAATACGTAGCCTTTTCACACTGGCCTCTTTTGCTTAGTAATATGCATTTAAGGTTCTTCAGTCTTTTCATGGTTTCAGAGCTCATTGGTTTTTAGTGCTGCATAATATTCTATTGTCTAGATGAACCAGTTTATCCGTTTACTTATGTAAGACATCTTAGTTGTTTTCAAGTTTTGGCAATTATGAATAAAGCTTCTATAAACATCTATATGCAGATTTTTGTGTGATTGTAAATTTCATCTCTTTTGGGTAAATACCGAGGAGTTTGATTGCTAGATCGTGTGTTAAGAGTATGTTAAATTTTATTAGAAACTACCAAGTTGTCTTCCAAAATGGCTATATTATGCCTTGCTCCACATCCTCACCAGCGTTTGATGTGGTCAGTGTTCTGGATTTTGGCTATTCTAATAGGCCATTTTAATAGATGTGTAGTGATAGCTCGTTGTTTTCATTCACAATTCCCTAATGACATATGATGTTGAGCATCTTTTCATGTACTTACTGTATATCTTCCTCACTGAGGTAGGTATTCAGGTCTTTTGTTCATTTTCTTAATTGGTATGTTTATTTTCTTATTGTTGAGTTTGAGTTCTTTGTATATTTTGGATAATAGTTCTTTATCAGATATATGTTTTGTAAAATATTTTCTCTCTGTAGCTTTCCTTCTTACTCTCTTAAGTGTCTCTGCAAAACAGGAATGTTTTTATTTTAATGAAATCCAACTTATCAAGTTTTTCTCTCATGGATCATGCCTTTGGTGTTATATCTACGTCATCACCAAATCTAAAGTCATCTAGATTTTCTCCTATGTTATATAGTCTAGGAGTTTTATAATTTCACATTTTCCATGGAGGTCTGGGGCCTAGTGTGAATTCATTTTCAAAGGTGTAATGTCTATGTCTAGATTCTATTCTTATTTTATTTTTTGCATGTGGATATCCAGTTGTTTCTGAACCACTTGTTGAAAAGACAATCTTTTCCCCATTATATTGCCTTTGCTCCATGTTAAAGATAAATTAACTATATTTGGGTCTATTTCTGGGCTCTCTATTCTATTCCATTGACCTATTCATCTATTGTTTGTTGTTGTTGTTGTTGTTGTTGTTGTTTTTGAGACGGAGTTTCGCTCTTGTTGCTCAGGCTGGAGTGCAGTGGCGTGATCTTGGCTCACCACAACCTCCATCTCCCGGGTTCAAGTGATTCTCCTGCCTCAGCCTCCCGAGTAGCTGGGATTACAGGCATGCACCACCACGCCCAGCTAATTTTGTATTTTTAGTAGAGACGGTTTCTCCATGTTGGTCAGGCTGGTCTCGAACTCCTGACCTCAGGTGATTTGCCTGCCTCAGCTTCCCAAAGTGCTGGGATTATAGGCATGAGCCACCACACCTGGCATATTTGTCTGTTCTTTCACCAATACCACACTGTCTTGATTGCTGTACCTTTATGGTAAGTATTGAAATTGGATAGTGTCTGTCTTCCAACTTTGTTCTTCACTTTCAGTTTTGTGTTGACTATTCTCAGTCTTTTCCCTCTCCATAAAAACTTCAGAATCAGTTTATCTGTATCTACATCTATTATCTCTTCTAGTTGGCTCTTTTGTTGTTGTATGAGAATTTTTGATTTTGTGTCCCTTAAAATTGTTTAACTCTAATGAGTTCTAATACCTTCCTTGAAAATTATCTTGGATTTTCCACATGGACAAATTCATCATCTGTCAATGATGACTGTTTTGTCTGTGTTTACCAATGCACATAATTCCTTTTTCCCCGTATTATAATATTTCATTAGAGCCTTGCAGTATAAGGTTGAATAATATCAATGATAGTTGGCATTCTTATTTTGCCCCAACTTTAATTAAATATAATGTTTTCTGATTAGAAGAGCAATATAAATGAAGAAGATTGTATTAGGAAAAAACAAAGACATTTCTTTCTTACAACCCCTCCCCACCCTGAACTACAATAAATTTGGGAAACAATCTAGGGGTAAAAATAACCAACAAGATATGTATTACTATATTCAAGGAATTCAAATACGGAAATATTAGAGATACCTGCCTGATTCACTGTGCGTTCTCAATGCTTGAGTTGGCATTGAGAGTGGATGTAAAGTAACAATGGCAAGGTACAAAAGAGCCTAAGTCATAGGTATTATATTCATTCGTTCCTTTATCAAACTCTAGTTGGGCACAAACTATATGCTGAATGTGGTGTAAGGCACAGGATACAATAGTGAGCAAGGACAAGTGTGGCCCTTGCTGTTTTAAAATCATAGCATGTTTCATAAATAGAATGCATTAATGAGTCAGTGACTGTCAGAGAAAGGTAAACTTATTATTGTGATTTTAGGAGGTGATCAAATGCAGAACCATTAAGCATGGCCTTAATTAAGTAGAGTTCCAGCTGCAGAATGGTGCTTTCGATGTATGCTTCTTATTTTTAAAACTATTTTGAATATTTTTTAAAGGAGAAGCTAATATATATCAAATAAAAAAGTATTTAAAAATGATAGCTGGCACATCTGGAGCTTGACAGAAGGAATTGATTACCCTACTATCTCATGTCTTGTAGTAAAACTGTTAATTAGGGCTCAGGTGGTCCTGTCAGATTTATGTCTAACTGCAAAAGGTTATTAAAATGAGTATTAATATAAAAAAAATTTTGGTTTCAGCCCACTGTACAAACAGAAATAAAAGTAACTGCCAATCAATGTAGGTTTTATAAATAATTGAAGGCTGTAGCTTAGTAAAAAATCTATTTTGTTGTAATTTTCTAAAAGGCCATTAGGATGTGCCTTTGAACAGTTTTCTACCCTAAGAGCTAATCTTAGTGGATGTGAATAGCATTTTAAGGCTTCGTAAGATTTGCAGAAATTTGCACAGATATCCTTGCACTTCTTTCTTCTTGTTGGACTGCTTATTCTCTTGCTAATGCTGGCTCATTAGTGTCTTGGGAGATGTGTTACTTCCCTTTTCCAGGGAATCCAAAGTACTTTTAGCTCTCATTATCTTTAGATCATATGAAATTTGTGCCATGGTGGGCTTCTATTTCTGGAAAACCAGAAATCTCATAGTGGTTAATCTCCTTGGCAGCATTTAAACTTCACTCTGTCCTTAGCCCATAGCTAGTTAAGTGTTTTAAAACTAAAGTATCTGGGATTTTAAAGTTTGAAAAGGAAAGAAAGGACTCCAGGCTCTGCTTCATTTTTGCCATTACGTGTCTTTGCGACCTTAGCTTTGTGATTTCAATTTGTATCTTGCAGGGGCTGGTGTAAAATCTGGTAACCTCAGTGATTCCTTCCAGCTCTAATATTTAAAAATCCTATTATAACAATGTTTTCACTTTTTACATTTGTTCACCTCAGTCACAACCTTGGGACTATTTTATTCAGGATTATTTAAGTGCATGTGACAGAAAAACTAACTGAAAACCAAAAAGGGAATTTTTTGCATCAGGGACTCTGTAGAGTTTAACCGTCTCAGCGAGGGATTGTCCTGATAGCCCCAACAGAAGCTTTGCTGTGATCTTGTTGGAACCCACCTCTGGAGCAGCAGGAGAATGGCAGGGGGAGGTAGACAGGTCAAGTCAACACCACACAAGCAAAATACATGGCTCTGCAAAGAACACCAGCAGAGGGGAGAATGGCTGCTGGTCAGGCAAGAGTAATGTGATCACCCCAGAAGGAATTGTTTGCACTGTGTCAATCACAAGATTTAGAGAGGAGGTGCCACCCTGAGACTCACACAGGCTAGAAAGTCTGCAGGCAGAATGCAAACTCACGTTTTCCAACACTTGGTCTCTGACATTTCCAGCCACACTCCCACTCTTGGTTAGTAATTTTCAAGATAATGAGAGTAAGTATGTAATTTGTGAAAAGGCATTCTTGTTTTCTGTTTTTGTTCCTGGAAATTGAAAGGAATGAATTGAAAATTCATAAACTCTTCAAGTTGTAGGTAATAGCATTTTTTTCCCTCTTTCTAGGATAAACTAGCCAGGAATTCAGGTTAAAGTTTTCTTTGTGTACCAAAATATTTTATTAAGATATTAAAATATATGTGATATATCAAAGTGTATAAAATGGTTTAGCCTGTTGTGTTTTTGTTTTTGGTTTTGTTTTTGTTTTGAGACAGTCTCATTCTGTCACCCAGGCTGGAGTGCAGTGGTGTGATCATAGCTCACTGCAACCTTTGCCTCCCAGAGTCAGGTGATCCTCCCACCTCAGCCTCCCGAGTCGCTGGGACTATAGTCATGCACCACCATGTCCAGATAATTTTTAAATTTTTTTTTTTTTTTTTTGGTAGAAATAGGGTCTTGGTATGCTGGGCAGGCTGGTCTCAAGCTCCTGGGCTCAAGCAATCCTCCCGCCTCAACCTCCCAAAGTGCTGGGATTACAGATGTGAGCCATGGTGCCCAGCTAGCCTATCGTGTTTAGCTTTTTAAAACATTATTATTTTTAAGAGACTAGAACGGATAAGAGAGAAGCCAATGTTTTACATTAAATTGTTTTTTCTAATCTTATAGATCCCCTCGTTTTATCATCTTTGATTCCTATGTTCGAAAAATGTATCCTATATGATCTTAGAATCCTATATTCAAGCTTAAATAGGGATTTGTGATGAGCATATGGTTTCAACAACCTGGTAACTCTTACTTGCCATGACAGTGAACTCCAGGTAAAACATTCAAGTAGGAAACCCCAGGATCTGGTAATCAGGGTGGATCTATTAGACTCAGGGTCCCCAACCCCTGGGCCATGGATTGGTGCCTGTCCGTGGCATATTGGGAACTGGGCTGCACAGTAGGAGGCGAGTGGCAGCGAGCAAGCATTACCCCCTGAGTTCCCCCACCTGTCAGATCAGGGACAGCAATTCGATTTTCACAGGAGCGTGACCCCTGTTGTGAACTGCACATGCAAGGGATCTAGGTAGCATGCTCCTTATGATAATCTGGTGCCTGATGATCTGGGGTGGAACAATTTCATCCCAACCATCCCGTCTCCCCTTCCTCTCCATGTCCATGGAAAAATTGTCTTCCACGAACTTGTTCCCTAGTGCCAGAAAGGTTGAGGACTGCTCTATGAGACAATCTGAGGGGTTTGATTTTTTTTTCTTTTTTTTTTGAGACGGGGTTTCACTCTTGTCGCCCAGGCTGGAGTGTGATGGCGTGATCTCAGCTCTCTGCAACCTCCACCTCCTGAGTTCAAGCGATTCTCCTACCTCAGTTTCCCAAGTAGCTGGGATTACAGGCATGCGTCACCACACCTGGCTGATTTTTTTTTTTTTTTTTTTTTTCAGTAGAGACGGGGTTTCTCCACCTTGTTCAGGCTGGTCTCAAACACTCGACCTCAGGTGATCTGCCCGCCTCATCCTCCCAAAGTGCTGGGATTCCAGGCGTGAGCCACCACTGCACCCGATCTTTTTTTTTTTTTTTTTTTTTTAATTACCCTTTGTCTAAAGTACCAGCTTTCCAGATCTACTGTGAGTAACAGTCACATCACCAATAACACGATTTTGGAAAACTTAGAGGTTTTAAGCCCCCTTTTCAAGTATATGTATGTAAGATTGGGAGCAGTCACGTGTTAGCAGGACTCAACAATGTGAGGCATTTGTGAAGTTTGAGACTGGACATCAGTGGAAAGGCGTATTCTACTTTGGAGCAGAATATTCCAAAGACAAAATATTCATGTTGCTTTGTCACAAGAAATGAAATTGATGGCAGACTATTTTTAACAGTAGTAGTAAGGCTTTCCCTTTTCCATGTGTAGAAGAATAAAAATAACCTTTATATCTATGGAATAGCTTCTGCTTTTATGGTCTTATAAATTTTTACTTTTTATTTTTAGTTGACAGATTCTTCTCTTAACGTAGCACCATATTAGACTTTACCTTGATCCTTTTGTAAATACATAGCTAATATTTAGGAGAATGCATGACAAATGGGATTTTAGAATGGATGTTAGTAATAAAATTAAGGGCCAGCAAAGACAGGCTGACTTGCTTAATATAATTATTGCTGTCTCACATTTCCTTTACCTTTCTGACAATATGTGTTTAATTTTTTTGGAAGAAATTTAAGTTCTCTTTAAAAACTACAGAGATATTATTTGAATGATCTCCTTTTGATCTTCTTTCTATCTAATCTCTGAATGTTCTAATAGAGAGTGTTTATGCTAAAAAATACTACATTATAAGAGGAGTCTCTTGGCTGTATTTAGGTAATTAAAAGATTATGTTTATTTTTTGGTGATGTTTTCAACCATGTACATTTCCCAAGACTTTCACAGCATCTCAAAGGATGGATCAGGATCCTCTCAGAATTGATTTTTCCAGATTGTTTTTGTCCTTTTCTTTTCTTTTGCCACATCCTCGATTACTGTGTCCGGCAGCACCCATCACTCTCATTTGTGGTCAGCACAGGCCTACACTGATTGTCTGGTAACCCCACTGAATGTGTTGTTTAGCATTTGTCAGCCAAGAGGAAAGAAGTGTCATGTGTTTTCCTCTAAAATAATCAACACAACATTCTTGTCTTCCTAATTGATTGATGATTCCTAGGTTGTTTTCCCCAAAAGAGAGAGCTTTGCCTAACACCATGCTGATTGTTGAAGTTTGTAAAATCCTCCTCCAGTGCTATAATAACTCCTTGTTCTAACATTTCCAGAGATAGTTCTTCTGTCCCTGCTTGCTGACAGAGTTTGTATATTCACATCCTGTCTCCACCGGTGCATGTTCTCGTTGAGCAGTGATCAATTCAGTGTTTGACGGGTTGTATCTTTCTTTCTTTTTTTTTTTTTTAAGCGGGATAAAACCATCATAAGAATCTTAAAACAGTAATTATTAATGCATTGTAAAGTTAAAGCATATTTGAAAATGTAAAATTATTACAATCAAGAAAGTAATAGCCCTGGTAAAGCTCAGGAATAATTGAAAACGCATTCAGCAGATGCTTTGTAAATTTTTTCTCACTCTCCCACTGGGATACAAAGAAAATTGCCTTTAAAAAAAGTCCCGTGACACTATCTTTTGTAATTAGAGCTATTAAGTCGAAATGATAAATAACCATTCAATGGCATACTATAAAAGAAAATAGCCCTTTGCACAGATTTCTCCTGATAAGCAGGAGATCTGAGAGTAGTGAGTATAGGAAGTTAGATTCCTTTAACCCTGAGAATTGTTTAGAATTAAGAAAATCAGAAAGCAAGGCAAGATAATTTTTTTTTTAATCCTTCAATATGGTCATGTCCATTAAGATAGTAAATGAAACAGATTTGCCAAGGAGGTGAATAATTATAACCACAGCAGCACATACTCCAGAATCCAAGGCTTTTGAGGTCTTGGTTTTCAAAAACACGTGGGGCACTTCAGTGAAGCTGTGTAACACTTAGTAGACAAAGCTAATTAAATCGCTGTTAAGTGGAAGCTTGTTCCTGTTCTAGGGAATTTGATACTGGGAAGAAGAACTGCACACTGATGGTACCAGTAAGGTGATGTTGCCCAGAGTGGGTTACTCTCTGGTCTTGCGTGGTCCAGGACAATGATTTTAAGCTCTTCAGAGTCCTACTTCTTCTTGCTCATGTTTTATACACATTTCTTAGCCTAGAGAAGCAGTTTCCTGACACATTGAGCAGAGAGGTGGGTGTAAGGCGGGGGAGAGGCATTAAAGAGAGAATCAAGTTTTCTAGTTGAGACCTAAGAAGCAGCTTCCAGCATTGCAGCTCCTGGGAACGTGTTTTTTGTGAGGAAACTAGATGAGCATAATGAGTGTACCCTGTGCATAAATCCAATATTAGTTCCATACCCGAGGTCAAATGAAAGTTAATGACCATTTACACACCAGAGATCTGAAACCCACATTTTATTTCCTTCTCATAATGACAAAAGGGGAGAGCAATTTATATTTAAATTGATTTAAATTTCAAAGCATAAACACAGAGGTCTCCCTGGCACCTCCATTTTTTTTTTTTTTTTTTTTTTTTTTTTTTTTATCAGTGAAACTTCCTGGCAGGGCTCAACTTTCATGAAAATGAAATCCCATCCTGTATCGTTTTCCCAATGTGGACAGGTTTTTGTTTTCTGTGGAACTACCTCGTTCTCACCCTGCTGGGTTAGTGACACCAAATCAGAAGTCAGCAGTGCAATCAGGGCCACTTTATTTAATGATTTAGGTTTTGCATTTGTTGAGCTAATTAGCTGATTGTGGCAACTAATGGGTGTCCTTAATACACTGTTGACTGGGCAGCTACTCCCCTGAAGCCTGCCAGCTCCTTTGTCCTTGGTCCTCTGGTGAGTGGAAGCTGCTTCCCAGATGAATCTATGATACATGCCACCCAGCATTCAGAGGCAGGGCCCAAGAGGCCATTATGCTAATTACCAGGTGCCCTAAACAGGACATGCATCCACTTATAACCCTGTATCTGATAAATTCTGTGTGTTTGGGTAAACAAAGGTTTGCACTGGAGAGTGCATGAGTGGTTGCTGGGGGGGTGGCATTGTCTATGATTTATTTTTAGAATTTACAATTCTGTGACTGCTTCTCTGTAAGGTACAACATTTTTATGTTATATTGCTTTTGCAATCTGTAGATGTTTTAAAATATTAAATATTAACATATTTGAGGAAATATTAGGAGATGATCACATAATTAAATGGAAAACGTTAATGGCTAAAATCATGTTTCTTATGTACTAAAATATTCCTTAAGAAGAAAAATCCTTGCCATATGCTGTTTTTATAGAGTTATGAAATTCTGCAGAAAACATGGGCTTCTACCAAAATTTAGCAGTTCTGGGGGTGTGGTCAGGAAATTCGACTCCTACACTGGATGTGTTCCCCCTGATTAATCACTGTCTTTTTTCAGCCTCATTTTCCATCCTTTTATAAAATGCAGAGGTAGGCATGGTACTAGAGTACCATGCTGGAGGTCATGTCCTAAGTACCAAGTACTAGGAAGCTCCCCTTCTCTCAATTATACATTGCTGTCTATTCCACAAGAATATGAGAATAATAATTACTGATCATTTATTTTCCTTCCTAAACTTTTTTCATTTTATCGACTTTTTTCCCAGTGAAAATCTACAGAAGGCCCTCTTTTTTCCCCCTGGGGACATTTTTTTCTGTCATTTGTATTGACAAGTAAGAGCTATCAAGGGAAATCTTTGTCCTGGCCGTATGACCCAGCTAGTGTCCATCATTCGTCACATTAAAAGTTTAATTGTATAAACAGACATGCAAATGGAACTGTTCTCAGTAAAACTGGAAATGACATGAATATGGTATGTGAATAAAAGTAAATAATATTCCATAGTAAGTGATGCAAAGTGCGTAATTTGCTTCAGCTGAATTCCACCAGGATAAGTGATGCTTATGACAAAAGTGAAATTTACTTTATATATTATTCTTTTCACTCATGTAATAAAAAATCCTCAACACTTGAGAGTTTCTGAATCGGACATTATCTTTTTAAGCAGATAAGCAAGCCCTGGTTCTAACTATTTGCACTTTTCAGATAGGTTATAAAAATACTGTATTTTAAATACTGTCATATAGTGATTAAGATTTGTTTTGGGGATAAGATTAGTGATAGACATTTTCACCCTGGAGTCAATGAAGACATGTATTGTATACAATTTCAGCTTGAGTACTGGTACATTTTAATGTTAAGTGTTTTTGTTTGGAGATAAGGAGACAGAGATATATACTTTTTTATTTTTTATTTTTTATTTTTGAGACAGAGTCTTGCTCTGTCGCCCAGGCTGGAGTGCAGTGGCGTGATCTCAGTTCACTGCAAGCTCCGCTTCCTGGGTTCATGCCATTCTCCTGCCTCAGCCTCCTGAGTAGCTGGGACTACAGGCGCCCACCACCTCGCCTGGCTAATTTTTAGTAGAGACGGAGTGTCACCGTGTTAGTCAGGATGGTCTGGATCTCCTGGCCTCGTGATCCACCTGCCTCGGCCTCCCAAAGTGCTGGGATTACATGTGTGAGTGACCGCACCCGGCTGATAGATAGATACTTTATAAAATAATCCTAGGTCTCTTTGTGAATAGCTGCATCAAAGTCCCTCCTTGACTAAATAAAATTGTGTTTTTCTAAAGCAGTGGTCATCAAATTTAATTTGCATAGCAGTTACCTGCACCACTTGTTAATTGTGCTAATTCCTGGGCTCTACCTCATGGGGCTTTATTTAAGTATAGACTGAGGCCCTGACATCTAAAATTTAACTAGCCGTTAGCCCTCAGTGATTTAGATGCCAGACTTTGACAATCACGTTCAAAAATCTGTATGACCCGCAGACTTAGGGAATGAGCTGGTGTTTTATAAAGGGTGTTTGGTGGTCTAAGAAACCAGTCATGATAGAATAAAAAATATATATTATAGTTCTGCAACTAACTCATTCATTGGAGAATTGCCTAACTTTCAGTGTTTCTTTACCAGTAAAAGCTTTATAAAAGGAGAATTATTACCAAGCTTTATTTGGTGGACAGTCAGGAATAAGCAAATATTGTAACTAAAGTTTCTATACTAAACTTGTCAAGGCTTTTTTTTTGAGCGAATTTGCCCTAGTTTAAAGGGTAAGGTGGGGTGCAGTGGCTCACGCCTGTAATCCCACCACTTTGGGAAGCTGAGGTGGAGAGATCACTTGAGGTCAGGGATTTGAGACCAGCCTGGCCAACATAATGAAACCCCACCTCTACCAAAAAAAAAAAAAAAGTTACAAAAATTAGCCAAGCATGGTGGTGCATGCCTATAGCTACTCAGGAAGCTGAGGTGGGAGAATTGCTTGAAACCTGGGACGCCGAGGTTGCAGTGACCCAAGATCCCAGCACTGCACTTCAGCCTGGGCGACAGAGTGAGATTCCATCTTAAAAATCAAAACAAAAAAAAAGGGTAAAGAATTTTAAGCCTGGCTCCAGTTAAGTGTATCTGAACTAAGCCATATCCTCGTAAACTGTGCAGGTCCCAAGGGCTTGTCTGGTTCTCCTTTTGCCAAGAAGTAGCTAACTATCATTTAATAAAAATGAAGCATTTGCTTTAAGACTTATTAAAATCAGTTGAGGAAGTTTACACCTTATCCTGTTATTGTTTTCTGGTAGAAGAATGACTGTGAGAAATTTCAGTTGAGGTTGTCTTTGTAGGCTTAGGAATAGATGGTAGTATTTCAAAGTGTTGCCCATTTTCTTCCACCCTGGCTACAACAGGGCGCAAAGCATGACCGATACAATTTGCCGTCTTACTTTTATAGGTTCTAGTCTTCTTCACTTTGATTTTTAGTATTGTTTTAGCATGTTAAAAAGCTCATTTCCTACATCCTAGTTCCGGAGGTAGAGCTAAGTGCAAGTTCTTCCCCTCTGTGTGAGGGGCCTTACCGAGCAGATACATTTATCACTTATGCCTAAGAAAGCAAGCTTCCCTGCCCTGCTGGGGAGTGGTGAGGAAGACTGAGGAAATAGGAGATTATCAATAGTCTCTGGCTGGGAATACTTCTTGCTGACAGTGGAGGAGTTGGGGGCATTGTCCCAGCAGCCTGTGGTCCACAGGGAAGTGGTGTGTCCATCTGGTCTGGTTAGGGAAGGGGAAGATTCCATCACTGGGCCTCACAAGTATTAGAGCAATACACCCAGTCGGGAAGTGTGGACGTTGGGCACCTCACATCTCTAGTTCTCAGCTTCATCACTGAAATTAACCCAGGACTTAGAATTCAAGCTTAGCATTTGCGCCTAAATCCAAGTTAGTTGAAGTTGATATGTTTTGTTCATAGCAGGCGTCTATGAGTCAACTAATTTCATGGTTAGCCTTGTAACCAAATGGACAGTCTCATCAAAAGATCACATTTATTGGAATGATCCGGGCCCCTCTAAGGGAATTTTTCTAGGGCCTACTCTAGTGCAGGCCCTAGAAAAAATTAAAAAAATACTCTAGTAGGGCCTACTCTAGATTTTTTTTTTACTTTGATGATTTTTTAAAATAATTTCAACTTTAATTTTAGATTCAAAGGATACACATGCAAGTTTTTTACCTAGGTATGTTGCGTGATGCTAAGGTTTGGGGTATGCATGATCCCATTACCCACGTACTAAGCATGGTACCCAACAGTTTTTCGGCCCTTGCCCTCCTCCCTCTTTCCCCCATCTAGTAGTCTACAGTGTCTTTTGTTGCCATCTTTTTGTCCATAAGTACCGGTTGTTTAGCTCCCACTTATCAGTAAGAACATGCAATATTTGGGTTTCTGTTCCTGTGTTAATTCACATAGTATAATGGCCTCCAGCTGCAACCATATTGCATTTCCTTATTTTTATGGCTGCATAGTATTTCATGGTATATATGTACTACATTTTCTGTATCCAGTCCACCATTAATGGGCCTTGAGGTTGATTTTGTTTATATTAGTGCATTTTCACACTGCTACAAAGAAATACCCTAGACAGCGTAATTTATAAAGAAAAAGAGGTTTAATGGACTCACAATTCCACACGAATGGGGAGGCCTCACTATCATGGCAGAAGGTGAAGGAGGAGCAAATGCATGTCTTACATGGCAGCACGCAAGCGAGCGTGTGTGGGAACTGCCCTTTATAAAACCATCAGATCTGGTGAGACTTATTTATTGTCACAAAGAACAGCACATGAAAAACCCACCCACATGATTTAATTACCTCCTGCTGGGTCCCTCCCATGACCCGTGGGGATTATGGGAGCTACAATTCAAGATGGGACTTGGGTGGGGACGCAGCCAAACCACATCACCATGTCTTTGCTATTGTGAATACTGCTGCAGTAAATGTATGAGTACATGTGTCTTTTTGGCAGAACAATTTATTTTCTTTTGGAAATATACCCAGTAATGAGATTGCTGGGTCAAATGGTAGTTCTATTTTAAGTTCTTTGAGAAATCTTCAAACTGCTTTCCACAGTGGCTGAACTAATTTGCATTCTCACCAACAGCGTACAAGCATTCCCTTTTCTCTGCAGTCTTACCAGCATCTGTTTTCTTTTGACTTTTTAGTAATAGCCATTCTGACTGGTGTCAGATGATAACTCATTGGAGTTTTGATTTACATTTCTTGGATGATTAGTGATGTTGAGCATTTGTTCATATGTTTATTGGCTGCTTGTGTGTCTTCTCTTGAAAAGTGTCTGTTCACGTATTTTGCCCATTTTTTAATGGGGTTGTTTTGTTTTTCTTCTTCAATTGTTTAAGTTCCTTATAGATTCTGGATATTACACCTTTGTCAGATGTTTTGTTTGCAAATATTTTCCCCCGTGTTGTAGTTTGTCTGTTTACTCTGTTGATAATTTATTTTGCTGTCCAGAAAGTCTTTAGTTTAATTAGGTCCCACTTGTCAGTTTTTGTTTTTGCTGCAATTGCTTTAGAAGGCCTAGTAATAAATTTTTTTGCCAAGGCTAATGTCCACAATGGTGCTTCCTAGGTTTTCTTGTAGTATTCTATAGTTTGAGGTCTTACATTTAAATCTTTAATCAATCTTGAGTTGGTTTTTATAAATGGTAAAAGGCAGGGGTACAGTTTCATTCTTCTGTATATGGCTAGGCAGTTATCCCAGCACCATTTATTGAATAGGGAGTCCTTTCCCCATTGCTTATTTTTGTTGATTTTGTCAGAGATCAGATGGGTGTAGGTGTGCAGCTTTATTTCTAGGTTATCTATTCTGTTCCATTGGTCTTTGTGTCTATTTTTGTAACAGTACCATGCTGTTTTGGTAACTGTAGCCTTATAATATAGTTTGAAGTCAGTGAATACGATGCCTCTGGCTTTGTTCCTTTTGCTTAGGATTGCTTTGGCTATTTGGGCTCTTTTTTTATTCCATACAAATTTTAGGATAGTTTTTTCTAGTTCTGTGAAAAATGACAATGGTAGCTTGGTAGGAATGGCACTGCATCTGTAGATTGCTTTGGGCAGTATGACCATTTTAATGATATTCATTCTTCCAGTCCATGTTTTTCCATTTTTGTGTGTGTGTCATCTATGATTTCTTTCAGCAGTGTTTTGTAGTTGTCCCTGTAGATACCTTTCACCTCTCTGGTTAGATGTGTTCCTAGGTATTTTGTTTTTTGTGTGGCTGTTGTAAATTTGATTGTGTTCTTGATTTGGCTCTGTTCCTGAACATTGTTGGTATACAGAAATGCTACTGATTTACATATATCGATTTTGTAGCCTGAAACTCTACTGAAGCCACTTATCAGTCCCAGGAGCCTTTAAGATTTTCTAGGTATAGAATCGTATCAGTGAAGAGAGATAGCTTTCCTAATTGGATGCCTTTTATTTCTTTCTCTTTCCTGATTGCTTGGCATGGACTTCCAGTACTATCTTGAATAAGAGTGTGTTATGTTGATATTTAAAAAAGAAAGCCAAATAGTTGAAGTAGCCTATGGTTTTGTCAGTTTATGCGGAAATTCAAAATACATGTACTTTTACTTATTTAAGAGAAAGTGTGGCTTAGTGCCTTCAACATGGACTTAAAAAATATACAAAATGGGCAGTCTTTAAAAGGTGCTGGGAAACTGGATATCCTCAAGCAGAAGAATGAAATTGGACCCCTGTCTCACACCATATACAAAAACAGATGAAAAATAGATTAAAGACTTAAATGTGTGAATTTACACTGTCCACTTCTAGAAGAAAACATAGGGGGAAATCTATTTAACATTGGTCTAGGCAATGATTTTTATGGAAATGACCCCAAAAACACAGGCAATAAAGCAAAAAAAGACAAATGAGATTACATCAAACTAAGAAGCTTCTGCACAAGAAAGAAAATAATTAACAGAATGAAGAGACAACACACAGAGTGGTCAAAATTATTTATAAACCATACATTTGGTAAGGTGTTAATAGCCAACATATATGAAGAATTGAAACAACATGATAGGAAGAAAACCTGATTTTAAAATGGCCAAAGAACTTGAATAGACATTACTCAAAGACATACAAATAGTCAACAGGTTTCTGCAAAAAGTGGTCAGTATTACTAATCATGAGGGAAATGCAAATTAAAATCACAGTGAGATATCACCTGCTACTTGTTAGAATGGCTATTAGCAAAAAGATGAAAGAAAGATAAGTATTGATGAGGATATGAAGAAAAGAGAACCCTTGTACTTTGCTGGTGGAAATGTGAATTAGAACAGCCATATAACAATATGGAGTTTCCTCAAAAAACTAGAAATAGAATTACCATATGACCTAGCAATCCTACTTCAGGTATCTGTTCAAAAGAATTGAAATTAGTATGTTGAAGAGATATCTGCACTTTCATGTTAATTACAGCAGTGGTCCCCTACCATTTTGGCACCAGGGACCTGTTTCATGGAAGACAGTTTTTCTGTGGACTGGGGTAGGGGGATGATTTCAGGATGATTCAAACACATTATTTATTGTGCACTTTATTATTATTACATTGTAATATATAATGAAATAATTATAAAACTCACCATAGTGTCGAATCAGTGGGAGACCTGAACTTGTTTTCCTGCATCTAGATGGTTCCATCTGGGGGTGATGGGAGACAGTGACAAATCATTGGGCATTAGATTCTCACAAGGAGCACACAACCTAGATCACATGCGCAGTTCACAATAGGGTTCATGCTCCTGTGAGAATCTAATGCCACTACTGATCTGACGGGAGGTGGAGCTCATGTGGTAATGTTCACTCACCCACTGCTCACCTCCTACTGTGTGGCCTGGTTCCTAACAGGCCATGGATCAGCACCAGTCCGTGGCCTGGGGGTTGAAGACCCCTGCATTACAGTATTCACAGTAGCTGAGATATGGAATCAACAGAAGTGTCCATCGACAGATGAATGAATAAAATATGGTGTGTGTGTATATATATATATACACATACACAATAGAATACTATTCAGCCTTGAAAAAGAAGGGAGTAATGTCATTTGCAACAACATGGATTAAGTTGGAAGACATTTTGCTAAGTGAAATAAGCCAGGCACAGAAAGAGAAATACTACATGATCTCAGTTACATATGGGAATCTTAGAAAGTGGAACTTACGGAACTAGAGAGTAGAAAGGTGGTAACCACAGGCTTGGCGGATAGCAGTGGGAGAGGACTGGGGAGATATTGACCAAAGGGTACAAAGTATCAGTTAGATAGGAGGACTAACTTTTCCAGATCGATTGCACAGCACGGTGACTATGGTTAATAATAATGTAGTATCTATTTCAAAATTACTAAAAGAATAGATTCTCAATGTTTTCACTATAAAAAAATGATAAGTATGCAAGGTGATGGGTATGTTAGTTTGATATGATCACTTCACAATGTATACATAGTCATTCTAAAATGATATAATCATTCTACAATGTATGGGTGTATCAAAACATCCTATTGTATTCCATAAATATATACAATTCTTATTTGTCAATTAAAAATTAAAACTTAAGGAATAGATTGGGCTGATAACTGATGCTGTATCAAAACTTTTTTTTGGGCCAGGTGCGGTGGCTCATGCCTGTAATCCTAGCACTTTGGCAGGCCGAGGCGGGCGGATCACTTGAGGTCAGGAGTTCAAGACCAGCCTGGCCAACATGGTGAAACCCCGTCTCTATTAAAATACAAAAATTAGCTGGGCATGATGGCAGGTGCCTGTAATCCCAGCTACTCAGGAGGCTGAGATGGGAGAATCACTTGAATCTGGGAGACAGTGGTTGCAGTGAGCTGAGATCGCACCATTGTACTCCAGTCTGGGCAGCTGAATAAGACTCTGTCTCAAAAACAAAACAAAAACCAACCAACCAACCAACAAACAAAAAAACTTTCTTTTTCCCAAATATATTTTGGCTTAGTTTCCTTATTTGACAATCTTATGAGATTGCTTTCTTTTGTGAGCCATAAGTACTTACATTGATATTCAAAAATGGTAGTATAGAGGCTTTCAAAATTACTAACTGCACTGAAATGTAGAGAGGAAATACTGTGTTCTTTATTTTTGACAGTGGCTCTGTGGTCCTTACAAGTTGCTACCCACTGTCACCGAGCAATATTGTAGTTGTTTCTGATTTGAACTCTTCTCTTTTCTTTCTTTCTTTTTTTTCTTTTTTGAGATGGAGTTTCACTCTTATTGCCTAGGCTGGAGTGCAATGGTGTGATCTTGCTCACCACAACCTCTGCCTCCCAGATTCAAGTGATTCTCCTGCCTCAGCCTCCCGAGTAGCTGGGATTACAGGCATGTGCGACCATGCCCAGCTAGTTTGTATTTTTAGTAGAGGTGGGTTTCTCCATGTTAGTCAAGCTGGTCTCAAACTCCTGACCTCAGATGATCCACCCGCCTCGGCCTCCCAAAGTGCTAGGATTACAGGCGTGAGCCACCGTGCCTGGCAATTTGAACTGTTTTCATAATGAAAAGTTGGTTTAAGATGTAACTCCTTCCTGGGGCTGGTTTCGGTCCCCACTTTTGGATCACTCATTCCCTGGCATGCAGGGATTGTTGAAGCCACATGGGCCATGCCAGTCACTCTGCCCTGGTGGATTCGAAGTGGTGACCAGGGACCGTTCTCAGCTGGGTCAGGGTCTCTAGGCCTTTTTGGCTGCCCCACCCCATATTGCCAGAACTTAAACCCTATGGCTTCCCTGCCACATGCTCCATCCAGACCTTTGCCTTTTGTAAGGGGAGGCTCCATAGCAGGTCCCTATCCCCAGAGCATATAGAAACTGCTAAGTGCTAGCAACCTTCCCATCCTGGTAAAGAAGAGCTACTCAGGAAAAATAGCTGCTGACTTGCTGTGATTCTGCTAACTCCCAGAGGGGCTGGGGCAGACTTTGGGACAGTCTTCTCTGTGTGCCGATACTGATCTGTGGACACCCCTGTCCACAGTTGACCCTCAGCCATCTCTCTGGCCTCACCTTCTCAGACTCAGCCCAGCCAAAGGAGATCAGGCCCATAGCTCTTTACCTGCCATTTCTGTTGCCCTGTCACCCTTGTTCCCACAGTCTACTTGATGCAATATGGGGACAGCCTTGAGCTTTTCTAGCCTGTCACTTCCTGACTTCCTCCTTTAGGGGAGGAGCCTGCAACTTGGCATCACAGGAGAGAAGGTCAAGATCTGGGACTTAAAGAGTTGGTTCATGATATGCAAAGGAAAATTACAGAATCTCTACAGATACTGCCATTTCAAGTCTGTTGTCTTGCCACAAAGTTCTGCTTTGGGTGTTGGAATATAAATATTGATGACTTTATTTTTACATTCCTTATCTTCCACTCTACCCCAGTGGTAGGTGGGTCTAACTAGGAAAACTGTCCCATCCACAGATAAAAATGCAAAAAAGCATATCACCATGTTTTGTATAATAATATAAAGTCATTACTATTGATTAAGTAGTTTAAATCCATCCCTCCTTCCACACATCTATGCCATAGGTTTTTATTATCCCCCTTTTACAAGTAATGAAATTGAAACTTGGTGAGTTGATGTAATTTGACAAACAATTGTACAAGAAGTATTGTAGGAATAATGCTTTATTTTTCCCTAATGTATAGTAAAAGGAAGTTCCTTTAAATTCTAGCAGGATAGGTTTTGATGGGGGTTAAGGCAAATTTTCCAGTCTTATTTCCTGCACTTCTCTTGGACTGCCCCCAACCCCCTCTGTTTATTTAGTGGCTCATTTGGTGTCACTGCTTGTATTTGCAAACACAAGGACACCTGGGGAATTCTTGGTGGCTCCACTGTATGTTTTAAAATTCCACTGTAATGTCACTGGGAAGGTTTAGCAGTAAAATTCCTGACAATTCAGAAATAAAAAAACTTAATGAGCATAATATAAGTGGCAAAAAGTTGCAATAAATGTTTTTAAAATGTAGATGTCTGCCATAAACTTTAGTTAACAAGAATGTCCTTTAGACCTGACCTGTTGTGTTTTCTGGTTTACAATTCCCATGGCAGAATCAAGTAGCTGTGAAAAGCAAATCAAAAGACTCAGGTTCAGTCCTGGCTTAGCCATGTAGCATGACTTAGTGACTTCCAGAGGCTCGTTTTCTTATTCTGGACAATGGAGCTAATGGCACACGCTTCTGGGGCTTGTTGGAGGGGCTAAATGAGGTGGCCTACAGCACACAGAGCTTTGTACTGACACAAAGGTAGGCTCAGAGTTGTTTTTCTTTTGCTGGCTGAAATAAATCTTTTACAATTTAATTCCTGAGAGAAATTGTGTAGAGTACTGGAGTACACTAGGATCTTTTAAAATGAATGAACATTTTGCAATATCTAGGAATCGTTACTGCTCAATATTTTACTGTGTGATGATAGCAGATTGGCCTGAATCTGTATTGTCACCAGAACACAACCTTGAAAGGCACAAACAAAGTAAAGCTAGCTAGTCGTGGTGGCTCACTCCTGTAATCCCAGCACTTCGAGAGGCTGAGGCGGGCGGATCACTTGAGGTCAGGAGTCCGAGACCAGCCTGGCCAACGTGGTGAAACCCTGTCTCTATTAAAAATACAAAAAATTAGCTGAGCGTGGTGGTGGGCACCTGTAATCCCAGCTACGTGGGAGGCTAAGGCAGGAGAATTGCTGGAACCTGGTAGGTGGAGGTTACAGTGAGCTGAGATGGCGCCACTGCACGCCAACCTGCATGACAGAGCAAGATTCTGTCTCAAAACACAAACAAATGAAAAAAGTAAAACCTTTCTGCCTCCCAAGAAAAATATTGGGGGGAAAAAAAAAAACCACCCAAACCTGTTGCTAAGGTTAACTTGATTTTTGTTTATCAAGGTTTTATGTTAGTTGCGTAATACACAAGCCACCTTTGCATTAGAAGAAAACGGTTTTTTTTGAGGTGGAGTCTTGCTCTGATGCCCAGGCTGGAGTGCGGTGGCGCCATCTCGGCTCACTGCAACCTCTGCCTCCCAGGTTCAAGCGATTCTCCTGCCTCAGCCTCCTGAGTAGCTGGGATTATAGGCGCTCACCACCACTCCTGGCTAATTTTTTGTTTTTTTTTAGTAGAGAGGGGGTTTTGCCATGTTGGGCAGGCTGGTCTCGAACTCTTGACTTCAAGTGATCTGCCCACCTCAGCCTCCCAAACTGCTGGGATTACAGGTGTGAGCCACCGCACCCAACCAAAAGAAAACCTTTTTTCCAATACATTTCCTTATAAGAATGGCAATGTAATGGGCTACTGGTATCAATTACTGATTACCTCTTTACTACCCCAAGCCAGCGGGATAAGTATTTATGCTCTAATTAAAGGAACCGATATGAGATACCTTTTGCTCTAATGACATTATCATTGTTTTCTGTTGAATAACTTTTCCATTGAGTGGACGTATATTAAATCTTAATCAAAAGAAAACACTGTAAAAACCTATTAAGAAGTAGAGAAGCTTGGAGAGTCTTAGCTATTAAAAAAAAGAAAAAAAGATATAAGAGTTGAAATGGAATCCTCTCTGCTCTAGGGCAGAGATAAACCATGCAGTCAGTAAGGCAGCAGGGAGGGTGGAGCGAGGCCACCCAGAACCCCCTGTCAGTGGCTTGAGTTGCCCCCAGTCAAGTGTGCTGAGCATGGAGCATCTGATGGGGGAGATGGGAGCTTTTCAGCCACCTCTGCTTTCAGTCTCCCCACAGTAGATTTATTGTGCTGTCTGAGTGCTGTGGCTTTCCTGAACATACAGCATGCCTATATTAAAATGTTAATAAAAATAATACATTTCTTTCATGTAGCAAACATTTATTATCTTTTTCCTATAGAACCATGGGCTAGAAGGCATAGGGAGGATTTGCGGGGAAGGCAATGGTAGGAGCACTTAAAATTGTGTAAGTCATTACAGCCTTAATGACAGAGCTGCCAGTGACCACTCCTGCCTCCACTCTCCCAGCACAGGCCCACCTGGGCACATCTCCCCAGTAGGACCCTGAGAACTGAAAGGCAGCCAGCTTCCATTCCAATCCCCGCCCCATCCCTCACTGGCTCTCAAACATCACTTCTTTAAACATCAGATTCCTTAGTTCTTAGTAGGAAATCCAAGTCAGTTCATGCTTACACTGTTTGAAGTAAAGTTCCTGTGTTTTGTTTGTTTGTTTTCAGCCTCATTTCTGTTCAATTTATTTTAGGCTATTTAGTCTTTAAAACATATTGGTACAGATAGTGTCAGACCTGAGTGTACTTAACTATCTCCTTTACTCACTTCCTGTATAATTCTGGGCAAACTATGTGGCATCTCATAGCCTCAGTTTTTCCATCTGTAAAGTGAGCATAATCTTGGAATCTAATTAAGGAGAGGACCAACCACACACCTGCCCTACAACATCACTGGTATAATGGATATATGTTCCCATTTAACTGAGATTTTTAAAATGAAGAATCAAAAACTGTCGGATATAAATGGATTCTGCTTTGGTCACGGAAGTTGGTCTTACCTACTGAAAAGTTATAAATACTTATTATTGAGCTTGTGTAATGACTGAGGAATTCTTTTTCAGTGAGCATAATATCATTGCTCAAGGCCCAACAAGGCAACCCCACCAACCTATAGACTTGTTGGCTTTGGTTGGTGAGTAGTGATAATTCTGAAACCAGATGGCGCATGAGTGTTGCTGGGTCTGGGCAATGTGATTTTATCCATGTACATGCTTTATTTCTCTCCTTAGTGTGTTGGAAAAATTATGAGTGTCAGAAAATAAACACAACTACAATTTGTTAATTTACAATTTACAAAATAATTTTTAAGTATCAGAAAAATTCCTAATTGAGATAGTTCAAGAAAAGTGAATTGCTAAATTCCAAGAAATGGTATTCACCTTTTATTAATAGAAATTTGATTCTTCACTAGACCTACTAAGTAAATGCTGAACAGATGTTTAACAAACATTGGCACAAAGAGGTATCAGATTATTGACCTGCCCTCAATGGCTACATAGTTCAGTGCAGCCTTGCCAGGACCTCTACCAGAGGTTTTCTAACATTTTCCAATTATGATCTACTTCCTGCTCCCGTGTCAGATCCCAGGGGTTTCTTCAGTTTACCTTTGTTTATGCCAGCTCTCCACCTTGACTGCATTCCTCCGCTTATCTCATCCACCTATCAGAATCTACATTTCCTGGATGCCTTTCATGATGTTAACCCCCTCCCCCGAAACTGCATTGACATTTTGTTCTATTTATATCTGTCTCATAATTATTACTGTCTGAATTGACTACCTTTGTTCAGTTCAGTAGACCATAACTTAGCACCTCTGTGTTCTAGAAATTATTCCAGGTGCTGGTGTTACTGAAACATGGGGGGTTTAATCTATGTCCTGCTGCTCACCACACAGAAAGCCAATCTCTGAGATAAGGATTATTGCCAAGGAAGAAGGCTTTAATCGGGTGCTGCAGTCGAGGAGTTGGGAGCCCAGTCTCAAATCCATTTCCCTGAGCAACTAAAACTAGGAGCTTATCTAGCAGGGAAGAAATGTAACAGGTATAAGAAAGCAGGAACTAGGGAGGGGCAAGGAAGCAATCAAGATGAATGAAGGGTCTGGCCTGTCATGTCTGGATGCAGTGATCTGGTGAGTTTCAATTCTTTTTGTTTTATTTATTTATTTCTTTTTTGAGAAGCCTAAAGGTTGTTTCCTGAGGAAAGAACTCAGATAAAACAAATATAAGTTTCAAGCTTTAAGACCAGAAAGGTCAATTTCTATGTTTATCCAAAAAAAAAAAAAAAAACTGTCTGTGGGACTATTGGGTCAGTTTCACTGGGAATATGAAAATATACCCTCTGTCCTCTTGGAGAAGTCAAATTTGGGTTAGCAAAGACAGATATTTGTGTTGCTGACTAAAAAATATCAAGTGTACAGAAAAAGAGCTTTGTTGGGCTAGGAGGAAGTACTCTTCATTTTGTCAGGGGCCTTAGATGCAGAGAGTGAAGACTCAGAAGACTCTTCATTAAGGAGCTGGTGTTTGGGCTGGGGAGCCCAGTGGACAAGAGTAATTTCACCTGGTGAAGGCAGGGACAAGGGCATTCCAGGTTAGAGACAAAGAAATGTACAAAGGAAGAGATGCACCTGGGGAGAGGGTCCAAGACCTAATGGCCTGGCCTTTGAGGGCAGGTTGAGGGCTTCCACCTGAACATTGGCCAGTGCTCAATAGAGTGGGGATCACAGGTGTCAGAGCTTTCAAACCTGCACATCCATGAGCTAAGTCCCATGGCATCAGAGACACTGGGGATGGGGCTGTGGAGCCTGAATTGGTATCTATCTCGCTGTGTGACTCTCATGTGCTCTAAGCAGGCATAGGCAGGATAGGGGGATGGCCTGATCAGACTTCCATTCTGGGATGGAGCTCCGGCAACTGTGTGGAGAATGGATGGAGGGAGAGACCATGCCATAGCAGCCTACATGAGGTGTGACCATGGCAGAGAGGATGAAGGGTGGAATCATTCCAGAGGTGGAAGTGGCAGGATTTAGTGTGAGATTGAGGTGAGGGCTCAGCGGAAGGAGGACCATGAAGGTGCTTGAGATGTGCAGCTTCAGTACTTGGTGGTGATCTAAACTGAATTACCCCAGAAGCAGGAAGATGCTTGTGATTTCAGACCTTCATGTCCTCATGCCATATTAAATCAATTACTATTTCTTGAGGTGCAGATTGTGCCACTACACCTATCACAGCAGCTTGTATGTAGCAGATATGTTACCGTCTGTGAAATGAAAATATTCATCATGTGACTGGAAATGTGGGCCTGGAACTCAGAGAAGCGGGCAGAAATGGAGACAGATTTGAGAATAAACTGCATTGCAGTGAAAGTTGAAACCCTAGTAACAGATAAGATCACCAAGGAAAGAGGCAAAGAGAGAGAAAAGAGAGCCTGGGGAAAGATTGCATTTTTAGAAGACTTGAGGATGATAAGTACACAGAAAAGAGAGTTTTAAGTCAACAGTCTCAAGTTCAGCTGAATAGATTGGGGTTGAGAAAAAATGCTGGAGCAGAGGTGTAGTGGTCATTGGTCCACCTTCAAAGAGAAGTTCAATGGCACTGGATGGGCCAGGTTATAATATCATATGGAGTGGCTTGATGGTGAACACTGACCCCTACTTTTCTAATTTTAACACTGAAGAAATACAGTGATGAGGCAAAAAGGTTACAATTACCATTTTTCTTCCTTTTTAAAGAATGGAAGAGATTTGAGTATTTGGAAGCATTTATGATTATATATTGAAGGCAAAAATGAGTATACTCTTTAAGAATTTCTCACTGTAGGCTTGTTTCTGTGCCATCCTCCAGGGCTGAATGTGGATGGAGTGTTGTTGAAGGGCCTCCAAAAGTAAATATTGTGACCCTACTCCAGGATGGTACAAAAAAATAGCTGATTATTTAGATAATGAAGAACTGGGCTCTGCCTCCTGTGGCCTGGAAACACTATGGTGTTTTCCTAACATTTTTATGTCCACAATCTATAGAACATGTAAAAGATTCCAACCTAGTACACCTCTCATCCATACTTGTGAAAAATACTTTACTAGTTGCAATACATTTTGATCTTTATTTTTCTTTTCTTCCTATGATATTCTGTTCTATTTCATTAAAAGGGAAAAGAAACCCTGGTCAGGATCCATGTGAATGTATTTGCTGATGTGCAGTTTGACCAGCCCTGTTCTGTTCCATCCTTGACTGTAGCAGTGATGAACTGTCACCGACACCTACATTTTATATGTGAGGCCTAAGGCAGGTTACTTCACCTCACTAGTCTGTTTCCACATCTGTAAAATGGGGGATGATTTTACCTGCCCAACATTTCAGGTTGAACATCAGATAAGACGCTTCATGCAAGAGTTTTCTCTCTGTGAAAATGCTACACAGGTGAAAGATTATATTATTGCCAAAACTTTAGTTCTTGGCAGAGTACCCAATACGTTATTTGCTGATTTCTCACATTGAGGCTCGAAATGCTCCGTTTGTATCTGTAGTCATCTTTGTGGTTGGTTGGTAAGATTTTTTTAAATAAATGGGTTGGTTGATTTTTTGTTGTTGTTGTTGAGACAGAGTCTCGCTCTGCCGCCCAGGCTGGAGTGCAGTGGCCGGATCTCAGCTCACTGCAAGCTCCGCCTCCCGGGTTCACGCCATTCTCCTGCCTCAGCCTCCCGAGTAGCTGGGACTATAGGCGCCCGCCACCTCGCCCGGCTAGTTTTTTGTATTTTTAAAGTAGAGACGGGGTTTCACCATGTCAGCCAGGATGGTCTCGATCTCCTGACCTCGTGATCCGCCCGTCTCGGCCTCCCAAAGTGCTGGGATTACAGGCTTGAGCCACCGCGCCCGGCCCCTTGGTTGATTTTTAAATAATGGTTCTGATGGGAGGCAGCACATGACAGTCATTGTGTTTTAATGTTTTCTTGTTAGTGGGGCTCTTACCTTTACAAAGTTGATCAGTGGAAATTAAATGAGCATCATTTAGAAGGGACGTCAGTCCCCTTCGTGTTTAAGTATTAGTAGCGTTACTGGCAGAGTTGTTTTTTGTTGTTTGTTTGTTTGTATTCTGCCACCCATCCTAGTAAGTCCTGGGGAGAGAAAACCTGTTTTGTCCCCAAGGCAACAAGAAAGCAATATCAACTTAAGCCCCACAATCCTAGGAGGCTTTCAACAGTCATTCAGCTTGAATCCCTCTTGGCTAATTTGCAGATAGATACGTTTAAACTAGGCATCCTTACCGAATCAGTGTAAATTAATCCACATACATGCTTAGTTCTCCTGTGGGCAGTAATGCTCACCAAAGCATATGCTTTAGATCTTGCACTTGTATCTTTTGTTATGGTAAGTTATTTTCAAAGGCCATTACTTGCTTTTAGACTCTGTGTGCTGAGAGATAAGGAGATGGTTTGTGTTGGCAGAGAATGAGGCTCCCAGCCTCTCTTGGTCCCAGAAGCTGTCATTCCTGTGTACGTGTTTCACTGGAGGGAACTGTCCCAGAATCAATATTTGCATAGGAAATTTTCCCCAACCAACTCTCATTCTGATCAGATAAAAGAAAAATTGAACTCAAAAATCTAAATAACTCCTTCCTCCTTTTCCCACCACATGAGCCACACCACTGGAAGGCATAAAGAGAGAAATTGTGTTTTTATTTATTTTTTGACATTAATCTATGCATTAAAGGGTCAACAGAGCTCTCCCTTTCAGGGGACCATATATATTTTATACGTGCAGCTTCATAGGATAATCATAAATCCTTGTCTTGGATAAATACACTTTTGCTCCCAAGATGCATTCTTAGAAGTGTAATTGTTCATATTTCCAAGAAAATAATGTTATTTATGCTGTCTTCTCTTTGTCTTTAGGGGGTTGAGGTTGAGTCCAGCAGAACTTTGAGAGTTTGTCCATTATGCAGATTTAGCTTGCAAAGTTAGCTTTGCCAAGTCCCTTAACTTGCTTTTGTTTCTAATTCTCACCGTGTTAGTTTCGGCATAATGCTAGGCAACTGATTTTGAGGTCTTTGAAGATGTGACAATAAATGTAGCATTGTTGGGGATAAGCTAGAAATAAATACAGGACTGACACTTTATCCTAGGTTTGTTTTTATGTTCATCTATTCCTCCTTTAGTTCTATCTATATGTATTAAGGATTATTCCTAAAACTTAAAAAGTAGTGTGAGGTCAAGTGAAGTGGCTCATAGCTGTAATTTCAGCATTTTGGGAGGCCGAGACAGGAGGATCACTTGAGCCCAAGAAGTCCAGGCTGCAGTGAGGCATGATGGTGCAACCATACTCCAGCCTGGGCGACAGAGGGAGACCCTGCCTCAAAAACAATGTGTTAACTCTCAATCTGAAATTATGATTTAGTGTCCTGCATGTTCTATGTTCTAGTATAATAAGGTAAGAATAAGAAATGCCTATACCCTAGAGCATTGTTGTTTTAAAACCAAAAACATGAATTCAGTAGGCTAAAATATTCTGAAATTTAATTTTCTTCATTTTCATTGAAATTAGCACTTTAAAGAGCAAAAATTCAAATAAAGCACAAATGAAGTGCCAAAGTATGGTTGCTTTTCATGTGAAGTTATTTCGCATTAGTATATGATCAGCTTGCCCTCCAAGAAAATTACTCTGCATTCCAGGATGAGGAAAGGCTTCTTTTATTATTTCAATTGTTAAGTAGAGTTCCTTACTTCTGTAACCTATTGCATTTTTTAAGTGGAATTTAGGATGTTATTCTATGTTTTATTTTTCCCTTTATAGTCTTACCTCTAGTTTTTCAAAGAAAACACGAATGTTTTTCTTTGTTCTTAAGTTTCCTTCTAGCTGGGTAACAGTAGCAACAGGGAACCCCCTTTGAACAGGCATGAATGGAACTTTTCTCTGAAAATTAGAAGAAAAGCGTCTACCCACTTCACCTCTTCCTACCTTGCTTTTAGATGCTCAGCTGGTCAGAGTTATCCTAGTTATCCAAAGAGTGAACAGAAGAATTTCTCTCTTTTCTTCTTTCATAAATAGTTACAAAAGAAGTAGCTTATTATATAAGTAGGCATAGTCAAGCAGTGCCGTTTTGATCACTTGGGGATACATTGTTCATGCCGGTTAGCATTTGCAGAGCCCTACTGTATGCACAGCATTATAGGTAGGCTCCGTGGTGGGCACCACACAGCAGGCATGAACGGCATACAAAAGCAAAAGGTACATAAAATGATATTTTAAAAAATACAGAGCAGAGAGCACAATATTTGAAAGTACACAGGCCGAGCGAGGCGGCTCACGCCTATAATCCTAGCACTTTGGGAGGCCGAGGTGGGCAAATCACTTGAGGTCAGGAATTTGAGACCAGCCTGGCCAACATGGTGAAACCCCGTCTCTATTAAAAATACAAAAATTAGCTGAGTATGGTAGTGCACGCCTGTAATCCCAGCTACTTGGGAGGCTGAGTGAGGCAGGAGAATCGTGAGGTGGAGATTGCAGTGAGCCAAGATTGTGCCACCACACTACAGCCTGGGCAAAAAGAGTAAAGACTTTGTCTCAAAAAAAAAAAAAAAAAAAGCCACAGAATAATGCAAACTGAGTCAAAAGGTACAGTGGGTGACCTCACTGTCAGCTAGGTTGGTATGCTTTGGCCTACTTTTGATGGAAAGGGCGAAAAGGATAAATGGCATGGTGGATACAAGGAATAACTAATTAGGAGTAATCCTTGATTGCTTCTCCTTCATATCCTCTTTTTTCTCCTTCCATATTCAATTCATTGGCAAGTTGTGTCCATTTTGTCTAAAAAAATACAGCTCCAGTGTTCCACGTTTTTCCTGCTCATTGCCACTTCCCTGATCTGAGTCATTGTCATCTGCAGGCAACATTATAGCAACTAATGTCTCCCTGCTTCTGCTCTTGTTTCTCTCAAGTCTGTTCTCCACAAAGAAGCAAAAAAGAACTTTTGAAAATATACATCAAATCATGCACTTCCCAATTTAAAATTCTTTTGTGGTTCCCCATGTTCTTATGCTTAGATCTGAATTTATCGTGGTCTCTACTCTCTCCAGGCTTGTTGAATGTCACATCTCCTGTTATGGACATAATAGCTACTCCATAAATATTTGTTAAAACGGAAGAACAAATTATCTAAAGAGAAAAGTAATCCAGTCATTATGCGTGGATCAGTTATGTAAAATACATTTTGGTGTTGAATGTCAGTGTGAAATTGGACATTTGGAGGAAGCTAGAGAGTTCAGAGAAGCCCTTCAGTGATGAGCAGGAGAAGTTCAGACGCCATGAGATAAGCAATACATAAGCCAAAGTGTGGCACTTGTTGTTTTTATATTTTTTGAGACTAATTATTTTAGCATTGTGCCCAAGCTGGATTGGATTAGTGAGAGGCTGGAGTCAGGGGCTTTGTGTAAGAGGTCATTGTACCAATGAAGAAAGGGCGATAAGGGCTTGGATAGGGAGATGCTGGGAAGGGAGAGAAGGATTCAGGACTCCACAGTATGGAATTTTGTGGTAACAATGCATTGAGCAACCCAGATATAAAATACTGTGCTTCCTTTATTATATGACATTTAAACTGCCAGCCAGAAAGCCACATTAAAAAATATATATGGCTGTTCTCACATGAAATGAATAGAAATCTTCATCTTATACGCCCAACTGCCCTTTTGGTAAAGCACAATACTGATACGATGATGTCTGGATGGGTTTAGGTGAAGAACAGAATTAAGATTGAATTTTCTCACTGCCATTGATTTAATGCATGTGATAATATGCATGAGAAGTACCCAGTGCTATTAGCTAACTTCACATTTGATTAACAAAAAATAATGCCATTATTTACATTTTGTGAATCTAACATTTTTTCCCGCTAAATTGCGATCTGAAAGGAAATTATCTGAAGCATTTTTTCTTTGATAATATATTTGTTTAATAGTGTTCTTTTTTTTTTTTAAGCAATTGAACAAGATGAAGAAAACAATGATAAACATGTAGCTGTAACAGAAGCCGAAAGTGTTCCAGATTCTCAGGTATGATCAATTCTGTGACAGCCCCTCATCATACCCACGTGTGCTGAGGGTGGTGAGACAGTGCAGGTGTTCAAAACTGATATAGGTTTTACCTTTTATGTTTTGTAAATAGCCACTGGGAATAAAGTGCTCAGTTTTGATATAAAGGTATTCCACACTAAGGGTCCTAAACTGGTAATTATATTTATAATTTGATTCATGGGAGAGGGTCGGATAGACACACTTCACTTCCCAGAGAAAGCAACGGAAACGAGTGAAAGGCAGACGTTCCCCTGAAGCAGGCAGTGGAGAATGAGCCAGCTGAGAGCACCGGCCTGCCAGAGGTTCTGTGCCACCTCCCAGTAGCTAAATCATGGCATGAATATGCTTTAGGTAGTATACCTCCAAATACTATTGCACCATAAAAACTTTGGACACCCTAGTGCTGCCAGCTGTTGACCTTACACAATAGTGGAGCATTTAAAAATTCCGACTCAGCCTAGTTGACTCATCTCACTTCACCTTTAAGGTTACAAATCTGTTGATTCTGGTCAGACGTATCACATTAACTTTTTCAATAAAGGTTGCCTGGACACTAATGTTTTAACAAAGTCACATTGTTTTGCTGTGGTAATATTAAACATGCAGCAGTCCTCAAGTTCATATTAAAATTATACTGAAGGCTTCCAAGCAAACCTGTGCAGGGATTCCCCAGCTCAGTGTATTTACCACTTTCTCCAAGATTTCTTAAATTCTTAAATTACTAGTGGGACAAGGGTTTCTAAATTTAAAATATTGTTATTCTTTATTTGTTCTGAACTTATTCTATGGGTAAATGTCTGTTTGAATGCAATTTTATTTCTCAAAAGGATACACAGACCTTACTGTTCAGGATTTTGTGATTTTTATTCAGCAATGGTTATGTAACTATATCTACAGGACATACAGAGGGATGAAATCATGAAACCAGTAGATTGATAATTAGATCAGGAACAGAGTCTACGTAGGTTTGAAAGTTGAATTAAGTTCACTGGGTAGCATGACATCATTATAAGTGTTATAGGCCCAGCTGGATAGGAAGGCAGGCAGTTGTCACCTCCTCTGGTGGTATGTAAGAAAACTTGATCTGCTACCATAGTGGAAACACCAGTTTTATTGGTTTAATTCTACAGGCCCATCTATAGAAATTCCCTGGATGGAATAAGTAGTTCAAATCATGCGAGGTGAACTTAAAGAAAACTTAGAATTTTGCCATCAGATATGTACGCAGAATTAGAAATAAAAATGTATGCTTATTGGTGTGTACATATGTGTGTAATTTATATGTACAATTTATTTGATGTATATACATATAATGGCTTGAGCACCTATTTGCCAGGCCCTTCACAGTATTTCAAATTACTTCAATCTTCATTCCAGAGCATATTTTAAGCAACTTAAGTGGATTCTGTTTCCTTCTTCCCCATACATGATGAAATATGTTACCGTGGGAAATGTACCTCTAGGCTGCTGAAAACTTGGGGTCTATAGAGGGTTAAGATGGTCACTAAGCCCAGAGAGACTTGGCCTTGTTGTACACAGGCTTCCCATCTACCAGAGATCTCTCATATGTTGGCTGCTTTTTTCTTACTAAAAATACCTTTTCTGCTTAGGAAACTCCCTGTTTTAATGCTGTCACATGTGGGTGGAGTGAAGAGAGCATTTAGAGTTGGGTTGACATCCCAGCCTTTCTTCCTTAAGGGATGTTCCTTAGTGGCTGTAAACCTGGAAGATCCTGTAGGGCACCTAAGTCTTTGTCCCCATGGTGTCCCCACTATGCTAGGCAGTACCTAGCATGCATGGTTTTCATCTCTGCAAAATGGAGATATTATAAGCATCTCATGAGGTTGAAATGAAGCAACATAAAGGGCTTCCGGCAATCCTGGCACATAGGAGAGTTTCAATAAATGTTGGGCAGCATACTGTAAAGACGAGGGGCGCTGCCTCTGGGGCCACACTGCCTGGGTTCTTTTCCTGACTCTGGCACGGTAACCTTGGGGGAGTAACAGGCGCGGTGGCTCACACCTGTAATCCCAGCACTTTGGGAGGCCAAGGCGGGTGGATCATGAAGTCAGGAGTTTGAGACTAGCCTGTACAACATGATGAAACCCTGTCTCTACTAAAAAAAAAAAAAAAAAAAAAAAATTACCTGGGCGTGGTAGCAGGCACCTATAATCCCAGTTACTAGGGAGACTGAAGCAGGAGAATCATTTGAATCCGGGAGGCGGAGGTTTCAGTGAGCCGAAATTGTGCCATTGCCCTCCAGCCTGGGTGACAGGGCGAGACTCCATCTCAAAAAAAAAAAAAAAAAAACAAAAAAACCTTGGGCGAGTTAACTTTCTTGTGCTCCTATCCTCCTTTTCTGTAATAATACTGGGAGCAGTATTATTACACTTAATAATAACATTTGGGCAGCACTTCGTATATATTAGACCCTCTAAGGCTCTTTGTTTTTATTAATGTATTTATACCTCACAGCAAACCCTCCAGGATAGGTAGTTTAATTACCACCACTTTATAGATGTGCCAGTAAGGGATGGGGTCAGGTCTCAAACCAGGGCAGTCTGGTTCTGATGTCTTTTGCTTTAAACAGCTGTGCAAACTGCCTTTCTAACCTCTGTAAAATGGAAATAATTGTTAGATTGTGCTGAAGATTGAACGACTACATGTGAAGCAGTTAGAACAGCGCCTGACACACAGTAAGCACCCAACAAAGTCAGCCTCTGTCAGTTATTGTCACTCGGACCATCTATCTCATTGCTTTTTGGTTGGAAGTTCTTGTACCTTTGGTTGGAATATTTAAAGTATCTAACTGGGCCAAGCTGCAGCATTACTCTCTGCCAGATGGTATCTTCACAGACACAAAATATTCTAGTCCCTTCACTCTATTATAGGATAAAAGGATTTAAGAATCTTTGTCAAAATGTACTGAAAATTTGCCTGGTTCTAGCTTTTAAGAATTCTAGTGAGATCTTTAATTAGTTATTAATTGATTGATGATTGATTGAGACAAGGTCTCACTCTGTCACCCAGGCTGGAGTGCAGTGGCATGATCACGGCTCACTGCAGCCTCAACCTCCTGGGCTCAAGTGATCCTCCCACCTCAGCCTCTTGAGTAGCTGGAACGACAGGTGCACACCACTACATCTGGCTAATTTTTTGTATTTTTTGTAAAGACAGGGTTTTGCTATGTTGCCCAGGCTGACCTCAAACTCCTGGGCTCAAGCAGTCTGCCCACCTCAGCCTCCCAAGGTACTGAGATTACAGACGTCAGCCACCACACTTGGCCTTGTGTTGAACTTTGGAAATTCTTGCTTTGTTCCATTAGCCATTGGCCACTGGATTCAGTGACTGTTTTCATTGTCTCCTATCCTCCATTTGAATCAATCATTCTATTATTAAGTGATAATTAATTATACAAATTAACTGCTAAATATTTGGTAACTAATTTATCAGTAGACTATAACTTTTAAAAATATGTATACTAAAGAACTTATTTAAGACTGTCAAAGAAAATTGATTATCCTGTTAAATCTTTTATGTTTGATATTATTTGAGTTTGCTTATTCTCTTTTTTAACTTTTTAATTATTTTTTAAACTTTGCTACCCTGCTTACCAGTGTGGTTAAGAATGTATACACAAGTCTGAGCTGTAATTTCTCTTAGGTCAAAATAAGAGAAAATATTGGTGGCCTCCCTACTTTAGTCTGAACGTTAAAGGAATCAAGTATGTGAAAGGAATGAACCCCTTACTTTATCAATTATCTAAATTTATAATACTATATATTATATAAATTTATAACGCTATATTTTGATTTTAATCAGAAGGGATAATTTTCTAAATATGAAAGATTAAGAAAGTACTTGAGGGGAAGAACAGCATAAATTTCACGTTAGTGTGGTTTCTGTCTTATTCCTGGCTCTCAGCATGCTCTGGCAGGATGCAGCATTACACAGTATTTCTATAGGATGGGTCTGTCCATTCTATACAAAGGTGATGTTTTAACACAAGGAATTCCACAAAGGAGTAGGGCCAGAGAAACTGAACGTCCATTGCCTTGCCTGGACAGTGAAGGGCTAGGAATTATGAAATGATTTCTAAATCTCCATCATGCCCCAGCATGGTGTTTGAGGCCCATACCAGTGACTCCCTAGGGATTCCTCACCTGCCTTGACCATCACACTTTCAGTTAGGTACATTTCTCACTGTGGATGCTTCGTAGTTCTTTTCCCAATTCTCAAGGGGCATATTCTTCTATCTGTAACAGGGAGAGCTTTCTCATAGTCTAACTTTTTTCTCTGAAGAAATTTGAGAAAATGAATATTTGTAGCCCTAAAATTACTATTTTTTGACTATGAACTGTCTTCTGAATTTTCCTGGAAAAGAATTCTTAATATTTTCTGTTTTGCAAATAAGTTGCATATGGCCGAGCATGGTGGCTCACGCCTGTAATCCCAGCACTTTGGGAGGCAGAGGCAGGTGGATCGCAAGGTCAGGAGATCGAGACCATCCTGGCAAACACTGTAAAACCCCGTCTCTACTAAAAATACAAAAAAATTAGCCAGGCATGGTGGTGGGCGCCTGGAGTCCCAGCTACTCGGGAGGCTGAGGCAGGAGGATGGCATGAACCTGGGAGGTGGAGCTTGCAATGAGTGGAGATTGCGCCACTACATTCCAGCCTGGGCGACAGAGCGAGACTCTATCTCAAAAAAAAAAAAAAAAAAAAGAAAAAGAAAAGAAATAAAGAAAATAAGATGCATACAATAGAATAATATATCACCTAAGCTCATCAGTGTTTTATTCTGTCATTTATATTTCTGTTTAAAATGCAAAAAAATTATATGAACTTCTAGGCTTAATTTTTAATGAAATTAAGATATTATGTAGTAATCAATAAGAATTTATCTGAACACCCTGAATTTGAACTGAATAGCATTCTATTATTGCAGAAGTGCTTTCATGAAAGGTGGACTCTTTCTTTCTGGTTTCCCTGACCTTGATAAGCAATTTTTGCACGATGTTTTACCCAGGTGTTTTAGAAAAAGTGGTTGTTAAAGTTAAGATAATGCAGAGAATGTTTTAATATAAAGAACTGTGCTTTTGTCCCAGTAAGACGCTCATTTATCATCCATGTGACTTTTCCCACGGGAATCTTGTCCACGCTTCATTCTGCCATTGAGGGGATGGACCCAACATTTTTATGACTCCATTTATAAAGGAAACAGGCTTTTCATTTACATTCGTAACATTTCTCTTCTCAAAGACTGAAAATCCTATGAATAGCTTTAATTATACATTATGGAGACTTTTTTCAAAACAGACCTTGAAATAAAGCTCTTAAATAACTCTTCTGACAGTTATACATTAATCTTTTATTTTTTTTCTGGCTTAGCAGTGTTAGGTAAATTGTTTATAATTAATTTTACATAGAGAAATTCAATAGACCAGGGATGTGAAAGTTTAGATCAAGGACCGTTAGTTATCTTGCTTCTCCTGCCATAACAAAGCTCCCACAATATATTAATAAATTCATGGATTTCTTGAATTAAATCACTAAATTATAGAGCTCTGAAAGGGACCCTGAGGAACATCTAGTTTGGCATGATGCTTCCACATGGCACTGCCTTATAAATCATCTGGGATACGTGGGCTTAAAGTCTTCCGGTGAATGAAGAAGCATTCATAACTTCCTTGAAAGTCTTTTTTGATAGTTGTTATGTAAGGAATGCTATAGAATTGATTACCTTGTGAAACTGCATCTAGAAGTTATTTGGAAACCAGAAAATCAAAACAGCAATATTCTTAATTATAAGATGTGGAATTAAAGAAATAAGTTAGTCTGAAGCCCATTTTAAAAAGTAAGAGCATTTTGCCTTTAAAGTACATATTTGCTTCGTGGGCCCAAGTATCTGGTTGTATGAAAATGTTTCCTCCTGAAAGGAAAGTTCATTTTATTTACATATTATTACTATTTTTAGAGAGAGACAGAGTCTCACTCTTTTGCCCAGGCTGGAGTGCATTGGTGTGATCATAGCTCACTGCAGCCTCTAACTCCTGGGCTCAAGCAATCCTCCCGCTTTGGCCTCCCAAAACACAGGGATTATAAGCATGTGCCACTGCACTTGGCTGAGAGAAAAGTTTATATTTAGGATTCTAATCATATGTGAAAAATGTTTAGAGTTCCTTGAAAAATCATGTTCATACAGAAATCCAAAAAATAGTGAAGACCTCTTAAATTTCCTCTATTTAATTTCAGCCTTTTATTGATGATGCTGTAATCAGCTGATTTAAAAAAACAAAACAAAACACTGTATTTGGGACCTACAGCTAGAAGGACAGACTTTGTCTCCAGATTGAGTCTGTGGGAGCTTAACTGAGTTGCTTTGGAGCCAGTGCTGGTGAAAGGAGGGAACAGGCTCCCCGTGGTGATGAGTTAGTTATAGCTGTTCAGTACTCTCAACTGTGTCCCACCACTGCCTGGGTCTCCATTCACCACATGCTGTTTTTCGTATGGGAGGGCCATACTGGGGAGCAGAGCAAGATCAGGGCTAAATCCATCACACCACTGATTAAATCACAGAACAGGTTTCCAGGTTGGCATTTTGGAGGGTCGTTAGCGTCCTCCCTCCACCGCCAGGACAGTATAGTAAATACTGTGCAGGTGAAATGGAAGGAGAGAGAAGAAATCCTCGCTGGCTGATGTACATGAATTTTTTAGATAATAGTAATGTATTTAAGTGTCAAAACATTTAAAGAATGTTTATTTGTAAGTAGAAATTGCCCCAATTTCCCTGCCTTCATAGTTATTTTATAATACCTTTGAAACTTTTTTACCCTCCTTAGTGTAGATTAAAAGAGCATCATAATGATAGGCCCATATATTTACCATTGTCTCAGATTATGGACTGCATTAAAATCCTGACAAACAGAAATCTGCCCTAAGGAGGATGGCTAGGAGCATAAAAGGATCTAAAAATAAAATCAAGTGGGCCTTTAGTAGTGCTTGGCAGTCTTTATTCTACTTCCCTTGCCCAGTTTCCCCTTCTCTTAGGCCAGGAGTTGACAAACCACAGCCTACTGCTTGTTTTTATAAATAAAATGTCATTGGAGTGTAGCTGTGCTCATTCATTTATGTATTATCTCTTGGAGAATTGGGCAGTTGCAACAGAGACCCCATGACCTACAAAGCCTAGAATATTTACTGTCTGGTCCTTTACACAGTGGTTTCCCAGTGCTTGTAACCTAAATGACTATTAACGTGCCTTCTTTTCTTATGCCTCCAGCAGCATCTCCCCACAATTTCTTTTTTTCAGATAATAACTTGCTTCTTATTTTTCTGGGAAATAAAAGCCTTCAGAAAGGAATTTCTGCATGTCCCTACCACCAGATATGCCAGCGTACCTGCATATTTACCCCTGTTTTTCACTGTCTCTCCTGTTTCACTGGATGAAATATTTATATTCATATTTCTTTCTGAGAGTAGATCTTTATCTTCTCTTTCCTACTCAAGAACCTTACTCTTGAAAATGCCCCCTTCTCCCTCCTGCATCATCAAATTTTGCTCTCTACTGGAATTCTAATAAAGGTAAACATCCCGGAATAGCCCTTATGTTAAAGCAAATAAGCAAGCGAAACTCTCTTCAAGGACGGTTTTCAGCTAGTGCCTCATTTCTTGTCACAAATCTCTTTGGAAGAATTGTGTCCTATTTACTGTTGAACCCATGCTAATAAAGCTTTTGTCGCTATCAGTTCAAACAGAAATTGCTCCACTCAAAGTTACCAATTACTTTTGTCAAATTCAGCATCGGTTATTTTGGGCCCATCTTGTTTGACGTTTCAGCAACATTTGATAGAGTTTTTCATTCCTTCCTCCTTGAAACAGCTTCACTACTCTCCAGATTCTCTTCTTGGAGCCACTCCTCCTCAGTCTCCTTTTCTGATTGATTACTCCTCATCTTCCCAGTATCGAAACACTAGACTCCTGGATTTATACCATTCCTGGATTTACACCATTCCATTGGTAAAACCAGAGGAATACCATCTGTACTCCGATGACTCTGGAATTTGTATCTTCAGCCTGGACTTCCCCTGAACCTCCAGTCTTCCAACCCAGCAATTCCACTTGGATGTCAAATAGCCATTTTCCTTCCCAGACCAACCCCTGCATCCCCCATGACAACTCCATCCTTCCAGTTACTCCGGCCAAATATTTTGGAGACTCCCAAACAGCAAAATCTGCTGGCTCTACCTTTGAAATATCTCCAGTGGTTAGAACCACATGTACCATCTTCACCACTAGCACAAGTTCCAAGCCATGTCTTATGTGAAAACCAGGCTCCTAACTGGTCTTTTAGCATCAACTAGTTCCCCCAGTCCAACCGAGGACACACAATGATCCTGCTACAATGTCAATCATATTTTGCCAATTCTCTGTTCAAAACCTTCCAAAGTTCTGTCTTATTCAGAAAAAGAATCCAAACCCCTTATACAGCCTATAAGGAAATTGTGTGTTGGGCTCCTGCATTACCTCTCGACCAGTGCCACCAGTCTACTGCTTACAGCTCTCTTCTAGCCCTGCTGCTGTCTCTGCCTATCCTTGAGCGTGCCAACACACTTGAGCATTAGGTCCCTTGTACTTGCTGTTCCTCTGCCCGAAACACACTTCCTTCTGGATATGCACATCACCTCTTCCTCATTTCCTTTAGGTTACCATTCAGATGTCATTTTACTAGAAAACCCTTCCTTGACATTTTTATCTTAATAATGCCTTCAATTATTTCTCTGTCCCCTTACCCTACTTCATTGTTTTTTCTGTCATATATTACCACGCGATATTTCCTATTGGTATGTTACATTATGAATGTATGCTCCATGATGTAAGGAACTTTATTTTTGTTTTTGTTTTGAGACAGACTCTTGCTCTGTCGTCCAGTGCAGTGGTGTGATCTTGGCTCACTGCAACCTCTACCTCTGGGTTCAAGCAATTCTCCTGCCTCAGCCCCCCTAGTAGCTGGGATTACAGGTGCACACCACCAAGCCTGCCTAATTTTTTGAATTTTTAGTAGAGATGGGGTTTCACCATGTTGGCCAGGCTGTTCTCGAACTCCTGACCTCAGGTGATCCACCCTCCTCAGCCTCCCAAAGTGCTGGGATCACAGGCATGAGCCACCATGCCCAGCCAGAACTTTGTTTTTTTGTGTGTGTTCACTACCATATTCTCAGACTTATAGTAGGTTCTGGCTCAAATAAATCCTTTACTCTGTTGAGTGAATGAATGAATAAAATAATTTAGGGAACTAGGGATATTGTGTTAGTCTGCTCTCTTGCTGCTAATAAAGACATACCTGAGATTGGGTAATTTATAAAGGAAAGAGGTTTAATTGACTCATAGTTCAGCATGGCTGGGGAGGCCTTACAATCATGGCAAAAGGCGAAGGAAGATCAAAGGCATGTCTTACATGGTGGCAGGCAAGAGAGCTTGTGCAGGGGAGATCCCCTTCATAAAACCATCAGACCTCATGGGACTTACTCACTACCACGAGAACAGCACTGGAAAATCCTGCCCCTATGATTAAATTACCTGTTTCTGGTTCCTCCCACAGCATGTGGGGATTATGGGAACTACAATTCAAGATGATATTTGGGAGGGGGACACTGCCAAACCACATCAGATATATATCTGGAGAATATTAAAATGAGAATATTATAAATGTTTGTTATCGGGAGAACCCACTCCCGATGTTTAACGTGAGTTCTTTTCTATTTCCTAAGTGTCTCGGCTGGGTTGAGAAATAAAGGGAAAGACCACAAGAGAGAGAGATTTAAAGCTGGGTGTCCACTGGAGACATGACATGTCGGCAGGATCCTTGATGTTCCCCGAGCTGTAAAACCAGCAAATTGTTATTAGTGATTTTCCAAAGGGGAGGGAGGGCACGAATAGGGTGTGGGTCACAGAGATCACACACTTTGCAAGGTGATAAAATATCACAAAGCAAATGGAGGCAGGGTGAGATCACAGGACCACTGGATGAGGTGAAATTAAAATTGCTAATGAAGTTTCGGGGCATGCATTTTCATTGATAACATCTTATCAGGAAATAGAGTTTGAGAGCAGATAACCTGTCTGACCACAATTTATTAGGTGGGAATTTTCCTCATCCCAATAAGCCTGGGAGCACTATGGGAGACCAGGGCTGATTTCATCCCTTCGGCTTCAACCATAAAAGACAAGACACCTTAAAAAGGGGCCATCTATAAACCTACCTTCAAGGCGCATTGTCTTTCTCCGGGATGTTCCTTGCTGAGAAAAAGAATTCAGCGATATTTCTCCTATTTGCTTATGAAAGAGGAGAAATATAGCTCTGTTCTGTCTGGCTCACCAGCGGCCAGTTCGGTTACCTCTCTTGTTCCCTGAACATCCCTGTTATCCTGTTCTTTTTTTTTTTTTTCACGATGCCCAGATTTCATGTTGTTCAAACACCAGTGCTCTGCAAACAATTTGTGCAGTTGATACAATCACAGGGTCCTGAGGGGACATTCATCCTCCTCAGTTTACAAAGAAGATGATGGGATTAAGAGATTAAAGTAAAGACAGGCATAGGAAATCACAAGGATATTCATTGGGGAAGTGATAGGTGTCCATGAAATCTTCACAATTTATGTTCAGAGATTACAGTAAAGACAGGTGTAAGAAATTATAAAAGTATTAATTTGGGGAACTAATAGATGTCCATGAAATCTTCACAATTTATGTTCTTCTGCCGCGGCTTCAGTCGGTCCCTCTGTTCGGGGTCCCTGACTTCCCGCAATAGTTTGTATTTAAATATTTGAAAGATTGTCACATTGTATAAAGAATAGGCCTAGTTTCCATTGCTTTAAAAGGCAAAACTAGTCCTCACGGATTGAAGTTAAATGGTTTCAGTTTTGTCTAGTGTGATAAGAATAAGGGACTTTCCAACAATCCTGGCTATCCAACAGAGTACAGACTGTCTTAAGATAAACTTAGGTCCCTGTCCAAGGAAACTTTAGAAAGGAACTGAAAAGCCACTTGTGAGGATGTTGTAAAAATCTCTGACTTTGGTGGAGGAATTCCAGTTGCTGTCCTCTAGGAGTCTGTGATGTGGGCCACTTCAGAAATTTTTTGTTTATTTCCTTCCTAGTTGGACGAACTGCTAGTTAAAGAGATACCATAGCCCCTGGGAATAAAGAGTTAGTCATTGCTTTGCAGGGATGGTTCCATTTCTCTGCTGCCCACTCAACAACATGCGTATCTTTAGCACAAACCATTAAGATCATGAAGTTTGGATTCTTCGCCGGCCCCTTTGCTGTATTTGGTCATGTTATGGAGTATATTCAAATCCTGTAGGTTATGTTGAGGAAAACGGATTCCATAGTTTTGACTGCTCCTGCCAAGTATAACTTTGGATTTCTTTATTAGATCATGTCTTGGTATGTCAGTATGAACCATTTTGGAAAGAATTTGAGCAGAAACACTTCATAATTAGTGTGTTAGAATGAACTTTCTTCTTTTTCCTATTTCAAAGTCTTAGATTCACCTCCCTCCTCCTATTATTATTTAGGCACTTTGACCTAATGTAAAATATGATGTTTTATGGATCATTTCCAAACCCCAAGGAAGGAAATTTCGAGCTTTCTTTTTCCAATCCCTTATTTTTAGCAAAATATTTCACCATCTTTTATGCACTATTAGTGGTATTTTACTGATGCCCCATAGTAATTTTCCAATTGTGAAAAAATTTATCTTGTGATCTTCTTGTTAAGGGTTTATTTACATATGGAATAATTTGTTGTGAGGCTAAAGAATTGGGGTGTTGTATACTGTTATTTTTAGGGCTCTGTATCACTTCTCCCTTTCACCAGTGTGGTTCCTGGCTAACTTTCCCATGAGTTTTTAACCTCTTGCTAGGCTTTGCTTATGTAACAGGAAACAGGCTGTCAGGAACAAACAAACAGGAGCCTATCAGGCGCACACTTAGTAGCAAATGATTTAGTTTGCTCTTAAAGTAGAGTGATATGCAGACTCAACTTTAAGTCTTTTGGCATGGTGCTCCTAGATTATAATAATGTAACTTCAGTTTTTGAAAGGCAAAATATTTTCCCAAGACCATGATTTAATCCAGGCAGTGGAAAAGATGAGCTTATTATAAGGTGAACTTTGCGGTGGTGTCATGTCCTGGGACTGTGGTTTTAAGTATATCTTCGCTTTTTCTCCAACTCTTAAGGCAGGGGTGATGTGCAAGCTTCAAGAAAGAGATGAAATCGGACGAATTGAACTAGTTCAGAAGCTGGCAAGAGAAAACTATCAGTTTTTGCAGACGGACAAAAAAGAACAGGAGAAGTCTGAACACGTAAGCCTTTTGCCTCTTGGGGATGCAGGTTTGAAGGGGTGGAAAATGTTTCTGCCTGATTGCATGTTTGAACGAAAGACTATTTAATTTTAAATTCTTTAGGTTTTGGGGTTTTTTTTCCCCCCAAGAGCATCCTCCTTAGTAAAAATGACGGCGCTCATAGTTCTAAGCAAGTGGCTTATGACACTGGATTTATAAGAGACTCTTCTCATAAGTAAATTATGTAGAAATATGAGAATGCATTTAAGCAAATATGAATCCTTATCTGTTTATGATCCTGCTTGGGTGGCTTTCAAGTTTGATTTTGGAAGTTTTGCCTTATCGTATAGTTTGTAGAATATGAATTTTGAAAAAACATTTCAACATATTTTTATGTTTAGTACAGAGGTGGATCTAGTTGCCAAATGAATGTGTCCTAAGTCACTAGAAATAGATAAAAACACAAAAACAGATTATAGATGCTCTCACCAAGTGGGAGGGTCAGAAGGGAGTTTTCCCAGTATCTTATGAAGGCTTGTGTTCCAACAAGAGTTATATTGTTTGAATACAGTTAAAACTGGAGGAAAGGGACGTTCTGCTTGGTCTTCCTGAAAGCAGTTATTCAGATTGAGCCTTAGAACTGAGAATGCTGCCGTCATGCTGAGAAGACAATGGGACCACTTTCTTGTGCCACACATTGTTATCTGTTGACTTGGTTGTTGTTGGTTGTAAGACTTCACTCTCAGTGCTGCACTATCCAGGATTGCTCATGAAGGGGAACATTCCTCTGTGCTTATACGTGTGTCATTCTCTGACTTTTATTTTTCCTTGAGATTTTATTTCAGCCCTTTCCAGGGGGGAAAACATTGCTTCATGCTTCTGCTCCAAGTCTATTAATACAAATGGCAGGGTTTTACTGAGAAGGAGAGGAGGTAAGATGCTCAAGGCTGGCTGGCTGCTTAATTTAATAACACAGCACTTCTCTAACAGTGAGACGTCGAATTGTAAGAGTTGGTGTCTCAAGAAAGAGAATAATTAGGCAGTTTCAAAGCCTTGTGATTGAACTGTTTCAGAGGTGACTATTGACTTTAAGTGTGGATGTAGGTCTCAGGCAACCTTCACTTTGCTTGGAACTATTGAAAAATTTAGCACCTTTTTCAAGTTGTTAAAAGCACCCTGAAGTTTGACTGTATCATAGACTGACTCCTAACCTCTGCTGTGTCCTTAGGATATTTGAATATCCTAGTGTGCAGCTTAAATTTTTCAAAAAATTCCCTTTTGATTCATTTTAATTAGATGAGCAACAGTTTTCATATGCCATATTTTATTGATTTCAAGATGCACATTTTCCCCGCAGTAGTCTTAACAATCGATGATATGAAAACATGTCATAGTTTAATTGTAAGCATTTCTCTTTCCTTATAGTTCTTAAAATGAATGCTGTATCTTACAACTGATTGCAAATTAGGTGCAGTAAACCAGTAACAACTTCAGGTATGGTAAGATCTTTCAAAAATCAAAGAGTAGAACAGTAGGGTACCACTTCACCAAAGTTAGAAATCATAAGCTTTAGGCTCATGATTAAGGCTTATGACAAAACAACTTTGCACTTATTAAAAAGATACCTGTGTGTTGTCTTTGTTGTATATTTAGTTCAGTCCAGAATATCATAAGTAGTCACAGCCAATGAGATTATAATACTCTTCAAATCTGTAACTATAGAAATCTACACTTGGGGCTGATAATTGTGAAGGCTTTTAACATGAGGCAGAAATTTAGTGATTGAAGATTTGCAGCTTTGCTATGGTTATATGCTCTGTAACCTTTAAACCTTCACTTCATTTGTAAAATAGAACACTAACATTTTTTACTTCTTGCGTGACTGTTATATAATGGGTGCATTAACAACTCTGAAATGTTTTTGTTTCTGAGACGAAAGATGCTATGTAATATTGGAATTACAACTTTTTCTATATAGATGTTCCTGTGAAACTTAAAATAAGGAAAGGAATATTAGGGATCTTTCTTTCTAGTGATAAATATAAACGAAGCCATTCTGTCATCTCCCTTCTGCAGGATGACACCAGTGGAATCTCTCAACTCTCCAAACTGATATTGATGTAGCACTCCTCTAAATGAATTTATTAGGAATAAAAACCACCTGCTAATTCACTTCAATCTTATGTCTGGGGCATTTGATGTGCCTGTACCTTTGCTTACCCCTTAAGCTCACAGTGTTCATGAAGGTGGTGCAGCATTTTCATTTTTCCTGTGCTCGCTTTCTTTACAATTGCAGTCGTCTGCTCTTCATAGAAACTCAGTTCCGACACACAGCATGGACAGAGGAAACTGCAGTTTACTTAACATAAACCTAGGTCTGCAGTTTCCTCTTCTTGTTATAACAATAATGACCAAACCCTGAAGTTACATACAGATTTCCTTTCTTTTATGATTTTAAAATGCTTCATCGACCTCATTCACCATTCCTGGGCCAAAGCTAGTTAAGTAGACCGTGATAAAATTTGAGTTAGAATCCAAGTTACCTATTGAGTCATCTTTTTGACTAACCTTCATTACTTTTCCAGTTCTAGAATGCCACATAGATGCCAAAGAGAGAGCTAATTTGCAGCACTACTGCATGGGGAAAGACATAAATTTGATAGAATAAAGCCTTTGTTGCTGGTACATCTTGTTACAAATTGAAGGGGATTACAGCTTTCTCAGTAGGCATTTCTAATATTTTCTTAACTGCTAAATGCTGTGATTATAAACGCATGCCATTAGAGAAATGCTTCACTCTGTGCTTTTGCCGAGGTGTTTCTGAAATTTAAAAAGTTAAATGTATAATTATCGCAGGCTTCTCAGGAAGCACTCTATTTTTCTATTTTCTATTAACTAGCTGTAGGCACAATTAGCAAGCACTCATTCCTATGTGTTGAAAATTATTGTGCAAGGACTTTCAGAAGGGGAAAGAAATTGGCTGTGTCTTCTAAACATTATGATAGTAGAGTTAACATTGAGCTGTTGGTTCTTTAAAGAAATTATCTCTTGTGCAGGCATTGTATTTCCTAGCCTTAATTCTGTGACTGTGCCAATAGAGGAAGGGACACATGTTATCAGATGGGGACTTTTGAGCTTGACCCTGAAGAATGACTAATGGTCATAGAAGAAGGCAGGGGACAGCATTTCAGGCAGAGGGACCCATGGGAAGACACATAACTGCAGTCCTGGTGATTCCTAGGGAATGGAGAGGGGTGGGCTGGGAGTCAGCCTAAAATTCCATTATGAAAGACTGGTAAGCTACCCTAACGAGCTTAAACTTGCCTTTTGGCAAAGGAAAGCCATCAAATAAGGGAAGTGGCATGATCAGATGTGGCCTTTGTAAGATCTCTCTGGCATTGCTTTAGAGGAATAATTGAGTGAAGAAGAGGGAAATGTTGGAAAGAACCTTTAGAAAGCTACTGTAGTGAGTCAGGTAAGAGGTGCTAGCCTGAACTGGGGCAGTGACCATAAGAACTGAGGAGGGAGTAAATGTGGAAAATCATTTACACAGTAATATTGACAGAATTCAGTTACTGGTAATGGGGGATGTGCATGCTGTTTTATAGTAAGCAATTTTGAAGGATTCTTTGGTATAGTGGCAGACATAAGAATGTTCTGTTTCTTACCACCTTTGCCAAAAAGCTACATACGCCATTTACCTTGCTTTGTTTGCCTACAGTTTGCTTCAGGTGGCTGAGATGTTCGTATCGTCTCACTGACAGATTGTTAGGTGGGGTTCTGGCAAACACTATGGGGACAACACAAACTTTTCATTCCAGAACCCTTTGAAAATACCTTAAACAGAGAGAATCTCTGGTAGCTCCCAAATAAACTGACATATTTGGCCAGAGCTTTGGCATTTGCTGCAGTATGTGTGCCTTCCTGAGAATTAACTGGGATTTTAGGGTTGTTCTCTTGATCTGTGTAGTCTGAGTTGGTGTTACTATACTTCTCTTCTAGAATACTCTCTGTCATCCATTCATTCGCTAACTTTTGTTTAAGCCGATGTCGTAGAGGAGCCAGACTAACTACGGTAGCTCCTGCCCTCAGGAAGTATAGTCTAGTTGTGGAGAAAAAATATCCACACAAATGACTGAGATACAAGGAAGCAGTGAAGAGAATCCCAAGAGAGATACATAGGAGTCTGAAGAAGAATTTACACCTGAGGAAGCAGGATTCTTACATAGGGCAGAAGTAGAGTTTGACCTGGACCTTAAATTAGGTTTTGGGTTGGATTTAAAGAATCCACATTGAAGAAAAGTATTCCTAGTGGAAAGACTAGCATTAGAAAATGCACAGAGATACCAAAATATTAGATGCTTTTTGGAACTCTGAAACGATTTCATGTTGCCGGAATACCAAGAGTTGGGGGTGTGGGAGGGGAGGCAGGAGAAGGAAGATTTCATGAGAAATGAGATTGGGACCAGACTGTGGAGGATTTTGAGGGCTGAGAAGTTTTACTTCATTCTAAAAATAATGAGGACTGACTGAGCATTTGGTTTTCTAACTTTTCCTGAGGAAGATGGTTGAGGCAGGGCCTTCATGAGGTAAATTATATTATTTCGGTCTGACTGAATAGTGACTGAATAGTGAGGGAGCTGAAGAGTGATTAAGCAGACTTGGGCCCAGAGTGAATTCAAGTCTGATTGCCTCTGGAGGGTGTCTTCCTTCAGCCTTCATCACTGGAGTGAGGACTGATAGGTGGCCCAGAAACCAACGTAACCGGAACCACAGCAGTCCTGCGAAAGAGGGTATGCACTCAGAGGGCAGCCCTGGAGGACAGAGACAGAAAGAATACGTAGGGAGGGATGGGGGTTGGGGGGCAGGGATGCAGAAAAAGAAAAGGTGCTTGCCCAGTTGTTACTTAGATTTGAAAAGCTTATAAACTCTTCACTGTTTATTTTCAGCAAAATAGTTACATCAAAGTATGTGTCTAGATGGATGTGGGTCCTATTTTCAGGACTATAGCTGCACTGTTTACCAGAAAACTGAGCCTATATTTTTCCTGAAATGTAGTTTATGCTTTGTAGTGTATTAAATTGTATATTAGAAATACCGACAATAGCTCCTAAACTGACTTCCTGACTTCCAACTGTAGAAATGAGCAGTATCTGTAAAATGTATGTGAAAACCTTGTTCAGCAATACTTTCCCTAGGGATCCTGTCTGTATCCCTCCCTTGCCCCACCCCATTTTCTTCTGTTCCTTTGTTAAGTCTGGGGACCCACCCTACTTCCTTCCCCCTTTCTAATTCACTCATGAAATATGGATGGGTGGGAAGGGGATTTTGCACACTCTGAAACTGCATCTTGGCACAGTCTGCTGCCAGGGTAGGGTCTCTATCACTCAGCCTCAACCGGAATTTCCTTTTCCCTGTTTCCTGCAGCCTCATCCTGGAATTCTGCCTACGTCAAAGGGTTCCTTGTTTAAGGATTATGAGGGGAGAAGTGGTTTGGAGTATTCTGGCTGCTGTCATGCTTATTTTACATATTAAAAGTTGGTCTCTACCTTTTTCCAGCTTTCATTTTGTCTGTATTTTTTTAAGCAGTTAAATATAAGGTGAAAATCTTCTTTTTACACTATATGAAATACTAAAAGGAAAAGAGGTTTTATCATTGTTTTCAAACTTATAATTATACATCTAGGTGAGTAAAGTTTCAAGGAATCCCCAGCATTATTTGAAGTTTATCAGTATTTAGTTTAACCAAGAAACTACTTATTAAAGAGAAGTAGACCTTTTAACGCTATTGTAATAGAATTGAAAGTCAGAACTGGGGTATAATAGGCAATTCATAATACATTAAGTTGCCTGATTATAAACTGAGAAATCACCTCATTGAAACCAGTTTATTTTTCTTAATAACAAAATCCTGACTTTGGGTTGGTATTAAAGTATCTTTCCATTGGAATTAGGCTTCCTGGAGTGAGTTATTATAGTCCATTTTTAATAGGGAATAATATGGCCACAGAGTAACAAAAAAGTAGAAGTAGTTAGTTCTTGCCTCCAAGAAGTTTACAGTCTAGGTGGGGAAAGAATTTCTACATGGAAAACAGTTAACCATTCAAGACAGCATTTAATGAAGTGTCTAAATAAGACATTTAGAGGAAAGTAAAATCTGGCAAACACATTTCACAACTGCAGCAAACCATGCTCTTCTCATTTACTTAGGAACAAGGTTTACAAGTTTGGTTCACTCTGTGTGCTCTTTAAATTCTAGCTTTTCCTCCAGAAAAATAGCAGTTAACTGCCAGTGGAAGTCAGTGGTGTGCTCCTGCTGTCTGGTGGAGCCATCTGCTCATTAGCTGTATTTTTAGGTTCTCACAAGAAGCCCACTGCAAGTCCTAACATTTAAAAAAAATTAGTTTGAGCATTTTTGGAGAGGAATTTGTCATTATGCTATTTTTTCAAAGTGCTCAAGTTTATTTTAAAAGGCCCAATTAAGAACATTGATACTGGCTCAGTTCGTTTGATTTATCAAACTCATGTTATCAAAGGGTCTTTTTATTCTCTGCTGTACAGATGCTACTCCTAGCTTTGTTAGGTTCTAATTCTCGTAAAATTAAAATAGCCGTATCATCTGCAATATGGTTGAAAAATCACTAAAGTGAAGTATTGAAAAACAGGTTGTTTGTCATTGTTTTTTTGCCCTCACCCTCTTCCCCCAGTGGTATATCTCACTCCAGACCCCAGGTGACCTTATATTCTTTTCTTCTCTACCCCCAAGAAGGCCTGATCTGCATTAACATAACAGTGTTACTACCATGTAGACTGGTGTCTGATCAGGCAACACTAGAAACTTTTGCCAGGCTGGTGTTATTTGGGTTTATAATGAATGCTTTAAGACAAAAAGTTTAGGGAAAGGATGCAGAGACAGATGGAGAGTTGTTCATGATAACTGTGTACTGCCGAGGTTTAGAAAAATAAGAAGAGATATCAAGAAGTAAAGACACATAGGTAGCAACTTACAGTGTGGCTTGGTTCCCAAAGGACTGCCCTACTACATCTCTGACCTCATGAGCTGATGCTCTGCGAGAAACTCAGAGACTGAATTCACAGTTTACCTGTGTGGTCAGCATCCAAGTACTGTGGAAGCATTTAACGGGGACCTTGGCTAGTCTAGGGAGTCATGCATGTTTCCCTGAGAGAAAAACAGAATCTGAAGGGTCAGGAGAGCTATGAAAAGTGAGGAGGGATTGGTATTCCAGGCAGAGGAAAGAACACATGTAATAACACGAGGGCCTGATGTGGAGAAGAGAGCAGCTTTAGAAGCAGAACCAACCAGCTGGAACCTAAGTGTGGACTGTGGATGGGAGAGGTAGGGCCAGGTGAAGAAGGCACAGGAGCTGGAGGATGCAGGACCTGTGGGTTTATCCAAACATTGTGTGCTAAGAGCAATAGCAAGCTCTTGTGTAGCATTTAAGCAAGAGGGAAAAATGATCAGATTTAAGTTTTTAACATTCCTCCATTGCAATGTGGGAACAGATTTGAAGGAGGAGAATGGGTCACACTCACTCCTTCAAAGTTTCTGGTCCCCCTTTCTTCACAGTCCTGTCAATTTCATATTAAGTAATAACCAGCATACATACAAGAGATTTGCTGTGGGCAGCTTAAGTCAGGGGACTTCAGTTCCAGTGAAGAGAGAATGTCCAGTGATAGTTCACTTCTAATTTATTACCTTTTCCCTAAAATATACTGTTATATCACCATTTTTCTTTTAAAAGTTGGCTTGGAGTCAGTCCTGTTTTTGTAGAAATGAATTTTGTGCATGCACATAATGTGAATATCTTTTGTTAATAAACACCATACAGGCAGATATGTTCACTTTAAATACAACTTACTGTGCTGTATATTTGCCTCATATTGATTCAGCCAAAGTTTGATGATTTCTGAGTCATTCATATACTTTGGTTGCTAAAGACGAGGAAAAGGAATTTATAAAAGATCTCCATGTAGGATGCAAAGAACCTTTTTTTCCTTTTGCAGTGGGAAGTGGGTGGAAAGGAAAAATTCCATCTGGCATCCAGCAGTCCTAAATGTTGTTTTAAGATAGCAAAAATAGAAGATTGCTGAAAATATCATAACAGAACATAACAGACTGTGGGCAAGTGTACAGTACATTTTTTCTAATAAATCATGCTAAATATGCATATTTTACTTACAACATGACCAAATTCTTGTTTGCTGTTACATAAAAATTTGTCTTTATTTTTTGTAATAAAATTATCTGCTCTCTTTTTGAAGCAAAAAGGATGATTGTTTTGGTCTGAAGAGGTCAATGTTGCAGTACTTAGGTTTAACTGGAATAGGTTTTTGAAATTTGCAGTTTTCTCCTCTTTTTCCAGCATTTCCCTCCTACATTTTAAAACATGGAGAAATAAGATATGGCATGTATGTTCATTTATTGCACATTTGTACATAAGTGAACAAGGCTCAACCATTTTAACAAATCCTTGTAAATGCCCTCTTTGTTCAGGTTCCAGGAATGACTGGGCATGACTGAGGCAAAGTGAGTCAGAGTAAAGGATTAGGGGCACCTCAAGATCCAAGAAACACATAATAGGAGAGAATAATGGTGATAATGAGACAATTAAGATGTCAGAAAGTGGCTTGGAGGTATGGATTCACAAGAAGGCTCAAAAAACTTAATGAGTCATAAAGCATATCTGGGTGACCTCAGAGGTGGGAGTTGGGGTGGAATGTGTCCAGGTAAAATTTTTGCCCTCCATCATCAAAGAGAGGAGAGAGTGGTACTTCATATAGAGAGTTCTTAAAACCTTTCATGATCTTGCCTTGGCTAGAATTTATAGAAGTAGAACAAGCTTTATGTTGACACCCCTGTGAATAAAGAATTCTAACATTCCCCAAATGGCACAATGCATAATGAAATCCCAAAGTGAGTTTTATGGTTGATGGATGCTATCACTTTCTCCCTATTCAGTCAACTTATTGTTATTACAAATTGGGGGTTTGTGATGATGCATTATTTTTCACCATCGATCTGAGTAGTCTGGAGTTTTCCTCTGAGAGTCATAGGCGTTAGAAAGAACTTTAGATATCATGTGTCTCGATGGCTTGGAGAAGGAAATCTTTATTTCTAAAACTGGCACCTGCTAAATAGGATTATTAGCAGTTTCCTCTAAAATGGGCAAAATACATTCTATGACCATTAGTTCTGTTGGAAGTGCATTAGTCCCAAGAAAATGTTAGAACATTTCCACTGATAATATTCTTCTAGTAAAAGTAGATACCTTTTAGCCTCTGTAATCAGAGGCAATTTTGTTAATAACTTATTAACAAATACAACACTTCTTTTGAACTGCTCCTACCCTACCTATTAGCAGTTAGCCCATCGAAAATTAGTGACTCATGAAAGTGGGCACAAACAGTTTGGCCACCAAAAAATAAATGGGATCATTCAGTTCTTCTCATTAAACACCCATCTGGAAGTACATGTCTGAAAATTATCTCAGTATTAAAACAACACTCAGGTATAACTCTAAAAACGGGGGCGGGGAGAAGGATAATTGAAGTTACAGACATAATACTGTCCTCTCTAATAATATGTATGAGTGGAATTTTAAAAGATATGTGCTTAAAACTGTACGAAATGGAGACATGAGAGCACACACGGCCCAAGTTGGTATTGATTTGTACCTACAGGTTTGTGACTAAAGGGTAAGCCAAGAAAGGGATGAAAGGAAGATCTTGAGCCTGAACAAGGCTATTCTGCCTATTCCTTAAAATCTGAGAAAAGAAACTTTGGAACAAAAGAGAGAGCCAGTTTTATTCTGATTGTCTTTAAGGAATATACTTGAATGCCAGATGTTTGTGCACAGAAGCCTTTCATGACTTGTTGAACTATTAAATGCCATTTCCATGATAATTTGGCAATCACATCTGACCTTTATCTCAATTGTCAGTAGATCCCACTTCCATCCCAAGTCAGTAAATCTAAGTTCCTGTCCTTTAGTATTACTCATAATCTTGGCACATAGAGGAGATGTGCACAGACCTGACAGAATTCACCACACCCTGGAAAGAACCTTATTAATAATGATCAGAGTGGCTGTAGGTACCTTCAGCATCTGCAGCTGCACCAATAATGGTGCCCCGCCCTTTGTGGTTTGCGATTTTTGCATCTTAGCTCTGACTTCTACTTTATGTTCCACATCTGGCTAGTCCAGTTCTTCTGTAGAATCTTTGGGAAAGAACGTAGCAAAAGAGTCTTGTTGGTCTCATTTTGGTCCAAACCCAAGTTTTTAGATTGCTTCAATCCAGACTAGAGAAGCAAAAAAATGGTGACTTTTCCTTCTGAGTGATAGATGATAGTAGGCTGCAGACATCTGAGTCTAGGGGACCCTATAAAAAAGAAGAGTTGGGCAGCACAGGCCTGTGGAAGACCCAGTGAAGGGAATTACTCTTTAGCTGAATGTGATGAGCCAGAGACACAGGGATTTTGATCACACTGGTTATTGCACTGAGGTCTTCAGACAGAGGCCAGCATCCCTTATAATCATCCCTAATGATCTGTGCTGAACTGATCAGACACTTAGTTTTTCCACCATTAGCAGCTTAATTAGATTCCTTCATTTGAACGCACAGAGATGATTACAAAGAGTTATACTAGTCAAGTTAGAAGACAATCAAATAGCTCTTTAGCTTGTTACCACCAGTGGTGGTCATTCAGTGACAATACATAAAGTTAACTTTGTTGATGGCCTAAATAATTTTAGTGTCAGTACAACCTTTTTTTTTATAAGTAGAGCAAAATTTTAAAATATCTGGCCAAGATTTATTCTTGCCTTCATTCACTGAGAAAAGTATTTGTTGAGCACCTATGAACAAGACTTCACATGAAATAGAACAGAGACAGAAATGAGCAAGGTGTGATGTGAGCCCCAAAAGATACCAGCATTTAATGAGACAGAAGCATGTGAAATGAGACAGAAGCATGTGAAAACCCAGACAGGAAAACCCAGTAAAGAAGAAGGGCAAAAACACACAGAAGAAAGGGCCAGGAAAGGCTTCCAGATGGGAGGAGAGAGTGCACTTTGAATAAGGTATTTGTTTCCAGAAAATTGTTTTCTCACATTCCTGTAAGGCATTTGCTAAATTAAGCATCATCTTTTTTACTTCCTGGGTTATGGCCAGGTCAGGACACAAATGATAAATGACAAAGATTATAAATCTCAAATCTAAAGGAGGTTGCATATTGGAGTTTACAGTTCATTCCCTTCCCCATTTTCTAGCTACAAAATATACTTTTCCAAAAAAAAAAATAATTTAGTATACTATACATAGTCCTTGGCCTGTCTCACTGATTGAATTTGTTTTTGGAAACAGGCTTCATCTGGAAGAGGTTTACAGGTGTTTAACAGTCCAGAATAAAGTAGCAGGCAACTTGCTGGAATTTATAGCACATTTCTGCTAAAGAATTTTTGTTGTTTAAAGTTGTTCTCCTACTGTAAAAGTAATATATGCCCTTCATAGAGAATTTAGAAATAATAGAAAGCTACAAGGAAGAAAATAAAAATTTAATGATAAACCGCTATTTCCTCCCCCCACCCCCTTGCTGTCCCCAGTCTTTATATTCTGAGACTTTCCTTATATTTTCATAACATGCTTTACTTAGCTACCCTTCCCTGGGGGAATTTGCTATTATAAACTATAATGCACAACTCTCCAAAAATCTTTACCTAAGTTTATATTCTTAAGGATAAATTCCTAGCAGCAGAATTACTACTTATAAACTGCATTACTATCTTTTATGTTTTTGCTCAACCACTTTCCATAAAGCTTGTGCTAGCTTTTACTTAAATCAGCAATATATGAAATTACTTGTTTTGTAATCCCTTCGTCTTAGCTTTCACCTTCATTGAGTGTTATAATTCTGAGTAGGAGAAACTATGTATCTTTGTCAGGTTGATGGTGGGGCAAGGGAGAGGGAGGAAAATACTATCTTGTTCAAATATACATTTCTAGTGAAATTGAATATTTGCAACTTATATCAACCTGTTTCTCTTCTATAAGTAATTTATTTTTCTCCTTTCTCATTTTTCTCACTGAAATTTTCTCATTGATTTGGACGGTTATTTATATATGAAGGATATAAAATTTTGTCATATTTGTTGCATATTGTTTTCCTCAGTTTGTTTTCTACTTAGTTTGTTTCCTAATTAGTTTTTTTTTAACTATATACTTTAAGTTCTAGGGTACATGTGCACAACGTGTAAGTTTGTTACATATGTATACATGTGCCATGTTGGTGTGCTGCACCCATTAACTTGTCATTTACATTAGGTATATCTCCTAATGCTATCCCTCCTCCCTCCCCCCACCCCACAACAGGCCCCGGTGTGTGATGTTCCGCTTCCTGTGTCCAAGTGTTCTCACTGTTCAGTTCCCACCTATGAGTGAGAACATGCGGCGTTTGGTTTTCTGTTCTTGCGATAGTTTGCTGAGAATGATGGTTTCCAGCTGCATCCATGTCCCTACAAAGGACATGAACTCATCCTTTTTTATGGCTGCATAGTATTCCATGGTGTATATGTGCCACATTTTCTTAGTCCAGTCTGTCATTGATGGACATTTGGGTTGGTTCCAAGTCTTTGCTATTGTGAATAGTGCCGCAGTAAACATACGCGTGCATGTGTCTTTACAGCAGCATGATTTATAATCCTTTGGGTATATCCCCAGTAATGGGATGGCTGGGTCATATGGTACTTCTAGTTCTAGATCCTTGAGGAATCGCCACACTGGCTGGAGCTGTTCCTATTCAGCCATCTTGGCGCCACCTCTCCTAATTAGTTATTTTTATACACATGAGTGAAACTGTTAATTTTTTATTTTTAAAATTGTCTTTAAAATGAGAAATCCCTTCCTCATTCTGTAAAATTTTATTTTATTTTTTCTGTTCCTTTTGGAGTTGCACTTTTCACTCAGATCTTTTTTTTTTTTTTTTTCTTGTGACATGGGTCTCACTCTGTTGTCCAGGCTGGAGTGTGATGGAAAGATCACAACTCACTGCAGCCACAATCCTCCCACCTCAGCCTCCAGAGTAGCTGAGACTACAGGCAGGTACCACCACACCCAGCTCATTTTTTGATGTTTTTGTAAAGACAAGGCCTCACTATGTTGCCCAGGCTGGTCTCCAACTCCTTAGCTCTAGAAATCCTCCCAACTCAACCTCCTAAAGTGCTGGGATTATTAGCATGAGCCACTGAGATTGGCCTCACTTGGATTTTTAATATAGCTGTGATTTATTTTTGTAATGTAAGATTTCTTGATCAACTATCACATGCATAGTTTTTCTTCAGTTAATTTACTATTTTATTACTAGCATCAAAGACATTCATTTTATTCTGGAATAATTGAAGTTCTGTGATGAACAAACTACCTCCCAAGTTAATATGTTAAGTGCTGATTTAGTGAATCACCTTACCTCTCTGAGCTTCAGTCTTCTCATCTAATAAATTAGGATATTAGAGGTCTAAGATTTCTTCTAGCTCTAAAATTCCTTTCTTAACTTGAAGACACCCTTCCCCCAAAATTCAGCAATATCCGTGCTTTTGAGTATTGAACTCTTTCTGGGAAAATGTCACCATTTTATAAAGGATACCAATTGATTACTTAGGAAGTTCTGAGTAGCTCTTTTTTCACTCTGATCGAATATGTCTATCAATGCCAAGAATCATTCTGTTCTTTTATGTTCTAAAAATACTCCAGTGGATAGAACTTCTAAAAATTTACTCTGTGAAATGGTGTTGATACAGGACAGATGGCTGATCTAGCATATCCAGCTACAAGTGTCTGTTATCAGGACATTAAAATGATATTTCAAGTCAAGTCATTAAATATTTGGAATTGTTTTTCTGAGATCAGAATGTCCTGAGGAGGATCAAAATCTGGAATTCCCAGATCTCTACAATGAAGGAAATGCTTGCTCTTACTGCCTTGAACCCTTAGAAATACCAAGAAAGTAACCTAGTTCTTGATGTTGGTTAGGTTCATTGGCCGCTACCCACTAGCTCCAAATTACTGTTTTTAAAACATGCAAATTTTTGTCTCTTAAGTGTCTATCTCTCACGTGAAGAATTTACTCTTTGAGAGCATTCCTACGTTTTATTTGAACTTTTATCCCCAGTGTTCAGCACTAGGCTTTCAGTCAGTGTTTGTGGTACTGGAGCCGATGGAAAAGGAAATTGTGGGTGGTTGGAAATGTTTCCCACAGTCAAGTACTTAAACTCACATCTGTAAAAATCCAAAGTTGTACCAGCTTCAGGATTCCAGTTCATTGGATATTTAAAGTTTTAAATTAGAAGTTTTCTACCTTAGAGAATTAACCTGGAAATGATAAGCAGAAAAGGCAGGAAGGTTCATCACCAATAGTCACTTTGTAATATAGAAAAGTCTTTGGAAGAATCCATCCCTGGTAAAGAGTGGATGCAGACTTTCAGACTTAAATGGATTACAGGTTGTGGAGCAAAGATCTTACCTTGGCAGGTCTGTATGTGAGGATTTTGACCTTCTTTGGCACTCCAGGTGCACATTAATATTCAGGAAAAGAGAATTTGTTTTTTGTATGTATTATCATTTTAATACTAATTCCTCACTTAAATATTAATTCCTTTTTTGTTCACCCAGTCTGTCCTCCTGTCCTCTCCACACCTATCCCCTCCCTTAGAAAAAAAGGCAGGAGAAATCTGCCACTATGCAATCAAATTCGTCTTTGTCTTATTTTAACCTTCTCTCTTCCTTTTTACCTTCTGGTTTTTTGTTTACTTTTTTGCTTGCCTCTCAAATCATTTTAGCAATATTTAATTACATCTTACATTCTTTTAACCTATTTTTAATACCAACCTCCTGTTACTGTTCCATGCACCAAGAGTGACACTTTGTCTACCTTTTTCCCAACCTTGTTTCAAACTGTGAAATGGAGTTTCTGATATGGTTACAGCAGAGACTAAAGGCGTGCCTCCCTAAAAACACCAAGGAATGTACAAAACATGAAAAAACAAGAGTGTTTACTTAAGATGCTTTGTATCTCCTCACTCCCATTCCATGTGATCTGGCAGCTGCTACAGTAGCTAGAAATTTTTCATTCCATAACTTGCATAAATACTGAAACTCCCCTTTTGATTGCTGCTTTGCCCCCACGGAAGTTCCACATGCATGCGTGCACACACACACAAGCATATCCTCACGTACACACATGCAGATGCACATTGACACACACACACACACAGGAAATTTGGGAAGAGCGATAGAGTTCCTTGACTTGAAGCCTTTCAATTTTTTAGAGTGTATTTCCTTTTTAAGTTTGAAGAATACATCTGCTGGGTCTGCTCAGAGGTAAGAACTAGCTTTTTCAAATAATTTCCGTTTATGAATTAGTTCTTCACTGAGTCAAACACAACTAAGTTTCAGATCCTATGGGAGGAATTTGAGAGGAGAAGTCAAGGCCATAGGAACCAGTCAGGGATAGCTATTTATGCTGCTCTGAAAAGTCATGTTATCCTCTTGTTATTCAGTTGTAAAGGCTTCTGTAAAACTGCTGCCATGGATTATTCAAACCCCATGGGACAAATATATCTGCAACCAGAATGTAGAAACTTTAATCATAATTTAGTGTAGGTTTCTGTCCTACCTTTGGGCTGCTAGTGAAAAGCAGTGCTTCTGGTCACTGGCAATTTTTTTCCTTTTCTTCTTCAACATATCAGGAAATGCGTAAGGATCTAATTTAGATTTCTGCATCCTCATTTCTTCTGACGTGATCTCAAATAGGCCTCTGTCAGGTCATGTGTGCACACTGTACCATGCCCTCAGTTGCCCACTGACCCAGGCTGCTGGTTTCAGGGAACTGAGGCACTGCTGAAGAGCCCTGGTCCACAGCACACAGGTGGTAAGTGGCTCAGAGAATCTCAGTGGTTTCCTAGTTTGGCAGACCCTTTGCCTATTCCCTCGGGCCTTCTAACCAGGGCGAGTGGTTGTACCTCCGAGTCTCTGCAGAAGGAAATAACCACCATATCTGGAACAGAGGAGCAGCAGAAAGCAGTGGCATGCCAGCTGCCTCACTTCCGGTGACCATGACTGGCATCACACCTTGTTTGTCATTGCTGTGTTTTCTCTTTTGTATACTCCAGTCGTGCCAACAACGAAGGATGCAACTGTGCCTTTGCAGATCATCAGTAACCCTGACCAAAGACCAAGCGCCAATAGAGCATTAGCTGTCTCTTGACATTTTATGTTTAAAAATGTAAGAGTCAGAGAGACAACTGAACTTCCTTGTCCCCCTTCTTTTAGTTTTTGATCTCTAGAGGCGTACACTTCTTGATGAGTGAGATTTGGGGTGAGGTGAGTAACAGAAAAAACAGGCCCACATGCCCATGAAAATGATCAATTTCATCATCCTTAGTCCTCCTCTGGCAGAGGGGCTTAGAACCTCCTTTTCTGCAGGTTCCGTGAGCTCTGTAGTTAACTCCTGTGATGCTCTCTGCCTCTCAGTAGCGCATACAGCACCATAGGCAGTGGTTTGCATTGCAGTGGAAAAAATTTTATGATATTTGTGTGTGTTTTTAAAATTTGGATGATTTTGATATACACATGCACATAAACAAAATCATAGCAAGACCCTGATACAAATTCAATTTTGTAATACTTCAGTGTTAGTATACATGGATGGCATACAGTTACAATATAGTTTGTGTATTTTTCTGCCCTCTATTTATTGAGGGCTTTCTCTGTGTCCAGTATTCAGTTGGGTCTATAAGGTAGGGATTATCCCATTTCACAGGCAAGAAAGCTGATGCTCAGAGAGACCACCCAGCTAGTAAGTGACAACTCTAGGATTTGAACCAGGTCTGTCTTCGCTTTGGTGGATATCAGTTTAATTTGATTCAGGCCGTAAGTTCTTTGAAGGGCTGCCATCATCTGAGTTTAAGTTTTGTGCTATTAAGAATTGGTTATTACCCATGAAATAGAGAGAAATTGACCATATCCCTGGCTTGCGGCTTGGTGGAAGGGTTCTTGGTAAGACGTGTAAATTGTTAAACAAATTAGATTTATCTAGTCATTGGTGATTGAACTGTAGTTGGGGTGGCAGGGGACTATGCTAGGCCTTCATTGTCTGTTTTAGTGCCTAAAAGTCCTGGAAGATGCATAATAACCTTATTTTTTAGATGATGCTTTGGAGTTTGGGGAGTATATTTTTATTCTCCCAGAAGCACAGCTATTGGATGGCTGCTGGGATTTGGCTGTAGATAAGGCAAGCCTTGTAACCCATGTCCTCTCAGTATAGGTTGAGGCCTTGTCCGCAGCTGTGAACTCAATCATTCTTTGAGGACTGGCCTCTTCCTGGGTAAGAGCTGGCTCCAAAGACCCTGGAGTCAGAATCACGCTCCCTTTCTTCTGCCAGAGTGCTATGCCCATTACTCAGACTTAGCCTAGATCTGACTTTAGAGCTTTGGTTCCTGGCTACGGTGGACTAGATTTTGTCTTTCCGTTCTGCAGACGTCAGGCTTTTTCCTTTTCTACCCAAGCCTGCCGCTTGGACTTAGTTCCTCTGAGACTGAAACTCTGCCTCTTTGCTTCTGCTGACCTCTCTGTCCTTGACCTTGAGCCATTCTGATTTACAGTATCTGTCCACTTATCCATCATTTGCCAGGCCATGCATTCATTTAACAGACATTGTTCTGGATGTAAAACCAAACCAACCCAGCCACTGTTCTCATGTAGCTGTCATCAGAGTAGAACTGGCCCTGCCATTTCTCCTCCCTCTTCTACCCTCCATCCCACTCCCAAATCTGGCCATCAGCCAAGAACTTTTATATTGGAACTAGAAACCTGCTGGAAAATATTTAATAAAATTTAAGCTTTTATGATAAACAGTAACACCTGTGTGATTGACTCACCACTCTCAAAGGTCACATGGGAAGTGTAGCGTGTGAAGCAAGCTGTAGAAGCTAAATTACAGTAAACTGATGTGGACACTAGACAAGAAAGACTGTTAAGATCATAAAACATGTAGAAATTGGAATCAGTCAAGTAGGAAAATGCTAACACACCCTACCCTAAAGCTTTTAGATTTCTGAGTTGTTTTCTGGACAGCAGGATGATGAAATACATGACCAATATGGTGTAGTCTAAATTAATGAAAACTTAACACAAGCTTCTCTGGAAACTGTGAAATGTGAGGCATGCTGGGCTGTCTCTATTTGCATCCCTTTCTCCATTCTCACGTCTGCCCTGTGCTGGAACAGCGAGTCCTCACCACACACTGCGGAATGCATCACCCTGGATTTCTTGTCCTCCTGCTCTGAATGGGATACAGCCGGTGGGAAGCATCGGCAGGAGATCAGAGGGTGGAAGGAGAGAAAGGTCAGGATGTTCCTCCTCCCTCTGTCTAGCTTCCTCCAGCAGTTCTGGCAGTGACTGCAGCTCCTCCTTGGTAGCTTCTCATTTATGCCTCCAGCTCCCAAAGGGATCCAATACTTACCTTTACCTCCCCTTACCCCTTCCAGCCCAGGGCTAGTTGAGATCTCCCTCTTTTCTAGTCCTGGTTATCTCTCACCATTTTTGCTTAGTTTCATCAAACCTACCTACACAGCTGTAAATAGCCCCTTCATTAAACACTTTCAAAACCCTTGCTGAGTGTGCATTTTCCTGCCAGAATCCAGAATGATCTGTCAAGCTAATACAACATGTTGAAATATATTCCTAATAAAAAGACATTGACTTTATATTTCAAGATGCTACAGTGTGTCCCATCTTTTCTGCTCTATTGTGCAGTAGGTTACTAGCTGAAATTTGCCCTGGGATCACATTGCTAGGCTTGCTCTGGTTTTAGGGTTATTAGACAAGTTGTTTTGTATGATGATACTCTTAGAGGCAATGAGATTTAATACATACAGTTTTTCTCTAGTAGCCAGAAAGTTTCTGTTTAGTCATGCATATTGGTTTTCTGTTGGAGTTTGGTCAAGTTCTGTAATAAATATATGTTTATTTTGATATCTATAAAAGTCAGACTTTACCTAGATTTTATAAATGTTGGGATGATGAATCCTATTAATCTTGTTTAGGCTTTCATTAGAGTTATTAATCTTAATATGTGTGGGATTAAAAAAAGGAAAGAACTAATTATCGTTATCTAAATACTCTCCTTCTGCCAGAGTATCTTGTACAAAGACGTATTTGTTAGTCCAGCTCCTTTGTGGTCGGGTGAGTCTAAGCGGCTCACCTTGACATACATCTGCTAACTTTATCTCTCTCTTAATCAGTTCTATCTTGCCAGCAATATTTTGACCTTTTTAAAAAACATCCGTTTACTTTTTTTTTTGTGAGAAAAAGAATCATGAGATACATTGTCAGCAAATTATCTAAGGGTTGTTCTCGAACAAAATTCTTTTTGGCTAGAGGAGATTTTTTTTTTTTTCAGATAAGTATTATAATCTGCTGTACCCACATTTATAGGACAGAAACAGATGTGGGTATTGATGGCTTGGTCAGCTAGGCTTTATGTGAATTTCCATAGTACAAGATGGGAAGAGATACCTAACTGCTAAATCATGTGCCTTCTTCCTATTTAGGAGAGCCAACACTTTGGGCTTCTGTGAGAAAAGTGGAATCAAGATTAGTTTTGTAGAATCTTTGTGTTGGAAAGGGTGCAAAGTATAGCCCTGACTCTTGATCCAGAATTGTCTTCATTTGTTCTATGATATTGCTGATAGACTGCTTCAGCTTGAGGGACAGCTGGGTCCATCTCTGCTGTTAATACTTCTTTATGTTGGTCCCCAAGCAGCCACTTTTATCTCATCACCCACTAGTGGAAAGTCACCTTTCTAGAACGTCATGAGTAATTCCAGGGCTTCCTCTCCCACAGGGTAGAGTGGCTCAGAGAGTGGAAATAATCTGCTGCTACTTATCCTCCTGAACTCTTCTTTCTCGGACCTTCCAGCTACCCAAACTATGCCTCTCAGGACGTACTTCTCAGAGCCCTTTGTGGCTCCCTGGGGCAGATTCATGTGTCCTCTGGCCAACGAATCTGTGTCCACAGACTCATCTCTGCCCAGTTCTTTTTTTTTTTTTTTTTTCAATTTTAAGGTAAAACTTACATAACATAAAATTAGCCATTTTAAAGTCTATAATTCATGTCTACCCAGTTCTTGAGCCCATCAGGCCCGAGGCAGCTTATATACTGGGAGCCCCATCTCCACCAGCCTTAACCTGCATGTCTCAAGTTGCATAGACATAGGCCCACAAACACAGCCTTCCTCTAAAGCCAGTCTCTGCCGTGTTTAGCTCTGTTCCTGCCTTGGTCACTGATTCGGGTCTGGTCGACACTTCATTTTCCCCTTGCTGGGTCTCGAGCACTGCCCAATCTGAGCTGGTTGAGCTATGGTCACACCACTGCACTCAGATCCTGCCAACTCTCTTCCTCTCTTAGAATGAAAGCCCTTGTAGGGCTTTCCCAAACCAGACAAGACATCCAGAACTAAAACCCAGCTATGCTAGAACTTTTGACTTTCACTTTGGCCTAGACCTCCCTGTTGCCCGACCCACCAACAGATTGCCCTGCACTGGCAGTCAGCTCGAGGGAAAGTGACATCTCCTTTGATAGTTGTCATCTATAATATAGAGCATTGGCCATCTTAGGGGACAACTGTGGTTCTGGTTAAGGGCACTGGCGTCGAGCCTGTCGGGGTTCAATCTCAGCTTCGCCATCTCTCTGCTCTGTGATCTTTCTTACTTAATCTCTGGGCTCCCGTCTCCATTTGTAGAATGGGAATTTTCATAGCATTAGTCTCATAAGATCATTATAGTGATTAGGTAAGGTAGTGGATCTTCAGCCCTTAGCTTTGCCTGCTGTATGGTAAGCCCTCAGTGTTAGTTGTCATAGGTTTATCTGCCTGGTCATGGCTGATTCCTCCCCAGTTGCCTGTTCCTGGTAGTTCTGTTTGTTGCATATGGCAGTGTTGTCTCCTTAGTTCTTCAGTTGTCATTACCTCTACCACTATGGAATAAAATTATATTAGCTATTAATGGTCCAGTAACTGATAATTGCATGATGTTTTATACTTCACAAAATACTTATCATATATTATCTTAAGTAGTGGCCAAGGCTTGGTGCTGTCTCACATGAGCTACTCTCAGGCTAAGACCCTGAATTAGAGCAGGTCATTCTGATCTGATGTATATGTAACTCCTTGCCTAGCTTTGCCATTGTCCAATTTAACAAGCATGCTAGCTGTTCTTCTCAGCTTAACCCGGTCTATTTGAGTGCCTCAGCTAAGCTGATGGTCAGAATGCAAAGCAGGGCAGGCCAGTGCCCTGTGGAGTTTGATGACCACCAGCAGAGTTTGACGATCCCTCCTTAGGAAGAGAATCTCTCAGTAAAATATCCCTTCTCTCTGGGCTCTATCACAATTCACCAATTGAAATGTGTTCTTAGAGATTTAAGGTGTTCTTTGGGAGACTGAGGTGGGCAGATTGCTTGAGCTCAGCCTAGGCAAGACCAGCCTAGGCAACATGGTGAAACCCCGTCTCTACAAAATAAAATAAAATATTAGCTGGGCCAGTGGTATGTGCGTGTAGTCCCAGGTACTCAAGAGGCTGAGGTGGGAGGATCACTTGAGCCCAAGATGCAGAGGTGGCAGTGAGTTGAGATGGTGCTCCTGCATTCTAGCCTGGGTGACAGATTGAGAATGTCCTCCCACGCCACCCCACCCCACCACCACCCCCGAAAAAAGAAAAAAGAGATTTAAAGTGTTGCTCTCTAAACCTCTACTTTAAAATGCAAATGCATTCATTCATCCTTTGTTTATAAACGTATTCAGTAAATGTTCATTGAGTGTGAAATGTCAAGACCTGGCTAACTATTGGGAATTCAAAGTAAAGAAGATAAGAGTACTTGCCCACAACTGAGCTTGGGCAAGGCGGGGACAGAAAGTGCATCAGTAAGTGCTCCTGAGAGTGCTGAATTAGAAGGATACATGTGGTGCTGTGAGGTCACACAGAAGGGCCAACAAGATCAACCTGAAGACCGGGGTCTTCCTGGAGGAGGTGATTCTTGAAGTGAACTTTGTGGGATAAATAAGTGTTAGGCCAAGAAAGTTGTGAGATGAAAAGAGGTATAACAAGCTATTGGCTACAAATGCCTTCCTATCAGTTAACATCTTCAGTTCATGTGTTCACAGACCTAAGGGCAAACAGCATTGGAACTCGTGCTACTGGTATGACTTCTTGAGTGTCGTAGTGTCAAGCTAGATGATTCTCCGCGTTTGCCATCTGAAAGGTTCTCAGGTACTGCCTGCTTCAGACAGGTTTGATTTTGGAGGAGGAATGAGTCTCTTCAAACTGACTTCTTTCCTTTATAATGAAATTTCCAAGATGTAGTCTTCTCTTCCTCCTTGTTCACTCACAGTTTAACACATTTTCCCCACTCCTGACCTTAAGTGACCTTAGACTTACCATCTTTGTAAATGTTACAGTGTCAGGCAGGCGTTCCCCTGGGGTCTCCTGATACAGTGCTCTCCTGGCTCTCCTCCTGACTCATCTTGGTAGTGGTCTTCATGGTCTCTCTGTAAGTAGGCTCCCCCATGACTCGAATATTCTCCCACTTTACTTCTTCCCCTTACTGTGTTTTTAGCTCCTTTAATCCCCAGTGTTCATAGTTCTGCCTCTTTCCTGCTCTTCCTTAACAATCTCTTCCATTACCAAAGCTTAAATAATTCATAAATTTGTCTCTACCCTCGACCTTTGTCCAGAGGCCTGGTTCTTTATTTCTAACTGCTTGCTAAACGTCTGTGGCAGGCAGGCTGTCTTAGTACGAAACGTCAGTGTTTAAAATCAGAAGCATCGGTCTCACCAGAGCCGCTCCTTCATACACTTTCTCCCCTCTTTAATGGTATTTCCATTCTCTCAGTCACCCATCGTTATCTTTGACCGTCAGATCCCATGGATTCTACTTTTGCATTGTCTCTTGCATTTGGCCACATCTTAGGGTGCTCACCCAGTTATACTTATGTTGTCATTGAGCCTATTAACTTGTCAGTTAAGAGCAGGGTACTCGCCTCACTCATCTTCACTTGCCACGTGGTGTCCAGAACAGTGCCTTATGCAAAGGAGGCAAGCCCTCACTATTTGTTGAATGAATGTCAATTAAGTGTTTTAATACTTTACCTGCATTTCATGAACTATTTGTCATTTAATATATTTTCTGTTATTAGTTCTCTTAATACTTTTAATCTTAACCAAGCAAGCACAAGAATAAAATTTCATACTCAGAACCTCAACTATGGTACTTCTGTTCTTTCTCAGGATGAGAAATTAGTTAAGCATGCATGGGTCAGGAAACATTAATTTACCTTTCCTTCTTGAGAGCCAGATGTAATACGTAGGATTATCACATTTTTATGGCAATTTTAGATAACATATTTCCCTTTGTACATTAATTTTTCTGCTTTTTCTCTTCCTTATTTTTAATAGGTCTTCAAAATGGAAAACTATCACAATGACATAGATGCTATTGATAGTACATCAATATGATTCAGCTCTTCCCCTGCCTGGCAGAGTGTGGCTGCTGTGCACATAGCCATGTAATACATATTAGTTACACAGGCATTAGAGAAGCCTTTCCCATCCATATGTATGTGCATGGCCTGTGGAAGTTAATAATGCCATATATCACATGCACATAGAATGTAAAACGTACTTCAGAATGACAGCAAGCTCATATAAAATGAGTATTGGCGCATGATTAAAGGAAACCAGGGAAATATTTTTGTCCTTTCAGAGAACAGAATTATTTGTTTGCTCTGTGTGTCTCAGCATCCCAGACCGTCATTCTGCCTTTTTGTTTTTTTGTTTTTTGTTTTTTGTTTTTTTTGGGGGGGCGGCGTTGGTCAATATATGCATTTCTCTGCAGCCACCTTATTTCACTTCAGCCACATGGACAACAAAGGAACCCCTTTGGAGAAATGAAAGATAGCAATTACACATTGGTATTCATGTTACGGGAGTCCCACTGTCGTCCTCAGGGAGTTTAACAATGAATATCCAGCATTAATTGCCACAGTAACTACATGCGTCTGACCTTGCTGAAATGTAATACATCAGTTTTACATAGTGAAATTATTTACCACTGAAAGATTAAAAAAGAATGATTATAAAATTATATTGCCGTTTAGAATGACACATATTTTTTGTTTTTAAGAAAATCCTGGAGGACTTAAATGATTAGCTTACTGCATTTTCTTAGGAATCAGAATACCAGGAGGTAAAGTCACAATTTTATCAGTGATGGCTGGCAATTAGGCAAGATTAGTGCCTTCCTATTCTTATGAAAGGTGAATAATATACATTGACATCCCTGATTAGCCTGTAGAACTAATTAATAAGGCACAATGGATATTTTTTCTCTGTTGGGGGTGGGGTTATCCTCTTTTATATTTGTACCTGATGGTAGGTAGGTAGGATTTTCTGTCAGTAGGGGAAATGTGCTAGTAGCCCTGAGCACGTAGTGCCCTTTTTAAAGAGGTGACATCATCTTTAAGGTGAAATCTACTTACTATCAACTTTTCTTCTTTAATCTTTTGCTCAAATCCTCAGAAATAGGGAAGCTAGATTTTCTGACATGCATCTTACAGTTCCTTTTTCCCGGGCTACCACGCTTACTGGGTATTGCACACTGGGAGAATTTCACACTCAACACTCTGAAAGTGTTCATGACTCCGAGTTGGAGGCCACCCTGCTGGGTCAGCAGCAAGCTGTCCTCTGTGACAGAGCCACATCAGCGGGCCGCACTCGCTCTGGGCTGTGGAAGCTGTGTGTGCAGAAATGAATGATGGTTCAGCCGTCTCTTCTTTTTAAAAAGGGACTGAGGTGAAGAAAGTCTGTGCACTCATCCATGACATCCGAATTTCAGCCTAGACGAGATTCTAACTAGAGATCCATTTTGCTTGTATTCTGGCAAAACAAGTACATGATAAATTTGAAGGCCCTCTCAAGTCTGAAAAAAAATTGAACTGAATGATGGAGTGGGTCGTTTTTTTTTTTTTTTTCTTGCCTGCCTTTTAAAGTAAGGGTGTAAAGTAAATGAATATATGTATTGATTACGACTGTGGAATATGGCTTACTCATTGTCTTCATGTGTAAATAATGTATATTTTGTATGATTCAACTTTAATAGAGTGTTTAATAAACATCTGCCAGGTAAAAGAATATAGTACACACATGTGTACTATATTATATTAATATGTTGTGCTTTTTGAAACTTTGAATTTTGTAGTCTCTAAATTGTTTAGGTAGTTTTAAAAATAAACTCTGAATTCCACCTCCACTTTGTTTTCTATTTCCTTTAAAGTATGTATGTCTCTAATGTTGTAAGTTTTCATAGCATTTGAGCCTGGATACTTTAATATTAGAGGGAGATTTTTGACCAGACTCCTAATTTATTCTGAATCTTTAAAGAGATGATACTGTAAAGCAACTCTAGAAAATATAGCTTTAGTTAGCTCCTTCCCACCCCTACCCCTTTTAATTTTCTCTCTCTTTTTCCTTCTCTCATCCATCATCCCTGTCCACAATTAAAGCAAGATGATGAAGTGACGACTGTTCAGGTTAAAGAGCAAGACCAGAGCGTCCTGGTGCTGAAGAAAGTGCAGTGCTGTGGCCCAGCCCCCACAGCTGGGAGTGCGGAGAGCCATTGGAGGTGAGAGTTTCCCTGCAGCCACAGAGGCACGCGCTCCCGTTTCCTTTTCCCTGCCTGCCTTCCCTTCCCTTGCTCCATCTCACTCGCTCTCTGCCTCCTCTACCCTCCCTCCCTCTCTTTTCTCTCCGCCTCTCCAGCGTTCTAGCTGACTGCAGAGCTCTTAGCAGCCAGATGGACTCAGTTCCCAGTGAAAGGACAGGGATGGCAAGATCTTTTAGCATTTAGGGGATGCCTTTGTTAGTAACCGTTCACAATGGGCAGCTCCCGGCTGAGGGTCTTTGACCCTCATTTGGAGAGGAAAGATTCCGCCGCGGCGCTCTCAGACCGAGAGCTGCCCTTGCCTACCTTCGATGTGCCTTATTTCAAATACATCGACGAGGAGGATGAGGACGATGAATGGAGCAGCCGCTCGCAGTCTTCCACCGAGGATGACTCAGTGGACTCTCTGCTCTCTGACAGATATGTGGTGGTGTCCGGGACCCCGGAGAAGATTTTGGAGCACCTTTTGAATGACTTGCACCTGGAAGAAGTCCAGGACAAAGAAACAGGTAAGGCTCTGAGTAGCTCATGCTTCCAGACTTACAGCGGCTGATGCCCTTGTCAGTACCCTCAGGGGCAAGGTTCCCACTGTTAGCTGAAACCGGGGTGGGGAGAAATAGCATATGCTTTGTGCGACTCATCCCTTGCCTTGTGCTGATTTGTTTAAATCCAGTAAATGGACACATGTAGATCCCAAGCAGTTTCCTGGGAAGTAGCTGTACAAAGAAAATGATATGAAGGCAGCTGTTCTTGTTTCTTTGGCAATTTTTCCCAAATCTCACCTAAAGGCAGTTGGCAAGAGACCAACATTCAATAGCAACATTCAATGGAAAGAAATACAAGGGGGAGGAGGGTTAGCAGGCGTTCACCTGGCATGTAGGCAGTGCTGAGCTGCGGGGAGCAGCCTCTGTGTTGAAATGTCAACAATTAATGCAACTACTCAGCAGCTACATGCTTAGTGGCAACTTCTGCCTTTTTCCAAGTGGTTTACAAACTGCCTGGTCAGAACAAGCCCTGAGGTGCAGACTGTGATACTCCCAGCTCTTCAGAGCAGAAATTGTAATGCACTAAAGCCTTACTGATCAGACTTCTTGTCTTTTAAATTTAATCTGAGAGTAGAACACTCACTTTGCTTTTCCACTCATGCACTTTTGGAAACACTACTATTCCACTTACAAAATGACTTATCGGTAACTTCCTTTATCTCAGAAGGGAGAGTGCTTGCTTCTCTTAACCAGAATTTGTAATTTGTTCCATGCTGGAGCAGTTATTCCAATGAATAGGCCTCTGACTGTAGCCTGCATTTTGCAACTTGATCCCTTAACTGAAATGCGCTTTTTGCTCCTTCCATAGCACCTGTGAGACCCACAGTTTCCTTAGGTTTTTACCATGCAGGAAGGATTTTGAAATGACAGCTTAGGTGGGAACAAGAATTTCCTTGTGTCCCTGGAGTTTTGTCTGAACGTAAGTGATGTCTGGGTTTATATTGCGTTATAAAGGACCATAAGAGAAACAAGAATGTGTGAAATACATAAATGGGCAAAAAACAGTATCAAAATGACCTAATCATGTATCCTACAGTAAAATTATTGTGTGATTTTAAAATTCAGATAAATACCCTATTTTGCATATGTCTGAAGACAAAATCAATAGTTGTCATTTATATACACTAAACAAACAACTAAAAGAAAAATATATTCTCTTGGCATTTGCTGGGTTGATTTTGTATGTCTATAGATTAATATTTTGTGCGTTTGAGCACTATTCCCATGTTCTGCTTCATCAAATATAATCATCATGGAAGGTGGGTCTAATTTTCAGTCTACTGATTACCAGACTGCTTTACACAGGTGTTTTGAGCTAGAATACAGACAAATGATGTGTCATGGAAACGACACTTTAGTAGGGGTTTGGAAAGATTGAATACTTTGTTCTTCTTAATAACACTACAGTTCTGTAATGCAAGACTTTGTGTCTGGGTTACATTAGTAAGCAGGGAAATTATTATAACCTGCCCAGGCCTAGCTTGATTTCTTTTTCTTTTTAATTGTCATGAGTTTGTGTTCTCTTTGCTTTTGAGAAAATGGCTCAGGTGCTCACAGGTTCCCACTACTTAACACTGAGAATGACAAATCACTCTTACTATTGTTGCTAATGTCAGAATTTGCCTCCTATTGGGAAATATAGTGATTTGCATCCTGTCTAGTGACTTATTCTTGCTTTCTTCTCAGTTATACCAACCCTTGGATCATGTATGTCACTTCTGCCATGTGCTCACAAAGCCAAGAGGACCAGGACTTCATGGCTTGACTCTCCTAGCACCAACCTAAGTGGGGAAGAAGGGGTTGGTTGGGGTCACCTCACCTAATTCCTGCTCATTTCCTTAGAGTTTGGGGGAAGGACACACATGAAACGTTAGAGTTTTACGGAGACATCTGAGTGGCAAAAGTGGTAACAACTTTCACCAAAGAAAGATTTTATGAAAATGGAAAAGTCAACTTTGGAGAAAATGATTAATGTGTATATAAAAGAGATGCCTAAGTGGAAGTCAATGGAGCTCTTCCAAACTTCAAGAACGACACTTGGAGAAAACACAACAGAAAAGCCACCATGTGGTTTCTGTTAATAAGATTATAAGAAATATAATAAATATAAAATAAATGTGTGCAAATTGAAGAAAAGGAGATATTAATAGCTCAAATACTAAGTGAATCAGGTATTTAAAGTAACAGGACCCCTTGTCGCTGACAAAGGTGAATTCTAGTTCTTTATCTCGGTCAGGTAAGCAACCCTCATTATCAAAGGCCCGGGTGTGCAGGAGCTGAAGAGAGTTGCATAAACCATATGGAGGACAGATGGAGGAAAATGAGAAGGGGCTGCAATAAAAGTACACAGCAGCATTTTTATGTTCTTGAGCGCCCCTTTTAGGGAGATGGAGCCATCTGGGGCCGCGTGCAGCCATATGGTGGCCCTCCACATGGCCCAATAGCAGTGAGGAGGAGAGGGTCCATGGGAGACAAGGAATGGTCCTGGAGGCTGGGATGAGCCTCTTCTGGATTCTTACATTTTTGGACCCACCAGAGGCTGGGGAGTATAACTGAACAAGAGATGTGAGTAATTTCTCATCCCTTTCCCACAGAAGTCACTAATTTGTGAAAATGTAGGTGCAGGACCCAATAGAGGAGGCCCTCTGTGCTCCCATAGGACAAGTGGAAGTGATTACTGATTGATGTTAACATACGACTAAAGTTTACTCCATTGAATATAGCAGGGAAGAGAATGCCAGGGCTATTAAAATGAGGCATTTCTGTTGTTTCTGGACTCAAGAATAGAATAGGAAACAACTAAACAATTCATATCGTATTCTATCAGCAAATCAAGCTTTTTAAAGGAAAAATAATTCTAGAGATGAAAGCAACCTACTAATGATTTTCCTAAATGAGTTGACTCACGCACACCTACTATATCTATTTTCATAATCCCTCAAGTACATAGGCTTCCTCCTTGGTAGTGAAAGGAACAAGAAGTCATCCAGTGATATCTGTGGAATGAAGGAATGCGTGAGTGAATGAGTGAATTTCTTTTTTTTTTTTTTTTTTTTTTTTTTTTTTGAGATGGAGTCTCTCTGTCACCCAGCTGGAGTGCAATGGTATGATCTTGGCTCACTGCAACCTCTGTCTCTCGGGTTCAAGCGATTCTCCTGCCTCAACCTCCAGAGTAGCTGGGATTATAGGGGCCCACCACCACGCCCTGCTAATTTTTGTATTTTTGGTAGGGACAGAGTTTCACCATGTTGGTCAGGCTGGTCTTGAACTCCTGACCTCGTGATCTGCCTGCCTCGGCCTCCCAAAGTGCTGGAATTACAGGCATCAGCCACTGTGCTTGGCCGAGTGAATTTCCTAAACTCTTAAAGAGAAGATCAATGGGAAGTGCTGATAAGAAACAAGCAAACTGACCAGGCATTTGGGTCTTTATTTGCAGCCAGTTTTGAAATGTTCATTCATCTGTGACAAGATCCCTTTTTGTTTACTAAGTTAGCAGTAACACTCCCTGAGAGCAAGCAGGAATGAAATTCATTGTCATCTAAATTTTTCAACATTTCTTCTTTTGTCCGATAGTTCTTCATTGTTTAAAGTAGGAAAACTGAGTCTGGTAACTAGATATTTGTGAACCTGGACAGTGATTGAAGCTGTTTTCAAAGATTTCCTTTTTTCTCCCCCAAGGTTCAGGTTTTGCCTTGAAATATTTTGAAGTGTTAGAGGAAAGTCAAGTTGTTTTTGGAGCTTTATCTTTTCCCAGAAATGGGGCAAACATCATTGGGCATGAGATTTACATGAGAGAATTACAAGGAAGGCAAGAAAGAAAAAGAAACAAGGAGCAGTGAGTTAGAGGAGTTGGAGGGATGGGGGAGCAAGTTTGGGCCCAGCCAGTCCTGCTCTGTTGTGGTCCTGCTAGTGACTGTACCTAGTTAACCCTTTCTCCTGCCTAGAGAGGATAAAGTGTGTTTTGCTTACAGATACTTCTGTAGTGAATGATAATTTCTGTTTCAAAGCAGGGGGAAAACTGTGGATTACATGGAGAAACCCCTTCTTATTGATTTTTCTTTCTGAATCTATGTTATGACAGGTCTACCTTAGGGAAAACATAGGAAATATGTTATTTCCCATTTCCTTATTCATCTTTTTGAAGAAAATGTACTTATGATTACAGGTTTCCAAGAAAAAAAAAGCCAACAGAGAATAGAATAGTAGGAATAGGTAAAGCCTACCAGCTGATTCTCATTAGGCCTGACCTGATTTCTTTTAGGTATGGCTGCTTTTTTTTTTTTTTTTTTTTTTTAATTTCATGAGGTTATCATTCAGTATATTCTGTTAACATGCCTTTGTGTGGAAATGTCTATACAACCCGCCTTGATTCTTTCAGAGATACCTCAGTGTTGGGGGGTTGGCGTTTAGCAGCACATAGTAGGTTGAGCATGTGATTGAAGGAGTGAGTTCATTACTGTTCTAAAGAGGAAACAACCTCTGTGAAAGTGCTTGTTTTATATTATAGGAGTGTCTCACTCAACTGATACAGTCCGGAAGCTCTTAATGGTCAACCTAGTGACTTTTATTTTTTTATTTTTATTTTTATTTTTTTGAGACGGAGTCTCACTCGTCACCAGGCTGGAGTGCAGTGGCACTATCTCGGCTCACTGCAACCTCCACCTCCCAAGTTCAAGTGATTCTCCTGCCTCAGCCTCCCGAGTAGCTGGGACTACAGGTGCGAACCACCACGCCCGGCTAATTTTTGTATTTTCGGTGGAGACAGGGTTTCACCATGTTGGCCAGGATGGTCTCAATCTCTTGACCTCGTGATCCACCCGCCTCGGCCTCTCAAAGTGCTGGGATTACAGACGTGAGCCACTGCGCCTGGCTGTGATGTTTTTTAAGCATTGCACTGAGAAAACATTGAGTAAAGCGAGGGCAGGTACCTCATTTTCTATTAACTTTTTAATTTTGTCTCCTGCCAACACCAAGCTCATGATAATCCCTTGATATTTAATTATGTAATTTTCATGGAGGAAAATTAAGAATATCTTTCTTCTTCTCCTTGGAAAGATAGAAGACAATGTAAGTCAACTTATTCCTTGCTTACCTTGCCTTTTAGCATTCCTGGAATGATACTGGGTGCCTCTATTCCAGGCTTTTTCTCCCAGGTTGCCAGACCATAATAACCCTGTAGCAGCATGTCTTTTGCAGTACTAAAACTTTTTGAGGGTAGGTAAATATTTAGATGGCAGTAAGTCTTTTCATGATTTTGTACAATTGTACATGTACATGGAATTATCTTGTATTTATATCTTTTTATTTCTGTAAGGTCATGTAATAAACAGACCAGTGTAGCTTATCTGTAGCTGCACATTAGCAGCACCTGGGATGCTTTTAACAAAACAGCAATGTCCTGAGATCCTAATTCCGTTGGGCTGAGTTGGGGCCTAGGCCTTAAGGCCTTTAAAAGTTCCCCAGGTGATGCAATCTGCAGCCAAGTTGAAAGCCACTGAAATAGAACATTGTCTCACTTCCACGTTTTGAAAGACCAATTCCAGGTTTCTAATGGTTATAGATATACAGAGAATTGGGAACTTCTTTCCCGCTTTCCAACTCCTCTGACAGGACTGTATGTCCAGCCTCATGTCCACTGGCCCCTGCCCTGGAGTTCTGCAGCCTGAGAAGTTCATAACTGACAAACCTACACTGCCAGTCCATGCATTAAAGTGGTTTTGGATAAAAGGACACCATCAGAGGGGACAGAGGTACCGGACACACAAAATGTTTGGTTTTTCATCTCTTGGAATGAGAAGATGTGACTATAGTGAACAAGAACCATTTGGATTTTTGTGGGTTGTGTCACATGACACAAATTCCTGAGTGGTCCTTAGGTGTCACAGCCAAGAATGCTTCTGAGAGAAATCATGTTTTAAGAAAGGAGAAATGCACATAGCAGAGTAGAAAGGTTACTAAAATGAGATTCTAAAGTCTTGAGTACCAGATCTGGGCTCCATTAAAAAAACAGCCAGAGACTTTGAGCAATTAATAAATGAAATGATCTCTGAAGTATCTTTCATCACTAAAACCCTTTGATTCAAAGGGATCTATATTTTCTTTCCTTGCAAAATATGTTACAGAGCCATAGAATTTTAGATGGGAGGGAGACCTGAGATTTCGTGTAGGTGACCTCCAAAGTCATTTTATGCTGGAAACACCTCGTGCAGCCCTTGCACGAGGGCTTAGGAAATTTGGTCTAATTTCATATTACTGCTACTTTTCTTCAGCCTCATAGAGCTGTTAGAATGTTGACAGGGTATTAAGCTTAGAATCTAAGGCTGAGTGGCCATACCTGGTGATGATTTAACTGTGTTTTTATATAACCTTGTCCAATGGGAAACTTTTTAAGTTCCTTTGAGAAATTATGCCATAACATTTCTAAAGAATAGCTTTGATTTATCACCCTACTACTAAATTCCATTTGCAGAGTTTTATTACCAAGCCATTTTGGGATATTCAGAAATAGTGTTGCAGGAGAAAAGCAGCAGTTTTCCCTCAGTGATGAAATATATTACATCATATCTCTTCTACTAGCCATTTCCCTGCAATTCCTTAACTTTTAGCTTTATACACTGCTTCTATAAAAAATGTAACAGTGCATTTTTAGTTATTGAGTTTCTGCATGCACCTGAATGAATACATTAGAAAAATTTAGTTCCTTTATTTATTTAATTCCTTTAAATATCTTTGACCTCCAATTGCATAGGCACTGTTCTAAATGCCAGGGATACAAAATAGACAAACTACTTACCCTCCTGAAGGCTTATATTCTATTGGAGGGAATCAGACAATAAACAAAATAAGTAAGAAAATATTGTATATTAGATGATGGGTTGCTAAATAGCCAATATCATCATAGGCACGTATTTAGGATAACTATATCCATGTCTTTAAAAATAAAAAAGCTGGAGGATATTTTAATGTATTTAAAGTATTTTAAGAATTAATGTGAAACCTCTAGTCAAATGCAACAAATTTCAGAATCAAAAGAAACACACTTAACTGAAATTTTTAAAATAACATAAAAAGAAATTTGAAGTATGTATAGGTATCCCCAGATGGTAAATCACTATTGTTAGAACCCATAGAATCTACATTTGTGGAAATGTTTAATAAGGATATCAGCCTTTTACCATCTTAAACTGTGAAGATCGCTTTATCCAAGGCAAATAACTGGACTGGGCTGCTACTTAGTCTTTTTCAGCTTTTTGAAACTGTCACTTTAAAATCTTAGATTAAGCACTTTGGGAGCCCAAGGTGGGTGGATGACTTGAGGTCAGGGGTTTGAGACCAGCCTGGCCAACATAGTGAAACCCCGCCTCTACTAAAAATACAAAAATTAGCCAGAAGTGGTGGCGCTGAGGCATGAGAATTGCTTGAATGCTAGAGGGGGAGGTTTCAGTGAGCTGAGATTGCACCACTGCAGTCCAGCCTGGGCAACAGAGTGAGACTCTGTCTCAAAAAAAAAAAAAAAAAAAATTAGATTAATTTGTTTGCATACATGCTAATAAAAAAAAAATCAATGAAAGACTGAATTCATTAGCACAAACTCCAGCTGCCCTGGGTGTGCGTCAGATGCAGATGAAGAGTACCACTGTTTGGTAAGGACTTGTTTTTCCAGATAAAGCAAAGACTTGAAACAGCTGTCCACAGTGACAGTACAAATCCCCAAAATGGTGTCAAGAGAGAAAAAGTGCTCAAGTTAGAATATGATTTCTGTTCTACTTTATAATGTGTGTGCTGTGGTTTTTGTTTTGTCTTGGTTTGGATTTTGGTAGTTCCTTGAGCTTCTCTCCTAATTACTGATATGGAGAATGTAATGTATGGTATTTGTTGACTATAATTGAAGCATTGGAAGGCTTTATAAATTAGTGTTGACAAAGTGATGAGATAATTAGAATTGTATAGAAATTTTCTCAGTTATTTCACTTATAAAAGCAGAGGCTTTAGGCCACATGACATTTGAGAACCCTTCTAGCTATGAGAACCAGGTTCAAAGATTACTCCAGACACCAATTTATTTATTCAAACCTTGTCCCATTAGAAGGACATCCTTGTGCAAGATAATTATCCCCATTTGATGGACATAGAAGCCAAGGTGGAAGTTAATTCAGTTGCTTCAGTGATGGTGCTACCATTTGAATCGGGAAATGAGCCCAAATATATTCCGAGTTTTATCCCAAAGATTATTTTTGCTAGAGACTGGAATCATGGATGAAAAGCATGATTGAAGTAAAAATCTACCATTCAACTCAAGCTTTAAGCCCCAAATCAGGTGCTTCAGTACCCACTTAAGGGCGTTCTAATCTCCAGTACAAAGACCTGCTTCTTGAATTCCAGCTGTGAGCAGAATGGCCACTGGGTGAGCTAACTGCTTCAAAAAGGTTGAGAGAGAGAGAGAGAGAGAGAGAGAGAGAGAGGTCTAGTTCCAGCTGACACTGTATCAGACTACTCACAAGAGAAGTGATTAAAAATTAAATTTTGACTGTGGATTTCATTTGAGGTGCTCATCTTCTGGGTTAATCTATTCTTACCACCTTTGAACATGCAATATTATGTATGATAACAAGGGAATTGATGCTTTTACACTGCCAGTAGATTGTGGGTTAATTAATACCCTTGTTGTTAATGAAGCAAGGTGAAGTGAAGTGAGACCCAGCCGAAGCATAAGATCATTAACATACACTGATTAATAATGGAAATGTGGAAGTTTTCATTACAACACAACCAATGGGCAAAGGAAGATATTTAATGGGTATGGATATATTTGATATGAGTATAGCAGACCTTTCAAGGAAACAGTCTCAATTTAGAATGAGAATGGATCATTGGAATGCATTTTTTTAATTGAATCATTTTCAGGTTTATACCACATTTGAGCTGTAGTTTATAATCTGAATTTTAATTTTATAAACAATTTCACCATGGAAGGTTATGCAAATGTTACAGTTTTCCAAATAAGAAAGTACTCAGAAAAATGTAGACTAGTTTATTCAATGATTACCTGATATTTCTAGTGAACTATGTGGAGAGATGAACACTTTCATTAAACCTTTACTTTTATGATTTGCTTTCATCCTCCACCCTTATTTATTCTGTGTCCACTGTTGGAATTTACTACAATAAATGCATAGGCGTGTATATGTATATTTATTTATAAAGTAGAAAATAAGACATTGGGTAACTAAACTTGTCATATTTAATTAAAGGGAAACTACAGTTGGCTTCGCAGATGTGGCTTTTGCCACAGAAGGTTGACCATTTTACAGCAGACTTTGTCAAGGGAAAGGTCAAGTGGAAGTCTAGAGCATGCTAAACAAACCAAAGTATTATAGGGTTCTAGGAAATTAATTTCAAGAGGATCTGAAGATAGGGAATGGAAAAAGGAGTACATGAGGGGGAAAGAATGACCTTAGAAATTAGATCCTTAGCTTCCAGTCTATAAGAATTGTGGAAAACGTGGGCATCTTAACAGTTTATGGACTTTCTTCTTTAAATACTTTGAAGGAAAATGTCAACCACTTTCAGACAGGTTAGAGTGGAGGTTTTGTCCTAGAGGCTGAAGGTGAGATAATCTGGAGGTTTCCTGCACACTGTGTTCTATCTAAATGACATATGCATGTGACTGCTTACTTCCTCGAAGTCAGTTTCAGTGCCGACCTCAACCCCCGAACCCCGATTTTCCTGTGTAAACTGCAGCCAGCATAGAAGATGGAGAAGTCAGTGGACTTTCTACTTCATTCATATTTGCATATTTTGTTTTCTTTTTATCCTTTATTTACATTTATTTGCTTCACCTGAAATACTTTCCCTCTACCTCAAATGCCCAACTTGACACTCATCTTTTTAGCTAGACTTCCATGGAGAACTTTAGTTCTTTCTTTGTAGTTAAGTAAATTTCTAATTTTCTAGAACAACTGGAGGATAAATTATTACAAGTGATAAAAGATTCTACTCTAGTGAGAGTTGCCCTAGTATGTACAGGAATTGTCAAGTTTCAGAGAATCAAAATATATAAAATTACAATCTATTTTTAAACATAATTTTTTTTTTTTTTTTTTTGTGATGGAGTCTCACTCTGTTACCCAGGCTGGAGTGCAGTGGCACCATCTCGACTCACTGCAACCTCTCCCTGCCGGGTTCAAGAGATTCTCCTACCTCAGCCTCTCGAGTAGCTGGTACTACAGGCATGTGCCACCACGCCTAATTTTTATATTTTTACTAGAGACAGGGTTTCACTGTGTTGGCCAGACTGGTCTCAAGCTCCTGACTTCAGATAATTCACCCGCCTCGGCCTCCCAAAATGCTGGGATTACAGGCGTGAGCCACTGCTCCCGGCCTCAAATATAAAATCTAATGGCAAACTATGAGGACCTAATAATAGTCCTTGCTTTTATTGTTATATGGATAAGATATTGGCTTACATCTGTATAATCTCTTTGACATAGGATGAAGGCTGCATTTGAAACATAAATCCTCAATATAACTTGTTTTTCCTCATAAAAATAAATTTGAGATATATAACACCTTGTTTAATATTCTCTTGATATCCTGTCTCCCTAATAGGTACCCTTTAAGGAAGAAGGCTACATATATTACTTTTCTATTTCTTCGCAACATCATTTCCCAGTTCGGTTAGTGCTAACTGGGGTTTTATTTCTTTTGAAAGGAAATTTCTGTTCTAAAACCTTTAAAAACACGTAAATTGCCATATTTTCTCAGTAAGTTTTGTGTCTCTGGGCATATTTAATATTGCACTTTAGTAGAAACGCATGTGGTTTTGTTAGTGTCTGGCTGTATTTCCAGGAACCTGTTTAAATGTGTGATTTAGGTGGGGGCATTTCTGGAGCAGCAAATTGAAGGGAACGAGAGATACTGAAATTCATGAAGACAAGATATTGTGTCAGTTGTGGGTTTGACAACCTAGTAATTTTAGCAAAATGATAGTTTCACTCTAACATCGGCAGCTGAAATTACTTGAAACTGTGTTTAAGACAATGTCAACGGTTGAAAAACCTCTGTCTCCTTCTTTCTCTTTCTGTGTTTCTCTCTCTCGGAGATCTTGTGTCATGTCCCCAGACGGTTGTTGGATTTAAAGTGAGATAATCAGATGTCCTTGTCTGAATTTTAAAATGTTTATGACATCTTCCTCAAGTAAAATTTAGCATTCTATCAGGAAATGGGGGAACAAAATGTTTTTTTGTGTAAGAGTGTGTACTTCAGATAGTCGTATAAAGTGTGAGGAAGGAGTATTAGTGGATGGCAATTTGTTGATTACAATCACTGCATGTTAATCTCTCACAGCATGTTTCAATCAATTATTGCTTCATTGAAAGGGTGTAATGTCATAGAATTGCTCTAACTGACAAGCCCGTATCTAAAAGAGATATTCTTTGTGTGGGAGAATGTTTGCCTTTAACCTACCTATAATTGAGCTTCTCTTCATTTTTCCTATCAGCCTTTTGGCACTATAACCTTCCCCTCCCATTTCCCATTATCCTCATTTTCTGCCTCAGGCTTTCTTACTCTACGATTGAAACCTTTTCTTTCATTCAGTTTGCAGCTTTTTTGCCTTGTACTTAAGGCTGCTACTTGGCTGGCAGTCCTTCCCTTGAATCTCGAAACAAATATGAAATTAGAACTGTTAAATATGGGTGAACAGAAACGTGGAAAACTAAACAATACCAACAAAAATCCCAGAACATCTTGTCATAATCTACATAGTGACAGAAAATAATTTTCAGAACAATTCTCTAGCCTTTTCTACTTCAGACTTGCCATTCTTGTCTAGCATTTAGGATATTTGGTGAATCTTCTAACTTTGAAATATTGTAATCCTTTAAATGAGCTTCATTTAGTGGGAACATGAAAAGTACAATTTAAAATTCTCCATCGCTTACCTGGCTGGATATTGCCACCTAAATTCTCAGTCTAAAAATGAATATAGTTTTGGATGAATGGGTATATGTAAGCTTCTGCTATTTTTTTCCTTGTTCTATCCCTTTCAATATTCTTCACCTGTTATGAAGAAGAATTTATGTAGTACTGACAGCAAAGGAGCTTTTTCCCCCTAAGTTTTCTCTAAGTTTTCTTTGAGTCTTGCTTGATAATTACATATTTTCTTTTGTGTAGCAACTTACAGATCTTAAATCTACTGTCATGTCTTGTGTTTTGTTAAGAAAAAAAGAACAGAGTAATCTTTTCATCCTAATTTTGGATCTACTTCTCAGAGTTGGATATTTAAAATGTGACCTTTGAAGTCTTGATTCAGTTTGATCTGTGTTTGAAGGCATTGCAAGCCATTTTCATTTACTGATGGCTTCTGTAGAACAATTTTAGTTAACCCATGTTCTGCCAATGCTGATTGGCATAGTGTGCATATCTCAGAATTATTATGACAATTTGCACTGTTTGATAGTCTCCCAGGGCAGATGTTTGTTCTTCCAAACAAACCAACAAACAAACATCCAAGGCAATGTGTCTTCGTCAGCACGTTCTAAAAGTCCACAGTAGTGAGATCAGGATGAATTAACAATACTTAACACTCCTTGAATGTACCTTTCCTACTTCTGATAATTGAGAAAATTGAGAACTAGATCATTTGCGTATCATGTACTTGAGCTTCTGAAAATTTTCAGTGTATATGTGTTATTTGTGAGTAGTCACAGCTTTATATAACAGAAAAGCTCTAGTGATGATTTAAACATGGCATAAATGTATTTCTGTCTCATGTGAAAATAAGTATGGAGAAATACAGTCCACAGCTGATAAGGCCACTCTAATGTCAGTCAGTCTTGAGATTCCTTATCTGAACTTGATTTCCTGGGCCCTAATGGACACTAGCATAACTGTCCAGGCAGCAGGATGAAGAAAGTCATGAAGAGCACACTTGTCCATCACACATGGCTTCTGCTTTTACCTCATGGACCAAAACTTAGTCTTGTGGCCACATCTAGCTGCAAGTGAAGCTGGCAAATATATTGTATATTGTTTTGTTCCATCTTTAAAATATCAGGAGAGCAAAATGCCTAGGAAAAAAAAAATCAAAGTTTGATTCCCAAAGAAGGGGCAAATGACATGTAATTTTGTAAATGGAAGCTTATGTTAGTTTGTTTTGATACTGTAGACCCAATGCCATAATTATATATTTGTTTCTTCAAAGAAATATGGACATACTATGGTTTAATGCATTGTATAATTGTCACGGGAAAGGGGTCCTGATATCTCACACAAGAAGTAATTCAAGGCGAAGCCATAAAGTGAAAGCAAGTTTATTAGAGAAGTAAAGAAACCAAAGAATGGCTACTCCATAGGCAGAGCAGCAGCTTGAGCTACTGGACTGAGGATACTTATAGTTATTTCTTGATTATATGATAAACAAGGGGTGGGTTATTCATGAGTTTTTCTGGGACTCAAGGTTCCTCCCCTTTTTAGAACATATACGGTAACTTCCTGATTGTTGCCATGGCATTTGTAAATTGTCATAGTGCTGGTGGGAATGTCTTTTAGCATGCGATTATATTACAATTAGCATATGATGAGCAGTGAGAACGACTAGAGGTTACTTTTGTCACTATCTTGGTTTTGGTGGGATTTGGCTGGCTTGTTTACCACATGTTGTTTTATCAGCAACATCTTTGTGACCTGTACCTTGTACAGACCTCCTATCTCACCCTGTGATTTAGGATGCCTTAACCTTCTGAGAATGCAGCCCAGTAGGTATCAGCCTTATTTTACCCAGCTCCTATTCAAGATGGAGTCACTCTGGCTCAAATGCCTCTGACATAATCTTTTTTTTTTAAAGCCTGTAAAGTGGTTTGGATTATCTCTTATATCCTCCTCAAGAAGTGAATATTTAGAATAATCTTATATATGCTTAGGATGCAAGGTTTAGTTAGCTTTAAGTACTTTTCTCATGTCTGATTTGAGCTATTGATTTCATGTTTGAGAATTATACGTCATTCACTCTCAAATTCTTCCTAGTCATTGTTAGAAACATTTTTCATATAAGAAATTAAACATGAACTAAGAAATATTCCATATATTATGGCTTGGAAGTTAAACAATGGCACAAATTAAATTTGTGTTTATAAGAGTAGATTTTAGTATCTAATTATATATAATATTCTATTATTGTGACATAATAAATACATACTTGGTCTCTACCACTGGTACGGAGCTCTTAAAACTATGGAATTTCGTGGGTGATAGAGGTGATAGGAGCATCTTTTGTTTTAGTATTTGGTTTTAATCCCTTATTCCTAACACAAGAGTTTCTAAGACCTTTGGAATCTCTAGAGTGATAGGAGAATCTTTTTGTTTGCTGATATGATGACTGGTGGCTGGGGTCCCTAGGTAGCTTCAGGATGAGAGCTGGTTGCCAGAAAGACAAGGCATGACTAGAGAGATGGAACTTTTGGTCCCAACCCTCAACCTCTGGGGAGGGGAGGGAGATGGAGATTGACTTAATTGCCAGTAGTCCATGATTTAATCAATCATGCCTACCTAATGAAGCTTCTGTAAAAACTCTAAACAATGCAATTCAGAGAGCTCCCAGGTCGGTGAACATATCCATGTGCCATAAAGATAGTGCACCCAAACCCCACAGAAACAGAGGCTTCTGTGCTCAGGACTTTTTTAGAACTCATGCTGTGTAACTATTTTTCACCTGACCATTCATCTTCATCTCCTTTATAAGAAAACAGTAAGTGTAAGTAATGTTTCCCTGAGTTTAGTGAGCCCTTAACAGGCAATTATCAGACCACAGAGGGTGGGTGTGAGAACCCTGATATACAACCCATTGGTCAGAAGTACAGGTGACAACCTGAGATTTGTGATTGGCATCTAAAGTGGGATACAGTCTTGTGGGATTGAGCCCCTAGTCTGTGAGGTCTGTGCTATCTCCAGGTAGTGTCAGAACTGAATTAGAGGAAACTTAGTTGATATGTTGAGTAGAAAAATGTTTTTTTCAGTATAATCTTTCATATAGAGAATTTATCTAGAAAGGAGGGAAGAATTTTATGATTTGGCCTTTTGCAAACAATTTTTTTTAGTTTTCGCCTTTATATTTCGATTTTTAAAAATATAAGTATGTATAATTGGCCAATCTTAAAAGCATTGCGAATTTGTGGACCATTTCAATCCTTCCATGTGATTGTCAGTTCTACCTTTTGAAAAGCAAATTGGCTGATCTCATATCTATTTGCTATGGCCAGGTGTCCACTAAAAAATAAAAAATAAAGTAAAATTTGAGTAGGAATAAAGGAACTCTAGCATCCTGGCACTTAGAAAACAACTTTATAGGGGCATCTTTGGTGATTTAAGACCAATAAAAGACCACCTTCTTGTGTCTATGACTCTACTCCCCCTTCCAAACCTGGAGATTCTGTTACTTTCCTGCATTTTCTTTTCCCATAAACCAGATGGGTTATTTGGGTCCACACTCTCAGGAGAGCATAGTGTCATGAAAGAACCAGGGCTGGGACTTAGGCCCTTCAGACATCATCTTGCTGAGGAGCCCTGGGTGGTTATTCACTTTACTCATCTCAGCCTCAGTGCTGTCATCTCAAAAAAGATAATGTGCAACCTACCTTCTAGGGTGGATATGACGGGCACAGGTCATGTAGGTAAAGCCCTTAGTGTTAACAGGTGTGGGATGTTGGGCGATGATTCGGCGATTATCATTAGTACTGGCACAAAAGGGTGGCTGCTGTGAGTATGTTTAACTAGCGAGGCCGCTATTTATTTTCCTCCCTTACTTTTTCTCTTTGCCCATTGAAGCCACTCTGGCTTCCTGGTGCATGGCCAGATAGATATGGTTCAAACAAATTTGGGGCTCCCTAGAAAATAAAGACAAAATAAAATTTGAATAGGAATAAAGGAACTTCAGCATCCTGGCACTTACATGGAAGACAACTTGATAGGAACATCTTAGGTGACACAAGGCCAATGGCATGTGCTGGGTAGGGGTTGGGGTGTGGAGGACTGCCCAGACATTCACAGGAGTGTGATAGACACCAGCCTGGGGTGTGGAGGATGCCTTATGTGGTCATTTAATTATCTCACCAATCAGATTCCCAAGCCCTGTGAACAACTTTCCATTCTCCATGGCAGAGGGCACAGTGGTCATCCCTTAGTTACAGAAGTTCAGTAAATGGTTGCTGACCAAACCTTTCTCTGTGACCCAAAAACATGAGTCTTCCTTTCACCTGTGTGAGAAAGAAAGCAGCTGTGCGTTATTGAAAAGAACACTAATGACAGCTCTGGAACCAGAACACAGAGACGTGTCTGCCTCTGTTGTTTTATTTGTCCTAGCAATATTTTTAAATACAGGCAATACATTAAAGTAAATTTTCTTGTGCTGAAAATTGTCGGTATATGTAAGATCCTGTGCCAGATTATTTAGAAAGAGGCTTAGTTGCCCAGGCGCAGTGGCTCACGCCTATAATCCCAGCACTTTGGGAGGCCAAGGTCGGTGGATCATTTGAGGTCAGGAGGTTGAGACCAGCCTGACCAACATGGTGAAACTCCACCTCTGCTAAAAAAAAGAAAAAAATTAGCCAGGCGTGGTGGTGGACTCCTGTAGTCCCAGCTGTTCAGGAGGCTGAGACAGGAGAATTGCCTGAACCCGGTAAGTGGAAGCTGCAGTGAGCCGAGATCACACCACTGTACTCCAGCCTGGGTGACATAGCAAGACTCTATCTCAAAAACAAACAAATAAGCCTTAATTGTGTTTACTTATGTTTACTTTAAATTAGTTTTGTAGAATATCTTCTTATCTTTAATATAATCTAGCTATTGTGCCAATCCTTAGTCTTAAAAGAGGCAGTTGACTATTCATTGCTAAACTTGGAAGAAAATAAGTCTGTCTAGAATTCCTAGAATTTCTGTTAACCAGCTGATATGGTTTAGCTGTGTCCCCACCCCACCCAAATCTCATCTTGAATTGTATCTCCTATAATTCTCGCATGTCATGGGAGGGACCCGATGGGAGGGAATTGAATCATGGGGCAAGTCTTTCCCCTGCAGTTCTCATGATAGTGAATAAGTCTCATGAGATCTGATGGTTTTATAAAGGGGAGTTCCCCTGCACACACTCCTTTGCCTGCCACCATGTAAGACATGCCTTTGCTCTTCTTTCGTCCCCCACCATGATTGTGAGGCCTCCCGAGCCATGTGGAACTGTGAGTCCTTTAAACCTCTTTCCTTTATAGATTACCCAGTCTCTGGTATGTCTTTATTAGCAGCATGAGAACGTACTAATACATCAGAAAAAAAAAGTAAATAAAATGTTATTTTTCTGAAATATAATGCTAATATTAACATTTGGAATGATGATGTATTTCACGTTTTGAAAAAAGTTGATAATACAGATCCTTTTGGTGCTTGAGAGGTAAAAACATTACACATGTCCTAAGTCGATTCAGCTATTAGAATGACTATTAATTTGCTTATAATAACCATGTCTCAGGCTTCTAATTAGGATATTATCTTTAAATTAATTTTTCTTTGTTTCCTGAAAATTAAGAATGCTGAATTGACAAACACTTAGAAACACAGCTTGTATGTTTAGAACACGTGTGTGATGTTAATCAGACAACCATGCAGCAACTCTGAGAGGTCAGTTATGTTGGACTGAGTGAGTGTTAGAGCTGGATATTAATTTTTGTTGGTAGATGCTGGCAGATTGGTACTGAAGGCTTCTTGCCCACGACAATTCCCACATTATAATCTATACAGTTAAATGAAATGATAATTGTATTGATTATTGAGAAATTTTTCATCCCAGCTCCTTGTGAGAGCAACTGCTCTTTCTAAACAATGAGCTCTACAACTTTAAGAGGAGTCTTGGCGGGGGAAAAAAACCAAAACGGTGTGATATATGGTCTGAGCACTGATTATCAGAATATCCTTAGCTCCTTTTAACTAGAGTATGCCCCCATCCTTGACCAAGGGGCATCTCTCCAAGGTCATCAAACCAGGGACTGTCCACATAACAAATCCAGTGCTCTTTGAGTCCTGAGCCCAATAAAGCCTCTTCAAGCAGCATTTAACACTCTTATTTCCAATCCTTTTCTTTTTTGTTGGTTTATTACATTTGTGTCTCTTGTTTGTTTGTTTACAGAAAGGAGGCTATTGAATGTACGTTCATTTCTCTTTATTCTGTTTCTCTCCTCCTTTTCTTTCCCCTTCCTTAACTCATCTTTCCCTTACCATCACCTAAACGTCAATATCCCACTCCCTTAGACTGCTGCTTCTTTTTCTGAGAAATTGTGTTGGCCATAGCCATCCTCTTTAGGTACTGGCTCCCACAATCATAACTGTAACCCTCTTTGGCAAGCTCTGGTCTTTGATATTTTTTCCTAGTAGCTTTCCTTAGAGTAACCTGGGGAACCCAAGCTCAGCAAGTTTAAAAGCAAACTCACCTCCCTCCCCTTATCCTTCCCTTATCCAGTCTGACTTCCGTGATGAAGCAAGCTTAACTCACATCTCTCTTGTCACTTCTGGTCTTGAAAACCTCCCTTCACTTCCCTTTTCCTGTGGAATAAGCCCCAGGCTCCTTAATTTAGCATTCAAAGATCCTTCAGGAATTGCCTCCAACCTACTTCTCTAGCTTTACTTTTCAATTATACTATGTGATCTCTTCTATTACTACTATACAACTATGCTGTAGACCAAGACTTACCAACTTGCGTGTCCACAGGCAGTGAGAGTGAGTGAGTGAAGCCTGCCAGAACAGAAGGGTGATGAACTGGAGAGTGCCTCCTGCATAAAGTGGGCAAGTTGGCTCTAAACATGGTTGCCATAGGAGATGTGGCCCTGGTGTTGCCAGATCTTCTGACTTTTAAATTTTGTCAACTCCCAGAAAGCATCTCTAGGGACTAAACAAGACCTGCAAGTCCCAAGACCACAGGTTTGTGACTCAGCCACAGACCCACCCACATCCATTGCTTTGCTCACATTTGCTTCTCCTTTTCATCCTCCAATTCTTCTTGGAAATTCATAGTTCTCAATACTCAGTTTTTGTTGGTGGATTGGTAGCACTTGGAGAATTGGGATAAGGTTGAAATAATTTTATTTTATAAAAATAAAGAATAGGTAGTATTTATGTAGAGTGCCTAGGGTATACCAGGCTCTCTGCCAGTTGCTTTAGATATACTATCTTATTTAATCTTTACTATAACTCTACTAGGTATAGATACGATGGCCACTTTACAGGTGACTTAACTAAAGCCTAGAGAGATTAAGGACTATGCCTTAGGCTACCCCGTTAGATTTCCAGCTCTCTGATTCTATGGTATTCTTTATACTGTTTTCTGAGCTTCCCCCGCATACTTGGCAGACACATGCACGTGCCATGAATGGGCTGCAATTGTACCTAAACACTGAGAGCAGCTGATTGGGGATGTAACAGCAGGAGCTATGAGGCTGCTCACTGCTCTTAGCCCCAGGGTGACCTGCACCCTTTCTCTGAGGGCTGCAGCCTGGAGAAGGCAGACAAGCCCCCTGTTTATTACTCTGTGCTCCTCCTAGTAACATTTTTAAAAGGCAGTGAATAGAATTAAGTGTAGCTAGGAACAGAATACCTGTTGCATTCAAATCATTCTTTCTTGAAGAAGGAATGATAGGATTCTAAAACTGAATTTTACAAGTTAAAATAAAAACAGATTTGATTATTTGAAGAGTGTCCCCAAGCACTGTCTGTAGTAAGTTCCTGTCATTTAAAGGGGTGACTTTTAAGATTTGATGTATAAACAGCATTAAATAAGTAAGCTTTTTTTTTTTCTGCCACAAATACCTAAAAATAAAGCTAGATCTCAAGATTTGGTTATGTTAGAATGGCCAAACAAAACGCTAGGGTGAGACTGTAAGAATTGGCAGGAATGAAGTGAATTTAGGAGCTGTAGTAAAAAGCTGTGTTTGAGGTCATTAATATCACTTTCAGAAATGTGAGATACACAGGGAAAGAAGCATTGCTTTTAATGGCATAGCACTTTAATCTATTATTCCAACCTGAACATGAAAAAAACATTTATTTGTGCTTAATCAAATTACATGGTACATTTTGGCACTGCTTCTCAAAAAATAATGGCAAGTTGTAACATTTCAGGACCAGAAATGGGCCCTTTCATGTTCAAAGCTTTTCTCTTGGCTTCTTGAAATGAAGGTTAAGTAGAATATGTTTTAGAGTGCCTTAAATTTCATTGCATCTGAGGCAGAAATACAGGTGAAACAAAACTGCTAACAGTACTTCAGGAAATATGAGTTAATACAGATATGTTGACTATTCACATCACTATACTTGGATTAAATGGCTACTCTAGGCAGTTTCCTGTCCAAATTCTTTTAATTTGCTTTCTTGGTAATTCACTTTAACAGATGAGTGGTTTCATTATCGCAGTGCATTTTGCTTATGAGTATTGAAAAAAATAACCAAGGTAGATTTCTATAATTTTTCCTACATAACGCTATACTTCTAGTGATTTTTAGACTTCAGGGTTTTGTTTTGTTTTTTTGTTTTTATGTTGCAAAGAAAGCATTAGACCTTTTGGTAACATTTGGATCCGTTTTTTTAAATTTGATTACATTTATATATAACAGAACTCCATGAAAATGGTCTGTACCAAACCTCTTACTAGTCTACCTTGTCATAACTCTAGGATGCTCTAGGGATACTTATGTTTTGCAGAAATAAAATGGGAATTTTTAGAGCTTTGTATACTTAAAATGAGACTGAGAAAAACGTTTTAATTAGTACATACAAGAGAAATACATTCAAATAAAATTAAATAAAAATAGATAATTGTTTTTATATGACTTAAAAATTAAAATAGGCCAGACACGGTGGCTCATGCCTGTAATACCAGAACTTTGGGAACCCGGGTGGGCAGATCACCTGAGGTCAGGAGTTCAAGACACCAACCTGGCCAACATGGTGAAACCCCCATCTCTACTAAAAATACAAAAATTAGCCAGGTATGGTGGTGTGTGCCTGTAATCCCAGTTGCTCCAGAGGCTGAGGCAGGAGAATAGCTTGAACCCAAGAGGCGGGAGTTGCTGTGAGCCAAGATCATGCCACTGCACTCCAGCCTGGGTGACAGAGTGAGACTCCATTTCAAAAAACCCCCCCAAAAAGTTAAAATAGTAGCAGATGATAGGGAAAAGTCCTATATGACATCAGTATAGCTAATTACATGCATGGATTTCAGAACCATTTCTATATATATTTTATTTCAAGTTTTATAATAGTTAAAACTGTAGAAGTATTTACCTTCCAATTTCAATGATGATCAAGATGTTACTTTTTTACTTGCAAGGATGTTTCTTGTATTCAAAAAGCTACTACAAAAGTATTATTTTATTTTGGAGTGGGGAGGATAGTCCCAAAAATTTAGTGATAAGCCAATAATTTAGGATTAGATTTAGTAATTGACTTAATGCGTAGAATATCAAAGAAAATGGCTGGCACTGCGGCTCACATCTGTAATCCCAGCACTTTGGGAGGCTGAGGCAGGCAGATCACCTGAGGTCAGAAGTTCGAGACCAGCCTGGCCAATATGGTGAAACCCCCATCTCTACTAAAAATACAAAAATTAGCCGGGCATGGTAGTGCATACCTGTAGTCCCAACTACTCGGGAAGCTGAGGCCGGAGAATCGCTTGAACCTGGGAGGTGGAGGTTGCAGTGAGCTGAGATCGCACCACTGCACTCCAGCCTAGATAACAAGAGCGAAATTCCATCTCAAAAAAAAAATATATATATATCTCTCTCTCAAAGAAAAAGTTTTTGCATATTAATATATGCATATTAATATGCCTAGGTATTCACAAAATTAGAAATCAAAATGAATACCTTTTTTATTCAGAATGTTAGTATGTATGGCAACTATGAATTTGTTTAAATGAAAGATACTTTTATGTATACAAACATGCTTTTCTGCCTGTTGTCTTAAATTATTATTAAGTACTATGTAGTGTAATAGATAATTATAGTGTTTTAATTTGGATGCCAGTGGATTTGCTAGTCTTTCTAAATGGCTATTGTCAGCTAATAGTCTTCAGGGGATCATTCATATAACCATCATGGTTCTAAAAATATCTCTAAATACCAATGGGACAGCCTCTTTTTTGGAAGCATGGCTATTATAAAATGCACTTTTATTTGAAGTGCATCATTTTGATTATAGTATTTTAATTCGTGCCACTCAATTACTTTCAGAATCTGTAGAGCAAAGAAAAAAAAAAACATGAATGCTGGAAAAGAATAAAAGAAAGCTCTTTATATAGAAAAATTTAGAACAATATGGCAGTTAGAGAGATATTTGAGTTAGGAGTATTGGGAATCTGTTCTATTCATTAGAATTTTTAACTATTTATTAGGACTTCAACTGGAGCTGTTTTTGTATAGCCTCATTGTTTTTATTTTAATTAATATTTCTATGACAGAGAGATAATTAGGTAAGTGCTGTTGAATTTTAAATATGATATTAGCTTAGGAGAAAATAGGCATTTCTGGGTCAAAGCCCTTTACAAAATATTGTCATATGTGAGCTGATTAATTGAATTGAATGCCAAATGGATTTGCCACCATCCAACCAGACTCTGATAGTTCATTATCTAAGGTTGTTCTGGAATGGAATGACTGGTTATGTCAAAGTTAATGGTTTAATGGTGTTCTTTTTAATCTCAGCTACTAATGGAGTAACTCTTGATTAGAGAATAGTTCTAATCTCATTAAATGCAGCTAAGTGTAAGAACACCCCAAAGAGTCTGAACCTGTATGTCACATCCAGCATTGTAAATGCCAGCTCCCTCTCAATGCTGTTACCCAGTGGTTTCTGCATACTGGTGGCTCCTATCTACAAGAGCCATTGAAAACCCTAAACTAGATTCAAAGCTACTCTGTTGGCCAGGCTCAGTGGCTGATGCCTGTAATCCCAGCACTTTGGGAGGCCGAGGTGGGCAGATCACTTGAGACCAGGAGTTTGAGACCACCCCAGCCAATATGGTGAAACCCCATCTCTACTCAAACTACAAAAATTAGCTGGACATGGTGGTGCATGCCAGTAGTCCCAGCTACATGGGAGGCTGAGGTACAAGAATCACTTGAACCTGGGAGGTGAAGTTTGCGGTGAGCCGGAATCGCACCACTGCACTCCAGCCTGGGTGACAGTCTCAAAAAAACAAAACAAAACAAAAAAAACTACTCTGTTGTCCTTGCTGCTTGTATCTAACATTGAGTGCACAAAAGAATCAGCTTAACTTTTTTTTTTTTTTTTTTTTTTTTTTTGAGACAAACTCTCTCTTTGTTGCCCAGGCTAAAGTGCGGTGGCATAATCTTGGCTCACTTGCAGCCTCTGCCACGTGGGTTCAAGCCATCCTCCTGTCTCAGCCTCCTGAGTGTCTGAGAAGATTCAGCTTTTTTTTTTTTTTTGACACAGAGTCTCACTGTTGCACAGGCTAGAGGGCAGTGACATGATCTTGGCTCACTGCAACTTCCACCTCCTGAGTTCAAGCCATCCTCCCACCTCAACCTCCTTAGTAACTGGGATTACAGGCGTGCACCACTACACCCAGCTATTTTTTTTTTTTTAATAGTAGAGATGGGGTTTCACAATGTCGGCCAGGCTGGTCTCTAGCTGCTGGCCTCAAGTGATCTACTCACCTCAGCCTCTCAAAGTGCTGGGATTACAGATGTGAGCCACCACACCTGGCCAGATTCAGCTTAATTTCTAATCAGACAGGAAAGGTTGAGGATTTCCATCAATCACATTTAACACAGAGAAATGTTGTAATTTGTAAACATTACTCTTCAACAGAATCCCAGAGGGATAGTTTTCAAATTGTATTTCCAAAATATCCTTGGTTGCCAGCTAATATGCAAGTGATCAATTTTAATTGAAACTGATTTTTTTTTTTCTTTTTTTGAGACGGAGTTTCGCTCTGTCGCCCAGGCTGGAGGGCAGTGGCCGGATCTCAGCTCACTGCAAGCTCCACCTCCCCAGTTTACACCATTCTCCTGCCTCAGCCTCCTGAGTAGCTGGGACTACAGGCGCCTGCCACCTCACCCGGCTAGTTTTTTGTATTTTTTAGTACAGACTGGGTTTCACCGTGTTAGCCAGGATGGTCTCGATCTCCTGACCTCGTGATCCACTCGTCTCGGCCTCCCAAAGTGCTGGGATTACAGGCTTGAGCCACTGCGCCCAGCCACTTGAAACTGTTTTTAAAAACTGTAATGAAAGGCACACATTATATATTCCAAATTTCTCTTTAGGATGACCAGTGATTAACTTGAGCTGCCAGGTTAACTTGTTTGGAGACAAGTAAAGTAAACCTTCCCGTGCCTTGTTCGTATATTTGAAACGTTCATAAACAGAGACTCTAGTAGGGGGCCCCTGGCTCTTCTGCGTACGCAGGCTGTGCATGTCCACTCATACATGTAACATTGTCGGATCAGGCACACTACCACAGCTTTTTTGTACTAGTTCTCATTTATGCCCAGCAAGGCCCAGGTATATCTGTTTAGGAATTTGCTTTTGCTGTAGAGTAAATAGTAAGTTAGACTAGTGATTGCTAACATATTGCAGTGTGATATAACAATGTAAGTTTAGACTTTTAAAAACATGTTTTAAATAAGAAAATTTGTCAAATTTATTATTTTGACAAGGAATACTATGACTTATAGATAAAATATCTTTCAGATAAATTCCATTAATACTCTTCATTAACACCTTTGGTTCATTTTAATTATGGGCATCTTGCAATTAAAAAGCAAGCTTTTAAAAGAATTGCCATTTGCAACCACTTACCTATGTGGATTAGGATTACCTTGATATTCTGCCACCAAGCAGAAATAAGTTATGCCCTGCAGCTAATATAGAATTATAGATGTCATCCACAACCTCTTATATCAGAGTTTTGTGTTCATAAATATAACCTTGTTTTTCTGATTAACTTTTAAAGTAAATATTACTGGTTATTCCTAAAAATTCTGGAGATTTTCTTTCATCCAGTCTTCGATGTAGCGCTATAGGGCTCTATACTGGGCAATTATTTTTACTTACACATCATCATTATAAGGTGTAGATCTTGGAGAGCATAAGCGCTATTGAGTATATGTCTTAGTCAGCTTAAGCTGCTCTAACAAAATACCATAGCCTGGGAGGCTTAAACAACAGACATTTATTTCTCACAGCCTAGAGACTGGGGAGTCCAAGATCAAGGTGCTGGCAGATTCAGTGTTTGGTGAGGACCTGCTTCCTGGTTCATAGACCACAGTCTTCCCATATCCTTGTGTGGTAGAGAGAGGAAAGGAGCTTTCTCAGGACTCTTATAAAGAGAGCAATGTCATTCATGAGGGCTCAACCCTCATGGCCTTATCCAATCCTAATTACCTCTCAAATACCCCCTCCTTATACATCACACTGGGGGTAAGGTTTCAACATATAAAGTGGCAGGAGTGGGAGTGTTGCAGAGGACATAAGCATTCAGTCCGTAACAACAGTACACAAGCTAATTACTCTAATAATTTATTACTGTTTTATATAACTAAAAATGTGATATCTGGAATGTAAAACATGAAGATTAAATCGTATAGTAAAATGAATTTTAAGTTAAGGAGACTAGATAAAGACTATTATGGCAAAAACTGCTTTGCCAAATCACTGCTTTTATTTGAAGTGCATCATTTTGATTATAGTATTTTAATTCATACCACTCAATTACTTTCAGAATCTGTACAGCAAAAAAAACAAACAAAAAAACCATGAATGCTGGAAAACAATAATCTTTTGTACCATATTAGAAATTACATTGAAGGTCAGTGTTTGCCTCTTTAGCAATTCCATATTGTATACAAACTGAACTCTTCCAAGAACACTCAAAGCACAAAGATGATAACAATGTAACCTGGTTTGGTTGGTAGAAAAAAGAAATTAGGAAGAAGTATGTTGTGATACATTGTACCTGATCTCCAATTTTAACTGGACTCAGTTCTGTCTCTCTTCAAGACTAAGAAAATCACTCATCACTTTCCCAACTTCTTAAAGATGCATTTAAGAGATAAAGGTGAATGGCCTTGGAACCTGATATGTGTCTTCTGGGTTTTATTATTCATTGTTCTTGCCCTAGACTTAAGTAAATGGCTTTGGAAAAAATCTTAATTTATTAACACATGAGGGCTTTATTCCCTGTAGGACTTGAGTGTACACCTCAGAAATCTTGTAAAATTTATTTTTTAATGCACATTATTTATGCATTGGTTTTCTATATCATCTTTACCCACAAATATAAATGAGGTTTCAGGAAAACAAGATGATAACAAAATTGTATGTTTAGAGAGCTCTGCAACAAAAATATCTTATTGCTTGATGCATTTGATATAAGGAGTTTTTCGTATCTTAATTTTAATAAATAATATCTTTCGTGGCAAAAATTCTCCTAATCCCTCCCACAGCCATCAAAATTTGTCATATTTCTGCCATGCACATGGTTCTGTGGCCTGGAAAGCAGCTGCTCTTCTTATCCACCTCTTTGCTTACTTGTATTTTTTTTTTTTTCTTTGCAGAGACCCTCCTGGATGACTTCCTTCTCACGTACACTGTCTTCATGACAACTGATGACTTGTGCCAGGCTCTGTTAAGGCAATATCCTTCATTATCTTCAGGCTGCTGTGACCACTTCCTCTCAGACAGATGTCCCACATTAGGAATTAACTGCCTTCCTTAATTTATTCAACCCCACAGTAGAGTGTGGATATGTTAAATATTAATGTAATGATATCCAAGGTAGAAGATGAAATGAGATAGACAGAGGAAACTGGAAATGTGAACGGCTGTTTTCACATTCTATGTTGTGGCTATATTATACTGTTTATATTACGTTTGCTTCATATCTGTGCCTTATGATTGCTTAGAAATCTGGAGGCAAAATTGGCCTGCTGGGTAAACCCCAGAGTCAAGAGACTGTGTAGAATGGCAAGATCATGGAATAAATGGACTTAAAGGAGAATCAGTTAAGTGTCAGACCACTTGTGAAGGAAAATGCACATACGTGATATCATGTTCCTGGCAAGTGTCTCAGGGGAGACAGGCCATTCCCCCACATGGGAGGTCAAACCTAGCCCCTGGAATCCTCTGTCATCTTTTCACAGCTTTGTCACTGCATGCTCTCTTAGAATGATGGATGTGATTAGAAGGTTAATGACCAGTTAAGGAAGCCTTATAATTTTATTCACTAACTAGAAGAGATGCAACATAGGATCATTGAAAGACCACAAAACAAAGCCATGTAAAGTTACTGAAAGTCTCCAAGTGGTCTTCTTGCTTCACAGTATTTAATGTATTCAGATGCATTTAAGCATTTAAATAGGCTGTTGCTGTACTGTTTTTATTAAATGAAACTGAAGATTCCACTCTAAACCACATGAAAATTTTAAGGAAAATGGATTCCTTTTGTATATACTAAAGTTCTATTAAGACCTAATGATAGCTGGGTGCAGTGGCTCACACCTGCAATTCCAGCACTTTGGGAGACCAAGGTGGGAGGATTGCTTGGGTCCAGGAGTTCAAGAGCAGCCTGGGCAACATAGTGAGATGCGATCTCTAATATACATATTTGGTATATAGATAGATAGATACTTGGTATAGATAGATATAGATATATACCAAAATTAGCTGGGCATGAGATATAGATATAGATATAGATATAGATATAGGTATAGATATAGATACATACCAAAATTAGCTGGGCATGATGGCATGTGCCTGTGGTCCCAGCTGCATGGGATGCTGAGGGAGGAGGATTACTTAAGCCCAGGAGATTGAAGCTGCAGTGAGCCAAGACCACGCCACTGCTCTCCAGTTTAGATGACAGAGGGAGACTGCTTTCAAAAACAAGCAAACAAAAGACCTAATGATAATGCTTATTTAATATTCTTTCTCTATTAAATGATTGTTACATGTCTCCCAACTTTACAGCGTTTTCCCACCTAAAAGAATACTTTAAAACTTCATAAAGGACATAAAGTAACATCTCTCTTAAAATATATGTATAATTGGAAATGATGATTACTTTGTAGTGCTTTACTATATCCTATGACCAAACAAAGCTATAGTAGATATTTTGCCACTTTTTAGAACCAGTTCATAAAGTTGATCTTGAAACATTGTGAGTTAGTTTTGAATTTGGAAAGTTTCAATAATATGTGCAGATTTCCTTCACAGCTTTCAAGTGGAGTGTTGCTCCACATTTAGCAATCACGATAAGATTTTGAACATCTCTTTCTTCAAAAGTGTTTTGGAAAAGTATCTGTGAGCTAATTTCATTTACATTTTAATGCTAACATATTTCTAAAACAATTCATCCATCAAGTAATATAAAATGTACTTAAAGGAGATGCCTTTAAACTACATTCTTTAACTATGATCCTAATGTTATTTGTGATTATCATTTAATAATTTAATGTACTATAGGATGTCCCTAAACAATCTCTAGAACTTAACTTTCATATATATGTTTTGAGTCTTTGACTAAGACATTATATACAAAACTTTGGTTCAGATTTTTATCAGCCTTTTTACCAATAATCAAAACCCATGAACTCAAAACGTTTTAAGCCAGAAGTCTTTCATTATGATTATTTCTGTATATTTGCACTCTGCCTTTTGTGAAATAATACCACAAACAAAAACGGCATCTGTATTTAATGTGAGATATTTTTATGCACATCTTAGTGAAGATGTGTTGCATATTCCCCGACAACCAACTTCTTAGAAGTAGTCTAAATTATTTGGTTTTTTCCAATGGTTTTAAAACATTATTTATAGATTAAAGCTATTTGTGCTGGTTTTAGATATTTTAGATAAGTATTTTTATTGTAATAGTATTTAATAGCATCATAAAGAGCATTAAATTCATAGCTGTGGGCCAGCTAATATTCTGTGCATTACATAGAAGTTATAACTCTCACCACATGCCTTCCCACTATTTCCATCAGCAGCTAAATTTATAAATCAGTGTAATCTAGCATAGACAAAATGTAAAAGAATGTCTGTTTCCTAATATTGGAAATCAGATTAATACAAATGCAAATTTAACCTGTAAATATATTTTAGATATATATCTTGCAGGGAGGAAAACAAGGTACAGCAGATAACTGTTTATGAATGGGGAATGGTTGAAGTGTTGCTTCTTGCATTTACTTTATTCTGCTAGTCCATAATTGTAGAACATATATATGCAGCTTGAATACAAAGTTCATATCTTCATTTATATATGATGACCTAAAAAATTGCATTTCTTAATTTTCTTGATTTCTTTATATTAGTGAAGGTATTATATTCACAGGAAAAGAAGAGAAGAACATTTGTTTAAGGGGAAATAATGTAAGATAAATCTTTGAGACATGTCTTGCTGTGTTGCCTAGGCTGAGTAGAGTGGCTTGATCATGGCTCACTGCAGCCTAAACCTCCCAGGCTCAAGTGACCCTCCTGTCTCAGCCTCCCAACTAGCTGGGTCTACAGATGTGCATCACCATACTCAGTTAATTTTTTTCTTTGTAGAGATAAGGTCTCACTTTCTTACCTGGGCTGACCTTAAACTCCTGGGCTCAAGCACTCCTCCTGCCTCAGCCTCCCAAAGTGCTGGGATTATAAGCATCAGCCACCATGGTTGGCCTAGATAAATCTTTATTGTATTTTGCCTTTCAAGAGAAAAACTAAAAGAAATAGCAACTTTTTTTGTGTTTGCCTGAGTTTATTTCACAGGTGGAAATCAAAGGTGGTCTTAATGTATTTTTGCAGGATGGGGAGACATTGACTAAATTATATTTTAAAATATTTACAAAGCCTGACATAAAGTTTATTCCAATTTTGCAATTGTATATCAGTGTTAAAGAATATATAATCCTGTCCAACAACCCTCAAGTGTTGATGTCATAGCATTCCCTATTCCTAGTCATCTTTTTAATGTGTCCAAGACACTCAGAAATTATCATTTTGGAGACAACAAGAATAGATCAGTTTAGAATATGCCAAGCTGCTGTTGCATTCCTAGTCATTTAAACACTTTGCCTTTGAGGTTGTTATTTTTATGTAATTTTAACAGCATAGTTAACATATGGTCATTGTATATAAATTAGGAAATGCTAATAAGTACAATAAAAATAATTCATGTACTCTAAAACCTCATTACTTTGAGAAGCCACTGTTAACTATTTAGTATATATCTCTCCAGATAGTGAGATTAATCATATAAATAAACATTGTTAACAGAAGTAGATCATCCTAACATATTCTTTTCTTACTTGCTTTTCTACTCAACATTACATTATGCATATTCTCTGTCAGTAAATGTACTGCTGGACCATCATGTTTATGACTGCTGAATAGTCCATTAAATGGATATGTAATAACTTAGGCAACCGTTCTCAGTTGCTGAGGCAGTTAGGCTATTTCCCATTAGTTTTTATTTTAATCAAAATGAAAATTAGCAGTCCCTTTTACCTCTGTGTTCGCACATGTATCCAATGTTTTCTTAAGTAAATTCCTAGGAGTGGGCATTTGAATCATGTTACAAATTGTGTTCCAGAGATCTATACTCATTTGGAACTACTTTAGAAGCACCTGGTTTTACAGAATGTGAATTTCTGAGGACCAGACAGCACCTGGCCTCATTCTTACCTAAAATATATTGAAATAGTATTCACCTGTGTACTGAAGCTAGCTCTCTTCTTGGAGTCACTGTTAAAATTAATGGGCCACTTACTATCTCCTCGGGCTGGCATTAACCACATGTTGCCTATGGAAGCATGTCAGCAGCTGCCAGTGAAATGGCCCGACCCTTCACTTCCTGGCTGCCCACTGAGTATACTTCAATCATTTTCCTCAGTTTGCTTTTGCTCTTTTCAGTACACACCGTTTGCTCTCCCTACGTGTATTCTGTTCTTCCTGCATGTTTTACGCTTGTATGCCTTCATGTATTTTGTAAAAATAAGAGTAAATGGATGTCTTCATATTTTTAAATTTTCAACAATATAATTTTTTCTTAACCATTTGCACCTATTCTGCTAAGAAGTATCAAGGCAAAGAGGAAAACTCAGATGTTCCTCGTAGGAAACGTAAAGTCTTGCATCTTGTTTCCCAGTGGATTGCTCTGTACAAAGACTGGTTACATGAAGATGAACATTCAAAAATGTTTTTAAAGGTAATCCAATGTTTCCAGGTATTCTTTGATGCAAAATAACTGATTTTACTTTAAGTCATGCATCTTAAAAATCTCATTTGTAGGTAACAGTCATTCAACTTTCTTGTGATAGTCAAGTTGTGATTCAGAGAATATATAAGTTATTTTGACTTCTGAAGCTTGATATTCCATGTCTAAAAGTCATGGAAATTTTGATTGCTAATGAAATAATTAGGGAAGGTAAACCAAAACATTCAAAATTTGATACAGCTTAATATGTTGATATTCATTATAAGTTTAAAGTAACCAGTCCTCTATATGTAATATTTGCATAAAACATTATGATTTAAAAACTATATTGACAATATATGTTCTATGAAACATTTGTCAGACATGGTATACTTTGAGAATTTTAAGCAATAATGTGTAAATAGATATAATGTAGATTTACATTTAGAGTGAGACAAACTGATTTATTTTTTCTAATTAATAGGCTTCAATATCTTTTCAACAACAGATGATTATCTGGAGAGATGATTAGTAAGACAGTTGGATTCCTTTTGCCACCAAAATCATATTAAATCTACAGGTTAGGACAGAGAAGGAATGGAATGGAATTCTAGCAAGGAAGAGTTCTAGTTCAGAGTAGGCAACTGCCTAAATAGACTCAGCCTTTCATGAAGGAAACCACTTTGAATTCAACATTCAGTTGTCATTTAGACATCCAGTTAAATATGAGTCTAACTAACTCTTTTAAATTCATGTTGTTTTCAAAGCAACTGCTTAATTTAATTCAATTGACTTTTTTCTCCCAAATGATTATGTGGAATTGTGTGTGTGTGTGTGTGTGTGTGTGTGTTGAGACAGGGTCTTGCTCTGCTACCCAGGCTGCAGTGCAGTAACGCAGTCATAGTGCACTGCAACCTCAAACTCTTGAGCTTGAGAGATCCTTGCCCCTCAACCTCCCAACTATCTGGGACTAAAGGCATGTACTACCACACTCAGCTAATTTTTTCTTTTTTGTAGAGATAGAGTCTTGCTTTGTTGCCCAGGCTGATCTTGTACTCAGCTCAAGCAATGCTCCCTACTCAGCCTCCCAGAGTGTTGGGATTACAGCCTGAGCCACCATACCCAACCAATATTATTATTATTATTATTATTATGAGATGGAGTCTTGCTCTGTTGCCCAGGCTGGAGTACAGTGGCGCAATCTTGGCTCACTGCAAGCCCCACCTCCTGGGTTCACGCCATTCTCCTGCCTCAGCCTCCCGAGTAGCTGGGATTACAGGCGCCCACTACCACACATGGCTAATTTTTTTTTTTTTTTTTTTTTTTTTAGTAGAGACGCGGTTTCACTGTGTTAGACATGATGTTCTCCATCTCCTGACCTCGTGGTCTGCCTGCCTTGGCCTCCCAAAGTGCTGGGATTACAGGTGTGAGCCACCACGCCTGGCCTATCATTTTTTAAGATATAGAATGGGCATGGAAATCTCTAGTAGCCAGCTAGCCAGAGATCTCTAGAGTTCTCTTTCCAGAATTTCTACCTACGGCCCTGAAAGCAGATAGAGAGCCATGGCAGTTGACAGAGAAGCTACGAGTTATGATCCCACTCTGGACCTCATTGGCACCTGGTGAAACCCGCGCGTTGTCCTGGATCCCTCCTTATTTCCTCTGTTAGGATAGCCATGGTATGAGTCTTAATCCCTACAGAATGGGCATTCAACCACTCAGCTGTCATTTGCCTTTTTTCTCCAGACCATATATAGGAATGTACTGGATGACGTTTATGAATATCCAATACTTGAAAAAGAATTGAAAGAATTTCAAAAGATACTTGGAATGCACCGTCGTCAGTAAGTATTTCATTTTCCTAATTATGGTTAATGAAAGAAGACAGCAGCAAATATGATAGAATTTGGAATGCCTTATACATAAAAGTTGATTTTGAACATTTTGACTCATATTCATTTTGATGCCCTAGCTTTTCTAGTAGTAAATTGTGTGTTTTGTTCTTATAACTCAAAATGAAAGAACACGGAATTCAGCTCGTTGACTATTCTTTTAACCCCGTTTTATATAGTAAAAACAGCCTGGGCCATAACGACCAGGTGCATAAAAACAATTAGTAAATTATTACTTAATTTTAAAAGTCTATGTAACTTGTCATTTTGGGGCTTGTAACTATCTCTATGGAATAGGGAGGAAAAGTTTAATAAATAGGTCTCAGGGAGTTGTGGAGCATTTTATTTTATTTTATTTTTTGGGATATAGTCACTCTGCTGCTCAGGCTGGAATACAGCAGCGTGATCTTGGCTCACTGCAACCTCCACCTCCTGGGTTTGAGCAATTTTCATGTCTTAGCCTCCTGAGTAGCTGGGATTATAGACATGTACCACCACACCTGGCTACTTTTTTGTATTTTTAGTAGAGATGGAGTTTCACTATGTTGGCCAGGCTGGTCTTGAACTCCCAACCTCAGGTGATTCGCCTGCCTCAGCCTCCCAAAGTACTGGGATTACAGGTGTGAGTCACCACACCCAGCCTGTGGAGCATTTTAAAAGCTCAATTTTATGGGTTCCCAGAGGTTTATCAATTTAGAAAGATTTTAAAGAGCCATTTACTCAATGACTCTTGGCATGTCTAAGGGTCCCCTAGGTATCTGTCATTAATCTTTCAGATTGGCAACACCCAACTTTACTATTAGTGATATTACCATTAAGTCCCCTTACTCATTTTGGTAAAGAAAACATCAAGTCATTCAGTTTTCAGATTTAGCCACAGAGTTCATCTAAAAGGAAAACTTGTTATCTGATTTACAGTGTATATTTCATAAACATAAAGCACATTTATTATCAAGTTGTGAAAAGCTTCTGTTACGATTTCAACAGTCACAAATTGCACCTCTCATGGAAAGTGTTAATTCAAGCCTTTCAGATGACTGATTTGTGATTTAAAGCTTGACTTAGTTTTAGTAAAGGGAGACCTCATTGCAAGTGAAACATCTGTATAAATTAATCTTAGGTAGCAAACCGTGTGTATACTTTAGTCCTTAATCATCGAAATCTTACATTGGGAGATTTGAAAGTAAAGTGCAAGTTAACACAGTACCTTAGAGATGAATCTTGTAAATGTTGGTGGTCTTCTTTTATTACAGTCTACATTATGTTAAGTTTCCATAGCCTAAGACTTATATGAAAATATGAACTAATAAATGAAATCAAACAAGGAAAAAAAGGACAACCTTGTCATCAAAATAATCCCCCATATGGAAGTTGCTCTGTGCTATGAGGCAGACCTGTTATAGCTGGGAAACTTTAATTCATGGTTTAATACATGTGAACATATTTCATCAAATACATTAATGGAAATTTAATACATTCCATTTTTAAAACCTACACAAAAATGGTAAATAATAGAATAAAATAAGAAAATGACATAAAGAAATGATTCTTGGTTGGCACAGTGACTCACACCTGTAATCCCAGCACTTTGGGAGGTGGAGGTGGGAGAATCACTTGTGTCCAAGAGTTTAGGAGTTTAAGACCACCCTGGACAACATAGTGAGACCCCACCTCTACCAAAAATAGAAACTTAGCTGGGCATGGTGGTACATGCCTGTAGTTCCAGCTACTTGGGAGGCTGAGGCAGGAGGATCACTTGAGCCCTGGAGGTCAAGACTGCAGTGAACAGTGATCACGCCATGGCACTCTAGCCTGGGTGAGAGAGTTAGACTGTGTCTCAAAAAAAAAAAAAAAAAAAAGAAAGAAAAGAAATGATTCTTGCCTATTTTTATAAGATTATGAAATAGCTTTAGATTCTAGAATAAGATTCAAGCCCTAAATGTAAAACTCGTGACTTTTTTTTCTCTAGCCCCAGTACACAAATAGAGGAGAAAATGTTCCTTTCTGAGAGTAAGACTCATACCTTTAATTTATAGTTCACCTAATGATGTATGAAATTGGCCCCGGTACTGGCTCCTTTGTAAGTGGAGGTGGCGTTCAGAGGGCACTTGAAGGTGGGAATCTGTGGAGATGATCAGAGATGGACAGAGTGTTCCCAGTTCCACCACACAGAGACACATCCTGGAAAAGATGTGCCTTGGCTGAATGACTTAGCTATCTAAATAGCAGTAATTTCACCTAAAATCTGTCACTATCACTGTATGAGAAAACTTATGTCTATGGACTGAATATTGCAGTTTTTTTAAATCCTCATTTCTGCGGACTGAGTTCCCATGGACTGAGCAGACCAAGTTCCTCCCTCACTTCTGAGCTTCACTTTCTGTGGGTAGAAGGCAAAATACATCTGTTGAATCCATAACTTCCTTACTTCCTGGCTCATTTGAAATTTAGAGCCCAACGTCAAGTGTGTTGTACATAGTGAATTAATGAATACTGTGTTTTATCTTTTTTAAAGAGCAAAATCCTCTGCCTAGTGCTGGAAAATTAGTCTTCCATAACAATAACTGCATTATTCTGGGTTTGGGACAAAGACTGACTTCTTGGCATTTTTCCTTTCAGCACTGTGGATGAATATTCACCACAAAAAAAGGTAAGCAGATGCTTCTATACCTAAAATTAGGTGATCTGGTTTGGAGACCTTGCCTTGCCTCCCTTGGCGTGTTTCAAAATTAAAATGAATACTGCCTCGAGCGGAATCCGACAAGGCGGGGCGCCTGGGGTTGCAGCTTCCCTGCGCTTTCCTGCTTTGCTTTAGTTATTCCTGTGCTGGTGCAGATCCGATTGTAGCTGTGTATCCTTGACTTTTTGACATTCTGCTGATTTTGTGGTGCATTTTAGAGTCTCAGGGCTTCCTGCTGTCCCTGGAGTGATATAAATTTGAATTTTAAGATGTTTATGTCAAAAAAAAAAAAAATCCAGGTAGGAGGAATCTTGACTCTAAGAGGAAAGAAGTCTTATAAGGAAAATATTTGCACTTTTAATACAACAGAAAGAGAAGGTAGCAAGTGGGAATGTGTTCTCAGTCCAATTTGATAAGGGGGAAATATGGACTGAGATATCAGGCACAAGTTTTAGAGACACAGCTATATCAGGTGGATAATCATAATGAACAGTATGCCTGTGTCCCTTAGGAAAGTCATTGTACTATAGCAGAGGTATTGAAACCATCTCAAAGTTGCTTCTGTGAAAAATGTAATAGCAGAGGATCAGATTGTGATAACTATACCTTATAGATTCATGTTGGAATGGGGAAATGATGTTTATCTCAGGAGACTATGGATGTTTGTAATAGCCAGATGTGAAAAGTCATGTTGCAGGGAATAAATATAAGGACGTTTGGCCTGCTGCTGGCCTTAGCCCAGGCCCATCGGATTGCTCAGAATCTCCACCACCATTTGCATTAGTTGGGGCGACTCCCAGTTTATTTCTCTAAGATTGGATGGGTGGATTTCACATTTAAAAAAAAAATTGGCTGGCTCTTTTGGAACATGTTGTAAACAGCTATGGTTTTCCAAAGGGCAGGAATGCATTCATTCATTGTTCTCTTTCTCCAATCTCACAGAATAAAGCCCTTTTCCACCAATTCAGTCTTAAGGAGAACTGGCTCCAGCATAGAGGAACTGTGACTGAAACGGAGGAAAGTGAGTATGGTTTGAAGTGAAGGTTTGGGGGTAGGTAGCAGTTAGCCACCATTTTTCTCCTACATTGGCGTATCAGCCTGACTAACCTTCATTTCTAGCTGTCACCCCTCAGATAAGCATGTTAGCATCAAACAGCATGTTTTTCTTTTCTTTCTTTGAGCATTATAGTTTTCTTAGGTCACATAATACTGTCCCAAGCACCAAGGATGCTTATAATTTGGGAAGCAAGGAAAGGAGACAATGCCTAGAGCCTCCTTGCATTTTTGAGAAGAGGTAAAAATGACAGGAAACTCAACATTTTCTCCTAGAACCATCTTCTCCCTGCCTTCATCAGCCCATTGCCTATGACTAACTGGAAGGATCACCAAAGTCAATGTGCAGATTTGGGCTGAGTCAGTCCATGACTCAGTCCATGAGAGGAAACTCTTAGAGAGAATAATGGAGAGAAGGCTGTACGGTAGAAGCTCCTGCAAGGTCAGGCTGTGTGGGCAGTGCCGCCCATCTGCTGTGTCCTCAGTCACTGCTTATTTTTGTGGAAGAGGCTCATGGCTTCCCCTGAAGAGGGCTGTTCATCCAACACAAGGGGAAACACCTTTTTAGAACCCTGAAGATGCTGAAGTGCTTTTCTATGTTAATGTTTTAAAGAGGAACAAGAAATATTAACAATGGTTTTCTCCTTTTAGCTAGAGGTTGAGTCAATTTTAATGCAATTGTGACTCACAGACTCTCTATTTTGACTCATCTTTCTTCATATGCTGAAATTCTGAGTGTGATCATTTAATATTTGCCCAATTTCTGGAACTTGTAAAAGAAGCCACAAGGATGCTTATTCCTTTAGATAGTGTTTGTATATAATGCTGCTGATAGATGGTTCTGTTGACTCATATTAAGTGTCATCCGTACCAAGTGAAAGAGAAAACAAAATTATCTAACTTCCTAATTCCTTTGTTACTGACCTTCCTTGCCCATTTGTCTTGAAGTTTCATCATATAGTTTTCCAAGCTAAGCTGCAAAAAGGCAAAGTATTTCAAGGCCCCCAGCCTCTTTTTGTTTATCAGTTTATTTAACAAGATGTAAACTTACCCCATATATAGTAGTTTATAGACAGATTTTGCCTTGCTTAAAAATTCCATCTTTCTATGGAAGGAGGAAAGCCTTTTTCTCTCTCACTAGTCTGTTGGCAAAATACAAAACAACTATTTGTTACATGCTATTGTTTTAGTGACATACCCAACCAAACCAAGTATGTCAAGTGTCTCCTGGTGGTGTGTTTACTTTCAGGTTCTATACATATAAACTCATAGTTAGACTTTTGCTTCATTTGTATTTCTATGAAAACATTCCTGGGTTTATTTTTGTGGTGACATTTAAACTGCATATAAAATTTCTTCAGAAGCTTCACTCTCAATTTTTTTTGCAACACCAAAGAGTAGAATATCTAAGTATATTATTGTCCTTCTGTCTACTGGAAAGAAGGTGGTACATTTTATACATTTATAGTAGCTGATATAAGAGGCAATGTGTCAGTTACTTCCATTGCTATTAAAACAGCTTCTGCTATTAATATCATAAAGAAAACATTTTTCAGGACCCATTCACCCTGACAGTGATAATGTCCCAGTAATAATTATTAGCACCACAGACAATAAAAAAGGAAATTAAAAAGGCTAGAAATGTGACCTCCATTTGGAAACTAAATTCATCACTACCTTGATGGGAGAAATGGAGTCATTCTTAAATGATTGAGAAAGCTGAACTCAAAAACCAAAGCAGATGACAGATTTTTAGATAAACTTATGAGAATTCTAATAGCAAAATACGGCGTTCTTGATTGGGCCACTGAGATTGTCCTGAAATGGAGTGTAAAGGAAAAATTTATGAATTAGACACTTTAATATGCAGCTTTGGGAGATCTCGGCAACTGTCAAAGAAGGGATTTAAAAATACAGTCTGTGCACCACAGATTCCACTGTATGATGGTCAGATGGTTTCCACAATGAGTACACACTTGTATGACTCGGGTCTCTCATTACAGAATGAAAAGATTAAATACTACTTGTGCTTGTTGACTAGCTTTATAACATCTGAGTTTCATGTGTTTGCAAGCACACATTCATAGACATATACCTTCAGGCGCTCATGTGCATATATAAAAAATCTAACTCTATATGTGTTATACTGAAGAGAATAGCAAGGTGGGTTGATTTAGAAAAGTTGATCAAGGTGTCTTGATTTGGAAAAGTCACTGTTTTGTTTCCAAACAATTCTTTTCACTTGTGCAGTTTTCTGCCACGTGTATATAACAGAGCACTCCTATGTCAGTGTGAAGGCAAAAGTTTCCAGTACAGCCCAAGAGATCCTAAAATTCGTGGCAGAAAAGATCCAGTATGCCGAAGAGGATCTGGCTCTGGTGGCCATCACATTCTCTGGAGGTAAGTTGTTTTCTACCCTTGAATATTAATATTTCACTGATCTCCTTCAAAAGGAGGGAGTTGGCATTTTTGTAGGGTAAAAGTGCAGCTCCTCCCTTCTGGACCCGCAGCTGGATGACCACAGTAACAATAAGAAGCTGCCTACCAGAAGTGTTTCCATGACAACAGTTGGGTACTGTGGGATACTGAATTTCCTCCCCAAGAACTGAATAGAGAGGCATGCCAGTGTTTTGAAATACATTATAAAGCTTTTCATATTTTGTACTCTAGATAAGCCTTCTATTTTCCTATTTAAATTAACTTGGGAAATTGCTAAAGAGTGAAATTACTTTAGGGGGGAAAAAAGGGAAAGATGGCCTTGAACCAGTCCTATTGAGGGCTGACAGTTTAATAGTTAAAGACTCCCTATTGAAAGAAAGACAAACTGTACAATAAGCTGAAAGCTCACACGGCAATATTCCTTTAGGTGGACGTGGGGAGTGAGGCCTGGTTACAGCTTCTCCTTCTGTTGGGCCTTATTTATCCTCAGAGAATGGTTTATTGTCTGTTTTGAATAAGATCACACAGATTACAAGCTGACACTATTGATCTGTGCGGTTTGAACAGACCCCTTCGTTTTCACTGGAGCCTGTCAGATCTGTGTTGCTGGCCTCCTTTTTTGGTTTGCAATCTTTATTTAATATCTCCTTAACCCTGAGAAAAAATACAAAGAAAGTGACTTAGCATCAGTAGTTGAAAGACGTGAGCACTGTGTGGACTAATCAACCAGAGATGCGGGCGGGGGAGGGGAGCAGATAAACTGCATTCCTGTTTACCCTTTGTTATCATTCTCCAGTTGGGAAATGAGTATCAGAATATACTTGAGGGTAAAGTATCTTATTCCTATGGCTTTGTTGCTCACAGGCAGGTAAAATGGTCCTACAAGCTGGCTGATTACATATGCAAATAAAGCCCTTCTCCCTGGGCCTAATACATAAAACTCCCTCCCCCCCGCCCCCGCCCCCGCCCCCCCCCCCCCCGTTTCCCAGGGCTCTAATTGTATATCTTAGCAAAACATGATCTAGAAAAAAGAATTTGAGAAACATATGAGCTAAATGAATTTTAATCAGAAAGTAGTTCGATTTTTGATAATGTATTTCAAATAGGTATGATAAATGTGTATTTAATTTTCAAGTGACCAAAAATATAAAAGGATTTTAAACAGTATTAAGCTTTATCAATACTGCTTAATTAAGCAGTATTAAGCTTGAGCATCTGCCTCTCAAGGTAGTACCATTACAGAGAGTGATCCTGGGGTCCCCATTCAGACAGAAGGTGCCAGAGAAGGAAGAGCTGAATGAACTTTGCAGGAAAACTGATACCCGTCTCATTTGGGAGCTGACTGAGAGTCAACCCAGGGCCTCATGAGAAGCTGGCAATTAATGAACGGCTCTTTCACTGCCCAATATCTATTTGGTGGCTGTGAAATACCATTTTCACACTCTATTAAATTAGATTCAGCAGGATGGGCAATAGCGTTGTAATGTGTATAGACCCATTGCTAATCATCACTAGAAATATCAGCATATCTCTTGAATTATCCCACAGATTTGGCAATGTGCCATTAGTTTCCATCCTCTACCTTTTTTTTTTTTTTTGTCTGTAGGGAACCTTTCTTCCTGCATCTTTTTATCCCCCAAACAATAATGTTTTAACGAAGAAAACAAACTCAAGAGCTTAATGCATTCCTTGTTCTAATTACATCATTTTTAATAAATTATATTTTAGTGCTACTTCAAAAAGAAATGGTGAGTTTTTTCTTTATTTTTGTCAAAAAAAAAGTTTTAAGATGTCAGAGATGTTGGAGGTTTTATGGATTTTTTAAAAGGAACAATAGTATCATTCTCATAGCTTTGGTAGGTTTTTAGCTGTTTTTTACCCAGGGTAGTTATGTGTATGTAGTAACAATAAACTACCCAGTTATTCAGAGGTTAAAATTCTATCCGTTTTAAACTTTCATAGTATAGTGAGAAACCTGAAAATAAGGGGAGAAATATTTCTCAGCAAATAGAAAAATGCTATCAGAAAGTTATGACATTTTATTCTATAAAGTGTGAATGGCTCTCATAACTTCAGATTAAGGTATACATAGGCACAGAAAGGGCTGCAGGAAATTATAGCTGAACAAAGAAGGAGCAGATGGAACCCAGGAGATGAAACTTCAGAACCCGGCCGTGTGACACCATCCACTATACGTGTCACCAGCCCAACATTATAGTACTGTGGATCTTTATAATGCTGGGCCATAAAGAATATATTAGATTATTATTTGTGTACTGTGTATTAAACAGAAATGTTCAAAACAACACTTTGCATTTGGGTCAATTATCTAGAAAAGGCATATGGAATATTGCATTTCCCAATCATGCTGGATAACCGAACAGCTACCTTAGGAGAAGTTGATTGTGTCACAGTGAAATAAACTTTAATATGGCTTTAGTCTACTCCCATATGCATTTTGTAGTTAGGAGGAGGGCATTTTCTAGGAAGAAAGCTATTATGTTTTAAGAGGGCTCCAACTGTGGTAGAAAATGGTCAAAGGATAGGAATAATTTTCATCAAGAGAAATAAGATAGAAGAGGAATATATGAAAAATATTCAACCTACTAGTTAAGAAACACAAAGTAAACAGAGAATCTACTTTTTGTATTAGCAAAATAGTAAACTTACCAAAAGTATTGACCAGGCTGGGCGCGGTGGCTCATGCCTGTAATCCCAGCACTCTGGGAGGCCAAGGCAGGTGGATCACTTGAGGTCAGGAGTTCACGGTCAGCCTAGACAACATGGTGAAACTCCATCTCTACTGAAAATACAAAATTAGCCAGACGTGGTAGCAGGCACCTGTAATCTCAGCTACTCAGGAGGCTGAGGTGGGAGAATCGCTTGAACCCAGAAAGCAGAGGTTGCAGTGAGCTGAGATCGCGTGAGTGCTCTCTAGCCTGGGTGACAGAGCGCAACTCCATCTCAAAAAAAAGAGTAATGATCAGTGTTGGTCAGTGTGCAAGTTTTATACCTATTTTTTAGGAAAATATATTGTCTTTTTAAAAAAATAAAAATCAGAAACGATTTGGTAGCTTGTGTCAAAAACTTAAAAAATTTTCATTCCCTTTGACCTAGTAATTCTAATACTGGGAGTCCGTCTTAAGAAAATCATTTATAAGCAGACAAAGACTTAAACATAAAGATGCTGACTTCAGCAATATATGTTATGGCTGATATAATAATAGATCCCATCTACCAAACCCCAGTTATGTGCCAGGCCCCGTGCCAGTACTTAACATACATCATGCCATCTAATTTATATTACCAAAAAAATTAACCATTAAATGTTCAACAATAGAGGAAAGATTAAATGATGGTATAATGAACTATTATATAACCAATTAAATATGACATATGTAAATAATTTTGTTAAGTGGATAAAGTGCTTATAAGAATATCAGAATATAAAATTATGGAATAATTGCAAATGTATATGTGTATCCACAATAATTACAAATGCATATGCATAAATCATTGCAAATCAATGCAATTTGTGTGTGTATATATACACATAGTTATATAAAAATCAGAACAAAAATAGACCTAAATGTAACCAGTGTTAACATGGTATTGTTATCTTAGATGAGTAAATTTTACTTTTTCTCTTAAACTGTTCTATGTTCCAAACAATGACTAAATGTTATAGGAAAGAACTTCAAGAGGACTCCACTTTCTGGCCACTGAGCAGTGAGAGCTGTTCGTGATGCCACTGTGTTGTCATTGTGTAGAGTGTGCAGAACTGAATTAATCCACTTTAAGTTCTATTTACTTTTAAGTATTTTCTTTGGCAGTTTCACTTAAGTGTACTGTGTAGGCCTACTGCTGCTATTCTTATATTTCTGATTATTCCTTTTTTTTTTTTTTTTTTCAAATAAAGGAAAGCATGAACTTCAGCCGAATGACTTAGTCATCTCCAAATCCCTCGAGGCATCTGGTCGGATATATGTCTATCGGAAAGACCTGGCGGACACTTTGGTAAGGACCTTCAGCCTTGTATTTGAAACAAACAGGCCAGGTGAGGTGGCTCATACCTGTAATCCGAGCACTTTGGGAGGCCAAGGCAGGAAGATGGCTTGAGCTCAGAAGTTTGAGACCAGCTTAGAAGTTTGCGACCTTGTCTCTACAAAAAAATTTAAAAATTAGCTGGGCATAGTAGTACACACCTGCTGTCCCTAGGTGTGTGCTGAGGTGGGAGGATCTCTTGAGCCCAGGAGGTCGAGGCTGCAGTGACTTGTGATCTCATCATTGCACTCCAGCCTGGGTGACAGGGTAGGACTTTGTCTAAAAAAAAAGAAAAAAAAGGAATGGTCCTGCTATTCGGAACACACACACCACATAAATGTCAGACTCAAAGCATAATTTTTATGTGTTTATAATGAATGTTAAAAAATTAAATTATTTCTTCCCTTATCCAATGATGTAATTCCCAAGTAACAGTACTTTTACAAATCAAAAAGGGGTCAAGCAATTCAATTCAATCCACTCCCACTTGAGGAATGCTAAACCCTGCCTAAGTGAAACCCTTTCTGAGCTCCTGAAATAAGGAATTTGAGACAAGTGACTCCTTCTCCCATCGAATTTTAATTTCATTTCTTCTTTTTTGGTGAGTATATGGAGATGAGGCTGAGAAATGCATCCTAGGTGGATTTAAGGAGAAAGAGACCTTTGTTTCAGTATGTTTGGTACACCTGGTTCCATTCCCTTGAAGAAAAGCATGGATGATCTGCCTTCTGTGTGTAGAACAAGGTCATGGTGAAGGGGCATCAGCTGCCACTGAAGAGAAAGAGTCTGGAGAAATGTAGAACGCGCACTTTAAGTTACTTTCAGTCCAAAATTTAAGAACACTTATGCCTAAGTGGATGATTTCATTGCTGCTGTGGTTCCTAAAGACTTCAGTCCTGGGGTTGGTTTCTGAATAGCAGGACTAGGCTTCAGATCTGTCATCTAGAAAAAGTGGGCTCTAGCAGATTGCGATTGTGTCTGAAACTTAGAGTCCCCATCTCTTCATGGAGCCATCGCTGGGGTGAGTCTTTCTCACTGGCTCCTGTTGTATGTGTAATTGAGAAACCTGCATACCATGTAGGCTAACCCAAACTACTGATAATAGTTTTACGTCCAGATATATGTCTACTGGAAAGACATTTTATGTAACATTGTCTGCAGGATATTAAGCTACCATAATAATGTTAATCACTTATTACTAGATCTGTGTGTACTGAGTAATTTACATACGGTATCTCATTTAACACTTCTAGTAACCCCAGGAGAGAGGCTGAGTAACCACTCTAGCCTCATACAGCCAAGTAAGGGAGAGTGCTTCGATTTTTAAATGCAATTATATGTTTGACTCTGAAGCCCCTGCGCGTTCCTTTCGTTTGTACATGCCTTACTTGGACCTTTCCTGTGCTGTCCTTCAGCAGGCCACAAGTCCTGTGTAATTCTATCAGTGAAACATAACCAACTGGGTGCTGTGCAGCATTTTTGAGTAAAAATGAGATTGATTTTACCGCTCCCCATGAAGGAGGATGATCTGACATGTAGCTACTGCGGGGCTTGTTGTGTAGAGGAAACTTCCACTCTGAATATCTTCCACTCATCCTCTGCCACCCATACGTGGCCTTCTCAGGCAGCTCCCTCCTGTGCATCCCCATGGCTCAATCTACCACTGTCCAGGGCCACATTCAGAAAAGAAGGCAGGCCTGGGCAATGCCTTGATGGAATAAATAGGTGCTGTGAAATATGTTCCAAGAGAAGCCAGACTCCATCCTACCTCAAAAGCTTCCCCCGCCAACTCCCCACACCACCTAAAAGTGTCCTATTGGAATCATAGGTTTAGATATTTCATTACCAAAAGATGTCAGTTAAAATCTAACAGTGTAAGGGAAGAATAACAGATGAAAACACCAGTACCTACTATCACTTTCACGTACATTAATCTTCTTAGAAAACAGGAATTAGAGCACTGAAGGAATGAGATAGAAAAATTTAATGTTCCTTGGCAAGGGCAATGGACAACCTTGAATAAATAGAGTTATTCAACCTTGAATAACTAGAGTTAATAACTCAAGTTGGGTAAGGGACCCAATTAGGGAGAAAATGGGCACAAAAAAACAAAGAGAAATTTCCTGACACCTCTAAATTATTAAGCAGGTATGTGTGTTACTTCCTCACTCTGGGTCTTTCTTTGAAAGTCAGCAGTAGAGTCTGTCTGGTCTTACCCTATCCAGACCAATCCCTGAGAAACCTCAGCTTTTCCTCCACCTCAACACTTCAAAATTTGTTAGCTGGTTCATTTGGTCATTGCTTTCTGAGCACCACACTGTGTCCTGCGCTGGGGATACAGAGACAAAGTGAACCTTGACCTGCTGCTGAGAGGACTGAGTCTGTGGGAAAGCTCTGTGAAGATCTTCAGTCATTAGGTTTTTTTTTGTTTTTTTTTTTGTTTTTTGAGATGGAGTCTCGCTCTGTCGCCCAGGCTGGAGTGCAGTGACACGATCTGGGCTCACTGCAAGCTCCGCCTCCCGGGTTCACGCCATTCTCCTGCCTCAGCCTCCCGAGTAGCTGGGACTACAGGCGCCCGCCACCTCGCCTGGCTAGTTTTTTGTATTTTTTTTAGTAGAGACAGGGTTTCACCGTGTTAGCCAGGATGGTCTCGATCTCCTGACCTCATGATCCACCCGTCTCGGCCTCCCAAAGTGCTGGGATTACAGGCTTGAGCCACTGTGCCCGGCCTAGGTTTTAAAAAAAAAAAAAAATAGGAAAACTTTTCATCAATGTAAAACTTCTAAAATGCAAATAATTTATTTTTCAGTTTAGAAATATGGATTAATATTTGGCAGCTGGAATATTCCCTTTATCCTACCATGCCATTTATTGTTGGAAGGTTCCTTCTGTTTGTTTTAAAGTTATTATTCAAATCTAACCCTTCAAATGGGAGAATTTATATTTTCATTAGAAAACATCAACTATTTTGGAAACATGCCAAATAATCTTTTTAATAACTTTAGTGGTGAAATAGATTGAAAGTTGTGATGGCATCTAATACTTTTATGCCATATCTTAAGGAAATACTGTTACCAGCCTCATAGAGGTTAGGCCCTATTTACATAGGGAAAGTGGTTGATGCTTAAAATAATAATCCACCATGGGATATAAATGAAATAATTTTTATTTCATGTTAAATTTGTTTTTTTACTTTCCATGGGCATTTTAATAAAATGTGTAAATGTGTGTCTGGGATGAGACTTGCTAAACATATTTCCTGTAAACGCCATGTCTGTCTTTATTGAAGTGCACCATGACATTTCTTTTGTTTGTTTTTATACTAACCCTGCTGGCACATTAATTCTTACCAGAAGCCAAAGTGATTTCGGGGCTTTCGCTTTCATTATGCTGTCTGCCAGGGCAGTGTTTTATAATCAGATTTGTGCGTGCATGTGTGCACGTGGGGGCGGGGGAGAGAGATGGGGGAGGAGTGGGCGAACTCACTGAAGTATCATTGATCACGTTCTACTATTTGCAAGACCGTTTCCTAAATTGGCTGTAACTCACTGAAGGCGAACAGACCAGGGAAAATATTAAGTGCACTCAGAAAAGATTACTTTGCTAATCTGGGTTTCTAGTGCCTTTCTACAGCCAGCCAATGCAGTGCAAAACATTTGGGAATTACTAAGGATCTTTTTGCTTCTGTTGGTTTAGAACCCGTTTGCAGAAAATGAGGAATCACAGCAAAGGTCGATGAGGATTTTGGGAATGAACACTTGGGATCTTGCTCTGGAATTAATGAATTTTGATTGGAGTCTATTCAATTCAATTCACGAGGTACGTGAGGAGTGAAAAGACAAAATACAAATGCTGTTTTGACTGTGAATTCTTTGTGCAGAATATCAGTGCATGCGGTGATGAAATTATACTAGAATAACATGGTCCAAAAGATACTTGGGGACTTTAAATATATTGAAAGACTGACTCAAGTCTAAAAAAATCAGAATATGCAAGCATGCTTTTATTTGTTCCGAGTGTGAGCATATGCTTGTGTAATGTATAAATATGCTATATTTCACATGTATAAATATATATATATGTATTTGGAGATGAGGCTCTAATGGGGTTGATTAACCATTTCACCTTTGATATTGATAGCTTTATTTTTTCCATGAAGTTTATGATAGTTGTACAAGAATCATATTCATATTTATTTATGTACACACATGTGCATCTTTTAACTTAAGAACATTCTACAAGTTTAGACTGCATTGTAAGATTTAAAGTACTTTATTGAAAATTTTAGATATATTTCAAGTTTTTATGTCCATCAATTTTTCACTTAAGGACAGATTATGACATTTTTAAAACGATAGATTGGGAGCAAAATGCTAGCGACAATTCTTGAGTACATTTGGCCAGAGGAAACGCTCACGGGAATCAAGAGATGAAAAATGGTAGAGGCCTCTGCAACCATATGTTGCATTTGTTTTGCCATGTAGTAAAATTTTTCATTCTGAAGTGGCCTTTCCTTCTGAAGAAGGAACCTCACGCCCAATTTAGAGACCCAAATGTCCTCGTATTTTCTCATTAAACAGATTTCAATATTGTGATCAGAATGTGAGCAAGTAGTGAATTCCTTCAGGCTAAATGACTTGTGTCTTTGGAAATGTTAGTAGACTAGGATATATCCCTGCTTATGCAGTGGAAGAATGTAGATTACCTCTGTAAAACACACACACACGCACACATACACATTTAAAAACAAATCTATTGCTTTGCACATGATCCATCTATATAAATAGTTACTGGTCTTGTTTGCTTTCATAAATTATTAGACCTTGCCCTAATCTCATTCTCTTTCCATTTATGGTTTGACAATGTTTTACATCAGTGGTTTTTAAAGAGCAGATACTCAGACCAGCATCATCAGCGGGACTTGGGTACTTGTTAGAAATGCAGATTTCCGGCCCCTCCACACCCCTGCAGGATCAGAGGTTCTAGGGGTGGGATCCAGCAGTCTGTGCTTCAGCAGTCCTCCAGGTGATCCTGATTCACACCAAAATTTGAGGACCACTGTCTTAGAGAACAGACCTGTGAGGGTCTGATGTGCACCTTAACAAATACTGGTAGTACTAGTGTTCATTTTCACTTGAATTTTTCAACAGGACAAGATTTGGAAATTTGGGGATTCCATTTATCCTATGATTTAAACTTCAGAATATCTTAGATTTGTATATAAAGATGTCTTCCTTACATTCTGAAAAATCACTTATATAAAACACAAAAATCACAAAAAGCATTATTGAATGAGGCACCTCTAAAACTGAGTCGTTTTGAATTTAATATATTACTGTTCGCCATATTCTCCGTTAGCATATTAATAATATGGGAGGGACTACCTGAAGTAGCTCTTAAAATTTGACCGAATTTTGTATCAACTATACTTTGCTATAAATAAACCCTGGCATGAATACATTTTCTTTCAGCAAGAGCTGATCTACTTCACATTCAGCAGACAGGGAAGTGGGGAACACACTGCAAACCTCAGCCTTCTGCTCCAGAGATGCAATGAGGTCCAGCTCTGGGTGGCCACGGAGATTCTCCTCTGCAGCCAGCTGGGCAAGCGAGTGCAGCTGGTGAAAAAATTCATCAAAATTGCGGCTCAGTAAGTTTCTAGTGTGAGAAGTGCCATTCCTCTAGTCTCCTTGAGAGAGCACATTGTTTTTCTTTTTGTCTTATGGTGATAAGGGTTGGGATATAAACATGTAATATGGAGTTAAATGACCAAATGGCTGAAAAGGTCCATTTTTGAATATTTATGTCTTTGCATTTCAAGTATTTATTCCTTAAAGTAAATGTCAAAATATCAGACAGAAGCACTATGCCCTCTGCCTCAGCACCAGTAAGCAGGCAGTACACACATCCTTCGTCTTGCAGCTGAACTACAGGGTGCCTGGGTGAGCTACAGGAGGCTAGAAAAAAGGAGATGATGATGTGCAGAAGTGGGAATCATTGCACGTCAGGTGCATTGTAGGACCCGTTCATTGCTCCTTGAGGCCCACAGTATGAACTTTTGAGAACTCGTTCATTCAAAGGCCCTGCACTGGCTGGCCCCACCCCCTGAGCCTCACCCCCGGGTGCACCCCATGCTCTAGCCACTCTAAATGTCTGTCTCTCCCATGAGCACCATCTTCCAAGTGTGAATACTTGTCGGCTTTGCCAAGAATGGCCACTGGCATTCAGCAAATTGCTGCCATTCTTCAAGACCTCAGTCAAGTATTACTTCCTTCCTGAAGTTACCCCTGATTTTCAAATGCAGGGGTACTACTTCCACTACTGCCTCTACTTCCCCTCGCACACATATACTTTTTACCTTATGGAAACTTATTATATTTATTCAATTTATCTGTTTATATAGGATTTCTTCACTAGGCTATATTCGCTTTCAAAGAACAGGGGATATTTCTTGTCAGTCATTATACCTGGGTGCATGGTACAGAAGTTGGTAAATAGCAATGACTCAGTAAATGTTGAATGAAATTTTAGTAACTTGCTAGGAGCATCTCTTAAAATATCAGATTCATATCAAGAGTCTGTTCTTTGGACAGCTCCCCAGCAGAAGCAGGGTGCATGAATCAAAATCTTCGCCAGCTCCTTTTTCTTCCTGGGCTTCCAGTTTTATTTCTCCTTTGTCTTCCAAAGTAGTTTTTATATCAAACAGTTTTCAAGTACATGTCAATGCAGCATATTCAGAAAGTATATATCGATCACTTATATGTACAGATGTGTACAAGGTAGTGTGGGGAAATCAGACTGAGTCTACACACGGTTCCTGCCTTTGTGAGGCTTTCAGTGTGTCGGTGGGTAATTCTATACCTCAGCTGGCTCCTGTGCAAAATAGAATGGAGGAATGCCCTAGAAGAAGATCTAAGTCTGTTGAGGGCTTTAGAGGAGTGAGAGCTCATACCCCAAGGGTTTGGGAAGCAGGATGAGGAAAACATTGGTGAAGGAAGTTGTCTTTGCATCTATTTGAATTCTGGGTGGGAAGTGACAGGTAGGAATTCAAAAGAGCACACTGTCTGTGGGAGGTCGACTCAGTGGAGACAATGAAGCAGAGCCTGTGGTCAGAGACTGATTAAGAGTGGAGGGGGATTTGTAAGGAAATTGTGGGAGAATGATCTGCAAAGACAGATGGGACCAAATTGTAAAAGATCTTGAATTTCAGATTGAAGGGTTTGAACTGAATTGAGAAGGGAGAAGGGATTTTTTTTTTAAGTTTTTGGGCAGGAGCCTGTTATGATCAGAGTTATCCTTCAGGAAGGTTGGTCTGAAACTAGCACACTGAACTATAGCAAAGAGACCCCAAGAGTAGGATAATTTTTCTTAGGCAAGAGACCATGGAGGTTCCTCACCTGGTATTTTGTGTGGCTGGGCATGGAAGGATAGAAAACAAGATATGCCTAAATCTTATTGATTGCTTTTATGGTGAATGCTGTTTTTAAAAAATTTGGCCATTGTGTTCCAAAATGGCTTGTAAAATTCCTAAAGGTGAGGCTTTTTTGGGTAAAACGCTTTCTTATGAATGCTAATTACGTGAATAAGTGGGAAATTAATGTTCCAAGGAGTAAGATGACACCACCCAGCTCAGTTCCCACTATAAGATTATATCTGTCCTCAGGGTATATTCACATCTTCTCCATATGGCCCGTGCTCTTGAATGCTTTATGATACTGGTCTGTAGCCCTAGCCCATGGAACAGAATGCCAACAGAAAATAAAGTTAAATTCCCTATAATCACGCTAGTAGGAATAACCAAGGGAAAACAGTCATTTCCACAATCATGAAGTGTTTTTCCTGCCTGAGGCATCCTATTTGCATATTCATGTTTCCCCTCCTTCTCACCATCCCCATCCCCCACCTCTGTGGATTGAGTGGATTTTATTTCCTCACACAAAGACAAAAGGAGTGTTTGCTGAACTGGAATGTTTAGTGTCAGACAGTCTGTTCTTATCATGGAATGAATGACCCTCACTCACAGAGGATTCCAGCCTGGAATGGTGTCTCATATTTGCACTGTATCAATTTGTCTTCTCCAGAAATGGTGTCTGTATTAATTCCTTTTTTTCTTAACAGATTTAGATGTTAGTTGTATGTGTGTTTTTGTGGGTTTTTTTTTTTCCTTAAAATATGACAAAGAAAGAAAGCTATATGGGCCAGGAAAATTGTTCATGGGGAGCTAAAAGATAAAAAAAAGATGGGAATTCTAAGATTTCACATAGATAGATTAAGCTGAATAAAAAGTAGAATAATAGACATCTTTATAATGAATAATGATAAAACCATTTCCCAACAAGTTCTTGTTTTCTACTTCAGCAAATACTGTTTAAAAGGCTTGCTGTGTACTAGGGCACCTGGGTGATGGGCAGAATATAAAAAAGATTAGACATGTACTCTAGCCTTAAGGGACCTGCTGTCTAGCAGGGATTGCATAAGCAGTGGGGCCTCCATCATATCCTCAGGTGAAGGGACCCAAGGGTAAGAGAGACTTCCCACTGAGGAGCTTCCCGCAGGGGATGGAGCAGTTCTTACTGACCACAAGAGCCTCTGCAGAGGAGCCTGGTATTTCAGAACATCAACTCAGGAGATGGCACTAACTCAAGTCTGTTCTAGCTGGTGGGAACGTTCAGGGTTGTGAAGAGTCAGAAAAAGTAAAGTGAGGGAAGTGAAGAGCAGGAGGAAGGGGAGTCACCATGTGAAAGCAATGATTCTCAAATGCAGGTAGGTTTCCCAATCACAGACTGGGAGGTATCTTGTTTTAGTTTATTCATGGAATATACCAAGCGGGGTCTATCCAGGAGAAAGTTGGCAAAAAAGCACATAAGGGGTCGCTTGGATGAAGGTACAGGGCCTCACGCTTACTAAGGAACTGCTGGCAGAGCCAAAAGCTGAACAGGAGGACCATGAGAGGGACAGACCGTGCCCAATGGAGGCTCAGCAGCAAGGTGCCCGCAAGATGTGTGCCCACCCCAGATAACCTTCGGCATGAGGTGTGGAGGCAGCACGGCCTTTCCAGGTTCCACTGTGCCTGGGGATGGAACTTCTAGAATGACCCCAGGCCTGAGCCTTCCTTGCTTGGAGCCATGTGCAGCTGGACTCAGGCAGTACCTAACCTGTGAGGCCAGCTCTGGGCAGGCCAGTTTAGGCAGGGCCTGCCAGAGCACAGCTGCTGTGGGTCTCCCTACTTACTCCACATCTCAGCTCATTCTCCTGATTCTGAACTAGGTGATCTCATACACTGTGTGTACAACTGGGGATCGGTATAGCTTTGGGGGACAGCGGTTCGTAATATGTATCGAGAACCTTTAATGTCTTCACAGCTTTTGACCAATCGTGGAATGACTGGAAGTCTAACATAATGGGGAAAAAAATCATAAATACAGTAAAAAGTTGTATATACAAGAAATTTATTCCAGCATTCTTTGTAACAGGGAAAATTGAAAATCATTGTCCACAATAGAGGAATAAGTTCTATAATATGCTCTTTTGATAAAATATCACATAGCTGTTAATGATGATAGTAAATAATCCATAGTATATAACATAACATGGTATTTAACTGAAGAAGCAGGCAGGATCTACACTATTCCCAGATTCCATGTGAGACATTGGTGGAGAGGTCAGAAGGGATGGTAACTGAGGGAAGCTAAATAAACATCACGAGGCCCCTGATACACACTCTGCTTACTGCTGAGTACTTCATATTTTTTCATAGTAAACGATCAAGGGAGGGTAATTGGGGTAATTTTTTAAATATTTTAAAGCCCTGTCTCAGAGAGGCTGTTTTCTAATGCTCTCCAGATGAAGGAGTGCCTGGAATTCCCAGATCGTTCTGGCTGCCCTGAAATCCCGAGCTCCCCCTGCCTTTCCAAGCCCTCTTAGCTGGCTTTGGAAATTAGTGGAATGTTGACCAGTTAAGTCTCTAGGCATGATTGATGTTATGCAGAGTGGATAGCCTCATGAAGCGAATGGAGCTCAACGTGATCTTATTTTACATTTCATTTCCTTGTTTAACTGAGAAATGTGGAACAGTATTCCCATTAATATATGCCATATTTAAAATATATACATATTATAGTAGCTATTTTGTTGGTAGCAAAGATGTGTCTAAATCTAATGGGAAGGGGAGCTTAGACCTGTGAGGTGAGAAGGGCTTGTCTGTCAAAAAATGAAAAAAGGTGTTTTGATGAAGGAGTCAGGACTAGTAAGCTGTTAAAAGGAGAGTGGGGCATATATAAAGAAACATGAATTTAAAAGAGTGCTCAGTTGAAATTGTAAATGCACACAACATAGGTTAAAAAGGAGGAATATTGTGAAATATCAGGAGGGTGTCAAGAGCACAGATCTTTTCCTTTAGGTAAGGGTGAGCTGCGGTGTTTGGAATCATTTCTTTGGCATTAGAGACAGCTGAAGGGCAGTAAGGGGCACGTAGGCCGTAGGGCAGAATTCCTGAGCTCTGTGGCCTAGGAGAGTCTTTTCAGCTTTATCTTTTGTGATTATCTGGGCAAAGAATGTTTCCTCAAAGTATCCTCTACTCTCTTTTATTTTATAGCTGCAAAGCCCAGAGAAACCTGAATTCTTTCTTTGCCATCGTGATGGGTCTCAACACTGCTTCTGTCAGTCGACTGTCACAGACCTGGGAGGTGAGCCTTGGAGTCCCATGGTGGGGGGCGCATAAAATGGAAATAAAGTGATTTATATGGATTAAATGAGATAAGTACCACTAAACTAAAAATGTTTAAAAGTCATGTGTCAAGGTGGTAGGGATCTTTTTGATCAGATGGTCTTTAAATGGTTGTATAATGTGTCTGAACTAGATAAAAATGGTAACATGCTCCCCAGCTAGAATTAGTCTTCTCCTCTGTCCTGCCTGATCGTGCGGGTCCCACTCCAGGCTGGTCCCCGCAGACTCCCTGCGTGATGATGTGTGCTCAGAAGTGCGTTTGCTGTGATGCTAACGAGTTTAAGCTTCAAGGTCTCTCACTTTGCAGGGCCCCTGGCAATGTGTTCACATGGATGATGCATATTTTTGTAAAATTTGCGAAAGCAAAGTAATTTTATATTCTTTTTCTTAAAGAGGATCCACAAAACGTTCTAAAGTGTCAGACCTCCCACATCCTGGCTCTGCACGCTGAAGGCTGTTTGGGTTCTGAGATGCAGAGGCCCACTCAAGTTCGCACGAGGTCTCGCGTGTGGACTGCGACATTCATGTGGGAAGACCTGAAACTGGGGAGCCCCTAAACTTAGCCAGACACAGGTGTAGGGCTCTGCCTCACTCATGGTCCCCTCACCTTCCTTCCTTGGGCTTTTGTTTCCTTCGCTCTCCTTTCCTTCCTGACTGGCTACCTCCCTATGTACCATTTCATCATTGCTCTTTAAGCACGATGCCTCTGCCTCTAGCCTGCGCGTGGCTCACTGTGGTCTCCTCAGCCTCCCTCCCAGTCCTCTCAGATTTAGTTCCTATCACTGACTGTGCCATTCTCTTCATGGTTCCCTACTCAGACTCCTATAAGAGAAAAGCTGATAGGCCAGCTATCTTTTTCTCAGAATAGGTCTTTGGGCAACCTGTGGATTTGCTTTCTTTCAGTCAGGGATCGTACCCTGAAGGAATGCACTGTGCTGACCCAAGGGTCAGAGTCAGTGCTCCTTAAAGGGGCCCAAAAGAAAAGGAATGAAAGCCCTGCCTGCTCTGCTTCAGCAAACAAGACCTTCACACACAAAGCAAGATGAAAGAGATAGGTGACAGATGCCATGGTTCATTAGAGGAGGAGGAAAACAAATGGCTGGCAAGGGTCAGTGGGGAGCAAGTTTGAATTAAACCTTGAATGAAACTGATTTGAAAACATTGAGAGGAGAAATAACTCAATTAGATTCAACCAGCTTATGTTTAATCTGCACACTGACTGCCTGCTACGTGCAGGGCAGTGCATCAGTGCCATGGCAGACAGGGGATGGCTACATGAGAACTGAGCGTGCCTGCGGTGACAGAAGTCTTGGACCAGGGCAGAGCAAGAGGAGGGACTCATTCTGCCGCTGGGTAGCTGAGAAAATTTGAATGAGAAGCCTCAAGCTGCAGCACCTTCCAGGTCCAGCTGGGAGTTACTGGAGTATGGGGATGGGTATCTCAGGCAGAGGTGACCGCAAGATCTCCAGGTCTGATGACTGGGTGAATGGAAAGTGATCACACTTCCAAATAGATAATACAGGAAAAGAAGTAGGTTTAAAGAAATAGATCAGAGGTCAGTAAACTGCTTTGGTAAAGGGCCAGCGAGGAGAAATGTTTAGGCTGTGCAGGCCACATGGTCTCAGTTGCAGCTGCTCAACTCGGCCACTGGAGTGAAACAGCAGCTGTAGCATGTGCACAAATGAAGGGGCGTGGCAGCAATCCAATAAAACTTGATGTCCTAAAAGTAGCTCATGGCTAGATTTGTTCCATGGCTGACCTCTGGAAGTAGATCACTTAGTTCGACTTCGGACATGTTGAATTTGAGGTGCCACTGGGACATTTGTGAGGGATGTCCCACAGACTCAGGTAGGCAGCTCAGAAGAAAGACTGGAATCAGTTGCAAATATCTCTATTTTGTATCTTCTCATTTAATTTGTCCTCTGTTCGTTGCGGGGGTATGTGTGTAGTTTCCAAACAGATTAAACTACTGGTTTGCTGTGATAAACTGAGTCCAGATCCAAAATTATCACATTGAAAAAAAAATCTCTCTCTAAATAATGTAAAAGTCTAATTATTATAGGAGTTGTCCCATTGTTTTCATTCATTTTAGAAACCGAAAATCCCTGGCCGGGCACGGTGGCTCAAGCCTGTAATCCCAGCACTTTGGGAGGCCGAGACGGGCGGATCACGAGGTCAGGAGATCGAGACCATCCCGGCTAACATGGTGAAACCCCGTCTCTACTAAAAAATACAAAAAACTAGCCAGGCGAGGTGGCGGGCGCCTGTAGTCCCAGCTACTCAGGAGGCTGAGGCAGGAGAATGGCGTGAACCCGGGAGGCGGAGCTTGCAGTGAGCTGAGATCCGGCCACTGCACTCCAGCCTGGGCAACAGAGCGAGACTCCGCCTCAAAAAACAAACAAACAAAAAAAGAAACTGAAAATCCCAGAAATATCTTCATAAGCTTTGTTGTTAGTGTTAATAGCTGGCATTTGTTAAGCACCAGCCAAGGACCGTGTACTTTTCATGAGTGGTCTCCACATCTTCAGCTGAAGAAACAGATCCCAGAGCTTGCTGACTCACACCAAACCACATAGCTAGAAAGGGCAGAGTCAGAGTTCAAACTCAGGCTGCCTTTAAATGTGTGCTGTTTACCACAAATATTACTAAGTCAATATTGAAAGGCACCCAATTTTTTACTTAGCCATGTTAAAGGCAGGCTGGAACATTCCAGGCCCTTCTTCCTTAGGCCTGAATTTTTATTTGGGAGGATGGCCTATGCTTCTATCCCCTGTCACTTTGCATGGTACGTGTTATGGTTGAGCTCCTCAGTTCAGTGATTCCACTCATTAAAGTGCAGGCTTCGTCACTTAAGGTCTTCCTGGCCCTTCACTATTTAGCCCAATACTGTGAAATAAAATTACATCATTTATGCTAAGAATGTCAGCCAACATAATTATTTCCCACTCAGGAAGACTATTAAGAAGATGAGAGCATTTGTCAAAGGTAGGGTATGGAACTGAAATCTAAGTTTTTATAAAATGGACCACCAGTATGTAGAATGTCTAACCAACTAGATTCCTGAATCATGTGGCTGTTATTTTAAGCTGTTTTAAGCAGCATTCCTAAGGAAGATCACATTAAAGGGATGATGAAAATTGTGTAATGAGAAGCAATCAGGGTAGAACAGATGATAGAGGTATTTATGTTCAGAAGTGTGGCACAAATAACGTAATGAAAACTCCCTTCGACGCCTCTGAAAATAACCATCTTCTGTGACCTTCTGTTTTTTGTTTGTGTTTGTTTTTTAGAAAATCCCTGGGAAGTTTAAGAAACTTTTCTCTGAACTTGAAAGTTTAACAGTAAGTAGTTGAGCCAAAGGGGACTTATTCTTCAAAATAATCGCTAGGGTCTAGTTTCTTTCTACATTACAGTGGTTGGTATTTGTACTCTACCGTGTCAGGTAGCCTACCTAGACTAGTTTACTTGTGTATGAAACTAGTTTTGCTTCTTATGGAGGGAAGCAAGTTGGCAGTTAATGCTTCTTCCTCTCCTTCTAAAAAGGTAGTGAAAATAATCTTTTTAGTGTTATTTTTCAGAAGGCAGGCTTTTAAGTATAGTCCATTTCAAAGCCTGCAAAATTAATCAGTATAACTAATTTAGCATGCAATTAGTGTCTCATGCATTATTCTTTTTCCCTTTTCTCCTTTTTACAATTTCTCAGATTGAGATTTTTTTTAATTATAGTTTCTTTTTAGAGTACAATAAAACAGTATTCTCTTGTTTTCTCTGCATTGTCTGTGTGTTACAAGGACAGATTTTCTTGGTAGTTATCTAACAGGAGACTTTGGGTTAACTCATGACATATATTATGCAGAGGAAACTGTACTTAAAGGAGCTCTTTGAGGAAAATAATAGGGCAATCAAAAGATGTCTCTCATTTGTGGTCATTTCCCTTTATTGTAAACCAATAACTTGAGTTTCATTCATTGCCTAGATTCCCAGCCCTAATTTAGTGAGTTTATTCTCCTAGGAAACCTTTATCTACTTTGTTCTTAGGAGGAATCTCTCTATATCTAAGTCATGTTCAAATTGTATGGCAGAAGTGGATTTAGAATTGTTTCTATAGCACATTGATTTTTCTTTCTCTTTGTAATCTGCTTGGTTCGGCAGGATCCTTCCCTAAATCACAAAGCCTACAGAGATGCATTCAAAAAGATGAAGCCACCAAAAATCCCTTTCATGCCCTTATTGCTTAAAGGTAATGATTTTCTATCTTTTATGCCATGTAATTTCATCTTCTAGAAATGTATTACTCTAACTATTGAGGGCAAAAAAGGGACTCTCAGTTTGTCTCTTTACAGTTATTTTGACATTCAGACCTAATTATGTTTCCTTGTGATTGTTTTTAAAATAGCTGGTTATCTTTGAGATACCTAGAATACATAACTGTGTTGGAGCAAACACCAAAGCGTTTTCACTTGACTCACAAAACTTGGCACTGGAAACGTTTGTGTTTTTCTTTTACTCTACTTCTAAGCCCTGTGTTATTTTCTTTGAGCTAACTATCCACTGAATTCAACCAAGAATAAGGCTGGCATAAAGAACCCAAATGGTAATCAATCATGTTCTATTTTTGCAACCTAAACGTAAGAGACGCAGCCCACAATTTGCTGTTGTATGAGAAGTACCTTTGGTCAATACAAGCAATATAGCATTTGAAAAGTGTTGATGGAGAAGCGTACTTCCTTTTTTCAGCAGTGGAATTGAGTTGGGAAAGTTTTTGATAGCTGCAAGTTACTCCACTGACCACGCTCCACTAAGCACCAAATAATTCGTCATGAAACATGTTAAATTTATCGATGAGATCTCAGTGATCTTGCTTTGAAACTGAGGGGATTAATAAAAGGAAACTCTTTTTAATCCGGTGTATATCCCTGACATTCAGTGTAAATCTTTACCTGTATACTTTCCAGGGAAAGGGTTTGGGCATTATCCGTGGCCATATTTTGATTCCTTCGAGGGGTTTTGTAGGAATACTCTTTCATCCAGCCTCTTCTCTTCAGAGGCTTGTAACTTACGCTGAGCCAGGCCCCGATGGCTGGACCTATGCACGTGATTCTGGAAATGAGCTATTTGGGAACTGGACTGCTGGTTGGCCTGGCCATCCTCATTCTCCACTTCCTCCCATTGCCACCACCCCCTATGCCCTTCGCCTACCCCATAAAGCTGACATTTCCTCTTCAGTTTCTCTCAAGAACAGCCAGGGCTTGGAAAATTATTGTGAGTTGCTGTACATCCTGTAGCTACTCACTGAGTCTTCCTTCATCTAATATGAAGCAAGAATCTCTATGAAACAAGAATATAATATTAGGACAATGGAGATAGATATGCACAGATGCTTCATCCAAGCTGAAAAGATTCTGTTAAATACAAATGCGTGAAAGAGACACTGCGGTGCCCAAATAATAATTTAAAAGTTTATTTGACTCTTCATATTTATTTGCTTTTAAGAGAAGTGTATTCAGGTCTGTGCTTCTTATTTGTGGAATAAAACACCTTCAATTAGAGGGTGGGAGGGGGCAGGTGGGAAGTAACACTTAGGGTCATTTAGACACAAATAAAGACAATAGAAAGTAGGACAGATGTAGGAAAGGAATTGATTGTAGGAAGAAAAAATTTTGAAACAATACATACTTTTAAAGTAATGAGAAATTAGTTGACAATATTTCTTTAACTTCATTAGATATGAACAGAGCCTTCTGCCATGTATTAGTGGTTTTCCCCCAAAATATTTAATGCAGTCAAGTGTCTCACACTTACATTTTAGCTTGGATGCAATTTTCTGCTCTGCTGAGTTTATCGAGACCTCTGTTGGCAGCCAGACAAATTTCCCTTTTTCTACTGAAAACACATTTACTCATATCAAAAGAATAAGAAATAAACATTTGTTATTTTCTTATTAGAAGCTTCCTTGAATTTCAATAAGCACTTAGTTTTCCTTTCTCTAATTTTTCGTTATTATAAAGACGTGTAGTATTAGTACTTCATGGTATTTAAAGTTACTGTTTTTGTCTGAGATAATTTCCAAAGAAAATGTGATGAAAATATAAAAAATGTGTATTATGCCTAAGATGAGACATTTTGGCAAAAACATACAACATTAATTCTTAAGCTTTTTTAATCATATAATTTAAAGTTGCAGTGAACTATTTTAGAACAACCAACTTAGTTTTTAGTGGAAGCTCTTTTTCCCCTCCTCTCTTGTGCCTCCTACTTTGAGTAGCTTTTAATTAGAAAAATGGGACCAAATTGAACTCCTTGGTGTTTAGGAAGGATTAGGCCCCCTATGCTGCATTTTTTGAAACTCAGTTCCCAATAAGCCTGCAGATTATCAAGTAAGTGGATTACCTGAGAATCCTTCTAGCCCTCAGTCTTCCTCTCTCTTATTTGAATGTCTTGCCTTTTGATGTACTTTCCCCTTACGGTGGTGTGGACTCTTGGTCAGAAAGGGATGAATGGGAAGCACTAAGTGCTGGGGAGAAGATCCAGCTGAGCTAAGGATCTAAGGAGTCGTATATTGTGTGCTATTTTTGGAGATGGAGTGAATCATCTCGTCGTTTGAAGATAAACTGGGGTCCCTGTGGTGGGTTTCGTGTATGTGTCTTAGAGTGGAGTTTATTGTTGCAGATTTGTGCGGGTCTCTGAAGGAAAGGAATGTTGGGGCTCTTGAATGTTTCTTCCTCCTCTTCCACTTGCCATCTCTTCAAAGTCATTTCATGGAGCAGTTCTAGTTCAGATGTTTGGCGTGTGTTCAGGTGTCTCCAGGTGAAAGAGGCCTGGCAGTTGCTAATTTCTCATACCCCAAAACTGCTTCTTGTCCCATGACTTAAATTCTGACATCCTAGGTTTTTTCAGCCCAACCTCTCATTTGTTTCTCTCTCTTACCTTCCGTGTCATGCACCTGCCATTCAACTGCATCGAAACCTGTAGCCAGTTTAACTCTTCCCTTTCTCCCAGGCTGCAACCCCTTCCAGCCTCTCTCCCCTCTCACCTGGTCAGCACCCTTGGCACCTTCCCTGCCTTATGCTTAGACAGTACCAGCCTGACAGGCCCTGGCCCCTCAACAGAGCCTGCACGCACTCTACTGAGAGCTAAGAGGGAGAGGGACTACCCAGGAAGAGGAGAGATTGAAGGCAGGAGGGACTGCCTGGAGGGAGTGAGGAGGGAAGCACTTTCACTGTTGCAGGGGCAGCTGATATGTTGTAAATTGAGCAGGTTGACTGCACCTGATAGCAAGAAAAGCCAAGTCCTTTCCACTTGAGGTACCTGGAGAGGCGCAGTGGTGAGGGGGAGCCAGCCTCCCTTTGTTTGAATTCTGGCTCTGACACTTGTAGCTGTGAGCATGGGTTGGCCATAGACGTCCTTGGGGCGTTAGTTTCTTCACAGGCTTACCTCCTAGAACTTACCTTATGCGTTAATGCAGCTAAAGCTCTTTAGAGCCATGTCTAACACTGTTAATAAATATAAGATGTCATTATTGCCACTGCCCTCCTCATCATCCCTAGGAAGAGGGGTGAGGGGCAGGTGAGGGATAAACCTGTAATGCAGGGAAAATGGACTAAGCCACTCTGAGACGGTGTTTGGAATCTGGAATTCTTGGAGAGTTAGTAGAGGTCAGATCTTCAGGTGGTGTTTAATGTAGACAGAGTGTGCACAGGTTTGCATTTGCTACACAGAAAAGGTACAACCTGTGTTGACTTCTCTTTTCTAAATACTGTGTCACAGAATGAAAGCTTGTAATTATTTTCTGAAAGCAAAATTTCAAAAGATAATAAAATAACCAGAGAGTTTGTCAGGAGACTGTGTAATGAGTTGTGAACCGTTTTCCTACTAGGACATCAGTTTACAAGCAAAAAAAAAAAAAAAAAAAAAAAGGAAAAGAAGCTGAAAAAATTGCCGTCCACATCGGAAGCTGTGTATAACGCCTTGAGGAAAGAGTTGCATCAGTGTGTGCTGTAACTGTGTAACTAGTGTCACCTCCTGGTGACAGTAAAAGCTTTGTGGCCCAGTATTTTGGTAGCAGGTTTTAGGAGTACCTATCTCATAATTACCCCTTAGGGACCAGCAGAATAAAAGTCTTGATTAAAAGCAAATACATTCTTTTTCTATTTATAGGAGTTTTTAAGACATTCTTTTCCCCTCTTTTCTATCAGGTTATTTTTACAAGATTTTTGAAGGCTGTTTTTATTTGGTTGGTTCTCAATGTCTGAAATATAACGTGATTATTTGTACATGCTTTAAATTATAGTATATTTCTTTTTGTGATATTTGTCTGTGAGGATTCCCTGATGCTCAGTCATCCACCCTCTGATCCAATTGTGGCTAAGTCATCCACTCTCAGAGCTTCAGTTGCTACCTTTATTTAATGTAACTGATTTCCAAATCTATATATCTCGAGGAATCACTCTTTAGTTTACTGCAGCCAACAGGAGATATTTAATAAATATCCTCAGTTATTTTAAATGCAGTGAGCCTCAAATCAAATTTAACTTTCTCTTCCTCTGAAAATGCACTTTCATTGTACTTTCCTCCTTTTATTTCCGTCAGTGATGCTTGCTTTCTACTAGTCGAATGGGGCTAGATATCTTGACATTTTCAAGCCTGCCTCCTTCCTCACTTACTCCTGGTACACAATCAGACATCAACTTTGGGAACCAGAAATTTAAATTTAAACATCTAAATCTAAATCTTAACTAGTTGTTTTAAGTTAAGCAGGTCCCATACACTTTGCCAGGGATTTGTAAAAAGCAAACACATAATTACTAAAATCCTGTTGTTTCTGGGTATTCAGTCCTTTTCTGCTCAGTCTTCTGACCTAAACACATAATGGAATAATTAAGTTATAGACTAGCTTTAGTTTATATTAAGCAGATTGAAGTCAAACACTTCATTATGAGTGCAAAATATATACTTTCAGTAAGATTACACTGTTTTTCCATACACACATACACACACACACATAAATTATGCACTTTTACATCAAATAACACATAAATCCAATTTCAAATTGCCTCTCCAAGTGCATGGAATGATCCCTAATGTTTAAGAAAAATGAATAAGTTGTATTGTACCTAGACCTCTTCAGCCCTGACTCATGATCCATTCCTAATGATACATACATCTTTTTGTTTTTAATTTTCAGATGTAACATTTATTCATGAAGGAAATAAAACATTTTTGGATAATCTTGTCAATTTTGAAAAGCTGGTATGTAAATTTCATTACTTCTCCGTTTTTTACAGTAACAGAAATGTATGCTTTTCTTTCCTGCCCTAGGAAACAAATAGTTGTAGTACTTTTCTCCATTGGATGCATGGCGAATTCAAGGAGCTTATTTGCTGCATGTTGTACACTGCCAACAAAATGTATTCCAATTAACAAGTATGTTAGCAATATGAAATATTGAAATATGAAATATGAAATATGAAAATCTGCTTTTTGTTTTTAAAAATGGAATATCATAAGATGAAGAATTGAGGGTCTATGATCAAACCAGAGCTAAAACTGTAAGGCTGTTGTCAGGAGGAATCCACACTCAGGAGATTACGTTTTATTGCTTTACAGGCATCTCTCAGTGTCTCAGCCTGCATGTTTTCAAGGCACAGAGGGAGAAAGTTCCTCTCCTGGGGATATATGTTTGTCTCTCAGGACTCCAAGCTTAAATGTGAGGCTGGAATTTGCAGGGTCTTGTGTGAAGGGAAGGACCACCCCTCTATCAGCCTATTGACAAAGGGTGCCACCCCTGTGCACCATGGCCAGAGCAGCTCAAGCAAAGTACCCTCCCTCCTCCAGCAAGAGGTTCCCAGGGCAATCCTCTCTAAATGTTTCTGAAACACCGCTTCCTGAATGATTTCCAGGACATTCCCAGGTGTTTTGTAATACGGTGGGCCCCTCCAAGCCTTTCTGACTTGCCCTTGAGCAAAGGAGGGGTTACCCATTAGAACTGAGCAACTGTAAAATAGAAGTACTCCAAAGAGACCCATTGACTGCCAGAGGAATGGATTTATCTGACAGATGAACTTTAGTGTCATAAACTGTCCTTCATGGTTAAAGACGATACTAGTAACACTGCTCCACAGATCCTGACCTTTGCGTGACCTTTTCAGTAATGGTGATGGATTTGTGTGAACTCTTGCAGAAACTGACCCTGGTTCCCTGTGAGACTGAGTCAGCACTTGAGAGGAGGTTAAGTGAGGCAGGGACCACAGACTATGATCAAAGAACAGTAGGGACTGATGAGTCCCGCTGAGGCTTGGCACCTGACCTTTGCCTCAGAACTACATTGCTCTGCTCACCCAGCCAACTCCCCACATGTAGGGTGAGGCAGCTTGGAAACAGTGTAGTCGGCTCTTATACAACCCCCAAAACCCAAGCATCTGGAATATAGAATACAGTCTTGGAATATCTTGCTTTATCTCCATTTTAACCACACTGAAGACAATCACTGGATGGCTAGTGCTTTTCTAAGTGGATTTGTCAATACACTTTCAAGTCTGTCTCTGCAGTAAGTGTTCTGGAATCAGAGCTCAGTTATTTTAGATGCTACAGTCAAACCAACAGAGCCAGAAATGGATAAAGTGTTATTTTTTTTTTGTACGTGTTTTGTGTTGCTGTGTGATATTCTGAAGATCACACAGGGCACTTACTAACAATGAAAGGCTGCAGGCACTAGAATTCTTGCCTCTAAGCAGGTTAATCCCTGGCGTTTGGGATTAATGAAACAATTGCGGGAATATGAAGCCTTGGGTCAGTATTTACTTCGCCTCCTGACCAGCACATCTCCCTAAGAACAACACATGAGCTTTGTGGAGCATCTGTGAAGATGTGGGATGAGGTGTGTCACACCAAGTGGAATTCCCGGGAAAGGCTGAGCAATCCTTTCCCCTGACTAGTCCAAGGGGCTGTGGGAGAACAACTGAACTCTATCAGCTGGCTGTTGCCTGTTGTTGAGGGCAGACATGAGGTTGACCTCCTTAAAGTGAACCAGTGAATTTGTTAAGTTCATTATGTCATTTCTCCCTCAGATAGTGCCATCAAAGTGACAAGATGATAAAAAAAAAACCTGAACAAGTCTGTAAAGTCACAAATGGGAACAAGCTGTGGAAAGCTTGTTCCCACCTTCCTTTTAACCAGCATCTGTGGCCTTCCCCTGCTGTCTCCAGTAATCCAGCAGAAGCCTCTTAATGCCAGCTCTCAAATATGCCAAGACTGCCAACTAACCATAGAGCTGGAAACAAAGGAGGTCTAAATGATATGACTTCTATTAGGGTCAATCATCATACCCCTAATTCTTTGAGAAAGTTTAAGGGAATAGCATGGCATAAATAATATTTTAAATTCCTAAGAGAAATTTTATTTTATAAAACTGAAGAAATGGGTGCAGTTCAGCATGCACACAACAGGCACATAGCGCACATGCAAGCCTGTCAGGCAGGCATGGGGTCATCATTTCCTTAGAGGGCAGGCTCCGCCCACGGGACCAGTGAGCTCCTGGTCCACAGCACGCCTCATGCTGACCCCTCCTTACACAGAGTAGACAGGATAAAACTGTGTCCAAGACAAAAAGGAGTTTTGTCATATATAGCCCTGTGTTACACTTGGATGCTGGAGAATGAGACTGACCTTTCTAGGAGAAACACTATTTTCAAGGAATATTTCTTAGCAAAGGACTGGGTTTCTCTAAAGCTAAAACAGGATCATCTTTCACAATAATGAACCAATAGAACCTAAGTGAATTAACTTGTGAGAAGTCAATTCCTCATGATGGATATTAACTTAAGCCAGTTAACAGTGTATTATCTTTATCTGGCTGATGCAGTCCAACACATTGAGTCAGACCCCATGAAAATCCAGAAGCCCTCATCAGGTCTAATGAGATTTCTGTTCTTTATGCTACATTCCTTGCTGCCCCAGCAACTGGAAATGTTTTCATCTCAAACTGTTTCATAAGAAGAAGCAAATGGTTTCTTTTCTTCTCTTTATCCGTCGATGTTAAGGGCATCATCTTTTACCCTGTCTACCCCCTCCCCCTTTAGAAAGCCTAAAGATGAAGACCAGAACTCAGATTTCAGTGCCACACCCAGTACCGAGCCTTACATCAGTTTGAGCCTGCACAAGCTATGCAAATGGCATATGATAGAAATCAATGTGACGCCAGAGCTTAAAATGAGAAAACTGACCTGGGAAAAGTGGTAAAATCTGGGGAAGGAAACCGAACAATACATGCACAGACATGAGTCAGGTCTCATTTCCTTTACAAATGCAGCTTGAGCTACTGCAATAATCACTGTCCTATTCAATTTTCCACTATTGAATAGAAGTGCATTAGAAATATGGTTATGACAACAATTCAATCAGTAGGTCATATTCAAATAATGTTTCTGTAGTTCTTCTGAATTTTAAGAACATTTGTTAGTGTTGAATATTCTTTCAGAAATAATTCATTGAGGATTTGCTGTATATGGTGATCCTGTGCTCAGTGTGTATAGTTGGGACATGAAAGATGTTGACGCACATTGGAGGACCAGATAATGATATGAATTCTTGAATAATAGGATGATGTTTGTATTGTGATACGAAACAAAGTGGAGAGCTACTGTTGATTCTCAGGAGAACTAGAACATGATGACAATAGTATTTAGAGATTATTCTGGTAATTAAGCCAGCTAACATAGCATTTTGGAAGAGACCATCCTGCACTCTAGTTCTTCCTATAGCATATATGTATATGCTTCCAAAATGCCACTTCCTTCAACATGAAAAACTAAAAGTGGTAGAGACAGCTAGAAGACTCTTGCAGGTACACAAGTATAAGATGATGGGATCTTGTCCAAAGCAGCCGTACATTTAAAGAAGACTTTTGCCCGCCAAGCAGGGTGGCTCATGCCTGTAATCCCAACATTTTGGGAGGCCGAGGTGGGCGGATCCCGAGGTCAGGAGTTCAAGACCAGCCTGACCAACATGGTGAAACCCTGTCTCTACTAAAAATATAAACATTAGCTGGCTGTGGTGGCGTGCCTCTGTAATCCCAGCTACTCAGGAGGCTGAGGCAGGAGAATCGCTTGAACCTGGGAGGTAGAGGGTGCAGTGAGCCGAGATCGTGTCATTGCACTTCAGCCTGGGTGACAGAGTGAGACTCCATCTCAAAAAAAAAAAAAAAAAAAAAAAAAAGACTTTTGCCTGGAAATCAGTGAGGACTTCAAGGAAACAAATTAAATTAGAATATTGAAGACTGTACGTGACTATAAACTACGAACAGAAAATGGTCTCTAAAGATGTTCATGTCGGCCGGCCGCAGTGGCTCACACCTGTAATCTCAGCATTTTGGGAGGCCAATTTGGGTGGATTACCTGAGGTCAGGAGTTCAAGACCAGCCTAGCCAACATGGTGAAACCCCATCTCTACTAAAAATACAAAAATTAGCCAATATTAGCCGGCCGTGATGGCATATGCCAGTAATCCCAGCTACTCAGGAGGCTGAGGCAGGAGAATTGTTTGAACCTGTGAGGCAGAGGTTGCAGTGAACTGAGATCACACCACTGCACTCCAGCCTGGGTGACAGAGCAAGACTCCATCTCAAAAAAAAAAGATGTTAATGTTTTAGAAAATGTTCATCTTTTGTATCTCATTTCCAGTTACAATTTAAGATACTCGAACCTTTGAATCTACAAAAATTCCTACCTCCATTCAGCACATATGTGTAAGTCAATGTGTCTGATATAGTAGGCTCTGCACATGCAGAGCCCTCTGGTGGTACCTGGTGTAGAGGAGGCGAAAAGTTCAACAGCAATGACAATGACACAAAGCCAGTAGGTGCTGTACAAAGAGCAGTGGAAATGTTGAGATGGGAGCCTCTAAGTCCAGGAGGGACATCTCAGAAAGGCTTCTTGGAGAGGAGGTGACACTTACCCTGAAGTGAAACAACATGCACAAATGTGAACAGGATGATTGGGGCCGGGGTGGGGTGTGGGTACGGGGGTGGCTGCACTTCTCTACAGTGTATTTTCTCATGGCTCAGTAAGAACCTGTGCAACCCGGATTGGGTGTACTGTTTTTTGTTTGTTTGTTTTTGAGATGGAGTCTCACTCTGTCACCCAGGCTGGAGTGTAGTGGTATGATCTCGGCTCACTGCACCTCCGCCTCCCAGGTTCAAGCGATTCTCCTGTCTCAGCCTCCTGAGTAGCTGGGATTACAAGCACCTGCTACCATCCCCGGCTAATTTTTTTGTATTTTTAGTAGAGATGGCGTTTCACCATGTTGGCCAGGCTGGTCTCGAACTCCTGACTTCGTGATCCGCCCACCTCCCAGTGTGCTGGGATTACAGGTGTGAGCCACCTCACCTGGTCTGGTGCTACTGTTTTTGCAGACAAGGACTAAATATTTTTTGATAATCCAAGCTCAGCAGAATCAAAGCTATGTCCAGCTCCAAATACAGTTCTTCTGTTTACAGCCAAGAGTGCTGCTAGATCATCCTTCCATCCTAGCAGGCACGGCTTCTTCAGTAACACCCTCAGCAACCCTTCTATTGATGTGTTTCCTGTTCTACCTTACAGCATATGATCGCAGACACTGTCCGAACCCTGAGACACTGCAGGACTAACCAGTTTGGTGAGTCATGGAAGTCAGGTGCAGAATGTAAATTGACTCTACGTTGGTACCAACTGTGGTCACAAGTATTGGGTGGTAATCAATTTAAACAAATTGAAAACTAGCATATGTATATACATATGCATATTGTATATATATAGTAGATTGTCTCTTTGTTTCCTCACTGCATGTTTGGGATGCAGAGGAAGACAAGATGTGGCAGATTATTATCCCCTAATGGCAGCAAGTTTATGCTGCGAAGAGTGACTTTATGCACTCAGAAACCACCTCCCAGCAACTCCCGCTGACTCCTGTCCCCACAGTGTCTTGCTTTGCTTGCCTACTGGCTCAAAAATCACTGGTGAGTTGAGCAGGGGTGACCTTGTCCCTAACCTCTTTGCGTGGAGCCTTCCTGGAATAGGACGATAGCTTGTAAAAATGCCTAAAGCAGCCTTCCAGAATCTTTTCTCCTCTCCAACGAAAACTTCCTGTCTGGAGCTGCCTTTCAGCTGCAAAAGTGTGGTTCTGAGCACTTCTGTAGAATCCCCACTGAGACTAATGTATGTAGGAATATTTGTTCCATTTTAAATCTCAGTCATAATTTATGCTATGTTTAAATGGTGTTAGAACATTGCAGGAAGGAAGGAAATCAACTTTATTGAGTTGCAGGAGCTTTCACATGGGCAATGGAATCCTGACATCCGTCCTAGTAAATGGGGATTATTAACCCTGTAGGTGTAGAGCAAAAAGCAGAGACTCAGAGAGATTCACTTATTTAGCCGTTACTCAGACTGAGTCTGCCTTACCTCCTTGTCCTCTCCTCTGCCCTCTGCAGATCCTGTGGATACAAAGGGTAATAAAAAATAGAAAATTGATTTCAACAATTATAAATTAATCCAAGGCAACCACTCAGTTCAACTTCATTTTTTAAGTAAGACATGCCCATTGTAAAACAATTTTTTCAACAATATAGAAGTATATATAAAGCAGAAAATCAGAGTCCTACTTCTCAAGAAAAGTACTAATAACAATTGGGTACATGTACTTAAGAGTTTTTTCTGTTCAGTGCTGGTCTAGGCTGGCAATATTGTCTCCCAACAAAGTAAGTTAGGAACTGGACTTCTGTGTGGATTGTGTTTTCTCTTTGAAAAGGAGACTTATAAATACAGGACCTAATTTTCTAAATATTCACATCAATTAGTACCACTTTAATGTACCTATATAATTCTTCATTAAGCATACAAGTACAATGCAGTTACAATAAAAATAGTGATCATAACATCATCACAGAGATTCACTGAAATGTACAAGCATAATGCTGATGAGTACAGCTTCATGTTGCTTTTATCCTCCTTTGCTTCCCACGTGTTTACTGGGGATTCAACTAATTCTAAGATATCAGTCTCACTTAACCAAGGAACTCTAGTTTATATAGGCTCCAAGTATAGACAGGAAGGTGATAGTTATACTAGCTTGTGTGGCCTTGAACCTGTCTTGAACCCCCCACTCATCAGAGAGTAATCCTCTGTGTGGCACTAAGCAAAAGAGAAATTTAAATAACTATCAAGCCAGTTTGTGTTCTAATATTTATATACAGTATCTTTAAAAATCAGTTTGGGAACCGAATTATCCAAATTCATTTTAACAGTGTATATGAGCATAGTAAACCCATGTCAGCATTTGGGATAAAATATGAAAATGTTAATCAAGTCACTTATGCATTATAAAGTATCATGCAGATGTCAGTTGCTATGGTTAGAACCATCCATTGTGCCATCTTTTTAAGGCTTGAAAATTAACAATAAAATTACCTTTGTAGCATCATGTTATCCAAACCAATGTTTAATAAATGAAAAGCACTTTCTCAACATCTTCCAGAGAAGGCATTCTGGAATAAAACAGCTTTTTGTTACTTTCAAACAGGTGGAATGGTATAAACTTTAACTCCTAGTGTGTTTACTTGCTGAAACTAGGAAGCCTGGTTCTATTAAACCTAAGAATTATAAGCCACTCACGTCATACAGGTCTTAAATTATTTCCTCATAAGATGCATTTGTTATAGAGGAGAAAAAAGGGGGTTTCACAAGAGGAAAAAAATGCTATAAGAAAATGCTCAGCCTCCTGCATTTCCCTTCCCTCTGCTCAAGCTGAGCTCCAGCAGCTCACCCTGCTTGTCCCATGCATAATCTACAAAGCAACAGGACATGATGTCTTCATCACTTACCTTTCCATTGTCTCACTGTAGTGCAGTTTGACCAGTGTTCCCCAGCCTCAAATGGTTTGCTTGTCGGTGTGTGTGTTTGACTATGGTGCATGGGCTTGCCCCGTGGTTCATGCTGCTTCATCCTGGTTCCTTATCAGCACGGGCGCTAGCAGGGTGTGGATGTGTCCACAGTGCACTAAAGCCTCTTTTGGCCCCTCGATTCCTTGACTGCCCTAGATATGTGAGTGGAAAAGCCCCTTGTCTTGTCCTTCTCTGGGTAGACTTTAGTCCATACACATAATTTCTGAAGCAATTTCATCTGTTAACCACATCTTAGAGTCTGTTCTGTTGTATCTGTTCATTCAATTGCTCCATTAATTTTTTTTTCCAAAAAATGAGAATACCAAAGAATTGTACAAAATCTAAACAACAAAAAAAGAGTGATTGCATTCATATGCTAAACACATTATCAGCGCTTTTCAATGCTTCTAGGCTGAGATATAGGAGCCAATGCTGGCCGTTTAAACAGGTAACTGCTGTAAAAGGCTACATAGAAGGACTCAGGAACCATATGGCCTGGGTCCGAATCCTGGCTGTGACACTTACTTGCTGCGTGACTGTGCTCAGTTTCCCCATCTGTGGAGTAAGATAAGAACATAATTTCTAAATAACATACAATGTTAGGTAATAAATGCTATAAATAGCCTGCCGGTCTGATTGCCTGACCTGAGGAATCCATTCTGAGCTGAAAAAGCATTTCTACCTTAGGACAAGGACACCTCTTATGGGATTCTGACTAATGAGAACCCACCTGGTACATTTACTCAGCCTTAGTGTAGGGTTTTGTTGGTATGTAGATATAGCATTACTGCTCTCCTGAGATTGTCTTTTTTTTTCCCCCCTCTAAACAACAGGTGACCTGTGTCCAAAAGAGCATCAAGAGTTAAAGTCCTATGTTAATCATCTATATGTCATTGACAGCCAGCAGGCCCTGTTCGAGCTCTCACACAGGATCGAGCCTCGGGTGTGAGCCCCACTGCCTCACCTCCCCTGTGTCTGCAGCACTTTGAGCTACGGGAATGTCTATGCCAAGCACGTTGCTTTCCTGTGAGAAAAGAAGTTGCTGAGTTTTATCAGTATAACCCAAGACATTCACAGGAAAGCCAGCCAAAGCGTGTTCAGGAAGTGATGTCAGCCACCAGAGAGGGGGAGAGGCCTCTCCATGCTACTCTCGAGACAAGAAGGCAGAAGGAGAGTCAGAAGCGTTCTTGAGATGGAGAAGGCTGGTTTCTTATGATCACATTGTTGATCCAGTCCAGTTTTCAGTATGAGATGTGCCAGCATCAAGACAAGACAACGACATCTTGACATGCAATGACCAAATATTTCATTAAGAGCATGCATGGAACAGGAAGGAGTTTTACATTGCCTAGTTTTAGATTACTATCCATAAGCTGTCAAAGAAGTCATTCTTTTGAACACCTGATGACAGAGACAGCATCCCTAGATCTCCAGGGAGGAGAGGTTTCTGTTGATACAACCTATGATATCACCAAAAGCCACTTGTGTCTAGGGAGTTAGTGAGGGCTGTAGCTAGCATTCATGCTCTGCTGGGCAGATGAACAATGTCCAGGTGTGCATCACTTTGCACCACAATCAACTATTGACACATGCTTGCAAGTGAAATTAGTTTCTGTACAACTGATTTGCAGCTATAGGCAAGGTAGATGAAGTTGCTTTGCCAGTAAGGAAAAATAGTAATCTTCAAGAGATTGACTCATTGTTTAATTCCTGGGGATTTTCTTCACACTTGTAAGCAGGCTCTTATCTTTTATTGGACATAATATGATTTTGAAAAAGCACAGTGCCTGACACATTGTAGACACTCACTAACTGCTTACTGAGGTGACAGAGTCACAAAAGTCTGCATTCTTGTGCCTGATGATGCATTTTGCATACCTCATACAGGCTCCTTGCCCACACTATGGAATGACAGCAGCCAGCACAGGGAGGTTAAGTGACATTTAATGAGTAAAGCACTTAGCATTCTCTAGGTAATAAGATAGCGGTAATTACCAGTGTTTTGGCAAATGGAAAATGCCCTGAAATAGCCAAGTGTCTGATTGATGTTGGTGACTTAGAAGTCCTATAGTCCACCTACCAGCCAAAGCAGGGAGCCTTTCTATAATTTGCCTTCTTTTCCCCCAAAATCTGAGTCTTCTGAAATCTTTTTTTATTCCCATTTTTACCAATTGAGGCTCCTTCAGCAAATAAGACCTCTTGATATTTTCAAGGACTGGGTAGAGGATTTCTTTCAACCTTCACATGAACAAAACAGCCTATGGGTCAAAATAATGCAATCCACCCCTGCCTGCTAGATACTTGTCACCTTGCTAAAATGCAAGGGCCTGGTCCATTCATTTTCCAAATGCAGGAGTCTTGGTGCACTTCTCGCTCTTCCTGCCTGTTCATCTCTTTCATGCCCACACAGACCTGTTTCCTTTTTGTCTCATCAACACCTCATTCATCCTCATTAATGAGGCATGTCCAATGCTTTTTGACATCTTTATAGCAGTGCTGTTTCCTGGGCTCAGGAACCACACTGAGCTTGAGATACTGCTGGAAGGAACCATGTGGAGAGAAGGTTTGAGAGGACTTTGAGAGAGACTTAGTTCGGCCCAGCATGTAAAACTTCAGTCCTGAACATTTACGGGGTTTTATAGAAGGGCATCCTCCAGGGCTGGTCCCTTCAGAGAAATGCTGCATGCTGCTGGTCATGGAATGTGGCCCACGGGAGGACACCAGAGCCATGAGAACCGGACAGCAGACTTCCCTCACAGCTGGGCTGAGCAAACCCTTCAAAGCCCTCCTCAAGCAGTTACTAACGATAGCATGGGCTTACAGCACAAGCACGTGTTCTCACCTTTTTCCTATGCCCTGGACTAAGGTTTGGCCAGTGTAATCATATAAGGCCATCCTGACATTGTTTCTGTGTTTCACAGTTCAGATTTTTATTTACATTAGAACCACATTGCTCCTAGTAGAACATTACCTTTAGGGGACTAATTTTCCACGGAGAACTATTTCAGCATTTTGCGGGCTGCTTAGACCCCAAGTTAGATATGCACACCGAGCCAGATGAAGCTACACAAATGTTGTGTTTAAATGCATTTTGTACAGTGACTTCAGAGTATCTCACATGACGTGGGTGGAAACTGGCTGGGGAGAAAATGATGCTTGTTCGCCTTTTCCTCCAGCCATGGTTAAGTGGTCCTAGGGGTAGCAGAGGGAAGGGAGGATTTTGTGCAGTTGAGATTTGCTTTTCCATCCTTGTCTTCTGAATGTCTAAAATCTCTACATCTTTCTGAAGTTTAACAACTGTCTCTAGAGGTTTGCCAGGCAACAGCTCAAAGCTTTGCAGAATCTTAGATCTGGAATTAAAGAATTCAAGCCCAAATTGTGAGAACCAGATTTTACTCAACAGAAAGCTTTTTCTAAGGAATCTGAGTTGTTCACTGGTGGACAGTGGTAGGGCTTGAGCGCTCCTTGTTAATAGGATGGGCCACGCTCCCTCTCTGGATATTCACCCAGGCCTCTTCAGAATAGGTTTTGTTCTGGCCAGAAGTGTGGTCTAGAAGATGGCTAAGCTCTTTGCCAGCTCTCATTTGGAGTTTTATTATTGCATAAAATCTTCGCTCACTCTGCAAATCTATATCTGCCACCTTCGGCACCAGGTGGTGCAGGGGCACTTCTAAGTGGGCTCTTTTTGTTACAGCACAACTCCCAGACAGTCCTCTGGGTCTTTGGATTTGTCAGCATTCCAGCAAACTAGCCCTGCTTAGAAGTTAGCACAAGACGGCACAATGCAGGACTCCGTAGGCAAAATCACAACCTTGCCATTAAAAAAAATTTTTTTATATACGCATTTGCAGGTGTTCCCTTCAGTGTGGTGTTTTGAATTTGCTCTTTGTCATCTGTATAACTGCCAAATGATTGTAGTGATACATGTGACCTGCATTCACTTTTTCTAGTTTCCTTAATTATGTTTAGAATAAATTCATTTCCCTAGAGCAAGAACCACAAACAGGTAGTGTGGAGCATACACCAAATTTAGAAGCATGTGGATAAGGTCAGTGCTCACACTGCCTAGTCCACAGGGAGGGGATGCTGCATGAATATATACTCGCCTCTGAGTGGAGGAGAAATCGTGGCATGAAAGAGAGGGTACCAGTGATGACTTCTTATCCCTGGAGCTGGGCTTTCATTGCTACCCATATCCCAGCCCTGCAAGTCTGTTCTGGCCAGCACAGACACCGCAGATCCGGAACTGAATGTTCCTAAATGGCACAGCCAATCCAGACTTCTCAGAAACTGGGCAAAAACATTAAAATGGGGATGATCAGGTCTTCTGCAGTGGTCCAACACAAGATTTCTTTTAAATGTTTCAAAAACATGTCCTTAAAATTTCAGCCTGCTTCTTAGCGAGTGGGCCAGTTTTGCTTAAAACTGGTTGGGGGGGGGATGGTTTTAAAAATTGCCAAAAAGTTAGATGAAAATGTATTACTGTATAAAGCAAAGCTGTATATACTAAACATTTTTTAGCAGAGTAATATTTATTTGCATAGTCTATTTATTGTATTCGTATTACACTGTTATTAAATACTGGGATGAAATCAGTGACCTGAAGCAAGAAATCTTGCCTTTTAATGTATCATTAATTAGGGCTGCTGTGATATTGTCAGCTTGCATTAACAATTAGAAGATAGAGAACCCGCCATCAGGGTGTCTACCTAACTTCTCAGGGACTACACTTGGTAGTTTTCCACCATTTAAAGAACTGGTAAATATGAAACATTTGTTGAGTTACCAGAATTGCCATTAACAGTGTTTTCTTTCCCATATTCCATGCTTTCTGCCTCTGTGTATATATATTATATATATATATATATGACTGTGCTGTGTATTTATCGAAGCTAGTAAGCAATAATTTATATGTAAAAATGGCCAAGCAATATAAGGTTAAAACTTATGTAAGTAACCCTTACCTTATCTTGTATTTTCAATTGTTTTTTTTTAAACTGCTTTTCCAAATATGAGACTATGTTAAAGACACTATTCATGCCTCTGAGTTTCTTGCTTTCTCTGTGATGTGTGTGGATTAAATAGCTCTGTTCTGGCAGCATGTGATGCTCAGGGAGTTGGAACTCAGAAGTCATTTGCTGACTGAAAGAGCTACAAGTAGGTGAAGAGGTTCTCAGGCAGCCCGTGGAAGCCTAAATCACTTATCCTGCCATTGGGTTATTGCAGAACCTAAACACCCTATTTTGGAAATTGCATCAGTGTTCTCAGAGTCTGAAATTTGGGGAATCCGGCAACCACTGTCATTGCCTCACTCCACTTGAGCAAGACCAGGAACTGTCCCTCACCAGCCCAGATACTTAGTGCAGCTCCCAGCCCAGTGATGATACCCGGGGCCCAGGATAGAGGTCCTGACAGCGGAAAAGCCATGAGTGGATGGAGCAACACAGGGGTAATAAGGATGCTCTGGGGCAGTGGGATGCCAGGCAGTATATACACTAGCACAGACTGTATGAGTATTCAGCATCTTCTCTCTGCATAAACAGGAAATGTGTACATCTTGCCCACCGAGGTCAAGTTTGGCCTTTGGCATGTGTCCATCTCCCCCTTGCAGGAGGATTATAAACCTCATCTTGTTGAACCCAGGAGTAGCCCAGTGTCTCGCTCTGTCCAGTGAAAAATGGGGAGACATGTCTGTGAAAGCTTTATGCGGTAGCCTGCACCTGCCATGTCTGCTGTGCTGTGAGACCTGCACTGCTCCAGATGAAGGCACCCCTATCAGCCTGGGTGCTGGATCACAGGAAACATGGAGCAGAGCCCTGGCTTGTGAACGACATATAACTTGAGTGAGAAATCAAACATCACACTAGAAGTCTCTGAGGTCTGGGAGTGGTTTCGTACTCAGCGGAATGTAGCCTCAGCTGACTAATACAGTCTCTCAGGACAGTCTTTTCAAATTGCCCTTTCCCTCC